>NC_080782.1:232326394-233740560 GCF_028018385.1 Neofelis nebulosa
GAAGTTTGTTTGTTTATTTATTTTTCTTTTAAATTAATGCAGTACAGCCGGTTGGAAGCCACTTTTACACTAACAGGAATAGGGTCTGTAAAGTCTGGCATTTCAGGTAACCTAACATTTGATTGCTAAGGAGACGCTGAGGTTTGAGAGCTGGATCCATTTACTCCCAAAGATGTAGTGATTTTAAACAGTAAGGGTTTAAAATGCCATTTATCCACACCATTTTGGAAATGTGTCAGTTTGGCTGGCAGATTTACTCTCCATCTTAGTACACAATTGTGTATATCATCAAATATATATTACTGATTTAATTTTCCAAACTTAAGTTCTTTAAGTTCAGAAATGCATCATTTCCATTAAAGGTGAGATATACCTTTTTTTTAAAAAAAGATAACTTACTTACCTTCAGTGAGACTTACCCCCCCCCCCGCCCCCGCCAAATCATTATAACAATACTTAAATAGTAAGTAGTTATAAAATGACAACTTTGTAAGTTTTGTATTTTGGGAAAATGTTACCATTAATTGTGTATATCACACATTTAAATGTCTTCTCTGTTTTCGTGTTTCTGAAAAACTTTTGTTTAGATTTTTAAAATATTAGCTAATAATTATGTGATTTATTTGTTCCCCAGATGCCTTATGGTGAAATTGAAGCAAAATCCTTGGATCATGGTGAAGAACTAACAAGTGAACCATGCTATAAAAAATTGAAGTCAGCTGAAGAGGCTTATGTTTTTTCCCACCATGGTAGTGCTGATTTTCACAGAATCCAAGAGAAAACTGGGAATGATTGGGTTCCTGTGACGGTTGTTGATGTCAGAGGATATAGTTATCCTCAGGAGGACAAAATCAAAGCTACAGACTCGCCGAAACCTGTGCGTGATGGGGTGCCTGGTAATAATAGACCAGATGTTATCGAATCCATTGATGCACAGATTTTACAAGATACAGGTCCTCCATTGGTATCCACAGATGATGAGATATATAGCACAAGTAAAGCGTTTATAGGACCCATTTACAAACCGCCTGAGAAGAGGAAATGTAATGAAGGGAGGAATCAGTCAGGCACTATCAATGGTATAGCTGACAAAGGACGAGAAACGAAACAGAAATTTAACTCCAAAGAA
The DNA here is from genome assembly GCF_028018385.1 of Neofelis nebulosa. NCBI lineage: Eukaryota > Metazoa > Chordata > Mammalia > Carnivora > Felidae > Neofelis > Neofelis nebulosa. The sequence continues at coordinate 232,327,524 of NC_080782.1, forward strand.
TCAGAGCTTGACAATGAATTATTCCAGTTTTACAAAGAAATTGAAGAGCTTGAAAATGAAAAAGATGATTTGGAAGGAAGTTGGAAAGAACCTGAACCCTCTGAGGAACAAGTTACTGCCTGTCATCAGGGCCATGATAATGATCTGTTAAAATCTGAAGAAGGAAAGAAAAGAGATATTAGTAATGTTCTTCAGTCACATTGTGGTTATCCACAGCACGTGGGAAACAAGCCAGGCAAATATCCTTGTAATGGACAAGTAATACCTGCATTTTGTGATGATTCATTTACTTCCTTCAGGCCTGAATGGCAGTCAGTACATTCTTTTATAGTACCCCCCGGTCCTCCTCTTCCCAGTTTTAACTATCATTTAAATATTCAAAGATTCGATGCTCCACCAAATCCACCATCAAATATTTTCCATGCCCAAGATGGTTCTCAGTTTCAAAATGGGTATTATGTAAATGGTTGTCACGTTAACTGGAACTGTTTGACTTTTGATCAGAACAATGACTATATTGATTGTAGTGAGAACACCAGTAGAGATCATTCCTCTACAAATGGCTACAGTGTGCAGGATGGATATGTGAGTAATGGTTTCTATGAAACCAGTGAAGGATGTTGGAAAGATACTTCTATGGACAACCATCATGGAACACACAGGGTTATGAACCAGCAGTTTCAAGAGGAAAAGTTAAATAAATTGCAGAAACTACTTATTCTTTTAAGAGGGTTGCCTGGTTCTGGGAAAACAACGTTGTCTCGGTGAGTAAAGGATACCAAGTAAATACTTGGTAATTCATTACTTAAAAATCATAGATGATAGTTGTAATCAATGACAAATGCTTTCATGTTTCTAGCAGAAAAATTTTAATTTGTTACACTTGAGAATGGTATCTGATGGTGTAAATATTTAAAAGGATGTTTCCTGATGGAGTAAAGGAGAATTGGCATGTAAAGATTCTGCTGAGGGTTTTAAAAATAGATACACCATTGTATAATTATGACAGTGATGTAAGTAAATGCTATTTGAGAACTGTATTAGCCTTCCCTTTTTAAGTCAGATTCAAGAAGAGCTGGACTCAGGCTTTTGATTTCATTTTTTCAAACTTTATGGCCTTGGACAAGTTTTGCTATTTGTTAATAGAATGAGTAATACTTATTTTCCTGAAATAATTGTGAGAAGTAAATGAGATAAACCAAGGAAAGAAGGTGTGGGTGTGTTTTAAGCACTGTGCTGTGTTCATACCGTTGATTGACAGAGGGAACCTTTTGATTTCTTTACGTTTAAGGAGTCTGAGGTGAGCAGTACCTGAGTAAAATGGAGTTACAGCTGGTGATATATTATTGAATGACAAAATGTTTCAAATTCTTGTTTTTGTTTACATTTTTAAAAAAAGAATATTGATGCACTTGATTTCATTTGTGAAATGAAAGCAGTTGTGAAAAATAACACAAAAGCAATACAAATTCTTTGCAGTTTTTGGAGGATGATTCAAGATGTATGCTAGGTAAGGAGAAAAAGAAAACTTGATGTCTTGGTGGTGAGGATAAAGAAGTCCAAAGAACCATTATATAAATGTTTTGTATTTTCTTGCAAAACAGTCTGAATAGAAGTTTCTTCAGAAGCAAGAAATTAAAGATTAAACTTATGGTACAGACATTTATTTTAAGCTACATCGTAAGCTGTGATCTTTGTAAATGAATTTAAATTTAGGTCTTTGCATTTCTATTCCTTTTATTTTAATGAAGATTTTGTAGAGAAGATGAGATTTCAACTCTTTAGAAAGTACAGAAATTAAGGATGAAGTCTCACGAACATGGGCAGTCTCCTAGATTTAGAATATAAGACCAGAAGAAAGAAACAGTTGCAATTTGGAAATTGTATGAAGGGATCTCCTAGCTAGGGTCACCTGACTATGCGTGGGTATAGAATAAATTGAAGAAAGAAAGATGAGATTTGAGATAACATTGGAGTATGTTGAAACCGAAGGTGAATAAGGTATGTGATAGAATTTCAAGGAGGAGTAATTATAGTTGGAAATGATAGAGGTGATTATATATAATATGCATATTTGAGGAATTAGGTGTATAGGAGTGGATGTTATAGTAGTAACTACCATTTGTGTCATGATTTACAATTTACAGAGTACTTTCACATATAAAAATCTTGTAAGATTGGTTGTGTTATTTTCATTTCATAGAAGGAGCAGGGGCTTAAGAGAATAGGTTCAGGTTAAAGGGCTTAGGAGAAGTTACAAAACCTGGGACAAGATCAAACTATAGATATAAATGATAGCGTGTTTCTTCTCTGCTCCTTCACTTTAATATCTATTGCATGCAGGGCCCGATACCTGACTCCTGACTTTAAAAAGCTTATTTAAAAGAAGCAAGCGTATCTGTTTAGGTCACCACCTTTTTTTTTTTTTTTTTTTATAAATGTGTGTTTAGTTACTTATTTTCTTTTAATTTTTTTAATTTAATGTTTTTATTTATTTTGAGAGAGAGAGCACAAGCAGGGGAGGGGCAGAGAGAGAGAGGGAGACACAGTATCTGAAGCAGGCTCGGGGCTCTGAGCTGTCAGCACCGAGCCCGATGTGGGGTTTGAACTCACAAACTGCGAGATCATGACCTGAGCTGAATGGGACACTTAACCGACTGAGACACCCAGGAGCCCCTAGGTCACCACTTTTTTTTTTTTTTTTAATGTTTTTATTTTTGAGAGAGAGAGTGAGTGAGTGGGAGAGGGGCAGAGAGAAAAGGGGACAGAGGATCCAAAGCGGGCTCTGTGCTGACAGCAGAGAGCCCAGTGCAGGACTTGAACTCATGCACCAAACCACAAGATCATGACCAGAGCTGAAGTCAGATGCTTAACCGACTGAGCCACCTAGGTGCCCCCAAAATGGGCTTTGAAGAAAGAAAGGTATTCAAGTCCCCTTCTTCTTCATTTAGTCCTTGCCCACCTCTCCCATCTTCATGTCCTTCTGTAGTTGGATTAGCACCTGCCCTCTATAGTAGGAGACAGAATACCTGTCCATTCATTGTTGTCAGTACTTATTCAAAGGTTCTTTTGAATGCCTCTGCCTTTTGAGGTTTTGGTTTGTCATCTCAGCCCTCAGTTATCCTTCTGAACTCATGTAGTATTTGTCTTTACCAAATTTTTTACTTAATTGTTTACCCACAACTTTGCTAACAGATTTTAATGAAATAAGTTTTAGATTAAGTTCTAGCACAATTACAGAGTTTAAATATTTATGAATAAGCTAGTGCAAAACAGTTCATGCCCCTTTGTAGGTACGTGGAAGTGCTAGCTCTTTGTCCTTTTAGGAAAACTTACGGTGCTTTGATTAAAGGTTTATTTCAGGCAGAATTCAACAATTTCTAGATGTGGAATTTGTTACCATTGTAATTGGCATCAGCCAAACAGAATCCTCTGGAGTCAGGGATTGGACACAGGACCATTTAGGGATCAAGCTTTGGGTGTCATAACTAGGGGTGTGGACTATAGACCCTGTTCATACAAGGGAGGAAAGTTGAACCTAAGATATTTTAGGTAATATGCATTTCTTCTACTCTACTGGTTTCACTAATGACAGCGAATGTATTTTCAGAAATGGGCAACTAATTTCATTATTATATTAGCAAAATGTTGGGAGTTGATAAGAGATAAATACTGAAGCACTTTCAGAGAGGAGGAAAGATGTTACACTGCTGGTTTTGAAGATGGAGGAAGGAACCATATGGAGGTGGCCTTTAGAAGCTGGAAAATTTGGCGAGGATACAGATTCTCCTAAGGAGTCTCCAGGAGGAATGCCACCCTACCCACATTTTGATTTTAGCACAGTGGAGCTAAATTCAGGCTTTTGACCTTCAGAACTATAATATAATACATGCTGTTTTAAGCCACCAAGTTTGTGGTAATTTGTTATAGCAGCCATAAGGAATTGTAGGGTTTTTTTTTTTTAAGTTTTTAAATTTATTTTGAGAGAGAGAGAGTGTGGGTGAGTGGGGGAATGGCAGAGAGAGAGAGAGAGAGAGAGAGGGAGAGAGAGGGAGGGAGAGGGAGAGAGGAAGAGAATGAATCCCTAGCAGGCTCCCTGCTGTCAGCATGGAGCCCAATGCAGGACTCAGTCCTATGGGAACTGTGAGATCATTACCTGAGATGAAATTAAGAGTCCGACGCTTAAGCTTAACCAGGTGAGCCACCCAGGTGCCCCAAGAAATTGCAGTTTAAAGAGAAATGGGAAGAGATTTTTTTTTTTCTTCCTCCCTGCTTTTGGAGGAGATCTCAGTTTAAATTCCAGAGGAAAAGATTGACCTTTCCTTATGTAGGTATCTGTTTTTTTTTTTAAAGAAAAAAATTTTTTTTGATGTTTATTTTTGAGGGAGAGAGAGAGAGAGGGAGCGTGAGCAGGGCAGAGAGAGGAGACACAGAATCCAAAGCAGGCTCCAGGCTCTGAGCTGTCAGCACAGAGCCCCACGGGGGGCTTGAACTCACAAACCGTGAGATCATGACCTGAGCGGAAGTCGGACACCTAACCAACTGAGCTACCCAGGTGCACCTAGTAGATACCTATTCTTAATTGAAAGAGTATTTAGGAGTGAAGTGCCCCAGTGAAGTGGTTTGGGGATAAGGGTATGCAGGGCCACTCAGTAAATAAGGAGATAAAGCATTCATGAAATGTCAGTTCTACTCAGATTTTTTTTGGAAAAATCACTTCTGGTCGTAAATGCACATGGATTATTAGAGAAAATAATGTATAGTTATTAGAAAATTTAAAAATAAATTATGAAAATTAACTCATAATAGGCCATTAGGGTCCCCAAAACAGTTAAGGAACGGGATTCACTTGTTCCTTACTTAAGTGAAGAATTATAAGCACAGACTGCTAGTTATCTGTGGCTGTGTAACAAATTACCTTATTAAAAACAGTTAAAGCAACAAACATTTATCATCTCACAGTTTCTGAAGGACAGGAGTCTGGGTGCAGTTATCTGGGTGCCTCTGGGTCCAAGGTCTTTAACAGTGCTATTGATTAAAGTGTTGGCTAGGGTTCTGTTCTGATCTGAAGGTTGGGGTGGATCTGCTTGGAACATCTCTACTGAGGTTGTTGACAAGGCTTAGTTCCTTGTGAGCTGTTGGGTTGAAGGCTTCATTTAGTTGCTGGCTATAGGCTGGAGACCTCCCTTGGTTCTTTTCTCCTTGGGATGCTCTCCATTCACAGCTCGGATTAAGAGAAGGGGAGCCAGCTTTGAGCCTAAAACATAAGTCACTTTTTTCTATAATCTAATCTCAGAAGGGACATTACATCAACCTTGCCATATTGTGTTAGAAGCTGTAGTCACTGACTCCCACCCACACTAAAGGGGAAGGGATTATAGGAGGGGGTGAATACCAGGAAGCAGGCCTCATTGTAAGCCATTGGTTTTGTCTCTGACACTGCTATGTAACTCCAGGAGCCTGATTTCTGAAGTCATTTTTTTTTTCTGGATTTGTTTAATATCAAATTGGCAAAGTTGTCAGGAGAGTTAAATGGGGTCATAGATATACATAAAATGCTTGTCATATAGTAAGTTTTCAAAAAGATAGATATTCTGGAAAATACAAAGCAAGTAGCCAGTGAGTTCATACCTGATTTTTTTTTTATTAGATACTTGATTTTTCAGAGTTCTAAGTTTTGACATTTGGAGGATTCATTTTAACACCTTACTTAATGTGTGAAAGTTCTAATGGAATCTGACCATAAGAATTTTGAAAATGTTAATATTTTTAAGTAACTTATTTTTGGTTCAGATGGTTGATATGGCATCAAATATATCCAAATAGATTACAGGTAATTTTTTATATAAGTCCCCAAAATAAAGCTTCACAGTTTGAGGTAATTCAGGGAATTTTTAAAAGCTGCATGAACAGTCTGGGAGGAAAAAGTCTCTCTCCAAGCTAAAATTATTTGCTGTAATTATGATTTATATATTTAAGATGTTCTTCATAGAGGTTTATTCATGTTTGATGTTTACTTGGTTTAATGGTGTAAGTTGATTTGCTATCTCCTCCCCTCTCCACACCCCGCCACCTACCTTTTTTTGTGGTTAAAACATTTCTTGGGTACAAAAGCTATTATACGTTTGTAGTATGGTATTATTAATATCTGAAAAATCAGTGCTAATAAAAGAATGGAAAAAAATGAAACAGGATGTCTAAGAAAGGTGGTATCAGTTTTCTGATACTGTTGAAAATAATTTGATATGATAAGGCTGATTATGGTCAAAATTATTTTTAGATGATTGAGCTTTGGTTTGGAATGCTAATATTGTAGCATTTTTATATTCTGGGTTGTCTGTATAAACAAATAAGATGGCAATTATGTTAGATAGTATATTTTGGAAAAATCATGGTGACTTAAAAAAGAAATCCAACTCCAGCCTCGCAAATAACTAACCATTTGATTTCATTTGCTTTGTATGAAGTAATTCGAACTATAATTTCTATAATTGGAAATGCATGTTTAAATTTTTTTATTTTTATATCTGCACTTTTATTTTTATTATAAAATGTACAAGCATACCTTGTTTTATTGTGCTTCATAGATAACTGCACTTTTTACAAATTAAAGGTTTGCAGTAACCCTGTGTCAAGAAAGTCTTTTGCTCCATTCTTCCAAAAGCATTTGTTCACTGAGTGTCCTTATGTCACTTAGCAATTCTAAGAATATTTCAAACTTTTTTATTTTTAGTATATTTGTTATGGTAATCTGTGATTAGTCATCTTTGATGTTACTATTAAAAAAAATTTTTTTATGTTTAATTTTGAAGGAGAGAGAGACACACACAGAGTGTGAGTGGGGGAGGGGCAGAGTGAGAGAGGGAGAGACAGACTCGGAAGCAGGCTCCAGGCTCTGAGCTGTCAGCACAAAACCAGATGCAGGGCTCCGGCTCATGAGCCGTGAGATCATGACCTGAGCCGAAGTCAGATGCTTAATTGACTGAGCCACCCAGGCAACTCATATGTTACTATTATAATTGTTTTGGGGTGCCACGAACTGTGCCCATATAAGATAGGAAACTTAATTGATAAACATTGTATTCTGACTGCTCCACCAGCCTGCTGTTCCCCCATCTCTCTCCCTATTTTCAGGCCTACTTATTCCCTGAGACACAACAATATTGAAATTAGGTCAGTGAGTTACCCTACAGTGGTCTCTAAGTTTTCCGAAAGGGAGAGTTGCACGTCTTACTTAAAATCATAAGCTGGAAGTGATTATGCTTAGTGAGGAAGGCATGCCAAAAGTCAAGATGGGCCAAAAGCCAGGCCTCTTGAGCCAAACAGGCAGCCAAATTGTGACTGCAAAGGAAAGGTTCTTGAAGGAAATTAAAAGTGCTACTCCACTGAGCACACAAATGATGATAAAGCAAAATAGCCTTGCTAGTATGGAGAAAGTTGGAGTAGTATGGATAATAGATCCAACCAGCCACAACATTCTCTTAAGCCAAAACCTAATCCAGAGTCCTCACTCTGCAGTTCTGTGAAGGCCAAGAGAGGTGAGGAAGCTACACAAAAGTGTGAAGCTAGCAGAGGTTGGTTCATGAAGTTTAAGGAAAGAAGCTGTCTCCATAACATAAGAGTACAAGGTGAAGCGGAAGTGCTGGTGTAGAAGCTGCAGCAAGATGTAGCTAATTAATGAAGATCTAGCTAAGATAATTAATGAAGGTGGGTGGCTACACTAAATGACAGATTTTCAGTGTAGACAAACATTCTTTTACTGGAATAAGTTGCCATCTAGGATTTTCATAGCTAGAGAGGAGAAGTCAGTGCCTTAGCTTCAAAAGACAGGCCGACTCTTTCTTGTTAAGGGCTAACACAGCTGGTGACTGGGTTGAAGGCAATAGTCATTTACTATTCTCAAAATCCTAGAGCCCTTAACAATTATGCTAAATGCACTCTGCCTGAGCAGACAGCATGGATGACAGCATGTTTGTTTACAACATGGTTTACTGAATATTAGAAGCCCACTGTTGAGATCTATGGCTCAGAAAAAAAGATTCTCTTGAAATTATTACTGCTCACTGACTGTATACCTGGTTACCCAAGAGCTTTGGTGGAGATGTAGAACAGGATTAATGTTGTTTTCATGCCTGCTACCACAACATTCATCCTTCAGCCCGTGAATCAAGGAGTAATTTTGACTTTCAAGTCTTATTATTAAGAAATACATCTTGTAAGGCTGTAGTTGCCAAAAATAGTGATTCTTTGATCAAAGTAAGTTGAAAGTAAATTGAAAACCTCCTGGAAAGGATTCACCATTCTAGATGCCCTTAAGAATATTCATGATTAATGGGGTCAAAATATCTATATGAAGAGGAATTTGGAAGTTGATTCCAACCCTCATGGATAACTTTGATGGATTTAAGACTTCAGTGGAGAAGTCAACTGCAGATGTGGTAGAAAGAGCAAGAGAATTAGAATTAGAAGTGGAGCCTGAAGATGTAATTGAATTGCTGCAATCTCATGATAAAACTTTAACAGATGAGGTGTTTCTTACTATGGGCAGCAAAGAAAGTGGTTTGCTAAGATGAAGTCCATTAGTGAAGATGCTGTGAACATTGTTGAAATAACAACAAAAGATGTAGAATATTCCATAAACTTAATTGTTAAAGCAGTGGCAGGTTTTGAGTGGATTAAATCTGATTTTCACAGAAGTTCTTTTGTGAGTAAAATGCTATCAAACAGCATCACATTACAGAGAAATTGTTTACAAAAGGAAGAGTTGATACAATACAAAATTGTCCAGTTTTAGAGAATTGCCACAGCCACCCAGCCTTCAGCCACCACCATCCTGATCAGTAGCAGCTATCAAGATTGAGGCAAGACCCTCCACCAGCAAAAAAGATTACGACTCACTGAAAGCTCAGATGATGGTTAGCATTTTTTAACAATAAAATATTTTTGAATTAAGGTGTGTGTGTATATATATATATATATATATACATATATATGTATACATATATATGTATTGTTTTTTTAGTAATAACTTTTACGTGCCCTGGGAAACCAAAAAATTAATTTGACTCCCTTTATTGTGGTGTAGAACTGAACCTGCAATATCTCTGAGGTATGCCTATTTACAGGTTTACAATAAGCTGAGGAAAGGAGGGATAGGTTTGTCTTAATAGTTGGAGTCCTTCCTATTCCTTTGATTTGGAGGTATGTGTTCTTGAATCATTCCATGACAATACTCTTATTTTCAATCCCTTCCACCACTTTCCACTCTCTTCCAGAAAAAATTACAAAATGATATCCACTTGCCTAATGGCTGAGAGGGAGGAGAGAAACAACAACAAAAAAACTTCTATTATTGTTGGATCCGAATTATATTCACTGTTTTTTACCTTTTCTCAGCACCCCCCGCCCCAGTTTAATTCATGAGTCACTGGTTTGGGGAATTCTCTGACAATCTGAACACTAGTTAATCTCACTGTGCCTAGAAATTTAAGGTAGTATCATATTGTGAGAACAAAGTTTGATTATCATTGACTTATTTGAAGAGTGTGTTTTTTATTTAGTGCTTAGCAATTGACTTCATTTAGTAATTTAATCTCTTAGCAGATTTAAAGTTTGATTATACTTTGGAGGATTACATGTTATTTCACAACCTTAAGCCTCAAGCTATTTCTGACTTCCACTTTTAGGTCGTATGTATTTGTGCCTTGTGGAAATGAGTTTATCAAGGCTATCTTAGGTCAAATAAAGTTTTCCCCACATGAATTGCTTAGGCTTATTTGCCTTTTAGGTTACTTGTTGCACTAAATTTAGGCAATTTTAGAAACTAAATACAAGTTCACACTAAAGTTAAAACATGGATAATAGTTAACATAATTTGGGGATTGGTTGAAGAATGTTTTTAAAAGTGGTGATACAAATGCCACCTACAAACGTTACTGGTTGTAATTGTATAGATTTAAGTGTGAAGTGATGTTTGAAATCTGAAATCTGCTCCCGTGCTATTATGTTTGCTATATATTTACAGGTAAGTACCAGAGATTCATTCCTGTGTGGCTTATTTTTGATGGTTATAAATTTTATAAATGGCACCTTATGATTTCTTTTATTAACAGAATTCTGCTTGGTCAGAGTCGTGATGGCATTGTGTTCAGCACTGATGACTATTTTCACCATCAAGATGGGTACAGGTATAATGTTAATCAACTTGGTGATGCCCATGACTGGAACCAGAACAGAGGTTTGTTTTGGGCCACGTCTTTGGGATGGAATATTTGACTAGGAGAAGACTGAGTTTTTATTCTCAACTTGACTTTTACCAGCAGAATGACTTTGGCAAGCCATTAAATAGCTTTGAGACCCAATTTTTTCATCTGTTAGAGGCAATGATAGTTATATTTGCCTTACTTGATCAAGGTTGTTACGAAATGAGAGAATTTAGAAAGGTATATTTTGTAAACTGTAAATAGTGTACCAGTATAGGCTGGCAAAATAGAGATGTGGATTATTTTGATAACCTTTATTTTATACCTAAGGAATAAATTTCAAAGAACTCCTGAAACTGTTGTATATTCCCAAAAAGTATTTTTCTATGAATAATAGTAATGTTGTCTTCATATAATACCTTTGAATATTAAAAGTTTTTCACATTGACATTATTCTACAAAAAAAAAATCTACTTAATACATTTTTTAGAAGCACACCAGTCAGTTTTTTCTCTTTCTAGATTGGTGGTTCATAACATAGGCACACATATTTTTATTTGTAAAGTTTATCTTGAGAGAGAGAGGGAATGTGCGTGCACATGTGAGCTGGGGGAGAGGATGGGCAGACGGAGAGGGAGAGAGAGAATCCCAAGCAGGCTTTGCACTGTCTGTACAGAGCTCGTAGAGGGGCTTGATCCCATGAACCTGAGCCAAAATCAAGAGTCAGAAGCTTAACTGACTGAGCCACCCAGCTACCCCTCCTAGGGACTTAAAAAAAAAACTTATGAGTTAATGTTAGCTCCACAGATTGTGGTTTAGTTGGCCTGGAGTGGATCTGAGCACTGGTATCCAGATGCTAGATACCAGATAACTAGAAAGTTATCCAGATATTCTGATGTTGCAGTCAAGATTGAAAACTTTTGATCTAGAACTAGTAAGTGCTTACATTATAAGTTAATTTCTTTTTAAAAAGATGAAGAATGCATTGATGATTCAACATTGTTTCTATTTTTATTTTTTTTAAGTTTATTTAGAGAGAGTGAGCAGGAGAGGGAGGGGGAGAGAGAGAAAGAGAGAGAAAATCCCAAGCAGGCTCCACACTGTCAGCATGGAGCCTGATGCAGAGTTCCATCGCATGAACCATGAGTTCATGACCTGAGCCAAAATCAAGGGTCCGACACTCAACTGGTTGAGCACCCAGGTGCCCCACAAATTGTTTTTCATTATGAAAAATTTAAACCTAGAGTAGAGAGATTACAATGAACACCATACATCCATCACTCGGAATTATTATTAGTTATTGAGATTTTGCCTTTATTGGCTTTATCCTTTTTGTTTTACCACCCCCCCCAACTTTTATTTGCTAAGGTTTTTAAAGTACATTGCAGACATCATATTTTATGCACTTCAAATTAACTTTTTCTTAATGGCATCTTAATTGCAATGCCATCATCACACTTAAAAAAACAATTTCTTGACATCATGTAATTAATACTCACCCTGTAATGAAATTTTCCCTGTTGTCGTAAGTATTTCTTTACGGTTGTTCTCTTTGAATCAGGGTACAAGCTAGTTCCTCGCAGTACATTTGGTTTTATGTTTCATTTAATTACGTTAATCTGTATCCTCTTTTATACCTTCTTTTTGTCTTCATAACATTAATTTGTTGTAGAACTTGGTTATTTGTCCTACAGAATGTCCCATATTTTGTAGTTGTCTGCTTCCTTGTGGTAACTATTTAACCTGTTCTTTCTCCTGTATTTAAATAGAGGTTAGTTCTAGACAGGAGGATTTGTTAGGTTTATGTATGTATGTATGTATGTATGTAACCATATGTCTAGTTGTCCCAATTTTAGTGATGCTAAGATTGATTAGTAGCTTCAAAGGGGCAGCCTACTCCATTATCAAGTTCTCCATCAACCTTATATCTAATGGTTTTATCCAATAGTGAATTGTTTCCTTACTGAAACATTTTCCTTAATGAAGCCAGTATACCTTTGGTGGACTGTGAAATTTGTGTGGAACATTTTTTTCTCTTTGCAGTACTGGTCTAGAATATTACATTAAAATGTTTATGTCATGTGAGTTATACTTGCTGAACAAAGAATAGTGCTTAAAGTGCTGGTTTTATTATCAGTATAACATAAATGTTTTCAAGGTAATGATAACTAACAGTCGTGACTTAACTTAGGACTAAATTTCTCTTTTTAACAGATGTTTATTGAATATTTTTATTTTTTTAAGTTTATTTTGTGTGTGTGTGTGTGTGTGTGTGTGAGAGAGAGAGAGAGAGAGAGAGAGAGAGAGAGAGAGAGAATGAATCACAAGCAGGCTCCAGGCACTTAGCAAGGAGTAAGAACACTGACTGAGAGCCTGTGCATGTATGGGGAAGGGGCAGAGAGAGAGACAGAAAATCTGAAGCAGGCTGTGCACAGAGAGCCTGATGCGGGGCTCATGCGGGGCTCATGAGATCATGGCCTGAGCCGAAGGCTTAACTGACTGAGCCACCCAGGCACCCCTATTGAATACTTTTTTCTTTTAATGTTTATTTATTTTGAGAGAGAAAGAGAGGTGGGAGGGGCAGAGAGAGAAGGAGAGAGAATCCCAAGCAGGCTTTATGCTGTAGCACTGTAGCACAGAGCCCAGTGTGGGGCCCAAGTCCACGAACCATGAAATCATGACCTGAGCTGAAGTCAAGAGTCAGACCCTTAACCGACTGAGCCACCCAGGCACCCCCTTATTGAATACTTTTAAATGCCAGGTACCATTCTGGGAATATCTGCTTCATGTGTGTGTTATTAGAAGACTCTAAATTCATGTTAGATTGTCTGTAAATTAAAAACCTCTCCAAGGTGTCATTACTGTTTCTTAAAATATGGTGGTTATTTTGTTTAAGAAATGACTCTCATTCTTTGGGTATTCAAACATTGTTTACTTAGGAACTGTTTTTTCCTGGAGTGTACTGAAATGTGGTATTACATGATGCCTTTTCATTGAAAGAGGATAATCTTCCCATTCTTGAAACCAGAGATTTAATTTGGTTATTAAGCTCCTCTTCTGGAATGTAACTCCTTGGAGGTGATAGCCTAACTATTAGACATTTAAGATAATTAGTTTAGTAAGTTTTTTTTTTTTTTTAATGAAAGATTTGATCACTGTTTATGATTCGGGATAGAGCAATGGGAGATGGTAGCATTTTGGTAGGCAATTTATGACCCAAATTCAAAATTTCTTTTGTTAGTTAGAGACATCTTCTTTCCAAATATGTATTCCACGACAGTCATTACTACTTAACCTTTGGAATTGTTTGTCCTTAGACATCTGTATAAATGTTTTCATTATGTAGAACTTAATGTTTTGAATTCTAAGCACCAACAAAACTTCCATAGCATTGCCTTTCGCCTCAGCCTTTTAAATTTTATTGTAGGTTCTTGGGGCGCCTGGGTGGCGCAGTCGGTTGGGCGTCCGACTTCAGCCAGGTCACGATCTTGTGGTCCGTGAGTTCGAGCCCCGCGTCGGGCTCTGGGCTGATGGCTCGGAGCCTGGAGCCTGTTTCCGATTCTGTGTGTCCCTCTCTCTCTGCCCCTCCCCCGTTCATGCTCTGTCTCTCTCTGTCCCAAAAATAAATAAAAAATGTTGAAAAAAAATTTTTTTTAAAAATTAAATTTTATTGTAGGTTCTTAATTACGTTTCTTGTCTGTTTACACTTGGGGTATACACACTCTTGTCATTAACAGTGGCTCACTGTGGCTGTGATTCTTACCCCATGGGGAAGAGATGGCAAAGGGATAGGGAGATGTAGTTTAGAAAAGTTCCATGTGATCTCAGCTCCTAATTCGAGAATTCTAGTCCTAAGAAATATTTACAAAGTCAGTTAACTGGTATTTAGCTACTTGGTATATAAAGTTTTGCTGGCAAGTAATAATATATCCATAGCATTCTTTAAAAAAAAGAACAACCAAAACCCTAAGTTTCTTATTTCAAAGGCATTATTTGTAATTATAGAACATTGGGAAATATAGATAAAGATAAGCATAGATTGCTTATATTCCCGTTACCCTCAGATGCCCACTTTTGATATTTAGTAACTCTCCCTGGATCTCTGTATTTTGACCAAAATAAAGTCATACTTACATATTATGTTATAATTTGCCATTTTTAGTTACCAGTTTTCATCTTGCCATGTCAGTAAATGTTCACCTCTTTTCATAGTCAGACTGTATTCAGTGTTTCCTCTAAATGAAAGTTAGCTCTCGACTGAAGGCTTCCTTAGCTGTAAGTTCAACAAAATGTTTCCCCCAAATGTTCTTTACCGTTAGTTTGTCAAAACCAGTATCCGGTCTAGAGAATACACATTGTCTGTGGTTATGTCTCTTAATTCCCTTTTAATAAATGTGGAGTCCTTTTTTTTCATGGCACTGACTCAAGAGGTTGCATAATTTTAGTTTTAAGTACAGAGATATAGAAAATTTCTTAATATGAATGTTTACATTTTATTTTGTATATTTTAACCTAATAGTTCTCTGGTTTTTGTTTTTGTTTTTTAAATTTATTTTTTATTTCAGCAAAACAAGCTATCAATCAAGGGAGATCTCCAGTTATAATAGACAACACTAATACACAAGCTTGGGAAATGAAACCATATGTGGAAATGGTAAATATAAGATATGAGAGAATTTTAATATTTTATCCTGTCAGTTTTTTCATATTCTGAAATTTTGGTTGCTTTGATATGTATTATATACACATTTGTCCCTATTTTATAAAGAGGTGTATTCATTTACTTAGTTTTTAAAACCTGGGAATAGTACTTATAAAGAAATATGTTCATCTTGTTAGTTTTGCCTGGACTTGAGGATAGTAATTTGAAATTGTCCAGTTAAGTTGTCTTAGTATATTTATAGAGCATGTTATTTAAAAGTAGAATTTTTCTTGGTAGAGCAAATTTAGAAGTATTGTCTAAGTGAAACTCCTAATTATCTGCCTTCTTTTTTACTTTAAGAAGTATTCTCTGGGTTTTTGTTTTCTTCCTTTCCTTTGTGTAGGCCATAGGAAAAGGATACAGAGTAGAGTTTCATGAACCTGAAACTTGGTGGAAATTTGATCCTGAAGAATTAGAAAAGTAAGGCACTCAAATTGTTTTTGAATCCTTATCTTTGAAAACATTTTTTGAATCTTTCTCTTTTTTTCTTTCTTCTTTACACAATTGCTTCACTAGCTTTTGCTTGTCTTATGTTTGCTGCTTGTGAATAGGGACTACTCACTTTCTGTTAAGAGAAGCATTGACTTCAAGGCTTCTTGGGGCACCTTCCCTTGGTAGATTTTATTAAATTTTCCTTGTTAAGTGTGTTACTTTTTCTTATGTGAATTCCTACCACTGTTTCATAGTTTATTGAATGCTAGTGGAGATCCAGAATACTTTCAAGAAAAAGTTAGAACTTTTCCTCTGGTGTTTAGTGAGGCCACTTATCTGCAATACCCTTCAGACTTCTCTTCCCATTTTAGCTCCCATCACCTTTTTACCTGGGGTTTTCGGCTTGCTCTCTATTTTTCATCTTTACTACTACAGATTCATAATCCCATAACCAAGATCCTTGTAATCAGTATGTTTTAGAATTCAGGTTTGGGTTATTTTTGTTTGTTTTTTCAAGAAAGGTGATATAGTGCGTATATGCAATCATCATACGCTTAGCAGAATTTGGGGCAGCATGTCATAATCACAGATCTTAATTTTTCTGTGGCAAATCATGACTAGTCCTGTAATTAGATAAGAAAGGTTCTGCATAATCTAATGTTTGTTGTACTGCCAGATGAGTACAGGTTTGATTAGATTTTGCTGCCATCTGAGTCAACATAAGACTGAGTTTTCAGAGCATTGTCAGTTTCAAAATTTGTGGTGAGGGATTGTGGATTTCAACCCTGGCCTTCCATTTGTGTTTACCTTGATCTCTCTCCCCTCATGTCACTGGTTTTCCTATGACTCTTTTTCTTTCTTTGTTTTTTATTTCCTCTCCCTGCTTTTGGTAACAACTTCGAAATATAATTCACATACCTTACAATTTACATATTAAAAGTGTACAATTCATGGTTCTCAGTGCAGTGGACTCTTGAACAATGAAAGGGATAGAGGTGCTGACCCCTGGTATAGTTGAAAATCCACAGATAATGGAATTTTGATTCCATTTTTGATAATGACTTTTGATTCCCCCCCCCCCCCCAAACTACTTATAGCCTGCTGCCTTACTGGTAACATAAACACCTAATTAACACCTATTTTGTATGTTATATATATTAGAGAAAAGTGTTATTAAGAAAGTCATAAGGAAGAGAAAGTACACTTACAGTACTGCACTGTATTTACTGAAAAGCCATATGTACGTGGATCTGCACAATTCAAACCTGTGTTGTTCAAGGGTCAACTGTATATTCACAGAGTTGTGCAGCCATCGCTTCCTTTTTTTAAAAAAACAGTTTTTTTTCCCCCACCTCAGCTTGCCCTCTTCCAGCTTAACACTATTATTCTGTGTATGATCTTCAACTAATTTCTTTTCCCCTTACCTTTTATTCATTTGGTTACCCCTTTTCCCTTTCTGATTTGCATACTGTGATCATATGTAGATAAAACTGATAGATTTATTAATATTCAGTATTGTTTGCTTGCTTCTCTGTGTGTATTTCACCTCAAGTGGAAGAGACAAGTTTAAGAACTAAAGCTGTTTGGGTTATGCAGAATAAAAGAATTGATGAAATACAAATACAGTTAGGCTTCATTAACATTTGAGGACTGTTGAAATTTATTAGAATTCTTAATATAATTGACTTTATAAAATAAAGTGAGCTTAATTGATGTCTAGTATAGACAGATTTTTTTTGGTAAGTTGATTGAATTACCAATTCTGACATCTTGTGGATTTAGTTATATCTTGCCATTTCAACCTCATCCTTCCCCTCTGGCCCTTTTTTTTTTTGGTCTTCTAGTCCTTTTTTGCTTTCTCTTCTCATCTTGACCATAATAGCAATAGTTTTAAAGCATAAACATTTCCTTTGTGTCCCTTTTCTGGGAAAAATTAATTAACATTAGTAAATCTAGAACTATAACCTTAAATGTAAAATATGTTCTTGTGTGTTTTGCCATATCCAAGTCAAGTTACAGAAAACTACAAGGGTAAAATGTTAAAAGTTTTTTGAGGGTCAAGAGTAATTTTTAAACCACTTTTTGTTGTTGTAATTAAACTCACAAAATTATGTAAAATGTAAATATACAACTTAACAAATTTCCTGTAAGGTAAATATTCATTTAACCTTACCCACATTATAAGAATATTATTAACACCTCAAAAGTTCTTCCAATTCCTTTTCCTAGTAACAATTTTCCTGGTAATTACTTCCCTTTCTTTAATGCATCTTACTGTTTTCTTTTTTTTTTTTTAATGCATCTTTTTTCTAAAACACCTTTTGCCTAACACCATGGTTTAATGCTTTTTTCAAATTTTACATAAATAAAACACAATGTATATTTATTGTGTCTAATTTCTGCCACTCAACATTTTGTTTTGTAAAATACGTCCAAGTTGTTTTATCTCTAATAATAATTTGGTGTTGATAATAAATTATAAAAATACAGTAGGAAGTGTCCTAAAATAACTTAAAAAGTGATAAATATTCATAAGACTTTTGTAAGTCCTAGAGGTCCACTCAATTCCTCTATAATTCCCAAAACATTGTCTTATAATCTTTGATTTGTTATTAGAAGCCAGGGGGGAGATTAACTCCATGGTTCAGCAAATTGGTAGTTAGTTCCGTGTGAAGAAGATAGTATCTTTTAACATTTTGTTGTGATTTATGGTGTCTTTCAGTATTTTTAAAATATTGTTAAAATCTTTGAGAGCCAGTATAAATTTTTTTTTGTCCAAAATGTGTGTGAATGAGGTATATGTTTTAGTGTTTATTTGTAAAATATAATTTAGAATCTGTACTTTGTTTCCCTAAAGAATTGAATCCTTTTCTTTTTTGGTAGGAGGAATAAACATGGTGTATCTCGAAAGAAGATTGCTCAGATGTTGGATCGTTACGAATATGAAATGTCCATCTCTATTGTAATGAATTCAGTGGAACCGCCACACAAAAGCACACAAAGACCTCCTCCTTCACAGGGGAGACAGAGGTGGGGAGGATCTCTAGGCTCACCTAATCAAGTCTGTGTTACAAATAATCATTAAGTTGGCTATTTTCAGCTAACACATTTGTTGCTTGCCCTTGAAAAAAATTAGTGAGCCTATGTTGAAGTTTAAATAGTTTCAAATAAAAAAAGACTACGTTGTCCCACAAGGGATGTTCCCAGCAAGTTGTTTAAGTCCTAAAGTGTAAATAAAAATTATATAAAATGGTTTTTTAAATGTTTTTATAGTTTTTTTGTTGTAATTCCCTTGGTTATTATGAAAATATCTGAGTAGTGTGGGTAGGACCTAGAATGGTTTTTCTACAACTGAATTTTAAACTAATTTTACCTATTTTGTAGATAATGTTGAACAGTTTTATAGCTCATATCTAAATCTAACTTTGCATAAAATGCTAGTAATTTTCCTTAACTACCTTTCCTACATTTAAATATGTAAGAAATACTAACTTTTTATAGGCACCTCAGTTGATTCCTCTATTCAGTACACAGGTAAAATTATGTTTCTGCAGATTCGTCTGTGTGACAAAAATATTTATAAGC
Organism: Neofelis nebulosa; assembly: GCF_028018385.1. Classification (NCBI taxonomy): domain Eukaryota; kingdom Metazoa; phylum Chordata; class Mammalia; order Carnivora; family Felidae; genus Neofelis; species Neofelis nebulosa. The sequence continues at coordinate 232,346,445 of NC_080782.1, forward strand.
TAATTAGAGCATATTGCTTAAATTCTCCATTAAATACTATATAGCAGTAGGTATGTCAACCACCTGGGTGGTTTTCTCCACAATATACGTATTCATAATATATCATATACATATTTATCACTCTTCTCAAACCATTGCTCTGCCCCTTCACACTCCCCAATTCTGGAGTGGATAAATAGGGAAATCACTGTATATTTAGAAAAAGCTCTTCAGGTTATTCTGATAATAAATCATTTTTCTCTAATTTAACACAGTATAATTCTAATATTAAAATTTTTTGGACAGGTCCTTAGCATTAATTGTAAGAAGATTTGTCCTGTAGGATATTTTATTTCTTCTGGTTTTAATATTTCTGTAGGCCAACTGTATGTCTCACTGGAGAGTTTTCTTTGTTAGATTGTGTTCTGTCACTTAAAATTTAAAACCTGAGATGGAATTCATTTCAGAGATTTTGTAATTCATCCTAATCTTTGATTTGCTCTTTTTTTAGGAAAAAACCCCAGCTAATTACATGCTTTTTAAAAAATAATGTTTTGATCCTTCAAATGTTTTACATGGTCCATTAACTGACTCCTAAACCAGCCCATCCTGAACCTAATAATCTGCCTTTATATGTTGTTTAAAACCATTTGCTGTTCTTTTCAACTTTACTTTAAATGTTACCCCACATCTATATATTACTTTTTAAGTAATACTAAGTGCAAGGCACAAAACTAAATATAGCACTCTCAACAAGGTCTGTTTTACATTGCCTTTTGTGAGATAAGAATATGATTTCTATTTATTTGTACTATTAAGTGCTGGTTACATTTGAATATTATCTTGCTCTATTTTGTTTAACACGTGTGTTTGTATGTATTTGTTCATCTTAACTAAATGTGATATAGTAGGAATATGCTAACCCATGTTTTGTGTGTAAATGTATATATATTTATATATATACACATTTTCTTCATCCGGTATTTTCACGTATTTTTTTTTATTTAAGGGTAACACTTCTTAGTATTTGGGCTTGCGTTTCCCATTATTTTATTTATCATGTAAGTTAGCACATTTTGAGAATAGTACAGAAGAATTTAATTTGGGGACAGATGAAAAATCTGTTAGATATATATACTATGTGTTCCTTTCCTTCTGTCTTTATAAAACTGTTGAGAGGAATAGTGCTGTGAATCTATAGATTTTGATTAATAGATGCTTAATATCTGTTAAGCACATTTTCAAGGAATTAGAGAATTGCCTTTGAAGGATTAATGTTATAAGGAAGTATGTTCATGTTAGTAGCCTGAAATAAATTTCCAGATTTTATAATGGATCAATTTCATCTTTTGGTACTTCTGAGTACTTAAATAATCAGGTAGAGATCATTAATCATTGCTGATTTTTTAAATCATAGATCCTTATTGAGGCAGGAGAATTAAATTCTGAAAGACTTTGAAGTTTTTTTTTTTTTAAAGACAAAATTAATTTAATAGTTCCACCAAGCATATTAAATCAGTAGTTCCCCCCTTAGCATTACTGGCTAATTTTTTTATTATTTGAACAATAACAGAACGAGCTATGAATATGCAATAAAAGATACCATAGTCACTATTAGAAGTCATTGCTTTGATGTTAAAAATCTATAAAAATATGAAATTTACTGATTAAATATTTTCATCAAAATTTCTCTTCTATTCAGATATTCTTTTTTTTTTTTTTTTTAATTCAGTTATATTCTTAATGGAATAGCCCCCAGTTGCTATGCTATGAGTAGTAGGTCTCTATCCCAAAGAATAAAGGAGGCATTGGTCCTCATATTTAAATAAGGTAAAATACATTTAGTTACACAGAATGCAGCTTTGTTTTTTGATAGGCTTGGTGTAAAAATACTTTTCCTTTTAATAAGCAGATTTGTAATTTTCTATATGTCATAATCCTGCTAACAAAAATACTTATGTGGTAATTCAGTCGAAATTCTGGTACTGCTTTTTAGGTAGGTAATCTTTATTTTCCGTGTTCACGTTTTCAAAAGAAATGTTAACTTTTTAATATTTTATGTCTGTTTTAAAGTAAGATTGTTTACAAAAGATTGGGTTGTGTTCTGTTGGAGCAATAGGGTGGATTTAAGTATTTGAAGTTTGCTGATTTCTTGTCTAATTAATATAGATTGTGGAATTTTCTAGTTTTATGTATAGGTAAGTTTTGAAAGAATTCATGATTTCAAAGGACATGAGATACTTGTTTTGACCAAATTCTAGTTTTTGTTATTGCAGAAATATCTGATTTTCTGAGTCTAGTTTTTTTTAAGTATTTATAAAGAAAATTGCTGGTGTTCTCTTCAGAAAATGTTGAAGAAATGTTGTTAATACATTAGTGCCTTGACTGGATGGTTTTGTTGTCTTCATTGAAGTTTTATGTAGTATTTTAACATGAGTGCAGTAACTGAGAATTCATTATTAGGGCTGAAGATTTGTGTGTGTATGTTTTTAACATTTGCAACCCATATAAATAGAGTAACACCTTAATCTAGAATCATGACAAAGTATTGTTTATTTTGTTGCAATGATCAGTCAGAATAAGTATTTGGTGGTAGCAGGAAAACGCAGGTTGAGTTACTGGTTTTTGAAGATCAATTTTATAGGTTATAATATATAAATAAAATTTTTTTTTCACTAAAATTGTTAGCTGTAATTCTTGTGAATTTACAGAGAAAGGTGGGATTATATTAAGGGATTAATGAATATCTTCTTTGGTAATGGTTTTCTTTCTCTTTACTGATTAAAATTGGCATGCCAATTTTTATTTTATTTTATTGTTAAAATTAAGGTTACTGTTAAACTAATTGGTCTTCTTGTTTGTATATCAGATTTTTCCTTAAAATAGCCTTAGAATGGTAAAAAGTACTATTAAGTTTGTTGAAATAGGTCTTCAAGGAGGAGTAACTCTTGATTTTCTCCTGTGTCTTTTGATTCCTTTTTTTTACATTGCAAAGAAACATTTAAATCAGTTCAGCTGATTCAAACTGCTAAGTGTCCTGAGTCTAAAAAATTTTCATTTTTTGCATGTTTTATAAATTGCGGAGCAAGCCTTGAGAAGTTTATAATTATGATTTTTGCAAAAACTTGTAATAGAATGGCTGTCATTTACCTCAGTATCTTTATTTAGGCTGTAGTAAAGGGCATAATTTTTGTAATAGAATATACATTTGTAAGCTGAATTTTTAATATATCTCCTGTGGAAATTCTTAGTACATTATCACTGTACACACAGAAACAAAGGGAAAGAGTAACCCAATAACTTTTTGAAAAAAGAACCTCAAGCTAGGGCTGTGTCTATTGGAAAGTTTTGACTTCTCGACACATTTAATAGTAGTTTATTTTAGTGATTTAGATTAGAAATAATCTTCTACTTTTTCCTAACAAATTTTGTTTTCTGGATAACCGTGTCATGTTCCAGGTGTGATGACTGCAGTAATCACATACTATAATATACTTCCCAGTGTAGAGCCCATTAATGTCAGTAAGCTGTCTTAAGTATGAATAAAATAGATTATTTAGTATGGACACAGTTATAGTTTGACTCCTAGTCTTAGAACTAGACCCAGTCACATTAAGAAGCATTGTACCTGCTTTGGTGAGTAACTGAAGACTTTATCTGGGAGTGTTGTCCAGTTGTAAATATTTCAGTGTTTTGTTTTTTTTTTTTTTTTAAATTGAACTTTTTGTAAATTAATGGGAAGATTGAGAGATTTTTAAGATGACACAGGGGCTTTTTGCCTCTGAACTTTATTAGTGACTAAAGGAAAAAAGTAAGAATAATCTGTTCATTCATGGTTAAAATTGCATGCAAGTTCAGTAGAGTCCATTGAAATAACTTTATGTAGATTATTTTCTTGTTTTGCAGTTTTAACTGCATTCTCAGGACATATAAATCCAAAGCTTTGCGCTTTGGGGTAGTTCATCTACAACTATTCATTGCAGCTGTACAACTTCGTACTATCTCTTCAATTGTAATTCTGAACTCTTCAGTTTCTTAATATAACAAAATGAAATTTGATTTTGGGATGGGATTGTGGGTTTTTCCTCTGCCTTTATTCTTTTTTCTTTTTGTTTTTTTTTTCTGTCTTGTTAGTATTAGAAATTGTGTTTCTTGTTTCTTTCATAGTCTTTTCCCATACACATTTTCTGTCCATTTTCTGCTCAGCTATCCTTGTGTAACTTCATAACATTTTTAATGAAGATGGTGGGATGGTAAGTGGCTGACAAAAATGGAGGTAACTTTTTCCCCTCCTATGTTTTACTGAACTCATTGTTCCTTATGAAACTTACTTCACCATGTTATATTTATAGACCGACAGCTTTGCAGTTAGTTTCCTGACCCTGCTATTTAGTTAGAACTTAGATATGAAAATCCTTGGAAAGATTTGTAAAAGTCTACCAATGGTTACTCATGGTTAAGAATCCCATAAACATGGCATAGGACTTGGATGTTTGAATTTGAGAAAAAGTATTTTATAACACTTAAGCATCATGATGATAGACTTGTTGGTAAGTAGTAGTTGGGAATTCAGTATTGTAGAATTCACTATTACATCATGATTCTGCAGTCCACCTTTATTAAAGAACTGAGTGATTTTGAAGGAAAGTTGATAGGTATTTTGAGTTTGACCTCTACAAGTGGATCTTCATATAGGGCAGTGCTGCTACAATGAACAACAGGAATTTAATAGCAATAAGTCTTAATATACTGTTCATTTAAGCAGCTGCCATTTATGTAATGCCTGTCAATGCCAGGCTGTGTTGTAAATGTGATTGTTAACAGTGTCTCAAGTTTTCATAACAGTCCTACAAGGGTTTTATAAAGAGGAAACAAAAACTTATCAGAGGTTATGCAACTTAGCCAACATAATTTCCCTAGGGAGAAATATAACTGGGATCAAAATCTAGGTCAGGCATATTCCTTACTATATCCCATTTTATCTTTTAAACACAGCCTTCTTTTAAAAAAATATTATAAATTTAGGGGTTTTTTTTTTTTAAGGTAGGAAAGAAATTCCGGTGAAGCATTGAATACATCTTTAATGGTACCTTTGAATTTGTAGGATTGAAGGTATGTTGATTTATCAACAAAAGTGAGTAAAGAAACCTGTAAGTGGCCATTTATCTACAGTGCTATTTTTAAGAGTCAAGATTGCAAGTAAGATACCATTTAGTATTTAATATTTTCTATAAGATATACATTGATATAATAATCACGTTTCAGCAACATCTTTGCAATTGAATTTTTACATATGCTGTTGTGCTTTAATGTTTAAAATTTAATTTCTAATATCAATGAGCTTTTGAAGTGTGTAGTATTCAATAAATGGATTGTTAAATTACATAAGCTGTTTGTTACACTGATTAAGTTTGAGGCAATGTTTCCCAGAAAAGGTCAACACTATGTGTAAGTGGTCTTAATTGATTTTTCTTTAACTGTTCACTTATTACTTAGTGTCCTGCAGTAGTAGATGTTATGGCAATTACATCAGTTTTTTGAATTTCTGAAAAATTAAGCATTTCTGTCTTTTGAAATAGCATTTTCTTCTGTGTTGTTTAATTCTCCAAAATTAAAGAACAGTAAAAGAGGCAATTACTTAAGTTTACTATATAACTAATATCTTGAGTTAATTAGAGTCTACAAGGAAAACCTTTAAGTATGGAATGAAGAATTCTAACTTGATTATTGCCTTATTTTGTTTTAGTTAACTTAAATAGAAGGACTGGATCTTGTTTGGTTTTTCTTAATCTTTAGATTGTGATGTGTTTATTTTTTATTTTATCAGAGGTAGAAGTTTTATTTTATCAGAGGTAGAAGTTTTGTTAGAACAAGGAAGACTTCATGGAAACAGAAAGAGCATTGATTTCATTAATAGATTAAATTAGTTTTCAGTTCAGGACCTAGAAAGCAGTATATTGTGGAATTGAGGTTATTGAAATATAGTACAATGTAATACTAGCAAAGATGTAGTTAAAACATTTCAATTCAAATGTAAGTAAATTGAACTATGTACAGGAAATGTGATAGGGGCCTGGGCTAGTCATTTTGACTTCATTAAAAATTAATGAGAAAAAAAACCAGCTTTTAAAAAAAATTCTGGGGAATGCTAGGAAAGAAATTGTTAAGGCTAGAAGGATAGGCTAGTGGTCCAAAGTGGTATTCTCCCTCCTTATCTTCCCTTTGCTTTTTAAGAACCAATAGAGCCCAAGCTATGAAGAAAGATGATCTTGTACCCTAAATGCCATGAAACGGGGTCTTCCTTGTCATCTTTGGTCACTACTGGGTCTTTGGATCTTTGTCCTTTAAAAAGAGTCAATAAAATATTTGTTGAGTATCCTTCCTAAAACTACCTGTTGATATCAAGGACACATTGGTCTAAGTAGAGTAATTTACAGGGTAGTTTGTAATTTAGGAAACCTGGAGCTGGAGTGTGAATTAGTTGGATTTGATGCTTGCTAGGATCAGAGTGTGCAGACCAGCAGGGAGGAGTCCTCTTCCACTTCACTTGGTGCATCTGGTGCCATCAGAGCCTTTTGTTTTGGATTTTGTACCAGTGGTCTTTAGATTTGTGATTTACGATCAAGAAACTAAATCCTAGAATACAGATAAATAAGGCAACCTTGAGGCTTTTGATTATCCATTTCTTTTAGGGTCATTTAGAGATTATTCTCTTGCTTTTTGCTTTAACCCTTTGCAGACTTCCTAGACAATCTGTGAAAAATACTTCAGGTATTTGTCCTAAAGTCATTTTTCAGAGCCCTTCTTCTGAAGCATTGTGATCCTAAGTCTAATTAGAAAAAAAAAAATCAGGGGCGCCTGAGTGGCTCAGTCAGTTAAGCCCATGACTCTTGATTTTGGCTCAGGTCATGATCTCATAGTTTGTGAGTTTGGGCCCCATGTTTGGGCCCCACGTCTCTCTCCTCTCAGCACAGAGCTTGCTTCAGATCTTCTGTTGTCTTCCCCCCTTCCCCCACCTTCAAAAAATAAATAAACATTAAAAAACAACTTTTATTTTTTTGGTTTGTTGTCCTACTTAGAACACTTTTCAGAATATTTATGGCATGATTTTAGTGAAAAGAACACATCATCGCAAGAGTCGGGCAATCTGAGTTCTACTTCCATTCTGTCTTCTGTTTCAGTGGAGAGGGTAGCCCTCCTCCAATCTAAGGTAAGTAAGTATACTTGTAGTCTGGATTGCATCTCTTAACTACTTTCAGGAATCTTTATATGTTGACAGTTACTCCTTCTCTCTGTAATTTCAATCTTGCTTTCTTTCCTTAAATCCACATTCAGACGTGATCAAGTCTCATCTCTTAAAGCCCCTCTTTATTGTCACCACTCCTTTATAGCCAGACTCCTCTAAAGAACTGTGCACACCTATTGTCATGTTCCCTTCAACCATTTTTTTTTTTTTTTTTTTAATGTTTGTTTATTCTGAGAGACAGTGAGCATGTGAGCAGGGAGGGCAGGGGCAAAGAGAGAGAATCCCAAGCTGACTCCGTGCTATTAGCCTCAGAGCAGGACCGCAGGAGGTGCTCGATCTCACAAACTGAACCCCTGAGCCATGAGACCCTGACCTGAGCTGAAATCAAGAGTCGATGCTTAACCGATTGAGCCACCCAGGCACCCTCCCCTCAGCTGTGTTTGATACTATTCAGCCCATTCCCGTTTTAGCTTCTTCCTCTACCATTTTAGATTTTAAGGTTTCCAGAATGTTCCTCTGTGTTGATGAGCCTTTTTCAGTTCCCATACGATGACTCAGCAAGCATTTGACTCTTGATCACTTTTTTCCTTAAAATATTTTTCCCTGATGAGGTTTTTGTTCCTATCTCTGCGTACTTCTCGGTCTCATTTGCTGCCTTTCTTGGTTTTTATTTTTCCAAATTCTTCTCAGTTTTAGTTCTAGACCACCTTCTGTTCTTACTCTTCGCTTTCCCCAGGAGATTTCATCATTTCTTACTTGGACATAGTAGTCTCACTTTTTTCTTTGTTGCCCTGTAGTTTTATCAACAGAGCAATTAATCTATAATTCAAAAAAAATTAATATAAACTTTCCCTGACTATTCCAATCTAATGTGAAATAGCCCCATCCCTGTCACTCTTACTACATTGTCCTGTTTTGTCTTCATCATGGTAGTTACTAGTAGTTGAAGTTACCTTATTTGGTACTGGTTTGTTGAGGGTCTTCCTAAACAAGAATGTAAGTCCCAAGAGAACTTGCTTATTTTGTCCACAGCTATATCCACAGAATCTAAACCAGTGCCTGTAATACTATAGGAGCTCGTTAAATATTGGCTGAAGGATGGTGTACCCACTGCTTCTGTATTAACAATATTGATCCCCAAGTGTATTTTCTACAGACCTGTCCTTTGAGCTTCAGACTGTTTACTTAACTGCCTACCTGATATTTCTGCTAATAAGATGAGCAGTGATCATCTTGAAAGATTGAGCAGTGATCTTTTCTCCCATCTCTGGATTTCTAGGATTTCCTTGCATAGTGAATGAACCTACCATCCATTTCTGCAAGCCAGAAACTTGGGAGTCTTCTTTAATGCTTCCTTTCCCTCTTCATATTCAGTTCATCAACCAGGGTCTGTGGATTTTGTCACTTAAAAAATACCTTTTGAATCTCTCTCTCCATTTTTGACTGCCATCTTTCTAGTTTGAATTATCATCTAGTTTATCTCTTACTGAGACTAGGGTCCCCACATCAATACTTGCTCTGTTCTACCCTTTCTTTGCACAGTCTAACCAGACTAAAGTATAATGGACATGTGGAAAAGTACTTAAATTATAAGCATACAGCTCAAAATTTCACAAAGTGAACATATCTATGTAACCAGAGCTCTGCTCAAGAAATAGAACGTTACCAGCACCTACCTTGCCTGAGTGATCTTTGTAAAAAGAAAATATAATCACATGTAAAACTTTTCAGATGCTTTCCATTGCTGTTAGGCTAAAGACCCTGGGTGATGTGACCCCTACCTTCCTATCCAACCTCATGTTTTATTACTCTTCTTACTTTCTGTATTCCAGCCCTACTGACCACCTCTCAGTTCCTTGACTGTGCTGTTCAGTTTCCCTTCCTGGAAAGTTCTGTGTGCACACCCCCCTTCCATACTCATCCTTCAGATTTGAGCTCTTCAAGGAAGCCATTTTGGACATAGCAGGCTTGGTGGGGTCCAAAATACATGTTATATGTTCTCATGTACTTTTTCTTCATCAATTTGTATGAGTAGATGATTGTTTCCACTCGTTATTTTTAAATCAGAGATTTTGAGCCAGTCTTTGTATCTGTTTTGCTTACCATTACATGGTCATCAGCTAGCACAGTGGCTAGGAAAAAGTGATATTCAGTATTCATAAAATAAGTGAATATGAGTGGTTGTCAGCCCATTATGGGCTGAATTGTGTCCCCTCAAAGTTCATGTGTTGAAGTCCTCATCCCCAGTACCTAGAAGGTGACTCTTTGGATACAGGGCCTTTAAAGGTAATTAAAATGAGACCATATTTGGGTTGGGCCCAAATCAAATATGACCGGTGTACTTATAAGAAGAAATTAGGATAAAATGCACACAAAGGGAAGACCTTGTGAAGACACAGCCAGCCAACCTTAAAAGGCAACAAGAGAGACCTTTGAAGAAAACAATCCTGCTGACACCTTGATCTTGGAATTCTAACCTCCAGAATTGTGGGAAAATTAATTTTTGCTATTTAAGCCACCCAATCTGTGGTACCTTGTAGATTTGGCAAACTAACAATAGATTTTCATATTGAGAATTGGTATGCTGCTTTAACAAATACCTAGAAATATTGGAGTAGCTTTGGAACTGGGTATGGTAGAGGTTTGAAGAATTTTGAGGTGCATTTTAGAAAAAGCCAAGGTTGCCCCAGGAGATTATGGGTAGAAATGTGGATGTTAAAGGTGATTCTGGTAAGGGCCATGAAAAGAAAGAGCTATTGAAATGGCTTCTGTTGTCTTAGATACACATACGTGCTCATGAACAGAATGCTGGTAGAAATGTGAAAGATGTTTTGGTGAAGCCTCAGATAGAAGTGTTATTGGAGAATGGACAAAAGGTGATCTTGTTAGAATGTGGCAAAGAACTGGCTGAACTGTATTCCAGTGTTTTGTGGAAAATAGAACTTGTATAATGAACTTGAATATTTTAGCTGAGAGTTCTTTTTTTTTTTTTTTTATGTTTATTTTTTGAGAGAGAGAGAGAGCAGACGAGGGTCAGAGAGTGAGAGGGGGACATAGAATCTGAAGCGGGCTCCAGGCTCTAAGTTGTCAGCACAGAGCCCGACACGGGGCTCAAACCCACCAACCATGAGATCATGACCTGAGCCGAAGTTGGACGCTCAACTGAACCACCCAGGCGCCCCATTTTAGCTGAGAGTTCTAAGCAAAGTGTAAGAGCCACAGCCTGGTTTCTCCTTGCTTATAGTAAAATGTAAGAGAGAGAAATTGAGGAAGAAATTGTTAAGCAAAAAGGAACCAAACTTGTGTGAAAAGTTCTCAGCCTGTGCTTATTATGAAGACTTAGAAAGTATGTGTTCTCGAGACAACATCAAGGTTGTTGCTAAACAACTATTTGCTAAAGAGAATACAGGCATGTGACTTATGGGTGCATTAAGTTGTCTCAGCAGAACTAGAGCTGAAGTAATGCTAGCAGAAACCCTAACAGCTTGGGCCGAAAGGATGAAACAATGAAATGAAGGGAAGTACTCAGACTTCTGGGTTTCCATAAGTCAGTAGAACCGGCTGGCTGTGATCCTGTGTTGTCCTCATGGTTGTGATCATGTGTTATCCTTCAAGAACACAGAAGAATGTCCCTAAAAGTTGTTCAGAGGCTGCCGCCAGGGCTGCCACTGCCATCATGGGATCGGAGCCCCAAGGCTGAGGACGTAGGGCTACTGCACTCGTGGGCCAGAAAGGCAGGGCCTCCAGCCCAGGGGGCCCAGGGGGCCCAGGGGACATAGTATGGAGCCAAAGAATAATTATTCTTTAGCCTTAAAATCTAATGGAATTTGCCTTGCTAGTTTTCTAACTTGTTTGGGAACCATTACCCCTTTCTTTCTGATTTTTCCCTTTTGTAATGAGAATTGTCTATCCTATGCCTGTCCCACCATTGTATTTTGAAAGCAGGTAACTTAACTAGATTCACAGTTCACAGTTGGAGAGGAATTTTACCTCAGGGTGAATCACAACTCAGGTCCACCCATACCTGATGTAAATGATATTTTTGATGACTTATTAGAGTTGATGCTGGAATGAATTTAGACTTGGGGAGCTGTTGGGATGATGTGAATATATTTTGTGATGAGAAGAACATGAATTATGGAGACGGTAGGGTGTTATTGGCTGAATTAAGTTCCCTCAAAATTATATGCTGAACTCCTAATACCCAGTACCTCAGAAGGTAACTATATTTGGAGATAGGGCCTTTAAAGAGGTAATTAAGATAAAATATGGTCATATGGATGAGCTCTAATTTAATATGACTGGTGTCCTTATAAAAAGAGGATATTAGGACACAGACACACAGAAAGGAAGACCATATGAAGACACTGGAGGAAGACAGCCATCTGCCAGCCAAGGAGAGAGGCCTTAGAAGAAAACAACCCTGCTGACACTTCATTCTCAGACTCAAAACCTCCAGAATTCTGAGAAAATAAATTTCTGTTGAGTAAGCCACCCAGTCTGTGGTACTTTGTCATAGCCTTACCAAACTAATACACTGCTATTACACTAGCTAGCTGAGAGGCATTTCCTTCTCTCTTTTGCAGTCCTTCATGTGTAAAATAAGGATACTTGACTGGATCATTGGTTCTTAAGTTTTAATTCAAAGACTTCTTTTGGAAATAGCGTGTGTTTCATTAAGAAGTATACAGTGGATTGCCTGACACTGGAGATGTTCACAGTATAATTGAGTTCTGTGTTTCAGACTGTTCCTTCAAGGCGCCTTAGGGACTGTTGTGAAGGATGGAAACCTCCACTTGTAGTAGATAGAGCACAGAATTCAAAATTGCATAATTAGAAGATAAGTTGCAGTTCTGACTGCAGCTTGGGTAAGCCACTTAACTTTCTGAAACTTTTCCTTGTAAGTTGAAGGACAGTACCTTTCCAATCTATAACGTAGGGTTATTGGATGAATTAAATGAGAAGACTATGTTAGAATTTTAACTGAAATAGCTCTTTTAGCCTTGAGAGTCCATGATTTTGTTTTGCCTTTTGATAATTTCATCTCTTTTGATATATACTAGGAATAGGCAGGGAAGGAAACAAATTGATTTTTTAAAAATTTATATTTATTTGTTTTGAGTGAGAGAGAGAGCGCGTGCACGTGTGAGAGCCAGGGAGGAGCAAAGAGGGAGAGAAAATCCCAAACAGGCACCACACTGAGTGTGCAAAGTGCGGCTTGATTTCCTGACCACAAAATCATGACCTGAATGGATATCAAGAGTTGGAGGCTGAACCAATGGAGCCACCCAGGCACCTCCAAACCAATGGATTTTTATACTAGTTAGAAGTGCTGAGAGAGACCTAGAAGGAAAAATTTGGTGTTCTAGTTATTAAATTTGTCAAAGATACTCATATTCCTCTTTAACAAAGGCATTTGAGTTAAGCTGTAGAATAGCTCAAAACAATTTATGTTGCTGCATGTGCCTTTTTCTCCTACAGTTCGCTATTGGTTCACCTGTGTTGTGTGGACTGTTGGTATGATCCAATCAATTTGATATTCTTGTGTTTACTGATAAATTTAGTATGATTAGTTTCACAGAGCAGTGTATTGGCAAGACCATGCAAACATATTTCTTTAAAAGAAGAAAGAAGGATTTTTTTGGTTTGTTTTAATGTCAAGCATAATAAAAGTAGTGAGGCTCTGTCCCCATCCCACCTTGGTCTTCATGGTGACAATTTTCCCCTTGTTTTTCATACATGACATTCTATATAATGTTCATGTAATGGTGTGTGATACTAGCTTACCTGTAATTCTGTGAAACAGTTCATTGCAGCCTGGGCTTCTATGAAATGAATTATTCAAGATGGGAACATCAGTTTGAGTGTATGTCAGCTTTCTATTCTTGTAATACAGTTAGAGTTGTTACAGGATTCATTAGACAAACGGGAAGAAGGTTCATGTTGGAAGGTAAGAAGCAGTTTGTAATATTTTAAGATGTAATTTACTAGTACCTTGGGGTGCTTGGGTGGCTCAGTCCATTAAGCATCTGACTCTTGATCTCTGCTTAGGTCATGATCTCACAGTTTAAGATCAAGCCCCATGTTAGCGCAAAGTCTGCTTGGGATTTTCTCTCCCTTTCACTCTGCCCCTCCCCATTCATGCTCACTCTCTAAATAAATAAATAAATAAATAAACAAACAAACAAACTTTAAAAAACACAATTACTAGTACCTCAAATATAGCATTCTAACTTTTTAATAACATACCATCCTTCTTGACTCAGATTATTTTGTACTCTTACAGTGAAGAAGAAATTACTATATTTAGAAACAATTTGCTTATAGAAAAATAAGGTTATCTGTAAGTAGAATAAATACCATTTGACAAAGAAGGGAAATCAGAAGAAATAGCAGTTTTTAATTAGTCTTGAGACTTTCCAAGCAAGATGTCAATAAATTGCTGTGGTATGGAAATAATGTGGAATGTTCAAGACCTGTGTTTTTGGTTTTTTGAACTCTCCCTTTATAGGTTAGACTTGCTGAGGGCACAGAGCCTCTAGTATTTCTTCAGAACAGAAGCTCAGGGGAGCATCTTGCCCATGGCAGTAAAGAGAGCCGTAGTGGGTCTTATAAACTATAAGTCTGAGAAAACACTAAGATTATGCTGAGGAGACATAAGTTCAGTCAATAAATATGAAGCAAGGTATGGTAAACTGGAAGACACAAAGAGTCTGGAACCAGAACCTGAAATGGAATGGAGTACAGTGGGCTCCACACAAGGAAGTCATGAGTGGTGTTGAAATACTGGAGGCTTGCTTTACTGGTTGTTGGCCGTATCATTCCTTGGTGGGCAATGGACTACTTTTAAGTTACAGAATTGGACTAGGAAAACAAGGCTTCTTCCTTGAATTGTCTTGCCTACTGCGTATCAGAATGCTTTATGTTTTTCCTAAGTACATCAGCCGTATCATGACCCTTGGGACAATCTATGCAAACATGTAGTAGATGGACTTAGTGCAGTAGGGAAATAGGTGGAAACAGAAGCTACTGGGGATGGAGTGGTGTTTTCTTATTGGAGGAATGTGGTTGGGAAATATGAGCCAGTAGTGAGAAGAGGCAGTAAGGTGTTTGTGCATCAACGTGTAGCAGTGGAGTTACTTCTCTACTGCTCAGTTAATGAGTTGGTTGTCATCGAGTGAAATGTGGAAGAATAGGTTCAGGGAAGTCTTTCTGGAGGAGTTGATGGCTAAGCCTTGTCTAAAAGTGGGATTTAGCAAGGGAAAGAGTATAGGAAAAGGCTTGTAAGGCAATAGCCACTGAGTGATTAAGGACTCAGAAGCAGGAAACAGTAATGCATTTATTCATGTGCATATTTACTCAGTATTTCGTGAGTGCCTACTATGTGCCAGGCATTGTTTTAGGTGATACAGCAGTGAACAAAATAGACAAACCCTCTGCCCTTTTGGAGTCAGTGTAGGGAAGCAGATTCTATACCAATAAATAAGTACCAAATAGGTCAGATGATAAGTGCTATGGGAAAAGTTGAAGCAGCATAAATGGCACGGGGAGGTGCGGTGTAGGGGAATGGGTGCTACTTTACCTGGAGTCATCAGTGAAGGCCTAATTGAAGAGGTAACATTTGAGGAAAGACTTGAAGAGAGTGAATTAGCAACGACAGCAGAGAGGGAAGAGCAATTCAGACAGTGGATCCTACAAGTGAGGGCCCAGATGAGGTGGGACTGTGCTTGGTGTAGTTAAGGACTCCAGGAGATCCATTTGCTTGGAGCCAAGTGATCAGAGAGCAAAATAGAAGAGAGTCCAAGAGGAAGAAGCAACCAGATAACATGAGCCTTGAAAATTATTGAAGGAACATAGGCCTTTCCTCTGCTTGAAACTGTCTGAGAGTTCTGAGTATGCTCAGAACTTATGTTTTGAGTTACACAAGTCATTTCTGGCTGCCATCTTAAGAATCAGTTTTAGGCAAGAGTGGAAGCAGGGCTCTTGCCATAATGCAAGTGAGAGATGATTGTGACTTCAACCAGGGGGTAAAGATGGTGGTGAGGATTGTTGAAGCTGAGTTGTCAGGATTTGCTGAGTAGATCAAATCATGGATATGAGAGAGAAAAAGTTGCAGTTTACTGGGAAATGATGTATTGGAGGAGGAGCACATTTGGAAAGGAAAAGAAAACAGATATTCCGTTCTCGACATATTAAGTCTGAGGTGCTGCCTCTGGAATGCATCTGAATGGAGATGAAGAATATGTCGTGTGCTTAGGGGAGAGGTCTGGGCTAGAAATACAAATTTGGGTATGGGTGGGAAAGCAGGTTTTTTGTTGTTGTTGGAGCAACATTTGGCAGTGGTTCGATGGAGGTATAGAGTAGTGGAAGATAACTCCAGGCATCAGTTCTCAGTCTTTTCCTCATGACACAGAAAACAAAATTGGCAGGATTTGCTGGAGTAAATGGACCAGCCTACTCTTCCCAAGGCTCCTGGCCCTAGGGCTTGGGAGCTCCACCTGCCACAGGCTCCATTCAGTGGTCTCATCTTTTACCCATTTGAGGCATTGCCAAGCACACAGATTGGGAAGTTCTGCTCTAGAGAAATAGTCAGATCAAGGGGTCAAATCTAGGAGAGCCTGACACAGTGTTAATGAGCTAAGACTTTGTCTTGCAGATAATGGTTATCACCAAAGAGATTTCAGCAGAAATGTGCCATAGTTACATTTGTTTTAGATAGGCACCTTTCAAACTATGGTGAAAAATTAGTTTTTAAAAATTTCTAATCTATCACAGTCTGATACCTCAGTAAAGTGAATTACTAGAAAAAAATTTTAAGTAAAATATTTTATTAACTTCAACAGATATAAAAATCCAGATTGCTATACAAGTTTTTAAAACTTACTGCCAATTTCTGTATTTATCCTTTTGTGGGCTAGTAGCAGACTGCTCATGGACTGACATCAGTGTGGATGATACTTTTGAGTAGCAGTGTTTGGAGTGGAGTATACTTGCCAGAGAAGTAATAGAAAGAAACATCTGTAGACATCTTGGCAGTTAGTTGGAAAGCCACCAAACCTTTTGTTGTGTTTGTTGAATAGGTGGGGTGGCCTGAGGCAGCCTCCCAAGGCAGTGGTTTGACAGAGGTCTAAAACTCGGGGTGGAGCTTACTCTACTGATAAGTACAGTGGCCATTCTGATAGCGTGGTCTCTTCCATTTCTTCGCCAGCATTCTGCTGTTGGGGAGCCCTCCAGGGTTGTCCTGAACTTGGTCAAGCATAGCTTATGTTTAACCATCTCTTGGTAGGTAAAATTTGATTATTTGCTTTAGTTTCCATGGTGACCAGATGGTTACAAAGGATTTGGGTGGAACATAGTAGAGTGACATTGTTGTCGCCTGTTTTCCACTGTTGTCGCAAAAAAAAAACCAAAAAAAACAAAAAAAACCAAAAAAAAAAACCCAACACCTGGGTTGTTTTAGATGTCTGATATATATAGGTTATAAAAAACTAAAAACTTTTAGGAGGAGCAAGGAGGCCTTTCTGAATTGACTACAATTAAAGATGAGTGGAATGATTCACTGTTCTGCATAGTTAGTGCATGAAAGCTACCCTTGTCCTAGGAGAGCCACTGTTCCTTGTTTTTCTGTTTTTGTTCCCCTAATAAAAATATCAGCACTTATCGGAAGAAGATGGAGTCCTCCTGAACCCATGTTATGTTTCTCTGTCTCTATTCGAGAGGACCCGAGCTGCCCCCTGGAAGTAAATATACCCATCTGACAGGGTCACCAAGTATGTTATTTAGTCAAACTTTTTTTTGGTTTGTTTAAAAAGGGCCTTTTTGTCTGTGATAGGCACAAGTATACGTCCATTGGTATGGACTCCTCACCACACCCCTCCCTAACCCTACCCATCCTAACCTGGGCTGTCGGATCAAGTCTTGGGCAAGAATAGTGAGAAGGCGTTATTGGGTCAGAACCCATATTAAGGAAGCTGATAGATTCAAGAGTTCTTACTGATAGAAATACACTCTGAGTGAGGGAGTCATTGCAAGATGGCTCTTGAATATGCAGTCAGAATTTGGGATTTGGTGGCATGTCAGCTAACTGACCTGCCCCTTGGCACAGTCAATGAGTATCTTTATCTTCCTTGCCAGGGGTGTGTATCTGGTATGTCCGAAGGGTGGTCAAAACCCGGAGGTGGTGTGATTGCATATATGTTTTTGCAGAGGTAATATTCAAATTATTTAATCGTTGGTGTGGTCAGCCAGTTGGCCACCTTGCACGTCTCTCTATCTCAGAAAAAGTCCTGAGGGAATCAGTGGTGAGTAGTAACAGCCTTTTGGTCAGAGGACCAAAAGAGCACCAGACCCTTGCCTACTGGGGTGCCAGTGCTGTCGCTGCTGGTATCTCCTCTCATCTCCCACTGTCTTCCAGGCCAGCTCTAGCAGAGGGGACACGGAGGAACAGGGTCTGGGTGGCTGATTGCTCTGGTGGCTAATGCCAGGTCTGTTCTGGGTCAAGACTCACTTGAGTTTCCCCAGGAATGAGTAGGAAAGGCAGGTAAAGCACAGGCTTGCCCTTGGGAGTCCACTCTTGAAGGGAGCCAATAGCAGTGTCCAGGAGACAAGATTTCTGGGGGTTGATTTCATGGGCACCAACTGGTCATAATTGAGGCTGGTTACTGTGCTGGAACGGAAACCTGTGGGCTGTTTGTGGTGCCAGTCACTAACCTGCTGGTTGGGGGGCCAGTGGGGGTCCTAGAGAAGGGGCTGGGCTGCACATTGGAAGGGTCCCAGGGTAACTATATAGTAAATGGTACAGAAGAGTTTGAGTATTTTAGCAAACCGTGTTGGCCACATTATTTTAGCTCTTTGAGGTCTGAGAGTCATGGACCCGCAGTTTTTATTTGCGTAAGGAAGTTGTGTGGTTTCTCCAGTTTTCTCCTAATTCTTTCCTGGGATGGGTGGTGTCCCAGAGAGAATATGAGATCAGAATGCCCAGTATTAGGTGAATAGCACCTCCCTCACCTCTGCTATTCACTGGAATTGATTTAGAATTTGTCTCCTGCACTCTGTTTCCTATATCCAGGGAGCCCAGTGTGCCTCTCACTTGCACATGTTGAATTAACACTGTCTCTGTGTCTGCTAGTTTTAGGGACAAGTCTGAAAACTTGTGTAGGGAGGTGAGAGGAAATGGACTTGGCTGAGATTGTGGTCAGACAGGTGAGTGAGAGAGCTTAGGTTTTGGAGACCACAGCCAGAGCAAGATAGTTTGCTCAGGTAAGCCAGGACTGATGCAGAAGGGCGTTCAAGCCAAATCTTTGGAAAGCGTGGAAAACCAGTTTCATGAATTGATTTCAAGGACCAAGAGTTTGGAGTTCTAGAAGGGAATGTGAGAAAGGCCACAGAGAGAGGAAGCTCCCAAATCTTCGAAGCAAATAGTACAAAGAATCTCTGGTGTCCTTGTCAACCATTTGATACTTAGATTTATTGGGTCTGTGTAAAGGTAAAAGTTCTAAGTGGATACTGGTGAATGTAGAGAAGGTAGTGACATATTTCTGTATGTGGGTGAAATTTATTAGAAAATTTATAGATATTATGTAGAAAACAAGACAGATACTGTACCCGAACTCTAAAAGTATGTCCATAGGAAACAGCTGAGAAAGTATAATTGGTGAAATTATTCAAATGGAAGAGTTGAAGGGGAAAGAGAATGCTGTGAACACTTCAGTAAGAAATTGAGCAGGGTAGTTTTGAGTCCATTAGAGAGCAGATTGGCTGATTGGGGGTGAGAAGGGTTAAAATATACTGCTTTCTAAGTAAAACAAAACAACAAAGATGGTACAGTGAATAGAATGCTACGATCAAGAAATTAGAACCATTGTTCTCATTATACTACAGTTTGGTGACATTACTGTCCCAGTTCATGACTCAAATAATTGCATATAAAGGTAATGCCTTTTTATTTTCTTACAAATACTGTGAATATTAATGAGGTGCTATTTATGGTATACTCTGGATTCTGCAAAAAAAAAAAAAAAATACTAAACATATTGCTGGCTTCTATTTGGCAGAGTATTTAACATGTTAAGAAATGGAATGTTAGGGCCAAAAGGGATTTATAGGACATCTAGCTAAAAACACATCTTGGAGATGAAGAAATGGAGGTGAAATACCACCTAAAATTCAGTAGAAGTATTAGAACTAGCATCCAGGACTCCTGGCTTCCAGTCATTTCTTTCCTAGTAAGTATTTATGGTGAGTAACATTAGCTTGTAGTGTTTTATTTTTTTGTAAGTTTATTTACTTTTTTTGAGAGACACAGAGTGTGGGTGGGGGAGGGGCAGACAGAGAGGAAGAGAGAGAGAATTCCAAGCAGGCTCTGTGCTATCAGTGCAGGGCTTGATCCCAGGAACCATGCGTGAGATGACCTGTGCTGAAATCAAGAGTCAGGCGCTTAACCGACTGAACTACCCAGGTGCCTCAGCTTGTAGTGTTTTAATAGTTCGTCCTTGGCAGTTGCCAAGTTGGCTACCCAGAGAAATTCATGAAGATTTTTAAAGGCACTTACATGAAAATTGAATTCATTCATAATTTATATATTAAAAGCAGCATAAAGCATGATTGAACGAAAATAGGCTCAGTTTTGGTCACGTCTTTAGCTACATTTAACATTTTAAATAGGAAATGTTGACAAGAGACTTTGTTATAATTTAGGGGTAGGGTAGGGACGCTTAGCCAATTCAGCAATGCTCAGCATCCTGAGTTCTTCAGATAGTCATAAGGACACCAGAAGTTATATGATACTTTATAAACTATTTTGTTGAATAATTGTAGGGATATTGGCTAACGAGAACAGCCTAAGGAAGACCAAGGTCGTGTACCAATTTAAAATATGAAGTTACTGTATGTAGGAAAGGTTTCTGTTACTTTCACACCAGTTAATTCTACATGTGCAACATAGTGATGCGTGGAATAGAGAAGTGAAAACTGATTCCAAGAAGTCAAACTTTCTGCTGCTTGGAAGACAGCCAGAACATGTGTTATGAACTATCTCTTAAAAAGGAAGTAGCCAGAGGTCTATAGAAGAATGCCATTGACCTGTATGGCCATAGTCTTAGATGATCCCAGATTGAAGTTTTCAGACAGTTTCTCCTTTGGAACACAATATTAAAGGGAAAAATAAAGTCACTGGTGAGGTCCAGGAATGTAGCCAGCCCATCACAAAGATTCTAAAGTCTGGATCATTAAATCCACTGGTACTATATGTGTTAGGATCCACTTAAGTCATATGTCATGAAGGAAAAGGTGAACAACTGCAAGCAGGAAAGTAAAAAATCTACCATTGTACTCAAGCTGCTACCTAACTGAGACACGAGGGAGGGAAAAGCATTGGTTAATATGCTGTGCAGCTTTCACACGTAGGGGCTGCTCCATGTGAGCATTTCTTGTGGCAAGAAGAGAGAACTTTGTCAAGTGTGACTGGCACGTACATGGTGAGGACAGTCTTCCCAAGGACGTAGTGTGGAAATGATCTGTAGTGCTTGAATTGTCTTCTTGGATATGCAACCTGGGATATAAATTATACGTATAGATAATTCAAGCATGACCTAAAAAATGCACATAAAGCGAAGAAAAAGTAACAGTCCTTTTTATTCCTAATCCCCTTCACACTCTGCTTCATAAACAGAGTTAACAGTTTGATGTGCATTTTTCAGGCCCTTTTTGTGTTTACGTTAAACACATACACACACACACACACACACACACACACACACACACACACACACGTGCAGGCAATCTGTATGTACGTTAATTGAGGATCTATTGTGTTCCAGATCTTGTTCTAGATGTTCTTTCACTCCAAAAACAAGTCAGAAATACAAAAACAGTTCACTCATTCAGGAGTCATTTCCTTATGCGCTTTGTTTGGAGCATGACTGAAGTCTCTAAGAAGAGTTCTGATTTGCTAAAGGAGATGATACATGTTCTGTACACCCACGTCCCTATTTTAAAGGCTCTTTTAATGAGGCGATTTGCATTTTTTGTACAAAATTCCAATAAGGCTATTTTAATGGTTTACCTACCACAGATATTTCAGCAGTAGCAGGTGGTGGTAAATTTGGGGCCATCTCAGAATAAGACATTAGATCTGATATCCTGAAAACATTTGATGATACAAAAATACTATAAAATGCAGATAGAACTCAAAAATCTCAACTATGTGGGGCCGTCTGAAAGAGAGCCATTAAGTAGTTCCAATATATTTGAAGTCATTTAAGGTATAACAAGAGCTCAGTACAGTAATGATAATTTATTTGCAGTGACATCACATAGAAGGCAGTAATCGACATAAACATTTGTTTAAAAACATCTAGGGTTGGGGCGCCTGGGTGGCGCAGTCGGTTAAGCGTCCGACTTCAGCCAGGTCACGATCTCGCGGTGCGTGAGTTCGAGCCCCGCGTCAGGCTCTGGGCTGATGGCTCGGAGCCTGGAGCCTGTTTCCGATTCTGTGTCTCCCTCTCTCTCTGCCCCTCCCCCGTTCATGCTCTGTCTCTCTCTGTCCCAAAAATAAATAAAAAATGTTGAAAAAAAAAAAAAAAAAAAAAAAAACATCTAGGGTTATTAACCATTTCCCAGTGAGTAGAATTATTGATGTCTGTCAGTTGACCAAGTTGTATATGATTTTTGTGTGTGTGTGTGTTAAAAAATAAAGGCTTCAATAGTACCTTTTGTTGCTTTCCATCAGTGTTATCAGTTTGTATAAATGATGGGGTTAAAAACAAACCCCCAATTTTAAGTGTATGAAATTTTAAATCTCTGTTTATGGGCCATCCAGTTTTGGAAATTGTTTATTCTTAGAGGGGATGATACTTCTTCATGTTTGGAAAGATTTAGCTGTGTTGTTACTATATTTATCTTAAAACAACAGCTGTGACTTTTGAATGTGTCAAACATGTTAAGAACTTGAAAAGTTGTAGCAAATCAGAGATATCTTAATCCTGCTTGCTATTAATGGGATTTACCAAGCAGATTTAAGTTTGTAATTTGAAATGTTATTAATATCCTTTTCAAGCATACTAAACTAATGAATTCTCGCTTTAATCATATTAATTTCTGATAAGAAAACAGATGTTGAGCCTAAAAGTACTTGTAGGATACATGTAGTAAGAATAATTTTTTAAATTTTATGTTGGGGGCACCTGGGTGGTTTAGTTGGTTAAGAGTTCGACTCTTGGTTTGGGTTCAGGTCATGATCTCACGGTTCATGAGTTTGAGCCCCACATCAGGCTCTGCCCTGACAGTGCGGAACCTGCTTAGGATTCTGCTTAGGATTCTGTCTCCCTTTCTCTCTGCACCTCCCGCTTGCTCTCTCTCTCTCTCAAAATAAATAAACTTAAAAAAATTCACTTTAAAATCTTATCTTGGTGTTTGGGGTGTTTAAAATAAGCATCATTTGAAAGTGCTAAATCCTAAGGCAGTAGGGGTGATGTGCATATGAGATCATGTATGGGCATCACATATCTCATTTCAGGCTCAGGCAAGAAGTATAATTAAAAAGCTTCATAATATATTTTTCTTGTCCTATAATTTTCAGAAAGTTGTTTAGCATTACTATTTAATTTGTTGCTTTTCAAATTGTCAGAGTTAGGCCTTTTGAGAGGGATAAGTAAAAAGATTTTTTTTTACAAAGTAATATATTTTTTTACCACATTTGCAAAATTCCATAATAAATGACCATTTCAGTTAGGAAGAACTTCTGGTAAAGTAACAACTTTTTGCAGTTTTTTAAATGATAAACTATGACTCTTTGGATTTTTTGTTTTATTATTTTCCTATTTGATTATTGGCTTAGCTATTTTGTAGCCTAAGCTTTTTTCTGTGTGACTTGTCCATCAAAATATATTATTAATTTCAAATTGCTAGAACTTTTTGCTATAACTTTTTACTAGAAAAACCTACAGAAATTCTCTCTCTCTTTTATATTTGGTGTCTGCTTAATATAAAATGTACAGGGTTAGTTAGGTAATAATAGTGATGTTGAGATCTATGAATTTGTAGAATTCATCATGAGCATGTAATATGTCATGATGAATGGGGGAGCACCATTGCATAGTGTTTAAGAATGCAAACTTTAAATGCCAGAGACCTCTACCATCTACCAGATGTTTGGGAAAATTACTCAAACTTAAAAGTGGGGTTGTTAATAGCATCTACGTATTAGAGTTTTGTTGTGAAGATTTGAAAAGATAATACATGGGGCACCTGGGTGACTCAGTGAGTTAAGTGTAGGACTTCGGCTCAGGTCGTGAACTTAAGGTTCCTGAGTTTGCGCCCTGCATCAGGCTCTGTGCTGACAGCTGGGAGCCTGGAGCCTGCTTCGGATTCTGTGTCTCCCCCCCTCCCCCCGCCCCCCCACCTCTGCTCCTCCCCTGCTCACATTCTGTCTCTCTCTCTCTCTCTCAAGAATAAACATTAAAAAAATATTTTTAAGATAGTACATGGAAAGTATGTATAGTAAGCACATTAAGGAAAAATAGTGATATGATTAATAACTAAGAAGAGTTATTTGAGACCCAAAGAATATAAAAAAGGAAAAACAAGCCCTGCCCCCTTTCCTTGCAAAATCCCATACCTATGAATTTTCTGAGTTTGTTCTGTATTTTCAGGTTCTGAGCCACTGTCCTAGGGATATAAGCCTCTCTTCAACTGTGAAGGCATTGGTTGAGGCTCCTGGAGAAAATGTTTTCCTGCTCTAAACAGGGTGAAAAATGAAGATTTACTCTAATTAGAAAATTAAACATTGCATTCTGGACATGTATAAGTCACCAGATAAGCTCAGTCAGACAAGAGCAACAGCTCCCACCATAAACCTAGTGGTAAAATTATTCACTTAACAGCGCCTTCTATGTCGCAGGCACTATTCTAGGTACTGGGGGGTCAGTTGGCAGCAAAACAGAAAACACTTCACAAGAACTCAAAGAAGACAAATTAATCCTATGTTATGTTAGAAGGTGATAAGTGCTAAGGAGAAAAGTAAAGCAGGAGAAAGAAAATATAGAGTATCTGGACCAGGGTAAGAAGAGCACATGTATTGGGGGTGGGGGAGGGAGGGAGTGGTTGCAATTTTAAACTCTGGGGACAGGATAGGCTTTACCTGAGAAAGTGACATGTAAGTGACTTAGATTTCCCAATCTTGGTTTAAACAGTTATCAAGGGGATTTTTGAACAACATAAAGTCCAAGCCAAGTTTTTTAGTGTTTATTATATGACCATATAACAAAATAAATTACAATTAGCTGTATGTTTTTCTTACTGAATAGTGGGTAATACTGTCAGTGTAAATCATTTCTTAGCAATGAAAATTAACCTCAGGGATCATTTAAAAAGAATTAGAATGGCCCAAATCATGGCAATTAAAGTAGATTTGCAATAGAAGATGAGAAATGTAATTGATAAAATTGGAGTTAATATGTTAGAATATTGAGCTCATTTACCTTGTTAATCGTGAATTTTATGCATGCAGCAGCATGATCTTGTCAAGGGAAAGTAAAAAGGCTTTTCTGTATTTGAAGCAATCCCTATGCAGTAATGAGAATTTATTTGAAAAGGTGTTAGAAGATTTGAAATTAACTAGTTCCCTTGGGGAATTTAACTTTCAGGGAAACAGTGAATTTTATCCAATATATTTAAAATATATGCTGCTTTGTCTCTTTATACATTTTTTAACAATTTGAGGATAGACATAATGAAATCAATATATTTAAGAACAAGCGTGGTGTTAACTTGGAGGATCTGCAGTTTGTTATCGTTACTGGCAATAATAAAATTTAAAGCAAAGTGGAAGCTTCAGACCTCCCATTATAGAAACAGGAAAATGGATTCAGTACACTGTACTGTAGTTTTAATTGGAATTATTCTTGTTCATGACCGATGAGGATATATAGAAGTCATTAAGTAATAAAGAGCTTTTTTACAAGATGGAAGTTAACCATAATTTGGGGGTGTTATTAACTAGAACTGAATTTGCACACAGACTTTTTCGTGTGGGATACGTTCATGTTCAGTCAACGCATAATGGTATTATTCTACGGTAAAGCTTAAATGTCGAAAAAACTTTAAACATTTATATTTTTTCTTTGTCTACTTTATTTATTGAAGAAGGTCTTAGGGATGCATTTGTGTATTTTTTCTATTAAAAAAGTAGTACATGCTCAATGTAGGGAGTTCTGGACACACAGAAAATCACAAAGAAATCAATGCCATAATTCACCACCACTGCCATTTTGATATATATATATATCTTTATTTTAATTGTGGGATTTATAACTTTGATAGCTACGTAGCATGGTTGAGAACATAGACCTTGGAATTAGACTTGAGTTTAAGTCTAACTCCACATATTTATTTATTCTGTGAACTGAGCAAATTTCTGGGCCTCAGTTTCTTTATTTGTTAAATGAGGAAGATGATGGTAGTACTTTCCTCACAGGTTGTTCGTAGGTAGGATTAACTGAAATTCTATATACGTAAAAAGTATCTGCCCCATAGCAGTTATGCAGGAAATATGAGCCATTATTGCTGTTTTGTAGTATAGGTTTTGTGTTTTTTTGTAGTATAGGGTTTTGGTTTTTTTTACTTCAATATGTTGTAAGCATTTTTACAAGCTCAATCTTTATTTTTCTGAATGATATTTCTTACTTTATTAACTGAAATGTATTATCTGAGTATTTTATCTTTTATTTTTTAAATGTTTAATTAAAGTAATGACTTATATAAACTTTAATTGTAACTATAATAATTATTGATTGCATGTAAAAAGTTTATGTTCAAACACATTTTGTCACTGCAAACAAGGTATATCATTCAGCAGGGTACATAATTCAGGCATTTTATGAGTTTCAGTTTCGCTACTTCCTCACCCATTCTTGCTATTGTGGATCTTTTTTTTACTATAGCCATTCTAGTGGGTGTAAAATCATTGTGGCTTTGATTTGCATTTCTTTGATGGCTAATAAGGTTGAGCATCTTATTATTTTTTCAATAATAGCATGTGCTTCAATAAGCATGTGCTTATTGGTCATTGTATATCTTCTTGGGAGAGAAAGGTCTGTTCTGATTCTTTGTTCATTTTTAAATTGGATTTGTCTTTTTATTACTGAGTTGTAAGAGTTCTTTATATAGTCTGGGTACAGATTTCATGTCAGATACATAATTTGAGAATATCTTCTCCCATTCTGTGGATTGTCTTTTCACCATCTTTTTTTTTTTTTTTTTTTTTAACATTTATTTATTTTTGAGAGACAGAGAGCACATGCAGGGGAGGGGCAGAGACAGAGGGAGACCCAGAATCTGAAGCAGGCTCCAGGCTCTGAGTTGTCAGCACAGAGCCTGATGTGGGGCTAGAACTCAGGAACCGTGATATCATGACCTGAGCTGAAGTTGGCGTTTAACCTACTGAGCCACCCAGGCAGCCCGTCTTTTCACCATCTTGATGAAATCCTTTGAAAAACAAAATCTTTAAATCTTGATGAAATCCAATTTATTTCTTTTTTATTTGGTTGCTTGTGCTTTTGTTGTCATCTCAAAAACCACTTCCTAACTCAAGATGATAAAGATTTATACCTGTTTTCTTTTTTTCTATTTTATTTTATTTTATTTTATTTTATTTTATTTTATTTTATTTTATTTATACCTATGTTTTCTAATAGGAATTTTGTGGATTTTAGCTTTTATATCAAGGCCTTTGAGTTAAATTTTGTATATGGTATGATGTAGGGTCCAACCTGATCCTTTTGCATATAGATATCCAGTTGTCCAACATTTGTTTACAATACTTGTCTTTCTTCATGGAATTACTTGACAAAAATCAATTGGCCATAAATATAAGAGTTTATATTTGAAGGCTCAATTCAGTTCCGTTGATCTCTATGTTTATCCTCAGTCCAGTACCACACAGCCTTGATGACTACAGCTTTATGGTAGATTTTGAAATCAGGAAATTGAGTCCTCCATTTTTTTTTTTTTTTTTTTTTTTTTTGAGATTGATATGGCCATCCTGGGAGTGTTGAATTTTTATATGAATTTTAGAATCGGTTTGCCTATTTCTGCAAAAAAGGCAGGCAAGATTTTTGATAGGGATTGCATTGAGTCTGCAGAGCAATTTGAGAAGCATTGCCATTTTAACAATACTGTATCTTCTGGTTCATGAACATGTGATGCCTTTCCATATACTTAGGTCTTCTTTAATTTCTTTCAACAATGTTTTATAGTTGCTTTTGTTAAATATATTCCTAAGTATTTTATTCTTTTTGATGATATTGTAAAAGGAATTTTGTTAATTTTCAGATTGTACATTGCTAATATGTAGAAATGCTATTGATTTTTGTATATTGTTCTCATACCCTGAAAGTTTGCTAAACTAGTTTAATAGTTTTTTAATACATTCCTTAAGATTTTCTATATATAAGATCGTATCTGTGACTAGAGATAATTTTACTTCTTTCTTTCCAGTCTGGGTGATTTAAAATTTTTTCTTGCCTATTTGCCCTGAATAGAACCTCTAGTACAATATTGAATAGGAATGGTGAGAACAAACATCCTTGTCTTCTTCATTTAGAAAAAAATTGTTTTAATTAAGTAGGCTCCATACCCAATGTGGGGCTTGACCTCACAACCCTGAGATCAAGAGTCACATGCTGTACCAACTGAGGCAGCCAGGCGCCTATCCTTGTCTTTTGATTTTAGGGGGAAAACATTCAGCCTTTCATCATTAACTCTAATATTAGCTGTAGTTTTTCATACAAGTCTAATATCAAGTTCAGGAGGTTTCCATCTGTTCTTGGTTTTTAAAGTATTTCTGTTTCAAGGAATATTGGATTCTATAAAGCTTTTATCTGCATCTATTGAAATGATTATGTGGTTTCTGTACTTTATCCTATTGATATGGGGTATTACTCTAATTTATTTTTGGATGTTAAGCCAACCTTGCATTGCTGGGATACATTCCACTTGATCATGGTATATAATTCTTTTTGTGTGTTGCTGGATCCAGTTTGTTATTTTGTTTATTTGTTGCCTTTTTTTTACGTTTTTGAAAATATATCCCTAAGAAGTCTTGGTCTGTAGTTTTCTTGTGGTATCTTTGTTTGGTTTTGGTATAAGACTGGTACTGCCTTCATAGAATAAATAGGAGTGTTTTTCTCATTTTATTTTTTTGGAAGAGTTTATGAACAATTGGTATATTATTCTTCTTTAAATACTTGATAGAATTCATCTGTGAAGTCATCTGAGTCTGAGCTTTTCTTTGTAGGAAGTTCTGAACATCTTCTGAAATGTAGTTTGCTTTTCCTTCCAACTGTTTTTAATTTACTTCAGGAACTCTTTTGCATTCCTTGTGTGAGTAAAAAAGAATGACCTTAATCTTATTTGACAAGAAAAATAATTGTATTAAACCCCTTTCGAAACCAAACCAAACAAAAAGAGGAATAAAGGAAGTAGAGAAAACAAACCACACATTTTCAATGAAATGTTTTTGTGGTTGGCCTACGAAAATAATAGTGTCATTTTATAGCATTGTATCAATTTTGTTTGAAAGTAAAAAAAAAACAAAAAACACAAAACCCTCATAGCCATTTAGAAAACAGCTATTTTGTGAGTTGAAAATTCCTTGCATTTTAAGTATCCTCATTAATTATTATATTCTGTTTCTTGTGTTTTAATTTTATAGCTAAAGGCTTTCCTAATTATGGCAGTAACTTATTATGAGGTTATCTAAGTAGAAATGATCCAATGTAGTTAATATAGTATTTCATATACTTTGAAATATTAGATTTTTTAGCTATTTTGTAGTAATTACTATCTTAGATCATAATCATCAAAAGTAACTTTTTATAAAAAAAAGTTTATTTATTTTGAGAGAGAGAGAGAGAGCGCTAGCCGGAGAGGGGCAGAGAGAGAGGGACAGAAAGAATCCCAAGCAGGCTCCATACTGAAAGTATGGAGACTGACACAGGGCTCAAACTTAAAAACCGTCAGATGACCTGAGCTGAAGCCAAGAGTCAGATGCTTAACTAACTGAGCCACCCAGGGAACCCTACTTTATTTTATTTTTAAAATTTATTTATTTATTGTGCGCTTGCCCTTTTTCCTGTCTTGACATCACATGCTGTACAGATGCCACCATTAAAGCATTTTCATAGTGGAAAAAAACACACACACACACACTTATTTATTTGTTTATTTATTTATTTGTTTATTTATTTATTTATTTTAGAGAGCACGAGCAGGGGTGAGGGGCAGAGGGAGGGAGAGAGAGAGAGAGAGAGAGAGAGATGCCAGTCTAGATGCCAAGATGTATCTGAAATTTAATGATGGGCAGAGTATAAAAATCAATTGTTTTATTATGCACTAATTAGTCTTGCTAAGTAGTTACTAGCAAGAAACATAGTTTTAATAAAATTTTAGTAAGAATATAGATTATCTGGGTTATAATTAATTAGCTGAAGAAAAACAGTCTAGTTATCAAATGCCATCTTTGTTCTTTCTTTGACTTTGTTCTTTCAAAAACAAGATGGCACTTCTCCCCATCAGCAGCATATGAACTTGACTTATTTTTCTAGTACCTAGACAGATTTGCTTTGCTTATTCCATGCTCCCACAGGACTCACCTTCAGCTACACACATTTGTGAAAATGCTGGTCATGAAAGTCTCTGTATATGTGTGTAGAGTCATGTGTAAGAACTTGAAACTTGATTTTGCTCATAAACATTAGTGCCAGGCTGTAAGTGATCTAGTAAGCCTAAAATAATGGCTAGTGCTTCCGACATCAGTGTTTAGATTTATCACCATAATGAAATAATTAGAAGAAAATTCTTAAAAGTTGAAAAAGTATTCGAATGTAGAATACACTGATTTAAACATAAAAGTCTGAATACATGTTTGACAAACTAGCACTATATAGAACCAATTACCAAATTCAACACAAAGGATAGTATTGTTGCATGCAATTAGTGTAAGAGAAATTTAAATTTTGTATCCCAAACAAAATGAAACATGTAACTGTTCTTATAAGGACAGACAAAATAACACGAAAATGTATATAAATTGTTTATTTTTATATTCTCTACTTGTGTTCTCTAAGATTCAGGGTAGAAGCAGCCTTTTTTTTCATCTACCCCCTGACAGGAAAACTATATGAAATAAGATGACAGTGAAGAGTTTAATTATAGGCAATCGATTTGTAATCACAATGGATGTGATTCAGTACACAATGTACACAATACACAATACACAATGTAGTATTCAGCTACATGAAAGATCAATGCATTTTATCATCTATAATGACAATCTGATATAACAACTAAACCCACTATGAATAAGAGTTATTCACTAAATTACTTATTCACTAAATTACTGCTGATCACCCATTAAAAATCAGTCATTGGTTATATTCTAGGATATTGGAGAGTATTATTTGGTTAAGTTTTGTATGACTGTTTTTTTAAGTTATTTTTTAAATTCATGTTTAAAAAAAAATTTTTTTTAACGTTTATTCATTTTTGAGAGACAGAGAGCACAAATGGGGAAAGGGCAGAGGGAGGGAGACACAGAATCTGAAGCAGGCTCCAGGCTCTGAGCTGTCAGCACAGAGCCCCATGCGGGGCTTGAACTCAGGAACTGCGAGATCATGACCTGAACCGAAGTTGGACGCTCAACCGACTGAGCCACCCAGGCGCCCCAGTTATTTATTTTTGAGAGAGTATGAGCAGGGGAGGGACACAGAAAGAGAGAGAGAGAGGGAGAGAATCCCAAGCAAGCTTTATGCTGCCAGTGCAGAGCCTGATGCAGGGCTCAATCTCATGAACTGTGAGATCATGACCTGAGCCAAAATCAAGAGTCAGAAGCTTAACTGACTGAGCCACCCAGGTGCCCTTATCAACATTTTAATGCAATATTAAAGAAATGAATAAAAGATAAGAGTAAGCCAACAGTGTCTATCCATCTATTCACAGGCCATCCATAAATATTGTTGAAGGTCTCCATATACATACCCTTACCCTAGAAGATAGAAGCAACAGAGCCATGAGGGTTTAAATTATATATATTTTTACTGACATATACACATACATGAACACATTTAAGTTATGAACTGTGTTATACTATGAAGCTCATTACACAAAACAAAGACAGTATGGGTCACATTTGGGTTTAGCTCCAGAGGCTGTAGTAAGAGGGTCACCATCTGCATTGAGATATAAAGTTCCAGAGACTGAGCTAGACTGAATGAGGTCTTTACAGAAGAAACAATAATGGTCAAGGAGGAAAGCAAAAGAAAAAACAGGGAAATTGGTCCTGAGTATTAATTGAGGTGTGAATTAAAGCCATGATATGATGAGCCAGAAATAGGCATCAACCTTTTTGGGGCAATAGACTACTTTCAGAATTCAATGAAAGCTAATAGTCCTTGTTCCTATAAAAATTACACACATGTACATATTTATACTTTGATCCAATTTCAGGGTATTTACAGATCCTCTGAAGTCTTGGATACCTATAAATGAATATTGGCATAAGTTTGTAGTAGAATGAAAAATGGATTAGAGCAAGTAATTTTGGTCAGAATGTGAATGAATCTGAGGCTTCTTCATAAAGGATGAAGGATGTGAGAGAAGGATGATGCCCTCAAAACAGTACGCTTCAAACATTCCATAGAAGACTTTCAGTTTTGTCTTCAATCAATACCTTAATAAAGTTGGTTGGTGGGGGAGAGTTTAATTACTTCTTTAGGCAGGTAGCAGGAATCTGGGTAACTGGGGCTTTGGCCACAGTCTTCGATCAGATCAGCTTTCTGTCTACTTTTACCTGTTTATTTGGATTCTGTTTAAAGTATTAATAGGTGGGTTCTACTCCTTGTAAATATATTCATGTATCTCTTTAAGATACATTTTGGGTATATATGCAGAAATGGAATTGTTGGACCATATGGTAATGAGATTTTTAAGTTTTTGAGGAATGGCTATAATGTTTTCCATAGAGAGTACGCCTTTCTACATTCCCACCAACAATGCACAAGAGTTCCCATTTCTCCATATCCTCACCAACACTTGTCTTTTCTGTTCGTTTTTTTCTAATAATCATCCTAATGGCTAGTATTTCATTGTAGTTTTGATTTGGATTCCCCTAATCATCAGTGATATTGAGCATATTTTCATATCTATTGGCCATTTGTATATCTTTTGTGAAGAAATGTCTTTTCAAGTCCTGTGTTCATTTTTGAATCAAGTTGTTTGGTTTTTGTTGTTGGTGGTGAGTTTTCGAAGTTCTCGATATATTCCGTATATTAATCTCTTATCAGATATATTATTTGCAAATATTTTCTGCTGTTTTATGGGCCTTTTAATTCAGTTCATATAGTCTTTTGATGTACAGAATGTTTTAATTTTCATGAAGTCCAATTTTTATATTATTTTGTTGCCTGGGGCTTTGGTGTCATATCCAAGAAATCACTGCCAAACACAATGTTGTAAAACTTTGTCTCAGTTATAGTCTAATATTTTTGTAGGTTTTGATTTTACATTTGAGTCTTTGATCCATTTTGAGTTAATTTTTGTATATGGTGTTTAATTAGGGTCCACCTTCATTCTTTTGCATGTGAATATCCAGTTTTCTCAGTACTATTATTGAAAAGATTGCCTTTTCTCCATTAATCATCTGAGCAATCTTATCAAAAATCATTTGACTATATATGTGAGGGTTTATTTCTGGGCTCCCTATTCTTTTGGTCTATATGTCTGTCTTTATGCCAGTACCACACTGTTTTGATTGTGGGAGCTTTATTCTTTTTTCTTCTTCTTTTTTTTTTTTTTCAAAATTGTTTTGGCTATTTGGGATTCCTTAGAAATTCCATATGAATTTTAGGATAGGTTTTTCTGTTTCTACAAAAAAAAAATCATTGGGATTTAGAGAGGAGTTGCAATGAATCTATAGGACACTGAACAATATTAAGTCTTTCAATTCATAAACATGGGATGTTTCCATTTATTCATATCTTCTTAAATTTTTTTCAACAATGCCTTATAGTTTTCATTGTACAAGTCTTTCATGTCTTTGGTTAATTCCTAAATATATTATTATTTTTGATGCTATTGTAAATGAAATTGTTTTGTAATTTCCTTTTCAGATTTTTCATTGTTAGTGTATAGAAATGTAACTAATTTTTGGGTTTTGACTTTATATCCTGCTACTTCAGGATATAATTAATAAATTAATCCTGAATTAATTTATTAGCTCTAACAGTTTTTTGTGTAATCTTTAGAATTTCTAAATATAATCAGCAAACAGAGATAATTTTACTTCTTCCTTTCCAATTTGGATGCCTTGTATTCCTAATTTCTTTAGTGTTTTTTTTTTTTAATCATGAAAGAATGTTAAATTTTATCAAATACTTTTTCTGTATCATTGAGATGATCATGTTAATCTTTTTTTTCCCTTCATGGTATATGACATTGGTCAATTTTCATATGCTGAACTATCCTTGCATTCCATGTATCAATCCGACTTGGTCATGGCTTATAATCCATTTATCTATATCTATATCTATCTATCTATCTATCTATCTATCTATCTATCTAAAGATCTTATTTTGGGGTCACCTGGGTGGCTCAGTTGGTTAAGCATATGACTCTTGGTTTCAGCTCAGATCATCATCTCATGGTTTGTGAGATCAAATCCCGTGTCAGGCTCTGTGTGGACAGCGTGGAGCCTGCTTGGGATTCTCTCTCTCTCTCCCTTTCTGCCCTTCCCCCATTCACGTTCTCTCTCATTCTCTAACCCCCCTTTCTCTCAAAATAAATAAATAAACTTTGAAAAATAAAAAATATTTTAAGTAATCTCTACACCCAATTTTATAAGCCTGAGATCAAGAGTTGCATGCTGTATCAACTGGGCCAGCCAGGCACCCCTATAATCCTTATAATATGCTATTGGGTTTAGTTGAGGATTTTTGCTTCCATGTTCATATGACATATTGGTCTGCAGTTTTCTTTCCTTGTGTCTTTGCCTAGCTTTGGTGTCAGGATAATACTGGCATCACAGATTAATTACAAAGTGTTTCCCCCTCTTTGGTTTTTTGGAACACTTTGAGAAGGATTGGCGCTTAAAATTTTTTGATAAAATTCATCATTGAAGCCATCAGGTACAGGACTTTTCTTTGTCTAGAGATTTTTTTGTTGTTCAGAGATTTTTGATTACTGATTTAATCTCCTTATTAGTTGTAGTTCTATTTAGATTTTCTATTTCTTAGTGATTCAATTTTGGTAGGTTTTGTGTTTCTAGGAATGTTTCCATTTCATCTAGGTTATCCAATCTGTTGGCATACGATTTTTCATAATATTCTCTTATTCTTTTTATTTCTGTAGAATTGGTTGTAATGTCCCCATTTTCATTTCTGATTTTGTAACTTGAATCATCTTTGTTTCTTAGTCCCCCTAGCTAACAGTTTGCCGATTTTGTTAATATTTTCAAAGAATTTGTGATTTCATTAATTTTTTTCTATTGTTTCTCTCTTCTCTACTTCATTTGTCTGTGTTCTAATCTTGATTATTTCCTTCTTCCTGTTAGCTTTTGGTTTAGTTTGTTTTTCTAGTTCCTTAAGTTTAAAAACAATTTAATGTTTATTTATTTTTGAAGGAGAGAGAGAGACAGAGCATGAGTGGGGGAAGAGCAGAAAGAGAGAGGGAGACACAGAATCTGAAACAGGCTCCAGGTTCTGAGCTGTCAGCACAGAGCCTGACACGGGGCTCAAACCCACAAACTGTGAGATCATGCCCTGAGCCAAAGTCAGACACTTAATTGACTGAGCCACTCAGGTGTGCCATTGTTCCTTAAGTTTTAAAGTTAAGTTGTTGATTTGAAGTCTTTTTGTTTTTTGTTTTTTTTAATGTGTTTATAACTTTAAATTTTCCCCTTCTCACTGCTCTTACCATGTGCTATACATTTTACTGTGTTGTCATTTTGTTTTCATTCATCTAAAGTATTTTCTAATTTCCCTTGTGATTTTTCTTTGATTTACTACTTATTTAAGAGTATGTTGTTTAACTTCCACAAATTTGTGAATTTTCCATTTTTACTTCTTTTATTGATTTCTAACTTTATCCCACTGTGGCAGGAGAAGATACTTTGTATGATATCTATCTATTGAAATCTGTTGACACTTAATTTGTGGCCTAACTTATAACCTGTTCTGGAAAATGTCTCATGTGTGCTTGAGAAGAATGTTTGTGCTGTGTTGTTGGATACAGCGTTCTGCATGTGTATGTTAGATCCAGTTGGTTTACTATGTTAAATTCTCTATTTCCTTACTTCTGTCTGGTTGTTCTATCCAATCCTGAAAGTGGGATGCTGAAGTCTCCAAAATTATTGTAGAGCTACTTATTTCTCCCTTCAATTCTGTTAACTTTTGCTTCATATACTTTAATGGTCTGATATGTGCATGTTTACCATTGTTATATGTTCTTGTTAACTTGAACCTTTTATTAATATATAGGGTCATTTTTCTCTTGTAACTTTTTTGATTTAGTCTATTTTGTCTGATATTAGTATAGGCACCCCTTCTCTCTTTTGGTTACTATTTATTTATTTTTTTAAAATTTTGTTTTTTAATGTTTTATTTTTTTTGAAAGAGAGAGAGAGACAAGTGTGAGTGGGGGAGGGACAGAGAGAGAGGGAGACACAAAATCTGAAGCAGGCTTCAGGCTCTGAGCTGTCAGCACAGAGCCCGATGGGGGGCTCAGACCCATGAACCATGAGATCATGACCTGAGCCAAAGTTGGAGGCTCAACCAACTGAGCCACCCAGGCACCCCTCTTTTGGTTGCTATTTAAATGGAATATCTTTTTTTCATCTTTTCATTTTCAATCTATTTGTATCTTTGGAGCTAAAGTGAGTCTTTTGTAGATAGTATGTAGTTGGATCATATTTTTTTTCCATTCTATCAATCTCTATCTTTTGTTTGTAAAGTTTAACCCATTTATATTTAAAATAATTACTTATAAGGAGAGACTTCTGTCATTTTGCTATTTGTTTTTTGTATACCTTATAGCTTTTTGTCCATCTTTTTCTGCATTCTTTTGTGTTCACTTGATTATTTGCAATGAAATGTTTAAGTTTCTTTCTCATTTTCTTGTGTGTATATTCTATAGATATTTTCTTTGTGGTTATTATGTGCATCTTAACCTCAAAAGTTATAACATTCTAATTTGAATTTCTACCATCTTAATTTCAATAACATACAAGAACTCTTCTCCTTTATGTTTTGATCCCCACTCCTTTTGGTTGTTGATGTATCAAACTTACATCTTTATACATTGCGTGACCCAAACATAAACGAAAAATCTTTTAAATGCATTAGTCTCATATAGAAAACAAAATGTGCAGTTACAAACCATAGTTACAATAATGCTAGCTTTCAAACCCATAATTGTTTTTTTTAATGCATTAGTCTTGTAAATCATGTAGAAAACAAAAAGTCGAGTTACATACCATTGTTACAATAATACTAGCTTTTATAATTGCCCATGTATTTACCTTTATTCAGATCTTTATTTATTCATCCAACTTCACATTTTTGTTTAGTATTAATTTCACTTTGCAGGACTCCCTTGAGCATTTCTTACAAGGTGAGTATAGTGATAACAGACTCCTTACCTTTTGCTCATCTGGGAATGACTTAATCTCTCCTTCACTTTTGAAAGATAGTTCACTCAATATAGGATTCTGGATCAATAATTTTTTTCTATTCACACTTTGAGCCTATCAGCCCACTACTTTCTGGTCTATTTAGTTTCTGATGAGAACTCTGCTTATATTCTTATTAAGGATCCCTTGTGTGTGACAAGTTGCTTCTCTCTTGTTCTCTTCAAGATTTTCTCTTTGTCTTTTTAAAGTTTGAGTATAATGTGTCTTTTTGTGTTTCTCTTTGAGTTCATCTTACTTGGAGTTTATTAAGCTTCTTGGATGTTTATATTCATGTCTTTCATCAAAGTTGGGAGGTTCTGCCATTATTTCTTCAAATATTCTCTCTGCCTTTCCCCCCCTCTTTTTGTGAGACTTCCACAATTTGCGTGTTTGTTCAGTTGATGGTATTCAACAAGTCTCTTAGGCTCTGTCACTTTTCTTCAATCTTTTTTCTTTCTGTTCTTCACACTTGATAATTTCCATGGCCTTATTTTCAAGGTCTTCTGCCTACTCAAATCTGCCTTTGAATCTCTCTAGTGAAATTTTCATTCCACTTATTATACTTTTCAGTTTCAGAATTTCTTTCTTTCTCCTTCCTTCCTCTCTCTTCTCTCTCTCTCTCTCTCTCTCTCTCTTTCTTTCCTTTGGGTTTTTGATCTCTTTATTGGTATTTCTATTTTGTTCATACAAAGTTTTTGTGACATTCTCCACATTTTTAGTTCTTCAATCATTTTTAAGGCAGTTGGTTTGAAGACTCTACTTGATTTGCCATAAAATTTTTTTTTCAGGGACAATTTCTGTTGATTTTTTCCCCCTTTGAATTGGCCATACCTTTCTGTTTCTTTGTATGTCTTGTGATTTATTTATTTTTTTTGGTTGAAAACTGGACATTTGAATATAATAATGTAATTCTGGAAATCAGATTTTCCCCATTTCACCAGTGTTGGCTGAGTTTTTTGTTTTTGTTTTTTAATGTTGTTTTAGGCAGTCTGTGTGCCAACCATCAGCCTATGGTGTAAAGTTAAGGTTTTGTCAAATCTTTTCTGAGTCTGTGCCTTTCCCTGAGTACGTGCAGTCACTTTCTAATTTTTCCCATATATAAAGTTGTTTTTGAGCGTCCTAGTCTTTAATATCTGGCTCCCAAAAAGAGAAAAAAAGAAAGATCAAAGGAGGGAAAAACGGTGTCAGCTCTTTAAATCTCTTGAAAGTTACTTGAGCTAGAGAAGTGGCTTGCAACAATGAAGTGGGCGGGGCATGCAACAATAATGGCCACTCTCTTTGTCTGTGCCTGTATGCTTAGAAGCAGCAATTAGTGATCAGAACACAAATCCCTATCTTTGGGGAAAAGATCTTTTTTGCTCACCATAGATTCTGCAAACTATGTGCAAGCTACATCTGGAACACTTGCACAGCTTCCTGCCATGGCACCTTTTGTCCACCTTCACCCATTTTCCACCCCTCACCTTATCCCTCTGCTAACCATGAACATGTTCTCTGGATCTATGAGCTTTTTTTTTTTTTTTTTGAATGCACATATAAGTGAGATTATATAGTATTTGCCTTTCTCCGACTTACTACACTTAGTATAATGCCTTCAAGATCCAACCATGTTGTCACAAATGGCAAGATTTCCTTCTTTTTAAGGCTAAGTAATATTCCGTTGTGTGTATGTGTGTGTATATAATATACATATATATGTGTATATACATGTGTATATATAATATATACATATATACATATTATATACATATATACATATATAATATAATATATAACATGTATATACATATATACATACTATATACATATATACATATATATAAGTGTATATATAATATATATGTGTGTATATATAATATACATATATAAAGAATATATATATATTCTTTATCCATTCGTTCATTGATGAACACTTAGACTTGTCTTGGTTATTGTAAATAATGCCACAATCCTTTTATCATTTAAAATCTCTTCTGGAACTGTATTTGTACCTCCTTTTTCATCCCTAAGACTAATTGCTTCCTTCTTCCTTTGATTAATCTTACTAAGGTTTGTGAATTTTATTAATCTTTTCAAATAACCAACTTATGAATTTGTTGGTCCTGATTAGTCTCTTTGTTATCTTTTTGATTCTTTGTGATTCCTTCTCTTCTACTTTTTGGGGGTTTCTTCTGCTTTTCTTTTTCTAGCATCTTCAATTGTGTGGTTAACTCTTTAATTTTGTACCTTGCCTTTTTTTTTGAAGGTACATTTATGGGATATATATATATATATATATATATATATATACACACACACACACACATATACATATATATATATATATATATATATATATATATATATATATATGGGAAGCTTTTATATGTAATTATTGTTCACTATGATTAATTTTTATATATTTCTGTTACAAAGTTTTCTACCCATGAATTCTTCAACATTTTAAAATTTTTCCAAAAAAATTTTATTACTAATTTCAAAATTAATTGCATTATGGTCAAAGAGTGTGGTCTATACATTAATAATTCTTTGAAATTTGTGGAGGCTAGTTTGATGGCCTGTTAATTTATTTAAATATTCCATATGGTTTGAAAAGAATGTTTTCTTTAATTTTTGAATGTAGTGTTCCATAGTCATTCTATTGAACATTATTAATTGTGCTATTTATGACTTTAATATCCTGATTTTTTTTGTCTGCTTGTTTTATCAACTATTGAAAAAGGTATTTTTTAAATTTTTATTTATTTTTGAGAGAGACAGACAGACAGAGTGTGAGTAGGGGAGGGGTAGAGAGAGGGGGAGACACAGAATCCTAAGTAGGCTCCAGCCTCTGAGCTGTCAGCACAGAGCCCGACATGGGGCTCCGACTCACAAACTGTGAGATCATTACCTGAGGCAAAGTCAGTTGCCCAACCAACTGAGCCAACCAGGTGCCCCAAGAAAGGTATTTTTTTTTTAATTTTTAAAAAAATGTTTATTTCTGAGAGAGAGAGAGAGAGACAGAGAGACAGAGAGACAGAGAGACAGAGTGTGAGCAGGGGAGGGGCAGAGAGAGAGGGAGACACAGAATTCAAAGCAGGCTCCAGGCTCTGAGCCATCAGTACAGAGCTGGATGCAGGGCTCAAACAGTGAGGTCATGACCTAAGCTGAAGTCAGATGATTAGCTGACTGAGCCACCCAGGCACCCCCTGAGAAAGGTATATTAATCTCTGATAAAGATGGTGGATTGGTCAGTTTGTCTGTATTTGGCCACTTGAAAATTTTTTCTCTACTTCGAATAATGTGCAAACATATTAAATAAATCACATTTTGAGAACTTTCCAGCTCTTCTATCTTAACTGTTCTTTTTTGCATAAGTCATTCTAGCCATTTTCACATTCTAATCTTGAATAGAATCCTCGAGTCTCAGTGAAATCTATAAGATTATTTTGTTGTTGTTGATATGTGGTAAAAATAAAAGCTGCTATTTACAAAATATTCACCAGGTGCCAAGTATTGTGCTAGATGCTTTATTTACAATAAAAGTCTTTTTATCTAACATAATTGGGACAAATAGGTTGTTAGTTCACTGAAAAAGTTGATTAAAGTGGGGAATCTTTAAGAAGTGATACATACTATGAACATTTTATTTGAACTTAAAATGCATGCTTACATACACATCCATTCACCAATATTTATGTATGAGTCTGTTTATTGGAAGTTTATTTCATGGAGTTTATTTTTTTAACGTATAAACCACACCTGTAATGCATCGTCAACAATTTCTAGTTTCTATTGATGTAAATTGGAGGGAGAACCCAAAGAAATATTCAAAGCAGTATGAGTGCAGAATTAAAGGTTTTTATGATTTTGAACCAAACTTCATAGTTATTCTGCCCACACCTCATTTGATAACAATTGCTTAATGCCTCATCTTTATTGAGTCACTTACTTTAATTTTTTATAGAAATTTTATAGAAAATTTCTCTAAATTTTTATAGAAATCGGGGGCACCTGGGTGGCTCAGTCAGGTGAGTGTCCAACTCTTGATTTTGGCCCAGGTCATGATCCCTGGGTCATGGGATTGAGCCCAGTGTTGGGCTCCGTGCTGAGTATGGAGCCTAAGATTCCTTCCCTCCCTCCCTCTCTCTCTCTGTCCCTCTGCCTCTCCCTCCCTCCCTCCCTCTCCCTCTGCCCCTCTCACCTGCTCATGTAGTCTCTCTCTCTACAAAAAAGAAAAGAAAAGAAACTTCCTTGTCTTCCTATTCCACTGGTTGATGTAATGTTTACATAATGTTTAATTAAACTACATAGTATGGTAACAATTATGATTGTGTAAACAGAGGAGAATAAACTCATCTGTCTTCTTGTAAATATACAGCCCTAAACAATAGGAGCAGAAGGGTGTGGTTGTACTAGAAAGCAGCCATGTAGCTGGGAACATTTTTTGTACCATTGAATCAGTCATTATATTGTACAGAGGCAGTGGGAAGAATTATTTAATCTGCCCTATCAGTTCAGTAAAGGTCATTTAGGAGCCTCTGTATTAACAAACTTTATAACTGTATAAGGAGGTAATGTTATCCTCATTTTAGAAGGGCGATCTGATTTACTCAAGCTCCCACCACTAGCTTATTACTAAACTAGATCTAGGCCTGGATTACCTCAACCATGGTCATTCTATAAAGCTGTGAGAGCTTTCCTTTACAATCTGCCTGTGTTTTAATTGAATTTTACTTCATTTATCGATCATGCTTTATGAATTAGTGTACAGGCCTCTGCAGTGGAAAATACTGTTTCTACCCCTTTAATAATTTTTTTTTTCATGAAGTTTAGGCACTTACAATACTTTTTTTTTCTCCCTAGCAGGTAGTTTTATCTTTATCCGGATGTTCTCTCATCTCTGTCTTCAAGTCACAGCTTACGTGGTCAGGTTAGCTTGTTTCTGAGCAAACACTCTTTTTCTCATAATTAAGAGGTACACTTATTACTACCCAGGAGCTTGGATTCTCAGCTACCACCTAGAAAACAGAATATTTGATTAATTAGAAATATATTACTATTTGTTCATTTCTTACTCCTTTCTTTTCTAAAGCTACAGCCTGTGGCTCCAACTCTCCTGATTTCTTCTCCATGGCTTTTATGTAGGGATGTTTCTTTTCTTTTAATGGTGCCATTCATTCCTAAATGAATCAGCACAAATGAGATCAAGTTTAATGAGCCTTGACACATTAATGAGCTTCCCACACTTTGTAAATACGTCTACTGATAAGCCACATTCCATGCATACACATTCCAACAGAAGTTATCACCACTACCCTCCCTTCTCTCCTCTCCCAAGTACTTCACAAGTCACTGTTACTGGTTTGTGTTTCCTTCCCAGAGACCTGGAACAAGTACAAGTCTCAGGCACATTTCCCTGTGGGGGAATGTCTTCTGATTTTCACACTTCTTGGCATTGTGTTGTATTTTCAAACAGAATTCCAATCCGTAGGGTCTCCTCTGACTATCTCTTTTGGCAAACCACCTTCATACATTGCCTGATCTCCCTGATAGTTTATTTTTTTAAGCTACCTGTTTCATGATGCGTGTTAACTTCTCTGTAGGTATCGTGAATTTTCATCATTAGCCGGTTTCTACGATCCTTTCTCTAAGTAGGTTGAGATCTACTTGATAAA
Source organism: Neofelis nebulosa (assembly GCF_028018385.1). Lineage (NCBI taxonomy): Eukaryota > Metazoa > Chordata > Mammalia > Carnivora > Felidae > Neofelis > Neofelis nebulosa. The sequence goes on from NC_080782.1 coordinate 232,389,043, forward strand.
ATCTCTATTAGATTGTAATGCATTCAGAAAACGAAAGAACCCTTGAGGAATATTAGCAAAGCCCTCATCTTTTCTACTTTCTAACCTCTGCTGTAAGTACAGATTAGCTTATTGGTTCAAACTCTGAACCGAATTTTGTGGCAACTGATTTGGCAACCCTGTCTCCAAACCCATACCTTTCATAGGCTTCTATGTCTCAGTAAATCAGTAAATGGCCACTCATCCCTTCAATTGTTCAGGCTCAACTCCTTTTACCCATACTTCATCTTTTTCTTATACTCTATATCCAATTTATTTTTAAATCTTGTTTTCCTTTAAAATATATCCAGAATGGGATCATTTCTCACTGCTTCCACTCTGTGACAAATGAATTAACTCCAGAAGACACTTATGTCCATTGGCCTATCTAAGGTTTAGGCCATCTATGCATTCCTTTTGTCCTTTCCCTGCAATAGGATGGTTCATGTTTCGGTGAAGACAGTGGAGCTTGTTTTCAGAGTAACATCCTAGTTTCAGTATGAATTTTGTAACAACTATCGCACCTTAGGCTTCAGCTGAGGCTCTCACTAGAGTCAGATAGAACTGACTATGAGGAGAAATTTCTGCCAAAGTTGGATTCTTTATTTGCTATCCTTTTTATAGAAGTCCCATTACAACTGCCTGTCTGTAATTTAGCATTCCTTAATGTCCTTTTAAACTAAAATCCAGGAATTGTAAACAAGGGCAGCAGCAATTAGATGCCAAAGAACAAGGTGTTCAGGGCTCCTGCTTGTTGAAAATTGCCCAATGTCACGGGATGGAATAAACCAGGCCAAAGCAAGTTCTTTGTCCAGCCCCCAGCTGATCAACAGTTTCTTCATTATCTCTTTTGGCTTCCATGTTTGTTTGCTTGTTTAATTGTTTTTTTTTTTTTATCCTCTATCCTGTTACTTTTTTTTTTTCCTCAGCTGTGTTTATTGTCCCTCCCCCACCCTCCACTGCATTTTAATATTCTCTATCTGTACTTTATAGAAAATGACTAGATCTTTATATTCCAAATTAGAAAGTGTTCAGGGCACCTGGGTGGTTCAGTCGGTTAAGTGTCTGACTTCAGCTCAGGTCATGATCTCATGGTTCATGAGTTAAAGTCCCACATCGAACTTTGTGTTGACAGCTCAGAGTTTGGATCCTGCTTCAGATTCTGTCTCCCTATCTCTCATCCCCTCCCTTGCTCACACGCTGTCTCTTTCTTTCTCAAAAATAAATAAACATTAAACAAATTTAAATTAGAAAGTGTTCTAAATCCTCTTTTTTCTGTTAGGATCAAAGTTAATCTTCAATTTAGGGGAGCTGCGAACTTTTGGGGAACACTATTGTTCCTTTGGATGGGATACTTTTTTACTGTGGAATTGTCCCTGGCATCATAGGATGCTAAACGTCCCTGGCCTCAGTACCAAGGGCCAGTAACACATCTCCAGTCATTGTGACCACAAAAATACCTAACACATTTACAAACACCCCACAAAATAGTGGTGGAACGTCTCGTTTAGAGCCATGGCTAGGTAGGCAATTAGAAGAATATCACTACCCCGCCTCAAAAAAAAAAAAAAGAAAAAAATATATAAATGTACCAATAAACATCTTGGTTTATGTATGCATATGTATATATGTATTTATATGTGTGTGTAGGTATATGTATGTGTGTATGTATAAAATGTTTCACATATATAATATTTGTTTCAAGGGACATATTAAGTTTTCATAAAGTTACTGGTTTATGAAACAGGTATGTGGAAATGAGTTGTAACTTTCTCAAAGTGTACTCATTTATTTTTATTTTCATTTAAAACGTTTTTTAAGTTTATTTATTTACTTTGAGAGAGAGAGAGAAAGGTAGAGAGAGGATCCCAAGCAGGCCCTGTGCCATCTAGCCCAGAGCCCGACATGGGACTCGAACCCACGCACCATGAGATCATGACCTGAGCCTAAATTAAGAGTTGGATACCCAACTGACCGAGGCACCTGGGCACCCCAAAATGTACTCATTTTTAACTTAGAGAAAGTATATCTCTTTTTAAAAGTAATTTAAAAATATACTACAAAGTACATGCACACTTTAGAATCTCTTGTCCTAATGATTTGTAACTTTTCACATTAAGAGTACAATGTTTTAGTTTGCTAGTGTTATACAAAAAATTAAGTTATAAATGTCCTTAATTTTGTTATATTTCAGAGAAAGCGATTTGAAGAAAACTGGGCCCAGGTTCAGCAAAAACAAGCAGAAGAGAAGCAGAAAAAGAAGTAAAAAGCAGAACAGTCATGGTAAAATCATGGGAGAAAACTCATTTGAAACCTTAAGTTATACACCAGGAGACCAGGACCCCTCTCAGAGTGCAGAGGAAGACTTGGGAGACACCAACAGAGAATCGGCGTGCACCTTCACTGGTGGATTGGGACATGAACTACGAGGTTTAGTAAATAGCCACCAAGATGAAATATGGAGAAGCATACATCCCGAAGATGGTTTTCCAAATGTTATGTCTGCAGTTGAGCTGGACAATACACCAAAAAATTACCTCCCTAAAGAACACGATGATTTGTTTCCAAATATGTCATTGATGCCGCATGAAAACGCTGTTACTTGCCCGACAATGACTCAGAGTCTTTCCTGCGTGGCAAGTGATGACTGGTCTGGCACGAATGTAGGAAAGCACACTGGAAGTAGGCATCCCACAGCGTCAGACGTCCAGGGTGGATCTGCATCCATCCCATGCTCATTGATGCAGAAGAGAGAGAGGGTAGATAAAAGACTCCTGAATGAAACATTTCTGTGCAATCGATACGGATCCAGAACTTCAGATAAAAGTTTAAGAAAGGAACAAGGAGTAAATACAGCTAAAAACAATTATTGGGCTTTTTCTTCAAACAATTTTTCTGATGAAGAATTACAGCTGAGCTCTGAGAGGCAACCCTATTTTGGGAGCTGGCCTGAAGGACCTCATAAGTTTATATGTGAACAAAGACCAAAGAGAGAGAGATGGCAAAGGCTGGCCTCTCCGGACAGCAGGGGACAATTGATTAAGTTGATCTCCACTTCTGAAGGAACTTCAGGACCAGGAAGCGGTCCAGAAACACTGGTAGAGGAGAAGCTGTTGATAGAAAATGAAGATTTGTCACCTCCCACTGAGAATATAGATTCAATCATAGAAACAGAAACAAATGTCTTTAGAAGCTGCTTGCCTAACCTGCATATCCCAAAGAGTGACTTATGCTCAACAAAGAATAAGAAAAGGAGGGAGAAAAGGATTTTCAATTTGGCACCAAACTTTAACTTACTGGGACAGAGATATATCAGTGTAAAAGAAAGAGGGGAATGTGGCGTGGTAACAGAAAGCCGTGGACTAAAAATTATTTTGGAAGAAGAAAAAGATAGAATCTCAGAAATAAACAATATAGAGGAGAATAAGCAAAAACTTTTGGCCTTTGATCATCATCCATCATGGTTTTGCTTTGCTGTTTTTGAAGATCCTCCTTTAAATTTTGGTAGACAGTCTTATTCTCATTACCTGCCGTTTAGTAGACTAAGGCGCTCTGTGTACTTTTATAAAAACCCTATTCCTTCTCTTGTGCTACAGTATACCTTCAGCTTTTGGATGGTATCTTTTACGAGCAAGAAACCATCTTTGACTTTCAAATCTCAGACAAGGGTAGATGACCAACTACATGACCCAGGGTTTAGTTCTTCAGAAATTTTAAGTAGCCAATCTGATACTTTGTACTCTTTTTGGGTCACTTCTGATCTTCACTTTTTAAATGAAAGTTTTGATGAAAAGCTGAAGACATGGGAAGAACCTAAGCCATTACAGTTCTTACAAACTGAAGATAACCAAGATTTGACGAACACTGGCTTTGATTCCCTTGAACTACAATTATCACAAGGGTTTGCCTTTCAACTGGTAAAGCTTTTTGGATCCCCTGGAGTTCCAATGGGTAAATTGTGTTTACTTGCTACAAACAAAAAGTCCAGTTTAACATATATGAGTAATTTTTTGAAATGTTTCTACCTTGCATAGTGATTTCATGCAGTTAATTGATCTTGTGATGATTTTCAGCAATGGAAGTAAAGGACCCATAGCAAACGGTGCTTGACCTTCAGAGTCATGTGCCTGCCTCCACTTCCAGGAACCATAGTCTTAAATATCTTTGAGCACTTAGAATACTTGGATTCTCAGTATAAATAGATATTGAGAAGAACAAAGGATGAGACAGGCAAACAGTAATTATATAACAAATAGAGATGGGTTCCCCCCTCCTTTTTTTAAAAATCTATTTTATACATTTCCATTGTTTGGAGCATGATCCTTTCCTTTCTCCTCCATGGTATGGCTCATAGATATGAGAATAGTAAGGTGGGGGGACAGTGAAGATTATATGATGAAAACATATCCTCTGAAATAAGTTGAGTTTAATTTTTAAAGACTGAGAAGGATACTGAAAAGAAGATTACAGAGTCTGACTGGTTGACTTGAAAAGTTCCTTCCAGCTGCTGTTGTTTTTGGAAATGAAAAATCCACTTGTGAATAAAACACATGAAAAATCCACGTGTGAATAAAACACATGAAATTTTAATATTCTAAGTAAAATTCTAAGTAAATTTCCTCTAAATAATAAATATATTTAAGATGCTAAATGTCTTAAACAGGGAATCTAACTCATATCCCAATTTTTCCTTATCTGTAAGTCAATTGCATGTGTTAAGCGATTTCATGGAGTTGAATGTGTCCCCTTCCTTGAGGACAGAAATTGTAAGAGCCAAGAAGTCAAAGCTCTAATCCCTGAAGTTCTCCTCTATCTTCCTGATACTTTTTCTTTTCTGCACCTACCAGCTGCCTGGGCCCTGCTCCTGGCTCACAGCTCATTCCAGAGTTGTTTACTTTGCTCTTAAACTTCTGCTGTTGTGAACAAAATTGGTGCCCAGAACCCAGACCCAAGATTGGCTAAGTCTCAGCGCGAGTGAGTCACAATTATTCACCTGCTCTTGAGGTTCTAGTGTTATGTTTATCATTTTTGTAAACTTTGTGAATAATCACATCTTAGCCGTTTGGTGCAGTATGCTATCTTTCTAGATGCACCAAAGAAACATACCAATTTAAAGATCAATTTAATTAATTTAGTTAATTTAATTAAAATTTAGGGAATTTTAAAAGATAAATGAAGTCATTTTAGTCATTTAAAAGGTCTTAGTCCTAGGTCCATATTCTAAAATTATGTGCAACTATTTTTGTGTCACTTTGAACTGTTTTTTCTGAGAAAGTCTATAGATTTTGTCAGCTTCTGGAGCAAGGGAGGGGGACGTGGCAGCACTTGACTCAAAAAGATTAACAATCACTGCCTTGGATCAGCATCAGAAAGCATGAAGGCACTCGTGTGAAAAGATCCTAAACCTGTGCCTTTGAATGCACAATACCGTCATAATCAGCAATAATGATCAAGCATCCATTAATTAAGCTTTGGAAAGCTTTCTAGAGGAAATAGACCTCATTCATCAAATAGCTTACCTTCTAAATGGGGAGATAAGACTAACACAAAACAAAATTATTGCACATAGAAAATATAAATGACAAGCTTATGAATATTTTATGAGTGAGGTTAGTTAGCAGTGCTTAAGGGGATGTTGAAGAGCATATGGGGTTATGGTTTTGGGGGGATGACTTCAATGTGGAAGTGAATTATAAGCAGTGCTTATACAAATGTGGCTTAAAAGAAAAATAGAGGGAAAGAATTTCACATTTGGATGTGGCGGGCGCTTAAAAAAGGCGAGGAGGAAACTGAGGGTGGAAATTGTCAGCTGATTTGTTTGGCCAGGCTGGACAAGGGAAGCTCTGCTGTATCTGTGGCCGGTGGCCTTCTACATAGGGCAGGGAACCCAAATGAATCCTAGCCTTAGGAGTTCTGTAGACACAGCGGGATTAGATAGTAAAGCCACACAGGCCTGAAGAAACCAAACTATCTATGTTGCCAGGCTTATATGAGTATAGAAAAAATATTTTGTGTGGTTTGGTATGGCTGATATGTATGTGTCAGTGTTTGGACTAATTTATGAGCATCGTAATTGTCTATGAGGATTTTTTTTTAAATTTATGAACATCATTAATTGTCTGTGAGGATTTTTTTCCCCCGACACTCTCATGTGGAAGGAAAAATTTGCAAGAAGACTAAACTTGCTATAGTTGTACTGTTCATACACGTCACAGGAAAGGATGACCTAAATTCTATGCCCTCTGCCAGTACCACTTGAAGCTATCATATATAATGTGTGTTACATATGTTATAATATTATGTATGTATTATTGATATATGTATTTATACTTAATGAGAATATGAACTATGGTTCATATTGTTTTACATGAGTGAGGATAGTGTTTACTAATAAAGACCTGAGACGCACTAACTCCTGCTCTAGCCATCAGTGAAGTATTTTCCAAACTGGGCTTTTACTATTATATCAGTCCAAATAATCACGTTTGCAGATGTTCACATGTAGGGTAAAAATCTGTATAACACTACAGGGGCGCCTGGGTGGCGCGGTCGGTTAAGCGTCCGACTTCAGCCAGGTCACGATCTCGCGGTCCGTGAGTTCGAGCCCCGCGTCGGGCTCTGGGCTGATGGCTCGGAGCCTGGAGCCTGTTTCCGATTCTGTGTGTCCCTCTCTCTCTGCCCCTCCCCCGTTCATGCTCTGTCTCTCTCTGTCCCAAAAATAAATAAAAAACGTTGAAAAAAAAATTTTAAAAATCTGTATGACACTACAGATGAAACTTGTTCCCTTTTATTTTCACAGAATCTTTGTTGCCTGATGACTGTGTGGTTTCCCTTGACTGGAAGACACTGAAGATGATCTATTTGCAGTGGAAAATATCAGTAGAGGTATATTTTTATGGCTTTCAAAGAAGACCTTCTCCAACTGGTTTCTTTAAAACAACACACACACACACACACACACAGAAAACCTGTTCATCAGATGTAATATGAAGGGCTATATCCCTTATATTAAATTAGAGAAAGAATACATGTGGATAGGTAGCTAATATATGCATGTTTTTTCAATAAGTCCCAAGATACAGTTGCATTTAATTCCCTAATTTTGCTGTAGAGTAGATTGGTATAAGGGCCTATTGTGGATAACTGAGGTGCCCGTTTTAGGAGAGTTTTTTATTCTTCATTACATCTATTCTCCTGTCTAGCCCTCAGTCTTACCCTATTATGATAGAGTAACAGGTACAAATTAGATTCATATTTATTTGGCTTGGAAGCACCTCATTATTGGTGTTTTCTGTTGGTCTACGGTGAGAGACATAACTATTCTGATGGGCTGTAAATTTTCCAGGTAGCTGGAGGAGGACTGGTGGGGAAAGTTAGAAAGGTAATAGAAATTCTAGAAAAGGTAGCACACTATATAACATAATGGGGAGAGGGTTTACATTAGTTGATAGTGATTTAAATGTGCCTGGAGGCAATGCTAAGGGTATTATTTTGAGATAAATGGTAAAAACAAGGTTTAGTGAAACAAAATTATATATCACAGGATAGTAGGTATTTCTTAACTGTTCATAAAAGCACAGCCGTGGGAAAAGTAGATTTGTTTGGTGTGCCCAGTTATAAAACCAAATACATTTTTCTAAACTTATTTCTCTTCATTCCCCATGGAAAACTTATTGCTACCTAAACACACACACTCACCCCCCCCCCATACTTTAAACATTAAAATGGACATTTGTGTTTATTAGGTTTATTTTGCTATTTTTAGACTGTTCCTACATGAGTTAAATGATGCAGTCTTAACCCCAATGCCAAATATTAATCATTATTATATGTATTTTAATTATAATTTCTAGAAAAGACAGAAGAAGATTGGTTAAAAATGAGAATTTCTGGAACCGTAAGTACAACTTATTCCAGAGACCTCAGTACAATCAGAAGGCAGTGGATGTTGACATTATTTGGTTATAATAGCTCCATGTACTGCAATTTGAAGAGTAAATATAAAAAAAATGTAGTCTGTTACCATAGCAACCCTGTGTGCTAGTGCACATGTGATTTTCTATTTCCTTTAAATGTAGATCTTTTTGTGAAATACAACAAAGCTTAGATGGTTGTTACCAAATTTATTTGCCAACTTTATTGGTTAGAACATATTTTAGAGCGTTCTGTTAACACACAGTTTATGAGGGATTACCACCCCCGTCCCTTTGCCCCAGATTGTTATGTGACGAGAGCTGGGAATTAGGGATATAGGTTATATTTAAATATTAGGAGATTCTCTAGGAAAGGAGGTAAAACATGGAGACAAACTCATGTTATATTTTAAACTTGACATCAAGCTGACATTAAAATAAATACATTGCACTTTTTTCAAAATGCCTAAATTATGAAATAAACACAGCTGCTATGATTTTAGTGTATATGTGTCTGCATTTGATAAGAATTGAATGCACTCTGCATTTACCCATATGTTTTCTTTCTTCATTTTAACTCGTATTTCTAAGAGGTTTCTGTTTCCATTCCTCTGCTAGAAATATACATATACTCCATAAAAAATGTTTTTGTTTGTTTTAAAACTGGTTCTGCTGCAAGAAGAAGGAGAAGGACGAGAGGTTTGGGAGAAGAGTTTAGGGATTTGAAGGGGCCACCTGAAAACGTGGGATAAAAGTAGTCTGAGAAAGGATACGAGGCTATGAGGAATTCCAGAGAAAGGAGGTAAAGAAATTCACTTATTCATTTGACAAATATTGTGTTGCCTCAATTCCAGCATTGTACTATAGACAGAGGCTATAGCAGTGAAAACTGCCATGGCGTTTACGTTAGGACCAAGTTAGGAAGGGAGTGTTTTCCCTCCCACCCCCCCCCCCCCAGCACCTCCCTCCACATATGGCAGCCCCAGCGTGACACCACTATAAGCAGCGTGTGACAAGAATGGACATATTTGGCTGTGGCCAACTTGGGGTCTTTTCTGTCAGCTAAATTTGGATGTTTTGTGTCAAGGACACTTCCTGGACCATCCTCTTCCATCTTTGCTAAACTGCCCTCTGGTCTCCTGCAGAGCAGTCACCCCTAATTATTAATTATTCATCTTTTCTTGTTGGGGAACTTGATGAGTGTTATGTCTATGTACAGGTTTTTTGGTTTTTTTTTTTTACAATTCTAATGAGAACATGCCTCCCTGTTTTGTGTTTGGCATAATGTACTGATTAGTGGACCTCAAGGGGTAGATAGAAATGTATAAGGAGGGAAGTTGGAGGTGAATGTGGTTGGCTTTGGGAACTACAAGTCCCTGCCTATTTCAAAATTCTCTTCCTGCTGGTGGCTAGGGTGTTTAGTGTCACTCCTGTAAGGAGGTGGGGCAGGGTGCTGGAAGGAGAATGGGTTCCCATCCTGAATCTATTGCTGACTGGCTGTGTAACCTTAAACAAATTATCCTCTCAGAGCCTCAATCTGTTCATGTGTAGAAGATAGATTTATAATAGCAACGTGTCATGGGAATATTAAATGAGGATTAAGCGAAATAATTGTGCAAAGTCCTTAACATAGTGCCTGAAAAATAATAGGCTCTTAGAAGGGTTAATTCCATTTCTTTAAATACCTCCTTGGGTTAGAGCGTCATCTTTAAAATGTCCCAGGCAAAATAGAAATTGTGTTACCTAGGAGAGCAACACATTGACTAAATAAACGTGGTAACACATTTGCATGAATTAGTGTATTTATTATTAACTTTATAATGTAAATAGCTGGACCCTCAGGGAATGAGGCAGAGAACAGATTTGGATTTAGAGACAGAAGGTTGGGCATTGTGAGGGACACTGACTCTCCAACGAGACAGGACCAAGCAGGGTGTGGGGATTGTGGGGCCAGAGTAAAGGCCTAGATACCAGGGTAATGGCTTATTTAAATACGGAAAGAGCCTGGGAAACTGACACCAGACTCTGTATATGTGACCATTTTCTCTAGACTTGTTTGGCTTGTGTTTTGTGTTTTTTTTTTTGTAGTTGAATTCTCCAGTCCTCCTCTTGCTGTTGAAGACCCTAATCGTCAAGAAAGAGTGCCCAGTGCCCGCCCAAAGGATCATTTTCAACGATACACTCATTGGATACCAAAATTGGTTTGGATAATCTGTCCAACCATTCTTGATTAGTTATCTGAATAATAAAAAACTCAACAAAAGAGGTAACAACTTGAACTTTTTATTATCTAATTTTGAAGATATTTGCCCTATTTTAATTTGTTATATGGAAGAAAATAAGGCACAGAAAACTTTAGTAGTTTGTTTTGAAATTGCATCAGGATGGAAGGGTAGGCCTTATATCCAAGTATAGGTCCATGATTCCATTTCTCAAATTCTGAAATTGAAAAGGCTTTGAAAATCACAAGTTGTTTTTAGTTTGTTTTGTTTCTTATATGCTTGGCATTAAAACTAATTTGGCAGCAAAACTTGGCCCAAACAGGTTAATTTTACTCCTTATTTATCCTACCTAGTGTGACCATTCATACATTTCATTGCTGAAATATGAATGTGTTTAATTACCACGGGGTAATTGCCATGGGGTGCTCAGTCCCCACTCAGAATGTGAGGTTATATATATACACATACACACATACTGTGTACCTTCAATAGGCAAACAGGTGCTTTCTGAATTCTGAAACATCTCTGACCTCAGGGGTGTTGGTTAGGGATCGTGGGTCTTGCACCATCTACAAAATTGCACCATCTTTCAAAATTCTGTTTTAGTTTACTTGTATTGACCAGTCTTCAAATAGGAAAATTCATATTTGAAAAACAGAAATGAGGGGGTGATTATGCAACAAGTAGGCATTTACCTAATCCCTCTATTTTCAGAAAGGGAGGATCTGTCTTATCTTACTTCCTACTCCACCCTATCTATACTGTCTGATCTTCTCCAGGGAATAAACCTCTGGGCTTCTCGAGGGGATGAGCAATTGCCTGACTCTGGATGTTTGTTTCCCAAGCAGACTTTCCACTGACCTGCCTGCTAAAGCCCACTTCTAGTCCCAAATCTTCTAGTTAGTGCCTGAAATTTTATGGGTTATGCAGGGTAAATTGTGTTGACTCATGGCTTTCTATAACTCAGGGGATTTCTGGGGGGGCTTGGGTTTGTTTGTTTATTTGTTTTTGCCAAATTAACACTTGGTCTTTGCTTTCTAGTTTTCAAATTTTTGTTACTGTGATATTCTGTCTTTTTTCTTATAATTTATGCTTAAAAATAATAACAAACTAACTGCCCCCCCCAAAAAAAAAACCTCTTACATTTTAGTGGGGTTTCAAGGAGGGAGTGGAAGTTAAATATTTGTGCTCCATCTGCCATAGTTATTAGGAATTAAGTGCTTTATTTAAAATAGCTGTGCTTTTTCTTACGCTTCTTTCATGCAGCTTTAGTTTATCTTTCTATTAGATGGTGGGTCTGTTCCAGACAGAAACCAGGGTTTTCAGTGTTTGCTTGAACTCCGTAAGAGTCTTGCTCTCAGAGCCACTGTGAAACTGGACTTGCCTTTGGCCCAGGATGGGATGATTTCAGGGAGGAGCTGACCAGCAACAGGGTCCAAGCCCAGGTAGCTACGGAGGGGATTCTGACATCTGGCAAACGCTTGCTCTCCTAGAGGCCTTCACCAGTGGCATTTATGGATTTCTAATGAATACATTAGAATCCACACTGTCATCCCTTATCCAAGGGTATTGTTATGAATATTTTAACAATGAGAGGGGCGTCTGGGTGGCTCAGTTGGTTAAGTGTCTGACTTGAGCTCAAGTCCTGATCTTGAGGTTTGTGAGTTCAAGTCTCGTGTCAGGCTCCGTGCTGACAGCTCGGAGCCTGAAGCCTGCTTCAGATTCTGTATCTCCCTCTCTCTCTCCGCCCCTCCCCTGCTCACATTCTGTCTCTCTCTTTCTCAAAAATAAATAAACATTAACAAAATTAACAAAAATATTTTAACAATGAGTGTAGCATAAGTAGTGACCCGTTCTGAAACACCTTTATGCTGTATTGGTACAAACCGGCTGACCATCTACCCAGGCTTGTATTTGGGTTCCAGAATGTCCCTAGTTTTTCCCAGGCACTGTCTTTATTATCTTGCCCTAATTTCCAGAATGGAGCTTTAGAAAAATGGGCTGGGGCTACCCTTCTACTCCCAGGCTTCCTCCTCAAAGCTTATAATCCTCAAGTGCCCTTGTGTACATAGGCACATAGATGCTGTGGAAAAGATATGGTCCTCCCCTTGGGGGAGGGGTGTGGCACTGAAAAGAGTAACGGATGGAATGTGGGAGGCAGGGAGGCAGAAGCAGGTGGGGCACAGCCTTGTCCAGAGAACATTCTGCGTGGCGGGCCTCTCCCAGGCCACCAGAGTCCTGTGCATTTCCTCTGTCAGTTCAGCCAGGTGGAACACAGAGGCCACATGACTTCTCTTCCCTTGTCCCCCTTCCCCTAACTTCTAGCTTCCTTCAGCCTCCACGTGGCTTCTAGGGGAAGGAGAAGAGAAGAGCAGGGAGGGAGCAGTGTGAGAAGAGAGGAGGACAAGGTCCTACCTCTCACTGGTCAGATTATGCAGAAAGGTGACAGCAGGTGCAAGCTGGAGGCGCCAGGACAATCAGGAGTCCGCTGCAGAAACAGTTAAGCAGGCAAAGGTAGAAGTCTTTCCTGTCCTGTCCATGCATACCACTTATATAACAAGAGGAATACACGTGGAGATAAGACTAATGTATGTTTTTGAGCAAAAAAATTAGATAATTCTTGGTAGGGAAAGAAGAGACACAGGACTAGAGAGAGTTGCGAGAGCTACTGCCTACATGTTTGAAATGGCTCTACGGTGTTAAAGGGTCTTGGGAAGCTCCATCCTGGCTTCAGACTTTCTGCCATCTTGGCATCTCTGGGGTGGAAACCTGGGGCCGATTCATAATCAAGCATTCCAAATCCTGGGTTATTTGGAACTGTAGGTTTGAGGGTTAAGTTCCTGGTTTTCAGTAGCCCCTCTTGTGTACCTCCTCATTTTTCCATGTCTTTTAAACAGTGGCAATTAGAGAAACATTTGAATGTATCTTCATTTGCCGAAAATGACCTACAGTTTTCTTTACACCTGTCTTCGTAATGGTTTCTGGGGCAGCAAAGTGGGACTGTGCTGGTCATCACGTAAGCGAGAGATGGAACGAAACCCCAGAGCTCAAGAGTTGGTTGGTTGAGATGAGGGCACTAAGGAGCGTTATCACAGGGGTCCTCTGACTTGGAGGGTAGCCCAGCTCTCTGGAGGCTGGCACCTAGATAGAACCAGGAAAGATTTGAATGCAGGCTAACAGCAAGCTGGCCCTCAGATCTGTCCGTATGTTTACCGACTGCTCCTTAGCTGACATTATCACCGTCACACCTACCTGTGGAGAAAGTAGTTTAGGTCCACATTACAATTGTGGACCCATACATCTTCCGAATGTCAGGCTATTTTGTTAGATCTTGGGGTGGCAAGGGTGACACCGTTTCTATTTACGGTCTAGTGGGAGGAAACAGATACACAGACAGATAGCTTTAAACAGGGTGGTTTTGAGGAATAAATCAGAGAGAACAGCCAGAACTTGTTGACTAGTTAAACGTGGGGTTTGAGGGAAAGGAAAAGTGTCTAGGGTCCCTTCCAGGTACTGCTGACCATTTTCTGCTCCTGAAGCTCCTTCTCCCTGGGCCTCCATACACCTCTCTCTACCTTCGAGTTCTGTCTGCTTGGCTGACCATTCTCTCACACTCTCCTTTGGCAGATGCCCTTCAGAGACACAGCCCTCAAATGCTGGTGTCTCCTGGCCCCCCTCTTCAGCCGTCTGCTCTATTGTCTGTCTTCTTTTCATAGGGCAAAGATTTCCAAAACTCTGTCTCTAGCTCAGACCCATCTTCTGAACAGCACACTCGTATTTCCCAGCCTCTACTTGGTAGTTCCATCTGCCACAGACCCTGCAGATTCCTTGTGCCAAAACCTCTAGACCCCAAAGCTGTGTGTCCTCCTGTGCCCCCTCCCACGTTGCCTGGGCCCCCCTCTGTAGAGGAACACAGAAGTGGATGGAGGTCTTATGCAGCACTAATAGAAGCACCCCAGCCACAGGTGTAATTTAAACTTTTCTAGTAGCCACATTAAAAAAGCAAAAAGAAACAAATGAAATTAACTTTAATAACATATTAACCCAATGCACCCAACATATTATCATTTCAACACATAATCGATATAAAAATTACTGAGATATTTTACTTTTTTTTCATACTGCCCCTTCAAAATTCAGTGTGTATTTTAATCTCTATTTGTACTAGCTACATTTCAAGTGCTCAACAGCCCCCTGTGGCTGGTGGTACTCGTTTTGGATAGTGCAAGTCTGGAACGAAAAGGGTAGTATTTGAGGCTGGGCAAAAACACTCTGGTAAGAAGTATGATAGAACACGCAGAAGTATGGGGTATGTACATGAAAGCATCGCTATTTTTATGAGTCATGTGTGTTCTCTGTTCCTTATGGTTTTCCCCTAATATGTAGAGCAGCTTTTGAAATTCTCATGTTTCTCAGCAGTGTCAAGATCCTACCTCCGATTCTAGGAAGGGATTTTCAAGGAAGAGCAGCTCATCTCCCTGCCCCCACCCCTTCAGGGGAATCCCAAGGTTGGATTCTCAGCACAGAGCCCCTCCCTACTTGGGCCTTCCTTCCAAAGTTTCTTGTGAAATCTCTGGATTTTGTTTAAGAAGGAAGTTGCTTTTCTTCACAATTCCTTTTCAAAATTTTCATACCTTGGCTGCCAAAAGCAAAATGTATTTACTTTACAATAATTATTACAGCCAAAGCCACCATACCTCCTGGATCTTTCCAGCATGGTATTTTTAATATTGTCTCTCTCAGTCCATGCATCTTGAATTTTGGTTCAAAAAATAGGATCACTCTGTCACACTCTTGAGTGTGAAATACTGGAGAGTGCTATGGTGATCAACCAACTGGCGCTCACCAGTTCCTGGAACTTAGAACTCAATTCTGGATACTTCCCTAGAAAGGATTTCCGTAGACTGCTCCTTTTCCTGGGGAGGCCATGACTTTTGAGATGGAAGCAGAGCAATGTGGTCTTTCCTTCCCGCGAGCCCCAGTTTATGCTACTATTGATAGATCAATCTGAGTTTTAAGGGGTGCTTTTTCCAATGGAGAGACTTAAAGTTATGTTGAGGTAGCAAAGCTTTCTAAGAATGTTTTTTTGGCAGGCTGATAAAGAAGGATTAAAAAAAAAAAAACAACCAAAAACGGTAGAGGCCCGGGACAGTGGTGTTAGCAGCTGGGACACCAGCCAGATATTGGTGCTCACAAATTGGGGAGGACAATGGACTTTACTGTTAACTATTCAAAATGCTGTTCACGTTCTGTAATCGTCAACTAAAATTATTTCACTTTCAAGGTCTAGGCCAGTCGGGGGTGGGGTGGAGGAGGGCTGTTGCAGAGAGCCTGACTTCCACGGCGGGCGGCTCGGGGGAAGTGTCCCAGTGTCCCAACAGACAGGCCCTCCCGCCACTGGGCGAAGGGCACCGAGAGGCAAGGGAGGGAGTCCGAGAGCGGGGCGGGCAAGGGTGGGGGGGTGCTCGGGGAGAGCGCGTCACTCAGGTTTTCCTCGCTGCCAGTCTCCCAGCGTCCCCAGCTTTCCAGGTAGGGACGCCCCCTCCCACGCAGCGCGGTTCAGTCGGGTGGGAAGGAGGGGCTGGCCTCCGAGCGCCCGCCCCTCCATCTATCACATGGCCGGAGAGCCACAAAAACAACAGCTTTGGCCAAGACCGTGACTTCAGGAAAGGAAACCCGGGGCTCTCGCAGCCGGCCCCCACCCCATGGAGGAGAGTTTTCTTGAATCCTTTGGGAGGCTGAGCCTCCAGCAGCAGCAGCAGCAGCAGCAACCTCGGCCGCCGGCCCCGCCGCCCCCGCGTGGGACACCTCCGCGCCGCCACAGCTTTAGGAAACATCTCTACCTCCTGCGAGGCCTCCCGGGCTCGGGGAAAACTACACTGGCCAGGTAATGACATCGGCCTGGGCGCCGGCGCGCGGACCCCGGCCGAGCGAGCCCCTGCCCCGAGCCGCTCCGCCCCGTGCCCACCCCCCCCCCCCCGCCGCCGCCGCCGCCGCCGCCGCGGCCGCCCGGGGTCCTGGCCCCGGCCCCGGCCCGAGCCCGGCTGCGGGGGAGCCCGCGCCGTCCCCGGTGCCCGCCTGGCCGCGGGCCGGGAGAGGAGGGCGGCCCGTCCTGTTTGTTTCCATGCTGCGCTTTCCCGGGAGAACGGATTTCGGCACTGCGCCTTGCGCAAGCCCCAGATGGCACCGGCCCCTGCCCGGCCGCCGAGCCAGGCCCCGGGCCAGCCGGGCCGAGGGAGCCTTGGCCGCCCCCAGCCCGGGGTCGGGAGGCCCGCAGGGATTCTTCTTCAGGAACCCCGGTGGCGACTGCAGAGAAAACCGCGGGGCCGCCCGCTAGCGCGCAGGCACTCGCCACAGTGCGTCAACAGGCGTTTTAAACCCGAGCGGAGACGCGACAGGGCCAGGGGGCGGGGGGCCCAAGGCAGCAGTGGCCGCGGCCGGGGGGCGGGGGGGGGGGCGTGCGGCCCGCGTTGAAAATCTAGCGGATTAAGGCAGCGCTGCGTTTGCTTTGGCAGCTGCGAAGGCGCACAGGTGCAAGGGGGAGGGGGCCGGCGCGGCCGCGGCTGGCGGTCATTGACAGAGCCTCGTAATGGGCGCCCAAATTCGTTTACTCGCGAATTGCGTAAGCGGCCCTCCCGGTACAGGTCAGCGCGAATTACGCGGGCTTGTTGCCTGCCGCCTCGGAGCTGGGCCCACCGCTACAGCCTCAGTTCCCACCACTCCCCGCCTTGCACTTGATGCTCCGGCAACGTTGAACTGTTTTCTCTCCTTGCTTTTGCTGACGCTGGCCCGCCTGCCTGGCTTGCCTTCCGCCTACCTTTGCCCGACTGATTCCACTAGCCCTTTAAGGCTCGGATCTGTTACCTTACCCAGCAGCTACCCCTCCCCACCAGTAGATGCTCTCTTCTGGGCTCCTTGGCTTCCTGTTTACACCTCTGTGACTGCGCTTGGTTTTACACATGGTTTTGTTTACCCTTCTTCAAGTTTCTTGAAGCTAGGGGCAATGGCAGAAGTAGTGCCTTGCCCTCAAAGAGCTTTCCATCTCATTAGAGAAAGAAGGCTAGCCATAGAACCGCGGACCTGCTACAGGAGAATCAAGGTAGCATACTTTCAGGAGCTGATTTGGATGATACACAGATGATACAAAGATGGTGAGAGCAGGATCTGGGTCCACTGGGGTCAGGGAACTGTGACAGCCTTGGTGATGTGCTGCCAGCTTTAATCAGGATTCCTGGCTGATTTGTGGAGTAAAAGTCTTTAGCCAAACAATATTGCTACATTTTCACAGATTAAAGGATGGGTGACTTCCAAAGGGTCATTGGTGCCCTTTCCTAAAACACACACATTTCAATAGACCTGCTGTCTGGTTATGGAGGTGGAGGGCGGAGAGTGGGGGAGGCTGCTTAGAACGCAGCAGAACTTGGATATTTCCTGCTACAGTCATGGTGGGTACATCTGTTACAAACTAAGTATCTTCTGAATTCAAATCCCATTTAGTTTCACTTTGACTTTGCTGATCTGTGGCCTGTGGCACACTGAATGTCAAAGAAGGAAGTAAACATCTTTGGCCAGATTTTGTTTTTAACTACTCAGAAGGGAAGTGATAGGATGAGTTGGAAGGAAAGTGCATAGAATTGAATGTCAGAAGCCATGGGTTCTGGATCTTAGACTCCTCATCTGTAAAGTCAGTGGGTTGGCCTGGGTGGTCTTTAAGGTTCCTTCTGGCTCTAACATTCTACACTTTTAGGATTTTAATTCCTGATTGACATTTGGCTAAGCAGAAGACACCGGATGAGAGACCAGCTTATTAAAGAACATCTCTCTAGGGACGACTGGCGTGAGCACTGGCCTGGGAGTCTGAAGATTGTGCCTTTAGATTCTCTTCATCACGAAAGCTGGTGACTTTCGGCAATCACCTAGCTTCTCGGGGACTCATTTTCCTTATGTGTGAATACTAAGAAGGGATTAGATGAGGTGATCTGTTGAAGACCCTTCTGGTTCTTAATTTCTAGTTGTCAGACTTAAGCACGGTTTAACGGCTAGGTAAAGAGCTCTGACCTTGGAGTCAATTTATGGCTTCCAGTCCAAGCTCTGCCACTCACTAGCTATGTATGATCTTTCCTCGGCTCCTCTGCACCTTGTTTCCTTCTCTGTTAAATAAGGATATCTGCTCTGTTCACTTCAGAAGACTCTTGCAGAGGTTAAATGTGTGTGAGAGAACTCGCTAAACTTTGACGTGCTATATACATTTTAAGAGGTATTAGTTGCTGCCTCAGACGTTGATCAGCTGAGATAAATCTTCAAGGTGTCACTTGGGAGAAGCCTGGCCCTGAAATGAAGCAGGCAGCTAGCTGGAAGTTGACTTTGTGAGTTCTCCCGCTTGGGACTTCTGGAGGCAGAGGAGCCTTGGCACTTCGGGGGGGTGGGCGGTGCATTTACAAAGCAGTCTGGGGAGTAAGCAAGGAACCAGGCCACAGCTCAGCAAGAAGGGAGGCCTGCAGTAAGGACAGAGTGGTATGGTGGATGTCACAGGCCGTGGTCCTCAAGGACCTGCCTTCGCCTCTCTTCTGGGGCGTCGGGTGGGCGAGAGAAGGAAAATGGCAAATTGTTAAAAAGTACACATGTGTGGAAAGTAGTAAAACTGTAAGGCTCTCTTATGTATTGTTGGATTCGTGGAAATTCATATTTTCTTCTATGTATTTTCCAAATTTTCTATAATGAATATGTATTTTTTGAATCCGAAAAATAAAAATTTTAAAAATTGGAGGAGATCGTTTTTACAAATGTGGGTTCTTCTTTTTCTGCTGTTATTTCTCATTTGATTAAAGAAATAATAAAAGTTATTGAAATTAGGATATGTCTTGTCTTCCAAATCACTGTTAGATTTTTATGCTTTTCAACCAATATGTTTTTATAGTTTGAAGGGGCTTGAATGTTGAAACCTTCTATTTAAATTCTTTGGACATATTTAAAAAACAGAGTTTTACCAGGTTTAAAAGAAATTTGAGTACAACAGAATACTAAAAACTTAGCATGCCCCCTAAATCTGTTTTATCACCTCTATTTCATGGAAAACAAAACAAAACAAAACACAAACCACAAACATTTCAAAAATAGTTTCTTACCATTGACCTGTAATTCCTACTTCCAGGAATTCATCCTAAGGTAGTAATTGGACAAGCTCATGAATATAGGGGAGTGTTCGTCACAGAGTTTTTTATGTGATAGAAAAAAAATGTGAGCCAACTTAAACATACAGAAATAGAGGATTAGCTTATAAGTCACGCAGTCATTAATGGGAACATAGATGTATTTGACATGCAAATATATTCATTCCCCTCATTAAGTTAAAAAGCCTAATAACAAAGCTGTCTATCAAAAAATCCCATTTTCTGTTCAAAGAAAGAGGGTCTACATATACTCACATGAAATGTGTAAAAAGGTATCTGTTGGCGGTTGTTGACATTAGATAGTAGGATTATGGACTTTTCCTGCCAGACTTACTTTCTCATTTTTCTATGACAAATATGTGTTACTTGTTAACTTTTTAAAGTTGAAAATAGTTTTGTGGAATGACTTGGCTAGATAGACTCAGGTTGTGTGACAAAACACTTACTAAATAACAAGATGAATGTGTCATTTTTATATGAAAAATCTTTCCTAGGTTTATTCTTTCAACGTTTTTTTTATTTTTTTTTATTTTTTTATTTTTGGGACAGAGAGAGACAGAGCATGAACGAGGGAGGGGCGGAGAGAGAGGGAGACACAGAATCGGAAACAGGCTCCAGGCTCCGAGCCATCAGCCCAGAGCCTGACGCGGGGCTCGAACTCACAGACCGCGAGATCGTGACCTGAGCTGAAGTCGGACGCTTAACCGACTGCGCCACCCAGGCGCCCCTCCTAGGTTTATTCTTAGTTGGAAATAAAGTAGGAGACTTTTTTAATACACAAGATTGATTGTAATTACTTACTGTTATTAATTTTGTTATCAAGTAATTATTAAATATTTTGTTAATTATTAATTAGCATATGAACTAGCATGCGCCACTTGATTCTTTGACACCTCAGGTTCTTTTTCATTCAAATGGAGCTAATATTTCATTAATAAGTTTTTCGTGGGGATTTAAGATACTATGGTAAACAGTGATCCTATAATTATATGTGTGAAAGCACTGTGGAATTCGTGGGCTACATAAATACTAACTCTTGTTAATTATTCACTAATCAACAATAATAGCATTTGCTGGGTACTTAAAAGACTATTAGTACTTGCTCAATAAATAAGATTAAGAGAAGGAGCTCACAAAAGACTAACAAATGGAAAACAATAATCAATGCACTACTGTGGGTAAGTGAGCTCTGATGGGGAAGAGCATTTTATGTGCTTTTGGTGTTCAAGACCAGGTTGGTCACTGAGGATGGTTAGGAAGATAGGAAAACTCTGGAAGAGATCGTCTCTGCCACGTGGGAATGGTTATTGAGCTGGCCTTGACGATGGGGAGGATATGGCTGAACAAAGAAAAAGGATTAGCGACATGAATTGGGAGAGCTGGGTGTTCTAGGCTAGTGAGGAGGATGGCTTGACTGAGTGGACGGTTCATATCTGTGAATGTGTTGGTTAGGTTAACACAGAGCCAGATCACCGGAAACATCAAAACCTGCACAAAGGAGTACCGAGTTGATAGAAGAAATAGGATTCCAGTCCCAAGACCCTTTCACTCTGAGCAGATGATCCAGAACTATCTGTTTCCACAGCTGCACTGAAAACCTCACCTGGATCTGCATCTATCCTTTCCTCTTACATCAATGAAAGCATCTGTGGACGATTTGTTTCCCTCTATGCTTTGCAGTGTGTGTGTGTGTGTGTGTGTGTGTGAAAATATCCCCCCTTTGGGGCCATTTTAACCATTTTTTAAGCGTGCAATTCAGTGGCATTAATTATATGATGTTGGGCAACCATCACCAGTATCTATTTCAAGAAACTCTACCCATTAAGCAATAACCCCCCATCCCTGCTTCTCCTTAGCCCCTGGTGACCTCTGATCTGTTTTCTATTGTTATGTATTTTACTACTCTAGATACCTCATGTAAGTGGAATCATAACAATATTTGTCTTTTTGTGTCTGGTTTATTTCATTTGGCTTAATGTTTTCAAGGTTCTTGTAGGTGGTAGCCTATATCAGAACCTCATTACTTTTTATGGCTGAATAATATTCCATTTCATGGATATACCACTAAATTGTCCATTTGAAAGGAAATGGCAAGAGTAAAGGGTGGTCTTTCCTTCTGTTTTTAGGCCTTATTTGAAAAGTGTTGTCAACCTTATGTCAGTTCCCTGGAATTTCTTTAAATCTTTATATCTCAAAGTCTAGGAACCATCCTCTAGTACATGTTGCATCTTTTGCCATGTTCCGGTTTCCTTTGGCAGTGTCACAAATGGTTTGCAACATGGATTCAGTCGGGCGCAAAGGATGTTTGCCGACAGCTATCTTTTCTTTTGTTCATGTCTCTGGATAACATGAAATTTTCCACTAAGTGAAATACCGTTTCATTATTTTTTGGCACTAAACTTTCCAAGGAAGCGAGAGGATGCTTTCCTGACGTGACACAATGATAAGACAGAGGCAAGGACGAAGGTATACTTTGCAAGCGGACACGGTGACGTGTGGGAAGCAGTGAGAAGGGATCAGTTAAGTTAGCTAACTGTAGTAGTGAGAGGTTAAAGCCCAAAGCATACTGTGCTCCACGGCCTACCCGGCCAGCAGGCTTGGGCCATGCATTTTTATTTATGAGGCCAGGGCTCTTATAAATAAAAGCAAGGTCAAAATAGAAAGTTTGCGGTATTCCAAGTCTGTGTATATGAAAATAAAGGATCAGGTAGGTGGACATATCAGATCTTTATTCACTGAAGTCTACTTGGAGAAACTACTAGTTTTTTTTACATTTTTAATGATTTTCCTAAGGTGGGTTTTAAGCTTCTCTGCTGAGCTCCTTCTGAGAGTCCTTACAACACCTCTCTCTGGAGGTTGGGATGAATAAGGACTATAAGGACTATAGGCTTATAGACTATAAGGACTATAAGGACTATGAATATGAATAAGGACTATGCTTTAAATGTTTCACAGGGAGGAAGAATATACAGTGCGCTATGTGTTTATAATTACTTGGTGGAAAGGCTGCCCAGCTATACAGGAGATTCTCCACCATCGTAGTCCTGGAGCCATTGGGAAAGTAGAAGAACACGCTGCTGAATTGGACCAAGATAATATCGCAGGTGTGGTTTATGACTAGAGAAGCAGTAGAAATAGAGGAAGAAATGAAAGGGGAAGAATGTGTTCATAGGAAGATCTCAGACATGCACAAGATGTTCCCTTAATCTAATCCAAGCCTAAGACACTGAGAAGTTAGACATCTTGATCAGGGTCACAGGGATGACTTCCTATTTCTAGTGCAGAGCTTTTACTTCTGCACCAAAGGAAGAGGCCACTGGGAGTGACCTCGTGAGAGACTAATGAAGTTGGTTTTGAATTTGTTGTTTAATTAAAAAACGCTTACGTGGTCTATTAAAAGGGCTAAGTTTACCTGGATTAACTCTTAGAATAAGAAAGTCACCTTTTATTATTTGTCATTATTGATGATATATTTCTTTGGCTATAAAAAATACCAGGGAATTAATTTTCTTTATTAATGTGGTACCACTGGGACAATGGGAGGGGATGATTTAGATTTTTTAATAAGTACTCATACTTATCCTGATTATGGTATGTTGGAGAGAGATGTAGTCAATATCCAACCCCCGAGGGTCTGAAGCCCCTTCCTCATCTACTCACAGGATAAGACATTTGTAATTCAATCTAGTGACTTAGTTCCCTCTTGGTATTTCAATGAACTCTTCTCTATTTAATGGCACCATTCTAGGCCCATTCAGACTCTAGAGGAACCCAATAAGGAATTGTTTGTTTTCACTCCAAATTATCTAAAGAGACCTAGGCTCTATGTATTGAGGACATTGTACAATAAGGAAAAACTGACCTAATTTCTGATTGTTCCTTCATAAGGATCTCTATGGCATCATGTGTATGACTTAGGGAGAAGGCTATCTGGTTTTATCAAGGTAAGAGCTGGGAAAAGAGAAGGGAGAAAGGAAAGAAAGTATACATTTTTTGAGTGCTAACTGTATGCTTGGCAGTTTATAGACGCTGGCTTATTGGATCTTCACAATAACCCTACGATATGGTTGATTTCATTTTATAAGCGAGGAAAGTAGAATCAGAGAATCATGCACTTGGTCCTGAGATTCCAGATTTTGTAATACACAAAGTGGTCTTACCTACTAGGGATGTTCATGAACAAACACACATACATCTGCTTTTCATAGTTACTAGGGAATCCTGTTGAGGCATGATTGTATAGCGAGGATATTTCAATGTTCTTTTTCACACTTTTTAAGGATATTTTAAGAGGGGCTTTCTCTGCTCTCGAAAGTAGCACCTCTCCAGCATTCTTTGCCCTGTACTTTGACTTCCTTTTCTCCCTTACACTAGCACCCCCTGACATATGGTTACTTATTTGTTATCTATTTATTTTACTAGAAGGTAGCTTTGTGAGACGTGTTGTGAGCTCCTTGATATCAGGAAATATTTTTTCTTCAGCTTCTGAGAGAAGGTCTGGCACCTAGTAGGCCTACGTCACTAAATATTTGATGGATTTGTCAGTGCCAGAAGCTTCCTAACAGTTGCCAGCTCAGTTGTCAGCATGGGACTCGAGTAAAGCACAAAAGTGAAAAGGAGATTATTCACACAAAGAGAGGTGTAAAAGAATGAATGGGCTGTGGAGAATAGATGAGAGAAACAAAGCACAGGTACAGCCATCCACTCCAAAGTCCTCTTCCATCGGTACACAAGAAAATCCTTCCTGTGTTTTACACGTGAAGATGTTGGATGTGCCACCTTCACCACCCAGGAGTCACACTAAAAAGGGGTTTAAAAATTAGAATCAAAGATGCAGCTGCTTTCACAGAGAAGCAGCAGCCAACGGTTTTCCGTTCAACCACTGTTCTGTTGTCTATAACTGACTTAGGACATCTTGGGAAAGCACAGCAAAAAACAAGTTAACACTGAGGTAGGTGTGCTTCTGATTCCTCCTATTCTGAGCATGGCTGAAGTGACCAACAATAGAAACATGGGGACACCTGTACCATTGCTAGATTCTACAGAAGGGAGTTGTTCACATACAAAAAAAGGAAGTTCTCATAGGTAGAGCGGAGTGGGATGCACTGGCCCTTGAGGGCTATCTGGGAGTCTGGTAGACATTCACATGCCCTCCTTTGGAGGCACGAGGGGTAAGAGCAAGAGGGAGCAGTAGGACAGACTGGGAACTCCTTGCTGCAGTCTCCTTAGCCACGGTGGCTTGGTTGTATCCATGGGGCTGGCAGTGATTGAGTTGCATCTTTCCAACTCTTTACAATAGGGCAAGGTTCAGCTTTGACATGGTGTTTGGAAGCACCAACAAGGTCAAGCCACACCAGGCCTCAGGGGAGACTGTCCCAAGTCATTAACAGCCGTGGTTCCTTCCCCATTCTCTTCAGGGTGTTGGGTCATAGAACTTGTTCCTTACTTCCCAGTTTAAAGCCCTTGAGGAGGGAGCACCTGGCTGGCTCAGATGGTCGAGCGTCTTACTCTTGGTTTCGGCATAGGTCATTATTTCACAGTTCCTGGGAAACTGACAGCACAGAGCCTGCATGGGATTCTCCCTCTCTCTCTGTGCCTCCCCTGCTCGCTCTCGCTCTCTCTCCCTCTCTGAAAATAAAAAAATAAACATTAAAAAAGAAATAAAATCCTTGAAAAGAATACCAGTAACATCAGAGGAAGTACTGGGATCCAAGAAGAATCCTCTCTTCCAGTCCCCTTTGGGGGTAAACCCAAGGGTTAGGTAAAATTCTCAATGTACAAAGATGAGTAACTAGAAATTCTCCTCATACAGTTTGGGGCTATATAAAATGAGTTTGCATAATTAAGGAAATAGAGCTTAATATTCCAGAACCATTCATACCTTCAGCAGGTGTTTATTGAGTATGTCTCATGTGCTTGACATTCTTCTATTTGCTTAGAATACAGCAGTGAACAAAACATTCCTGCCTTCATGGAACATATATTCTATCAGAGAAAAACATTTTTCTGAAAGGAAGAAACTTTTAAACAACACCTGCTCTGTTCTTTCAAAAAACAAAAAAGGATCCCATAGCTACTCCTCTTGATGTATATAGCCTCAGGAAACATTCAACGTATGCATGCGAAGGGAGATAGGCACAATGATGTTCATTGAAACTTGTTCATGGTAAGGAAAACTGCAAACAACCTAAATGTCACTAGAGAAAAGGATAAATGAATGTGGTTTGTTTGTTTTATAGCACTCACGCGTAGTGGTTTAGTGTGCAGCTCTGGGGCCGGAAGTCTAGGTTTTAATCTAGCTGTAGCACTCAAGGGTCTTTGTTTTTTTTCCAGTTTTAATGAGATATCGTTGACATATGACATTTGTTGTTTAGATTCCACATATAAGTGAAATCATTTTTGTATTTGTCTTTGTCTGACTTATTTCACTTAGCATTATAGCCTCTAGGTCCATCCATGTTGTCACAAATGGGAAGATTTTATTCTTTTTATGGCTAATATTTCATATATACACCACATCTTCATTATACCATTCATCTGTTTATGGACGCTTAGGCTGGTTTCATATTTTGTCTATTGTAAAAAATGCTGCAGTGAACATGGGGATGCATATATCTCTTCAAATTGGTGTTTTTGTTTTCTTCCAGAAGTGGAATGGCTGGATCATATGGTAGTTCTATTTTTAATTTTTTGAAGAACCTCCATACTATTTTTCACAGTGGCTGCACCAACTTAAAATCCCACCAGCAGTGTCTGAGGGTCCTTTTATCCACATCCTTATCTTACTAAAAAAATAAAAATCTTTTATTTCTTTGTGATAATGGCCATTATGCCTGGTGTGTGGTGATATCTCATTATGGTTTTATTTACATTTCCCTGATTATTAGTGATGTTGAGCACCTTTCATGTTTCACCTGTTTCATGTTAGTGTAGGTCTTCTTTGGAGAACAGTCTATTCAAGTCCTCTGCCCATTTTTAAATGAGATTTTTTTTTTTAAATAATAAGTTGTGTAAGTTCTTTATACATTTTTTTTTATTTTTGTTCAAAGCAAATTATTTCAACTCTGTAAATGTTCACAGCTTTGGGGAATAATTTTAAATTTATCTTTCATTATATCTTATTATATCCAAGTTGCCAAAGTATTGATAACTTATTTTTTTTTAATATATGAAATTTACTGTCAAATTGGTTTCCATACAACACCCAGTGCTCATCCCAAAAGGTGCCCTCCTCAATACCCATCACCCACCCTGCCCTCCCTCCCACCCCCCATCAACCCTTAGTTTGTTCTCAGTTTTTAACAGTCTCTTATGCTTTGGCTCTCTCCCACTCTAACCTCTTTTTTTTTTTTTTTTTCCCTTCCCCTCCCCCATGGGTTTCTGTTACGTTTCTCAGGATCCACATAAGAGTGAAACCATATGGTATCTGTCTTTCTCTGGATGGCTTATTTCACGTAGCATCACACTCTCCACTTCCATCCACGTTGCTACAAAGGGCCACATTTCATTCTTTCTCATTGCCGCGTAGTATTCCATTGTGTATATAAACCACAATTTCTTTATCCATTCATCAGTTGATGGACATTTAGGCTCTTTCCATAATTTGGCTATTGTTGAGAGTGCTGCTATAAACATTGGGGTACAAGTGCCCCTATGCATCAGTACTCCTGTATCCCTTGGATAAATTCTCTTTATACATTTTGGATATTAACCTCTTACTGGATATATGACTTGCAAATACCTTCTCCCATTCAGTAGATTTGCCTTTTTATTTTGTTGATGGTTTCCCTCAATGTGCAAAAGATTTTTAGTTTGATGTAATTACATTTGTTTGGTACAGCTTTTGTTGCCCTTGTCTAAGGACACGAGTCCAAAAAAATATTACTAAGAATGATGTCAAAGAGCTTACTGCCTGTATTTTCTTTTTGGAGTTTTATGATTTCAGGTGTTACATTCAAGTCTTTAATCCACCTTGAGTTTATGTATGGTGTAAGAAAATGGTCCAGTTTCATTCTTTTGCATATGGTGTCCAGTTTTTCCAGCATCATTTATTGAAGAGACTGTCTTTTCTCCATTGTATATCTTGCCTCCTTTGTTATAGATTAATTGGTTATACAAATGTGGGTTTATTTCTGGGCTCTCTATTATATTTCATTGATCTATGTGTCTGTTTTGTGCCGGTAATATATTGTTTTGATTAATATAGCTTTGTAGTGTAGCTTGAAATCAGGGAGAATAATACCTCCAGCTTTGTTTTTCCTTCTTAAGATTGCTTTGGCTATTTGGGGTCTTTTGGTCTTCCATACAAATTTTAATATCATTTGTTCTAGTTCTGTGAAAAATACTATTGGTATTTTGATGGGGATTGTATTGAATCTGTGATCGCTTTGGGTAGTATAGACATTTTGACAATATTAACTCTTCCAACCCATGATCACATTGTATCTTTCCATTATTTGTGTTGTCTTCAATTTCTTTCATCAATAAAATCTTTTTACAGTTTTCAGAGTACCGGTCTTTAACCTACTATGTTAAATTTATCCCCAGGTATTTTATTCTTTTTGATGAAGTTGTAAATAAGATTGTTTTCTTCATTTTTCTTTCTGATAGCTCATTATTAGTATATACAAATGTAACCAATTCTGCGTGTTTTGTATTTTGGAACTTTACTGAATTCGTTTATTCGGATAGTTTTTTCTGGTGGAGTTTTTAGGGTTTTCTTTATATAGTATCATGTCATCTGTAAATAGTGACAGTTTTACTTCTTCCTTAACATTTTGAATCAAGCATTTTATTTTTCTTATCTGATTGCTGTAGCTAGGGGTTCCAGCACTCTGTTGAATGAAAGTGGCAAGAGGGGCAAGAACTTGTCTTGTTCCTGATCTTAGAGGGAAAGCATTTAGCTTTTCACCATTGAGCATGATGTTTATCATGCTGTAGTTTTATCATATATGGCCTTTATTATGTTGAGGTATTATGTTCCTTTTTGGAAGTTTTTAATTATAAATGGATGTTGAAGGTACAACCCAAGGCAAGCACTGGAGTGAGACAAGGGCCACCTACAGTTTGGCCCTCCTGCTGCAGGTTCTTCCCATCCCCCCTGGGGCCTGGACCATCTCATCCTACGGTCTCCCTCCAGGATCCACATACCAGGCCTCCACTTTCAGCTGTGTTCTTGGCCTCATGTCTGGGACCCCAAGGAGGGCTGCCCAGCCTAATGGCTGGAAGACCTTGCTTGGGCCACACAGGCTAGCTATCATGGTGCCTAGCGGCCAGGAGGATAAAAATGGATGTTGAATTTCATCAAGTGCTTATTCTGTAACTAATAAGTTAGCTTATTTTCTGATTAGATGCTCATATGATTTTTATTCTTTACTTTGTTAATGTGGCATATCACGTTGATTGATTTGCCGATGGTGTCCCATCCTTGCATCCCTGGAATAAATCCCACTTGACCATAGTGTTTGATCTTTTTAACGTATTGTCAAATGTGGTTTGCTAATATTTTGTTGAGGATTTTTGCATCTATGTTCATCAGGGATGCTGGCCTGAGATTTTCTTTCTTTTGTGGTGTCTTTGTCTGATTTTGCTATCAGGATAAAATGAGTTTGGAATTGTTACTTCCTCTTTAATTTTTGGAACAATTTGAGAAGGATAAACACTAACTCTTCTTTAAGTGTTTGGTAAAATTCACCTGTGAAGCTGGTCTGGAATTTTGTTTTTTGGGAGTTTTTAAATTACTGATTCATTTTCATAACTTGTAATTGGTCTATTCAGATTTTCTGTTTCTTCCTGATTCAGTTTTGGAAGGTTGTGTGTTTCTATGAATTTGTCTATTTCTTCTAGGTTGTCCAGTTTGTTGGCATGTAATTATTTGTGATAGTCTCTTATAATTCTTTGTAGTTCTGTGATGTTGGTTGTAACTTCTCTTTAGTATCTTATTTTATTAATTTGGGTCCTTTCTCTTGTTTTCTGGAGGAGTCTGATAAATCTTTTTTTCTTGATGAAGTTTATTGATTTTGTGTATCTTTTCAAAGAACCCGCTATTACTTTCATTGATCTTTTCTATTATCCTTTTTAGTCTCTATTTCATTTATCTCTACTCTGAGCTTAATTATTTCCTTGCTTCTACTACTAACTTTGGGTCTTGTTCTTTTCTTCTTTTTCTAGTTCCTTTAGGTGTAAATTTAGATTGTTTATCTGGGATTTTTCTTATTTCTTGAAATATGTCTGTATTGCTATGAATGTCCCTCTTAGAACAGCTATTGCTGTATCCCATAGATTTGGAAAGTTGTATTTCCATTTTAATTTGTCTCAAGGTATTTTTTGATTTTCTTATTGATGTATTCATTGACCCATTGCTTGGTTAGTGGCATGCTGTTTAGTCTCCAAATGTTTGTGTTTTTTCCAGTTTTCTTCTCTTAATTGATTTCTAACTTCATACCGTTGTTATCAGAAAAGATGCTTGATATGACTTAAGTCTTCTTGAATTTATTGAGACTTGTTTTGTGGCCTAACATATTATATATCTATGAGAGTGTCCCATGCACACTTGAAGAGAATGTATATTCTGCAGTTTTTGGATGCAATGTTCTGTATATTAAACCCATCTGGTCTGATGTGTTGTTTAAGGCCAACGTTTCTTTATTGATTTTCTATGTGGATGATCTATTCATTGATGTAAGTGGGGCATTAAAGTCCCCAGTATTATTGTATCACTGCCAGTTTTTCCCTTTTTGTCTGTAAACATTTGCTTTATCTATTTAGGTCCTCCTATTTTTTTAAAATGTTTACTTATTTATTTTTGAGAGAGAGAGAAAGTGAGAGAGTGAGCACAAGTGGGGGAGGGGCAGAGAAAGAGGGAGACAGAGAATCCAAAGCAGGCTCTGAGCTGTAAGCAGAGTCCCATGGGGGTTCAAACTCAGGATCTGTGAGATCATGACTTGAACCGAAGTTGGGCGCTTAATTGACTGAGCCACCCAGGAGCCTGTAGGCACCTGTATTTATTTTGATGCATAAATATTTATGAAAGTTCTGTTTTCTTCTTGGATTGACACCTCTATCGTTATATAATGTCTTTTCTTTATCTTTTGTTACAGTCTTTGTTTCAAAGTTGGTTTTATTTGATATGAGTATTGCTATTCCAACTTTCTTTTCTTTTCCCTTGGCATGGAATGTCTTTTTCCATCTCTTCATTTTCAGTCTGTGTGTCGTTAGAGCTAAAGTGAGTCTCTTGTAGGCAGCATATAGTTGTTTTTTTTTTTTCAAGTCTTTTTTTTTTTTTAACGTTTATTTATTTTTTTTGAGACAGAGAGAGACAGAGCATGAACGGGGGAGGGTCAGAGAGAGGGAGACACAGAATCTGAAACAGGCTCCAGGCTCTGAGCTGTCAGCACAGAGCCGATGTGGGGCTCGAACTCACGGACCGCGAGATCATGACCTGAGCCGAAGTCGGCCGCTTAACTGACTGAGCCACCCAGGCGCCCTCAGCATATAGTTTTATAAATATTTTTTAATGTTTATTTTTGAGAGAAAGAGTGTGAGTGGGGGAAGGGCAGAGAGAGAAGGATACACAGAATCTGAAGCAGGTTCCAGGCTCTGAGCTGTCAGCACAGTGCCTGACATGGGGCTTGAATGCATGGACTGCAAGATAATGACCTGAGGCAAAGTCAGATGCTTAACCAGCTGAGCCACCCAGGAGCCCCTAGATATGTTATAAAATATTTATTTTCAGAGAGAGAGAGTGTGAGAGCGAAGGCGCTTCTGTGAGCAGGGGAGGGGCAGAGAGAAAGGGAGAGAGAGAAACCCAAGTGGGCTCCACGCTGTCAGTACAGAGTCTGATGAGGAGTTCAATCCCAAAACTGGGAGATCATGACCTGAACTGAAATCAAGAGCCAGACGCTCAACCAGCTGAGCCACCTGGGCTCCCCCTATAGATTTTTCAAAAATCCACTCAGCCACCCTATGTAATTTTATTGGAGCATTTAGCCCATTTAAAGTAATTATTGGTAGGTATGTACTTACTGCCATTTACATTTTTTTTTTTTTTCTGGTTGTTTTTGTGTTCTCTGTTTCTTCTCTTGGTCTCTTGTTTGATGGTTTTCTTTAGTGTTTTGGGGCCTTTCTCTTCATTTTTTTATGTTTCTATTGTAGGTTTTTTATTTGTGGTTATGATGGGGTTCTTATATGTAGACCTATATATATAGGTCTATATATATATATATATATATAGGTGTATATATATATACACCTATATATATATATATTTATTTATTTTTCAGATGATAATCACTTAAGTTCTAACACATTCTAAAAACACTACATTTTCTGTTTTATTCTATGTCATTTATTTCTGCTCTAATCTTTATTATTTCCCTTCTTCTGCTGGCTTTGGACTTTACTGATAAACCCCTAGCCAGACTTATCAAACAGGAAAGAAAAAAGACCCAAATAAACAAAATCATGAATGAAAGAGGAGAGATCACAACCAACACCACAGAAATACAAACAATTATAAGAGAATACTATGAACAATTATATGCCAACAAATTGGGCAGTCTGGAAGAAATGGATAAATTCTGAGAAACATATAAACCAACAAAACTGCAACAGGAAAAAATAGAAAATTTGAGCAGACCCATAGCCAGTAAAGAAATTGGATCAGTAATCAAAAATCTCCCAACAAATAAGTCCAGGGCCAGATGGCTTCCCAAGGGAATTATACCAAACATTTAGAGAAGAGTTAATACCTATTCTTTTGAAACTGTTCAAAAAAAAAAACAAAATGGAAAGAATACTTCCAAACTCATTCTATGAAGCCAGTATTACCTCGATTCTAAAACCAAAGACCTCAAAAAAAGAACTGCAGACCCATATCCCTGATGAATATGGATGCAAAAATTCTCAACAAGATACTAGCGAATCAAATCCAACAATACATTAAAAGGATTATTCACCACAATCAAGTGGGATTTATTCCTGGGATGCAGGGGTGGTTCAAAATCTGCAAATCAATCAATGTGATATACCACATTAATTAAAGAAAGGATAAGAACTATATGATTCCCTCAATAGATACATAAAAAGCATTTGACAAAATACAGCACTTTCTTGATAAAAACATTCAAAAAGGTAGGGATAAGAAGGAACATACCTCAACATCATAATAGCTATATAGAAAAGACCCACAGCTAATATCATCCTCCATGGGGAAAAACAGAGAACTTTCCCCTAAGGTCATGAACACAACAGGAATGTCCACTCTCACCACTATTGTTCAACATAGTGTTGGAAGTCCCAGCCTCAGCAACCAGACAACAAAAAGAAAAGGCATCCAAATAGGCAAGGAAGAAGTCAAACTTCCCCTCTTTGCAGATGACAGGATACTCTACATGGAAAACCTGAAAGACTCCATCAAAAAATTGCTAGAACTGATACATGAATTCAGTGAAGTCACAGGATATAAAATCAATGTACAGAAATCTGTTGCATTTCTATACACCATTGACAAAGCAGCAGAAAGAGAAATCAAGGAACCAAGCCCATTTACAACTGCACCAAAAACCATAAGATACCTAGGAATAAACCTAACAAAAGCGGCAAAAGATCTGTACTCTGAAAACTATAGAACACCTATGAAAGAAATTGAAGACACAAAGAAATGGAAAAACATTGCATGTTCATGGATTGGAAGAACACATATTGTTCAAATGTCTATACTATCCAAAGCAATCTGTGTAGAAATCTTGCAATCCCTGTCAACACCAGGATTTTTCACAGAGCTAGCACAAACAATTCTAAAATTTGTATGAAACCAGAAAAGACACTGATGAGCCAAAGTAATGTTGAAAAAGCCAAGCAAAGTGGGAGGCATCCCAATTCTGGACACAATTCACAATTCAGCTGTATTACAAAGCTATAATCATCAAGACAGTATGGTACCGGCATAAAAACAGACACATACCAATGGAACAAAATAGAGAACCCAGAAATAGAACAAGTATATGGTCAACTCATCTTTGACAAAGGAGGAAAGAATATACAATGGAAAAAAGACAGTCTCTTCAGCAAATGGTGTTGGGAAAACTGGACAGTGACATGCAGAAAAAGGAAACTGGACCACTTATACCATATACAAAAATAAACTCAAAATGGGTGAAAGACCTCAATGTAAGACAGGAAGCCATCAAAATCCTAGAGGAGAACACAGGCAGCAACTCTTTGACCTTTAGCAACTTCTTACTAGATATGTCTCTGGAGGCAGGGGAAACAAAAGCAAAATGAACTATTGGGACTACATCAAGATAAAAATCTTCTGTACAGTGAAGGAAACAATCAACCAAACTAAAAGGAAACCTACACAGAATGGAGATGATATTTGCAAATGACATATCCGATAAAGGGCTAATACCTAAAATCTATAAAGAATTTATCAAACTCAACACCCCAAAAATAAATAATCCAGCTAAGAAATGGTCAGAAAACAGAAACAGACATTTCTCCAAAGAAGACATACAAATGGCTGACCAACACATGAAAAAATGCTCATCATTACTCACCATCAGGGAAATAATATCAAAACTACAATGAGATAGCACCTTGCACCTGTCAGAATGGCTAAATTAACAACTTACGTAACAACAGATGTTGGCGAGGATGCACAGAAAGGGAACCCTCTTACACTGTTGGTGGGAATGCAAACTGGTACAGCCACTTGGAAAACAGCCTGGAGTTTCCTTAGAAAGTTAAAGATAGAGCTAATCTACAACCCATCAACTACACTACTAGGTATTTATTGAAAGGATACAAAAATACTGAGGGCAAATACAATGTTTATAGCAGCACTATCAACAATAGCCAAATTAAGTAAAAAGCCCAGGGGTGCCTGGGTGGCTTAGTCAGTTAAATGTCCAACTCTTGATTTTGGCTCAGATCATGATCTCATGCTCTTGGGATTGTGTGCTGGGCATGGAGCCTGCTTAAGATTCTTTCTCTCCCTCTCTCTCTGCCCCTACTCTGCTTGCATGCAGGCACTCACCACCCCCTCTCTCTCAAAAAAAAAAAGGGGGAAGATCCAAATGTCCATCGACTGATGAATGGATAAAGACGAAGTGGGGTGTGTGTGTGTGTGTGTGTGTGTGTGTGTACACACACACACAGACACAGACACACACACACACACACACACACACACACACACACACAATGGAATATTAGCCATCAAAAAAGATTAAATCTTGCCATTTGCAATGATGTGGATGGAACTAGAGTGTATTATGCTAAGCGAAATAAGTCAGTCAGAGAAAGACAAATACCATATGATTTCATTCATATGTGGAATTTAAGAAACAAAACAGATGAACGTAGGGGAAGGGAAGGAAAAATAAAATAAGACAAAAACAGAGAGGGAGGCAAACCTTAAGAGACTCTTAAGAGAACAAACTGAGGGTTGCTGGAGGAAAGTTGGGTGGGGGGATGGGCTACATAGGTGATGGGCATTAAGGAAGGCACTTTTTTGGATGAGCACTGGGTGTGGTATATAAGTGATGAATCACTAAATTCCACTCCTGAAACCAATACCACACTATATGTTAACAAACTTGAATTTAAATAAAATCTTGGAATTAAAAAAAATGAAATAAAAGCATTACATTTTTTTAACTCCCCCCACCCATGTTTTATGTTTTTGATGCCATGTTTTATGTCTTTTATTGTTAGATCTTTAACCTTCTTGGTTAAATTTACTCCCGAATATTTTATTGTTTGTAACACTATTGTGAACAGGATTGTTTTCTTTATTTCTTTTTCAGATGTTTTGTTATTACTATATAGAAACAACCAATGTTATTTATTTATTTATTTATTTATTTATTTACTTCTTTTCTTTTATTTGAGAGAGAGTGCATGTGCAAGTCTGGAGGGGCAGAGGGAAAGGGAGAGAGAATCTTAACCAGGCTCCAGTCTCCAGGCCCAGGGTGGAGCCAACATGGGGTTTAATCTCAGGACCCCTGAGATCATGACCTGAACTGAAATAAAGAGTGGGACACTTAACCGATTGAGCCACCCAGGTGCCCTGAAACACAACCAATTTCTGTACATTGATTTTGTATCCACTCATTGGTCTCAGTTGCTTCATCTGTAGCATAGGGGTTACTAACGATACAGGACTTATCTCACAGGTCTATTTGAGCATTATATGAGAAATGTAAAGCCACGAGAATAGTGTTGGAACACAGTAAAATGTTAGCTGCGTTTGCTGATAACTACATAGCAGTTAAAAGGAATGGATTAAGTCTGTATATAAACATGAATAGATATAAAAAATACACTTTCCCTTCATTTACTCGTACAACAAATATTTATTGAGTGCCTACTATATTTCGGGCAGTCTCCTAGGTACCTGAGAATAATTACTGAAAACAAAACAAAGATTGTGCCCTCATGGACCTTGTATGCCACAGGTAGGGAAGCAGATGTAAAGTATAGGGAAACTGGATATTATGTTAGGAGGTGATAAGTTCTCTGGAAAAGAGAAAAGAGAAATAGAATAAAGGTGTTTGGGAATGCCAGAGTTAAGGGCGGGGAGGTTAGCTGAATTTTAAGCCAACAAAACAAATATAAGAAAATGTTAACAATTATCAGCTCCAGATGGTATGTATACAGATACTTGTTATATTATTATTTTTTCCTTTTCTATATATTTAAAGTTTGTTTTTTCTTGAAAATTTCTCTCCATGGTGTGAGATACAAAAATAATAATAGGTATGAGACATGAAGGGAGTTGGCAAGGAAGCAGAAAAAAATTAAAAACGAGCTAAATGAGATCTACTTTTTAAAAAGTATCCAAGGAAAATGTTGGATTTTTAAAGTCTGTTAGAGATGGAGGTCAATAGAATCACAATACAGAAAATCAAAGGGTAATATAGAAGACAAATGTGAGAATAAATATAAATAAAACCATAATAAATATAACCAAAGCAACGATTACAGGTATAATAGCACATATTTCTGAGCTGACGACCTGAACAAAAATGATAAAAATATAAACCCAGTACTTAGACATAACCTGGTAAGACTGTTGCAAAAGCTGTTAATTAACTACCTGAATTTCCTTAGTTACTTTTTGTTGGGTGTGGCAGCATGCCACTTTCTTTTTTTTAGTGTTTGCTTGTTTGTTTATTTTTGAGAGAGAGAGAGCAAGCGAGCGAGCAGGGGAGGGGCAGACAGAGGGAGACAAGATTCTGAAGCAGGCTCCAGACTCTGGTAGCACAGAGCCTGACGCAGGGCTCCAACTCACAGACCTGCCGTGAGATCGTGACCTGAGCCGAAGTTGGACGCTCAAACAATTGAGCCACCCAGGTGCCCCAGTTAAACTCATTTCTAACTAAAACATAGGTGAACTATAAACATCTGTGGGAAAGGACTGTAATCCAGTAATTCTCATGAAGCCAAACTGCTGATGTGTAAAGACAATAGAAGGTCTTTCTTAGATCCACAAGAGCTGGCAAAGTATCTGACACCCAGGTATCTGAACTCTGTGTAGACCTGAGGTAAAATTTAGGCAGCACAGCATCCAAGCTGTGTAAACCTGGACCAGTTATTAATATCTTGAACACTTAGTTTATCTAAAAACTAGAGAAAATATTATTTACTTCATAAGACTGTTATAAAGGTTAAGGAGAGATGATATACGTCAGCTCCTTGTTTAGTACTCAGCACTCTTGAAAAGAAAAGAAAATTTATTGGAACAACCAATTTTAGCCCACCATGAGAAGAATCAAAGACATCTACAAACGGAGATCTTTGGGGCGCCTGGCTGGCTCAGTAGAGCATGTGACTCTTGCTGCTTGGGTCGGTTTGAGCCCCATGTTAGGTGTAAAGCTTGCATAAGAAAGTCCTTTTATGTGGTAGTGTTCAGAAATGTCTCTGCAACAAAATGAGAAGATAAAAATATAAATCGTATAAGGGAAAAATTCACAACTACTGAATATAATAAAAAAAGATACTGGAAAAGAAGGCAATGAAGAATTTACACATCAACCTTAGTGGAAAAAATAGAAAGTCCAATAACAGGCCTCATTATTTGTTATCACTTAGTATATAAAGAAAGTATTTCAAAACAGTGGGGAATTGGCAAATTATTCCGTTAATGGATTTGGGATGACTGGTTTTCCACGTGGAAAAAAAAATCTAGTTAGATGCTTAACCAATACATGATACCAAAATAAAATTTTAGATGAACTGGGGAATAAAATGTAATAGAACAAAGATGAATATTTATATAAACTTGGAGTGGGAAAGATTGATGTAAATGTATCATCAAAAGCTGAAAGTAGAAAATAAAAGATGGATACATGTGCCTAGAAAAATTTCTAAAAATTCAGACTTTTATGTCAGAGTTTATCATAAACAAAATTAAAAAGATTACATATTCAGTAAGAAACAGATACCATTTATTAACTAAGGACATGAAAATGCAGTTCATAAAAGAGTACCTCTAAATAATTAGAAAATGTAAAATAATCTTGCTGATAATCAAAGAAGTTGGGGGCAAAATAAATGCCTAACTGTAGGGCATTAGTGAAGTAAATTATGGTATATCCATATCAATATTTGTGTCATAGTCATTAAAAATAATGTCCTAGAACTGTATTTCATGAGTTGGGAAATAATAGCTTTGGAAGTAAATTTGGTGAAAATTTCGTATGCTCTATATTATGTTTCTATTTTTATGTACAAAACATCAGATACAAAATTCTTTCACCTATCTACCTACCGACTCATCTACTCACCCAGCTACCCATCTTTCTATCTATTTCCTGGAAAGAAGGTCAAAATGTTAATAATTATTTTTAGATGGGGGAATACAGAAACCTCCCCTTTTTTGCAGTTTTCTGTTTAAAAATATTCTGCAGTGAATATGTATGTCTTTGCTAATTAGAAAGGAAAAGCGGTATTTTTAAGGTTGTATAGACAAAGGGGCATATATAAGACACAGGGGCCAACTTGAAGGGATACCTCGTGGCCAAATATGGGACAATTTGAACATCATAAAGAATAAGGATGTTAAAGATTACTAAAAGGGGAGAGAAAGTTCCTCTTTACAAGACAATGCCACAAAGTAAATATAGAAGAAATTACATAATGAGAAAAATCAACATTCTGCAGTTCCTGATGTAATACTTGGTTCAGGCGTGGTCAGCAACGAATGTGAAGATCACTGGGCAAAAGGCTGGTGGGCAACAGGCTCCTTACCTGGGGTCTGACAGCTTCACGCCCACTCCCACCATCCCTGTCCTGCCATTACATACATTGCAAGAGAAACCATGTTTCTTTAGGGTGGAGAGATCTGGCTGACACCCCCTTTTAGAAGCCACGTGACCAAATTGAACACGACGGTACAAACTGTTATTACGTGCAAAAAGAAGTACACAAACGTTACCTCTGCACTTTGCTTCTAAAAGTGTGTAACCTGGATCTAATCATGAGGAAATCATCAAAATAACATAGAATGTGGGGTGTACTTAAGCCAACTGATCTGGACTCTTCAAAAAGGGAAACCAAAGAAGTCACAAGGACAGTTCTAGATTAAATGACACAAACATAATAACCAAATGCAGTACGTGACCCTATGAAAGATATTATTGGGACCATCAGGGAATTTTTAAATTTTTAAATTTAAAAATTCAATTGACATTAGCTATTATAAATTAGTGTTCATTTTCTAGATGTGATAATGTTATTGTAGTTATGTAGGAGAATGTTCCATAGGAGATACTTGACAAAGAATTTAGGAAGAAAGTGTCATGCCTGCAACTTAATTTTCAAATGGTTCATCAAAAATTCATATGTGAGAAATAAATGAGGCAAAATGTTAACAACTGGTGACTGTAGATGAAGGGTAAGCAGTGTTCATTGAATTATTCTTTCAACTCATTTCTAAAGGTTTGAACATCTTCTAAATATGAGGGATTGTGGGGAATAATTCAGGTGAAAATAAAAAGGAGAGAGAAAAGTGATGGAATAGGGAGATGTGAGGGATTTGGCATCCAAATACAATGTGTGGATCTTGTTTGGCTCTTGCTTCAAACAAATCAGTCCTAGGGATGCATTTAGGAGACAGGGAAATATGAGGACTGATGGGACATTTGGTGAAATGAAGTATGAAGCAAATGAAATGAGATTGGCTATGATAATTGTTGACCCTGGGTCATGGGTACTGGGGGAACGATTGTATTCTGTCTACTTTTGCATGTTGGAAAATTTACATATGAAAGTTGGGGTCCAACTCAAAATTACATAGTAATATTGGACTTTGTCAGTGAGTGAGTGACTAATAGACACCTGAATATGTTTCCATGGGTGTTTATGATTAAAGAAAGAATTACACAGAAGAGTGAGAAGTTGTGAAATCAAGATTAGTACCTGAGTTTCTCTCATAGTTTTCATTTTAAGTGAATTTGAGGGGGGACTTTGAGCTGTGGAGTTGAAGGTTCTGTGGAAGTAATTGTCTTTCTATTTTTTTCCTTTTCTTTTGTTTTCATTCTCTCAATTTCCCCAATGCATGAGGCTCCTGACCACCATACAGAAAGCTAGAGCTGATGCATTGTCCTGATCACTGCTGAAGCTGATGGAATGGTATTTATTGCTTCCACCTAAGTTTGGGAATCTCAAGATTTGTCTACTTAATCAGTTCTTTGTTTAGGTAGGAGAGTGTTCATTGTCCTGCAGGTTCCAGATGCTACTGTACCTGCCGGTGCTAATTTAACACTCAGGTGAAGATAAAACAAGTTTCTGAAGGAATGACTATTCAGGAAGATCATACAAATCTACACCCCCCCCCCCCCCATCTACACCCTGCCCCCAGTTTAAACACTGCACATTCTTTTGATGATCTTTGCTCATCTGATACCTGGTCACTTTTCTGCGGACATATTCCAGCTTGCCAAATTTCTCTTTAAATTGTGTAGCATTCAGAGTGGAGAAATGCTTCAAATATGATTTGCCACTTTTAATCCTTAGTGTTTTCATTCTTGTTTATCCCTAGAGCTCCTTTCTCATAACAAGCCCTAAAGCATTAGCTTCCTCCTCTTACCTCTTGTGCTTTTTAGTGTTTATTTTTGAGGGAGAGACAGAGAGAGACAGAGTGCAAGTGGGAGAGGGGCAGAGAGAGGGGGAGACACAGAATCCGAAGCAGGCTCCAGGCTCCGAGCTGTCAGCACAGAGCCCGATGTGGGCTCGAACTCACAAACCG
This sequence comes from Neofelis nebulosa, assembly GCF_028018385.1. Classification (NCBI taxonomy): domain Eukaryota; kingdom Metazoa; phylum Chordata; class Mammalia; order Carnivora; family Felidae; genus Neofelis; species Neofelis nebulosa. The sequence continues at coordinate 232,429,619 of NC_080782.1, forward strand.
CGAGATCATGACCTGAGTGGAAGTCGGACACTTCACCAACTGAGCCACCCAGGCGCCCCTTACCCCTTGTGCTTTTAACCCATTCCCCAAGCGACAGCGTTTTCTCATGTCTCAAGATCCAAGTCAAATATCATCTCCTTCATGCTTCCCTGTCAGATCTTGTTCCCGCTCCCGACTTCTCTTGTGCTTCATCTGTAGGTCAGCTGGCCCCTTGGCTAGGCTGTGAATTCCTTGAAAGCAGCTATTTTATTTTATTATCATACCTTAACACTTCACCCAGTACTTGGCATATATTAAATGCTCAATAAGTGTTTAATGAGTTGGAGAGTTATCTAATATCCTCTGGGTATTAAAAAACATTATAACTTCTTGTCTACGTTTTTCCACAAGGCTCTCAAGAGACCATCAGATTCCTATTTAAATCAAAATGTAACATGGCATCCAATGAATATCCCTGTTTACCAACTCAGCCCATCAGCTACCTATGCTGCCTTTTTTTTTTTAAGTTTATTTATTTATTTTTGAGAGAGGCTGGAGAGGGGCAGAGAGAGAGAATCCCAAGCAGGCTGCATGCTGTCAGCACAGATCCCCATGCAGGGCTCGTCATGAACCGTGAGATCAGGACCCGAGTGGAAGTCAAGAGCGGGAAGCTTAACCGACTGAGCCCCACCCAGGAGCCCCTGTGCTGCTTTCTTTTTAAATGTGATCAAGCCGTCTGAAGAATTCTGACAGAAATGTTTATTTACTGTTTCTGGAATGTGTTCACTCATTCTTGAAAATTGAGGCATTTGCTTTATTTTGGTTTTTTCATCTCTTCCATTCACTGCAATACTAATTCACTCGCAGTAATTTCGAGATTACATATGCATTCCAATGCATTTTATTACTGTGGCATATAAACAGTTTGGGTCGGTAAAGTTGATCTCCTGTGTTATAATTATTGGTAAAATAACAGTATCTTACATTTGTAAAAGTGCCTTACCATTTGCAAAATGTTTTCTCATATCTCATTTGAGCCTTACTAGAAACTCCTGTTTCATAAGTAGTGACTATTATCTGTGGTTTTCAGTCGGGAAAACAGTTTAGAGAGATAGGTGACATGACTGGATATCGCAGAGTCAAGAATTGAACCCAAGCTTTTCAGAACAACCCGGGACCTTATTTATGATCTGGGCTCCGGTGCCTTATGCTCATTCTGTTCTTTCCCGATTAAAGATAACTCTTCTCGTGGAGAAGAAACACACACAGTTACACAGCTCGACTTTTCTCTTTGCATTTCCTGTTCTTGTCATTCTCCAATCTTTTTTCCTCCAACCTTTCTCCTTTTTTATTCTTGTTTTTTCTCTTTCTTTGTTCTGAGTGTACCCATTTTGTCATATGTTCTGTTTGCCTGTTAAATTTGTTTTGGTGCTGCAGGGAAAAAGGGAAGAAACCAACACTCATTGTGTCAGGTGACGCATCTGCTGTTTCTGCACATTATTAGCTCAGTGTCATAACCTAGCAAGATAGGTGAAATCATCCTTGATTTGTGCAGATGAGGAGAGAGGAGGCTCAGAGATTTACCCAGTTACTACCTACCATAATATGCACCACCCCGCCTCCACCACCAAATTGTCTGAATAAGGATTTCAAGTGGAAACATCTCTTCGATTTTGTGCAGAATTTAGTATGCTTTTTTTTTGTTTTAAAGGGGACACTCCACGATGGTTTTCCCTTTTTTCTGTGATATCTTCATATTTAGAGAAGTGTGATAGAGATTTAAGAAAGCATGGGGAATGCTGGGTCTACCTCTTTCCTTCTCCTGGTGTGCTGTTTTTCATTTGGTTTAGGTCACTGTGAAATGTAAATGTTACCTTAATAGGGGTGGTGCACACACATGCGCACACACACACACACACACACACACATACATCACTTTTGTCTATATCATACCTCAGCAAGAACTAGTTTCTCAGATGCGTCCTCACAGAGAACAGAGCCCCAGGGAGATGGGACCCAGGACAGGGGAGAGCCTTTCGGGGAAGGGAGGGCTGTGGCACTGGGGCATGGCACGCGAGGGCAGGTCTGTGGGGGGCACTGGTACACCACTGTGCAACGGCGGTGAGGACTAGTGCCCACTGTCATCATGCCTTCTCCTTAACCTCCAGAGTTGTGTCTAGAATCATTTGGTGCAGCAGAAGTCAATGTGGTGGCCACACTTCTGAGTTTTAGGAGTTGTGCTGCACACACAGCCGCCTCTCGGTTTTCTCCCGCCTCCTATGAATAGCAAGCATCTCTCTTCTTACGCTGAATTTCAACAACACACAACCTGGTGGACTCATAATTATAAACCACTGAATGTTAGAGATGGAAGGTAATAATTTCTAGAATGACTGTGCCTAGTCATAAAGTAATCTCTTATTTCCCCACTTTCTAGACAATTGCAACACGACTTTCCCAGGGCTCTGATTTTCAGCACGGATGATTTTTTCTTCAGGGAAGACGGTGCCTATGAGTTCAATCCTGACTTCCTGGAGGAAGCACATGAATGGAACCAGAAAAGAGGTGACAAATTCCTTTCCAAATTCCCGGGAAATCCTATTGTGCACATAGAATAAGTTTTATGGAAGGAGTTTAATAAAAGTTCTGCCATTTTTCCCCCCAAACAGAATGCCAGAGCATAACCTCCCTAGATTCCAGGAAAAGGAAAATTATTGATAATGGGTTCTGAAATAGATGGCACTTAAGTTGTGTAATGAGGACATCCTGTAATAAAAATAACAAAATACGGAGTACGCTCGCCCTTCTGATTGTTGCATGTTGCTCACTGTTATATAACATTGTGTTGCAGCCAGAAAAGCAATGAGGAATGGCATATCCCCCATTATTATTGATAATACCAACCTCCACGCCTGGGAAATGAAGCCCTATGCAGTCATGGTAGGAAACAGCATCATTCTGATTTTTCAGTTCCGGAAATTTTGTGAGAAAATTGAACCATTTGTTCTTTCCTCTTTTTCCGATCTGCCATGATCTCATCTTTATTAATAGTAGTTCTCTCAGAGAGCAGGTAAACAGGTTTTATTTTAGTGTTTCTCTCTTGTTCAGTGGCTGAAACTTGCTAAGGTGCTAATATCCCCTCAGGGTACATTTGTAAACACTCCTTGGTCCGAATTCTTGATGGTTTGTCTGTCTTGATTTTCTGTCTTGCTTTCCAAAGAAGAGACATCTATACACAGGGGCACCGTCTGAAGCTTGCAGAGAAATATTGGGGTGGGCAGTGCTGCTAGCCGAGTTGTAGGTTATATTGATAGGACACTGTCTTTGGCAGGCAGGGATTTCAGTACTGTTTAGTGTTGCCACATGAGAGTTCTGGGGTGACCCTTTTTTTTTGGTTTTAAAACATATTTAGGGTTAACACTGTAACCCTATTAAGATACTAGAATACAAATATAAATATGCAAAGACAACTCAGCTCTCTACTGTCAGAATAGAAAAGTAAGAGGAATAAAACTATGTTTGTATTTTAAATTATGATCTGTTTTCAGACATATTTCACCTTTTCTGGTCATAAGTTTTCATCCCCTATTGGGCATATAGATAGGAGAAAAGATCCTGAAACACACAGGGCAAGAAGACGACAGATGAGTAGTCTAATTTTGTCATACATAATCCCCACTTGTCTAACAGTAAAGTGAGTATCTCTAGAAACTGGGCTCGTGGCATCTATTCATGGCTTCTTTTTAATCCGGGGGCAAAAGAGCTTACACGCAGGTGTGCTTTTCTCTAACTGTACATCCATCTGGTTTATTTAGGCCCAGCCTGTGGGACTTTGGATGAATGTAGGAAGGAATGAACATCAATTTTGTCGTTACTTCAGTTCATGCACCGAGAGTCCACTTGGCAGAGAAATGAAAGGGGACATGAGTAGTCAAGTTAATTAAGGCACAACTCAAAACCAAGAGTAGTGGGAGAGTGGCTTAAGGAAAGACATCTTATTTTTTATTATCTGGAATGTGCAATCTTTTTAAGCCACCCACAGCTATTACTAAGATCCAGAAACTAGGTATTTTCCATCTAGGATATCTGAATCCTTTTCTAATGAGAAGGGTCCATCTCAATCTCAAGAATGAAGAGGAAATCTTTTTACTTAGCTGTTTTCATTCTGTATTTTGTAACACAATAAACGATAGTGACAACAGAGTTCAGATTTTGAGATGAGAAAGGAGTAGCCAGTTTATGAATGCAAAGATTATTTGGATGTTTATACGCAAACTGTAAACCCAAGGATCACGGGGCGCGGTGCTTTGGGCCGGACTGTATTGCATAGTGGGGAAAGCCCCTTCTTGGCGGGAAGAGTTTGTAAAGAGTGTTGGGAAATCATTTTTATTTCATAAGCTCTGTTCCTAGGGCACCCTCACTTTCTAACTGAGGCATGAGGAATGGGACAAGGCATTTGGCAGAAGAAAACTCGGTGATAATCCTATAAGGGACTTTGAGAAGCCACTGAATTCATTTCTCATACATGTGGGCAGGATATTTAAAACTTAGTTCAGCTATCTATTTTTAAAAAATGTCCCCAAAGAACCTTTATCATTTTCCTACATAGTAGATAAAATTGACCAAAACTTATCATTGGGAACCATAATATAATCTGAGAGTGGCTAAGTATGGAAATGAACCAACGGTACTTGTAAGATAAACTAAGGCCTTGGATTACTGGTAAAACAAAAGGAATCTTAGAAAAGATTTGTAGTAAATGTTAAATGGCAGCATAAACATTCCCAAACATACATACCATGTCTTCAATGTTTTATGTACTTTTGAAAAATCAGGCACTTGAAAATAACTATGAAGTTATATTCCGAGAACCTGACACTCGCTGGAAATTCAACGTTCAAGAGTTAGCAAGGTACTTCTTTGTTTTTCTAGTTCCTCATTATGTATCCTGCTGTTTTCAGGTATTTCAGACCGAACAAAAGAATCTTTTCAGGCTGGAAATGGACATGGTAGTTTTCAGGCCAGAAATGGTAATTCTTGGAAATTGATCACTTTGGATTTATTAATGTGAAGACTTTAGTTTTGGGTCAGTTTTCTAATATACTGCTAAGCGCTACACTTTGGCTTGGACTTGGTCCTTTTAAAGGACACATTTAACTTTCTGCTAAAATGCTTCTTCATTAATGAACGTTTGAAAGCACTTTTCTCTGCATGGGATTGCACATGTCAGTGGCATTTTTGCATTGAGGCTCAATAAAGATCTTTAAACGTTCAACAGTCTGTGGTTCGCTTAGGGTCTAGATGCTGCTTCTAATTTATAAAGCAATAAATGTCCAAATAATACTAACTTGTTGATTGAGTGCATGGGTTCTGATATTTACTATCTGTGTTATTTGATGATGTCAATGATTTAAAGAAACCAGTGAGATCAGAATTTACTTTTTAGGAATAAGACTGATTTATCCTATAGTTACAAGGAGATAGTGCTTCCAAAATCGGTCTGTGGCCCACGCCCATCACAGTTGCCTGAGGTGATTGTTAAAATCCTAGTTCATGGGCCCCATGCCACAGTGGGAATCTCTGGTAATTGCATTTCGAACTATATCCCCAGTTGATTCTGAGGCCCGCTTGAATTTAAGATTATTTTAATTAGCATCTAGAAGTGTCTCGGACTGACATAAATGGATTATAGATATATGCATGATTAACAGGCAAAAATATAATAAGTAGATCTCATGGTGTTCTTTTATACCTCGAAGCATGAAATTGAGAGTTCCAAAAACAAAGCATTTCCGAAACTCTAGTTGTTTAGCCTTAGAGCAGCACAAAAAAACAGGAGTGGAGCCTGAAAGATAACTCCTTAAAGAGATGTTATGCTTTAGTGAGAGTTAAATCCTGAGACTAGGGAGTGCATATCTATATAATGACGCAGGACTTGTAACTCCTTTTGAATATACTGCCTTAAGTACATGTTTGCCTTTTTTCCCATGTAGAAGGAACATTCATGGAGTCCCAAGAGAAAAAATACACCGGATGAAGGAACGGTATGAACACGATGTTACCTTTCACAGTGTGCTTCATGCGGAAAAGCCAAGCAGAATGAACAGAAACCAGGACAGGAATAACCCATCACCTTCCGACGGCGCAGGATACTGGAATCCCTGCGCGGAGTTTCCCACCCGGAGGGCTCATGGGGGCTTCACAAACGAGAGCTCCTTTAACAGAAGAGGCGGCTGTCACCATGGATATTAGAGGCCTATCGTACAGGCATTCACAATTTTCCTAAATCAGTTTTTACCGCAACTTTTGGTATTTATTCTTTGTTCAGTTTTAGCCAGAGCTCTAATTCCCGTGTAAATAGTCGGACCTGAAAGTTTTTCAGCAGAAGTCATTATATTCATTTTCAACAAGCACTTGTTAAAAGTGATCCTCTATGCATGGTCTGATGCTGGAATTCTGATTTGATTAAACAAAGTCACTTTCTCTAGGGAACCAATTGGAAACGGAACCCTGAAAACGTACCCAGTCACATAAGTTCAATATACAGAAGCTTCAGTACCACTTCCTCTGAAGTAATCTATTTTTCCAGAAAACCCATCTCCATCAGGAAGGTTGGAAAGGTGGGGGAGAAGTGGGAGACAGGAAAATGTTAGTGCCATTGCTACTTTGATAAGCCGTGTATCCAAAAAATGTGAGATGTGTGGCTGTCACGATGAGAGTGGTTTTCCTCTAAAATGCATATACTAGAGAGCATACATCTAAGGGAATATCGTCCTTCAAAGTAGACTCTTTGGGAAATTATCCCTTTATTCTCGTGATGTGTCATTGTTAAAAAGTCTTTTGGATTCTTCTTGATAGCTCTAAAAGCTACTGAGGAAAACCAGTGTCATTATTTAAAGTCACATCTTGTGTTTTAACTACCACTGTATCGAATAGGATTAAACCTGATGAACTTTTTGGCTGTTGTGCCAATAGTGGAAATTAAAGAAGCCTGACTTTATAAAACACCAGTTTTTAAGAGGAAAAAATTAAGCAGTTTTTAGACATGTGCATAATCAGTTGGCTGCCCAAATGTTTGGGAGCACAAGAATTAAGCATCCCAAGATATAAATCATATAGGGATACGTAAAAGTCATGCTCATTGCAAGATGAGCAGTCTTGGCGTTTTATGTGGCATTATTTAAGACAATAAAGTTCTACCACAACTCTGGGATGTCCCTCTTAAACCAATACTGAATTTATGATTCCAAATCAAGTCTCCACAGGTTAGAATCAAATTAATTTGGTGTGAGACCATGATAGATAAGATCACGTAGGATGTATGCTTTATTTCTTGTTGGCCAACAGCTTCTTTATAATGTTCTGTGAAATATTATTTTAAGTGTCCTATATAATGGTGCTTTTATGGTTATTAAAAATTATCTATGGTATTGCTTTAGATGAATTTGTCATTGAATCTAGACTGCTTTGATGATATAAAAAAATTAATTGCCTAAATTCCATAGAATTCTACCCTATTAAGAACCAGTTTTTCTATATCATAAACTTATTTACCGGTCCTCTTTAGTAAATAGGAGACATAAAGACAAAAGCAACCTTGCATTTTACATGCTTATATAAATTATTTGATCTGCATACATTGGAAAGACTATTACTTTAGCATTTTAATACCTGCCACTATTGACATCTTATGGCTTTTTATTCACCTTGTCTGAGTAACCACTCTGATATGGCCCCAGGTTTAGATCCAGAGCTTTTAAAGAGCTCAGGAGAGTAATTTCCCTATTTGTCTCTTTTTTCCCCTGGATGACTCCTGAAATACTTGGTTTGGAAGCATAAACATAATTGATTAAATGCTGCCAACTTTGTCCCAGCTAGAAGTGATTTATTGTTTCTCTCAGCTCCCAAGTTTCCTGATTTATGTAATTTTTTGAACACTCAACTTTAACCTGTAGTTTTGTATGATTAACGTTTGTATCGTTCACAGAGCCGGCATAGTGCTTTACGTACAAGATAGGGTCTCGTTAAGTAATTGCTGAGTAACACAAACTGCTTTTCCATTATCCCTAATCCTATGGTGTACATTCTTGACTTTGTAATCATTGTCACTTCTTAGGGGACAGTATCTGCATATACTTAAGCTTCATATTTTGCTTATATAGCTTCCTATATTTTTTACAATGTGTAAAAAAGGAGTGTGTGCATGAGATCTCTCTATAATGTGTGGTCTAAATGGTAAGGAAGAATAGAGTATGTAGTATCAGTTCAGGTTAGATTCTTCTAATTCTTTTTTGTTCATCTGAGACTCCAGTTTTATTCCCTGTTCTAGAGTGGATCACTTGGAAAATGATTAGGATGGGAAGACCAAATTGTTTTACGAACAAAATTTAAATCATGTATTAACAAGACTGGCAGAACACTTGAGTTAAAAAGAACTGCAGAATGGATTATTGTTACGTTAATTTTTAGAGGAGCCAAAAATCATGGATCACAGTTATGAAAGAAAAAATTGCTTTTTTTTTTTTTTTTTTTTTTTTTTTTCCTCAACATTTTTTATTTATTTTTGGGACAGAGAGAGACAGAGCATGAACGGGGGAGGGGCAGAGAGAGAGGGAGACACAGAATCGGAAACAGGCTCCAGGCTCCGAGCCGTCAGCCCAGAGCCTGACGCGGGGCACGAACTCACGGACCGCGAGATCGTGACCTGGCTGAAGTCGGACGCCTAACCGACTGCGCCACCCAGGCGCCCCGAAAAAATTGCTTTTTAAAAGATTTATCCTTGGCTTTGAAATGCGTTTCTAATTAGATTTGAAAACAGGATATTTTATATAAACTTAAGGCATAGTAAAAGACCTGATTTCAGAGCTTTTCCATGCTATCGGCTCCTGGTTGGAAGTGCATTCTCTTTTCTCCATTAAGCGTAAGAAAGTCACAAACGAGAATATCCTCTTATATTGAACTATTACTGTCTGCCTTGGTGGTTAGAGAAAACCAGGTTTAAAGGAAGTACTGCTGAGTCCTGTGACAGGGCTAAAAATAAAGTGGGTAGAATCTGCCAATTTGAAAGAACAGTTTTCTCTGAAGTTGCAGATGATCATTTTGTTACAAAAACATTAACACTATGAAATCTGATTTAAAGTACTTGAATTTTTAATTAAAATAATTTCAGAGATCACAGTGGAATCATAAAAAGGAATTACATTGGGGTTTCTGTTTTTCTTGCAGTTATGCCGACTTAGGGTTGAAGAATGGGTCTTAGAAAACACCACTGTTGTATCTTTCTCTTCCTGATGTTTAATTAGGATAGAAGTAGAAGAGAATCAACACGTTTGTTAGGGAAAACTGGGTCACAGTGGGCTATCTCCGAGAAACAAAACTAAATCAAACCATCTAAGATAGGAACTAAACTAAAAAGAATTACAGGAGTCAAAATAACTGTACTTACGAACCTAGTTTCATTTAATTAAGGACACAACTTAAAGAAGAAGTTACTTTGTAAAATAATACTTGGTCAAGTCCAGTGATCAAATTCAGTCATAAAGATTTAAGGGAGATTTTTTTTCTTGATTAGTTAATAAATACCCAATTTTAAGATCGGTAACAAATCAAAGCCCAGAGGCAGGCAAAGAGCATTCCTGTGATAGACAGGCACCCAGGGAAATTAGAGACTATTTTTCTCATTATGCGAACACTGATGTGCCGTTTGAAGCTGTATTTTTTACAAACTGGAGAGGCTGAGTCAGTAACTGACTTATCGTCATGTTTGCTGTTGTCGCCTTTGCAGTCTCACAGATGACCTTTTTACTGTATCTGTGTCCTGCACGTCAGGCTCCCATCCTTCGGTGCTGGCCTGGGGGTTCTCGCAGTCTCGTATCCCAGAGGCAGGAGGATACCTTTTCGGCCTGACATAATCTTTTGAGCTCATGGGAGCAGTCCTAGGGGAGTCATTGAGAGACAGAAGTTGATCTTCTCCTGCCGAACCAGACAAAAGGGCTTGAGTGTTGATCAATGCAAGTTCTTCGTCAGCTATTGAATCACTTTCCACAAGGGAAGTGTCATTAAATTTCAGTGGAGTCCTCTGAGGGGAATTCAACTCTCTTTTCTTTATAGGTGTTTCGTATTTGGTGCCACAACTCCGTGGTGGCTGAAATGCCTTCTGTGCAGCTGGAGAAACAAATGTACAAATGGGACTAACAGGTGGAGGTAAAGGCAGTCTACTCAAAAAATCTAAGGCTTTTCTCTTCTTGCAGGTTTTCGGGTCATCCAGCTCTCTCTCCCCTTTATAACAAGACTTTGAAGTCATTTGGGCTGATCCAGGTGTGGGCACAGACTTTGTTTTCGGCTTACAAAGTGATAAAGGACTCTGGTAATTCATCTCACTATTGGGAGAAGACATCTGATAAAAAGACAAAATGCAGCCTAGATAATGATGCACTAATATATAAAACATCATCAAATCAGCTTTTCGTTAGAAATATTTAAGCACACAAATACCACACACATTCTCACGCCCATCGTGACTCATAGGTCAGATGATTTCAAGAGACATTTACATTATTGTTCTCATTCCAGAAGGAAACAGTTTTGCATACAAGGATACAAAAATGACACAAAAAGAAAAAAGAATGAAGACTAATTGTAATAAAAGACAAAAAGGGAGGCAGGGGGATTTAACTGACTCTTGAATCTTTTCTTTTTTCATTAACAGCTTAAACAAAGATGAGCATTTTTAAACCGTTTTAAGAGCACAGACTGCCTGGGTTCTAATACTTAACTTTTCTAGTTTTGTGACTTTAGGCAACTGTTCAACCTCTCTAGACCATAGTTTCCTCATTTGCAAAACAGAGATAATTTTCACCCCATGGGTTGTGGTAAAGATTAAATGAGTTAATACAGATACACTAAGCAACTGTTAGCTACTTGAGATTTAGTCATCAGTCAGTATTACAGACCTTACAGCTTAATTTGCGTGTACGGTGATTTAAAGAGTTAAGCTGAGCTTAGAAACACCCCTAACTGCATAGAACAGTCCTTCTAGCAAAAGGACAGAGGCAAAACAGAGGCAAAACACTATTTTCTATCACATGCACTTGCAATGCTAAAAATGAAAGCACCTGTTTGTCAAATGTAACCCCAAAGAAGGTTCCATTCTGGCTTTGATAAGCAAGATATAATTTCCAGATAACCTATACTTACAGGAGCCACTTAACAATAAACTACACTTTCTGGTCAAGTTTAATTCCATTTCACCAAGTTTACCACATGCACACCAGAATATAGTATTGACTGCATACATAATACTCATAAAATTCCTTCAATTAACTTACCGAAAGTTTACTTCCTAGGCCAAGGACGGTTTGAACGGTGTGTGGCTCTGAAGTATAGTCTTTCGTTGGGGTGGACACCTTGGGACTGTTTGCATTAAGTATATGCACAAGTTTGTTTTCTGCATCATTGCAAAACGTATCGATATTCTAAGAAAATAAATTGGAAAAGCTGTTTTGTAAAATGAAAATACACATTTTCATGTTTTCAGAAAATGTTACCTTTAAAATTAGAAATAAAAGATTCAGACCAGAAAAAAAGAATGACACACCCAAAATTTGAGAGCAACTGTCAAATAATATACCAGTGTAAAAATGCAAAGCCAACATGTTGGAGGGAGGGAGGGAGGGAGGGAGGGTGTGTACGTCAGGGAAGGAAAGAGACGGGAGAGATCTTGCCAACCAGCCAGTTTAATTACAAGGTATTCCACGGTACTGGATTAGGAGCTGGAAGACGGGGCTCAAGTTCCAGCTCTATTTCCTACCTAATAGCTGTAAATCACCTAACATCTATAGAGTATGCCCTGGGTTAGTAGTAAAATGAGACAACTGCCTCACGTCTGTTCTAAGAACGGAAACAATGTATAGGTTAAGCCACATAAAACTGTTGTTTCAGAAGTTACAACTGGTCGAATACCAGCAATTTTATATAATTTAACCTAATTCATGAGAGTATTTTGTAAAAGTTAAAAATGCTATGTAAATAACAGTTGTCTCTGAACAATCCTTGAATAAAACCTGGGAGAAATTCTGGGATGTTTTTCATCTGTATGGAGGCCAAATGGTGAATATAATTCCCACTCCACCCCCAATTTAGAAACCAGATCAATTAGGGTGTTATTCTTCACTATAATATATATTGAGTCTTTAGGTAAAATATTACACAAACTTCCTTGATACAGCTGGCTACTCTGATGCTTTTAAAATATAATTTTATTTATATATATATTTTGAACACACATTTCAGGTATCAAACTAACAGCCTTATCTTGAAGATTCTTTACTAGTTAGCAATTTATAAAATCCAAAATTTTATTGGGAGGCAGCATTGCACAGTGGTTAATAGGTGGGGCTATGCAGGGGCACTTGGGTGGCGCAGTCAGTTAAGCATCTGACTTCAGTTCAGGTCCTATCTTGTGGTTTGTGAGTTGGAGCCCCGTCTCGGGCTCCGTGCTGATAGCTCAGAGCCTAGAGCCTGCTAAGGATTCTGTGTCTCCCTCTCGCTCCGCCCCTCCCTCCCTCCCTCCCTTCATCTCTCTCTCTCAAAAAAAAAAAAAAAAAAAAAAAAAAAAAAAAGTTGGGGCTGTGCACTCAGAGAGCTTAAGTATGAATCTTGCTTCTAACAACTTGGCTGTGTGACTTAATCTCGCTGTTTTTCATCAATAAAATGGAAAACCAGTTCCCCACCTCATAGGATTGGTGGAAGAATTGAATGCGACAGGCTATGAACAAGGCCTGACATACAGCAAGCACTCTAAAACTGTAGCTAATAATTATTACTTGCTATATGTATACATTTAAGCATAAAATGTATACATTACCCAGGGAAAATAATTTCAGTATTCTCCTATTTGAGATTATTTCAAATCAAGGACAGACATAAACTGTAAACTACTAGATAGGGAGTTTAAAACGTGAATCTGGAATCTGCCAGTTATTAACTAATGATACTGCTACGAACCATGGGTAACTCATTCTTGTTGCTCACATGACCTGTAGCTCTGAACATCCTCCTCAGGATTTCTCCTCACTCAATCCCCTTCAAGTCACTTTCTCCCAGCTGTTGTCCCCCCCATCTCCTCAGGCTCCTGAGCAATTCATCTTTGAGGAACCCTCATCTCACATTATTTCCTGACTATCCAATTTTCATAGAAGCCACCATTTCCTTGATATTTGACCATCAAAATAAGAAAATACCAAAATGCATGGTAATGCCCAAAGTAATTTTACCTCAATAGTATTTTTCATTTTGTGGAATGTCTCTTGAAAATGGGCCTCCTTTGGACTGGCAGAAAACCTGGAAAAATCTCCAGCAAACAAAGTAGGAATTCCTGATTTAGATTCTGGTCGCCACTGGAGGTTGCTAGCAGCAATTAATGTATGAGGTTTAACAATGTCTTCATTAAGATCGGTCCAGACCTTGATTGCCAATAAATTATGGCATTCATCTGACAAATAGACCAAGGGAGCAAAACCTAAGATGAAACAAAACAAAACAAAAAATTCCACTTCATTACATATGTGAGATAAATTTTAAAAAATTCAAGGAAGTTCTAATATGCCTATTTGTTTTGGTATGCTAATAGTAAAACAGACCAAAATAAGTTTAGAGAAAGCTCAGAATTTCCAAAATAACCTGCTGTTTATGGTGTTAAAATTTCAGTGTTAATATGACAACATATTCTGTTACTGAGGCCATGGGGAAGCAGGTATACTCATACATTGCTGGTGGGAATACAAATTTGTGCAACCCTCTGGAGAAAAAACTGGTAGAACTCAGCAAAATGACACACACTTACCTTTCCACCCAGCAACCCCACTTTTAGTACTCAATTCTGAAGATGTACTTCCAATAATAGTGAGATATATATGAACAAGATTCATGAAAACACTCTGTACAAGGTTACTCACTGAAGCACAGGAGAGCGGTAGGGACAAACACTGGCACATTCGTACAATTTTGTACTATGCAGCTGTACAAAAGAATGAGGAAGTGCTCTGTAAACAAACGGTCCAAGATCTTTGGGAAGAAGCAAAAGCTGTTCTAACAGGGAAGTTTATAGCAATACAGGCCTACTTCAAGAAATAAGAAAAAACCCTAATAAACAACCTAAACTTACACCCAAAGGAAACAGAAAAAGAACAAACAAAATCCAAAGCTAGTAGAAGGAAAGAAATTATAAAGATTAGAGCAGAAATAAATGAGACAAAAAAAAAAAAAAAAAAAAAAGATCAATGAAACCAGAAGCTAGATCTTTGAAAAGATAAACAAAATTGGTAAACCAGACCAAAGCCAGACTCCTCAAGAAAAAGAGGGCTCAAACAGAATCACAAATGAGGGAGGAGAAATAATAAAAATACAAAGATCACATTATGAAAAAGTATATGCCAACAAGTTGGACAATCTAGAAGAAATGCATAAATTCTTAGAAACATGTAACCTCCCAAAACTGAATCAGGAAGAAACAGAAAATTTGAAGAGACTGATTACTAGCAATGAAAATGAATCAGTAATCAAACAATTCCCAATAAACAAAAGCCCAGGACCAGATGGCTTCACAGGTGAATTCACAGGTGAACATTTAAGTAACAGTGAATACCTATTCTTCTCAAACTAGTTCAAAAAACAGAAGAGGAAGGAAGACTCCCAAATACACTCTATGAGTACAGCATTATCCTGATATCAAAACCAGATAGACACTTGAAAACAAACTACACGCCAATATGCCCGATGAACAAATCCTCAACAAAACATTAGGAAACTGAATCCAACAATACATTAAAAAAAACCATTCACCACAATCAAAGGGGTTTCATTCCCAGGATACAAGAGTGGTTCAATATTTGCAAATTAATCACCACAATACATTACATCAAGAAGAGAAAGGATAAAAAATCATATGATCATCTCAACAGAAGCAGAAAAAGGATGTGACAAAGTACAACATCCATTCATGATGAGAATCCTCAACAAAGCAGGTTGAGGGTTAGAGGGAGCATATGAAAAACCCACAGCCAACATCATACTCAGTGGTAAAAAACTGAGAGCTTTCCCCCTAAAATCAGGAACAAGACAAAGATGTCCACTCTCACCATTTTTATTCAACACAGTACTAGATATCCTAGCTGCAGCAATTAGACAAAAAAGAAAAACATGAAAGGGGAACCAAATTGGTAAGAAAGAAATTAAACTTTCACTCTTTGCAGATGATATGACACTATATAGAAAACCATAAGGACTCCATCAAAAAAACTACTAGAACTGATCCATGAATTCATTCAAGTTTCAGGATACAAAATTAATGCACAGGAATCTATAGTGTTTCTATTTACTAATAACTAAGTAGCAGAAAGAGAAATTAAGAAAATCCCATTTACAATTGCACTAAAAACAGAATATCTAGGAATTAAAAAGAAATAAAGAATGAGATAGCTTGCTATGAATTGATACTGTTAAGTGAAAAAAGAAAAGCACGCACACGCACAAAAATTAAAGTTTGTTACTCTTCATATAAGAAAGAAGCTGATATAAGAAATTGTACATGTCTCTGTCCACTTGTGGAGAACAAATACAGGAAGGATAAAGCAGAAACTAGAGGCAGGACGTGGGTAGAAAGCAGGGGAGAAACAGCACTGGGGTGGAAGGAATGAAAAGTGATGCTTCCCTTGGTATGTCTTTGTGCAGCTGATTCTTAGAACCACAGTGTTTCACACACGCTTCACCTATCCCACCAACAAACAAGCCCAACCACAGAGGGGGAAATCCACAATAGAATATACACACATACTTCCTGGCGCCTTCTGTCTGACAGGGCCTAGAAGCAATGATGCCTGTGCAGTAATGAGTGTATCTAGCCATTAGGTCATGGCTATAAACACAGTTTTCTAAAAAAAAAAAAAAAAAAAAAAAAAAAAAAAAGAAAGAAAAAGAAAAAAGAAAGAAAGAAAAAAGTGATCCAGGGTTTCTTTGAGAAGTAGTTGGTCCAACTTGATTGGGGCAAGGAACATATAAGATGAACCTGGAACATCTTGTAATGCCGAAAAGAGGTGCTCGCAAAATTACAGGAGTCAACCTGAAAAAACTCCTAGTGGCCCAAACTGAAACAATCTGAACAACAAAATAATGCAGGTATTGAATTGTAACCCACAGACTAAAATACATATTCATTCGTCCATACTGATATAAATCAAATAAGAAAGTAAATTTGGGGAAAAGGGGCAGCTCTTCCTTATAGTAGAGCTCCAATAAATGGAGAATGAAAGAAGAAAGAAAAAAAAAGGAAATCATTAGGCAAACACTACAGTAAAAACTGCTGCAAACAAAATCAGCTGATAGATGCTAAAATTAATTGGTGAAAAGTTTGAGGTGAAATTGGACTTGCATAGTCTCAAGGAATCTCCTTTAAGGTTAAGGTTGCAGACCTCAAGGCTGCCGCTCCCAGTAACAAGCAATATCAGCATCATTAAACCCTTGATGGGGAGGCGGACAGACACAACACTGTTTCTGTGGCACTTTTGCCAGATATGTATAACCTTACTCCAATCATGAGAAAACATCAGACAAACCCAAGTTGAGGAAAATGCTACAACATAATCAGTCTATTCAAGAGAGTCAAGATTGGGAAAAACGGGAGAAGACTGGGGAGGGGCACCTGGTGGCTCAGTCGGTTGACCGTCTGACTTTGGCTCAGGTCATGATCTCGCAATCCATGGAGCTCGAGCCCTGTGTCGGGCTCTGTGCTGACAGCTCGGAGCCTGGAGCCTGTTTCGGATTCTGTGTCTCCCCCTCTCTCTACCCCTCCCCAACTCATGCTCTGTCTCTCTCTCTCTGTCAAAAGTAAATAAACATAAAAAAAAAAAAAAAAAAAAAAAAAACCAAGAGAAGACTGGGGAACTGTTAAAGACAAGAGGAGACTCAGGAGAAATGATGATTACACGAAAGTGGGATCCTGGAACAGAAGAAGTAAAACAGCATAAATCTACACTTAAATCTACACTGCAGGTAATAATATTATGCCAATGTTAACTTCCAGATTCTAATAATGGTACCATGGTCACACAAGATGCTGACATTAGGCGAAGCTGGGGGAGGGATAATTGTAAAGTCTGCATTAGTTTTGCAACTTTTCTGAAGGCCTGAAATTATTCAAAATAAAAAGTGAAAAAGTTTCAATGCCAAAAATGGGAAGAGACAGGACTGAGGCACTCACCATTTAATCTAACGATTTAGAATTTCTTGTCTCTGTTACTTCAAGAATTATGTTTCCCTTATAAATGATAGGAACCCAAAGAATTGCCATTCTCAGATAATGATTTGTTTATCCTGTTGCAAATGATGGTTATTCCTTTCACTGTTTTCAATTTTATAAGTAGATTCATTTAATGGATTGTAATCCTAAATATTAAATACTGCTTTTAGAGAAATTATGTTTCCCAAGTATGTTCAATTTTCTAATTTGGGAATTTGCCTCTAATTATATTCAAAATGATTACAGCCCTTCTCTCAAATGTGCTTCTTTAAACTATGTTTTCCCCCCAATTTTAAAAGCAATACTTGTTTACTGAAAAACATTTAGAAAATGCAAAATATGAAAACAAGCTTCCAGGATAGCTCCCTCATTTCATTTTTTCCTCAGTACAGGTTTCATACCTAGATCAAACTATATACACTGAAAAAAAAAATAGAAAATTTTCTGTAATTACCACACATCTCGTACAAATGGTAACAACTGGAAGAATTTTTTTCAAGTAACACTTTTAGAATGTTGGCACTGAAAAAATCATGAAAATAAAAGGATAAGAGGGAGATTATTCTTGCAGGTTTGCAGTCTGGGATTGTTCTGAACTCATGCAGAATCCACTGTTCCCTTTAAATTCTTTTTCGAAAGTTTCACTGAAAGGCTAAAGCACACAGCAATATGTGAGGCCACTTCACAAATTCTCGCTAAGAGACACGCCAGCTGCAGAATCCCCACCAGACCGGGACTGCTGTACCTCTGCAGCAACGGCACTGCAGGGCTCCCCCCTCTGCCAAGCGCTGCACGGCTCCCTGAGCGGCACCCCCCCGCCCCCCAGCTCCCCTCTCTGCCCAGAGGCAGCTGCTGCTTCCCCACAGGTGCTGCTCCTGAGTGCACTTTCCAATACATCTGCATGAAAATCTCAGTCTGTTTCCTGGGAAACTGACCTAAGAAGTGAACTCACTTAATTAATTCATCGGATGCCACAGTGTTTGTAATATAGTAACACAACAGATTGAACACACGGTAGTCCCTACTTGAAGCTTAACTCTCAGATGGTTGGATTTGGTTTGGCTCTGTTAGCTGAAGCATAAGAAGAACACACAGGCATTAGAGCCTCAAAGTACGGGTTCCAATCGTTTAGATAACTGTGACCTTGGGCAGGTTATTTAACATCTCTGAGCTCCGGTCTCCCCATCTGTACAGAGGGATGATACCAGCAAATGAACAGCATTACTACGAGCACTTTATGTACATATGTGACGTTTTCAACAATTACCCACTCCCCCCGCCCCGTTTTGTTAGAAGTGGGAACAGAAAGAAACTAAAACTGAGTCCCTTTCCTTGAAGAGATCACAGTATCATTGGTGGGGAGGAGGTTCAGAAACGTGGACACAGGATCATGGGCCACGTGACGGATGCTGAAGCAACCCAACGCACTAAACGCTGCAGAAACTGAGGAGGGAAGATGTAAGCTGGCATAAGCACCCAGCTGGGGAGGAACATTATTCAGCTGGGCTGAATGACGAAGGACAACGGTTCTCCAACTCCTTTAGACAGGAGGACAAAGGGCATTGTCAGTAAGGTGTATTTTTTAAAGGTTGAAAAGTGTTAAATGTTATATATAATGCATCAGGCACATGAAGTGGCATAGTTTAGCTGAGGTGTGTGGGGTGGTGGTTTGAGGCAGCTGAAGAGTTTTTCAGGCCTATGAAGGAGTGTGGGTTTCATTTTCTAAGGGACAGGAGCCACTGAAGATTTTAAGCCAGGAACCATCATCAGTAGATTTGAGTGTTAGATAAGTACTACTTCGGGTTTAAGGTGGCACTTCGAAACATTCGAAGAGAATTTTTTCCTCTAACATTTAACATCAAACTAAATAAAAAAAGAGAAATGTTCACTAAAAACCCAGATGAGGAATATTCTGATGTAAAATTTAAAAATTGGTGATGAAAGAAAGAAACGAGAGTGTGGCTAGGCCAGGCACAGAAGGGCTCAGCTTCTCATCTCCTTCCCCAAACTGGTCAAAATTTGAGAATTCTATTACCTGTAAACCTGAAGAAAAGCAAATGGAATGGGCATCTTACCTTTTTCCTCTTCTGATCGCAAATAATGAACATGGCTGCAGGGGAAAAGCAGACGACCAGGACTTACAGAAGTGAACATTCCAGGGTGTTGGTGGGTTGAACTGTGTCCCCCACTCAAGATGTTGAAGTCCTGACCCCCGGTACCTGTGAGCGTGACCTTATTTGGAAACAAGGTCTTTGCAGACGTAATCGAGTTAAGATGCAGTCGTGACGATCAATGTCCTGATACAAAGGGGAAGTTTGGACACAGACACGCGCACAGAGAGAAAGCCACGTGAAGATGAAGGCAGAGATCGTGGCGGTGCACCTATCAGCCACGGAGCAGTAAAGATCGCCAGCAAACCAGCAGGTGCGGGGAGCAAGGCGCTGAACACGTCTCCCTCACAGCCGCAGAAGGAACCAACTCTGCCAGCACCTTGCTTTCGGACTTCTGGTCTGCAGAACGGAGACAGTAAATTTTGGTTGTTTACGCTCCCCCAGTTTGTGGTACTCAGTTATGGCAGCAATGCAAATTAATCACAGGGGACTCACGGAACCAGGAAAAATGATGAAGAACAGAGCTAGTATCTCCCAGAGACGGGCAATACATAGTGGAAAGAAACTCAAGTTCGCAGCCGTTACTCAGTAACTGAGAGGGGGAAAAATGGTCTTGGATAAGGTAGAAAGTCAAGAACCACTGGCTCCTGGCAGGTCTCCACACGTTTTCCTCCCGTGCACCCCACCTCCTCACCGCTATCTGCCCTGGGGCCATGAGAAGTGATCTCAGGTAAGTCTCCACAAGCAGCCAGGCTCCCGGGTCCTGCCATATTTCCCATCTCCGGAAAGTTTCATACACTACCTCCTTTCGCACCGTCTCCTACCTCTCCCTGTCGCCTGGAACACCTTCACTGGACAAGTCCCCCCTACCCTCAACCATTCCTTAAGTGCTGTCTTTACCGGCCTGCTGTAACTGAGACCTGGCTCTCCTCCTCCGAGGCCACTGCTGCCCCCCGCAGACCTCTTGTGCTACAGGACGTCAGGCTGGGGTAGCTGTCTCCCCTGCTCTTGGCTCCCTGCTGCTCCCCACCTCTAAAAACATTCACTCCCGTTACTGGACCTTTCTAGTCAGTGTACACGATCTCATCAGGATGCTGGTAGCACTTGCACTGGAAAACACAGACATTCTCTTGATCCCAATTCTCCCTCTCATGAGTGCTCCCTTTCCCTTCGGTGCTTGAAGCATGACCTTATAATGCCTGTGTCCACTGTGCGCGTGCCTCTCCTTCCACTCCCCTGCCCACCTTACCATCAGACTGGCTCCTCCTGGGGCTCAAGCCAGCAGCCCCTTCCTGGCCCTCGCCTCCCTGTCTCATCAAGCCAGCAGCCCCTTCCTGGCCCTCGCCTCCCTGTCTCAGCTATCAACTGCTATCCGAGTCCCCCTCTCTCTGGAACTCTTCCCTCTGGGCTCTCAGCGCAGCTCCCTCCCTAAGTATTCCTCCCACTCCTCAGGCTGCCCCTCTTGTTTCTTTTACTGGTTCCTTTACGTCTTCCTGCTTCTAAGCGTCAGAGTGTCCGAGCCACCTCTCTAGCTACTCCCACACCCACTGACCTCATCCGGTCTCACAGCTTTAAACGGCACCTGTACGTTGATGATGTCCCAGTTTATATCTTCAGCCCAGACCACTTCCCCAGACTCCGGCATACCCAACTGTCAGGTAGAAATTTCTGTTTAGACTAAGCATCTAAAACTTAACTGACCAAACTGAGCTCTTCACCCTTCCCACACACATCTCTTTTTCTTGTACTCTTTCCCTCTCAGTAAATGACAGCTCTCTCTTCTCATGTGCTCAGACCAAACATCTTGGCACTGAACTCCTTGACTCCTCTCTTTACTTCACACTGTCCCTCTCCTTCAAAATATAATCAGAATCTCACCCATGGAATTTAAACAACAACAACAACAACAATAAGCAAGAAAAAAAAAAATCAAACACATAGAAAAAGAGACCAGATTCCCTGGTTGGGAAATAAATGTGCCCTCTGTGTTGGAGGCAGACACGATCTCCATCCTTCCAAGATTTTTTTGCTATATAAGCATTCTTGAAGTGAGAGTCTGAGACAATGGCTGCTACAAAATGTGTAGGAACATCACAGAGAATAACCTTCCAACACAGGGAACTAATGGGACACAGGGAAAATAGCTAGCTAGCAAGGTGGTAGGTACATTTTAATCCAACCATGCTAATAATCACATTAAAGTTGATCAGATTAAACAAACCAGTTAAAAGACCACAGACCCTCACACTGGATAAGAAAGCAAGATCCAACTGGGCTGTCTTCCAGAAACCCAATTTAAATATAAAGATGTTGACAGGTTAAAAATGCCAGGTGGGAAAAGATGTACCATACAAACAAGTACTAACCATACAAAAGTTGGAGCGGCCACACTAAATAAACAAAGTTGGCTTTAGAACAAGAGACATTATTTGGGATAATGAGGGATATTGCAGAGAAGCAGGAGGTGGAGGTTTGAATGCTCAATAAACTATAGAGGGAAATTATAATTATTTACCCAGTAACCATTCAAATGCTACAAAACATTCCTAGCAACTTCTTTAAAATTAAATAGCACAGAATAGGATGTAGGTTCTTTCCCTGTAATACTGTAGAATTGCTTTTCATGAAGAACTGAGGTTAACACAGGCCTACTTTCAAATCGCTAGTCACTAAATTTGCTGATTTGTAACTCCAATTAATCTTAAGGAAGACAAATTTTAAAAGATAACATTTTCCAAAAGCATTCATAAAAAGCTACAATTAAAAATACACCGTGGAGCAAAGGAAACAATCAGCAAAACTAAAAGGCAGCCGACAGAATGGGAGAAGATATTTGCAAACGACATATCAGATAAAGGGCTAGTATCCAACATCTATAAAGAACTTACCAAACTCAACATCCAATAAACAAATAATCTAGTGAAGAAATGGGCAAAAGACATGAATAGACACCTCTCCAAAGAAGACATCCAGATGGCCAACCAGCACATGAAGAAATGCTCAACTCCACTCCTCATCAGGGAAACAGAAATCAAAACCACAATAAGATACCACCTCACACCTGTAAGTGGCTAACATTAACAACTCAGGTAACAACAGATGTTGGTGAGGACGGGGAGAAAGAGGATCTCTTTTGCACTGCTGGTGGGAATGCAAACTGGTGCAACCACTCTGGAAAACAGTATGGAGGTTCCTCAAAAAATTAAAAATAGAACTACCCTACGACCCAGCAATTGCACTACTAGGTATTTATCCAAGGGATATAGGTATGCTGTTTTGAAGGGGCGCATGCACCCCCATGTTTATAGCAGCACTATCGACAATAGCCAAAGTGTGGAAAGAGTCCAAATGTCCATTGATGGATGAATGGATAAAGATGTGGTAAATACACACACACACACACACACACACACACACACACACGCACACTGGAGTATTACTCGGCAATCAAAAAGAATGCAATCTGGCCATTTACAACTACGTGATGGAACTAGAGGGTATTACAGTAAGCGAAGTCAGTCAGAGAGAGACAAATATCACAGGACTGCACTTATATGAGGACTTTAAGACACAGAACAGATGAACACAATGGAAGGGAAGCAAAAATAATATAAAAACAGGGAGGGGGACAAAACATACGAGACTTAAATATGGAGAACAAACAGAGGGTTCCTGGAAGGGGTGTGGGAGGGGGGATGGGCTAAATGGGTAAGGGGAATTAAGGAATCTACTCCTGAAATCATTGTTGCACTATATGCTAACTAACTTGGATGTACATTAAAAAAAATAAACAAGAAAAAAAAATTAAAAAAAATACACTGTGGATTACCTATTTTTTTCACAACAGAAACTACAAATCCTATTAAGTCCACCTCAGAACAAGGTGGCTGGAAGTCTGGATCCAATAGTTTGTTAAAGTAAAGGGGCTCCCTCGGCTGATAAACTTGGAATAGGAGTTCATCTGAAGCCTACAAGAAAAAAAAAAATCAGTGTATGTAGATTCTCTAAACTAATATGCATTAATCAAAATTAAATTATAATGAAAAGCTTGTACCGGTAGCTGCTGATACTGAGTTTTCTTTGTTGCTGTTAGCTGTATGTTAGCTCTTTCAGATTTACTTTTAGATTGTGACGTTGCAAGATGATAGATTCTGTATCTTTTTCCCTCAGTTAACAGGGAATATAAATCTGATGATGGACGCCAGATACTCAATGTAACTAGATAAAGAGGAAAAAGACATAATACAAGAACTGATAATCATTAAAATTCTTATAAAACAAATATGGTAACAACAAAGATCCAAGGACTGTATCATTATCTTGTGGGCACTGGTAGCCCACTTTTGCTCCTCTGATACATGTTGACTTTATACTTTAGCATTTGAAGTCATTTTGTTAATAAATAGTACTTGAACTTAAAAAAATTTACATACTGACCTGAATCTTTTTCTTTTTTCCCATAGCTTATGATACGCATCTTCCACACAGTTGTAACATCCCTTGGTAACATTTGTTCTCCTTGCTCAGCAGATTCCATAGCGTTTCTGAATTCCAGCTGGATCTGTGCTTGCTTCTTATCATTCAACATCTGTCTGTGATTATTCAAAGCTCTTATCTGCTCTTCACTGAAATAAGCCTATGATCATTTATTAAGGCAAATTTTATTAGAATAAAAGGCAAACAAAACAAAAAATCTCACCCACTGTAAATGAACCTCTTTATTTATTTTGTAATGTTTATTTATTTTTGACAGGGAGACAGGCAGAGCGTGAGTGGGGGAGAGGCACAAAGAGAGAGACACACACACACAGAGTTCAAAGCAGGCCCTAGGCTCTGAGCTGTCAGCACAGAGCCCGATGCGGGATTCGAACTCACGGACCATGTGAGATCATGACCTGAGCTGAAGTTGGATGCTTAACCTACTGAGCCACCCAGGCGACCCATGAATCTCTTTAAATGGGGATAAAATACGACAGAACTGAGTTCACTTTAATAATATGACAATATAAAAATTGAGATTAATGTACTTAGCTTATCATATAACAAATATTTTCAGGTGCCTTAGACTGTTCACCTACCTTTGTGACAAATTTCCCCAGGGCCAAAATAACCCCCTACTTATAAATGTACCGTAATAATCATAACTGTCATCAAGATTACAAATGGCTGACATTTGAATGCTCCCTATATTTGAGGAATGGATCTCTGTGTGATAAATGTATTAATTCATTTAATCCTTACAGTAACCCTGTGGAGGTGGGCACTGTATTGTTTGCATGTTATGGATGATGAAACTGATGCAGAGAGAATGAATCACTTGCAGGGCATACAGGGAGAGGCAGTTCAAGAGCTCCCATTCTTACCCCGCTGCAGTACAATTTTAAGAACTCTCTGGAACAGCAGATATGACTGAAAACAGACATGTGCTACAAGCACTTCTCTCTGCCTCCACACTTCTGTCCCAGTCATTTTAGCACATAGCTGTCTGTATCTCTTCGGATGCTTACTCAGTATAACAAAAATGAATGAACAAAAAAATAAAATCAAATGAAACGGGAAATAGAATCCCAACACAGAGCACACTAGATAGCTGCTGCCTCACACGTGTTAATATCCACAGTGGGAAGGGAAGCTACGGAATCTCCGTGCCCTGAAAAGGTCTTTCTAAATATGAAGAGTGTTTAAACACGATTAACAAAGCCAAACTGTGATTCCACAGTCTTCCAACACTCAACACTGTCACCGAAAACAAACCCTTTTGACGCGGTCTCTTAGAAATGGATGGCTATCTTTCCCTCCAAGAATTGCATTAACAACTTTATCTAAGTGAAAGCTCCAGAATCATATACTCTTAGGACCTAGTAATCAAGCCACTCACAGATTTTTCCCTTGACACTCCTCACAGGGTGGATCTCAGTTGTAACATTTGGTAATATGAAGGAATTCTATTCAGAAGAGCACTTCTCCTCTAACGGAGTGCTGTTTATTTTGTAGTCCTACTAGTTAAGAAAGTTAAGGCTATCAACCAGATTTATTGCCATCAAATAAACGAGATTAATCAATAAACAACAGTTTTCTTAAAACTTCCCCTCCTATCTAGCCAACTAATCCCAGAATTTGCATTAACTAGATACCCAGGTGTCTAAAAACTTAGGAGGCAGCTTACCTTAATAAATGATGTTCTGATAATAGTAACTAACATTGATAATGGAACTTTATAACAGTACATTTTTGCATTTATTATCTAATTTGATCCCCAAACAACTTATTTTATGCCCATGTTATAGCTATTTTATGCCCAGTTGTCTAATAAATGGCATAGCCGTGAATCTAACACAATTTAGTGCTTGTGACACTTTTCCACCAAAATATTCTTAGAGGATTATCAAAATAAACTCTAGGTAGGATCCGAGAAGCAGGTGAGAACATGGCAACTGAGACACTGCTTTGAAGATACTTGTTTTATCTGAAAAGTAAACAAGTTTTGCCTGTATTTGAAGCCACGTTTATTTAATACATAAAATTATTTAAAGGGTGCTTGGGTGGCTCAGTTGGTGAAGCGTTCGACTTCAGCTCAGGTCATGACCTCACAGTTCGTGAGCTGGAGCCCCCACGTCGGGCTCTGTGCTGACAGCTCAGAGCCTGGACCCTGCTTCACATCCCGTGTCTCCCTCTCTCTATCCCTCCTCTGCCACTCTCAAAAATAAATAGACGTTAAAAAAAATTATTTAATCCCTCTGTCCTCCATTTGGTATAGAACTGAAATGCACTGGTTTGGCACATCACTGAGCACTCCAGAGATGCACACATCATCTCTGAGAAACACCAATTCAATACAGCACCTCCTGTAATGGCCAGAAGACCGACAGCAGCTTCCCACCTTAAAGGATTAAGGTTAAGACTCGCTGTGCGCCCTCTTACTCTCTCACCTCAAGGGAAGCCGGGTCTGGTGCGTTCTTCACTGCTTCATAAAGCTCTGCACCATCCTGCAGAGCACAGACTTGCTGTCTTGTTAATGCACGTAATGGTACACATCGTTTTGTTATATTTTCTAGGAATAAGGCATCACTAATTAGCTGACCCACAAATTTTTAAGAACACTGAAAATTGGAGAAATAAGCAAAAAGTACCCAAAGAAGGGAGGCTAAAAAGCAAAACACAATTTATCTGCCACAAGTTTTCTAGGAAAATGTGAAACTAGTGTACTCATGCCTGGTTTAAAAAATTGTCACACAGAGAGTTTAGAGTCAAATTTGTAAATTAAGTAAATGATTTCATGACTCATTTAATCATGAAAACAGCATGAGCTGGTGAATCAAAAATAAAGAGTTCAATTTTTCCACAGATTTATATAGAAAATGAAGTTGAAAATCATGAAAAAATGCAGAACATAAAATTTTCAGCCATAAAAATAGATAAAAAAACAAATTATCATGTCCTTTATGTAAAAAATACTATGATATATTAAAATTGATGCCAGGGAAACAAGATCTAGCTCCAGATGTAATAACATGACAACCAACAACCACAACAACAAAAATGCAAAAGTTATATAAAGTAGATAAGGACAATGAAGAAAGAAAATGATGAATAGCTTAGGGAAAATAATTGTTTTTTGAGTGTTTATCTTTCTTGTGTATTCAATATATATGACATATAACAATGTGTAAATTTAAGGCTTATGTGTTGTTTTGATGTAATTATATAGTTAATATGACTGCCATTGTATTGATATTTACCACAGCACAGTAGTACAATATTGTCTATATTCACTATACTGTGCATTGGATCACCACAGCTTATTTACTGCTCATTGTTAAGTTTTATCCTTAAACACCATCAATTTTACCCTCCTACCCCCTCATTCCCTGGTAACCACCATTTTACTATAGTTTTGTAAGTCTGACTTTGTTATATTCCACATATAAGTGGTACCATACAGTATTTGTCTGAGGTAAAATAATTTGGCAGTTTCTTCCCTTGTTGCTATTGTTTCTCTAAGACCAAAAAAGGGGCACTAAAAATATTTTGGTACTGAAGCTTAAGAGGACGTTTACTTAAGACTACTGAAAAGTGAGGGGCACCTGGGTGGCCCAGTCAGTTAAGCTCCTGACTTTGGCTCAGGTCATGATCTCACGGTTTGTGGGTTCAAGCTCTGTGTCAGACTCTGTGCTGACAGCTCAGAGCCTGGAGTCTGCTTCAGATTCTGTCTCCCTCTCTCTATCCCTCCCCTGCTCATGCTCTATCTCTCCCTGCTTCTCAAAAATAAACAAACGTTAAAAATTTTTTTTGTAACAGAAACAAGACTTCTGAAAAGGGCTGTGGTTATATAATGTTTTATTGCCTAAGACAATTACAAGTATCTAAAAGCTCAGTGTGTTGAATAATGAGGTGATAATTTGGGGTTAGTTCAATGTTTATCTGTATATCTAGGTAATACTTTTATTTTTATTTTTTAAGTTTATTTATTTATTATTTGAGAGAGTGTACACACACACAAGCATGCAGGGGAGGGGCAGACAGAGAGGGAGAGAGAGAATCCCAAGCAAGGTCCATGGTGTCAGCGTAGAGCCCCCTCATGGGGCTTGAAGCCACAAACTGTGAGATCATGACCTGAGCCAAAACCAAGAGTTGGACGCTTAACTGACTGAACCACCCAGGTACCCCTATGTAGTATTTTTTTAAAAAACTTAAAAAGTCAGATCTAGAATAGGAAAAAGAAGTCTATTACTCAAAGACAATTCACCCAATTACAAAAGTTAAATCAGAGAAGTCTCTAAAACGTCTAATTAAAAGAAAACAAAACTTGTCCTATTTAAAACAACTTATAGTATACAACCCATCTTACCGTCATGCTTTTCAAATTCTGCTTGAATTTTATTGAATAAGACTTCTAGTTTTTTTTGTTGGGCCTCTGCATATTTTGTCGCCTCCCTTTCTTCCTCTCTTTCATTGCGAAATATGCATAATCCAGATGGAGTCTTCTCCATCCACTGCAATGATGTGTGAAACAAAAGTACATGGTAGGAAGGGATCATTCAGATTAATTGTTCCCCCAAAAAGAAATACATAGTGAACGTCAAAAATGTATCATACCTGTATGGGGTATGTTCTTTGAATAACTACATCAACACAACCAACGTTTCCTCCATCACTAAAAAGTGATGACAAGGGGAGAGGGAAAGGTCTAGGATCAGGAAAGAATCCAAGTTTGGCATACCAGCAAGCAGGCCGAGTACTATTCGCAGATATCTGGACAAATTAACGGACAAATCAACCTCTAAGTTTATATCCAACTCTATTTCAGATTTTATAACATTTTCATTAATTCTTCCATTCATTCAAACATATTCACTTTTAAAAGTCCCATGAAGAAAAGACAGTACAAAAATTATACAAAAGTGAAAACACTTTCAAAACATAGTCTCTCAAAAAATTGTTTATGCTGTTATAGTCTTAATGTAAATATTAGTATTAGAAAATTAATAAAAGAGACTCCAAATTAAATATGATGGATTAAAATGTACTTATTTACCTAGGTTCCCTCAAAAATCCTACAAGGATAAAGAGAACTGGAGACAGGAGGACAATGGATGAAACACTGGCAAAATTTTGGAAGCTAAAAGCCTACTGGACACCTGGTGGTAAGTAACGAAGCAGCCCGAGAAATGTTAATAAAAATAGCAAACATTCATAAAACACTTATCATGGTGCCTGGATAGTGTTAAGTACCTTATGTCTATTAACAGTTAATCCTTACAACAATCCTTACTCCCATTCCATACTCCTGCTTCATTCTTATTCCCATTTTACAGATGACAAAACTGAAGGATAACCTGCCCAACATTACTCAGCTGGCAAACTTGTATGGAGCCAATATGGAAGAAAATAATTTAGGGAAATCACTTAGAATTTGGAGGCAACAGGTACCTCTGGAGGAAGGAGCGTGAGGTGCAGCCGAAAACAGAAAGAATGGTTGAGATTTTGTATAAAGATAGTTAAGACCTCAGATTTCATTTCCTAACCCGAGCAGCCCGGTGACTGTCCTTCTCTCACACCAAGAAGAACCCAGGACAATTTACTTTCTCGACAAGCTGAATTATACATATCCTGGGCTCTGGAACACAAGGCAGAGACAGCTGGGGTGAGGGTGAGATTCTATACTGAAAACAAAAAATGCAATGAAAATCCTTATGCTGAAAATGAGTCTATTGGTTTTCTTATTCTGTTCAGCTCTCAGACCAGTGACTGATATTTGAGGGTCTCCTAATGAAAACACAAGCCCTGTCTTATCACGCTACAAGTTGACAAAGCCCACCTCACACAGAGCTTCTGATCAGCTCATTAGTGCCCCACTCTTGAAGAGGAAAGAACAGCTAACAATTACCAGTTGAAGGAATTCTCCAACATGAGACCCAAACAAACAAAAAAGAGACATTATAGGGGAAAAAAATGCAGTGAGCAGAAAAAACTAAGATAAAACACAATATTAATAGCTTGAGAAACAGGAGAAGATGTTGTATCTATGAAACAAGAATGGGATGTAATAAAAAAAGAAACATTCAGGGAATAATGAAGGGCTCTTGAAAACGGAAAATTATGCCAATAGGCACAAATTCACTCTAGGGATTAGAAAATTAGAACTAGAAAGTAGGAGGAACAAAGACAATAAAATAGAAAATAGGAGAAAAGATGAGAAAAATCAGAAGACCAATCAGAGAGGCCTACTGCCCAAATATTAGTTCAGGAAAATTGGTAAGGAAAAAATGGAGGAGGAAGAAATTACCAAAGAACTACTTCAAGGAAATTTCCTAGAACTCCATGATTGTACCCAAATGATGATTTTAAAAGACAGGCCAACACCAAAGTACCTTACTGTGAAATTTCCAGATACTGCAGACAAATGATCTTCAAACAGATCTTAGAAACAGATAATATAGTGAAGGACTGAGAGTAAGAATAGCACAGAACTGAGCAGAAACTATACCAGAAGCAAGAAGATAATAGAGAAAATGTCTGCAAAATTCTGAAGAAGCTATTTCCAATTCAAATTCTATATTCAGTCATCTTACAATAAGATCAAAGAAAAAGCTACATGCTCCCTCTGTGAAGAAGTCTGTGGAGGTTGGTTATGTGCCCTCAGAGCTAGAGAATAAATCCATATAGATGTGAAATCCAGAAAACAGGGCTTCCAACACAGAAAGAGGTAAAAATAATTTCCAGGATGGTAACAGGTCAGCATACATAGAAGATAACCACTTCAGAATGAAAGAGTGTAGAGAGGTCCCAGAGGTCTCCAAGAAAAAGAAATGGAATTGATAAAGGTATTGTAACAGACTGATATGGTTTTTAATTTTGTCTCTTGTATGGGCATGAGTTGGTGATAAGGACACAAAATTAAAAATACACACATGCACACACAACAGCAAGACAGTTAACTCCAGGAAAGCAGTAAGTTGTATAGAAAATGTAGTTAGTATATTACATGCTGAGCTGCAAAAATATTTTTCAGTCATTATAAACAGTGAATAGAGACTTCACTCCTCAACCTCAGAGCAGGAAGCTAATAGTTAATGTCTAAACAGAAGGAGAAAAGACGACATCACAATATAAAGAAAAGAAAGTGCCAAAGGGATTCAAAGTCGTTGCCTTTGGGGAGCACTGAATGGAGGTTAGGCAGGATGGCATCAATGACTGCTTCGTGGGGGGGGGGGGGTGGTCATAAGCCTTATGTTATATGAGTTTTGAAATTATGCACATGCACTGATTTGATATAAATAAAACACTGAAAGCCACTCCAACTTTGATATCCTAAACAACAGAAGCCTGTTTCAGCTTGATTTCTAAAAGCAACACAGTGACAAAGTATCTCTTTACCTTAAAAATGTTTAAGTCACTTATAAAATGACTTCCAGAACACAACAGAACTATTTATAAGATTATCTCATAAGTGAATCTGTGCAATATTAGTAATTTCTCATATCAGTATTGTAGACTATTCAATATGACAAAGTCCTATTGTGTAGGCTAAAGTTTACATGAAGATGAAAGATATGGTTTATGTTTGTTTTTTTTTAAGTTTACTTATTTTGAGAGAGAGTGAGAGTGAGTGTGTGCAGGGGAGGGGCAGAGAGAGAGAGAGAGAGAGAGAGGGAGAGACAGAATCCCAAACAGGCTCCAAGTTGTGAGCACAGAGCCCAATGTGGGTCTCAAAGCCACAAACTGTGAGATCGTGACTTGAGCGGAAACCAAGAGTCGGATGCTTAACTGGCTGAGCCAACCCGGTGCTCCAGAAGCATACATTTTATTATTATATATTTAAGAATCACTGAAACCAAATTCTCTCATCACACTGGAATATAGGTCTAATGGAGGAATCAGGGTGGAAGCAGAGAACAAGAGGCACCAAGGGCTATAGGTACCCATAGCACAAAATCAAATCTGGTACATATTTGCTCCTGCATTATTTTAGCTTGATAAATATCTCTGGATTTCCCAAAAACAGCACAAAAAAATTTAACAGTCTCAGAAATTTGCCACTTATATTAAGATTACCAGTACGTTTTCAAGAAATGGAGCATCTTTAACAGGCATAATTTTAAAATTTAGAATGTAAAACCTCCCTAGAATGTAACTGAATCAGTTACGGATTTTTACCGAGAGTGTGCATTAATTTAATTTACCTTTAACATAAGAGATTCTGGGGCTTCGAGTGGTGTGCAGGCATCGGGGGAGCCCGCCAGTTCTGCTCCATGAATAATGATCTTATGACCCACGGTCAGTCTACCCTTCTTCAGGAGAGCTAAGAGGGGAGGATCTAGCTGGGCCTTAATGGCATACCATCCATCTGTAAGCTCAACAATGCCCACATTTTTGGTACCCACACCACTAGTTTTACTGCCGGAAGTTTCAGATAGATCTGTGCTTGATGAAATTGTTTCAGAAATGCAGAGAACAAGTGTTTTTGCAGCGGTATCATCCCTTTCCATGATCTTTTTTATAGCTGATCTTTTGCTTCTATCAATTTCCATATCGTATCTAAAAATAAAAGTAAAAATGAATATTTTAGGAATTTTGACTCTAGATTTTTATTTTTAAAAAGTCACCGAATAATGGAGAATAAAAATTAAGTATCTTAACTGAAGAACTACTATTGAGACAGAATTTAAAATTTGACAGCCAGCAATACAGTAAGTTTTATACTGTTAAAATATGAATTAAATATTAAAATGCCCCAAATGCAAAAATGCTTTATTAGCAATCCCCAAATAAAGGATCAAATTAGTAATTCATATTCTTTTCATATGCCAAGAGTTTAAGGGGGAGGGGTGGGGGAAGAGGGAAGGGAGATCCATGAATGTGTGATTTCTCCTAAGGGGACTGGAGCGTGACAAGAGAACTACCGTGTACAAGTGAGAACAGCAGTGTGGGATGGCGACTGTCACTGACAAGAGATCATGTACCTCTATGACCTAGAAGTCACGGACTGCACAGAAGTCTGAACCTGATCACAGTATGTGATTGCGTAACATAATGCATTATACTTGCCTGTATTTTAGTTGAAGCAACACCCTTTCTGGGCTTAGGCATCTATTAGCAAATTCCTTAGGAAAGGCAAATTCCATAGCTGCCAGTTTCCATATAATCCATCTGTAGTGATTATAGACCCAAATTCTAGAAATGAGGTTTGGATCCACACCTGGGGTGTCACACAGAGCCCTGAACAAATAAAGGTAGAACAATATAAAAAAACCCAAAAAACAAAAAACCACATAAGATGATACTGAATTCAATAACCATGACTATTCTTTGCACAAATACTAACGCTAATGTACAAAATCATTCAATAAAAGTTTTTGAGTTAGTGTATAGTAAGTAATACAGTGTAGACAGTGATTTAACATGTATCAAAATATACTAATAAAATTCACTTTGCATATTAGTCAATACAATAATTTCAACTGGAAATGAGACACATAATTTAAAATAATTCTATTTTAGATCATTTTTTTTCAAAGAGATTGTTTTTAGAAATCATCTAAGAATATCCTTCTCTAGCCCAGGTGCTTTTTAAAGATCTTCCTTTCTCTGCTCAACTCTCTAACCCTTCTTCCTTTCTCATTCCTACTTTGAGTACTAGGGAAACAAGTAATGAAGAAAACTTCCAGAAGCTTCCACTCCCACACCAGCATCTGGACCCTTACACTTCACCATCTCCTGCCATTTGTATACTAGCTCCCACCTTTTCTTGCCTAGTCAAGGACATTGATCCAGGAAATGCCTCCTCTCTCCCCCTGATAGGGAGATTTCTTTCTTTTCTACTGAACAATTTCCATCAGTTAAAAAAAAAAGTTTTTTTCTACCTTAAACACAACAAAACTAACACCCTTTGCTCCTCCTTCCTTCTCCAGATACTGCCTCTTTCAATTTACTCAATTATTTTCATTAAGACTAATAGTGGCCTCTACATAGATAAATCCACGGTCAATTCTCAGTCCTCACTTCCTTTACTTAGCAGTAACTGACACCTGGTCATTCTTGATTCCCTGAAGCTCTGTCCTCACTTGGCTTGCAACACACCACAGTCTTGGCATTTATTGCTAACTTTCGGGTCGCTCTTTCTCGGTCTTTCTTTTATGGCTTTAAAGTTCCATCTATATGCTGACAACTATGAAATTGATGTCTTTTGCTCATACTTCGCCTATAAACTCCAGACTTTCATATCCAACTACCTACTCAACATCTCCACTTGGATGTCTACTAATATCCCAAGCTTCAAATGTCCCAACTGGATACCCCATTTCTTTTCCATCTTTGGTCTTCTCAATTCT
The DNA here is from genome assembly GCF_028018385.1 of Neofelis nebulosa. Lineage (NCBI taxonomy): Eukaryota > Metazoa > Chordata > Mammalia > Carnivora > Felidae > Neofelis > Neofelis nebulosa. Next base: position 232,463,833 of record NC_080782.1, read on the forward strand.
CAGGACATGATAACTGCACCCTTCCAGCTTCCGGTGTTAAAATCTTTGGAGCTATTTTTCCTTTGTTTCTCTCACTTTCCTCGTCCAAGCCGTGAGCAAATCCTGATGGTGCCACCTTCAAAACATACCCAGAATCCAGCTGCTTTCCACCAACTCCACTGCTACCTCCTTCGCCCAAGTAGCCACGTCTCACCTGGATCACCTCAATAGTTTCCTAAGTGGTCTGTCTGCTTCCAGCATTGTCCTTCCCTAGTCTAATTAATCTAATCCCCACAAACAGCCAGAGTCATCCTTTCAAAATTAAAGCAGATCATGTCACCTCTCTGCTTTAAACATTCTTATGATTTACTCAGGGCAAAAAAGGTTACTCAGAGTTAAAGCCAAGATTTTTACAAAGGTTTATAAGGCCCCATCTCTCTATTTCATCTGTTACTACTCCTCTCCTGCCCATTCTACTCCAGCTACACTCACTTTCCTCCTGTTCCTCAAATAAGCAGATCTTGCTTACAGCCAACGATGCTTTCCTCACATGGTCTCATGCTCATTCCCTTGACCTCCTTCAGGACACTGATTAAATGTCAGAGACTCAGTGAAGCCTCTTAACTACTTAGCCTATTTTATTTTTATTAAAAAAAAAAGTTTCTGTTTCATTTTATTTTATTCTTAGAGAGTGAAAGAGTGCATGAATGGGGAGGCATTGGGAGGGAGAGGGAGAGAGAGAAAATGAATCTTAAATAATCTCCACGCGCAGTGCAGAGCCTGACATGGGGCTCAATCCCATGACTCTGGGATCATGACCTGAGCCAAAATCAAAGGTCAGACACTCAACTGACTGAGCCACCCATGCGCCTCTTAGCCTATTCTAAAATTACACCTTTCTTCACCTGATTCTCCCTACACCCTTTCCAGCTTTATCTTCATAGTATTCATCACCTCCTAATATAGTACACAATTTACTTATTTCTTTTTAAAATTTTCTCTTCCCACTCCAGATCCCTCTACTATAATGTATAACTTATTAGGGCAGAGATTTTCTTTTCTTTTATTATTCTGAATACCCAGAAGAGTTATCTGGTACATAGTAGGTCCTCGATAAATATTTGTTGGATGACCAAAAAAGACAACTTGAGCTCCAACAGTCAATGTTATGAACCATGTTCTTCTGATTACTGGGTAATTACTCTTAACCACTATACTATGTAGCTTCCTTAATACAAGAAAATAATATAACTACTTATTATACTTTTCCAACTAGAATCGATAACAGATATCTATGGGAGATAAGAGCAAGATGTAAATAACATTCCTGTCTTAATATACTCCAAAAACATAACAAAAGTTTAAGGAAAAAATGTTTTACCACTTTACGCAAACTATGTATTTCGGAAAGATATACAGAGATTAAAAAAAAAAAAAGAGCATTAGAGAAAGGATTCTCATCTCTTGCCATTGGCATGGTAAGGCATCTTTGATAGCAAAAACTGTAAATCATCTTTGTATAAACATTAGAAACATAAGAGGTTACATAGTTTTTAAACTGCTGATGTTGGGGCGCCTGGGTGGCTTAGTCGGTTAAACATCCAACTTCGGCTCAGGTCGTGATCTCACAGTTCATGGGTTTGAGCCCCGTGTCAAGCTTTGTGCTGACAGCATAGAGCCTGGAGCCTGCTTTGAATTCTGTGTCTCCCTCTCTCTCTGCCCACCCCCCTCCCTAACTCACACTCTGTCTCTCCCAAAAATAAATAAACATTAAAAAAAGTATTTAAATTATTGATGTTTTAGGGCAGTAAAATTTACCAGTTACTTGGTATTACTGATACTTGAGCATCTCTGCTTAACTTCTAGTATTTATATTTTGTCTTTGTTAAAATACACAATGAAAGAGAATATGATGTGTGTGTGTGTGTGTGTGTGTGTGTGTGTGTGTCTGTCTATGGTAAGGCTCATTCAAACTTAACTTTTCTTATCAGTCTTTATTTTATAAATGCAAATGAAAAATGTCCCAATTTAAGAAAAACCAATTCATTAAATCCTAAGGACAAAGCATAATTCACTTTTCAAAATATTACAACAGAATGTCAGTTGAACCACAATGTACTTAAAATAATTCACTGAATACAAATTTGACTTCTAGCCAACTTGTTAAGTTTGAGAGAGGTAAGGGAAAAAAAGAGGTATGGTGGAATACAGAAAAGTTAACACAATCTCTTTTTGCATAGAGTACCTATAAAATTCTTCTTTTCCAGCTTTTCCATCATTGGAGGGTATGAGCCATCCACCGTCAGCCAACTGTATTCCCTCTTTAGCCCACTGGACTTCCTTCCCAAAATAATCCTGAGTGTGAAACTGAAAAGACTCTGCATTTTTGCTGTTGATTTTTACACAATGTTTGGAAACGCCATACATATATAACTGCACAAGATAAATGATAGAAACATTTGATAATGAATGAAAAACAAAAAAACCCCAAATTTCATAGAATAAAAACAATTATAGGAAACTAAAATCGAATTTACCAAAGTTTTTCATTTAAATGTTACAATATTCACCATCAAAATACTGAACTTAGTTACTAAGAGCTAAACATTTGAACGTAATATAAATGACTCCTATATTCAAGAGTCTCCCGTACCTTTTTCATTCCCCTTGTGTATATGCCTCCTGCTACAGCTGCCACAGGAGGTCATTCTGGATATAAAAAAGTAACTTAATATTTTATAAAACCTCTTAAGTCAAAAAATTCAGAAGGAAAAAGACAGTGACAAGTTTAAGTATTTTTGGGCATCTGACCTCAGGAGGTCAGATTTGTATCCAGGCCTGGCCTCCATTCACCCAGCATGCCTCAGCCCAAAGTATCTCTTCCTTTGTACAGACTTGACTCTGGAGTCACACTCCTTGCTTTGAACTGTAGCTGGTGGAAGAGAGCTTCCTAGGTAAGTGACTCTGGGGGCACCTGCTGAACCCTGTGCTTCAGCCTCTCCTCTGCAAATGATGGACAAAAATAACAGTAGCTCTCCTTTAGACACTTGGGAAGATTAAGGGAGATGTAACCAACGCAGGCCCAGTGCTTAGGAGAGTGGCTAGCGCATAAAAACTACTCGATAAATATTACTTTTTAATATTATCAATATTATATTCACCTCTCCATTGCCTAAAATTCTAAGTAGATAGCACTGGCTTAATAAGAATCCTCTTTTAAAAATGCCAATAGCTCGGGGCACCTGGGTGGCTCAGTCGGTTAAGTGTCCGACTTCAGCTCAGGTCATGATCTCACGGCTCGTGAGTTCAAGCCCCACGTCGGGCTCTGTGCTGACAGCTCAGTGCCTGGAGCCTGCTTCGGAGTCTGTGTCTCTGTCTGTCTCTGCCCCTTTGCTGCTTGCACTCTGTCTCTCTTTCTTCCTCAAAAACAAACATTAAAAAAAATTTTAAAAAATGTCAATAGCTCTTAATGGATTCAAGGCTACGGGTTATTCACACTTTAAATTTGAAGAGGGAAGAGAAACAGCAATTTTGGAGCACAGATCACTTTAGTGGGATAAGGCAGCAGAGAGGGAGGCTGCCACTGTAGGCAGATTAGGAAACAAAATGATTTCATTTACCCATTCCCACATTCATTTGTTCCTTCTTTGAACAAAACGGTTTGGAGATACTAGTTAATAACATGAAATTATACTTGACTATAAAAGTCAGCAGCATTGCAGACAGAAGCGTACCTGTTTATGAGAACACGCAGAGGGAACTCGGCCTTCTACAGCTACTCTCAGAGAGATTCTAGGCACAGTGGATGTTTTTGCAAGATACAGACTACCTGGCTGTGGAAAAATATGCTGCTTTTGCTTCTCTTTAATTCGCATATCCTGTATATCTCTGGCATTCTGAAGACTTGCAATTAAATCTATTAAAGAACAAATTAGCAAAAAATAAGCTTAAATATAAAATCTAAAAAGCACAACCTTTGTTTTACAAAGTCGTATGCATCAATTTCCTCTAATTTTAAATCTTCAGGGATAAGCAAAGTTTCGTCTTGTAAACAACAGATCTATTATTTTTATTTCAAATTTGGAAGAAACTTAAAGCCTGTTAAATATATGTATTCCACTATTAGCAGTCTTAGATCATGTGTCTAATTGTTTTTTTAATAAGAAAGTCCACAAGTAGTTACCTTTGAAAGAAAGCATTAGAATACTTAGAATCTAATCTTTGGACTTAGGAAGAATCTAAAGCATTAAAAAGGTCCTGAAATTATTGTAATCACCAGAAAAGGGGTCAGATTCTCCAGGCATTATTAAAATATGAGAAACATCTAACTGGAAGGCAAAAATATGTCAACACAAATTTTCATACAATACCTAAAGGTTCTTTTTCGCACTTCGTGAATACCATAGTTGCTGCTTGACTGGAGTTATTTTCGTTAAGCTGATGAATTTCACTGTTATTAATATTATTTTTACTATCACTAGAACTATGTTCATCTATGTTTTTTGGTTTTTGTTTGTTTTCTTCCACATTAGTATTCTTGCTAATGTGCTGCTCATCTTGGTGAAAATGTGATTTAGTTTTAAAAGGTGGGACAAAGACTTTCACTGGTTTGCTTGGAGTAATCAAATGTCCCCTTTTTTCATTTCTTGTGGCAGGAACTGTACAAAATGGCTGCCCTGAAATGGATACATTGCTTGAAGATTTTTCTAAAGCCAGGTGTTCATAAAAATGAGATTTAGACAAAAATTTTTGGCCAGGCGCAGTGAAATTTGGATTCTGTATTTCTTGCCGTTTCTTAGTTGTGCTACAATGAGGAAAAAGTATTTGATTATTTGCCAATAAATGTACACACATGGAAAGGTTTTAGAATATATACATATATATACATATTTTTTTGTAAACCTCAACTGCCATATGGCAATCTTATTCTGGCAACTGTTTTGCATTTCATCATGGTTGCCATCCAAGACAATACCACACTTTTCAAGTCTTGTAACTATTTTTTCACACACTGACTTCCAGCCTTTGAGTTTACCACTTACTTCACATAACAGAAAAGCCTGTCAAACATGGATTTTCTGTCTCCTCCAATTCTAGCCCTGTACTCCTTATTACCTCCTTTACCAGAGAAAGATCTGTCCATCCTCCTGTCAGGCCTAGCACCTTCACCTGTACTCTTGACCCCATCTAATAACTCAGTCTCCTCAGGAGCTCCACTCTTTCAATTATTATTCTACTTCCTTCCTGTCTCTTTCTACCACTTGTTTATACTGTTTTTTTTTTTTGTTTTTTTTTTTTTAGTGCTCCTTTCATTTAGCCAGAAAGACTTGTGCATTCTTGAAATGCTTTTTTCTCAGACTTCTCTCCCCTTCAAGCTAATACTCCTTGTGACCTTAATGGCCAACCTTCCTAAACAGGTAATCTAAACTAGCTATCTTTACCTATTCAACTTCTACTCATTGAACTCTCATTTCTCCCACTCTTCTACAGAAATTGTCCTCAACCAAGTTGCTAATGACCTTCCAAGTGCCTACAATACATATGTACATACATACACACACACACAGTTTCACAAGTAAACTCACTCTACTTGACCTTTGACAGATGATTTTTTTCCTTCTTAAAATTCTCACCTCTAATATCTACACCACCACTGTCTGTTTCTTTTTTGTTTTCCTCTTTCTGACTCTTAAAAAAATTCCCATCTCTAAAGTTGGATTTCTTCCTTAGACATTTTCCCTGGGTGATTGAATCATTTTCCTTGCTTAAATTATCATCTAACAATAAAAATATTAATCTGTATCTTCATGCTTGACTTTCCCCCTAGGTGTTATTCCTGCACCTTTAACTTTGTACAGCACGACATATCTCTACCTTGATGTTCCACACTCATCTCAAACTCAACACATCCAAGACTAAATTTATCACCTTCTCTAGCATACATGTTCTTCCCAATGTTTGCTATCTTGTTGAAAACTGCATACTTCCTTTTACCCAACCCTGAACTCCTAGAGATTGAAGTTACCCTGGAACTCATTTAGTTCTTCAGTCATCTAACCATCAAATATTTAATGAGTTCCTACTATGTGTGCCAGGCACTGTTTTGGCTGGAGGATATAGTGGGAACAAAACAAAATCATAGAGTTTATATTCTAGTGGAGGGAAACATACAAATAAGTATGTCAGTTGGTATTAAATACTATAGAGAAGATTAAAAGCACAGTAAGGGGGACAGGGAGTGTCCAGCAAAAGAAATAATATTCTAAAAAGGCTGGTAAGAAAGACATTATTGATAAGGTGACATTTGTACAGAGCCCTGAAGGAAGAGAGAAAGAAAGCCATGCAGGTATTTGGGAGAGGTGCTGCAGGGCTGCAGGCAGAGTGAACATCACACGCCAGGCTATGCCTAAGTATACCTGGAGCAGAGTGAGCAGGGACAGTCAGTAGGTGGGACTGGAAATAAAGCAAGAAGGCTGGATCACAGAGAACCCGTACACCCTCGTAGGGCTTCCCAATTAGACTCAGATGGGAAGTCACGGGCTAGTTTTTGAGTAAAGAAATGACACACTCTATCCTCTGGTGTGAGTGTATTTTGAAAGCAGAGTTGTTAGACTTTTATAGGAAAGCAGATTAGGGTAAGCTTTGAAGCTGTTAAGTTTGAGATATCTATTAGTCACCCAAATAAAAATGTCAAGGAGGTAACTAGATGAATGCATATGTTTTTCAGGGAAGAAATCTGGGCTAACGATATTAATTTTGGAGCCATCAGTAAATAGAGGGTATATAAAGTCATGACAGTGGATGAGACAGTGATGAAGGAGGAAGGTCAGGAAGAGAAGCCATCTGGAAGTGAACCATGAGGGAATTTAACATTTAGTAATTTAAGGGAAGAACAAAACAGAAAGAATGGCCACTGGGAAGGAGAAGTAAGAGAGTGGTCCCAGGAGTTGAAGAAAGTGTGAAGAAGAGTGATTAACTATGCAAGTGCTAGGTTAACAGGAGGGCGGAGAGCTGACAAGATTCAACAACTGCTGGGTAACCAGTAATCTTGATAAGGAGTAGTGCCTGGTGATCAGAGAGTGATCAGAGAGTACGGTAGGTTCAGGAGAGGAGGGGGGGAGATAAGTAGAGAACATTCTGATGAGTTGTGCTTTAAGGGGCTAAAGAAACAGACTGGTGGGATTAGAGGAATCAAGAAAGGTGTTTCTTGTTAAGACAGAGACTTACAGCAATTACCTCACTGATGGGACTAAGGCACTGGAGAGGAAGACAGGTATCAATGCAGGAGAGGGGCAATTGCTGGACTGATTTCCCTCAGTAGATGATTGAGAGATCCCGTGCAGAAGAATAAATGCAACTTCTACTCCAAAACTTATTTTCATTTATCTTGTACTCCCTTGTTTTTAAATATTAAGAGTCTTGTGAAAATGAGGCATTTGCTTTGTAGGTCATGTCTAAGATGTCTACTTGAATATAAGTGGAGATAGTCTGACACTCCCAGTTAGCCACTATCTGGCCAAATCTTTTTTTCTTTTTTTATGTTTGTTTGTTTGTTTGTTTGTTTAGAGAGTGTGTGTCTGTGAGCAGGGGGAAAGGGGCAGAGAGAGAGAGAAAATCTTAAGCAGGTTCCATGCTCAGCATGAGCCCGACGCGGGGCTTAATCCTACGACCTAAGCTGAAATCAAGAGTTGGGGGCTCAACCAACTGAGCCACCCAGGCGCCCCTGGTCAAATCTTCTTGAATCTCCATCTTTCGCTCACTTTATACTCTCTGCTCTAGCACTTGTGTTAAATTTTCCTTACTAATCTCCTTGCAGCAGTCTCACTTTGGTCTATTTCTAAAACAGAAATTTGGTTATCCTGCTCCTCTTCTTAGAAACTTCCACAAATGGTCACCTACCCAGTTTCGACTTGTCAGAAATGACACAGGAGGCTTCCTATATATAGGTCCCAACCTCCCCATTTCTTTTTTGTTTCTTCCCAGCCCCCACCACACCCCAGCCCACTAAATCCCATGAGGAAAGCCACACTTCTTTCTTTTACCGAGTGTGGAGCTCCCTCCTCACCCAAGCATTCTTTTCATTCTGTCTGGAGAACTGTTCTTGCTAAGCTTCTGTCCCATAATTAGGTGCCAATTTTTCTATGCTGTCATGTCACTCTGTTATACCTACTTTGGTACTTTTATCACGGTAATTCTTTTCACACCTGGCTCCAAGACTAGCAATCTGAGGTAGACTTATCTTTGTATCTATCTGCACAATAGAAATCAGATACTTAGGTAAATTAGTTCCTTATGCATACTTACTAAATGCACAGAACTATTTTATCATGTGTGAAAATTAAGGTAATATGAAGATAAATAAGCATTTATTTTTAATATTACAACCTCCTTTTGGAAATGGAAACAAACCACATGGGTTTCTACTTTCAAAACATGTATATTAGAAGCCTACTGGAAAATATACTCCAGAAATGAGGATCAATGATTTTTTTCAACAATGCCACAAATAGTTATTTATGAAAAGGTAATATTAAAAACAATTTAAACCACAGCTTTGGGCTAAATAATTTACCAGGTGAGAAAGGTTTTATAACTGCTTTCTACAATTTTAGATGCTTCTATGATATTCACATCCATTATCTCTAAGTGACATTTCTGTGACTGCTTCTTCTTGAAGAGCCACTTGGAAGATCAAGATTTAGCTCTCTGTCAACACCACTTCTGCTTTACTAAATAGCCTTTCTATCTCATCTCCCTGTCTTCCCAAGTTACGTATTTGACTGTCAACATTTAATTGTGTACCCTCTCTGGAGACTTAAGCCCTGGTCTTCTGTTAGAGTGGACAACAGGTAGCTGTCCAGCTTCATGGAGTGGAGGAGGCAATGTATTTTCAACCCATACCCTTGTTCTGGCTCCTTCCTTCTTCACCACCAACTGTGAAGATACACAAATTCCTCAGCTTTTGAGGCTTCTTCAGTGTAAAATGGTTGGTTTTTTTCTCTCCCCACTATTAGCTTTTGAATCCGTTTTCTTCCAAATCCTTGGAAATACAGCCACTGAGGTCTCCTCTCCTGTCCTCCCTTATCTTTGGTGGGTGCAAGTTCCCTCACTGTGGTTTTGCTAAAATTTTGGAAGGCAATGGAACTATTTGGGTGTGCTCAATCCACCATCTTTACCAAGAAGTTTATCACTGCATTAAGACTTCAGGTTCTGCTTCAATTTTATCTTGTAGGCAAACTCTCTGAGGGCTCTATTCTTCTGTCCGAAAATGGTCTAGCTGCCAGTCTGGGCTTAGTGACACAGCTATCTTTCTGGGATCTCCCCTCAAAGCACTGTCTACCTGCCTCTTTCCTATGCTAAGTTCTTGTTTCTCAAATCTTACATCTTCCTCCTTCTTGGTTATGGGTGACTTCTGTGAGCTTCCTGAGAAAAGTGCATGGAGGATAAACCTTTTGGTACTCTGCATCTGAAAAATGTCTACCTCACACTTATTTGATATTTTGGTCAGTGATAGGATTCTAGGCTGGAAGTCATTTTCTCTCAGAATTTTCAAGGCACTGCTCTGTAGTATACATTATAGAATCCATAATCTTCTAGCTTCCATTGTTAATGATGAGAGGATTTATACCATTAGGACTCTTGAAACTTTGTTTGAAACCTGATTTTTCTGCCCTCCCCTCTCCCCCAGAAAATTTAAGGTTTCCCTTTCCCTGTAGCATTCTAAGATTTCAAAAGCATATTCCTTAATGTGAGTCAGTTTTTATTCGTGTGATCAGAGGGCTCTTTTAATCAAAGAAACTCATATCCTTCAGTACTGCTGAAGTATCTTATTTCTTTGAAAACTTCTCTTCATTTCCCTTTTATTTCTTCTTTCCCAAACTCCAAATTTTCAGATGTTAGCCCATATGACTGACTTTTCCAATTATCTTTTCTTTTTTCATCTTTTTCTTTTTGTTCTATATTCTTGGAGATTTCATAACTTTTCTATTACTTCTGTTGTTCTCCACCTGGGAATATTAGTAAGTTTTTTCGAAATTTTATTCACCTCCATGTATGGTCTATTTCCTCTAAGTTTCTTTCTTGTTTGTTTTTGCGCTATGGAAACTATCACAGAGGCTTTCTGCCAATAGCTAGTGATCTTTTATTTTCTGATCTTATCTAAGAGTGAGGTATGGGGCACCTGGTTGGTTCAGCTCATTAAGTGCCACCTGACTCTAGATTTCGGCTCAGGTCATGATCTCAAGGTTCATGGGATTGAGCCCCGCACTGGGCTCTGTGCTGACAGTGCCGAACCTGCCTGGGATGGGATTCTCGCTCTTTCTCCTTCTTCCTCTCTGCCCCTCCCCTGCTCTCTCTCAAAACAAACAAACAAACAAACAAACAAACAAACAAACAAACAAACAGTGAGGTGTGTGCTGGAGGGGCTTGTTAATCGTTGGCATCACTGTCTGGTGCTCTGGCTATGCAGTTTCGTTTGAGTACCTGCATTTGTCAGTATTTCTAGTCTTTCCTATTGGGCTAGTCATGTTCCCTAGAAAAAAAGTCTTCTAGTCCTCTGCCTAGAGGCGTGGCTGCCAGTATTTGGGAGCCAAATGTGGGAAGGAGGCTGGCAAGTCTCACTACTTGAGAAGCAGATTTTTTACTTGATCTCTGTTTTCGGTACCCTCCCTTCAACTGTGCCTACTGTGTCTCCCCTCTCCCACTTCAGAACCCCTCCAATTCATCTTCTCCAGACAATAACCTTCCAGGTCTTCTGGCACAAAAGGGATAACTGGCTGCCTGCAGTGGGGGAAGGGATATAGGTATTTCTTAAACAGATTTTCAACTAATCTCCCTATTTTCTACCTCACCTTCAGAAGTACAAGTTGCTGCCAATTTGAGTCTTTCTTGGGTTTTTTCTTTGGGGGAAATTGGGTAGCTTCTCTACTTGCTCTAATGTCAAGTTTTAGCTTTCTATGATGTTCTAAGTCTTTCATGCTTTTTGGCTTCCAGAATTTGTTTTTTCTCCAATCATTGTCCTTGTGGATTTATACATTAAAAAAATTCTTAGTAATTTGAGTAGGGCTTTGAAAGGGAGGAGAGATAAAAGAGTATCTTTAGAAATATTTATTTAAAAAAAACATACTTTTCCTATACTGTAATAAAAAAAAATTGAACATGTCTTACCTAAAGGGTCCACAGGTAACTGGCTGTAAAGAAATATGATGCATAAACAAGCTTCTGTCTTTTATGATGCCTAGAAAAATATTTTACGTTATGTATTAATGAAAATCTGAATGAAATTTTATTTCCTATACCTATTTATTACACATAATTGTAAATATTTACATAAAAAATTGATATATAGGCCTGAAATATTTGACTCACAAACTGATAATAACTATATACCAAATAACTCAGCATAAACAAATCAAGAAAATCAGTATAAATTTCGTTAGCTGATGTTAATCATAACTCAAATGTGTTAGTTAACTGCCATGCATCAAATTTAAAATTTAGTCTTACGAAGGTTTACAAGCCAAACTTTAGATATTGTTCTCAGTATGCAACTTGTACTTCTCAAACCTTCAAATCGTTCATTAGTACGGGATTGGCTGACTAAACTAGAATACATTGATACAACCACATGATCAAATACTATGCAACCATAAAAAAGAATGAAGAAGATTCTATGCAGTCATTAAGGGTCTGCTGTGGGATTTATTGCATGTGTTTCAGAACTAAGCCTCTACAGTCTAACACATTTATGCCTCACTACTTGAATTCTTCCTTTCCAAACCCAGGAACCAAATATATAGCGAGCAATAGTTACACGTTTTATTTATTTTTTTTTATGTATTGCATGGTAAGAATTTCAGATTTTAGTCTAAATGAGATAAGAAGCCACGCAGAGTTTTAAGCAATCAAGGAGCATGATCTGACCTTTTTGTTACCAGGATGATCCTGGCTGTTATGCTGAGACAGCCTGGAGGAGGGGCAGAGGCAGAAGCAGAGAAAGGAGTTACAAGCTTTGACTGTGGCTTAGATGAAGGTGGTAGGGGGAGAATGAGAAGAAATGATCAGATTCTGGTTATATTTGAAAGGTAGAACATATAGGACTTGTTGATGGGTTGGATGTGAAGTGTGAGGAAACAAAAGAGTAAAGGATGACACCAAGGTTTTGATGTGTCAATTGGCAGAATGGCAGCAAGAAAGGAATGAACGGAAAGAGCAGGTTTGGGACAGAGATGGAATCAGGAGTTTAGCACTGCCTATAGTGACTTAGAGATGCCTATTAGCAATGTAAGTAGAAGAGTATCAAGGGCAAATGCACAAGTCAGTCTGGAGTTCCAGGATGGGCTAAGCTTGCAGATGACAATGTTGGTAGTCACGGAAACTGAAGTTTAAGCAGAGAAGAGCTCTAAGCACAGAGCCCTGGGGCACTCCTATGCTTAGAGGAAGGAAAGAATAAGGAAGAACCAGAGAAGTGGCTATGCAGGAGGAGAACCGACTGCATGTGGTGGTCTCAGAAGAGTGACCAACTGTCAAATGTGGCTGAAAGATGGAGTCAAATGAACACACAGAATGCCTGTTGGATTTGCCAACACGGAGATCACCAAATGGCTTAGGAGAGAGTGATTTTCGTGCAATGGTGAAGGTCAAAAGCTTGCCTGGATTCCCAGAACCTAAGCCTTAAATTATTATACTAAGACGTTACTAAATTTTTATAGCTTTTTAATTTAAAAAGTCATTATAGAGAACCTCCACATCATACTTGGTATTATGAAGGAAATGCTCACAGAACAAAGCAAGACATAATTTTAACAAACCACACTGCAAAGTCTTGTCTAATTATTTAAATACCCAAAAAAGCTGAGAAAAGTTCACTTAAAAATATTGTGTGTAGTACCTACAGAGAGGGAAAAGATATGAATACAAAGCAAATTTTACCATCTGGAGTGCTTTTCGAAGCTTTTAAGGATTTTTCTTGATTTTTCATTATCCTGTCAAATTCATTTAACAAATTTCTTTTGATTGGGGGTTCTCCTAAAAAAAAAAAATTCCATATATGTTTTTAAAGCAAATAATAGCAATATTATTTTTCAAAAGCCTATATAGTTCATTTTTTTAAAACTAAAGTCCTGACTCTTACAATTTATTAAGCAAAAAATACATAATACTTCTAATTTAAGTAGTGACCATTCTACTTTGAAAGAGACAATTTATTTTTCAATATCAATTAATTTCTTTCTTTCTTTCTTTCTTTCTTTCTTTCTTTCTTTCTTTCTTTCTTTCTTTCTTTCTTTCTTTCTTTCTTTCCCATTTAAAATACCACTATCTAATAGGGTCTAGGGATAAAAAGATGTTACCAGATACCAGTGATAAGCTACTTTTTAATGGAATAAACTAGCACTAAATGAAACTATAAGTTTACTGGAAATAAGAACAAACAGAATTTCTTCAAGTAAAACTTTTTCCTGCATTTAACTCGAGAAGGAATTTATTATGCAGGTCCTTGAATTAGAGTGAGTAGGAGAAAAGACTTTAAAATTAGCAAAATTACATTAAAATATTAGTAATACTTATTTAAAAATTCTACAAAGGCTGAGAGTAAAATTAAACCATAATTCAAATTACGCATGTCCGTGTCATACTGAGATAATAGGTGATAATGGGTACTCTGGTTTTTGATGCTTTATTAAAGGGAATGAACTTGTAGAATTTAATAGGAGATGAAAATGTCCATGCAAAGCTTTATCAAGTGTTAAATTATGAAGTGATTTGTTTAGCAAGTAACCAGAAGCTGATTAAGCTGTATATTCATATATAACAGAAGTGAGGGAACATTAAATAGTGATGATGCTGAGAACATTTATTACAAGTCTGAGTTTGTTATTGTTGTTGTTGTTTCCCCTAAGCAGGTTAACGCACTTGAGAGTACACATGAACAAAATGGGTTCCTATGAATAAAGCCATTATTTTCCATAAAAGAACTGTGAGTCTCTTTAAGCATCTGCTCTTCAAAATTTTTACCAGAGCACAGCAACAGTTTAAGGTAAGTATCATCAACTTTCTACTTTTCCCATAACATAAACTTGGTATGGAATGTGGCCTGGATAACAATTCAGAAACTCTGTATCCACAGGGTAACTGAAGGTGCCAAGTTGAAGACACTGGCTTCAGTGTTTTGCTCTATAGTAAGAAGAGACTGGGCAAGACCTGTGACAACTCAATTCAACTCAATTCTGTGAGTCCATAGTTTTTACAAAGGAGTTAGTTATTTAATATTAAGATCATCCACTTAAAAGCTGGAGTTAGTTTTGGCATTTACTTTGATGGTATTTGATCAACAGATTCAATGACTTAAGACTGTTCTTTGTCATTTGACCTAGTTGAACTAAGTTGTTCCATACATATTTCAAAGAGAAGTTAGAATATAGTCCAAATGCCATTAAGACCAGTATGTTATCTGCCAAAAATGACTGACTTTAAAACACTTCCTAGATTAAAAAAGGGAGGCAAACCAGCACCTATAATTGAAACCAATTTTTTAACTTCACAGGAGCCAGAGTTGGAACGTCTGTGTTCTTCCTCTCTAATGGAAACAGTTAATAAGTTGTATTATGCAGGCTGTTAAATTTTCTAGGGAAAGAAACAGTAGCTTCTCAATTATAACTATATTAATAATCTCTAAAAATACATCGAAATAACCTCAAAACATGTTTCTTGGTACAGACTCAGAGATAGCAAAAGTGAAATCACATTCTGCTAAACCATCCACAAGGTCTATAAAAATATAGAGGGCACCTGGTGGGATGAGCACTGGGTGTTGTATGGAAACCAATTTGACAATAAATTCCACATTAAAAAAAAATAAAACATAATACAGCTTATAATTACCTGAATTGCTGTAAGTTAGCATACCAGGATTATTCAAGACTTAATTTTTAAGTGATTGGCAAGCTAACAGGAAAAAATGGACACTTACCAACTGAGACAAGTACACCTCTTCTTTTCCCTCTTCTTGAATTTAACACAAGCGTCTCCTCAGAGTGTTGGCACGTAGGAAGAAAATGTCTGGTGTGACTTAGCAGTTCAGCATCTGTCAGCTCACCATCTTCCATAAAAGCTTTGGCAATCTCTACTGTTTCTGTTTCAAAATAGTTTTCTGGATCCTTGGAGTCAGTAGAATGAATTTCTGTATCTGTTTTCACAGGAAGATTAGGAAAAGCTTCAGTTTTCCCAATTTCCATTTTTATATTTTCAGGTAAAGCCTGTTCTTTTTCCCAAAGGTGAATGTTTTCAACAAGCGATGCTTTGTTTCCTTGTATCAACTGTTTGTCTTGCTTAAACTGAGAGGGATATGGAGAAACTTGCACAGAGTGATTTTCTAAAGAACCATTTTCAATGTTAGAGTTACTTGATAATTTAAATTCTTTATTGTAGGCTTTTTCCAATTTGGAGTTTACAGAGTGTTCTGGGGTTCTGTTATCTACACAAGAGGGAGGAGGCATTTTTGATACATCTTGTCTAGATGTAGATGAACGCTGAGGACTACATTCAGTTCTCATCACATCAAATTCTTCTAGTATTCCCTTAACTTTGCATAAGGCACTTTCAGAAACTGGAACTTGTTTCCCACTTGCTGTACTGAATCCAGAGAAAGCAGATGATAGTAAATTTTGGGGGGTACGTATCATAGTATTTTCTTCTCTTGTGAACTTGTCTGAGTGATCCTCATTATGTTTAAATGATACTTTGGAAAAGGGCTGCTTGGCACTGTCTTCTACCTTAGAAAACACCTGTCTTGCCTTTTGTAATGCAGCATCTGATACTTGTACACATTTTCCACTTGCTGTGCTAAAAATCCCACGAGCATTTGTATAAGAGACGGACTGGGGACGCTTCCCTGTACTAAGTTTACATATATCAGAAGTTTTCAAATTAATCTGACGAGGTGGTATTTCAGAACGTTTCTGGAATCCAGAAATACTTTGGTTAAGTTGTAGAGTTTGCTCACTTTGAGTCTCAGCAAAATCTTTATGTGAAGGCGAACTACATTCTGCACCATCCAGAGAATTAGGACAAATAGTATCTTCTGAATCATCCAGCGCCTTACGATAACCTGCCACAATTTTCCCTGGTTTACTCTTGGTGGTTTGCTTAATTGCCATACTGCAGTTTTCTGTAAATCCCTCTGTCACTTTTGTCTCGTGTGCAACTAAGACTCTTTCACTACTTGCTGTAGTGTATACAGGCACAGCATCATTTGAATCAGAATTCAATTTCTGAGTTGAATCAAAATTATTTGAATCAGAAACCGTCACTTTAATGGCTGTATTTTCATTTTTGCATGAGAAATTAGTCACAAGTTTCTGAACGCAAATATCTTCGTTTATGCTTTGTGGATCTGTGTCTGCTTCTCTTACAGTGAACATTATTTCAGAAACACTGGTGTTCTCTCTCTCTCTCACATTCCTCACCACTGGTTCAATACCAGAATTATCAACTTTATTTTTTGAAAGATAATCTGATATATTATACACTGTTTTTTCTGGTTGATCATCCAATTCTCCTTCTCTAAGCCATTTTTTTACTTCAAGTATTGAAGAGTGACTCACAGAAATTTTTCTACCATGTCCTGTGTAAAATGATAAAGCTGAATTTTCAGTGGCTGAATAAGTGGATTGATTTGTACAAGTTGTAGGTTTTGCTGTTTCTTTTCCTGTATTTTCATGTGCTTTAACTTTCAGAGAGGCACGATTTGGTATTTTAAGATTTTCGGTTTGTTTGTATAAATTATCACTTAAGAGCCTGGGTACCACCACGATCTCGTTAGAAACAAGGTTTTTCTCTAGAGGCTTCTGCATTTCTTCCTCCTTTGAAGCAGGTGTTATTTCAATTGTTTTCCATGCTAATCGCAGCCCACCTTTACACTCCTCTCTGCCCTTGGACATCTTTGTCCCTCTATGGCTAAAATTAGTCATCGTGCTTTTATCTTGCTCTTGCTCATCAAAAAGATTTTTCACTTTGTCCAAAGATTCCTTTGCAATTTCTATTTTCTTCCCACTAGCTGTATGAAAACCCAAAATGGTAGGTTCTTTGATCTTTTTGATTTCATATTCTGGTCTTTGCTGGAGGGTCAGTGATTTATTTTCAGTACCAGTGAGGTCACTTTCTTTCATTTTGTCTTTTCTTTCAGTATTTTCCATTTTCTCATGACATGACATGTCTACTTTGTTGATATCTATGCCAGAAAGTAATTCAGAATTTAAGGAATCTGCAAAGTTATTCAATTCTTCTTCTGTACATTTTTGATCAAGGAGATTTGTAACTTTATTTAATGACGCTCTAGAGACTCTTATATTTTTCCCACTTGCAGTCTGAAAGGATACGTCAAATATGTCAAAATCTTTTGTAATTCGCCCCATTGTATTAGCAGTTAAATGTTCTTTGTTTGATGTGTTAACGTGAAGTGTTTCTTCAGCTTTTACAACTTCCAAACAGGTTAAATCTGACAAACCTTCTTTAATTTGAGTGTTGCCCTCCTTTATAAACTGGCTGGATAATTTCAGATCTATGTCGTGCTGATCAATATACGGCAAGCCATTTTCTTCTTTATGAATATAAACTGTATCATTTTTACTTGAATCACTGCCATCAGATTCTCTGAAGTTGTACATATTTCCGCTGGCATCAGTATATTTGTTAGCTTTGTTTTCTATGTTTCTCTTGTAACCTTCAGTATCTTCAGCAACAAAAATGCCAGTAGTCATTTCAATATTATTTTGTAGTATTAGGCGGTATTTATTATTTTTCTCATTTAACTTTTTCTCATTGTTACAATTTTCTTTCTTAAACATTGAAACAGAACCATTACATTTACTTGAAGAGAAACTTCTTATACCTACTTCTACAGAAGTTTCCTCGCTAATATTCTCAAGGTCACTGAACAGCTTCTTAGCTTTTTGCAGTGCTTCACTACAAACGTTCAGTTTTGTGCCACGGGCAGAGTAAAAGCCTCTAAACTCCACTTCATTTTTACCTGTTAAATGGCCAGAAGCACTTTTGTTACAGCTGGTTTTTGACAAGCAAGCAAACTTCTGCTTACCTCCAATTATACCTTCAAATTTCTTGCTGCTATCTCCCTGACTGATAGATAGGGCATTAATTGTGAGACGGAGATGACCATCTTTCTGTTCCTCAGGAGTGGTATTCGAGATAGTCAGGTGTTTTTCGGGCATCTCACATGGATTTTTCTGTTTCATGTGGCTTGGTTTTCTAAACTGTGTAAACTCAAACTGACTTCCTGATTCTTCCAAAATGGTAGAAAGTTCTGTAATTTCTGCCTTTTGGCTAGGTGTTAAATTATGATTTGAATCAAAATCTCGCTTTAAAGATAAAGTTGGAGGAGTTGTGTGACGATTTTCACTATCAGAAACATATGCGCTACTCTGCACACACCCAGATACAGTATTAATTGACTGTGGATCAAGTATATGAGGTTTGCTCAGTTTCTCTTGACTTTCTAATGAAGTATTTACAATTTCAATACAAGCTAAGTTAGGAGGATAACGTTCTTCAATATCTTTGAAGAGCATTTTGCTTTTCTTAATGTTGTGTTCAGAGAGTTTTATCTCTTTATTAGAAGCTGTTCTGAAGCCATTTCCAAAATTGTGATTTAAAATTGGATCTGATAGTCTTGCCCAATTATCCATGTAATCATTATTTCCATTTGATTTCATATCTGAATCCAAGGTGATGTCTGATTTTGAATCTTGGTCTAAAGTCATTCTGAGTTGCTGCTTTATGCTATTTCTATTCTTTTCTGTAAGATCATCTATGTTTGATGAATCAAAACCTTTCGTAATTGACACTTTGGCTGCTTGTTTGTCATCCATATCTGTATACACTACCATGGTAGAGTTCTCGAGAACAGGTTCTTTTACACAACAGAGGTCTGAATCTTGAAGTTCCTTAATACTTCCTAAAACAGGAACATTCCTTTCCTTAGTTATTTTAAAGACAAAATTATCACCATCTGGGAAAAGTTCTTCAGGGTTTGGATTGATAGTTATTTTTGAGATTAAAGTAGTTTCTTTTTGGTCTTTTTGGATTATTGTGAGATGTGCATTTTGGTTGAATGGTACCTTCATAGAAGGTGATGCTTCTGTTACATATTTTTCAGTTGACAACAACTTAGCTTTTTTAGCATGTTCATTTAAAACATGTATTTCTTGATTATTTTCCATGGTTTTGGTTAATTCAAAACCAGCTTCATGACTCTTACATTTTAGTGTCTCTGACACTTCATATGATTCTCTTCCTCTGGAAAGCCCGACTGGGTTTGACGGAGGATCCCTGGGGTGAGGAGTTAACTGGCTGGTATTATCCGGGTCAGATGAAAAGCTTTTCAGAGTCTGAAAGTGAATACCACTATCTTCCACTTCTGAATATGGCACAGAAGGTTGGCTTACTGCAGGCAAGATCTCTTCTTTTCTATCTGCAACTCTTTGGCTTTTTGTATCATCTTCACAGTGTTTTTCCTGTAAGGATGACAGACAATCCGTTTCTGTGCTTATAAATGATTGCAGTTTTTCCTTCTTAATTTTTGCTTCTTTATAATCAAGATCCTGAGATATTATTTTATTATTAGGAGAACTGCTTCCATTATTGGAAACTTTTCTCAGAAGTGTCCCAAAAGAGTTGGTTAAGGACAAAATTGGTTCTTTGGAATCATTCTGCAAACAGGTTTTTTTGACAGAAGAATGCAATAAACCTAAAGACACAAAGTGACAAAACAAAATTAAAGTACCATCAATCACGTTTACTAAATATATTCCACTAAGTAAAAAAGGTAGTATCTACGATAAGAATTACATGAAAAGCAAGAAGCGGATGTCAGGCTTAAAACAAAGAATTCTAAATAGTCTCTATTTGAAGTTATTATATTTTCAACTAAAGACAAATAGAACTTAGTATTCTTTTCTAACATGTATCAATTCAATTAAAATTAGTATGTAGTTCAAGAAAGCAGCCACCATAAGTAAAATTCAAATTAGTTTTATTGGAAAATAAAACTGGAAAAAAGTTTCATTGCTAAATGGGTGTAATAGGAGATAAAAAAAAAAAAACAAGGCAAAGGAAAAGAATTAGAAAAGTAATTACTTCCTTTAGTTAATTCAGTCTTTGATACTGAAAAAAAAAAATCAGCTTTTAAAAATAGGCTCTACACATGAAGGGCCTGAAAAATGACCTAATGTCAATTATAAAGGCAAATGAATTAAACTGCTGAGTTTTGTTTTTTTTTTTAAATCATCCCTCTGAATTCTGTATTAGGAAGTTAAAAATATTAGTCTCATTTAATCAATGACCACTACTATATATTAGCTGTTTCACTGATTTTAATTCTGACGTATACAGTATCAAACATTCTTCTCTGGAAATTAACCCAAATCTCAAACAGTTCCTCTACATTCCAGTTTATTCTATCCACTAAAATCTTCTCAAAGGATGATAAAATTGCCTTTTTAACGTACAATTCAGCTACTGATAAAGGAATCACTGCTCAAATAAAAACAGAGTCTCACTGTGCATACTCTGACACCAGATATTAATAACTCTAAGTAATCTCTAAATATTTAAGAAAACTAGGTAACAACAGTAACCATTTTTATTTTAGAAGTGACTTACATTAAACTTAGCTAGAAATTAGCTTTTTTCTATTTTTTTACATGATTTAGAGAATATCTATAGTAAATAGTACAACATATTTACAGAACTGTCAAATTTACATATAACAAAATTAAAGCAGGAATTAAGTAGTCAAGTTCTTGATGATTCTGAATCAAATGCTCCGTCTCAAGAGGCATGATTGTATACAGTATATACTATGCAAACTGATCCAACCAGTCTGAATAAAATGATTTTGAACATTGGTAATCAAAGGCCTAAACAATAATGTATGCAGACATTGCCCGATACTGAATACAAGTACAGTGATTTAAAAAAACCAAAAAACTACAGAAGGAAAACCAAAAAAGAAACTACAGAAGGAAAGCAGGCAGTATATATTTTAAAAAAGATTAGAGAAAGACTCGCATATTCAAATAAGAGAACTTGTCAACAGCCACAAAACTATACATTTTCTCTCTCACTCTCTCACTTTCTCACACACACACACTCGTACCTGAATCGGCATTTGTAAATGTCAGTGGTCCTTCCAAAACGTTTGCTTCAAATTGGGCTGAATAGTTCATCAGTCCCGATTGCTGGTCCTTCTGTGTTTTTAGTCCTTGATAAGATGTTTCATCATTTACAACATAAATAAACTTTTTTGTTTTCTTTTTCAAAGTGGATATTAAACCTGAATTCTTCAAAGCTACAGAAGTATGTCTGATAGTGGCTGGCCAGCTTCCATTATCAAGTGATCTTGTACTTAAAGAATCCTCTTTCTGTGAGCAAATAGAATGTTTTTCTAATCCACTTTCAGAGGCTTCATGTTCTTCTTTAAAGTTTGGATCAGTTATATTGTTTGAGAACACTGCACTGAATGTCTCTTCAGGTGATTCTCTTATCCTGAATATAGACTTTCTGATACCCTGAAGTGGAGAAGCTATTAGAGAAGTTTCAAATACTGCTTGCTTTACCGCAAGAATGGAATCTTCATGAGATTCAAGACACTGCCCTTCATCTATCTTATTTACCACTATTTCCTCATTTAATATCTTCTCTGTACACTTGGGTACACCTGAAATCTGTGGTAAAGAATCTTCTAAAATAATAAAGTTGGTACATTCTTCCTCTGTGGTTATGAGGTCTTTTTCTGAATTATTTTGGTCACAAGAAGAAATACGCAGTAGAGGTAATTTCTCCATGTGGGTTCCATTTGGACCTGAGAGGGTTAGGTGACACGATTCAGAGGCTGAAGACAGTACAACTTCCTCGGAGATTTTATCACTTCCATTCCCAAAGGGCTTCTGATTTGTTACATTCGAATCTAATGGATCACGGGCATTTGCTTCCATTTCAGATACAAAAGAATGTTTATTTTCTTTCATTTGTTTTTTGGCTTCTTCACATTCATTGGTTGTTTCATTGAAAATATTTTTCCTAGTCTTACTGGTTTTTATTTTTCGTAGGTTTCTTGTTTTACATTTAGGAACACATAATGGAAAACCATCTTCTTCAGAAACATCTGCAACTCTTTCATGTACTTCATCTTCTAAGACATTTGGTGTTGAGTTTCCAAAAGGGTCTTTGCAGCTATTTGCTTTATCACATGAATTCCCTACCATTTTCCCCAATCCTGTTAAAATTTAAAACAGAAGCATATTGATAACACTTTATAATATAGCCATATAATTTATACTCTTCTTGCAACTGTTCTCCAAGAGATAGCATATACCATATAACACGTAATGTGGCATTTAAAGGGTTATCCTGAGTGCTAGCTCTTTTAGGGAGGGGAAGGGAAGGAGGGTGCCACCCTTCCCCCATTCTTCTGGTAAAGACTGATTCCAATGTCTCCAAAGCCTTCTATTCATACTCTAATCCTAATAACCCCCCCCTTTTTTTTTTTTTACCAACTCTACACAATTAAAACTCATGCAATCTTAGTATATATTCTCAATTTAACATTCTAAGATTTATCAAACCAGATGTTCCAAATTAATTTTGTGGCCCTATAATAACTGAGAGTAAAATCTGATTTTACACACACACACACACACACACACACACACACACACACACACACACACACACAGTTATCCAATCCCACACATTTATACAGAGATATACACATACCAAGAAAAATGCAATATTCCAATGATCTGATTAGGTAACTTTGAGTACATGTGCAACCCAAATTACTAATTAGAAATAAGGCCTTCACATTTTGTTAAATTTTAGTCTTATTTTTATCTCTGTAAGTTTTGAGTTATAGGTTTTGTTTTGGTGTCACTATAGGATATTGAATGGTATTATCTTACCATGATTTAACATTTTCATTTAAATCACATTAGCTTCTACTCAGAGAAATTTCATTAATTAAGAAGGAAAAGCAGTGTATTTTCTTTTTAAGAAAGAAGTAATAATACTTTAATGCTGTCAGTTAAAAACAGTAGTTCAATTAAATAGAAGGACTTACCTTGACTTTTAGCTTCTCTTTGACTTTTGTTTTCACTGTCTGGCCCAGAAGGGATAAACCTAGCATTTTTCTTCAGACTTTCATCATGGTTACAGAAATAGCTTTTAAAGATCTGCAAAAGTTGTATTTTAAAGTCACTAGTATAAAAATTCTCACTATGCATATATTCAACTTAGAGACACCATTACTTCATAGGAAGTCAAGAAAATCACATATAGAGTATATATATGCAATGGAGTATTACTTGGCAATAAGAATAAAATCTTGCCATTTGCAATGACGTGGATGGAACTAGAGGGTATTATGCTTAGCGAAATTAGTCAGTTGGAGAAAGACAAATATCATATGACTTGCACTCATATGAGGGTTTTAATACACAGAACAGATGAACATACGGGAAGGGAAGCAAAAATAATACAAAAACTGGGAGGGGGACAAAACATAAGAGACTTAAATACAGAGAACCAACAGAGGATTGCTGGAGGGGTTGTAGGAGGGGGAAGGGCTCAATGGGTAAGGGGCATTAAGGAATCTACTCCTAGATCATTGTTGTACCATATGCTAACTCGGATGTACATTAAAAAACAAATAAATTAAAAAAAAAAAAAAGAAAATCACATAGGATCAGGCTTAAAGACTTTATCAAAGACTTAGATAAATCATAAATTAAGGAATGAAAAAATGCAAGATAATATTTCAAGGCTTTCTAAAATTATTTTTTTTAATTTTTTTTAACGTTTATTTATTTTTGAGACAGAGAGAGACAGAGCATCAACGGTGGAGGGTCAGAGAGAGAGAGGGAGACACAGAATCTGAAACAGGCTCTAGGCTCTGAGCTATCAGCACAGATCCCGACGCGGGGCTCAAACTCATGAACCGCGAGATCACGACCTGAGCCAAAGTTGGACACTTAACCGACTGAGCCACCCAGGAGCCCCGTGGCATTCTAAAATTATAAGCAACTGCAACAGCATCCTCAATTTGTCACATTTACTTACAGCAGTAGTGTCATTAGGAAATCCAGCTGCAGATGCTTCCTCATCTCTGACTGTAAAAAAAAAAATTCAATTTATCTATACTGTATTATATACCAGACACTAAGGTTAATGTGAAAACTGCAGTATTTTCTGGTCATACATCAAAAGACACATACACTACTGAAATAAATGATGCATTTGAAACAAAGCGAATTGACTCAAGTATGGTAATTAGAAAGGTCAATCAACCTAGTGAATAAGCTACATTCAATTCCTTAGTCCCACTCATAAGGTGCTAAGAAACTGTGGTTTGATGACCCCGACTTTAAGGTAATACTATCCATAAAGACTAAGAAAATCAGATGGAGCTATGGGGTCATGACTTAAGGATAAAGCTTATAGACTTTAGCATTTATTTAGATAATAATACACTCTAAAAGCATATTATATGTCAAATACTTCTTACTTTTCAACATGCTTTTACCTCTATTATTTCATCTGAGCAACAAAAAAAGCTAAATCCCAGCCAAAGAGAGAATCAAAATGGAATGTACTTTTTGCTAGAATAATAAAAAAAAAATCCTGGTTTGCATATAGATGGACTCCTACAGAATACTACTCCTAGAACACCATGTAATGTACCTGTAGTCCCAATATAAATAGAATAAAATTATTCTCAACTACTAACATACTTCTCAAAGATAGTATAATCTAATTACTATCCAATTATCTTTTCCTATTTTCTTTTTGTCAGAAGCATTTAGAGATGACACTCTATCAACATTATCTACCATCTGACACGATATGCATTTGCTAGTATTACCTATGAGTACAGTAGAACTAAGGGTTGGTGGTGTGGCTAAAGAACTTGACCAAGACATATCAGGATCCACCTCAGCTCCTAGACTTTCAGAAATACGTTTTGGTGTCTGACCCTGGAAATAAGAAAACAGTTTATTTATTTCACATAAATGCACTAATGATTAAGAGTATTTTTTTCACTTATCACTCCCTGAATGCCTACATGAGACCATAGGTACGTATTTGTAAATCTCAGGGCACAGGCAGGACACTGTTGTCAAACTCTCACTTCTCCACAAGAAAAATAAACTAGGCGGGATATTTACCTTCATAAGCTTCGGTGTATGAAACAAGCTTCCACATACCACTGGGGGTAAAACAAGGGGAAAATTACTACATTTTTTTTAATTAAAATTTAAGAGTATTTTAGAGCTAAAAAAAACCAACCTCATTTTTAATCATACCTGACTTTTCTCTTTGTGGTGTTACATGTGTACTTCGTAGAAGAGGACTAAAATGGAAAAAAACCCCAAACAAACCAAAAACCATTATTCAAAGATAACAGAAATGGCAAGAAGAAACAAAATATTAATCTTATTGAAAAAAAAAGACTCAGTCATATCAATTATTAGAATTACACTACTTTGTAATATTTTGTTACTTTTTAAAAAGTAAACATCTCATGAAAAAATTAAGTAACCACTAAATTATGTTTAAAATGTCCACAAAAAGTAATGTATAAAGCACTCACAAATTTCAACTGCTAAGAACTGTACATCTTGACTTAAAAATTATGCAATTATGTAAAGTGAATCTATAAAATCATATTCTCTCAAAGCACACAAATTATTTTAAGCTGCTATATCAAGGGCATTGCTTTTCATCAATATTTTTATAACTTAAAAATGTCACAGAATATAGATAAAAAAACCAGTGAATTCAACATAGTAAGAAAAACAAAGTAAATGTTTCTAATGTAAAAATTACTGAATTAAAAAACTCAACCTAAAAGGAGATTATTTAAAAGTAGAATATCCTCTTTCAGGCTTTTAGCCAAAATATTAGCATGAAAATTAGGTGCATTTCTAGAAAACAAACAGCATATGTAGGAAAATGTTTCATTTAAATATTTTAATAGAACAAGCTTTACCATACCTTTCACTAAGACAAGAATTTAGAGGTGGGCTGGTAACATCATTTGTTTGATCCATTTTAGACTTCATTGTGCAACAACTTTTATGTTTACTATTGGTAATATCCTTTCCTGAAACAGTACAATAATTCAGTGAGTATGTATATGCTATGGATTGTGAATTTTCATTCTCTGGAAGTATTTAAAAACAAAAAAATCTTATCTATCCTGGGAAGGAGAATGTATGGGGAGTTCAGTTGAATTGGTTTCTCAGTTTGTTGATTCCTTCCAAAAGGGGAGGTCTCAAAGGATGTGTGCCCCCATTCAACAAGTATATAATATATGTAAGACACTTTGGGACACTTCAAGGAGTTCATAATATAGTAGGAGAAATTTTTTGAAATTCCACACAAGTGGAACACAGAATAGAATGTTTTATGCCTTATTATTAAGTCACACGCACTAGGGTATTATGAAGGATAAGAGTAAAGAAAAAGACATTTACTAAAAACCTATCGATGTACCAAATTTGATATTAGTCTTCTGCTGAAAACTTTCAAGATCTTGTTCTCAAGAGCAAGCTCAAATTCCAAATCAAAACTCCCTAGTAGCAAGGACTTTCATCATCTGCCTTAATTTCTATGACATTCTTTCACTCTACTTTTCAGCCATATCCAACCACCTGCATATCCTGCAAGAATGCTCTCCTTCACTTCAGGCCTTTGTACAAACTGTTTTTCTCTTTTTATTTCTCTTGACTGAACATCCTCTTTCAGGCTTCCATTTTGAAACTACCTCCTCTGGAAAAATTTAGTGGTCCCTAACATGAAATTAAGTGATAGCTGCTGCTGTATGTTCCTCGTAGAGTTTATCATACAGCATTCTTGCTTCCCCTCCTAGAAATGTGAGCTCCTTGACGTAGGGATCTTACTTATCACTGTCTCCTTAGCAACTATAATCAATGCTTAATGTTACAGTCACTCCACAATTCCTGGCTGGATGAATTAGCAATGATTAGAAAAAACTACCACTGTTGACGAATACATCTATTTTCTCCGCAATAAGGCTCAGCCAGGGTTTCTATAAAGCTGTATCTGGCTCTATCAAATCCAATTTACAGTGTGGAAATATTCCCATTTTCTGTATCACAAATATGGTACTTGAGGCATTTATCATTACTCTTAAAAACTGCTTTCAAAAATAGTTGCTTTAACTGATCCTATAATCTCCAACTTAGAAAAGTTTGGGGAAAAATAAGTTGCATTAGTGTTATAAAATAAGGCAAAGACCAAACAAAACTATTTGCAGTAGCACATGCAAAACACTGTGTTATATTACTCATTTCTTAAGTAACAGGAAATGGATATAATCACTACTAAGCCAAATACACGTGTGAGGTAAACCCCACTTCAATGAAATATCCAAGTTTCTCTAATGAGACTTTTAGTTGACACTAAAAAGTAGCTAAACCTATTTTTAAAATTTCACTTTTCCCAGTTCACTTTAACAAAGATCTTAATCAGGAAACGACTACTACACACTTAGAATGGCTAAAGCCCAAAACAAAAACAATACCAAATGCTGATGGGGACGTAGAACAAGAAAAACTCTTACTCACTGCTGATGGAAATGCAAAATGGTGCGGCCACTTTGGGATTCAGTTTGAAGTTTCTTATGTAACTAAACATATGCCTACCATATGATCCAGCAATCATGCCCCTTGGTATTTTCCCAAATGAGTTGAAAACTTAGGTCCACACAAAAATCCGCACATGATAGAGTAGCTTTGTTCATAACTGCCAAAACTTGGAAGCAACCAAGATGTTCTTCAATAGGTGAACGGATAAACAAACTGGTACATCCATATAATACAGCATTATTCAGTGATAAAAAGAAATGAGCTATCAAACCATGAAAAGATGCAGAGGAACCTTATGTTGCTAAGTAAAAAAAGCCAGTTTGAAAGGTTACATACGGTATGATTTCCACTATATGACATTCTGAAAAAAAGGCTGTAGACTGTAAAAAGATCAGTGGTTGCCAGGGGTTTGGGGTGGAGGTGAGTGAACAGGTGGAGAGCAAACACAAGGGGCTTTTAGGGCAGTGAAACGATCTTGTAGGATACTGTAATGATGGATACATGACATTATACATTTGTCAAAAACCAGAGACCTGTACCAATAATGAACCCTAATATAAACAAATGACTTCAGTTTATAATAAAGTATCAATATTGGCTTAGCAATGAACACCCAAATGTAAAAAATAAAAAGTAAAAAAATGAAACAGGTAAAAATAAGTCATATCCAAAAAACATTTGCCAAGTAATCTGAGAATCTCACAAAAAGGCTGAATAATGGTGAGATAAACTCATACGATTTTACTCAAAAGGACTGCTGAGAAGCAGAAATAGTACATTTCCTCATGAAACTTTAGGGATAATTCTCTTTTGAAAACAATAGATGTCAGAATGAAACAAGTAGGTTAAAAAACAGCTTAAGTCTTACATTTTAATACTGAATTTAAACTGAACAAAAACAAAAGGAATCAGGAAACTATAGTCAGAATTATTTATGCACTATAACCTTAAAAATTTTGATTCATCTGCACTGAGAGTGGCCTTATTAATTCATTCCTGTCCCTCCCTAATTATAGATAGACCAATTCCAACTCTTTCAAGATTCAGTAGAATTAGCATAAACTGGTTTACAGAGCTTTTCCTGAGCCCATTAAAATAGATGGCTGCTCCCTTTACTATGCCCACAACATAGCACTTTTGCAGGTGATCCTATTATAGCATATACCACACTATATATTTATTTACATACTTTGTCTTACACAAGACTGAGTTCCTAGAAGTCAAAAGCATCTTATTCATGTTTGTATCCTTAATGTCTAACAAATTGCCACGCACAAAGTATGGAATATTGGTTGACTGAATGATCTCCTTTTCTGTGTTCTGCATTTCATCTGCTAAATATGCCTTAAGGCTCTATCCTAAGCCTCATCATAATCAATTTCCTCAACACATGTGATGACTTTATCACTTTGTTGATTCCTATAACTTTCTTTCCTATCTGTATGCTCTCTTAAATTTTAATCTTGTATTCCCCAAATCCTTCAGACATCACCTTTACACCTCACCACTGTCTCAAATTGCAGTCCAAAACTCAACCTACCTTTTTTCATCCTTTCAAGCCTTTTCTGTCTTAAACCTGTTTTTCCTCCAGTGCTTAAAATGTCTATGAATGTCACCATTATATTCTTAGTTACGCTCTAAACCTGTGATTTGATCCTTTCTTTGAAATCCCTAGGTCTAGGATATTGTGGGGTCTTACAGTTTCTGTCTTCCATATCCGCTTTCACTACCATTACTCTAATTCAGGTGGTTGGCCCACTACAACTTGGACCATTATGTGTCCTAACTGGTCTCCCTGCCTCCAGTCTTCCATTTCCATGAGAATCACCCGATCAGTTTAAAAGGTACACTTATGGGCTCTATTTCTAGTGATTCTAATTTAGTAGATTCAGATTAGGGCCTGAAATCTTCCCTTTCATTCAGGACTTCAGGAGATTCTCACAATATAGGCATCTCATTTTGAAAAACAAATCTCCAAAGATTGGGTCCAGTTATTAGGCTTTCCAAAGCAAAATAAATACTCATTTATTCTGTAAATATTTACTGAATACTCACTTTGTATGCCGCTAGGTATCCAGTAACATACAAGAAAATCTTTGTCCATTACCTATGTCCTCTTTGTATGTGCATTTTCTGGTACCATGAATTTCCTCTTTCATAGTATTTATTCCACTGTAATTGCTTATTTCAAGTCTCCTCCAGTAGAAACTAACTGTGTGACAAGGAAAACTTCCCAGAAGCACATACATAAATCAAGACCTGAAAGATGAGCTTGTTAGATAAAAAGGTAGGAAGAACTAACTAACTTCTGGACAGAGGTAACAATCTATAAAGAGCCATGGAGCAAAGTGGTTTCAAAAAGAAATTCAGTATGAACAAATGGTAAATTACATGGGTGGGAGAGGAATTATGGCAGCATGAGGCACGAGTTAATGAGACCAGATTAAAAAAGAACCTTGTAAACCATGTTAAGGAGTTAAGATTTTATCGTGAAGGCAAAGGGAGGTAGTCAAAGATTTGAAGCAGGAAGTAGCACGATCAAATTTACATGTGATTTTTCTGGACAACCTATCAAATAAACTCAATTGTTTTAGTCTGGCATTAAATATCTGGCTCTAGGTGCTCTTTCTAGCCTTAGGTTGTTTATTGGTCCGTTTTAGACATGCAACACTCCAAACAATCTGGGGCGCGGGGGTGGCTCAGTCCGTTGAGCGACCGACTTCGGCTCAGGTCACGATCTCGCGGTCCGTGAGTTCGAGCCCCGCGTCGGGCTCTGTGCTGACAGCTCAGAGCCCGGAGCCTGCTTTGGATTCTGTGTCTCGCTCTCTCTCTCTGCCCCTCCCCCACTCGTGCTCTGTCTCTCTCTGTGTCAGAACTGAACATTAAAAAAAAAAAAAAAAAAAAAACACACACACAAGCTGAATTACTTGACATTCTCTTAACAAACTACATCATCATCTTCCTCACGTTTTTCCTCTGCCTAGCACATTCATTATTACCCTGCCATCTTCAAATTTCTGGATCTCACCTATCCTTCAAGGTTTAATTCAAATAAATCACTCCCCAATTCCCCCCCAAACTCATTTATGCTCTTTCTTCTCAACTCTCACTGTACTTTTTGTACTTTGCTTTTGACACGTGCCACATTCAATCTTAGACTGCTATTTATCTGTCTACTGTTAATTCCCCTTACTTGACAGTAATACTCCAGAGAAAGGAGAATATGTCATTTAAATAGGTAATAAACATTTGAATGGCTGAACATATAATCTTATTACATGATTGATTGGAATACCTGGCATGTATGCCAGGGAAACGGTTACCAAATCAAAAGACATTTATAGAGAATTGATAAAAATACCCTTCTCTGTCCTCTGTGATAACCTGCAGAAATAGAGTTTATTTAATTAACATCAAAACAAATCCCACTTGGTTTTTTTTTGTTTTTTTTTTGGGGGGGGCAGAAGAAAGATATAATTTAACAAACTAGGCAGGATATATTAAGTCAAAGGAGGGAAGAAAAGGAACACTAATTAAGTACCTGCATTCTTTTATTTAATCCAAACTTACAGGCATTATTTTCATCATCTCCATTTTTCAAGTGGGGAAAGTGAAGCCGGAGAGATTGATCTGACCAGTATGATACAATTACCAATAGAGCTGGGAGTTTTAACATAGGTTTGTCTCAATTCCTGGTTCATGTTTTTCCCCTAGTCTACTGGACCACATTACTTACCCGAGTCTATTCTGTATTTACCTAATTCTTTTAAAGGAGACTGTTGGTATATTGGCGGAATTAGACCTTGCTCTTTGAATATTATTGGAGTTGAAGCCAACTGATGACAAGGTTTCCTTTGTGGGGTTTTAAACAGGTTTGGTTCATAACTGATTTTATATCCAGATTCTTCTGTGGGTTCAGAATTATAAGGTGGAGCTTCTAAACAAAGTTCTTCAAACCAGTTAAGGCTTATTGGCCCTAAATCTGTAAGAAAAATAAAAATTCCATCTTGGTTTTAATCAGTGACAGGTAAGTTCATGAACCAGTAAAGATCATAACAAAGAAAAGGATGCTTGAGACTTTGACTGTAGATTATTTTTGTTAATGCATATTAATTCAACAAGAGCAGTAATCTGTTCTCCCTCCAATCTGTAGCACGGTCTAACAAGAGTTTACAAACGTTACAAGGTGATTGCTCCTAGCTATATTAGTTAGCTTTTCTAAAGTTTTCTTTCTCTTATATTCAGGATTCAGAAACAAGTCATTCATAGCAAGAATGCATTCCACAGATACAATTTAATTACAAAGACTACATAAAGGGATGTGACAAATCTGTCAGTACAGGAACATGTAGACTCACAAATCAAATGGAATAAAAAGACTCCCTCCTGTTAAAGAGAAATGACAAAATTTCTACTACGATCTATCTACCCTTAAAGTAGTGATTCTCAATGTGTGGTCTCTGGACTACTGGTGGTGGGGGTGAGGGTGGGGGGTAGGTCCCCAAGACAAATTCAAGAGCTCCATTAGGTTAAAACTATTTTCATAATAATACGAAGGTAACATTTCTTTTTTTCACAATGGTGACATTTGCACCCTTGGTGTGTAAAACTGATGACATCTTTGCATGAGTCAAGGCAGTAGCAATAAACGGGGCTAGTAATTGTATTCATCATCACGCACTTGTCAAAAACAAAACCAAAAAACCAGTCCAACTTAAAATATCATTAATGAAGCAGTAAAAATTATTTTATAAAGCCCAACCCTTGAGCACATCTTTTTAATATTCTCTGTGACAAAATGGAAAGTATGCATCAAGCATTTCTGCAGATTAAGTACGACAGTTGTCTAGAAAAGCACAAGTGGTGAGTTATGAGCTGAATTAGCACTTTTTCATGGAAAGTCATTTTTAGTAGAAAGAACAACACATAAGACATTTTGAGTTGAGTGATTTGGTGAACATTTTCTCAAAAATGAAGTGAGCCTATCACTGCAGAAAAAAGTTTGTTGCCAGTGAGAAAATGACAGCTTTTAAATGGGAATTCGAATTTTGTTAAAGTTTATTAAGCCTCTGTAAACTTATCTTCTTAATCTTAGGAGATTTTTCTCATGAGATTAGTGAATTAACACATGTGATTTTTAACGCTTAATACAATGTGTCAATATATGGAATATTTGTAATCCACAACACTGACATTTTACAATTTATCAATACCCAATGTTACGACATGGATAAAAGATTTATTCAAAGTGCAAAAAAGACTAATAAAATTAAATGTAACAAGAGTATAAAAAGCTGACGATATGGTTTCCAATTCCATATTGCAACTCTTAAACTACCACTTGTCAATTTTTTGTGTATTATCAAAGAAAAATACCCACAATTAACTGAAGACTATTAAAATACTCCTTTTTCTCAACTACACTGGTGTGTGAGGCTGGCTTTTCTATATATACTTGTACCAAAACAACATACTGCAACAGATTAAATGTAGAAGCAGGTATGAGAATCCAGCTATCTTCTATTAAGCCAGATATTAAAGTGCAAAATTGTAGGGGCACCCGGATGGCTCAGTCCATTAAGCATCAGACTTCTCAGGTCATGATCTCAAGGCTTGTGGTTTGAGCCCCGCCATAGGACTCCATAGGACAGTGTGGAGCCTGCTTTGGAATCTGTCTCCTTCTCTCTCTGCCCCTCTCTCTCTGCCCCTCGCCTGCTTGCGTGTGGGCTCTCTCTCAAATATAAATAAACATTAAAAAAAATTGGAAAACAGAGCCACCCTTCTTTTTTTGGGGGGGGGAATACAGTTATTTTTCAAAAAAATGTTATTTATGTTAATATGCAATAGGTTTATCTTTAAGTGAATTAATAAACATTTTTTTTTCAAATTCTTAGCTTTAATTTCTATATGGTAGTCTGCATAAACAAAAGCTCTCTGAGGTCCTCAATCATTTTTAAGAGTTTAAGGAGTATTGAGACTAAAAAGTTTGACAACTCCTCCTGTTAAGTAACATTACCAACGCTTCTGATTTGCTAGAAGGTCTGTGCTTTAAAAGCAATTCTTCCTACTACTAATTTTAAGAGGCTGGTCTTTTGTTTATCCCCAGGGTTCTACACTTATCATTTGGCTAACCCTAAATGACCATTTTCTCAACTGGATGGATGACTCCAGAAGGAACAGTTTACAGTGTAAACAAAACCGTCAAGTATTGGATTCTTTTCAGCAAGCATGCATATTTACATATTTTTCTGAAAACATTTTCTCAAGGCAAATGATCAACTTTGTCAATACCTGCTTTATTGCACCGCGTCCTAAAAATTTCAAAAAAAGTTGGTCTCTCTTTGCACCCAATAGGCATTTTTATCTACAATATTACTCCGATGCTTGGTAACTCTGCAAAAACAAACAAAAACACACCAAATACATTTCACAGGGATGCAGTCCTTGTTAACTGACTCTAAGGTACAATCAGAAGCAGGTAAACTTGCCTAAAGTTACATTGTTTCTTTACCTCGGTCCTATCTTTTGGGACTGTAGCTGAACTCACTGCGAGGATGGGAGCGTTCCGTGTTTGTGCTGTCCAACGGAGTCGCCACTAGCCACATGAAGCATTTGAAACGGGGGAAGCGCGACTCAAGAACAGCATTTTAAATGTTTACTTTCAATTAAGTTAACAAGTCACGTGCCGCTAGGGGATGCTGTCAGTGAGGGGTCCTATGAGAGGTAACTATCTTTGGACAATTTCAAATCAGTAAATCTTCGTAATACAGCAAATGCCGGAGGGTTTAAGCAAGACAGATACAGCGTACCAGGAGCTGTAAAACATTTTCCGGAATTACGATATTCCGTTAAAGTTAACTTCATCGTCTTTCCAATTAAGGAAACTTCAGACTGGGACATCTGGGGCAGCTAAGGGGCAAATGCTGGGCGGGTGGCGGGGCCCGAAGCTGGGAAGTGGAGTCCCAAGGAAGCGCCAGGGCTCGAGTCCGCTCAGCGGAGGAGCCGAACCCCTGGCCCTTTCTCCCAGTCGGTGCGAGGTTGGCACCGACCGTAGAGGGCGGGAGGCCGCGGCTCCCACCCCGGGAACGAGAGGCGTTTCCCCGCCGCCTCACACCGGCCCGTCCGTCTCCACCCAGCCAACACTAACCGCCTCCGCTGGTGGAGCTCTTTTTGGCCGGAGAAGGCTGACAAAAACCGCGCCGACACCTCGACCAGAAATCTGAGCCGCAGGCTCGTTTGCGCGGCGACCCACGGTTCTGACAACAACCGAGGCGCAACCCAGCAGCTCCGCCTCCGCCGTCCCTGTTTCAGACGCTCGCGCCAAAAGCCCGCTCCCTGCGCACGTCACGCGGTGACGCCATGACGCGCACGCAACGTGCGCGCCACCCGGAAGTCAGACTCTGCAGCGTCCGTGTGGCGAAAGCCGGGCGCTTTTACGGCTGCTGAGCGTCCGGTCTGGAACAGCGTAGAGACGGAGCTGGGGTGCTTCTTGTCTTCTCCCTGAGCCTTCGGAGTACCAGGCCGCGCTGCTGGGGGGGCGACCGCGCACAGAGTGTACTTCGCCACTCCTCATTCCCTCTGCCCCACCCCACGTTTGGGTGACCGCTAGGGTACACGGCCTGGGGTCTTTGAAAGACCTTTGTTCTCCCCTAAGAACGGCGTCCCCTAAAGTGGCCCACCTTGGGAACCCCCAGAGTGGGCAGTGGTTGTGGCTAACTGCCTTCCCGGTTGCGTGCTCTGCATAGAGTGGAAAGGGCTGAGATTTGAAGTCAGAGAACTTTAGTTCTAGTCCCCATGTTGCTCTTAGGTGGCAGCTTTCCAAGACCTCTAAGCCTCGAAAAATTGTGAAATGACCGTAGCTCTCCTGCAGGTGTTCCCCCCTGCAGGCTTCCGTAGTATTATTTATATTCTTACAGCGGCCAGTCACCTGTTTTGTGCCTTTCTTTTCTCTAAGTCGCCTTGGAAGACTGGAATCTGTCCCCATCGTTCACAGGCTCTGTGACCTGGGTAGCAGGAAGCTTAATTACGGCTGGCTGGTATAACCTAAATTTTCTGGATTCTGGTGTGAGAGCTGCTTATAGACCTTGCTGCTGTCACAAAGCTCTTGAGCAGTAAACAATGAAACAACTTTAGATTAGACAAAGGGTGGGCTCTTCTTGGTTACATAAATGTCGTTTTACTTTGATCCTTTTCTTTTGTTCTAGCAGGAAGCCTTACCAGTACAGATAGCAAAGTTTATGATCATCTAGGTCTAAATAGCAAAGGAACACACAGCTCTCTGATCCTTACCCAGTTAGAGTTACCACTTAACACTCATGAGTTACTCTGCTTTGTGCTTTATAGGTAATATCACATTTAATCTTGTAATCCTATAAATTAGTTAGTATTGTCAGATGGGGAAACCAAATCACCTGGTTAAGTAACTTGCCTGCTAACAAGGCCCAGGTTTCAGTTCAAGTCCTTTTGATTTCGGATACTTAACTATCCTGTGATTAAGTTTCCATTTACCCTCTAAATCAGGACAATTTGCTTTTTTCACCTTTTGGGACAGTGGCCCTCACTAGGAATGACTTAATGAGAGCTGTTGGCATACAGTACAACCTTCTAAAGTACATTTTCTCACCACATACACCTCCCCCCCCCCCCATAACTTTATTCTCCTTGCTTTTGTGGTACCAGGGTCTTTACATTCATTAACTCTGCCGTGATATACTTACTTCCATATACTCTTCTAGTATGCTCAAATTATGCTCAAATCATGCTAATGAAAGCACGTGTGTGAGTAAGAAGTCTAAATGAAAAACAGCTTTGAAGAAAGATTCAGGAGGAGTTGAAGAGATAGAAAGAGCAAATAGGTATCAGGTGGACATTAGACCTCTGTAGATGGGTAGATCTCCTGTCCTCCTTTAATTAGGGAAATAGGCAGCAGCTCCCATCAGAATCTGAAATAAATGGAGAAGCTTGGAATGGACCTAAACTAACTTGATCAGGAAAAAGAAGGGTGGATGAAGGTGGAAGGCAAAACAAGGAGACAAAGCTCACTGGGATTTGTGCTGTGCCTGGGTGCTGGGTGAGCAGATGGAACGCTTTGTCCGCGTTCCCTGTGGCTTGTACCAGGGCTATGGGAATACGATGCCTTTGGGCCAGCCAGGACTCTATGAACACAAACAGCCTGACTGGAGGCGAAACACTGGTCCCCCCACTTTCCTGGCCAGGCCTGGGTTGCTGGTGCCCGCAAATGCCTCTGACTACTGTATGGACCCTTACAAGAGGGCGCAGCTTAAGGCCATTCTCTCCCAGATGAACCCCAGCCTGAGCCTGCGGCTTTGCAAGGCCAACACCAAGGAGGTGGGGGTGCAGGTGAGTCCGCGGGTGGACAAGTCTGTGCAGTGCTCGCTGGGTTCTCGCACCTTGCGCAGCTGCTCCCCTTGGAGCAGCTCAGGTCACAAGGTACCCCTGCCGGCCTGGGGAGTCTATTCACCAGTGATAGGTCGCAGGGGCTTGATCCAGCTGCGAAAGGAGGGGGAAGACCAGGAGAGGAAGGCACTTTTGGGTCCTGCGGAGGCCAGCCAGCAGCAGCAGCAGCAGTCACCACCAACGCCAAGGTCTGAAGAGGACAAACAGGAGGAGCTTTGCCAGCATGGGTTGGGGGAGGAAGGTACCCCAAGCCCTCAGGAAGGGAAGAGCAAGCAGACACAGGGAGTCGGTGGAGCAGATCTGCTCCGGAAACCCAACTTCCAGGTGAACTTTCTCCTCCCTGTCCTCAGTCCTCCGCTCGCCTTATCCTCTCTTTCCTCCTTTCCATTTCTGGGGTAACAGAGAAAAAAAATCTTTCACTTTATACTTGACGAAGGAGAGGTAGTTCTGATAACATGTTTTAAATGGCCTATATGTTTTGTCACTTTTTGGTAGAATAGGGTGCTAACTTTAAGCATGTGAAACTCAGAAGTCTGGTAACCATTGCTATTGGGAATGAGGAGATAAGATGGGGTTTCAGGTCTGCCAAATATGTGACCAGATTTTCTTTTGGGGGAGATTGTGCTGGTGGCATTGTTGAAAGAACATTAGAAAAGTTTGAGAGGAGAAATAAGAATCTCAGAGTAATCCCTGAGCAATGAAATGCTAAATTAGCATAGTAGCCTTGAGGATAGCTATGAATGAGGTTAAGGAAGCTTTTTGTTTTTTCTTTTCAAGTTTATTCATTTAATTTGAGTGAGAGAGAGTGTGCAAGTGGGAGGGGGGGGGAGGGGGGAGAGAGAGAGAGAGAGACTGAGAGAGAATCCCAAGCAGGATCTGCACTGTGTGAAGCCTGATGTGGGGCTCAATCTCACAAACTGTGAGATCATGACCTGAGCTGAAATCAAGAGTTGGATGCTTAACCAACTGAGCCACTCAGGTGGCCGGGCTTTTTGTTTTTTTATACAAAGCCACAAGGAAAGAGGATCTGGCTTTCCCCCCAAAGATTGTAAAAGACTTTTCCCCCTTATCTGCAGTTTTTGGAACCAAAATATGGCTATTTTCACTGTAAAGATTGTAAGACCAGATGGGAGAGTGCTTATGTGTGGTGCATTTCTGGAACTAATAAGGTAAGTAAAAGCGAGAGGGACATGGGAGGAGGATGGGGCAGACAGATGTTAGAGGGAGAGCATTTCCTAATGGAACGTGACCACAATGCTGTCTCATTCAATTGGCATCCTTCGTGTCAGGCACTTTATCGGTACGTGGTTAATGTTTGAACTGAATTGGACTGTCCACATGAACACTTGAGGCTCTCAGAACTGGTGTTACATTTAGCTCGTTAGTTCTGCGGAACAGAATTGCATGTTATTTCGGTGAACTCTTGTGTCCGGTGGAACTGTCTATAATCATTTTTTAGTTGGTGTGTTTTGAACCTGTTGAGACCTTGGCTCTAGGCAATTTCCACAGCTTGTCCACAAGGTGGCGCTATAAGAGAAATAATTTATTGTAAAGGTTCGCCTTGGACAGACTTGTGTAGGCTAAGCAGTTTTCTCTCAATTGAATTAGTTGTCAACGCATTAAGATTGGGAAAGACTTTATGATCTGCATTTCCAGTTTCCCTGATTAGACTCTGGTCGCTATAGACTCGATGAAAACAGTAGGCTGGGGCGAAGCAGCTTCTCTCTCCTTTCACGGGGCTTGTGCACTTCATTTTGCAACAGCTGACATCTGGTCTATCTCATTAACTTCAACAAGCATTTGAGTTGGAGTCCCCTGTGCTTTCACGTTTTAGGTACTGCTTTTCTGGCTAAAGGCCTGTAGAAGGAGCGGGTAAGGAGGTGTGCTAAGACCTGAATGAAAACTTGACTTTTCATATTAGCCATTTACTAGACCCTGGAAGCAAATAGATTTTTGTACTATGCCAGAAGAAAACCAGTGGGTTTAATGAACATGCTCTGAGATGCTAGGATAAAAGGAACAAGACCTAGGACTTCTCCTTAAGACATTTATTCTCCTAGGAGATAAGATGCAATGTGGTGATAGACACAGTGGCATTTGTGGCCTGGAAGTGGTGCAGAAATAACACAGGAGGTGGCTGATTAACCCCGTCAGAGGGAAGGCATCATGATGTCCAGGCAGGATTTTTGAGGCTAACTAGGAGGAGTTCACCAACTGAAGCAGGGAGAAACTGTGCACCAGAGAATGCAGAGTTGAGAAACAATATGTATGGGTGGTAACTATAAATAATTTGAAGTTCAAGTGGGGAAATAATGAGAAAATGAAAAAGTAGAGGCTAATAGACTAAGACAGAAGGCAAAGGTCAAGGGTTTGGCCTTCATGCAATGAATAACATTATAATAGTTACTTCCCATTGAAGATTTTTACTGTGGTACTTTGTGTACATTGATGGTTGCCAGAATTATAGAAAAAGCAAGTGGTAGTATCTCAATTTTACAGGTAAGGAAATGAGGTTCAAAGAGTGAGAAAAAGGGACTGATAGCACTACTTAATACCTCAGGGTGGAGGTTGGGCAAAAGCAGGGCACAAAGTGGGGAAGAGATTACTTAAGAACTGGGAGCCTAAGGTACATATAATCTTGTGTGTATATATATGTATATATAAAAACCCCTTATTTCTCTTTAGGTTTATTTCAAACAACTGTGTTGCAAATGCCAAAAGAGTTTTAACCCTTACCGAGTAGAAGCAATCCAATGTCAGGTAAGCATGTAGAGCACTTTTATTGAGTCTATAAGGTTACCATTCTTAAATAATGAAGCTTCTGTGGCAAAACGTTAGGATTTGATAGATTGGGTATTTGAATAGGAATGTTAAGTTTTCTATGCCTTGAATTTTTATAACATTTTAGAAAAATAATTCTGGATTTTGGGGCATGTAGGAGAGGAGACATATTGACCCTTAAGTTGCTTTATACTGTATATTTATGTTTGGGCCATATATGTTGTTTATCAAACACCCTTTGTGTAATTTGGATGTAGTAATTTTTTTTTTGAGTTTTTAAATTTTAATCCCAGTTAGTTAACATACAGTGTTACATTAATTTCAGGTGTACGATATAGTGTTTCAATAATCCCATATGGATGTAGTAACTTAATAGGGAACCTGTATTAAGCTTTTACTATGTACCAAACTTTGGGCTAAGTGCTTTACATGCATTATCTCCTGTAATCTAAACTTTGAGGTAGGTGTTATCCCCATGTTCCAGACCAGAAGGCTAAAGTTGATGAAGAAATAACTTGCCCAAGTGTAAGCAAATAGTAAATATTAGAACTTTGATCATATTTTATGGTGTCTCCAGGGTCTAGGAAGTCACAGAATTAGGTCTCTAAAACACCTTGTAGAGACCTCTTTTTAAACTTTTCAGAGAAGTATGGCATAGTTGGTTTTCATAACTGAGACATTTTTAAGATCTCAGTCTTTCACTTAAAAATATTTTTTGTCCTACTTAGGAATAAATACTTAAAAAACTAGTCTAACAGTTTATGAATGGTTTACCTTTAGATTTTCTAGTTGGACATTCTCATTTAATCTGTTTATGTTTAATATAATGTAGGTTGAAATATATTTTCTTATATTCCTCTTGTGTTCCATTGAAGTGACTTTTTTTTAAATAAAAAAATAATTTCCCATCTCTATTACCTTGGTAGTTATTCATTGTTTGCTATTCTTCTGGCAGTTACCTTAGACATTCCAACATGATTCTTTGACCTATCAAAGTCTGCATAAATCATTAATAATACCTGTCCTTGACAATACAGTGAACTTAGAACACTCTAACTCCTTATCACCTCATCCTAATTTATATACTACTGTTGTATATTTTAATTTTAAACATAAGGCATTATTTTATATAGTCATTCATTTAGCTTTAGCTACACATATTTCCTTTCTGCTGCTCTTCATTCCTTTTTGTATCTGAGACCACTTTTCTTTTACATGAAGAATATGTTTTAATATTTACTGTAGCACAGGTCTGAAGGTGACACATCCTCTTTTGCCTGGATGATGGTTTAAAGGATAATTTTGCTGGGTATAGAATTTTTAGGTTGGCAGTAGTTTTCTTTCTGCTCTTTAAGGGTATGACCTTTATTGTTTTTGAAGTTGGTTATTAGCATTACTAATTCCCCTTCTTAAATCTACTTGCTTTTAAGATCTTTCTCTCTGCTTTGTTTTTCAGTATTTTTACAGTTAGATGCCTAGTTGTGGTTTCTTTGTATTTATCTGGTTGAGATTCATAGCATTTCTTGAATCTATAGCTTGAAGATTGTTACCTGTTTTGGAAAATTATCAGTTATAATCTCTTAAAATATTACTTACACCCCCATTATCTCTCTATTCCAGTTACTCATATTAGACCTTTAACCATATCCCTTATGCCTTTTATGTTCTTTTCTGTATTCCCTATGCTTTTGTCCCCCTTTGCTCCAGTTTGTATATCATCTACTAAAATAAACCTAAAAAAATTTTTAAAAATGTATTTTACAAAACCTCTGAGGTTAATGCTCTTTATCTCCCTTTTAGAAATGAAAACTTAGAGGTTAAATAGCTTCTTAAAGTTACAAGATAAAGAGTGAAAGGATTTTATCAGGTAGGTCTATTTCACATTTGAAGCAACCAGTGGAATAAGGCTGTAAGATAGGCCCTTGAATGAGATCTGTTAAAATGCTAAGAAACTTACACTAAAGGAAACTTATTTCACCTATGTCCCTCATAATCGTTTGTATCTTAGCACACACTTTTAAATAAAGAGGCCATAACATTACAGTCTCAGTAACTCCTCCCTGTTTGCAAATTTCAAGTACTCAGTCAGTGCTATGTAATGATCACATTTAAACAGAATTAGCTTAAGGTTTTGCCAAAATGTTGATGCTTCAAGGTTCCATAAGAGGGGGGAAAAAACATCAGCCAATGGACATTTTACCCTGTAG
The DNA here is from genome assembly GCF_028018385.1 of Neofelis nebulosa. Classification (NCBI taxonomy): domain Eukaryota; kingdom Metazoa; phylum Chordata; class Mammalia; order Carnivora; family Felidae; genus Neofelis; species Neofelis nebulosa. Next base: position 232,505,897 of record NC_080782.1, read on the forward strand.
TGCCCCATCTCTCACTCTGTCTTCCGTTTCTCTAATTCTTTCTTCAGCTATTTCCAATCTGCTATTAAATCCATCTGTTGAGTTGATTTAAGTTACTCCGTTTTCAGTGCTATAATTTTTGTCTTTAAAAAATAACTTCCAGTTTTCTGCTGAACTTACCAGTCTTATTTCTTTGAACATGTTAAGCATAATTATCTTAAAATCTGTACTACATAACTCCATTAACTTAATGCCCTATGGTTCTGTTGCTATCATTGTCATTTTCCATGTTTTTCAAATTTGTTGTTATATCTCCTCATGTACCTCATATGATTATTTTTGATTGAGTGTTGACTAGTGAATATGAAGAATTACAGTGATAATTTGAGGCCTAGGATAGTATCTTCCTTCACAGAAGATTTGCTTGCTTCTGGTGGGAAGATAGGGATATTAACAGTTCTTAGATTGCTATTTTCTAAACAGGGTTGAGCTATTTTGAAACTGGGCTTTAGCATCTGTAAAAGCTGGTCAATTTTTGGTTCATCTTTATTCTTAGGTTGTAACCTTTCAGGGTCCCAACACAAAACCTGAACTGTTTACCAGGTCTTTCCCATTTTGGCATATTTAAGATTATCCATCAGCTACATTAACTTGTCAAACTTCCTTTCAGCTTTTCACTGTCCTTCATTTCTTCCAGAATTGGCAGACCTTTAGGGAGGAAATAGTCCTAAATGTCAGGCTCCCCTCCACTTCTGGGTTTCTTTCTCTAATGCTTTGATAATTCTGTAGTGCTTCAAATAGTTATTTTTAAAAGTTATTTCTTTAGCTCAGCTTTTCTAGTTATCCTAAGCAGGTGGCTTGGTCAAAACTACCTAGTACACCATTGCCAGAAACAGAAACCTACCTTTAGAGTAAATCCTTATTTATATTTTTATTTATTTTTTCCACAGTAAGAGTATTGTGAGGATTAAATGAATTTATATAAAGTACTTAGAATAGTGCATGCAGCAAACACCATGTGAATAGTAGCTACTAGAATTTTCTTATAAGGATGCATACTTGTCACTGGAAGAGTGGAAGTTATAAATGTAGTACAATGTTTCATAAATAATTTAGACTTTGGCAAAATGAAGATTCCTAGTTCCACAATATAAATTGTAAAGCTTGACTTTTTTTAGCTATGGTCACGTGCAGAAAATAGAGCTGTGATCAATTTTAAAGATAAGCAGGGTTGAGAGGGTGTACAAGGGCAGTATACTGGTCTCCATGGGGTGTGATTTTTTTTTTTTTTTCTTTTTTTATTTATCAGAAGACCGAATGTGATAATGGTTAAGAATACTTTATAGTGAAGATAAGGCATTTCTGGAGCAAGAAGAGAATTAGCTTCCTCTACAGTACCCTTCCCCCTAGTTGTGACAACCAAAAAGCATCTCCAGACATTGCCAGATGTCTGCTGGTGGGTACAGTACAGCTGGTTGAGACACTGCTCTAATGTTTTCAAATATTCCAGCCTAGATAATCAAATTGCTTAATACTTACTCACTGCCTCTCACCCCTACCTGGCTACAGATGTAAAAACCTATTAGTGAAGAAATTCTATAAACTCTAACTTCTCAAACCTTTTTCTGTCATGAGATCCTCTTGGTTGGCTTAGCAGTATTGTCTCAAATACTATCTTTGCTCTTTGATCTTGAAAAATGCACAGCATTTAGTGGGATGTGAGTATCTCTGTACAACTTGGTCTAGGACTTCTCATAGGACTCAAAGGAAGATGACGATATCAAGGATAGGGATGGTGGGGAGAAGTATTTTAATTTGAGGATTATATTTGAAACACTGATTTAACTATTTAGTGTCCAAACTGTTCCTTGTTTTCTAAAGACCTGTTCAAAGTCTCGTTGTTCCTGTCCTCAAAAGAAAAGACACATTGATCTAAGGAGGCCGCATCGACAGGAACTGTGTGGTCGCTGCAAAGACAAGAGATTCTCCTGTGGCAATACTTACAGCTTTAAATACATCATGTGACAGGCAGTATGACTTGTACAGGACACCCAAACTTTCCTTGTAACTTACGGTACTGTTCCTTTTTTGCAACTTAGCTCTGACCTGGTATTGGAAAACGGACTAGGCTTTTGTACTTTTTGTAGGTTGCTTAACAATTGTACAGTGTGAGTAGAATAAAATAAATGCATGTAAAATAGACCATGAAGGCACATTAATTGGTGATCTCGGGGTAAAAACATCCATACAGTATTGGGAAATGGTAGATACTGTCACTTATATGAAGGGAACAATAGTCATTTGACAAACTTTTATCAGCTGGTTGTTCTAAGCACTGGAAATACAGAGATGATGAGGGGCAAGGTCCTGGCCTTCAGCTATACATAATAATTGTAGCAAATGCTTAAACAGCATTTATTATGTGCTATGGATTGTAACTCATTATAGCAGCCATATTAAGTGCAAACTATTATACCCCCTCTTAAGAGATAAGGAGAGGGAGCCACAGAGAGATCAAAGTGTAGAGCCAGAATTTGAAGCCACATGGACTCTGACTTGCTCCATAGCTTGAACTACTGCATATATATGCACGTACATATATTTATGTATGTATACATACATACATACATGTATATATATACATATGTATACATACATGTACATATATAAATACACCTATATATGTGTACATATAAGATATATGTATTTCTTTCAGATTCAAATGTGGTAAGTGCTGTGAAGGGAACAGTGCTGTGATAGAGTGAGCTTTTAGGTAGGGTGGTTGGGATGAGGCAGCATGAGAATGGAGACCTGCAGGATAAGGGAGCTTAGAGAAAAGAAGATGGTCTTGACCCAAGGGAACAGAAAGAGCCAAGTCTCTGATCTGAGCAGGTGGGCCATATTCTTGGCATGGCCCAGGAATAGGAGCCCCTGAGGCTAATGTAGGACAGAAGCTGGAGAAGACAGGGCTCAAGTTACAAACAGTTCTTTTGGCCTTAGCAAGCCTATGGCAGCCCATGAAGGAGTTTCAACAAGACATGACATCAGATTCTTACTCTAAAAAACTCTCTCTGTCAGGAGAAGACCAGGTAGAGTGGAAGGTGGGAGACCAGTTAGGAGGTTCACGAATGCACAGGCAAAATGGTGGCTCAGACAAGGGTGGGGCCGTGGAGATGGAGATAAGTACATCAATTCAAGATAATGTTGGAGTTATACAGGATTGGAAGTGGATGATGCAGAAATAAATGACTTTGATTTTCCTACTTTTTTCTTAAAGTTTATTTTGAGAGAGAGAGAGAGAGAGAGAGAGAGAGAGAGAGAGAGAGATCAGGAGCAGGGGAGGGGCAGAGAAAGAGGGAAAGAGAATCCCAAGAGTCTCTTCATTGTCCGCGGAGAGCCCTACACAGGGTTCAAACTTCGAAACCATGAGATCGTGGCCTAAACTGATAGCAAGAATTGGACGTTCACCTGCCTGAGCCACCCAGGCACCCCGAAATAAATGACTTTTAGATTTCTACATTTAGCTATGGGGCAGGTGGAATTGAGAGGTATAACATTTAGGAGCAGGCTGTGGAGTCTTATTACCTAATTTCAAATCCTGGGTGTGGCAGATGTATGATTATGGACAAATCATGTGAATACCTTAAAGCTATGGCAGGTTCAGTTTCAGACCACCGCAGTAAAGTGAGTATCTCAATAAAGTGAGTCAAATGAATTTTTTGGTTTTTTTTTTTTTTTTAGTTCATATAAAAGCTGTGTTTACATATACTGTGATTTATACTGTAGTCTCTTAAGTGTGTGATAGCATTATTACTAACAAAAATATATATACCTAATTCAAAATCGCTTTATTGCTGCAAAGTGCTAGACATCATCTGAGCTTTTAGCGAGTTGTAATTTTTGCTGGGAAGGTCTTGGCTTGATGTTGATGGCTGCTCACTGATTAGGGTTGTGCTTGCCTGCTGACTGATTAGGGTGGTTGGCGTGGCTGTGGTAATTTCTTAAAATAAGATAACAGTGAAGTTTGTGCCTCATCCATTGACTCCTCCTTTCATAAATAGTTTCTCTGTAGCATGTGATAGCATTTTACCCACAGGAGAACTTCTTTCAAAATTGGGGTCAATCCTCTCAAACTATACAGCTGCTTTATCAACTAAGTTGACATAATACTCTAAATTCTTCATTGTCATTCCAACAATATTCACAGCATTTTCACTAGGAGTAGATTCCATAGCAAGAAACCATTTTTATTGCTCATTCATCAGAAGCAATTCCTCCTCCATTAAAGTTTTCTCATGAGATTGCAGCAATTCGCTCACATCTTGAGGCTCCACTTTTAACTCCAGTTCTCTCGTTATTTCCACCATATCTGCAGTTACTTCCTTCACTGAAGTCTTGGATCCCTCAAAGTCATCCATGAGGGTTGGAACAAATTTCCTCCAAACTCCTAGTAATGTTGGTATCTTCTCATAAATCACGAATGTTCTTAATGGCATCTAGAATGGTGAGTCCTTTTCAGAGGTCTTTCCATTTACTTTGCCCACATCCATCAGAGGAGTCACAACTATGACAGCTATAGCCGTATGAAGTGTATTTCTTAATTTTTCTAATGACATTGATTCATTTTTGAGAGGCTGAGACGCAGCACAAGCAGGGGAGGGGCAGAAAGAGTGGGAGATACAGAATCTGAAGCAGACTCCAGGCTCTGAGCTGTCAGCACAGAGCCCGATGCAGGGCTGGAACCCGCAAACTGTGAGATCATGACCTGAGCCGAAGTTAGATGCTAGAAGTGTATTTAAGATTTGAAGGTCAGAATTATTCCTCTATCTATGGGTTGTAGAATGGATTGTATGTTAGGTGTGAAAAGAACCTTAATCTCACTGTACGTTTCCATTAGGTTTCTTGGGTGACCAGGTACATTGTCCGTGAGCAGTAATATTTTGAAAGGAATCTTTCTGAGCAGTAGGTCTCAATAGTGGGCTTGAAATGTTCAGTAGAACATGTAAACAGATGTGCTGCCATCCAGGCTTTATTGTTCCATTTACAGAGCACAGGCAGAGGACATTTAGCATAATTCTTAAGGGCCCTAGGATTTTCAGAATAAATGACCATTGCCTTCAGTCTCGAACCAGTTGCATTGACCCGTAGCCAGAGAGTCAGCCACACATTGACTTCTCTCTAGTTCTGAAAGTCCTCGATGGCCTCTTCTTCCAACAGAAGGCTGTTTTGTCTCTATTGAAAATCTGTTGTGTAGTGTAGCCACCTTCATGAATTATTTTAGGCAGATCTACTGGATCACTTGCTGTTGCTTCTACACCAGTGCTTACAGCTTCACCTTGCACTTTGACGGAGATGGCTTCTTTCCTTAAACCTCCTGAACCCACCTCTGCTGGTTTTAAACTCGTATAGCCTCCTTACCTCTCTCTGCTTTCATAGAATTAGAGTTAGGGCCTTGCTCTGGATCAGGCTTTGGCTTAAGGGAATATTGTGGCCGGTTTGATCTATCCAGACACTTACACTTTCTCCATATCTGCAATAAGGCTATTTCACTTTCTTATTTGTGTCTTCACTGGTGTAGCACTTTTAACTTCCTTGGAGAACCTTTCCTTTGCACTCACAACTTGGCTACCTCTTTGGCACGAGAGGCCTAGCTTTGGGCCTATCGGCTTTTGACATGCCTTCCTCACTGAGCTCTATCATTTCTAGCTTTTGACTTAAAGTGAGAGGTGAGTGACTCGTCCTTTCACTTGAACACCTAGAGGCTACTGTAGGGTTACTCATTGACATAATTTCAATATTGTGTCTCAGGCAGAAGGGAGGCCTGAGGGGAGTGAGAGAGATGGGGGGATGGCTTGTTGGTGGTACAGTCAGAATACATCCGACATTTACTGGTAGTTTTTTATTTTGTGGGCTAAGCTTGTGGCACCCCGAGACATTACCATAGTAACATCAAAGATTACTGATAAAAGACCATCAAAAAAAATGTGGTGAAAAGGTAGAAATGTTGTGAGAATCACCAAAATGTGACATACTCACAAAGTGAGTAAATGCTGTTGGAAAAAATGGCACCAAGTCTTGCTTGACAGAGTTGCCACAAACCATCAATTTGTTAAAACAAAAACGAACCGTATCTGCAAAGGGCAGTAAGATGAAGCCCAATCAGACAAAGTATGCCCGTACTTAACTCTCTATGTCTCAGTTACTCTTCTGTAAAATGGGAACAATAATCGTACCTGTCCCTTAGCGGTAGTATGAAGACTAAAGGAGCTGATACATGTTCTGCATTGAGGATCATACCAGTATCATTGTGAGGGCTTGGTAAATTGAACTTTTACTTTGGTGGAACTCGGTAGTGAGATGGGGAGAGTTTCTTTTTCAACACACTAGGTTTGAAATATTTGAGACCTCCAAATGCACATGTCCTGTAGGCTGTTGAGTATATGAATTTGGAATTTAGGAGAGCTGTCAGAGCTATGGCAGAGATTTGGAGATAAAAAAAATAGAGTTCTTAAAGCCTTGGATCTGGACAGGACCACGTGGGAAGAAAGTACAGCCCAGGGCTCTGGGGCACATGAACATTTACAGCAACGATCCCAAAACGTTCACGTTCCAGGAGTTATCTGGTGATCATGTTAATTGAGGATTGCGATTGAGTAGGTTGGGGGTCTGAGTCTGCAAACCTAATGGGCTCCCAGATGCTATCAATGCCCCTGGTCTTCTGGATCACACTTAGAGTAACAAGAGGTTAGAGGTAAAATAGGAGGTCAAGAGGGATAGGAAGAGGATGGTGTCACGAAAGCAAAGCTAAAACAGGATTTTAAGGCTGGTCGAGTCCATACCTGTGGTGAGTGAGAAAGATGCAGGTAGACCTCTCTGTTGGAATGGTGACGCGAAGGTTGCTGGTGATCTTGAAAGGAGAAGTTTTGACAGAATGGTAGGATGGAAGCCAGAGTAAAGACAGTCAAGACCGTGGATAGAGATAATACTTTGGAGAAGTTTTGCTGTTAAAAAAACTGAGAAATTGGAGATAGCCAGAAGGGCTTTTGGGGGGAATGTGAGGCATTACGTTTGTAAGTTAATGGAAATAATTCAGTAGAGAGAAGTTGATGATACAGCTGATAAAGGATCTGCCCATAGGAGCAAAGCCTTTGAAAAGGGAGAAGAGATGAAATCCAGAGCACAAGTGGAGTGATTAGGTCTGAGTGGAAAGAGTAAATTTTTTTAAATTAATTTTTTAATGTACACCCAAGTTAGCATATAATGCAACAATGATTTCAGGAGTACATTCCTTAATGCCCCTTATCCATTTAGCCCATCCCCCCTCCCACAACCCCTCCATCAACCCTCTATTTGTTCTCCATATTTGAGAGTCTCTTAGGTTTTGTCCTCCTTCCTGTTTTTATATTATTTTTGCTTCCCTTCCCTTATGTTCATCTCTTTTGTATCTTAAAATCATCACATTCCAGTGATGTCATGATATATCTTTCTCTAATTTCACTTAGTGTAATACCCTCCAGTTCCATCCATGTAGTTGCAAATGGCAAGATTTCATTCTTTTTGATTGTCGAGTAATACTCTATATGTATACCACATCTTCTTTATGCATTCATCCATCAATGGGCATTTGGGTTCTTTCCATACTTTGGCTATTGTTGATAGTGCTGCTATAAACATTTGGGTGCATGTGCCCCTTTGAATCAGGGGCACTACTGTATCCTTTGGATAAATACCTAATAGTGCAAATGCTGGGTCGTAGGGTAGTTCTATTCTTAATTTTTTGAGGAACCTCCATATTGTTTGCCAGAGTGGCTGCACCAGCTTGCATTCCCACCAGCAGTGCCAAAGAGGTACTCTTTCTCCGCATCCTCACCAACATCTGTTGTTGCCTGAGTTGTCAATGTTAGCCATTCTGACAGGTGAAAGGTGGTATCTCATTGTGGTTTTGATTTGTATTTCCCTGATGATGAGTGATGTTGAGCATTTTTTCATGTGTCTGTCAGACATCTGAATGTCTTCTTTGGAGAAGTGCCTATTCATGTCTTTTGCCCATTTCTTCACTGGATTATTTGTTTTTTGGGTGTTGAGTTTGATAAGTTCTTCGTAGATTTTTGGATACTATCCCTTTATCTGATATGTCATTTGCAAATATCTTCTCCCATTCCATCTGTTGCCTTTTAGTTTTGCTGATTGTTTCCTTCTCTGTGCAGAAGCTTTTTATTTTGGTGAGGTCCCAAGTGTTCATTTTTGCTTTTGTTTCCCTTGCCTCCAAAGTTGTGTTGAGTAAGAAGTTGCTGCAGCCGAGGTCAAAGAAGTTTTTGCCTGCTTTCTCCTCTAGGATTTTGACAGCTTCCTGTCTTACATTTAGGTCTTTCACCCATTTTGAGTTTATTTTTGGATATGGTGTAAGAAAGTGGTCCAGGTTCATTTTTCTGCATGTCGCTGTCCAGTTTTCCCAGCATCATTTGCTGAAGAGATTGTCGTTATTCCATTGGATGTTCTTTCCTGCTTTGTCAAAGATTAGTTGGCCATACGTTTGTGGGTCCATTTCTGGGTTCTCTATTCTGTTTCAATATTCTATTGGAAAGGATGGAGCACCTAGAACATGGGGCTAAAGACAGGCTTATGGATTTGGGGGTGAAGATGAGACCCTGTGATTTGTGTTATTTACTCAATGTGTTATGAAGCAAAGTCTTCAGCTGAGGCGGGATAGGAAGGGAAAGGCATGATGAGGAAAAAGCAAGGTAGAAGAAAGTACTAGGAATTTGACATTATCAGGCAAGGGCAATTGTAGGATTTTCTGATAGCTTTGGGAGGTCATTTGGAGACTTGGTGCTATTTGAACTAGGTTTGCTTGCAGTTGTGTTCTAGAAATGTCACGTGTAAACAAATCTGGTGCAGGTGTGGAAAGTGTAGACCATAGTTGTAACTAGTTGAGTGAGATAGGTGTAAGATATTTGAGAATGTCAGCAAGGGAGTGATTATAGTCCCTGAAATTGAAACTTGTTCAGCAGAGAGCAGCTAGGGGATGGGTACTGGGAAAAGTAGTGAGTTCTACAGATTATTATTCACGATGGGAAAAGAACTATGAGATCAGGTAGGGGCTAGAGTAAAAGGGAACTGGAAGGGTTCCTGAGTGGGGTGCTGAAAGGTGAGATCTTGCAGCTGGTAGACTTAGTGCTGCTGATAGGGTTTTAGTATAGCTGTGAAATTGGGTGGTCAAGGTGGAGTAGAGGGGTGAAGACCCCTGAAGGTAAAAATGCTCAAAGACGGGACAAAATTTTCTGTGGGTCATGCATGAGGATGTTGGGAGTCCCTGAGAACAGTATCAGAAGTTGGGGTGAAGAAGGTAGTGAGCAATTACCTATAGTTTTAGGGGGTGTGAACAGGAGGGTTTTTGATCAGCAGATATCAACCACAGCTCACTTAAAATCATAGGAAGAACTTTATAAATTTACTAAGGCAGAGCCCTCCCTTCAGGGTTTGATTTAAGGAGTCTTTGATTTAAGGAGTCACTGTGCCTTTGAATCTTTAACAAGTTTCCTTAATGATTCTATTGTACAGCCAAGGTTCACAACCACTCCTGTGGTGATGGTGATTGGGTTGGGGAAGGACTGCTAATACAGCTGGGTGGCATGAATTTCCAAGTCTCTGGACTTTTGGAAATAGAAGTGAGGAGAAAAGGGTTGGAAATAGTAGAGAGGAGCAAGGGGGGGTTTTCTCAACATCATTGCTCAGGAACTTCCAGAAGTTGGTGGCAGGTGGTGAAAGTTCTTGGAACCTGAATTAGTGCACAGTGTTAGAGCAAGAGATTGCTGTTAAAATCAGTGTCTGGGCTGGAAGAGATGGTCACAGAAGGAAGCATCTGCTAAGAAACTGATCTGTAAGTGGACTTCAGTGAATTCTAGCCAGTCCCTTCCTGTGACCTCAAATACAAAGTCACAAATCGATGACAGATTTGGGGTCGAATCACTACACAAACTGTGTATATTGAAAAACAATGGGTAGTGTGCTTTAGAAGAAAGAAAGAACACTTGGGGCACCTGGGTGGCTCAGTCGGTTGAGTGTCTGACTTCGGCTCAGGTCACAATCTCATGGTTTGTGAGTTTGAGCCCCATGTCAGGCTCTGTGCTGACAGCTCAGAGCCTGGAGCCTGCTTAGGATTCTGTGTCTCCCTCTCTCTCTCTGCCCCTCCCTGCTCATGCTCTTTCTGTCAAAAATAAATAAAAACATTAAAGAACACTTTGCTGTATAATTTATTCTAATTAAATGTCTTTCAAATATGGGATAGTTATTAATAATTGCTTATTTGGTAGTCCCTGCTCTGGATTTGACTGAGGGAGTCTTTATTTTTGACAAGCACCCCCTGGTGATTCCTTTTTTTTTTTTTTTAGATTAAAGTTAATGTATTTATTTAGAGTGCTCAAGCATGCGTGACTGGGGGAGGGGCAGAGGGAAGATTCCAAGCACGCTCTGCATCATCAGAGCAGAACCTGATGTGGGGCTCAATCTCAAGAACCAGGAGATCATGACCTGAGCCAAAATAGAGTTGACCCTTAACCACCTGAGCCACCCAGATGCCCCCAACTGGTGATTCTTAGGTTTGAGAATCACTAAGGCAGAGTTTCAATCTTGGCAACAGATTTCAACTTTTTTTTTTTTGTTTTGAGAGGGGGGAGTGGGTGGGCAGAGCATGAGCAGGGGAGGGGCAAAGAGGGAGAGGGAGACACAGAATCCAAAGCTGGCTCCAGGCTCTAAGCTGTCAGCACAGAGCCCAATGTGGGGCTCAAACTCCTAAACTGTGAGATCATGTCCTGAGCTGAAGTCAGACACTTAACCAACTGAGCCACCCAGCCACCCCCAGATTCCAACTTCTAAACACTCCTGGAATTCGAGCATACTTCGCACCAATTAAAATGAGTCTCCAGAGAGGTGGAGCCTGGGTATTGGTATGTTAGCTTTCCCACATGATGTAACACACAACTAGAGTTTCAAATTCATTGCCTTTACCTTCTGATTCTTACAAGGGAGATAGGTGAGTATTCTGTTTTTTTTTTTTTTTTTTTTTCTTCAGTAGTTTTAAAGACCATCTATATGTCTTTAGTACAGACTTCTCAACACCAGACTTGCATATCCACCCATTTGCTCACCATCTGGTCTTAGTTATAATTAGGTATCTCATTGTTAACATACCTGAAAATTAAATCGTGATTTCCACCTCTCAAACATACACTTCCTCATCTCTGTAAATGGAAATTCTATTCTTCCATTGGTTCGGACCAAATTTTGGAGTCTCTTACATTTCACACGTCATCAAGTCCTGTTAGCTCTACCTCTGAAATATTTCCAGAACATACTAACTTGTAATCACCTCTGTTGCCACTACCCCAGTCCCAGCCTTCATTACCTATTGACTGTACCATTATAACAGCCTTCTAGCTGGTCTTTCTGCTCCTGCCCTTCTATAGTCTATTTTTCACATAGCAGCCAGAGTGACCCTTTTTTAAAAACTTGCTTTTATTGTGGTGAAATGTATATAACATGAAATTTGCCATTTTAAATGCACAATTGAGCAGCATTAAGTACATTCACAACATTATACAACCATCGCCACTATTTCCAGTGCTTTTTCATAACTTAAATATATCCTTTGTAAGGATAATGTTTTTTAATGTTTGTTGGGGGGGGGGTTGGGGGAGAGAAAGAGAAGGAGCAGCAGAGAGAGAGAGGTAGAGAGAGGGAGATAGACAATCCCAAGCAGTGTCTGTGCAGAACCCAACATGGGGCTCGAACTCATGAACTCATGAGCCAAAATCAAGAGTTGGATGCTTAACTGACTGAGCCACCCAGGTACCCCAAACAGAATAATTCTTTTACAACAAAAGCATGTCACTGCTCTGCCGCCCAAATCCAGTGACTTTCCATTTCACTCAGTAAAGAATCAAGTCCTTCCTGACTCACATAACCTTTTCTGCTGTCCTCTCTGACCACTCTCCTCTTCACTCATTTTACTCTAGTCACTGGCTTCCTTCCTGTCCTTTCAACAATGGGATCATGCTCCTGCTTCAGGATCTTTGCATTTGCTTTCCCCTTTGCTGATATGCTCTTTCCCCCAGATGCTCGTATTGTGTCCTTAGTTTCTTTCAGACCTCTTCTCTGATCTTATTAAGGCTTCTTTGACCCCCTTCTGAAGTAGCACCACACTACAGTTACTCTCTGTCCTTGTTTTGTTCATGGCACTCAACACGACCTGGCATAAAGAAACCAGTACATTTTCCTCCAGTAAAATGTAAGCTCCTTGAATAGAGAGCTGTCATATGTTTTTGCAACTGGAGAACCCCTGAAACCGTGCCGAGCTCACATTGGGCGCATAAATATTTGTGAATGAAGGAAAAACTCAGCTCATGATAGGTATTCAAATGTTAATAATCCTAAGTAAGTGTATCAAAAACTTAAAACACCCAGGTTTATGGAGGTATAATAGGCCATAAAATTCACCTGTAGTCACTTTTATATTCAGGCAGGTATTTGGAAGCAGGTATAAGCTATGGATACAAGCAGCAGGAGGTACCCTTATTTCTATGATTCTACAATTAATTCGCTGAAAAGAACAGTGTTAGGATTTGGAACCAGAAGCACCTTAAGACATGCCTCTGTGTGTGTTTGTGTATGCGTGTCCGTTCGTGTGTCGTGTAATGACTACAAGCATCTTAATCACAGCTGTACTAACATATTCTTAAGTGTTCTCGCCAATGAGTGGGAATAATACGTATTGCTAAAATGTATGGTGCTCTAAGACACTCTATTTGGAGAATATAATTTTAATCGACTTAAGTCCAAGTTACGGTGCACCTATTTAAATTGCTTTTATGCCAGTGGACAAAAAGTGTATAATGTTTTGGTGCCAGAAAGCACTGAGATATGAGGAGGCATTTCTCTTATGAAAGCGCCTATTAGATATCTACTCTCTCCTTTGGGTGGATATCTCTACACCTCATCTCCTCTCCATTTCTTTGGGTCCCTGGGGAGGTGAAAAATTAATGCTTCAGTAACAGGTATAACACTATACCCAGGAGATTTGACTGCAGGTCTGCAGTTCTTACTGGGCTCAGCTAGTGTGGGGCTGAAGCTTTAAAGGGCCTTTCTTTTACACAGTTTTCCTCACCTACGTTAGAAGGAGAGGAGGCTAAGAAATAGAGGAAAAGTAGAACATTTCCACATTAGCAAATCTGTTGTTTTATAAAATTAAGAATTAAACCTCCACATTTTATTACTATAGGTTACAATGTACTGTTGAAATTTCTTTCTTTGCTTTCTCCTTGTCTTTTCTTTCTTTTAATTCCAGTGTAGTTAGCATAGGGTGTTATGTTCATTGAAGGTATACAATACAGTGATTCAAGAATTCCATATATTACTCAGTGCTCCTCAAGATAAGTGTGCTCTTAATTCCCTACACATATTTCATTCATTCCCCCACCCACCTCCCCTCTGGTAACCCTCTGTTCTCTGTAGTTAAGAGTCTGCTTTTTGGTTTCTCTCTTTCCCCCTGCCCCCTTTGTTCATTTGTTTCTTAAATTCCATACACAAGTGAAATCATATGGTATTTCTCTTGCTCTGATTGGTTTATTTTGCTTAGCATTATACTCTCTTGGTCCATTCCTTTGTTGCAAAGAGCAAGATTTCCTTTTTTAGGACTGAATATTCCATTGCACATGTGTATGAATATGCATGTATACGTACATATGTACATACATATGTACATACATACCACCTCTTTCTCCATTCATGTATCCGTGGATACTTGGGCTGCTTCCATAATTTAGCTATTGTAATAATGCCGCAATAAATCTAGGGGTGCACGTATCCCTTTGAATTAGTGTTTTTGTATTTTTTTGGGTAGATACCTAGTAGTGCAATTGCTGGACCATAGGGTAGTTCTATTCTTAACTTTTTGAGGATTTTCCATACTGCTTTCCACAGTGGCTGCACCAGTTTGTATTCCCACCAACAGTGCAGGAGGGTTCCCCTTTCTCCACATCCTCACAAACATGTGCTGTTTCTTGGTTTACTGATTTTAGCCATTGTGTCAGGTGTGAGGTGATATCTCATTGTAGTTTTGATTTGCATTTCCCTGATGATAAATTATGTGGAGCATCTTTTTGTGTGATACCACCAGCTTTGCTTTTCTTTTTCAAGATTGCTTTGGCTTTTCAAGGTCTTTTGTGGTTCCATACAAATTTTAGGATTGTTCTAGTTCTGTGAAATTTGCTATAGGTATTTTGGTAGGGTTTCTATTAAAGCTATAGATTGCTTGGGATGGTATAGACATTTTAACAATATTTGTTCCTCAAACCCATGAGCATGCATTGCCACCCCCCCCCCCCCCCATTTCTTTGTGTCATCTTCAATTTCCTTCATCATTTTATAGTTTTCAGAATATAGGTGTTTCACCTCTTTGGTTGGGTTTATTTCTATGTGTCTTATTATTTTTGGTGCAGTTGTAAATGGGATTGTTTTAATTTCTCTTTCTGCTGCTTCATTATTAGTACATAAAAATACAACAGATTTATGCACATGGACTTTGTATCTTGTGGTTTTACTGAATTCATTCACCAGTTCTAGTAGTTTTTTTGAGTCTTGTAGGCTTTCTCTGTATAGTATCCTGTCATATGCAAATAGTGAAAGTTTTACTTTCAAAAGGCAATTTGGTACCTTTTGTTTATGTTATCTGATTGCTGTGGTTGAGACTTAACAGTACTATGTTGAATAAAAGTGGTGAGAGTGGGCATCCTTGTCCTGTTGCTGTCCTGAGGGGAAAAGCTCTCAGTTTTTCCCCATTGAGTATGATATTCACTGTGCATTTTTCCATATATGGCCTTTATTATAAAGTATGTTTCCTCTAAACCTACTTTGTTGAGCTTTTATCATGAATGGATCTTGTCAAAAGTGTGTGTGTCCATTGAAATGATCACATGGTTTTTATTCTTTTATTGATGTGATGTCACATTGATCTGTGAATATTGAACCACTCTTATATTCTGAGAATAAATCCCACTGGATTCAGGTGAATGATTTTTTTTTTTTTTAACGCATTGTTGGATTCATTTTGCTTGTATTTTGTTGAGGATTTTTACATCTATGTTCATCAGATTTTGGCCTGTAGTGTTTCTGTTTGTTTTCTTTTTGTTTTTGTGGTGGCTTTATCTGGTTTTGGTGTCAGGTTGATACGATCAATCATAGATTGAATTTGGAAGTTTTGCATCCTCTTCTATTTTTTTCAAACAGTTTGGGAATAGGTATTAGCTCTTCTTGAGATTTTTGGTAGAATTTGCCTTTGAAGCTCTCTGGTCATGGATGTTTGTTTTTTGGGGGGTTTTTGGATTACTGATTCAATCTCCTTGCTGGTACCCAGTCTGTTCAAATTTTCTATTTGATCCTCCTTCAGGTCTGGTAGGTTATGTGTTTCTAGGAATTTACCCATTTCTTCTAGGTTGTCTAATTTGTTGGCATATACTCTCATAATATTCACGTATAGTGGTTTATATTTCAGTGTTATTTCTCCTCTTTCATTTGTGATTTTTGTTTTCTCTGTTTCTTTCTTTCTTTCTTTCCTTTTTTTTTTTTTTTTTGATGAGTCTGGCTAGAGATTTATCAATTTTGTTGATTTTTTTAAATAATTAGTTCCTGGTTTCATTGATCTATTTTACTGTGTTTTTAGTTTCTATATCATTTTTTTTTTCTGCTCTAATCTTTATTATTTCTTGTGTAAGGTTAGAGTGTTGGAGATTTTTCTTCTTGACATAGGCCTGTATTGCTATAAACTTGCCTCTTAGGACCACTTTTGCTGCATCCCAAACTTTTGGACTGTTGTGTTTTCATTTTCACTTATTTGCATGTATTTTTTAATTCCTTCTTTTATTTCCTGGTTCATCCATTGTTTGTTAGCATGTTATTTAATCTCCATGCATTTGTGGTCTTTTCAGATTTTTTCATGGTTGACTTCTAGTTTCATAGTGTTGTAGTCAGAAAAGATGCATGGTATGATATTGATCTTTTGTGCATTTGTTATGACTTGTTTTGTGGCCTAATGTGTGATCTATTCTAGAGAATGTTCCATGTGCATTTGAAAAGAATGTGTATTCTGCCATTTTAGGATGGAATGTTCTGAATACATCTGTTAAATGTTCTAGGTTGTCACTGAAAGCTAGTATTGTTGACTGTCTATTTGGATGATCTGTCCATTGATGTAAGTGGGGCGTTAAAGTCCCCTACTATTGTATTACTACCAATTCCTTTGTTTCTTATTAACTGTTTTATGCATTTGGGTGCTCCCATGCTGGACACATAAGCTTAGCACAGCTCCCGAGGTGGGGAGGGTGAAGTTTTAATAAGTTGTACATGTGTTCCATGGGTGGTCAGGAGCGTAGTGTTGGCAAGATTTGCCTAGGTGTTCTGGGGGAGTTGATCCACAGCACTGGGACTGAGGCAGGTCTGGCTGGGGAGGGCAAGGCCTGGTGCAAGGAAGTTAGTGAGTTGTGGAGCCTTGCTGGTTCCTGCAGGTGGCTGTGTGTTTATGATGAGGGGCAAGGGAGGGAAATGGCACTTGCCAGCTCTTTTGTTCCTGAAGTCCCTCAGCAAACTCAGATTAGTAACTAACTCTCCTTCCTGTAAGCTCCAGTTGCCTTTCAAACTGCTGTTTCCAAGCTATATCTCTATGGCTTGTGTGTTGTGCTGGATCTTTAAGGGCAAGGTCTCAGCTTCCTATTGGTCTCTGGGCTTCCTCAAAGCAGAGACTGATTTTTAAATTTCCAGGCTTTATCGCTTTGACCTATGTGTCGGTTTTTGTGCCAATACCATACTGTCTTGATGATTATAGCTTTGCAAGACAGGCTAAAGTCTGGGATTGTGATGCCTCCAGCTTTGGTTTTCTTTTTCAACTTTACTTTGGCTATTCAGAGTCTTTGAGAATCTAGAAATGGACCCACAAATGTATGGCCAACCAGTCTTCAACAAAGCAGGAAAGCGTATCCAATGGAAAAAAGACAGTTTCTTTTAGCAAATGGTGATGGGAGAACTGGACAGCAGCATGCAAAAGGATGAACCTGGACCACTTTCTTAAACCATACACAAAAGTAAATTCAAAACGGATGAAATACCTAAATGTGAGACAGGAGCCATTAATAATCCTAGAGGAGAAAATAAGCAGCAACCTCTTTGACCTTGGCCACAGCAACTTCTTACTTGACATGTCTCCAAAGGGAAGGGAAATAAAAACAAAAATTAACTATTGAGACTTCATCAAGATAAAAAGCTTCTGCACAGCAAAGGAAACAATTAATAAAACTAAAAGGCAACCAATGGAATGGGAGAAGATATTTGCAAATGACATATTGGATAAGGGTTATTTCTTTTTTTAAAAATTTTTTTTTTCAACGTTTTTTATTTATTTTTGGGACAGAGAGAGACAGAGCATGAACGGGGGAGGGGCAGAGAGAGAGGGAGACACAGAATCGGAAACAGGCTCCAGGCTCCGAGCCATCAGCCCAGAGCCCGACGCGGGGCTCGAACTCACAGACCGCGAGATCGTGACCTGGCTGAAGTCGGACGCTCAACTGACTGCGCCACCCAGGCGCCCCAAGATAAGGGTTATTTCTATAGAGAACTTAACAAACACAACATCCAAAAAACAAACAGTCCAGTGAAGAAATGGGCAGGTGACGTGAATAGATTCTTTTCCAGAGAAGACATCCCGATGGCAAGCAGACACATGACAAGATGCTCAGCATCACTCATCATTAGGGAAATACAAATCAAAACCACATTGAGATATCACCTCTCATGGGTCAGAGTAGCTGAAATTAACAACTCAGGAAACAACAGATGTTAGTGAGGATGTGGACAAAGGGGAACCCTCTTGCACTGTTGGTAGGAATGCAAACTCTTGCAGCCATTCTTGAAAGCAGTGTGGAGGTTCTTCAAAAAATTAAAAAGAGAACTACCCTACTACCTGGCAGTTGCACTACTAGGAATTTATCCAAAGGATACAAGAGTGCTGTTGAAGGCTCACATATACCCCAATGTTTATAGCAGTACTATTCAATAGCCAAATTATGGAAAGAGCCCAAATGTCCATCCACTGACGAATGGATTAAGAAGATGTGGTATATATACACAATGGAATACTACTTGGCAATCAAAAAGAATTAAATCTTGCCATCTGCAACAACATGGATGGATCTGGAAGGTATTATGCTAAGTGAAAAATGTCAGTCACAGAAAGATAACACATGATTTCACTCATGTGGAATTTGAGAAACTTAGCAGATGATCATAGGGGAAGGAAAGGAAAATAAGATAAAAACAGAGAAGAAGGCAAACTATAAGAGACTAATAAAAACAGAGAACAAACAGGGTTAATGGAGGTGAGGAAGATGGGTGATGGGCATTAAGGAGGGTACTTGTTGGGATGAACAAGAAGAAAGCACTATATAACTTCTATATATATGTATATGTTATTTGCTTTTTCTTTTTTTTTTTAACTGCCAACCTTACAATTCTACCTTCTCCAAGTCACCCTGATTTTTCCCATCGCTAAACATTTTTTTTGTAAGCACAATATTTTATTTTATTTATTTAATTTTATTTTACATCCAAGTCAGTTAGCAAACATATACTGCAATAATGATTTCAGCAGATTCCAGTGATTTATACCCTATGTATAACACCCAGTACTCATCCCAACAAGTGTTTTCCTTAATGCTCCTTACCCATTTAGCCCATCCTCCCACCCAAAACCCCTCCAGCAAACCTTAGTATGTTCTCTGTATTTTTTTTTTTAATTTTTTAACGTTTATTTATTTTTGAGACAGAGAGAGACAGAGCATGAACAGGGGAGGGGCAGAGAGAGAGGGAGACACAGAATCTGAAACAGGCTCCAGGCTCTGAGCGGTCAGCACAGAGCCCGACGCGGGGCTTGAACTCATGGACCGTGAGATCATGACCTGAGCCGAAGTCGGATGCTTAACCGACCGAGCCACCCAGGCGCCCCTGTTCTCTGTATTTAAGAGTCTCTTAGGTTTTGTACCCCTCCCTGTTTTTATATCATTTTTGCTTCCCTTCCCTTTTGTTCATCTGTTTTGTATCTTAAATCCACATGAGTGAAGCCTATGATATTTCTTTCTCTGACGAATTTCTCTTAGCATGATACCCTCCAGTTCCATCCATGTTGTTGCAAATGGCAATATTTCATTCTTTTTGATTGCTGAGTAATACTCTGTTGTATGTATGTGTATATATAATATGACATCTTCTTTATCCCTTTATCAGTGGACATTTGGGCTCTTCCCATTATTTGGCTATTATTGATAGTGCTGCTATCAACATTGGGCTGCCTGTGTGCCTTTGAAACAGCACACCTGTATCCTTTGGATTTATACCTGGTAGTGCAACTGCTGGGTTGTAGAGTAGTTCTATTTTTAATTTTTTGAGGAACCTGCATATTGTTTGCCAGAGTGGCTGCACCAGCTTGCATTCCCAACAGCAGTGTCAAAGAGGTACTCTTTCTCCGCATCCTCACCAACATCTGTTGTTGCCTGAGTTGTTAATGTTAGCCATTCTGACAGGTGTAAGGTGATATCTCATTGTGGTTTTGATTTTGTATTTCCCTGATGATGAGTGAATTTGAGCATTTTTTCATGTGTCAGTTGGCCAGCTGGATGTCGTCTTTGGAGAAGTGTCTATTCCTGTCTTTTGCCCATTTCTTTACTGGATTATTTGTTTTTTGGGGGTGTTGAGTTTGGTAAGTTCTTTATAGATTTTGTATACTAGCCCTTTATCTGATATGTTGTCTGCAAATATCTTCTCCCATTCTGTTGGTTGCCTTTTAGTTTTGCTGATTGTTTCCTTCACTGTGCAAAGCTTTTTATTTTGATGAGGTCCCAATAGTTCATTTTGTTTCCCTTGCCTCCAAAGATGTATTGAGTAAGAAGTTGCTGCGGCCAAGATCAGAGAGGTTTTTGCCTGCTTTCTCCTCGAGGATTTTGATGGCTTCCTGTCTTACATTTAGGTCTTTCATCCATTTTGAGTTTATTTTTCTGTATGGTGTAAGAAAGTGGTCCAGGTTCATTCTTCTGCATGTTGCTGTCTAGTTTTCCCAGCACCACTTCCTGAAGAGATTGTCATTATTCCATTGGATGTTCTTTCCTGCTTTGTCAAAGATTGGTTGGCCATATGTTTGTGGGTCCATTTCTGGGTTCTCTATTCAATTCCATTGATCTGAGAGTCCGTTCTTGTGCCAGTCCCATACTGTCTTGATAATTACAGCTTTGTAGTATAGCTTGAAGTCTGGGATTGTGATGCCTCCTGCTTTGGTTTTCTTTTTCAAGATTGCTTTGGCTATTTGGTGTTTTTTCTGGTTACATGCAAATTTTAGGATTGTTCTAGCTCTGTGAAGAATACTGGTGTTATTTTGATAGGGATTGCATTGACTTATGTAGATTGCTTTGGGTAGTATCGACATTTTAACAATATTTGTTCTTCCTATCTAGGAACATGGAATATTTTTCCATTTTTTTTGTGTCTTTCTCAGTTTCTTTCATTAGCTTTCTATAGTTTTCAGTGTATAGATTTTTCACCTCTTTGGTTATATTTATTCCTAGGTATTTTATGGTTTTTGGTGCAATTGTAAATGGGATCGATTCCTTGATTTCTCTTTCTGTTGCTTCATTGTTGGTGTATAGGAATGCAACCAATTTCTGTGCATTGATTTTATATCCTGCAACTTTGCTGAATTAATGAATCAGTTCTAGCAGTTTTTTGGTGGAATCTTTTGGGTTTTCCACACAGAGTATCATGTCATCTGTGAAGAGTGAAAGTTTGACCTCCTTCTGGCCTGTTTGGATGCCTTTTATTTCTTTATGTTGTCTGATTGCTGAGGCTAAGACTTCCAATACTATGTTGAATAACAGTAGTGAGAGTGAACATCCCTGTCTTGTTCCTGACCTGAGGGGGAAAGCTCTCAGTTTTTCCCCATTGAAGATATCAGCGTTTGGTCGTTCATATATGGCTTTTATGATCTTGAGGTATGATCCTTCTATCCCTACTTTCTTGAGGCTTTTTATCAAGAAAGGATGCTGTATTTTGTCAAATGCTTTTTCTGCATCTGTTGAGAGGATCATGTGGTTCTTGTCCTTTCTTTTATTGATGTGATGAAGTACGTTAATTGTTTTGTGGATATTGAACCAGCCCTGCATCCCAGGTATAAATCCCACTTGGTTGTGGTGAATAATTTTTTTAATGTATTGTTGGATCTGGTTGGCTAATATCTTGTTGAGGAGTTTTGCATCCATGTTCCTCAGGGAAACTGGTCTATAGTTCTCGTTTTTAGTGGGGTCTCTGTCTGGTTTTGGAATCAAGGTCATGCTGGCTTCATAGAAAGAGTTTGGAAGTTTTCCTTCCATTTCTATTTTTTGGAACAGCTTCAAGAGAATAGGTGTTAACTCTTCCTTAAATGTTTGGTAGAATTCCCCTGGAAAGCTCTATGGCCTCCCACTCTTGTTTTTTGGAGATTTTTGATTATGAATTCGATTTCTTTACTGGTTATCGGTCTGTTCAAATTTTCTATTTCTTCAAGTTTCAGTTTTGGTAGTGTATATGTTTCTAGGAATTTGTCCATTTCTTCCAGATTGCCCATTTTATTGGCGTATGATTGCTCATAATATTCTCTTATTATTGTTTTTATTTCTGCTGTGTTGGTTGTGATCTCCTCTTTCTTGATTTTATTTATTTGGGTCCTTTCCTTTTTCTATTTGATCAAACTGGCTAATGGTTTATCAATTTGGTTAATTCTTTCAAAGAACCAGCTTCTGGTTTCATTGATTTTTTTTGTTTTGTTTTGTTTTGTTTTGTTTTGTTTGTTTTTTTTTTGGTTTCACTAGCATTAATTTCTGCTCTAATCTTTATTATTTCCTGTCTTCTGGTTTCGGGTTTTATTTGCTGTTCTTCTTCCAGCTCTTTAAGGCGTAAGGTTAGGTTGTGTATCTGAGATCTTTCTTCCTTTTTTAGGAAAAGCCTGGATTGCTATATACTTCCCTCTTATGACTGCCTTCGCTGTGTCCCAGAGGTTTTGGGTTGTGGTGTTTATCATTTTCATGGGCTTCCATGAACTTTTTAATTTCCTCTTTAACTTCTTGGTTAGCTCATTCATTCTTTAGTGGGATGTTCTTTAGTCTCAAAGTATTTGTTACCTTTCCAGATTTTTTCTTGTGGTTGATTTTGAGTTTCATAGTGTTGTGGTCTGAAAATATGCACAGTATGATCTAGATCTTTTTGTAGTTGTTGAGGGCTGATGTGTGTCTCAGTATGTGGTCTATTCTGGAGAAGGTTCCATGTGCACTGGAGAAGAATGTATATTCCACTGCTTTAGGATGAAATGTTCTGAATATATCTGTTAAGTCCATCTAGTCCAGTGTGTCATTCAAAGCCATTGTTTCCTTGTTGATTTTTTTGATTAGATGATCTTTCCATTGCTGTGAGTGGGGCGTTGACGTCTTCTACTATTATGGTGTTACTATCAATGAATGTCTTTATGTTTGTGATTAATTGATTTCTATATTTGGGTGCTCCCACATTTGGCACATAAATGTTTACAGTTGTTAGGTCTTCTTGGTGGATAGACCCCTTAATTTTGATATAATGCCCTTCTTCATCTCTTGATACAGTCTTTATTTTAAAGTCTAGATTGTCTGTCTTTTCTGGTTGTTTTGTAGTCCCTCTCTTCTTTTGTGATAACTTTCTTTAGTGTTATGTTTGAATTCTTTTCTGTTTTTTATATATCAATTATAGGATTTTGGTTTATAGTTACATGAGGTTTATATATAACAGTGTATGTATATAGCAGTCTGTTTTAAGTAGGTGATCCTATAAGTTCCAATGAATTCTGAAAGCACATTTTTACTTGCCCTGTTCTCTGTGGTTTGTCTCTTTGACATCTTTTTTTAGACTATCTCTTAACTAATTATTGTAGATTTAGTTTTTACTACTTTTGTTTTTTAACCTCATCCTAGCTTCTCAAGTGGTTCACTCACTACTTTTTGTATATGTTTACTTTTACCACTGAGATTTTGTTGTTCATATATTTTCTTATTGTCTTTTCCCTTAATTAAATCTTTAATATTCTTATGAATCTGGTTTAGTGGTGAAGAACTCCTTGAGATTTTGCTTATCTGGTCAACCTTGATCGTCTCTTCAATTCTGAATAATAACCTTTCTGGCTAGGGTATCTTTTTTTTTTTTTTTTTAAGTGGTTTTCTTTTTTTCCTTTTAGTACTTTAAAAAATATATATAATTTATTGACAAATTGGTTTCCATACAACAACACCCAGTGCTCATCCCAACAAGTGCCCTCCTCAATGCCCATCACCACTTTCCCCTCTCCCCCACCCCCCCGTCAACCCTAAGTTTGTTCTCAGTGTCCAAGAGTTTCTTAGGGTTTGCCTCCCTCCCTCTCTGTAACTTTTTTTCCCCTTTCCCCTCCCCCATGGTCTTCTGTTAAATTTCTCAAGATCCACTTATGAGTGAAAACATATGGTATCTGTCTTTCTCTGACTGATTTATTTCACTTAGCATAATACCTTCCAGTTCAATCCACGTTGCTGCAAATGGCCAGATTTCATTTTTTTCTCATTGTCAAGTAGTATTCCATTGTATATATAAATCACATCTTCTTTATCCATTTGTCAGTTGATGGGCATTTAGGCTCTTTCCATAATTTGGCTATTGTTGTAAGTGCTGCTATAAACATTGGGGTACATGTGCCCCTATGCATCAGCATTCCTGTATCCTTTGGGTAAATTCCTAGCAGTGCTATTGCTGCATCATAGGGTAGTTCTATTTTTAATTTTTTGAGGAACCTCACACTGTTTTCCAGAGTGGCTGCACCAGTTTGCATTCCCACCAATGGTGCAAGAAGGTTCCCATTTCTCCACGTCCTCACCAGCATCTATAGTCTCCTGATTTGTTCATTTTAGCCACTCTGGCTGGCATGAGGTGGTATCTCAGTGCAGTTTTGATTTGTATTGCCCTGATGAGGAGTGACATTGAGCATCATTTCATGTGTCTGTTGACCATCTGGATGTCTTCTTTGGAAAAGTGTCTATCCATATCTTCTACCCATTTCTTCACTGGATTGTTTTTCAGGTGTGGAGTTTGGTGAGTTCTTTATAGGTTTTGGATACTAGCCCTTTAGGCAATATGTCATTTGCAAATATCTTTTCCTGTTCCATCAGTTGCCTTTTAGTTTTGTTGATTGTTTCCTTTGCTGTGCAGAAGCTTTTTATCTTGATGAGGTCCCAATAATTCATTTTTACTTTTTTAAAAATTTTATTTATTTATTTATTTATTTATTTATTTATTTAATTAATTTATTTTTAATATATGAAACTTTTTGTCAAATTGGTTTCCATACAACACCCAGTGCTCATCCCAAAAGATGCCCTCTTCAATGCCCGTAACCTACCCTCCCCTCCCTCCCACCCCCCATCAACCCTCAGTTTGTTCTCAGCTTTTAAGAGTCTCTTAAGCTTTGGCTCTCTCCCACTCTAACCTCTTTTTTTTTTTTTTTTTTTCCCTTCCCCTCCCCCATGGGTTTCTGTTAAGTTTCTTAGGATCCACCTAAGAGTGAAAACATATGGTATCTGTCTTTCTCTGTATGGCTTATTTCACTTAGCATCACACTCTCCAGTTCCATCCATGTTGCTACAAAGGGCCATATTTCATTCTTTCTCATTGCCACGTAGTACTCCATTGTGTACATAAACCACAATTTCTTTATCCATTCATCAGTTGATGGACATTTAGGCTCTTTCCATACTTTGGCTGTTGTTGAGAGTGCTGCTATAAACATTGGGGTACAAGTGCCCCTATGCATCAGTACTCCTGTATCCCTTGGGTAAATTCCTAGCAGTGCTACTGCTGGGTCATAGGGTAGGTCTATTTTTAATTTTCTGAGGAACCTCCACACTGCTTTCCAGAGCGGCTGCACCAATTTGCATTCCCACCAACAGTGCAAGAGGGTTCCCGTTTCTCCACATCCTCTCCAGCATCTATAGTCTCCTGATTTGTTCATTTTGGCCACTCTGACTGGCGTGAGGTGATATCTGAGTGTGGTTTTGATCTGTATTTCCCTGATAAGGAGCGACGTTGAACATCTTTTCATGTGCCTGTTGGCCATCTGGATGTCTTCTTTAGAGAAGTGTCTCTTCATGTCTTCTGCCCATTTCTTCACTGGATTATTTGTTTTTTGGGTGTGGAGTTTGGTGAGCTCTTTATAGATTGTGGATACTAGCCCTTTGTCCGATATGTCATTTGCAAATATCTTTTCCCATTCCGTTGGTTGCCTTTTAGTTTTGTTGATTGTTTCCTTTGCTGTGCAGAAGCTTTTTATCTTCATGAGGTCCCAATAGGTCATTTTTGCTTTTAATTCCCTTGCCTTTGGGGATGTGTCAAGTAAGAAATTGCTGCAGCTGAGGTCAGAGAGGTCTTTTCCTGCTTTCTCCTCTAAGGTTTTGATGGTTTCCTGTCTCACATTCAGGTCCTTTATCCATTTTGAGTTTATTTTTGTGAATGGTGTAAGAAGTCTAGTTTCAATCTTCTGCATGTTGCTGTCCAGTCCTCCCAGCACCATTTGTTAAAGAGACTGTCTTTTTTCCATTGGATGTTCTTTCCCGCTTTGTCAAAGATTAGTTGGCCATACTTTTGTGGGTCTAGTTCTGGGGTTTCTATTCTATTCCATTGGTCTATGTGTCTGTTTTTGTGCCAATACCATTCTGTCTTGATGATGAAAGCTTTGTAGTAGAGGCTACAGTCTGGGATTGTGATGCCTCCGGCTTTAGTTTTCTTCTTCAAAATTACTTTGGCTATTTGGGGCCTTTTGTGGTTCCATATGAATTTCAGGATTGCTTGTTCTAGCTTCAAGAAGAATGCTGGTGCAATTTTGGTTGGGATTGCATTGAACGTGTAGATAGCTTTGGGTAGTATTGACATTCTAACAATATTTATTCTTCCAACCCATGAGCACGGAATGTTTTTCCATTTCCTTATATCTTCAATTTCCTTCATAAGCTTTCCATAGTTTTCAGCATACAGATCTTGTACATCTTTGGTTAGATTTATTCCTAGGTATTTTATGCTTCTTGGTGCAATTGTGAATGGGATCAGTTTCTTTATTTGTCTTTCTGTTGCTTCATTATTGGTGTATAAGAATGTAACTGATTTCTGTATATTGATTTTGTATCCTGCAACTTTGCTGAATTCATGTATCAGTTCTAGACTTTGGTGGAGTCTATCGGATTTTCCATGTATAGTATCCTGTCATCTGCAAAAAGCGAAAGCTTGACTTATTTTTGACAATTTTGATACCTTTGATTTCCTTTTGTTGTCTTATTGCTGATGCTAGCACTTCCAACACTATGGTAAACAACAGCGGTGAGAGTGGACATCCCTGTCGTGTTCTTGACCTCAGGGGGAAAGCTCTGTTTTTCCCCATTGAGGATGATATTAGCTGTGGGCTTTTCATAAATGGCTTTTATGATGTTTAAGTATGTTCCTTCTATCCCGACTTTCTCGAGGGTTTTTCTTAAGAAAGGATGCTGAATTTTGTCAAATGCTTTTTCTGCATCGATTGACAGGATCATATAGTTAATATCTTTTCTTTTATTAATGTGATGTATCACATTGATTGATTGGCAAATGTTGAAACAGCCCTGCATCCCAGGAATGAATCCCACTTGATCATGGTGAATAATTCTTTTTATAAGCTGTTGAAGTCAATTTGCTAGTATCTTATTGACAATTTTTGCATCCATATTCATCAGGGATAGAGGCCTGTAGTTCTCTTTTTACTGGGTCTCTGGTTTAGGAATCAAAGTAATACTGGCTTCATAGAATGAGTCTGGAAGTTTACCTTCCCTTTCTATTTTTTTGGAATAGCTTGAGAAGGATAGGTATTATCTCTGCTCTAAATGTCTGGTAGAATTCCCCACGGAAGCCATCTGGTCCTGGACTCTTATTTGTTGGGAGATTTTTGATAACTGATTCAATTTCTTTGCTGTTTATGGGTCTGTTCAAGCTTTATATATCCTCCTGTTTGAGTTTTGGAAGTGTGTGGGTGTTTAGGAATTTGTCCATTTCTTCCAGGTTGTCCAGTTTGTTGGCATATAATTTTTCATAGTATTCCCTGATAATTGCTTGTATTTCTGAGGGATTGGTTGTAATAATTCCATTTTCATTCATGATTTTATCTATTTGGGTCATCTCCCTTTTCTTTTTGAGAAGCATGGCTAGAGGTTTATCAATTTTGTTTATTTTTTTCAAAAAACCAACTCTTGGTTTCATTGATCTGCTCTACAGTTTTTTTTTAGATTCTATATTGTTTATTTCTGCCCTGATCTTTATTATTTCTCCTCTTCTGCTGGGTTGGGCTGTCTTTGCTGCTCTGCTTCTATTTCCTTTAGGTGTGCTGTTAGATTTTGTATTTGGGATTTTTCTTGTTTCTTGAGATAGGCCTGGATTGCAATGTATTTTCCTCTCAGGACTGCCTTCACTGCATCCCAAAGCATTTGGATTGTTGTATTTTCATTTTCGTTTGTTCCCATATATTTTTAAATTTCTTCTCTAATTGCCTGGTTGACCCATTCCTTCTTTAGTAGGGTGTTCTTTAACCTCCATGCTTTTGGAGGTTTTCCAGACTTTTTCCTGTGGTTGATTTCAACCTTCATAGCATTGTGGTCTGAAAGTATGCATGGTATGATTTCAATTCTTGTATACTTATGAAGGGCTGTTTTGTGACCCAGTATGTGATCTATCTTGGAGAATGTTCCATATGCACTCGAGAAGAAAGTATATTCTGTTGCTTTGGGATGCAGAGTTCTAAATATATCTGTCAAGTCCATCTGATCCAATGTATCATTCAGGGCCCTTGTTTCTTTATTGACCATGTGTCTAGATGATCTATCCATTGTTGTAAGTCGGGTGTTAAAGTCCCCTGCAGTTACCACATTCTTAATAAGGTTGCTTATGTTTGTGAGTAATTGTTTTATATATTTGGGGGCTCCTGTATTCGGCGCATAGACATTTATAATTATTAGTTCTTCTTGATGGATAGACCCTGTAATTATTATATAATGCCTTTCTTCATCTCTTGTTACAGCCTTTAATTTAAAGTCTAGTTTGTTGGTATAAGTATGGCTACTCCAGCTTTCTTTTGACTTCCAGTGGCATGATAAATAGTTCTCCATCCCCTCACTTTCAATCTGAAAGTGTCCTCAGGTCTAAAATGAGTCTCTTGTAGACAGCAAATAGATGGGTCTTGTTTTTCTATCCATTCTGATACCCTATGTCTTTTGGTTGGCACATGTAGTCCATTTACATTCGGTGTTATAATAGAAAGATACGGGTTTAGAGTCATTGTGATGTCTGTAGGTTTCATGCTTGTAGTGATGTCTCCGGTACTTTGTCTCACAGGGTCCCCCTTAGGATCTCTTGTAGGGCTGGTTTAGTGGTGATGAATTCCTTCAGTTTTTATTTGTTTGGGAAGACCTTTATCTCTCCTTCTATTCTAAATGACAGATTTGGTGGATAGAGGATTCTCTGCTGCATATTTTTTTTCTGTTCATCACTTTGAAGATCTCCTGCCATTCCTTTCTGGCCTGCCAAGTTTCAGTAGAGAGATCCGTCACTTGTCTTATCGGTCTCCCTTTATATGTTAGAGCATGTTTATCCCTAGTTGCTTTCAGAATTTTCTCTTTATCCCCGTATTTTGCCAGTTTCACTATGATATGTCGTGCAGAAGATCGATTCAAGTTACGTCTGAAAGGAGTTCTCTGTGCCTCTTGGATTTCAAATCTTCTTTCCTTCCCCAGATCAGGGAAGTTCTCAGCTATGATTTCTTCAAGCACACCTTCAGCACCTTTCCCTCTCTCTTCCTCCTGTGGAATACCAATTATACATAGATTATTTCTCTTTAGTGCATCACTTAGTTCTCTAATTTTCCCCTCATACTCCTGGATTTTTTTCTCTCTCTTTTTCTCAGCTTCCTCTTTTTCCATAATTTTATCTTCTAGTTCACCTATTCTCTCCTCTGCCTCTTCAATCCAAGCCGTAGTTGTCTCCATTTTATTTTGCAGCTCATTAATAGCATTTTTTAGCTCTTTCTGGCTGTTCCTTAGTCCCTTGATCTCTGTAGCAATAGATTCTCTGCTGTCCTTTATACTGTTTTCAAGCCCAGCGATTAATTTTATGACTATTATTCTAAATTCACTTTCTGTTATATTGTTTAAATCGTTTTTGATCAGTTCGTTAGCTGTCCTTATTTCCTGGAGGTTTTTTTGAGGGGAATTCTTCCGTTTCGTCAGTTTAGATAGTCCCTGGAGTGGTGCCAAACTGTGGGGCACTTCCCCTGTGCTGTCTTGAATAACTTGCGTTGGTGGGCGGGGCCACAGTCAGACCTGATGTCTGTCCCCAGCCCACCGCTGGGGCCACAGTCAGACTGGTCTGTGTCTTCTCTTCCCCTCTTCCTGGGGTGGGATTCACTGTGGGGTGGGGTGGCCTGTCTGGGCTACTTGCACCCTGCCAGGCTTGTGGTGCTGGGGATCTGGTGTAGTAGCTGGGGTGGGTCGGCAAGTTGCATGGGGGCGGGAGGGGCAGGCTCAGCTCGCTTATCCTTCGGTGATCCGCTTGGGGAGGGGCCCTGTGGCACTGGGAGGGAGTCAGACCTGCCAGAGGGATGGATCCACAGAAGCACAGTGTTGGGTGTTTGGGCGGTGTGAGCAAGTTCCCTGACAGGAACCAGTTCCCTTTGGGATTTTGGCTGGGGGATGGATGAGGGAGATGGTGCTGGCGAGCGCCTTTGTTCCCCACCAAGCTGCGCTCTGTCATCAGGGGCTCAGCAACTCTCCCTCCTGTTGTCCTCCAGCCCTCCCGCTCTCTGAGCAGAGCTGTTAACTTACAACCTTCCAGATGTTAAGTCCTGCTTGCTCTCAGAACACACTCCGTCCGGCCCCTCTGTTTTTGCCAGTCAGTCTCGGGGGCTCTGCTTGGCTGGCGGGCCGCCCCTCCGCCCCGGCTCCCTCCTGCCACTCCGTGTAGCGTGCACCGCCTCTTTGCCCTTCCTACCCTCTTCCATGGATCTCTCCTCTACGCTTGGCTCCGGAGAATCCGTTCTGCGAGTCTTCTGGCAATTTTCTGGGTTATTTAGGCAGGTGTGGGTGGAATCTAAATGATCCTCATGAGGCGGTGAGCCCTGCATCTTCCTACGCCAACATCTTCCCAGGCACCTCCATTTTTACTTTTAATTCCCTTGCCTTTGGAGGTGTGTCAAGGAAGAGTTTGCTGTCGCTGAGGTCAAAGAGGTTTTTGCCTGCTTTCTCCTCTAGGGTTTTGATGGTTCCCTGTGTGACATTCAGGTCCTTTATCCATTTTGAGTTTATTTTTGTGTATGGTATAAGAAAGTGGTCTAGTTTCTTTCTTTTG
Source organism: Neofelis nebulosa (assembly GCF_028018385.1). NCBI lineage: Eukaryota > Metazoa > Chordata > Mammalia > Carnivora > Felidae > Neofelis > Neofelis nebulosa. The sequence goes on from NC_080782.1 coordinate 232,536,398, forward strand.
CATGTTGCTGTCCAGTTCTCTCAGCACTATTTATTGAAGAGACTGTCTTTTTTCCAATGGATTCTGTTTCCTCCTTTGTCAAAGATTAGTTGGCCATACATTTGTGGGTCCAATTCTGGGTTCTCTGTTCTATTCCATTGGTCTAGGTGTCTGTTTTTGTGCCAATACCATACTGTCTTGATGATGAAAGCTTTGTAGTAGAGGCTAAAGTCTGGGATTATGATGCCTCCTGCTTTGGTTTTCTTCCTCAATATTACTTGGGCTATTTGGGGTGTTCTATGGTTCCATACATATTTTAGAATTGTTCTAGCTTTGAGAAGAATGCTGATGCAATTTTGATTGGGATTGCATTGAATATTTAGATTGCTTTGGGTATGTAGATTGCATTTTGACAATATTTATTCTTCCTATCCAAGAGCATGGAATGTTTTTCCATTTCTTTGTATCTTCTTCAATTTCCTTCATAAGCTTTCTATAGTTTTCAGCATACAGATCTTTTACATCTTTGGTTAGGTTTATTCCTAGGTATTTTATGGTTCCTGATGCAGTTGTGAATGGGATCAATTTCTTTCTCTTTCTGTTGCTTCATTATTGGTGTATAAAAATGCGACCAATTTCTGTACATTGATTTTTTTTTTTTTTTGTACGCTGCAACTTTGCTGAATTCGTATATCAGTTTTAGCAGACTTCTGGTGGAGTCTGTCGGGTTTTCCATGTAGAGTATCCTGTTGTCTGTGAAAAGTGAAAGTTTTACTTCATCTTTGCCAATTTTGATGCCTTTGATTTCATTTTGTTGTCTGACTGCTGAAGCTAAGACTTCCAACACTATGTTAAACAACAGTGGTGAGAGTAGACATCCCTATCATGTTCCTGATATCAGGGGAAAGCTCTCGGTTTTTTGTCATTGAGGGTGATATTAGCTGTGGGCTTTTTGTAAATGGCATTTATGACATTTAAGCATGTTCCTTCTATCCTGACTTTCTTGAGGGTTTTTATTAAGAAAGGATGCTATATTTTATCAAATGGTTTCTCTGCATCTCTTGACAGGATCATATGGTTCTTCTCATTTATTAATGTGATGTATCACATTGATTGCTTTGCAAATATTGAACCAGCCCTGCAGCCCAGGAATTAATTTCACTTGATCATGGTGAATAATTCTTTTTATATGCTATTGAATTCGATTTGCTAGTATCTTGTTGAGAAGTTTTGCATCCATATTCATCAGGGATATTGACCTGTAGTTGTCTCCTCCCCCCCCCCCCCCCCCCCCCCCCACCGCTGGGTCTCTGTCTGGTTTGGGAATCAAAGTAATGCTGGCTTCATAGAATGAGTCTGGAAGTTTTCCTTCCCTTTCTATTTTTTGGAACAGCTTGAGAAGGATAGGTATTATCTCTGCTTTACATGTCTGATAGAATTCCCCAGGGAAACCATCTGGTCTAGGACTCTTATTTGTTGGGAGATTTTGATAACTGATTCAATTTCTTCACTGGTTGTGGATCTTTTCAAATTTTCTGTTTCTTCCTGTTTCACTTTTGGTAGTGTGTATTTGTCTAAGAATTTGTCCATTTCTTCCAGGTTGTCCAGTTTGTTGGCATATAATTTTTCATAGTATTCCCTGATAATTGCTTGTATTTCTGAGGGATTGGTTGTAATAATTCCATTTTTATACATGATCTTATCTATTTGGGTCCTCTCTCTTTTCTTTTTGAAAAGCCTGGCTAGAGGTTTATCAATTTTATTTTTTCAAAAAACCGACTTTTAGTTTCATTGATCTGTTGTACTGTTTTTTCGGATTCTATGTTGTTTATTTCTGCTCTGATTTTTATTCTCTTCTGCTGGGTTTGGGGTGTGTTTGCTGTTCTGCTTCTAGTTCCTTAAGGTGTACTTTTTTTTTTTTTTCCTTTTAGTACTTTGAATACATCTTGCCTGTCACTTCTGACCTGCAAAGTTTCTGCTGAAAAATAAGCTGATAGTCTTATGGTGGTTTCCTTATATAGAATAATTTCTCTCTTGCTTTTAACATTTTCTTTCTTTGGTTAGGTTTTGATATTTTTCTTATAATGTGCCTTGATATGGATCTCTTTGGATTTATCTTGTTTGGGACACTCTATGCTGCTTGTGCCTGCAGGTCTGTTTCCTTTCATTGTCTGTTTTGTCTTTTACTTTCATTTGGAACACATTGCTCTGTCTCATTTTGCCTATCTCTGTGTCTGTGTCCGTATTAGGTAGTTCAACTATGTCTGCTGGTCTGGAAGGAGTGGCCTTATGTGGGAGAGCCTATGGGGTGCAGAAGCACAATCACTTGTACACCAGACTCAGATGCTCCAGGCCTGTTCCCTCGGAGCTGCATGCACCCCCTGCTCAGTGGTGCCAGACTGTTGTGGCTGTGTTGCTGGGAGGGCTGGTCCCTGTCCTAGCTGGCTCTGCATCTGGAGCAACTGATGGAGGTGTGCAAATGGGGTTGAGTTGGTGCCTGGCCTGGCTGGCTGTGAGGACCTGCTGAGGTGCAAGGTTGTACAGGACTCTCAATGGGGGCATGTTTCCTGGCATTAGCAGTCTAGAGTGGCACTTGCCAGTGCTGGGCTCAGCATGGCAGAAAGAACAAAAATGGCTTCTGTCCATGTCTCTCAGTCTCCATGTAGGGCCCCAGGTGCTTCCTGAGTCCCTGGCAGGTACTCCAAAATTAGTAAGTCGGTCTCCTTCACCTGTGATGTGTGCCCTTTTTGATCTGGTATTTATGTACTGGTTTCTGGTTGAGTGAGTACCTGTACATGAGGGCTTTTAAGGATGAGCAGTGGGTGTTATATGTAAGTGATGAACCACTAAATCCTAGTCCTGAAACCATTATTACACTCTATATTAACTACCTTTGATTTAAATAAAATAAAAAAAAACATAAAAAGGAGAGTAGAATTCCTTTTCCTTACAGTTCTATAATTTTCTTGGACCTATTCCATTTTGTTTTTCATAGGTGTTTTGGGGACTCATGTCTCATGCAGGATGTAAGGGCCAGGGTTCCTGATATAGATCTCAAATATTTTGCTTTTCAGAAAAAAGCTTATAACTTTGAGAACTTTCCTGACTATGGAACACTGTGCCAGGAGTATGTGTTTTCTTTGGTGAGACCTCTTGCCTCTTTTACCTGTCTCTGTGCTTTTCCTTTTGGTGAAGGCTCTATTCATCCAGTTTCTAGGTCTTTTTCTGTGGGAATTACTCTGAATATAATTGTAGATTTTTGGTGTCCATTGGAGGATGTGCGCTCAGGATCTTTCTATGCTGCCGTCTTGAACCCTCCCCTCCTCAAAAAAGTTACTACAATTAGTTAATAGTTGTACCTATGGAAACATAAAAAACATCTTGGCTCATACTCCCTGTTACAGGCTACTTCTAGAAAATTACTGAAGGTTTGGATATTGTATGTTAGAAAAGCAAGTTACATCTGTTAGTCTAGGTAAATATGCGTAGGAAGACAGTAGCAGTTAGATTGTTGTGTGTGTCTGTGCCCCTGTTTTTTCACGTCAGGTAGAGCTAGGTGAGTGTTACGACAGACTCTATAATCCAAAGCAGGAGTTTTGATTCTATTTCACAATTTTAAGGATGACAACCTCATGATAGGTGTCAACGATTAGAGCCCTCACTCTTGTGATTTCTCTTTGGTTGGTTATAGAGAGAGCTGGTTGAAAGTCACCAACTTAGCCATGTCCACTTACAATGAGGTTACAGATAGGCCCTCTCTGGAGCAGGAACTGTGACTGCCAGCCATGGACCCTAGATGAATGGTGCCCCTTGCGGTTGTCACTGTGGCAACCCCCATGCACATCTGTAAATGTATGTCAAAGGCAAAGATCTTGTAAACCAGAAATAAAATCCATGGTCAATATGTATTTTGTATTTTTTTTTTTTAAGTCTAAAGGAAGTTCTGAATAGAAGATCAACCAAGATTACATCACAAAAACTTTAAATGTATTTACAGAGTGAATAAGTTACATAGATAAACTTTGAATATGTTTCTGATGTGCAACTGGTTTACATGCACACATCTAACACTTGACAGCATTAAGTTTAAGGAGAAAACTGAAGAATGGCCCTTTACATATATGTTACAAATAAAACATGACATCTCTTAAGTAACAAAGTGACAACTCATAGTTTATCTTTATGATTCTACTTCTGGCTATCCAAATGGATATTAAAATATGCATGCGTGACCGGTGAAAAGACTTGGAATTTGTAATGTGAATTTAACTTTTTTCTACAAAATGGCAAAGTTGGTTAAAATTAACACTCATCCTTTTGTAGTATAAATATGCTCATATAAGCAACCTTCTAGTAAAAAGCAGCCAAGACCTTTACAAAAAGGTCTGTCTGGACCATATTTGGTGCTAGGGTCCTAATCACAGACTCCTGCAAAGAGATCCAGGGCTTTCAGAAACAGTAGCCTAGCAACATAAGAAAGGTACTTCATAGCAGCTCCTTTTAGATACAGTAATTGTATTCAAATTACAGTGTATATTAAATTGTCCATTTACAATTCCCTTTTCACATACACAGGCTGTCAGCTTTTGACCGTCTTACAATTTTCAGTGGCCAGCTTCATTCTGCCTGTCCCTTCCTCAGCCCACCAAAAAAAGAAAAAAAGGAAAAAAAAGAAAAAAGAATGTACAAGTTTTAGAATATAAAACATTTTTTAGTGAAGAAAACATTGCACTTTTGCCAATCTAAAACTGCTTCTAGAAAGGAAGGTATTATTCAGTGTAGTCGGCTTTGGTATGCAATGGAAGTCACTTTCTTCAGTAGTGAGTTGCATCTGCTCAGTGAAATGATAACATCTTTGTGCCACACAGCATGATGGATGGAGTCTGTCCCAGAATGTTCTATGCTACCTTGGTTCTTATTGTATTGCTACACGTTGGAAGTTCTGTCATCCTGTTTAGAAAAAGTCCTACAGGTAACAAGAGGGAGAACAGTCTGACCAAGCCTTCTGAAGGCTGAAAAGACACTGAATGACGTCACCCCAGCATGACAGCACCCCCAGCTTGGAACGCATGGGGGATGGGAGGCTCCTGTCAGAGACTAGTGCCAGAAACACTGGAGTCTGGAAGAAAAGTAGTGAGGACTCGGTAACTCTGGGCCCTGCGAATCATGTCCCGGATCTCCATGTTCAGCTCCATCAGCTTGGTGCAGATTTCGGTCAGGCTCTGATTAGACCCTACCAACGCGTAAGTACCCGTTTGTCCCAGAGTTTGATGACGGAAATAAATATTCAGTAGTGTCTGGACCTCATCGTCAGAACTGCTTCCAAAGATGTCATTGGGCCACAGACTTCTGCAATTAAAAAACAGCACAGATTAGAGGCACTATTGATCACAAAGTTGGGAGGTTATTAGCCTCGGTAATATAAGAATATTACTTAAAAACACTAGCTTTGAGATATAACTCACATACTATACAATTCAACCATCTGAAGCATACAACTCAATGGCCTTTAGTATATTCAGAGTTTTGCAAACATCACCATAACCAACTGTAGAATGTTACTGGTTTCGATGAAAATATCTAAAGCTTCTAACTATCAGAACGGAATTTGATTTGCTATAACATTCTGATTCTGACGAATGTGAAGATAGTATCAAAATGTAAGGGGACAAGGATACATTCAGATAATAGTTCTCAAGGTATACTCCAACATAATCTGAAGTGTTTCAACATTTTTAGGGATGACCAAAAGGCGAAAAATAACACCTAGACTTTAGACACACAAGTTCTAAAATCTGGTATTTCTGGCGTGGTAAAGAGCTGAGAAGGATGTGTACAAAATATCTGGATGTCCCTTCTGTAGTGATTCAGTCCCCCACCATGACAAAGTAACTATTAGGCAAGGATTTCCTTTAACCATTTCTAAAAGCAATAGTAGAGTTACCTGCATTCCCTGATTTGCCGTAAAGCCTTGCCAAGTTCATTGTTCTTCAGGCACTCCAGCATGGACTGGATGGCCGCTTCGGTGGATGTGAAGGTTGGCTCAGACCATGCACCCTCTATATAGAGAGGGTCAGCTGCAATGGCTGCAGTGGCCTCCTTCAGGTTTTTCTTTAAGTCACTCAGTTCCCTGGACATATTTAACAGCTGTTAAAAAAAAAAGTTATTTTTGTATTTAGTTGCAAGCTGGATTTTGCATCCCTTAGAGAAGAAATCTTCATTGTATTAAGGTCTGGTTAAGCACAAGCTTAATATCTTGGTAAGCTAAAACAGGACAAATAAAATTACTACATGGGATGTGTAAGGGGTTGGATGCATTGGATAACTTTATGTATCAACCACTGGGATACTCTCCTTAGATGAGGGGCTAACATTTCCTTTAACATGTTTTCTATTTAAGTAGAAGGACAAACCCGGAGTTAAAATGCGTAAGACAATAGGCTTGGGTGGAGCTGGGTTCAAATGCCAATTCTGCACTGCACTGTGGGACCGTAGTCAAGTACATAGACTTATATGTGCTTCAGTTTTCTCATTTGTAAGACCGAAGACATTACCTGCCTCACAGGTAACTTTAAAGATGAGACGATGTATATAAAATGCTTAGTATTAAGCATTTATGTGCCAAATAAATGTAATCATAAACCTAGATCTTGCTTGAAAAAGAATTTTTTCTCACTATTTGTATGCTATGGGAAAAGATGAAAGATACAATTTAAGGAAGAAAAATCTCAAGGTGAGGTTAGTATTCATGTTACAGAGGTAAGAGATATTTTACCTCAAAACTTCTCCGTTGGTACCAGCGATCATAAAAAGAGAACCTACGTCACTTCTTCGTGCCCCCAAAATATACTATGGAAGTCAGCTGTTTTGTAATTTGATCTCAAGGGCATTTTAATGACTTGATGTGCACTTAAAGGTTCATTTTGTCCTTTGTAATGTAAGTTGATGATGTCTTCTTTGGAAAGTTGATGTATCCAACATTTTCATCTTTCTTCGTTTCCAGCTAGCCCACGGGGCCAGAATTATTTGTCTTCGCACAGATGCCTATTAAATGCAACTACCTACTCCAGTACTAGGCTTAAAATTTACCGAGGTAATTCTTCTAAGTAAGATATCAGAGAAAGAGCTTGGGAAGACGGCAGAGTAGGGCGACCCTGAGCTCCCTTCCTCCAGGGACAGCCTGAGGCTACAACTTCATATAATGCAACACCCTCTGAAAACAACCTTAAGACCAGCAGAACAGCGTTTTCACAGCTAAAGCTATAAAGAAAGGCTACATCGATAGGGTGGGAGGGGCAGAGACATGGTAAAGAACCAAACTCCAGGTGTGGCGATCCACAAGGAGGAAGGGTATCACAGGGGCAGAGCTCCCTGAGGAGTGAGGGGATCAAGCCCCACATCAGGCACGCCTTGTCCTGGGAGTCAAAATGGGGAAGATGAGCCCCCATACCATCCAGCTTTGAAAACCCCTGGGGCTCCAGAAGAGGGGGAGGACTATAGTAAACTGAGGTTCTGCTTTTAAAGGGCCAGCACACTATATCAATCATTCTGAGGCATTTCAGAGGCAGTAGTATTAAAAACATCTGGGCTATATATGAAGCAGATTTATTGACTAACTTTAGGGCATGTGTCAGACAGGCAGGGATTTATAGGAACTTCTTGGAATAAAAGTGTTGGTTTCTTCCTCTCAAGTCTAGCCGGCCTGATGCTGGGGGCATCCAGTTCTGCCAATCTCTACCACCGCTAGCTCTGCCATGGCAGGCAGGCCTCTCAGCCAGAAGGTACCAGGGGCTAACCCCCACTACCAGCAGACCTGTGGCACCTGTAGCCAGGTAACTCAGCCAGCCTAGGTGGGGTCAGCCCTGCTCCCCAACATGCCTGCAGGAATCCTGGCCCAGTAACAAAGGCAGGCACGTACAGCCCACAGAGGCGATGCCCCTGGCGTGCCTGGTTCTCCTGACCAGGGGAATGTACTACGGGGCTCTGGAGGACACCTTTTATATAAGGCCACTAATTTCAAGATCTAATACGAGGAAACAGAGTTAGACAAAATGCGGAAAGAGGGAAATACGTTCCCAATGAAAGGACAATATAAAACCTGAGAAGTCCCAAACAAAACAGATGAGTAATCTACCTGATACAAGTTCAAAGGAATGGCCATAAAGATACTCACTAGACTTGAGTAGATGAACTCAGAATTTCAACAAAGGGAAAATATAAACAACCAGTCAGAATTGGAAAATATAATAACTGAAATGAAAAATACAATAGAGGGAATTAAAAGCAATTAGAGGATGCAGAAGAATGGGTCAGCAATCTGGAAGACAGTAATAGAGAGCATACAAGCTGAACCGCAAAAAGAAAACCAAATTTTAAAAAAATGAGGCTAAGTTAAGGGACCTTTGGACAACATCAGTATTACTAAGATTTGCATTATAGGGGTCAGAAGGAGAAGACAGGGGCAGATAAGTAATAACAGACAACTTCTCTAACCCTGAGAAGGAAATACTCCAGATCCAGGCCCAGAAGTACAGAGCGCCTCGAACACAATGAACCCAAGGAGGTCACATAATATTTAAAATGTCAAAAAATTAAAGAATCCTAAAAGCAGCAATAGGAAAGCAAGTAGTTACACAGGAGGGAAGCCTCATCAGGCTATAAGCTGATTTCTTGGCAGGAATTTTGAATGGATCATGCCACTGCCTTTTGGCCTGCAAAGTGCTAAAAGGAAAAAAGTCTATAACCAAGAATACCCTACCTGGGAGCTTATCATTCAGAATTGAAGGAGAGATGGAGTTTCCCAGATGAACATTAAAGGAGTCTATCCCCACTAAACCAGTCTTATAAGAAATGTAAGGGACTTCTTTAAGCAAAGAAGAGTCCATAACTAGAAGAAATAATGAAAGGAAAAAATTTCACTGGTAAACCTATACTGAAGATGGCAGGTCATTTATTTAGTATAATGGCTAAAAGAAAAAAACTAGTGAAATCCCTTATATCTACAAAAATTAGGTGATACACAAAATAGACATAAAATATACATACGTAAAATGGGGTAGGGAATTAAAGATGTAGCTTTTAGAACATGTTTGAACTTCAACTTAAAACATATTGCTAGACACATAGGATGTTATATATGAACCCCATGGATAACCACAACCAGAAAGCATAACACTGAAGAAAAGAAAGCCATCAAAAGGCAAGGAAAGAGAAGAAGAGAAGAGCTATAAAAATAACCAGAAAACAAGATACTACCTATGAGTACATACCTATCAATAATTGCTTTCAATGTAAATGTTCTAAATGCTCCAATCAAACCCCTAGAATGAATGAATATATAAAAAGAAAACAAGATCCACTTATATGCTGCATACAAGAGACCAACTTCAGACCTAGAGACATACAGACTGAAAGTGAAGGAATGGGAAAAATATTCCATGCAAATGCAAGTGGGAAAAAAAGCTGGGGTGGCAGTATTTATATCAGACAAAATAGACTTTGAAGTAAAGACTAACAAGAGACAAGGACATTACATAAGGATAACCCAACAAGAAGATATAGCAATTGTAAATACCTATGTACCCAAGCCTAAGAGCACCTATATAGATAAAGCAAGTATTAACAGACATAAAGGGAGAAACTGACATTAATACATTAGTAGGGGAATTAAATACTCATTTACATCAAGGGATAGATTATTCAGACAGAAAATCACAGAAGATTTGAGTGCCATAAGACTAGATGGATTTAGGATTTAACAGATCTATACTGAACATTCTGCCCAGGAATAGAATACACGTTCCTTTCAAGTGCACATGGAACACTCTCCAGGACAGATCACATGTTAGGCCAAAAAACAGATCTCAATAAATTTAAGTAGATAGATACCATATCTACATATCTACAAAAGATGCTTGCATCTTTTGTAATCACAATGGTATGAAAGTAGAAATCAATTTAAAAAGTAATGGAAAAAAACACATGGAGCCTAAACAACATGCTATTAAACAATGGATCAATTAAGAAATCAAAGAAAAATATCCCAAGACAAATGAATATGGAAACACAATGGTTCAAAATTGATAGGACTTAGCAATAGAATTTTTTTTTTTATGTTTTATCTTTGAAAGAGAAAGAGAAACAGAGTGCAAGCCAGGGGAGGGGAAGAGAGAGAGGGAGACACAGAATCCAAAGCAGGCTCTAGGCTCTGAGCTGTCAGCACAGAGCCCGACATGGGGCTCGAACACACAGACTGAGATCATGACCTGAGTCAAAGTCAGACACTTAACCGAGTCACCCAGGCCCCCTTGCAATAGTATTTCCAAGAGGAAAATTTACAATGCTTCAAGCCTACCTCAAGAAATAAGAAAAATCTTAATCTAACCTGACATCTAAAGGAACTAGAGAAAGAAGAACAAACAAAGCACTGTTAGAAGAAAGGAAATGACAAAAGATCAGAGTAGAAATAAATGAAATGGAATCTAAAAAAAATGGAAAAATGAAACTAAGAGTGGCTTACTAGAAAAGATAAAGACCGGGGTGCCTGGATGGCTCAGTTGGTTTAAACGTCCGACGCTTGGTTTCGGCTCAGGTCATGATCTTGCAGTTCATGAGTTCAAGCCCCACATCTAGCTATGTGCTAGCAGCAAGGAGCCTCCTTGGGATTTCTCTCCCCTTCTCTCTCTGCCCCTCCCTGGCTTGTGTGCATTCTCTCTCTCTCTCTCAAAATAAACATTAAAAAAATATGTTGAGTAATTCCTAGGAATAATCTTCCAAGACTGAATCAGGAATAGAAAATCTGAACAAATTGCTAGTAATGGAATTGAATAATCCCCAAACTCTCAGCAAACAAAAGTCCAGGACCAGATGGCTTCATGGGTGACTTCTACCAAACATGTAAAAAAATATTTAATACCTATCCTTCTCAAAGTATCCCAAAAGTTGAAGAGAAAGGAAAGCTCTAATGCTATATATGTAAAAATTGTCAACGAAACATTTGCAAACAGAGTTCATCAATATATTAAAAGGAGCATTTGCCATGATCAAGGGGATTTATCTCAGGGATTAGGGATGGTTCAATAGCTACAAAGCAACCAATGTGACAGCTACATTAACAAAATGAAAGATAAAAATTATATGATCTCAATAGATTCAAAAAAAGCATTTGACAAAATTCAGCATCCATTCATAAAAAACCTCTTAAAGTGGGTATAGAGGGAACATACATCAATGTACTAGAGGTCATATATAACATACCTGTAGCTAATATCATACTCAACACGGAAAAGCTGAAAGCTTTTCCTCTAAGATCAGGAACAAGCCAAGGATGCCCACTCTTGCCATTTTTATTCAATATGGTACTGGAAGTACTAGCTACAGCAATCAGACATGAAAAAGAAAGAAAAGGCATCCAGATTGGTAAGGAGTACATTAAACTGTCACTATTTGCAGATGTCGGGATACTATATATAGAAAACTCTAAACTCCACCAAAAAACGATTAGAATCAATGAATTCAGTAAAGTTGCAGGATACAAAATTAATATACAGAAATCTGTTACATTTCTGTACACTAATAGCCAACTATCAGAGAAATTAAGAAAAACAATCCTATTTACAATTCCATGAAAAAGAATAGAATGCACAGAAATAAATTCAAGGAGGTCAAAGATCTGCACTCTGATAACCATGAGACGTTGATGAACGAAGCTGAAGATGACACAAATGGAAGGATATAGCATGCTCACATATTGGAAGATTATTTTATTTTATTTTATTTTTTTTTAAATTTTTTTTTCAACGTTTTTTATTTATTTTTGGGACAGAGAGAGAGACAGAGCATGAACGGGGGAGGGGCAGAGAGAGAGGGAGACACCGAGTCGGAAACAGGCTCCAGGCTCCGAGCCATCAGCCCAGAGCCTGACGCGGGGCTCGAACTCACGGACCGCGAGATCGTGACCTGGCTGAAGTCGGACGCTTAACCGACTGCGCCACCCAGGCGCCCGGAAGATTATTTTAAAAAGGTCAATACTACCCAAAGCAGTCTACAGCTTTCGTGCAATTCCTGTGAAAATACCAATGGCATTTTTCATAGAACTAGAACAAATCCCAAAATTTATATGGAATCACAGAACCCCAAAAGCCAAAGCAATTGTGAGACAGAACAGCAAAGCTGGAGGTATCCCAATCCCAGACTTCAAACTACATTACGAAGCTATAGTAATCAAAGACAGCATGGTAGTGGAACAAAAAGACACACAGATGCTTGGAAAATAGAAGAGGGCCTAGATATAAGTCCATAGTTACACAATTAATGGACAAGGCACAAATACATGATGGAGGAGAAAAAAATCTTTTCATGAAATGGTGTTGGGAAAATGAGACCACTTTTTAATACCGTGTCCAAAAATAAAATGGATTAAAGATGGGCAGTATACTCTTGGGCACTGGTCTTATCAATATTTTCTTGGATACATCTCTTCAGGCAAGAGCAGCAAGCGCAAATAGAAACAAGTAGGATTACATGCAACTAAAAACTTTTTGTGCAGTAAAGGAATCCATCAATAAAATGAAAAAGCAACCTATTAAATGGGAGAAAGTATTTGCAAATGATGTATCTGATAAAGGATTAATCTCCAAAATACATTACCACTCACACAGCCTGATGAAAAAATGGGCAGAGGACTTGAATAGGCACTTTTTCCAAAGACCTACAAATGGCCAACAGTCCAATGAAAAGATGTTCAACATCACTAATCATCAGGGAAATGCAAATTGAAACCGAAATGAGGTACCCCTTCACACCAGTCAGAATGGCTAATATCCGAAAGATGAGAAATAACAAGCGTTGGGGAGACTGGGGAAAGGAAGCCCTTGTGCACGGTTGGTGGGGATGTAAATTGGGGCAGCCACTGTGGAAAAACAGTATGGAAGTTCCTCAAAAAATTAAAAATAAAACTACCGTATGATCCACTTATTCCACTACTGGGTATCTAACCCAAAGAAAACAAAAACACTAATTAGAGGAGATAAATGTACCCCTTTGTTTATGGCAGGGTTATTTACAATAGCCAAGATAATGGAAGCACCCCAAGTGTCCGTTGATAGATGAATATGTAAAGAAGACGTGGTACAAAGATACACACACACACACACACACACACACACAATGGATAATTACACAGTCATAAAGACAATGAGATCTTGCCTTTGACAACATGGATGCATCTAGAGGGTATTATGCTAAGTAAGTCAGATGGGAAGAGATAAAAACTATATGATTTCACTTACATGTGGCATCTAAAAAACAAAAAAAAAAGCAGAAACAGATTCAAATATAGAGAACAAACTTGTGGTTGCCAGAGGGGAGAGGGGTTGGGGACTGGGTGAAAGATGTGAAAGGGATTAAGAGGTACAAAGTTCCAGTTGTAAAATAAGTCACAGGGATGAAAAGTACAGCATAGAGTAAATAATATTATAATAACTTTGGTAACTACACTTACTGGGGTGGCATTCCCTAATGTATATAAATGTGGAATCAGGATGTTGTATGTGTAAAACTAATATAATATTGTTTGTCAAGTATACTTTAATTAAAAAAAGATATTAGAGAATTTTATGTGTATAATTTTTAAGTTTGCAAGTCAGTATCTTAATTATTTTAAATCTAGGGATGTCTTATATACTGTGTGTATGTATGTAGCATTTAAAACTTACCTAGATTTAAAATAACTGAGGAGAAATCACTTTACATTTACTAGATTTAAATAATTATGCAAAACGTATATACACATGGTATGAATACTTAATTTTTTAATCTAAAGTGAAACTTAAATTGCTTTGTAAATATAGAAAATGGCATGAGTCACATTTGCATGTGCATTAGTTTTTGAGCATAGATGGACTCTAAGGATCCTGTTAGTATTTGCTAGAATAGTAATAAGAGCAAACTTTATCTTGACAACATGTCCTATAATTTGTATCAACTGTGTTCTCTTTTATCTAATAATCTGCAACGCTGTGGAGGGAACCTGTTTGTTTCCTACCCCTCCCTTGAAATTGGCCTTTGGAAGTATCCTTAAGAACTACCCATTTTCCTTTCATCACTGGCATTTGTGTTTCTCCTCCTCTCCCCTCCTCCGATGTGCGGTTTCCTGGGCTCCCTCCTCCCCTCACCACTCTTGGCAGGATGGTTTCATAAACTCCTGGCTGTTCACTGGTGCCCAGCACGTCTGTACCTTTAGTCCACCACATCTCTCCTCCGACCTCAGCTCCTCCCATTTAACTGCCTGCGAGATGTGGTTAAGCCTGGGCATGGTCTACTGGGGGAGAAGTCGTCTTTGACCCATATGTATGGATGCACTGTGGACTCAGTCCTCTTTATCCCTGTCTCAGAGGTGGCAGGTACAAAAAGCTAAATCTCAAGAAGAGAAACCACAATACCGGGAACGGTTTTAAGTATCGATGTCCAGAACACCAGGGCCAGGACGAGGGTGGGCCAAGTGAGGCCTTTCGGCACAGCATCGGGGAGGCCCTCGCTCTCAGGGCTGTCCTTCAATTTTGAGCCGAGGCTTGTCGCTTGCCTCACCCCAGTCCTGGTGCTGCTAGATCAATTATGTGGGAATCAAATCGCTCGGACAGTTATAAGGGGGATGGGAGGAGAGAAGAAAAGGAAAGGAATGATTTGCATGGTAGGACTCAGGGTCGGGAGGTGTGTGGCTCACCTCTGGCATGGAGCTGACTTCGTGCACCTGGCCGATGAGCTTACAGTAGGACTGAAAGAGCAGCAGCAGCTGGAAGTGCAGCTTATATAACCTCTGACACAGTTCCAATTGCTAGAGAGAGAGTTTGCATGGGAAGAAGTCGTTATTAAAGATCACTCTTGTATAGCAAGTGAAGTCTCAGGGTAGAAAAACATGTTTTTCTCTCTAAATCAAGGAAACATAACTAGCTGTTCTTATTCCAGATGAAACAGAACAATAGAATCCAGTCAATAAATATCAGTGAGAAAAATCACAATATGATATAGAATCGTTCCTGGAAGTTGACTAACTAGAGAGGAGTAGTAGCTATAAAGGGACTCCGTGAATCGCCACATTCCCATATATTTGCCAGTTATGCATCTACAAATTATGACCACGGTCATCTTCATTGTGGTTGTCTTAATTTTTATAAGCTAAAATTGTTTGAAGAATTTTTTTATTCAAGGGAAATTTAATTTTTCAATTGAAGACATTTTTCAATTTTTATTGAAAAGCAAAACATTAAGTCATTCTAGGTGTTAAATTTATAAATCCAGCAGTTTGGGAGGTTACTCCATGAGACAATTGTGGCGGCCTTTTTGGGTGCAGACGCTCATCTTAAAGCCTGTGTAAACACAGTGGGCAGTCACATGTTCCTCTAAGGTGCTGTATCTGTTTTATTGACAGTGCTTCTACTCGGTGCTCAATAAATGTTTGTTGAATTACAGAGATAGAAAGGGGCTACAAGTGCTTCCAAAAAGGAGAAATTAAGTACACATTCAAAACTCTCCGTGGAAAGAACATCAAAAACTAGTCCTCTAAAATGGCCCTTGAGCCCTATAGATACCTCTGGAATTTAAAATGTTTTCATTATATGGCTTATGTATACCATGAGGGAAAAGTACATCTTGAGTAATTCCAACACCAACGATCATACTACTCTTTGAGCCGTATCTGCTTGCAATGGCCTCTACACTTCGCCTGTTTTATTTGAAGAATGAGTTAGCTCCTAGGTGGTGGATGTGGATTCTGTGAAAGGAAAAGTGCAGCCTTCATGAGATAGAATTTCATGGCTCAGCAGGCACCAGTGAAAGTGGGTTAAATATGTGGCTTCAACTAAACATGTCACTGTTCAGTTTTCACATGTGGTTAAGTAAGGATAAATGGGCCCTTTCTTTTGCTAATACTCATAAAGAACTCAGAATGGAGAGCTTCTGAGGTCATTTAAAATTGTTCCCCCAAATGAGTTGAGGGAGAGAAATTATAAGAATTTAAATTTAGGCTTTAAGAAGATATCCTATAGTGTTGTTAACAGACTTTTGATCCTAATTGTTAAAAGTTACCAAAATCACGCTAAGGCTATAGTGAATGAAGTTTTCTTTCTCTTGTCCTTTCCCTGGTCCCTGGGGGAAAAGAACCATTCTAGATTTAGGTTTAGACTTATTTGATCTCTCGGTGCTGATAGTGAACATAAGTTTAAAGAAGTAGCTACACTCACACATTTAACCCAAATTAGATCTTTGGTGGTTTCAGTAAAGCATTTTGCTTTTTGATCACTTAAACCTTTCTGTATGGAAGTTTGTTAAAATCTGATATAAAAGATAACTGCCAGAGTCTTGCAGATAAATAAAGTATTGTTTAAATCATCACCTTCACAATTTAGGGTGAAACCTAGCTATGGAAACTCTGTCCTCTGTAAGTGTAAGATAATGCTGGTTATTACTCAAAATATCCCACTGATAGTATGAGAATTCATAGCAACTTAAGTTTCTACTTTGGGACAAAAGCAGCCCAGAATGCTACTCATTCACTGCACGTCTTAGTCTACCAAATAAAATAAAATGAAACGCAGAGGGGAAAACATGCTAAGAGATACAACAGTAACAGTAAAAATAAGATTTGTTATGGGTCCATGCCTAAAATGGACAAAGAGTATGAAAGAAAGTTAACTTACTGCAAGAGATTCCATTTGCTACACAGCAAGCATGGCACAGGAAACAAAGGAAAGGAAAGAAAGTACAGGGTCAGTGTAATGCATGCAACGGAAAGCATGGCCCTCTTCCAAGAGCAGAACCGTCAGCATAAGTATTAGCATCGCTTGCCCAAACTTGATAAACGGTTGCACATCTTGTACCCATTCAACATGCACAGCGGTCCAGTTAAAAAGAAGCTTGAATGGGAAACATGTCACTGAAAAATATAATTTGTAATCGTTTAGATCCTCTGATTAGTTGGTTTAGGTTTTGTCAGTCTTGGACACTAGAAGTGCAAACTTTTATTGCTTGAAGGTTTTAGTGTTTAAATAATATGCGAACATAGTAAAACTGTGAGGAGACCAACTGAGTAACTCGAAAGAACTGTAGCCCAAACAAATTATGCTATTGCTAACTATTGGTTAAGGCAGAGTCTTTAATCTGTTTGGTTTCTTATCTGCTCAACTATGACTATCCAGTTAACATAGAATATAATTAACCATCTAAGTGGCATTTTCTTTAGATTCAGCTCACCTTCCTCATTAAGAATATTTTATAGGACTGCTAGATGTAGTCATTTCAAAGGAATAAATCTAGTCTGTATAATCTCAAACAAGAGTGAGATATGACAAATAATTTTCTTGTATTTCATTTCTTATAATTTTATCAATTTTTAAAAGTAATCTAGAACTGATGGGTAGTTTAGCATATAAATTTGTAACAGGGCCATGTTCCATTATGGCTTCCATTTTTTGGTGTCATCATATCATAACCATAGACGTGGCTTTAAGGAAAGTGTGAGTGTGTGCAAAGATAACCAGAATCTGACAGAATACTAAAAAAAATGTCCATTCCTAATTACGGATCAACATATCTGGTTCTGGATTTTCAGAATATTTAAAGACATATCTAACTCAGTTTCTAATCCTTGATAGGAAAAACCACTTATTTTAAAGCTCTTTCTAAAAAAAAAAAAATCTCTGGGTTGTTACCAGTTTAATGTATTATATTCAATATAAGGTACCATATATACAAAAGATAAAACTATCAAATTATTAGTATCTTCAAACATAAAGCCTCACCATTACCAACCACCTCCAACTCCACCCTCTGCTCTCTGAGGGTCTTTTCTTGCCTCACCTGTTACTCATATTGTGTAAGTTACATACACTGATGACTATTGTGTTTATTGAGTAGTTTTTTGGACCTTGGCCATGAATATCTTTTAAAGCTTTGAAAGATAAATATGTTGAAGCCTGTGATAGAGATTACACAGCCTGAGGTATTTACTGTTTTCAAGAAAACTTCATGCCTAGATGTTTTTATAACCAAACCTTAAGTACTGAAAAATGTGCTATCTTTTCACTGTTTTCCAAAACAAGGTTGTAATCCAAGAAAGTCATCAAATCAGTTAAAGCAGAATGTCCTCTGTTCAATAAAGGCAAATGAGCCTTTTTGACTTCAGCTTGGTGCTGAGGAATTTCATTGTCAATCAGTTCCTCCCACTCAGCTCTCAGGGCACAAAACTGTATTTCTTGGGGGATGGCCAACTTGACACACAGCAGTTCTCGGGGTCTGTCTTAAAGTCTCCTTTTTAGGTAGGCTGGTACAAGCTGCCTTGATATTTATTATCTCAGAATCCTTTCCTAGGCCACAGGCTGGGGCCTCGTTTGCATTTAGAGCTCTCAAAAAGATAGTGAAAAATGCCTTTCTGGGGGGTGATTTTATGGAAAATGTTAAAACCTTTTATCTCTCCTGTGCTAATATTTTCCTGTATTCAGGTTTTAAAAATAATCCCCTCCTAAGTCTTTATGAACGTATTTATGTTTGGGTGACTTAAGATTCCTTTTGAAACTGTTATGGGAACGTCACCATTTTATTTGGTCAGAAGGATTTTCTTCAAGCTCCACTCCTGCACTCCTAATATCACTTGATTTATAAATTGGAGTTAGAGGTAGGTTTTCTCAAAATGAGGAAAAAAAGGTCAAGAAACCAGGATGTTCAGAACTGATCACAGGCAGTGTAGCTTAAAAGCCCAGAATAATCTGGTTTGTTGTTCATTAACAGTAGCATAGTCATTCTTGTTTCTCTGTACTCTGCTCTGAAATGAGTTCTATGCTTATAATGTAGCCCGGCAGGTAAAAACCTGAGAAATTTTCACCATGACAAAAGATGAGGCACAGTGTAATGTAATAGCTATTATTTTCATCATATTTAATCTCTGAAAGCCACTGGTTTAAATTAAATGGGATAAAATTTAGACCATCTAGCCTCATGTGGCAGCTTTCTTAACTCAGATGCATCTAATCTCCTAAGTAGGTATAAACAATATGTATTCGTCTATTGCTCATATCACTCGCGTCTGGCACACTGGTGTATTATGTTTGTTGAGCAGCTTTTTGGACCTTGGCCATAAATTCCTTTTAAAGCTTTGAAAGACCAGTACCTTTAAGCCTATGATACAGATTACACAGCCTGAGGTATTTACTATTAAAACAAATATTTTTTAAGTTTTGTTTGTTTGTTTATTTATTTATTTATTTAGAGTGCACATAAGTGGGGTAGGGGCATAGAGAGAGGGAGAAAGAGAATCTCAAGCAGGCTCCACGCTGTCAGCACAGAGCCCAAAGCAGGGCCCGATCTCACAAACCGTGAGATCATGATCTGAGCCTAAATCAAGAGTCGGACGTCTAACTGGCTGAGCCCCCCAGGCACCCCTGGTATTTACTATTTTTAAGAAAAATTTAACTTCAGCAGACATTTCCTTTCAGTCAACACAGGAAGAAGGATTCCTTACAGAAGAGTAACTGACTCTACCTGAAGGATGATGTTTAATAAATTAGCTGCAGAAACTGTCACCTGTCTTGTTCGATTTGTACAAGAACAGAGGTTTCAGGCTTCTCATTCATAGATTATACAGGGACAAGTAGTATATAAATGAGAGAGATACTGCCCATAAAGATCCTAGTAATTGGAATGATGGTTTGAATATAAGATGAAATGTAATAGGGCTAAATGTAAATCATTGTCCTAGAGTCCAAAGAGTCAAATGTTCAAGCAGTGCTGAGAAATGCCTGTTGAATTGGGAGTGTGCCAACTAAAATCACCTATAACAAGTGAAATGGAAACCTCTCCAGCTTTGTAGTACCTGGGACGTGAGCCGTATTCGTAAATTGTATGGCTAAGACCCACGCTGCTGCCTGGAGCCCCTGGAGCTGAGGGTCTCCTCCTTGGCCCACGCTTCTGTTAATTTCAACTACCTAGTGGTAGCCATGCCTGATGACTTCCACGGGAAATGGAGAAGTCAGTGGAAACCAAAATTCTTAATCAGAAGTGCTGTTTTGGGTCATGAAGAGATGTGTCCCTCCTTTTGCTCAGGCTGAGAAAACACTGGTAAAGCAGTGTCTGCAGATGAGTGAAACTGCTCTCATGAGACACACGGAGATCATACTCCTTGTCTTATGTTCTACTCAGTGAGTACTGTGCGTTATTCGCGGAGAATGGCTATTATAATCTCCCAGAAGCCTAAATCATTTATTAATCATGCCTGTCTTTTAAAATAAGCCTTCCCTCAAAAATACTTCCCCAACATTACAAATGCTGTTGTTTTTTTTTTTTTTTTTAAGAAACTGTTTTGTTTCGTACATGCACTGAGAGCATGTACAGTACCTCTAATATATGCCCAAGCGAGCAGGTTCAGCAGACGGACACTTGAATCTTATGTACGTAAAAATGCTTCTCACACAGGCAAAGAGTAACACTCTCAAACGGGGGCTAATGGGTACCGCATTTTTCCTGAAACACACAGCCCTATTTATCTAGCTCTCAGTTCCCTACTTGGGGGCCTGACGTACAGAGACACATTTCTCTTACAAGAAAAACAGCAGTGCAAGCATCATGATGGTTGGCACCTGGCTCTTGCCTTCAGTGTTAGGAAGTCAGTGTGCAGTGGGAATGTGGAGGACGGCAGACCAGAGAGGCAGCTGGTTTCTGCCCAAGCTCACCGCCGCCATGAAAGAAGGCAGGCCTAGTGTTGCTGGTTCTTCCTTTTTAGAGATGGCATTCTGTTGTAAGTGTATGTGTATGTGTGAACAATTTTAATTTTTTAATGTCAGGCCAGTTCAGAAAATATCGTACAAGCTTACTACGTCTGTGAATTGGGTGACAGTGCACAGGCCGCCAGTGTAAACTTTCTGCATTATTTTGAGTCTGGAACTTCATGTTAGGAATAAAAGAGAAACTGGAAAGTAACTATTAAATATCCAGCAAGGAGCTGTATCCTCTTCTATAAACCATTCCACAGCGATGTCTCACTTCTGTCGCCTGTTAGGAATGAGCAGAAATCAGCTTGTGCAAAGACCAGACCAGACTTGGGTAGGGCTTGGGGGTGGGAAGACTTTATATGCCTGTGTGTATACTGTCTCCGTCTCTAGCAGACCGACATCTCTGAGAGCTCAACTCAGAGCTTTAAGTTCAGTAAGGCAAGTACTAATCCTTCCATCAAGTACAGACTTTACTGAAACAGAAACACTCATGTAATAATCACTGGCATGTTTGTTCCACTATTTACATTCAGACACAGATTCTGTGAATCACAAGGTCACTTCCCATCCCCATTCCACTTGTTTCCATGCAAATGGTGCTCGGAATAACTGGCAACATCAAACTGTTCCAGAAGACAGGGAATCTGACTGAACAGGAGAGTTGGAGAGAATCACTTGAGGTTAGGTAAAGCTGTGTTCTGAGGTCAAACATTTGTTGGGTTTTGCTTGGGGACGGAAGCCAAATGGTAGCTGTACTTAGCAACTCTGGACATAAGATCATTATTTCAAGGGGGTGACCCCATCATCTGTCCTCAAGGCCCACCTTTAGTAGCATGTAAAGACTTTTCCCCAATTTGCCCTCATAGCCCATTTTCAGCCCTGCATGAGTGTTATCTGCAATAGGAACACAGTCCTCATTTTTACACTCCCCACGGTGCCTAGCCATACCTCACTTCCAGCAGTGGTTCAGGTAAGGTGGGTGGGACTAGAGAATATGTGGTTTAAGCTGCATTTCCAGTGGCCAAACTATATCCAGGGTCTACTAACAAAACAGAGAATTTAACAAAGCATCCTGAGGATTTAAATAAATCACCCGGCCTTGACTGACTCAGAGAGCACCCTCTCTGGTAGATGGTTTACAATTGGTCTTCCAGAACAGCTTTGTCCTCAGAATTGTCACATACAAAGGACCAAAAGCATCTTCTTCAGGACATTTGTTCATCGTTTGAATTCTCTGGTCATGAGCGTGTCCACATGTTATACAGGGCAATTCTAATGCACTGAGCTAATACCAGCAATGGGAAGAGAGCCAAGCTGGTTTTGCAAAAATGCTGGAAACATCAGACTCAGAATTTGGCCTTCTGTTGACCTTTTCCTATAAGCCCACTCACATCCCTTCTGGTATTTCATACAGGTACCTAAAACCACACATTTAGACAGATGCTGGAAATTGTCCTTTAGACTTTTCTGTGTGTATGTTTTTACCTTTAAACTAATCTGGCCTATAGAGGTAGCCTCTCAACTTCAACTTTCTTACCTGCAAAATTGGAAAAACCCTTCAGAGACTGTTGGAATAGATCAAATTAGATTATAGATGTACAGTGCATGAAAACTATTAGTTTCTTTCCATCCTTGTATTCTCAAGCCTTATTATAATACTGACAGAGTTGCCACAAATAAATACAGGAATGAATAAATGAAGTCTAAAAACAAGAAAAGGGAAGGGAGGAAACAAGGACTACAATACAGAAGCACAGAAAGAGTTGGATGAAGAGGAAATGAAAAAGAATAAATGGGCAAGAAGGAAGAAGACTATGCAAAAACAACAGAAATCTCCCTTTGAGGGATGTGAGAAAAAATGGGGTGTGGGGAAGGAGCAACTGAACAAAATAACAGAAATAAACTACAAGTTCAACAGAAACACACGTTTGAAAACTGGAATGTTTGGGAAATAGGATAATTTAACCAGAAGTCCTATGTTTTTAGACTTAACCAGGAAGCCGTAAACAAATGAACAAATATTTTTTTTAACCCTTGTTTGTAAAAAATCTGCAGTGTATTAATACATTTTCCTGATTGAGATTTGATTATAGAGAAAGTAACAGAATTACATGAGTGAGGGTAAATGTTTAGATAACTGTGTTTATATTCTATACAAACTACATCTTGAACTGGACTAGGTTTTTGCTAACCATAAGTCATAACCTGGTAATGGTAACTTATCTCTGGACTGGATTAATTAATGTTTATTTGAGAGAGAAAGAGAAAGCACGAGTGTGGGAGGGCCAGAGAGAGAGGGAGAGAGAGAATCCCAAGCAGGCTCCATGCTGTGAGTGTAGAGCCCCATGTAGGGCTTTGTCTCACGAACCGTGAGATCATAACCTGAGCTGAAATCAAGAATCGGACACTTAACTGACTGAGCCACCCGGGTGCCCCAGGGCTGAATTTATTTTAACAGCAGAGTATAGTGGAGGGAGGATTGGCCTGGAATCAGAAGGCATGGGTGCCACTGGATGGCTAAAAAATCTGTAACATAGGCAATATATATCATATAATGTATTTTAACATATAGCTTCTTCTGGGGTATGCTCATGACACAGGTTATTTGGTGAAAATCCGAGTTACAGTCCTTCGAGGCAGCGTATCACAGCTGCATATAAAGTCACTGATGGAAAAGGCTAGAGTTTGTTGTATTTTGAACTGCACATTCAACTCTGCATTGCTCAGGGTAGACATCTCACATGATGTCATCAAACCCATATTTTAAAAATGTAATATAGATAAACCATTTGTTGTATACATTTGCCCATTTCCAGACATTGTGGCCAGGCCATGTTTTTGCCCATTGCTTATTAACAGTGAAGCCTTGGACAAGTCCGGCTTGGTTTCCTCATCTATAGAATGGGGCTGGTACCACCTGCCCCGCCTGCCATGCCCAGGAAGATCAATGACTTCAAGGATACAAAGGTTTTCTGGAAGACACAATGTGAAATATAAATGTGTCCTCGAGGAGGGCAGCGATGTGGAAATGCAACCCACCCTTCAGAACCCTTTCTAGATATTTCTCAGTCTTGTAGTTTGCTTGTTCAATCTCTCACCTTTTCACTAATACTTAGCAAGGGGCTTGCCTAAGAACTCCCCATGACAGAACCACAAACTTGTTGAACAACTACCAAACTGAAATTGATCCACTGATACTCTGTGGAAAACTTTTACTCCTCAATTTTTTTTTTTGTTTGTTTTTACACTTCAGTATAGCACTGTTTGTAACACAGGAAGATGATTTCTCATCCTCTGAAGGGTGCACAATCCAAAATGCTTCTCCAGTAGTGATGATGTCATTCTAGGGTAGCACCTCTGCCTGACTGGAAGGTAGCCTCCTCACTTGACTTCCCTAATCCACTCTTGAGCACTTCAGTCTGTTTCCACAGTAGAGTGTGAGAGCCTGAATCTACTCATAACCACATTTCAATTGCCTGCCATTGCTGTTAAGATAAACACCCAAGCCCTGCACAGTCTGGCTTCTGCCAGCTTCTCCAGACTCTTCTCAAACTTTTCTCCAAGTCGCTTTCTGCACTTGTAGCCAGACTCTCTTCAGTTCTTGCAAAGGGCCAGGTCCCTTCCTGCCTCAGGGCCTTTGCACAGCTTCTCTACACATTCCCCTTTACTTGACTATCTCTAGCTCATATTTGAGATCTTCACTTAGATGACACTTTCATAGAGAAGTCTTCTCAGAACTACCCTCCCCACTTGATCAGATTCCTTTCCATAGCTTACAGTTCTTTCCTTAATAGCAGTTACTGCCATTTGCACCTAGATGAGTTTTTGATTCATGTCTGTCTCCCTGACAAGATCGGAGGCTCCACAAGGGCACAGGCTTGTCTGTTGTTCATTATTGTATCCACCATATGGACCCCATAGGAGGCACTTAGTACATAACTGCAGAATGAATGATTTTAATCCATTCATAATCTTCCGCCCCATTTCTTTGACAATACAGCATACATTTACAAGCCAGCTGGTCTGAGGTGTGTTACTTAAAGCAACTCTAAATGAGAAAAAACCATCTGTTTTAGAGTGATGGCTGAAAGGTCAACAAAGACTTCCTTCCCTGAAGAAACTGAGCAATTCAGTGAAGAACGAATGAAATTTTGTTTTATATTCTAAATGAAGAACAGATTTATTAGGAAATGATTAGTATAGTTAAATGATGTCCAGCAAAAAGATCACTTTTATACCTCTGCTTTTCCAAAAAGAAGACTCCCCCCACAAATCTCATCAACACACAGTCATGCTTGGCTTGAACATCATTGTGTCTTACGCTACTGGCTTCTTGTGAATGTATGGGATGACCCCATTGTGCATCTTCCTTTCTTGTGCTCTATGCTTCTTGGGTGGGTCAAGATCAATGCAGGGTGTCAGAGCATGGAAAAGATAAATTCTAACAGGTTTTTATTACCTTTTCTTCCGAGTCCCCTGGTTGACAGGTAATTACTCCATCTCTTGATCCTCCTGCAAATGTTGCCTTACAATTTGCGAGCCACTGTTGTTAGAAAGAGATGCAGACAGAGATAAAATCAGTGATGCCCTGAAAACATTTTTGTCATCACTCCCGACAGGGAGAATCGACTAAGCTTCTAATCATGGTAAAATAAAATTTTGCTGCAATAACTTTTTGAAAGTATTTTTTTCTGGTTGAAGATGAACTATTTGAGATTAAAATATCTGTTCATATGGGTTCAGTGAGCTCACTTAAAAATATAATTTGAACATTGTGGTACATCGTTCCTGGAGAATGGTTTCATCGGACCACTCCTAGTTTGTGTATCATTTTGAAAAAATCATATACAGTTAGAAACCTTTCATACGATTGAGATTTGGAGATAAAAACCAATACTTCCTCACAGGACGGGTGGTACTGGACCATGAAACCCGACTCATGACCCACCTACCTCTCTGTTACGTTGGGTGGCTTCTCTGGGGGCAGGTCTGCTTCAATGTAAGAAAGGCTATTATAATAATAGCTCAGCTATTTAGAGATGCTACCAGCCTTAAGTACCTGGGATGGTAACCAATACAGATGTGAGAAGGAACCTCTGGACACAAAACAATAAGGACTGAAGAACTGAAACTTGCATCTGACATCAAAAGATTGGTTTGTTCACCAAGAAGGATGGAAGGATTACTTTTATTAACTGATGATGGAGAAAATGGGAAACAATGACCATTAAGGAGCCACAGGAGTAAAAGACAATGGGAATTGTTATTGCAGAGCGTTAGAACTCTTGCCCTTGGACAGATCATGAAAAGATTAATAACAAGAGCAACAAACATAAAACAAGTAACTTTGTGATGAATATCTTCTATGTATGAGGCACTGTGCTAGGCAGTTTACATACGTTATTTCTATTTAAAAGGCCATAAACATTGTGTTGTGTTTGAGGGCATGGACTTTGGAATCCCATAGACCTGGATTTCAAAACTGATTTTCTACCTCTGAGCTACTGAGGATAATCATAGCAACTCCCAGGGTAGTTATGAGTATTACATGATTTAATTTAAGAAATTTAACTCTTTTCAGGTAGTTGGACACGTAGAAGGGACTCAGGAGATGATAGGTGGTACAACTATTACGATTGTTATACCCTTACAACAATTCTGCAAATTAATTGTTATCACTGTCTTACAGATAATGAATCTGAGATGAGGAGGTAAGTAATTTATCCCAGGTCACTAACCCTTAAGTAGCTGATCTGTGATTTGGACCCACGTCCATCTGATTTCAAAATCCATGCCTTTCCTGTTGTGCCTGGCATATTATAAGAAGCGTCCCACAGTCATTACACACAATTGCTTGTCAGAAATCAGGGGTTCCGCATGTCTGATGGAGATTTCTGGATCACTTCTGTTCCTAACATTTTACGGTCTAGATCAGTGAAGGAAAGAGTAAAGAGCTGGAGTCGAGGCCAAGAGAAGCAATGGAGTCAGGGAGAGACAGCTACCAAGAGCAGTTAAGAGGAGGGGAGAGCAGAGATCTACCCCAATGAGTTTCAGGAGAGGCAAACACTGGGAGGAAGTCATTAGCAATTTTACATCTCTGAGAAAAGTTAATCACATTGACAAGGAGACATCGAGCAGATACCCGTGTTTCCGTTTCCAAGTAGGGAAATTATGGAGCTAAAATGAAGGCTGATAATTTCTCTTTTGTAGTATCATTTTTGTATAATACATACTGTTAACAGTTCTACCAGTATTAAATTGGAATTGTAGTCTTCCTAACAGAGGAATGGATGACATTTTCTTCTCCCAAAGATCCTATCCTGTATTAATCACAACACCTTCCCAGGGCCCATAAGTGGGTTCATTTGATTTTAACTGAAAGCATATGCACAGAGACACAAAAGCTTACCGAGAGAGTGGCCTCTTTTCTGTTGTTGTAGGTGTCCAAATATTCTTGCAGTTCTAAAACACTGAACTTGAGCTTGTCCAGAAGTCCACAAGAAAGGAGCTGAAGGCAGGAAAATAATTTGTATTAAAACAACTAGAGAGATAACTAGACACAGGCATGGCTACACAGATACAAAAGAGAAATATATTTAGAAATAATGTAAAGTAGGGACCAGTGCGTCCATTTTTAGTAAGCTGTGCAATGTGTAATTCTGTTCCACTATTAGCTGCAATTGTAATTGAATACTGGCTCGCTAATGCAAATCTCCTACAAAAATATCCGGTTTTCTCCATATCAGTATAGACACTCAAGCCTTACCACGTATTCTGTAGGATCCCACATTAAGATGTACTCATTTGATGCACAAACTCTGATATCTTCATCCAGTAGTACTCCAAGTAGTGGGAAGACACATCTCCAAATAGACTTTTGAACTGATTTTATAGTTAATCTTTGCTTTAAATCATTTAAGATAGAATGATTTCTCCTATTGTATTCCGACCACCGAGTCCTTGGAGAGACTAATTCTTCAGAGACTTTTGAAATCAAAGCACATCCTCATTGGTTCTAAACCTTATTAGTTCATTACTCAGCATATAAGACATCTGTGTGAGATGCATGGAGGATATACAGAAAGGTGACACACACCCCAAAGAGCTCACCACTCATGCAGGCTTAGACTTATATGTAAAGTCATGATTTAGCAGTCAGCCAGAGGATGCTTTACTTAACCCTCAACTTCATCACTTGCAGTTTGGGCTGGATGAATCCCTCCAGGGGGCAATCTCTCTCCACTTGACACTTGGGAGTAAGGAAAATGAGGACATGTTGTCTCTGGAGACCCATCTGGCTGGACAACCTGGCATTGTGGGATGGGCTAGGTCAGCTCTGGGGGTTAGCTCATCATGTTCACAGTGGTCAAATCCAGAGATACTGGAGACAGGTGCCAAGGACACGGAGGGAGCACCAACATGGATTTTTCTCCCGATTCCCTGAAATGACTTGGCCTTGGCTGGCAATGTAGAGTCATTACCATGTAGACTCCGGCCTTTGGGGGTCGTGTCACAACATGGTGCTGCTCACAAACACTGAGTATTTTTCAAACCACAACACTAGCATGCTTCCTGTATGTTTCACACCCTAAGCTGGGCCCGCCATTTGCCACCACAGCAGGACCGGGGTACTCACAGTCTCAGCGTCCACAAAGAGTGTAGGGCATTCAGAGCAGGAGGTGAGCATCTGAGAAGAGCTGACAAACTTGGACCCGATTCCCCGCAGATTGTCTCCAAGGTAACTGGCGGCATCACAGGTTAGGAAGCAGAACCTTTTCTGAATATTCTGAAAGGCAAAACAATGACCATTTATAAAAGCCAAGTTTTAACTTATATACCAGCAAAAAACTACTTTGAAATCTTTATGAAAACGTCAAATGAGCATAGGTCCTCAGGTAGAGGCGGGGGAGATGGGGAGTAGAGTGAGTGTTGGTCTCAAGTCAAGTAGGTGATCACCCAGTGTGGGCAAAGTTTCTTCTTAAAGTGTTTCCGAGAGGGTGATGTTTACATAATCTTTTAAATAAATTGCGCTTTTCTTTTTGCTGATGGTCAGAGCTGGTCAGCAGCTTGAGTCCACCTCGCTCGTCTGTCAGATCAGTGAGAAGTTCCTGAGGTTACGTCAACGTGCGTGAGACAGAAAGGGCCATGCAATGTAACCCTTTCCTGTTCCCCGAGATCACAGCTTCTTGAGAGAGAGCACCAAAACAGTGCCATTTGAACCTCTGGCAAATGAAAGTAAATGCTACATGGGTCCGGATTAGTATCTCCCTCTGAGGGTGTGTCTGGCAAGATGTCTATAACCGTGTCCTGTAGGGTTGCATACACTGGCTCATTAGCCCTCACAATCAGGCAAGGAAGTCCAGGTTAAGACATGACTTGCCTAAGGTCATGCAGCCAGTAAGTGACAGAGGAAGGGTGAGCCTGACCCCAGCGCTCACATTCCTTCCACAAATCTATGATGCTTCCTAGGAGGTAGGTCCTCCTGTATAGCCTGAGGCACAATTGTAATCAGGAAGAATGTGATTCACTGTGCCCGTGTCGGTGACAAAATGGGAACATTGTTTAGCCCCCAAACTTCCAACACACAGTATCTTTAACAAAAAGAACACAATGTTGAACCAAAAAATAACTTCAGTCCTAGGCACTGGCTTTCAAACTCAAAGAGATGTCATGCCTTTTGAGTTGTGGAATCTAGTCCGGGAGAAATCCTCTCTGCCCTGTTGTGAGCAAAGTAGCATGTCCCTACAACAACAGCAGGCTGGTTCTTTATGATTTACATTAGAAAAGTGCCAACCATGCTGCATATTCATTATTTTTTATTTAACATATATGAGAACCTTGGTATAATGTGTAGCATACATATTTGACTTAGTTTTATGTGCAGTTAGAAAAACTAAAAAACCCGACTGAACGTCAGAGCAGAGACGAAGGACAAGTGCCATGTGTAGCATCACATATCTAGTTGAATGGCAGAGCTGGGAGTAGGACTCAGGTCCCCAAAGAGTTTGGGGTTCTTTCCATTTTACCTAAGGATAAGGTGAGGTCTGTGAACCTGTCAGGGAGCTTTAGAGCCTCGTATAAAGGCAGGTGGTATTTAGGGGATAGACACTCACTCGTGTCCTCACCTAACTTCCATATAAACACATTGTATAATTTGGTGGCACTGTGCGACACAATGACGACATTAACACAGGAGCGGCAGGAAGGATGTATAGTGACTGAGACACTTGGGAAGATGTCCACGCTGGACCATTAGAAATCAATTCCTTGTTTTTAAAACCAAATTATTTTGGCAATTACCTCCTCTCTATCCCCTCCCAAATCCAACTAAATACAGGGAAATGTGGCCTTCAGACTCATAGGAAAATGCTGGAAAAGAGTAAACAGACATGGTGAGGACTGGCCAACAGCTTCGTAGACGGCATGTCCAAAATGTATTTCATTCCCAGCATATTTTATTTAATACCTGTTGTGTTATTAGTATTGTTCTCAATCACATAGCATTTGATGGTAGTTGAGAAAGTTCTTAAGGCTAAATGTATATCAAAAACTCAAAAAAGAGGTACACATTTGTATGACTACTATTGCAGATAAGGTCCATAGGAATTTACCTACTGCATGGATGGAAAAATAAAGTCCAAACCTCAAAGTGCCCCTCGAGCCCACCTCCCAGCTCGTGTTTCAACCTTCTGGTCTACTGGCATGAAATCAGAAACCATCTGTTTAAGATTTCCACTAAAAAAAGATTCCTATTCATGCTTCTTACATTTACTGAGCACCTATTGTGTGTTAGCAATGGTGCCAGCTGCTGGGAAATCAAAATCAGACACCATTACTCGCCCACTCTGTGGGAGACAGACAATAAGGAATTCTGATAGAATGTGACAAGCGTGACAGATGTAACCACGATGTGCTTGGGACCCCAGGTGATGGGGAGGGAGAAAGAAGGAAGGGAAGGCTTCATTTGTTGAAGCGAGCTCCAATCAGGGGTCTGCATGTAACTGAGAGTACAGTAGAG
The DNA here is from genome assembly GCF_028018385.1 of Neofelis nebulosa. Taxonomy (NCBI): domain Eukaryota; kingdom Metazoa; phylum Chordata; class Mammalia; order Carnivora; family Felidae; genus Neofelis; species Neofelis nebulosa. The sequence goes on from NC_080782.1 coordinate 232,567,151, forward strand.
GGCCAAGAGGAAATGGCCTTGCTGGGCAGCGGGAAAAGTATTGTTCGTGACTAGGAAATGGGGCACAAATAGCTAGTGACTATAATGAGAAAAAATGACTACAACAGCCAAACATAAATTATTACCCAGTGACCATTATTTTAAAACAGACTTTAGAACAATATAAAAAATAAACTACTTTGCTTCTAAATCCTTAACAAGTAAATTTACCTCAAATGGTAACTTTCTCATAGTTTGTGTTAAAATTTCAATCAGCTCAGTGTTAGAGTGTTTCTGGAATTCCTATCTCTCAGCAGCCTGTTTTTTCTGTCTTAAGCCTAACAGCCCCTCGAGCTCCCGGTTAATCTCAGACACAACCCTCGTTTTGTCCAGGCCACTTTCTAAAAGATTTCACTAAAAGGAAACTGAAAACTTGGGAGAAAGCAGCACAATAACGCTCAAAATGAGAAAGTGTAGCTGTTAGTACTATTGGTATGTAATTCTCCAAAAATGGGTCATAAGAAGGGCCACCAGGCTCAAAAACAGACTTTACTTTTTATACTAATTAAATAGTGGCTTCCTGAATTTGAAATCTTTCAGGCAGATGGTCCTACTTTTTTTTAAATTTATTTTTAAGTTAATTTTATTTTATTTTTTAAATATAATTTATTGTCAAATTGTCTAACGTACGGTGTGTAAAGTGTGCTCTTGGTTTTTGGGGTGGATTCCCATGGTTCCTCGCTTACATACCGCACCCAGTGCTCATCCCAACAAGTGTCCTCCTCAATGCCCAGCACCCATTCTTCTCTCCCCCGTCAACCCTCAGTTTGTTCTTTTTTAAATTTTATTTATTTATTTATTTATTTATTTATTTATTTATTTATTCTCTGTGTTTAGGAGTCTCTTATGGTTTTCCTCCCTCCCCCTCTTTTTGTAACTATTTTTTCCCCTTCCCTTCCCCCCATGGTCTTCTGTTAAGTTTCTCAAGATCCACATAGGAGTGAAAACACATGGTATCTGTCCTTCTCTGACTGACTTATTTCACTCAGCATCATACCTTCCAGTTCCATCCACGTTACTGCAAATGGCAGGATTTCATTCTTTCTCAGTGCCAAGTTGTATTCCATTGTATGTATAAACCACATGGATAAAGAAGATGTGGTTCATTTTGCACTTTTAATAGAATTCCTTATTTTCCTGCCTTTCCCTTCTGCCATGGCTCTTCCTGAAGGTGATTAGTGAGCCCATCCCTCAGTCCAGCCAAGTGACTGTCCCTCTTTCATGATCTACTCTATAGAGCTCAACCTATAAGACAGTGTAAGAGGGTTCTACCTTGTCTGGCTGGTCACTCCCCCATTACTCACATCTACTGAAAGTTGGAACTACTACGTAAGTCCCTTTTCACATTTCCCCTGCATTATTAGTGGCAATTCTGCTTTGTGAGTGAGCAAATACAAGTTTAGAAAAAATGCTGAAAGAAAGGCATTTTCATTAGTGGAAAATAGGAGCTCTAAAGAAAGTAAAAAGAAGCAGGGAGAAATACACCTATAATCTCATCACCCTGAGTAAACTACAGTGAAATGCTAGTGTATAATCTTCACTATTTTCTAGACATTAAAAAAATAGTACCCCCCCCCTCAGAAATAAAGCTTAAAAAAATTTAAAAAAAGGGGGGCACCTGGGGGGCTCAGTCGGTTAAATGTCCAAGTAGGGCACAGGTCATGACCTCGTGGTTCGTGAGTTCAAGCCCCGTGATGAGCTCTGTGCTGACAGCTCAGAGCCTGGAGCCTGCTTCGGATTCTGTGTCTCCCTCTCTCTCTGTTCCTCCACCACTCATGCTCTGTCTGTCTCTCTCTCTCTCAGAAATAAAGCTTAAAAAAATTTAAAAAAATACTACCATACATACTGGCTTTTTAAAACTAGTTTTCTCCTACACTGTATGGTAACCATACAAATCTTCACCCATAGCCTCATCTTCATGGCTAAACATTACTTCCAGCCATGCCACTTTCCCAGACAGGATCAGCCTCAAATGCAGCACACAGGGCTAGTTAATTCCAGCGATGATGGCAGACCTTCGGGGTTGCTTCAAAACAGGCCATCTTTCTCTTCTATTGATGCCCCTCCCACCTCCACCAATCGTTTGATGAAATTTAGAGAGCAAAAGTTCAGAGCAAGATGCACAGAGGAACCGACAGGTATTTGCACAGCAACAGACAGGCAGGCATAAAAATAAACCTTCGAATGAACCCATCAGAAGTCAAGTTCCCTCCAGCTCTTTGGTTCAGATGTTGTAAGTGTGTTTGGGGATAATAGCTGAAATCTGAAGGTGTCCACACAGAGGCTGCTTCGTTGAGTTGTGTGCAAGATGCCACAGGTGCCTGGCGGAGGGATTGAGATCCAGCCTGCCCTCTGCTGGCCACACCCTGTGCTGCAATGCTCTGGAGGAAGGGACATCCGTTTCCAATTTGCACAAAGACACCATCTGGACTCGCCAGGGCTGTGGCTCACCCAGGAGACGCAAAGTATGACTGTTCATGTGTCCGGAAGCATCTCTGAGGAGAAGCAAGTGTTCATAGCTACGGCTAACATGTTTAAGGAATTCATGCCGGGAAAGAGATAAAACACAAGAAAAAGATAAACATGAACAGTAAAGAAAAAAAAGAGGTACAGAAGGGGTCTAAGAGGAGTGCAGGATAGGCTCGGCAGATGATACCACTCGCTGGTTCTGACATCATGTCACGGTTGCCTGGGATCACGACATCAAGACAAGCCAGCAAACAGGACAGCATGTGGACTCAATCATTTGGGGGCAAGGCCTTTGCGATACCAGTTTAAAAAGGTTGAGCAGATTACGGTTAAACAGAAGAAAGGCTGAAGTCACAGGCAACTGGGGGGTATCTGGAGGAGAAAATAATCCAGACCCAGAATGAAACAAGCACCCCTTCTGAAACCGGAAGCTAGCTGGCTCCCCTAAGAGACCTAGTCATCTGAACTGCTAGCGAGGACCGTACCTTAAACAAGGAGGAGAACACATGAAATGTATACACAGCACAGGAGCCATCTGAGTCGCACATGAGCTGGTTGATGTGGCTGCGCCAGGCTTCCTCTGCATCGTCACAGGCCGCGGGCTGAAACGCAGCAAGGATGGCCGAGAAGAAGGGCGAGGGAGGGGGAGAGACCCCCCTGTCACCTTCTCCAAAGCTGCGAAAGATGAAAACAACCTGGTCAAGGAGTGATGTCCTCATCCTTCACCGGGCTGTGTAAATTCTAACCCTGTCAGCTGTTCTGTCCCCTCCTCCCTTTGAGGTTGCTGTAGGGACTCAGCTCTCCTTCACAGCCCTTCAACGTTCTCTTCTGCTTGGAGGAAAGAGACCTTTCCTCTAGAATTTCTATGATTTCTCCCTTTCTGACCTCCTTTTTTTTTTTTTAAGTTTTGTACACATTTATTTATTGAGAGAGAGCGAGTGAGCGAGAGAGCCAGAGAGAGTGCAAGTGTGCATGAGGGATGAGGGGCAGAGAGAGAGAGAGAGAGAGAGAGAGAATCCCAAGCAGACTCCATGCTGTCAGCACAGAGCCCAATGCGGGGCTCCATCACATGAAACGTGAGATCATGACCTGACCCGAAATCGAGAGCCAGATGCTTAACCGACTGAGACACCTAGGCTCCCCCTGACCTCTTGGAGCCTCCAGCAACTGTCCCTCCCAGTGGCCATTCCCCAGACACATAAACACTACTTGCCATGCTTTGGCACTTTTGATCCTTTTCATTTTCCATTATGAACCATTATAACAAACATTTTGAATCTTTTAACTTTTCCTTTGTGGGGGAGAGTATTAATGGCTGCACATGCATGAATGCCCAGGAGGAGAGGGAGAAGGGAGAAAGGGAAAATTCAAGAAGAGAAACGCAGGGTGAGAGAGACCGAGAGGGACGAGGAAAGGGAAGATAATAAACACAAGTGAAAGGTCAGATTCTTCTGTGGGTATTATCACCATCAGCTTGCCCTTCAAAGACCAGATACTGCTCACCATAACAGAAGGTCTCTGTCTAGCCGTATCCAAACCTGTTTCGTTCTTGTCCACATTCAGAAGAGAGATTTTAGGATTCTGACTTTCTTTTCCAGAAGCCAATCTGTAGCCTTCATCACTTGTTATTTATTCTAGATGCTGCATTAGTGTTTTATCTATTCCTCTCTATTTTTGTCCATTCGTGTTCTCTGACTACAGCTCACTAGTCTCAGAAACATCAGTGACTAGGCTGACAGCCACCCACTTAAAAAAGAGTAGGTATTTAACTTATAAAGAGCTTCTTGTTCTTGTCTTTAAACTCGAAATGGAAAGAACTCCTCATTTCCAAGGCTTGCCAGTCTTGCTTATCTTCAAAGCGTGCAAAACCCGGACCATGTCCCCAGACCCCTTTTTGGCTTTTGAGTTATGCCATGGCTTTATGTTACTCTGTGTTATTCTACGTTACTCAGTGGCTTTATGATTCCCTGTGCATGAGTACCCTTTTCAGTTCCACACTCGGTTGCACGGCTCTGACCAGCCGAGAGCCCTCTGAGTCAGAAGCCAATTTGGACTCCTCATTAGGAAGTCCCAGCAGTGCCCACGTGACCTCACTTGAGATACAGTGAATACAAGACAAAGTGCCAGGTACACCATCACCGTTCGTTTCCACCAGGGGCTTCTTTACCTTGCAAGAGTAAACTGGTCCAGTGCTCGATTGCCCTTTTCTTCTGCCTCAGTCATATCCAGGCTAAAGCTCCCACTGCATTCGAAAGTTGCCGGGAGTTCATTAACAGAACTGGAAAGATCGTCCTCGTGCACGGCGGTGTCCTCCTCCTCCTGGACAGCTTCAGCCTGGAAGAAGAAAAAGAGGAAAGGATCCCCCCCACCATGTGAGAATATATTTGGGAAAATCTATTCCACTGAAGGAAAAAATAAAAGTGACAAATCCTGAGAGTGATAGAAATTGGGGCCGCTTATTTCCCAGCTACAATACAGTGAGTTTCTACAACTGGACTCGGGCATTCTCCGGAGTACTGTTAATTCTTTACCTTCTTTTCATTCTTGTCCGCAATAGTTTGCAAGGAGGTTCTCAGTAGATGGCCACATTTGACCCGTAATTACGGGGGATAGAAATGCTAAATACAGAGACCCCTCACATTTTATAGACAACTCGTGTGTGGGAAAGGGACTTGCCTGACATCAAGGAGATAATCAGAGCGATCGGACTTGCTTTTTGCACTGTACAACCCTTACCTTCCAAAGCAAGCCTATCCGGAGGGAATTCTCTGATACAGAATTCCTTTACCTATGGCAACTGGAATTTAGAATCACCAGGGACCAGTATAGTAAATGCTCAAGAAATACCTGCAGGGTGCATGAGTGATCCATAGTTGTTCACTGAGCCTGCCCCGTTCACAGGTCTTTCCATACTGGAAATCCTCTAAGACCCATTTACATACATGCTGTGCTCTTAGGGATACCCCCTGGAGATAACGGATGGAAGAGGCTCGTCTCACCCCGCTGTCAAATGTAGACTGAGCAGCGAAATGAAAGGGCTCTAGGTCAGGCAGAACTGGGATCAATGAGGGGCAGGCGAGAGACAGAGCAAGTAGAATGGAAAAAGAGGCTGGGTTTGAATGTGGGCCAGGGGGAGTCAGCCGGAGAACTGACTGTTCTTTATGAGAGGAAGGAAGGCAACTGGGTTACAGACCAGAAGAGGAAAAGAAGGCATCACACGCACACAGTTCAGTGAGTCACTTTCTTAAAAAACAAAACAAAACAAAACAAAGCAAGGCAAAAGAGAAATATATATGAATTAGAGCATTATCACAGGTTGCTATCCGGCCACCCAGTTAGTATTCTGAATCTAGGATTAACAGGGAAATTAAGAGGAGTGTTTAAAGATATGGTAGGGAAACAAGATATCTCATGTCTTTGAAGGAATTGCTCATAAATGCAGAGTTTCAGAGGCTTATCCATATCTGCTTTTTTCCTGCTTTTTAAAAACTACAGTGGTGCCAACGAGACTGACTGCTGGTGACTGGTGTGGGTTATTAGTGCACATAAACTTAATCTATTAGGGGAGGGCTGAATTCTTACAAAAATCTCCTTTCTTTTCTTTTTCTAACATCACGGCTGTATTACACCGTGCAGAAACCCAGCTCGTGGGGGAAAACAGAGACAGCCTTTCAGAAATTAGACTTAACTTTTCCTTGACAGAATTAGATGATTTCTGTGGGAGTCCATAAATATATTACCACTTAGGTAGTGCTTTCTAGGAGAAATCTATGTAATTTAGCATTCAGACTAGAAAAAATGGAGAAAATGGCTATTCTAGGACTGAGGAATAACAAACACTAATAACTTCACATTTATTTTGTGATGTCCTTTTCATGAAATTTATTAATCTTGGGATTCTGGAATTTTAATCTCAGACAAGTTTCCTTTCTGGGCCTTTTTTTGGTTAAAAAAGGACTCCACTGACTCTAAGAATTTGACTATACCCCTTTGGCAGTGAGGCTCTCTTAGAAATCATTCTTTAATCTTCAATATTTTTAAGTGATTGCGATTTGGGTGGTTGTCCTTGGTTTGAAGGACATAGATTTCCCTCGGTCTCAATCTATTTTAAGTCCACTATAAAAGAACATACAGCAGCCAGCATTATAGTTTTTCCCACTAGAAGTATAGGAATATACTTTTATACATCTTAAAAATTGTTTTTTATAGTTTTCCCTTTCAAACTTGTACTGCCAAACTCAGGAGAAGGAAGTTTTCCCTTAACAGCAGTAGGAAGTTATTTTGGTATTTCCAGTATAAGAGAATAAAATTCTATACTGACGGGCATAAATGTGGGCACTTATGTGAACCCAGTGTGGGAGTGGGTAGTTTTATGGTGATGATATTGTAGGGAAATTTGATAAAATCAACTTCAAATGGAATGTACATTGTTAGCTTTTTAAAGACCTGACCTTTTAAATAAGAAAACTGTATCCGTTACTTACTTCTCTCCTCAGTCTGGCTAGGACGGTTTTGTGCAAATCTGGCATAATATTGTGATCAACACTGAAAATTCCAATAGTATGCCAAAAGGCCAGAATGGAATCAATGCACAGATTGTATAGCTGGTTCCTACATAGGAAAAAATTTCCCCAAATACATGCATACGCCCACTCCTCACTTAGCATATTGTTTTATAAAAGTCATGACAAAGAACAGCAGTTTCCAAGTCACAACCATCTCAGACATATGCCGATTTGTTTTGCCATTAATCAGCAGTGCTCCTGCTGTATGGGAAATGCCAAGTGTTCCGTCTGAAAAGGACCTCAGATTGAAGCTCTTTCAGCCAACGAGAAGGTGGCTGCTCACTTGGGAGAGCGAAACCGCTTCAAAACAGAGGCTCAGGTGCGCAAACTCAAGTATTTCAGAAAAGCAAGAAAGAAAAAGATAAAGGCAGTCTCTCCACTTATAGCCCCCCAAGATTTCTCAGCAATTTGGAGGTACTTTCTCTTTAAGTAAATTGCCATCGTAATTGCCAAAATCTCTTCACCTTGGAGCCCTCAGAGATCTGCAGATTATTCATGTCAGACAGAGCCGCGTCAAAGCTAGCCATTCTGGTGCTAAAGGAATGAGGGTCGGCAGGGGTCATGTCACAGGCCGCGGCGAGCGATTCCAGGGGATTCGTCTCCTCGGAAGGGGAACGAGTCATGATCTGTTGAGAAAGCGGAGTGGGTAAAACACAGAGTGAAGTTTCTCTAAAAGCTCGAATTATTCTCTACGTAAGCGCACAAACCACTGCCCGAGCCGGTTGTTGGCTGACGGGTATCATTTAACGTACGTATTTCGCGACCGTTAGAACTGACACACGGCAGCTGGCAGAGCAAATGATGGCCCAGAACTGGAAAACATGAACGCTCGTATCTGCAGATAACCACATCCAAACGTCCCACTGTTAGACTGCCTAAGACTTCAGATGTCTCAGGAATTTTTAAAAAGATTCCAGCCTCATGAAAGTTACTTGAGAAAAGTCCAGGCCTGAACAGACTCGATGCCATCGAGGGCTTATAACAAATGCCCCAGTAGTTGTGTCTGTTGGCAACCTAGAGGCAAGAGGCACGTTACAATCGGTTGGACGCCACCCGACGTTTCGGATTTGGGTTTAGCAGCGGTGGAAAGTTTCTTTAGCGGCGACTGGAAACCATGCTTACTGCTTCAGTTACGAACATAGTCTCCCGTCTCCTATGGTGGGAAGGTTTCTACTTACCAGGTCTGAATGCTCCAGGATCTGGCTGGTTGTGAGGTCCTCCTCTTCGGAGGACTCGTCAGAATCCTCACGGTTCATTTTGTTGAGGCTGGGAGACCTTCCTGCAAGTGGGTTCTCCTCCAGAAGCTGCCTGTCACACTTGTCCAAGCTATCCAGAGAACGCCTGCGCACTCCCCAGTTGAAATTGTCCATACTCTCACCCTGAAATCATACCAGCAGCTGGTTTTTATGCCAGGATCTTCCTGCACTTACACCTTCACACATCCAGTTAAGTCATAATCACAGCTTAGAAACAAATGTTTTCATGACGAACTCTCAAGCTCTCGTCTACCTTGGTAGCAACCAATTTGTTCACATGATGGGGAAGGTAGTGAAAGCATACTGTTTTCACCTAGATGCGTATTAACTCGCAGGGAGAAGCACTGCACGCTTCTCCATGGCGTGGCGGGTAGTGTTACATTTTTTAAACTGTGACTTTGGTAAACCCTATAATGATCTGTGTTTCCAAAGAGCTGTAAGAAAGAGACCATTAATATTAAAACAATCTCCAAAGAGGTGTGCCCCCCTCCCCGGCCCGTTTAGTACTATTTTCAGAAGGAGAAAAAGTAGGAGCTATGCTGTAGCACATTCCACATCCCTTGGGTATTAAGTAGAAGAGCATTCATTAGGTAAACATTCCAGCCTGTTCCTGCTACAGCGGTTTTTGCAGATCAAATGCGAGTTAAAAGAACATCTGAGAGCAGCTGGGCGAAGTCTGACGGATCATGCACTACGCAGAGGCCAGAGCAGTGTGGCTTGACTTTTGCTTTAGGCTCATCTTTAAGTAATTGTCCCAACGTGGAAATGAGTTGCTTTCCTGAAATGACTGACTTGGTCCCAAGCACTATCGCTGACTTGTACCTTTTAATTTACTGACAACCGTGCTAAGTGGCAATCCAAGTGTTCAAGCTTCTAGTTGTATCTCAGGCTTGCTCTGCTAACCTTATCTGATATTAAGTATCTTTGTCCACACAAAATCTTTTCCTAGAAAGGAACTGGGGTTTTATTTTTCTCTGTGTTAGAACAGGAATAAAGCAAGGGAAATAGTACGCAGCCCCCTGATAAGCGAGTTTTAACCTACACGAACAGGGAATCTAAACAAAATCTAGCCCAGAATCCTTTCATTTATTGGCCATGTGAAACACTGTCTGATGGGTCACTGAAATAAAACAACTTTTTCCGGTGAGAGCTCAGTGACTAGCGTAACCGTATAATATGAGAGAGGCAAATCACTGTTAAAATTAGGATCATTAAATTTACTAATCTTCCTCTGGTTTAAGGATCTATTTCTCCTGGATCTGAATGAAGCACACCTTGCCATTCTCATAGATCTCTCACGGAACAGACGCTTAGCTTTTCCAAAGTCTGTTTTGGCTATTCATGGTGGAAGGCAACAGGTAATGATCCTGAGCACATTCTGGATAGGATACAGAAATCATTATCATTATTGATCCCCATGCGTGATGTTTATGATTGTTCTTAGGACCATCTGATTATAAAAAGGAGACGTTGAATATGATTTCCATGTTCTGTACCTATATCTGCTGTCTTATCTGTATCTATACCTTTATCTGTATCTGCTGTGATAAACTGTCACCAAATAATTTTTTTTTTCCTAGTGGAAAAGGTTAACTGTTGTGCTGGGATTTAAAAATAGCTGTTTCGGTGAAAAAATGAAATAAAAAATGTGGAGAGGCAAGAATACGGGAGAGAAAAAGAAATCGCAATGTGTGAAGAAGTTAAAAAGATTGGAATAATAAGAGTACAGAGAAAAAAGACTGTGCAGATTACTGGGAGAAATACACAAAATATGAATAGAAAACATAAATCCCAGCACCGATTCTTGTGCATCCAATCAGTGGATCGGCTGGATGAACTATCTTAGGTGACAATTCTGGAAGTCTCCGACACTGAGCCCGAGACAGAACCATGAGCTTGCAGAGAAACATGGATGCCCAGGGGCAGGGAATGCTACACTGGGCAAGGATGATGGCTCCTACTGATATAACTGCACCTCTGGTGAAGACCCAGCTGGACCAGGCATGAGAAGCGGGGTTGTAAGGGAAGGCTTCTGTCGCAGGAAGAATAGTGGGATGTCTTTCTGGAGGATACGATAGCTCTCCATTAGAGGGAACGGTGTTGAAACTGTTACCACGGTGGAGGCTGAAGAACTGAGATGCAAGAGTGCTATTATCCAGCTCAAGTGTGTGTGGTGATTAAAAGTCAACCCACAAGGTCAAAACAGTGTCTTACTGATTATGTCAGATTTTTCTATGTGGGAGAAAATTTAGGAGATGGCTAATTATTTAAGACAATCTGCGTATGTCAGCTATCAAACTTAACCACTCAGGATTTGTACTGAGGTAAGTACTAGTGACTGAACATTCTAGAAACACTAGAATAGTGTTGGAAACACTATTCTTTGAAATAATTTTTTTTCCACACTAGAACTCTGTCAGGTAAGAATTATTGGTGAAGGGACGTAAGTGCACTGTGGTCAAAATATATTTGCCCAGATATGCCTACTCAGAGTAAGTCTGACATGGCAATGGATAGTAGGGTGATCACAAGTCAGTACGCCCAGGACGGTCCTGGCTTATGCCCGTTTCCTGGGTGCCATTATTATTAGGACCCCCTTTTGAGAAATGGTTCTCATCTGGATGAAACTTAATACAGTTGCCATACAAAGACAGCTCCTAATTCCTGGAAAATAAGCAGATCTGCTTGGAAGTGTTCGTGGTATACTGTTGGATGCCGCTTGTTGACTTCACCTTTAATTAGAGAAGGTAACAACACAACGAATTCTGTTGTGCGGCTGCCTTCTCAGGCATTATAAGATTTCCATGGGTCCTATTTAAACCTCACTTTCTCTCAAGAGATATAATTATGCAACTTCCAGACTAGATTTTAAAATTGTCTTGTATTTATAGTTTGGAAACTATTCCCATCCTGGAGCCACAAAGAAAAACACTTTTTGTCTCACGCACACCTCAATGTAAATATGCGCGCAGATAGGCATACATACGCTAGAAGGGAGGAAGAAAAGCAATTATGTTGTTATAAATCTGCGACGATGCAAAACATCTACTTAGCGGATCTGAATTAAACATAGCATCATCTTACCTGCAGTTCCTTCGTAGCGGATTGAATGGACAGAAAAACAAATAAGAGGTCTATTTAAAACGATAATATTAAAGATACTCAAGTGCATTTATCTTAGTTTTAACACAACAGCAACAAACAGTGCCAACGATATATAGTTCATTTGATGCAACTTAAAAAAAAAAAAAAAGGTAAAGATATACAAACCCCCAAAGAGAGAAATCAGTACCAAGCACCAGCAATTCCAATCCTCTTAGGGGCGGATGATGTATCTCGGGTAACAAATCATAAATACGATTTCTGAAATAGCTTGTCACTTCAGTGACTGACACCTTGTGCTCCTCAACGCCCTTTTTTTGGTGGGGGGGGGGGATGCTTCAATTTTTCTTTGTGAGCAAATTGTTCAGTGTTGTGGGGAAATGAATGAGGCTCATAAACTGGGAGAAAAAAAGGTGGCATCACCTGATCCATCTCACGAGGCTAGTGTCTGTCATCCTGGTGTGTTCACTGTTAATGAGCAATTAATAGCAAGGACACGGCACCTTCTAAAGATTCTAAGAATTTCAAAGGCAAACCGTTACAGATAGGAGTCAGTAAATTCTGAGACTATTTAATGAAAAGGGACAGATCTAAAAAAAGTTTTTGTTCTTTTTTTTTGATCATTGTGTTTTGCTCTAGATGCCAGATATGCTTGGCTTTCTCAGATGAGGATATGCTGGAATTATTCACCAATGACAGTACAAAGGAATGCCTACTATGTGCCTGACACTGTGCTAGAAGCTTTCCAGAGGTTCTTACCTAATCCTCACATCAACTCGGCAGGCTATTATCATACCCACTTAATAGCTGAGGAAGCCAACAGCTAAGTCAGGGGCAGAGGTGAAATTCAAAGTTGGACTTGCCTGACCCTAAAGCTCGAGCATTTTTACTGTACTACCCTGTATGCTTGCTAGAATCCCTTATTATAATCTTATTGAGAAGTAGCAAAATATTCTCAGATGATTTATTTTATTTGGATGAAATACATACTTTCGCACTCTTAAGTTTCTTTCTTTCTTTTTTTTTTTTTTTTTTTAAGTTTTATTTATTTATTTTGAGAGAAAGAGTGTGTGCGAGTGGGAGAGGAGAAGAGAGAGAATCCCAAGCAGGCTCCACACTCAGCATGGAGCCCAAGGCGGGGCTTGAGCTCATGAATGGTGAGATCATGATCTGAGCCCAAATCAAGAGTCGGACGCTTAACTGACTGAGCCACCCACACGCCCCCATGTTCTCAAGTTTCTTATAAAATCTTAATTATATAAGAGAAAATGATCACTATGATTTTGTAGTTCTTGTTTGCTAGAATAACAGAATACTAGAAGTCAGATGTAGCATTCATTATTAACTATCCCCCAAAGCATTAGTATAATATTTATTTTCAAGTGAGTGGCACCTCATATTTTCCTTCCTTTATTTTGACAGAAATTAAATTTGTTCAGAAACCGTGTCTGATTCTTCCACTTGACGTTACTCTTGCCAGGTCACGTCCCATAAGACATTTTTTTTTTTTTTTTTAATTTTGGCTGAGACTAGAAAATGATGCCTCTCTTGCTTCATCAAAATTTCCCTCCTTACTTTAACTTCCAGAGTGAAGAGGGTGCCTAAGCGTGAATTCTAGGCCAAGAACAAAAATTAGGTCATTGGTCCAGATCAGGGAGCTCATCTTCGGACATCCCATATAGCTTTGGCTCAGAGACGTTTTGAAAGTATTCTAAACAGTTGTATTTTGGCTTAGACTTTTTAAAACAATCCTCACCACATTTAGTGATTGATTTCTTTATCACTTATTTATTAAAAAAATTTTTTTAATGTTTATTTTTGAGAGAGATAGAGACACAGAGTATGAGCAGGGGAGGGGCAGAGAGAGAGAGAGAGAGAGAGAGAGAGACAGAATCTGAAGCAGATTCCAGGCTCTAAGCTGTCAGCACAGAGCCTGATGCAGGGCTTGAACTCACGAGCTGTGAGATCATGACCTGAGCCGAAATTGGACTTAGCTTAGCTTAGCTGACTGAGCCACCCAGGCGCCCCTCTTTATCACTTATTAAGGTTAACAGTAGAAAAACTCTGCAGTACTTTTTAGTGGTTCTAGGACAATTCAAGGTGAAAAGCTGACACTTATTTTAAAGGTGTTTTACAGCTAGCATCTTTATATTCTTTAATGACTGGGTAGGCTAAACTTGGTTTCTACAGAAAGAAGAGGTAGAGAAAACATTCTTCATCCTGGGGACAGAATTCTCCCCAGACATCCAGGGTAGGCCTTGGCCAGGAGGAACAAAAGTGGAGAGCTCCTTGGCCTTACCTCAACATAAGAGGATTGGTCCACAGTCCCATCCTTTTAGGGAAGGTAGGCAGCTACCGGAAGTACCGTTTCCACAAGTTTCTAGTTGAGTCAGGAGATGCATACCAGTCACGGGATAGGTTAAACTTTGAATTCGGGCCTCCATTTTAACTGTAAGACTGGCAGAAAGCCCTTTCTTTGTCTGGGAAAGACAGTGCATTTAGCTGAATGTGAGCCTCAGGATGTTAAGTAACACCAGGAGCCGGCTCCTTATCAGGCATTTTGAGGTACGCCAGTCTCCCTTTGGTCAGTTTTGTTTTCCTCCAAGAGGCAGAGACTTTCCCCAGCTGGAACGTGCCTCTAAGCTACTGAGATGAGAGGGTCACAATGATGCCCCTCCTTCCAATCCCAGTTTTCAAACACACGATTCATAACTGAAAGCATCCTATCACCATAATTATCATTCAAATCCACAAATCTGCATTGGCCGGTTGAGACATGAATTCAGCGGCTCCAGGTTGTTGGGGACACGAGCTAGCAGCCTAGAGCAGAGCAAAGAGCTCTCGTGTGCACTATATCCTGTTTCAAGTTGTGATTCCATCAAACAGCACAACAATGCTGGAGCCCCGAGGCTCCCTTCTCAGGTCGGAGCAGGCAAGCTTTGAAGTAACTGAATCAGAGTAATTTCACTTTTAAAATAATTAGACTCTTAGTAAGTTTTGCCCAGGTACCAGTGAACAGGCTCAGAACCTGAATGTGTTTGTGATTTTTTTTTTTTTTCTTTTAAAGTTCACCTTTGGACTGCACACACACAGTCTTTGTGTGGTCATTAAACGTCAGATCCCTGCCATTTAGAAAGAACTTGGCAGCTTAAATGCTGTGGACTCAGACAGGAAGGGTGTGGTAACTTCTGCCAAAGTTAAGCTGCTGTCCTTTGGATAAGTTGATTGAAAACAAAGTTTACGGCCTCCCAATTAAAGAGTCTGTTATAAAACCTGATCAGTTAGCAGGTAAAAAGAAACTTCGTTAGTCAAGGCAAGGCTGAGGGGGGTATTTTTACAGAGAATATACTGTACCTCTCCATCCTCCAGCTCCACATCTAGGAAATCGAAGTCCCTAAAGACTCTAAACTGCTGCTCGCTGTTTGTGTCATCCATGTTCTCCTGCTCCCGGGCGCCGTCCTCGGAAGACACCAAGCTCGTCTGGTGCTCCAGAAGGTCCAGATCCCCACACGATGAAAAAATCACCTACGAATCGCAAGAGTCCTCTCCTGAGAGACAGTTCTCCCTTCGGTTGTTTGTGCTATAAAAACTGCGACTGGCTCTTCGTGGCCATCTATTTCGAGTACACACCTAATTCCTTAAGTGGGTATTTTTAGAACGTTCTTTTAGTATTTATGTTGGACAGGTGCCTTCAGATTAAACTCATTGCAAAGACACAAGTTCACACAGGAGGAGAAGGTTCGAGTCACGATGCTGCTTCTTAATGAAGACTGGATCCCATCGGAGCGTCTGTGTGTGTGTGTGTGTGTGTGTGTGTGTGTGTGTGACAACTGAGTGTATATTCACAGACAAACTAGAGCAGCCAAGAAATTTTCCACTGTTTCTGAACTGAGGTCGGAAATTGTACACATGCACATACACTTCACATGCATATTATCACATAATATTTTAAGGACTACTGATACAAAGATACGTTATTAAAGAATGGCCTGTGAGTACAAAGCATTTAACCCTTTCAGAGATAAACCAGGAACCAATAAAGAATAAGACACAGAGGACAAATACTACAGTCCTTGCTCATTTGAATTACAGACGAGTATGTGAGCAGCCATGCTCGTAATTTCTACCTAAATTCCCTTCCTGTTGGTATAAACGGAACAAACCTTTTTTTTTTCCTATTAAGACCTCTTGAATGTTAATAATCTTAGAACCATCTTCTGTGTTTAGTTTTTTTCGCACTGGGACATTTTAGTAGAACTTTGTAGAAATAAACTGTAAGTGGACCTCAATGTTTTGCTATCCAGTCTCTCCTGAACATAGATTGATATTAAATAAAAGTGAACGGTATGATTTTTTTTAGCCATCATAATGTCTATCTAGTCTTCCTTGAGAAGCAGGCAAATCGTTTGTATTTATTTAATATAACAAGTGCCTCTGAAAAGTAAAAAGAATGAATGGATTTGAAATGTCCCCCTTTCCTCCAGTGTTTAAGAACAGTCCTGTGACTTGCAGCATGTTCTCATGCAATGGCCCGCGACACACAGTTTGCTCAGGGATTGCAAGTGGGTC
Source organism: Neofelis nebulosa (assembly GCF_028018385.1). Classification (NCBI taxonomy): domain Eukaryota; kingdom Metazoa; phylum Chordata; class Mammalia; order Carnivora; family Felidae; genus Neofelis; species Neofelis nebulosa. The sequence continues at coordinate 232,583,151 of NC_080782.1, forward strand.
TATGAGAGAAATAGCACTGGAGGCCAGGCAACTAGCTCGTGAGAGACGCGGCTAGAATGCAGGCTTCCTCAGTTGAAGGCTCTTCCCAGTTAGCACTGCCTCTCTGACCGACCGGTAACATACTCTGGGTAAACATTTCTAGCACGGAAGCAGGCAGTTGAGATCTGAGGAGGACGTGCCAGCCAGAACGGCAACAGGAGACGGTCCTCGCTGGAGGGCCGCCCCGCAGAGGGAAAGGGCGCTTGTCACTCTCCCTCCGCCCACCCCGCCACTGTCACCTCGTCCCCTCTGCCCTCAGTAAGGTCGCAGGAGCAGCAACAAACCCACTGATCTACTGATCATAAGCTGAGCTTAGCTGCTGGCTGGCAGGGGCACGTTCCGGACGGTAAGAAACACCGATCTGCACTTTAGCAAGTATTTACGAGCCTCTAACATTTCACCTGCTCGTGAACTACGTTAATAGATACATTTTGAGATTTCAGAGACAGCTCCCCTGAGCAATTGTTTGCTAATTCTTACTTCACTTGGGAAATTAGTTAGCTATTTCTTTTTTACTAATAACAAAGAGGTTGAGATACGCGGGTGAAACCAGACCCTGAGATCTTTATTGCTTTTGCTACGACAGTCTCACAGACAACCTGAACTAGCTAAATTTTATAAAAGCTAAATTTTATATTAGCTAAGTTCTAATACTGTGATTATTCATTTATTCCAAAGCGCAATGGCATGTTATTGTTTTAACTGTAACATCAGTGTATGTATGTAAAAGAAAAAAAACTATAATGATATATCATTATTTTGATCCCTATTCTGCATGAGTCAAATAATGACATCATAGGAAGGGGTGTGCATACGCAGAGTAAAATTATACCCCAAAAGAATGTATATTAAATATGGTGCAGGAGATAGTCATATATATATATTTTTATTTTTATATTTTATTATATGTAATAAATAATTATATAATTATATATATTTTTATATTTAATTAATATACATATACATATTAACGTAGTCTGGGCATATTTATAACAAAATCCAAAGAATTTTAAAAAATGAAAGGAACAGGGGCGCCTGGGTGGCTCAGTCGGTTAAGCGTCCGACTTCAGCCCAGGTCACGATCTCGCGGTCCGTGAGTTCGAGCCCCGCGTCGGGCTCTGCGCTGATGGCTCAGAGCCTGGAGCCTGTTTCCAATTCTGTCTCCCTCTCTCTCTGCCCCTCCCCCGTTCATGCTGTCTCTCTCTGTCTCAAAAATAAATAAAAACGTTAAAAAAAAAATTAAAAAAAAAAATGAAAGGAACAGTGCTATTCATAGACCAACTAGAGCAAATAGCTAACAAAATCATTCACTGTTTCTGAACTAAGTGAGATTAAAAATCGTAGTGTGGAAAGAAGTAGCCTATGAGTATGATCTAGTATGGTATGATGGTGGATATCATACCTGTAATTCATAGAGGACTTCTCTAAAGGTAAAAAGATCAAAGGTAAAAATGATATGGTACCAACATGAATGTGATATATGATGGAACTTACTGATGGATTTTTGCTTAATCCTACTTCTTGGCCACACAGAGAAAGGACGTGCACCAACTTCTCTTTTGTCCTCTTCTGGAAAAGAGACACACAAACACATTTTAATCATGGAGTTCTGTGATCAAATCTGTTTCCATACTATAGCTATTAGCCACAAAGGGCTATGGCCCCTGAAATGTGGTGGGAATTGAGATGTAAAACACACAAAGACTTGGTATGAAAAAAGAGAATGCAAAATATCTCATTAATATTGCAAACTATTGGTTGCATATTGAAGTAATAATGTTTGAGATATATTAGGCTAACTAAAACATGTTATTAAAATTGATTTTACCTATTTCTTTTTACTTTTTTAAAAAAGGCAACATTTACAAAGTTTAAAAACAAGACACACACTATGTTCCTACTTGACAGTGCTGATCTACATTTTCCTGAGGGAGGGGTGTGAAACTCAGCAGATATTCGTGACTCCCCTTGATAATCTTTTCTTGTCTGTTACAACTTCCAGCATTAGCAAGGCTTTCCTTTCACCTAAATTAAATCTATTATGTTCTAGCACACATTTATTTTCCTCAAATGGGAGAATAACTTTACTTTCTGCAGCATTAAAGAATTCAATTATCTGTAAGCCATATTAAGTCTTTCTCAATTTATTCTCCCTAAAGTTAAACAGATTCAATTCCTTTTGCTTTTCTTCATGAGCCTTATTTTTCAGCCACTTAAGCACGGAGATTCTTCCATAAACCATCACATTTTCCAATGACATAGATGAACTAGGTCTCGGGATAATTGGAGAGTTGAGAATGAAAAGGAAGAGTAAGCCAGAGCCTAAAAAATGTTAATTACTTCAGAGATGCTCTTAAAGCAATCTTTCTGACCCTGTAAAAACGATTTTTCCCCTTTAATCTGATTTAAGTTAACGTGGAGACTGCTAGGAGGCCAACAGTGCTCATAGCTTTTCTTTCTTAATGGAATTTGGCTCACTGCATTCTTCTTTCCACATTATAGAAGGGACACCCAATACAGTATTTTATCAAGGCCAAAGACAGGAAGACCTTAATGTTGGAGAATGGCAAGAGATTTGCTAAAATATTTCCCTAAGTTTTAGTGGGCATCTTACAATTCGGGGAAGGAATCCATACAGAGGAACATGGGTGTTGGGATGTCTATTTTTCTTCTCTTTTCCAAATCCCTAAGAATGCATAGTAGGCTCTCTTACTCAACAGCTCAGTGAACCCTTACTGAGAACCAGCCATGTTCCAGCAGGCCCCATGCTATATATTCCACTCCTCCAACCCTGGAGGGTGAAGGCGAGTCCTGCACGTGTGCAAAGTGTTCTCTGCTCAGCACCCACCCATTTGGCCTTCTTCCAGTAATATGGTCCCTCTTTTTATCTCAGAAACAGCTCCTCTCCCACTAAGTGGGGCTTTGCCTCCCTCACACGTGCAGCAAGAGTCCTTCTAGAATTGCTTCAGATGTTGGGAAGGGAATGCCTTTGACCTGAAATCATCGGAGCAAAGACCATATAAATCTGGAGCTGCTCAAAGTTTTTGGTGCTTCATAAGAGAAGAGTCTGCCTCAGAATGAAATCACCGGAGAGGAAAGGAGGGCCAAGACTGGGAAGGGAAGGCGAGGACAGTGAGAAGGGGAGAGGGAGTCTAAGGACCCAGTTCCTCATTTTGTGTACTAGAATCCAGCTGTGCTTGAAGCCAAGCCATGAGAGTTAATAAATTCCTTTTCCACTTAAGGTGATTAATGTCACCAAAGAGGTCTGAATAATGCAGAGGTTTTACTCGATGGCAAGCCTGATGACATTAATGCAGTTGCCCATTGAGCAAATACGGTCTTAGGCTGTACTAAGAGAGAGATCTACAGAGAGAGAACTACAGAGAGATCCAGCAGCCGGTTCTGCTCCACATAGCTCAGACTGTCCATGGAGACCACTGGACTGCATGCGTAGGGGACAGCAGTCAGAATGGCGACTGGAATGCAAAGTGTTTGCACCTTTTAGAGAAAGTACAGGCCTCCCCAGTATTCATTCACAGAGCAGCAGGAAATCTGACTACTTTCCACCCTCTTTTTCCTTTCTGATTCCTTAGCTTCACTCACTAGTCCCTTCCCTCCCCCTTCCCGTCTCCATCAAGGTAAGAATTTAGATCATTTTACTGGTCTAAAAAGCAGTGTGGGTAGATTCCCGTGGTTCATCGCTTACGTATCTACGTCCCAAACCAAGGGCACACTGTACACACTGTATGTTAGCCAATTTGACAATAAATTATATTAAAAAAAAAAAACAAACCTTCAAACAATAAAATAAAAAGCAGTGTGGCTTGAGGAAGCAACCGGAAGGGCAGATTCTGCATTCTTATGAAGCCCTATTGTATAGAACTGGTTGGGAGAACTAAGGATATAGTCTTTGGAGAAAAGAGAACTCACTGGAATGAGTGGTAGAGGGGAGAGGGTTTCTTTATCTCTCTGAAGGTGAGAGATCAGATTTCATTTCCTAAGTCTAAAGAGAGCTAGGACCAATGGGTAGCAGCGGCAAATGTCAGACTTCAACTCAATGAAATGAGCTTTTCCAAGATAAGACAGGGTCCCTTGGGGTGCCACGGGATACTCATCACTGAAGTGTTGATGCCTACGTGGGCAATGCCAGGATGGTGGTGGAGGAACCCGGGATCACATGGGCAGTTGGGCTCGAGAGGTCTCCCTGAGCTCTCTCTTCCAATCCCAGGGACTAGGATTCTATACCTGAGAATACTGGGGCCTTTTCCAGCTAACAGGAACAAGGACATTGGAGTTGGAGCCTGATGAGGTAGAGGATGTGCTCCTGGTGACGGCCATCGCCCTGGGCTTCCCATCGCGCCCAGAAGCGTTCTGCAGCTCATCGTATCGCCTCCCGATGATTGGTGTCTTGACAGAAAAGAATACAAAATCTCACTCTTCTATCTGTTCAATAGTTCTGTGGAATATGGGATCGCTCCACCCAGCAGCAACCAAACATTGCTTATTTGATTAAACCTTAGAGAAGTTCAGTGTTACAAGTAGGCTCATTTTCCTGATGTTCAAATACACATTCTGATTTTTTTTAAGTTTATTTATTTATATTGAGAGAGAGAGAGAGAGAGAGAGAAAGAAAGAAAGAGTGAGCACAGGAGGGGTAGGGAGAGAGGGAGAGAGAGAGAATCCCAAGCAGGCTCCACACTATCAGCACAGAGCCTGATGTGGGGCTCGATTTCGTGAACCATGAAATCATGACCGGAGTTGAAATCAAGAGTCAGATGTTTAACCGACTGAGCCACCAGGTGCCCCATGTTCAAATATACATTCTAAATCATTTTACATCGTTAACATTTTCCCACCCTCTTTAGCAGCTGAAGACAAATCCAATTGCTTGTTCTTAAACCACTGGTAAAGATCAGAAGCAAAACATTCAGGAAAGCAAATAGTTTTCAGATTAAACTTAAAAGAATTTCTTATCATTCTAACAAGAGGCCAAAATTCCTTCCCGTTTTCCCAACCTTTGGTCACCAATCTCTATATACTCTCAGTTATTTAAAATCTACTTAGAGTGATTGTATCTTTTCAGTTATTTAAATGAATGAGTTCAGGGCAGGTACTTGGGCAACGCTTTGGAAATTTCACTTCCTGAGAGTTCATTTCACACACGGCCGGGTGGCAGCTGGGTAGGCAGCACCACCCAAACTTGAGCCCCAGTGGGGCTGCAGAATCCCATTTGTGGGCCTACCCTCAGAGGTGGTAGACACCAGCTGGAAAGTCTCCATCTGGTTCTCCAGGCTCTTTATTCTGGAGCAGCTCCGTCCCTGGGGCGTGCAGCCCAGTGGCTGCATGCTTTCTGTACCCCTTTGGAACAGAACAAACTCCAAAGAATAAAAGTAGCTTTCCCCGCCAGCAATGTGAAAAAGGAATGTTACAAATGGAAAAAATTATTGATTGGACACCTTAATATCAGACACACGAACTATAGATGCAGGTATCACAATAGCAGCAAAAGAGTATCTTAACCTGGATACTGAAATGATAGAAGGTCACTGAGATCACGGTGTGAAAAAACCCAAGCTGACTACAACCTACCTACTTAATAGAGCAAGTAAGTTTCACACAAGCAGATCTAGTTTATTCCTTCAGTGGACTTACTCATTCAGCAGTGTTGAAGAATGTTTGTTAAGTACCTGTAATGCACCAGACTCTGTACCAGACCCTGGTTACAAAATGGACAGAGTATAGTTTCTGCTTTGGCGGGCTTATGGGTCACGGGGTAAGCGAGACAGGAGAGCAAAGTATTTGTGCATCTTAGAGTTGGTACAGGCTTCCCAAATGTCCATTCTCAGAGCAGCAGACAGATCTGACTACCTTCCACCCTCTCTTTTCTTTTTCTTTTTAAAAATTTAATGCTCACTTATTTTTGAGAGAGAAAGAGCAAGAGAGAGCACGTACGAGTGAGCAGGGGACGGGTGGAGGCAGAGGGGGACAGAGGACCCAAAGCAGGCTCTGCGCTGACAGCAGAGAGCCCAATGCGGGGTTCAAACTCACAAAACCTCGAGGTCATGACCTGAGGTGAGGTCAGATCTTAACCGACTGAGCCACCCAGGTGCCCCCCAACCTCTCTTTTCTTCCCTATTCCTTGGCTTGTTCACTAGTCCCCTTTCTCCTTCCTTCCCGCTCCCTTGAGGCAAGAATACGGATCATTTTACTGGTCTAAAAAGTCGTGTCCCTTGGGGAAACAACCGTAAAGGCAGATTCTGTGTCTCTTTAAATCTCAGTCATTTGCTGGTCTGGCTGGGAGGTCAGGGAGCAAAGTTGTGGATATAAAGATAGGACATGATACCTGTCAGATAAAGAAGTGAGGTCAGGCTTTAAAATGCTTATGATCATTCTTTAAAAAATTTTTTTAAATGTTATTTTATCTTTTAGAGAGAGAGACAGAGAGAGAGAGAGAGAGACAGACAGAGAGACAGAGCGGGAGCAGAGGAGGGGCAGAGAAGGAGGGAGATACAGAATCCGAAGCAGGCTCCAGGCTCTGAGCTGTCAGCACAGAGCCCGACATGGAGCTCGAACTCATGAACTCGAGATAACCACCTGAGCTGAAGTCGGATGCTCAACCGACTGAGCCACCCAGGCGCCCTTAAAATGGTTATGGTCATTCTATTTTAAAGTTATCTCTTTCAAAAAATCATTTTTATATAGCTGAGGCTAGTTTCTATTTTTAAAAGCTGCCAATTGGAGCCCCAATGAATACGACATTCACTGTGTTCCTAAAAACCAGAACCTAATGCAGGCCTTAGAAAACTTACTTTGAAGTAAATGTAAAATAAGTCTCTCCTTCCCCAGACAACTAGTTTTGACCTTTGTCACCTGTTCTCGCTGCTGAAATTTACGGAAACAGATAACATACCTCTGAAATATCAAAGTGAAAGTCTAGGGTTTTTCCAGGTAATTCCTTAGAAGCACTGGTCCACACTCGATGTATTTCTATCTTTGAGAGGTCACTGTGCTGGTAGGAAGGCAAAACTAGACTGGCAGATCGAGAAACCACCAGCTTCAGGATATTCAAAGCTTCTCTCCAGTGAACACTCTGACGGGAATAAAACATTCAATGGTTAAAAGCAATTTCATTTTTAAAAACGCATCAACCCCCCCAGCTACTGAAACTTCTTATGATCAGTCAGAATTCACAGATTTAAAATAGTGCAGGAAGTTCCATCATATGTAAAAGGCAAATGACATAAAAAATTTATACAGATGAGAAGATACATTTAAGAAACAAGCAAATAAGAAAATATCAAATTTTGTCCATATTCAAATAAATAGAAGTTTAAAAGTACAAGGTACCATTCTGGTCAATGAGGTCGCTCTTTGGTACGAAAAAAAAAAAAAAAAAACCAATGCATTTATGCTACTGGCCACTCACTCTCAACATTCTCCCCACCTCCAGTCTCTGTCTTCCTTGGTGGTTCTCCTATTTCAATGGCCTCTTAATTGGTCTCCCTACTTGCAGCCGCTATTGAAGTCCAGCATACCCACCGCAGCTACAGTGATCTTTCTAGAACTTTTCAGACCATGCTGCTTCCCTGCCTAAACTCCTCCAAGGGCTCCCTCTGGTGGGCAGTGTGGAGTCCACACACATTGAGCACAGCCTACAGAAGTAACCTCCCCCCAGGCTAACCTTGGAGTTCCTCATACCAGGCAAGCTCTTTCCTTGTTCCGTTGTCCTGGAATGCCCTTCCTCTCCTTATTGGCTTATCACATGCCTACTCTTTCTGTGAGACTCACTTTGTTTTTCGATCTTTGTCTCCCTGACAGGCCCCAGGCAGGCTGATGGGCTTCTCCCATAAAAATATTGAGCACAGGTAAGCGAACTTGATAAAAGTTATTATCATTATTTACCTAGCCTGTGGAATAAGAGCACATGAAATAAAACACATTTCCTTCCCTCTTAAATTCTGCACAATGGGAGGTCATGATTTGAATGTGAAATCAGTCACCATTCAAGATAAGATATCGAATAACAGAGATAGCCCACAGTCCTGAGTTAGTTAGACTAGGCAGTCTAGTAAAACAATTTTTTCTTTGCACTAGGGGAAAGGGGTTTGTAGACAAATAGGAACTGGACACCTGGCCCTCAGGACTGCTGTGAAGTGAGAAAGTGTTACTGAATGCCTACCAAGTGCACGACTACTTTTGGAGAAATGCCACTCAAAACACGGACAATAAAAAAGGCTTGGAAATCATTTTTAGCATTAAATAATTTCCGCAAGCAACGTGGTATTCAAGTGATGATGGGGTAAAAACGTCTAACATTGACATTGTATGGCTTTGCCAATGAGTTCAACCAGATAGAACCTAGCATCTGCCCTTGAACTCTGCAACTCAACAAGTACACTCCTGTGTTTGTTTGTTGTAGTATTTTCAAATACATTCATGCAGGTTGCTTAACCTTACTGTCCTCAACTCTCAAGTGACAATTTTAATCCCTGAATTAACCCTTTTTATGTTGAAACACCTGCCCTAGGTTCCTTCTCCTTCTTTGAAATAGGAAACCACAAATACAACCCTGCTGGGCCCTCCCAGCCAGGTACCTGCTTTCAGTACCCAGCCTGTGAGCCCCAAGAGGCAGAACTGCGTCCTCTGAGGGGCTCAGAAATGCCTCAGCTTGGTCCTGTCTTTCTCCTCAGTATGTCACTCGCGGTGTGGTCGGCCACCACACCTGACTGGTCTCAGGGCATTAGAGATATCAATGCATGAATGTGCAGCCTGGCGCCCATACACTTCTACAGCCAAGGATAAGCTACAAGCGAAGCCTCAGTCTTTCTGGGATGACTCTGGAAACATCGTAGTTCTTTTTTTTTTTTTTTTTTAAACAATTTTTTTTAACATTTATTTATTTTTGAGACAGGGAGAGACAGCATGAATGGGGGAGGGTCAGAGAGAGAGGGAGACACAGAATCTGAAACAGGCTCCAGGCTCTGAGCTGTCAGCACAGAGCCGGATGTGGGGCTTGAACTCACGGACCGCGAGATCATGACCTGAGCCGAAGTCGGCCACTTAACCGACTGAGCCACCCAGGAGCCCCAAAACATCGTAGTTCTTAAGTGAAGGTATCCAAATACTCACTTGGACATATTTTTCAATGGTCTTCAGAACTTCCACATTAAACTGCTTTACAGGCACGACTGACAGATCCATGTAGCTGAGAAGACTGTAGATCACCTGGAGGAGGGGCTGCTGCATGCTTGGGAGACCCTTTTCCAGCAGCTGTGGGAGGCAAGGCACAGGTCAGTCAGTGAGACTCCAGCCTTTTCATACACAAGCACCGATGCTTCCCAACACCTTTAAGATTGCACGTTTCCTTAGGAAGGAAAAGAAAATCCTAACTACTGAAGGCATAAGGTTATCATTAAAGGCAATGTAAGCAGGTTTGAATATATAAATACCACATTTACAAATGAAATACAACAAAATAAACCTCAAAAGGAAAGCATCGAATACCACCAATTATTGAAAATTACATATTAAAACAAAAGACACAAGTTATTGGTTATCAAACTGGCAAAGTTAACAAGTGATAATAGTCGGTATTGGTGAGGATATAAGATGGAAATGTAACATCAGTGGAAATGTAACTTGGATAATTTGGCGATTGACATCCAGAGTACTAAGAGCAATTTATGTCTTTTGAACTAGTTATGTACTTCTAGGAACTTTTCCAAACCTAGAGATAGACATTAAGATTTATATATGAGATTTTACTAAGGTGTTTTTTATGATGGTAAGAAACTCACAAAAAAAACCTAAACAAAATAGCTCTGTAAGTAATATAAATGCTGAACACTAGGGAAATGGATACATAAATTATGGTAAATTGCATGATAAAATATCATATCATCAATAGAATGGCATTTTTAAAGACGGTAAAGGATATAAGATAATATTAATTGAAAGAGGAAGGATATATAATTTCTGTGTAATAGATTATGCTAAAATCAGTGTGAATGGGTGTGTGTTATTTAATAAAGGAAAGAAATCTCTAGATAATGTAATTATTTTGGATGATTTTTCTTTACTTCACCTCCTCCTCCTGTTCTCTTCCCCTTCTTTTCTGTACCTACGAAACTTTCTTTTATGGACATATACTACGATATCAACAATATTTTCAAAAAGGAAAGCAAACTAATGAGAAAATCTAAGTGACATTTATCAGGATAAAAGATTACTATTCTAAATAAAGAAGTGTAGAAAGGATTCAAATATATGCTGAAATTTCACATCAAAAGTGGTCAAAAGAAATAACTGAGCAGTTAATGTAGGAGGAAATGGGCAATTATACAAATCTATTGTGTGGAAAAATGAAATATATTCCTAGAAAGGAAATACATAAAGAGAATAATTTTAAAGTACCAATAAAAATATTAGGTTGAAAACAGGAATAGAGTAATAAGATATAGTGAGGATATGGGAAAACACATTTATACATTGTTGACAGTATCGTAAACTGGGAAAGTGTCTGTGAGACCAATTTCCCAAACGTGTACAACTACATTTGTGTATTCCTTCACCTGGATAGTAACTTTGGGAAGTGCCACCAGAAGAAATAACCTGAATATTATCTGATAAGAAGTCTACATAAAAGAACCACTTGTAATAGAAAAAAGTTATGAATATAAGCAAAAGAGGAGACGTTTAAGCAAATTGTGTTATCTTAACCTGTTAGAATCCCACAGTTGTTGAAAATGACACTATGTGAGCTATGTCAACACATGTAAATACACACACAAAATTACTGTTAAGTGAACAGAACAGATTCACTGGCAATCCTGACCACAGCGATATATAATTATACATATGTGCCTGTGCGTACTTGAAATAGGAGTTAGTATATCTTATGCATGGTGGGAAATGAAGTTGATAACAAAATCTGTAGTGACAATTTGTGACAAAGGCTGAATAGAACAAATTAGGTAATCTATTCTTATTTATTTATTTTCACTTATTTATTTATTTCACTTATTTATTTTCACAGTGAAAAAATATATATAACATATATATGTAACATATGTATATTATATATATATATGTATATATATATATACATATATATATATAATATAAAGTTACCATTTTGACCATTTTTAAGTGTATAATTCAGTGGCATAAAGTGCATTCACATTGTTGTGTGACCACTGCCACTATTTACTTCCAGAATTTGTTCATCATCCCAAATAAACACTCTGCTAACTGTAAAACACTAACTCTCCATCACCCCCTGCCCCCAGCCCTGGGTAACCACTATTCTACTTTCTGTCTCTGTAGATTTGCCTATTCTGTGCACCTTGTACAAGTGGAATCCAATAATATTTGTACTTATGTGTCTGGCTTATGTCACTTAGCATAAAGTTGTCAAGGTTCATCCATATGGCAGCCTGTGTCAGTGCTTCATCCCTTTTTAAGTCCGAATAATATGTACGTATGTATATGCCACATCCCATTTGTATTTGCGAAGCTTTTTAAATTCTACATTTTATTTTTTTCCTTTTTCTATTTATTTATTAAAAAAAATTTTAAATTCAAGTTAGTTAACGCGTAGTTAACAATGGTTTCAGGAGGAGAGTTCAGTGATTCATCACTTACATGTAACACCCAACGCTCAACCCAACAAATGCCCTCCTTAATGCCCATCACCCATTTAGTCCAGCCCCCACCCACCTCCCCTCCAGGAACCCTCAGTTTGTTCTCTGTAGTTAAGAGTCTCTTATGGTTTGCCTCCCTCTCCCTTCCCCTATGTTCATCTGTTTTGTTTCTTAAATTCCACATATGAGTGAAATCATATGAAATTTGTCTTTCTCTGACTGACTCTGCCTAGTGATCTAAACACATCTTGCCTCCTTGCTAACTTACACTTCACTTTGTTTTAAAACAGGCATCGTCTGTAAGCAGGGCATTTGCGTCAGTTATTCCAGTACGTGTGTGTTTTCTCAGTGGCTCTTGGGCAGATGTCACCAAGGTGATTGTCAAAAGCAGCAGGGTGGCATATAAGAGAGGCTCTTTGGGGTGTTGACATTCTGAATACAGCTCACACATTGCTGACCCAGACTGCAAATCAAAATCCTGCAGGACCAACTGTCAACGCAGATGGAGGGGGCAAGGACCCTCTTCTAGGTTCAGGTTCAGTCTTACGGAACCTTTCAGACAATGATCGATTCTGTAACTTATCTGCACCCTACACTGTTGACATATCTGAAAGAAAAGTTTGAAGGTACCGGCCTCGTCACTTCCAAAAAGGCCCTGGCAAGACGTATGCATGCATATCCCTCAGACAAAAGCAATAGTGAACATGCTAACCCGAGGTGGCTGTCAGTGACCACTTGCCTCATGGGTTTCGCGACCTAGTGGGTTAAGCTAGTGGGTGACTGGAGGTGCTGCACAGAATACATTTCGTTTGCTGGGTATTTCCAGCACCAATGGACAACAGGGGCTTGGAACAAGTGTGCTAGAAACACATTTCTATGGGCACAAAAGAATCTCATTCTGGATTTAAAAACAAACTTAAAAAGCAAGATAAAAAGTTTACTTCAAAATATATGCTGGGTAATTGGTTCAGAGCCAACAACCATTAAATATATCAAGCCACATAGTAACTCCTTAAATAACATATGAACACCTGGGGTAATTAAGATAACATTTCTCCATTTTTGGAATGTTCTGACACGCATTACTGTAGTAAAAAGAAGGATTTTAAGCTTTTGAGGTGGGTTATACCTCAGTTCAAAGGCTGGCTTTAAACATATGGCGGATTATTTAACCTGGTTGGGCCTCAGATTCTTTGTTATAATGGAATCTACATCAGTGGCTTGCTGTGAAGATTTAAAAAGATTCCATATAGCATCTATGATAATATATGATAGGCACTCAGTAAATGAAATTAAGAGATTATTATCCATTCCATATAAATATTTTAGCCACGGAAACGATAATAGGTTTGTCCCTAATGAAGAGTTTACCTCTGCCAGGTAGGTCACCATATTCAAGGTGACGTCAGCATATGCTTCATGAAGGTATCGGCAGACCACGTTGACCCATGTGGCACAGTCCCTCGTGTAGCTGTGTGTCTTATAAAGGGTCATGACATGCGCGAGATTGGAAAGTTTGGGGTTCTTCTCTTCCAAACACACCTTTTAAAAGAAGAGAATCAATTAGGGATAAAGTTGCCTGATAAATAGGGAGATGTGTTAGCAATTGTGCCAAAAGATAGGTTTGCAATTTTGCTCTGGAATCTGGAAAACACATTGATATATATTTTGGGTTTTTCTGGTAAGCTGCAAAAGCGCTTATCTCAGTAATTAGCTAATATGACTTTCACAAATTCTTTCCACCTGTCTTCTCTATCATGAAACCAAAAGACAATGTGCAGCAGCTACTCAGAGACGTCAATTACTAGCAATCTCAATCGTTATTCTCAGGTTTTGGGAGACTCATTTCCCTCTCTGGGTAATTGCTGTTCCGCGTTGGACCTTCCTGAAGGCCCATATCGACCCACTTGAGTGTGGAACCAGAAATCATACCTGCGCAATCCTTTCGGCTATATCCTTGCAGAACTGGTTGGGATTTTCAAAATGCTGAATCAGCTGGGGCAGGAGACACAACACGTTCAGTGGAAACCCTGGATCGGAGAAGATGCAGTGGAGACAGCTGAATTTGGTACATTTTAACTGTTAACAGTGGGAAGGAATATTGCAGATTTTATTCTGGGGGGATGCAAAAGCAGTCTTTGAACACAAAATCCAGGGAAAAAACGTACAACAATGACGCCAGTTACGGAGGAGGCACTGAAGTAGATTTGTAATTCTGAGACACGGTGACTGTCTTGCTATGGACTCTTTGTGAATCAGGATGACTGGCACAGATTTTTAAAAGCAGATTAAGACGAACAAAAACACTAGTTTGAAACTTTTATCAGAAAGCATATTTTAAGAAAAGCTTGTTTGAGAGGATGTAAGCCAACCAATTTAAGTCTTGCTCATGTAATGCAGTAAAAGAAGACTCTTTAAAATGGTAAGTAATGGCTTAGTACTACTGTGTTAAGCTATACCTTCATGAAAAGAAGTCTGGGTCACATGTCATAATATTAAAAATACGGCTGGCGATTTGGCTTAATTCAAAACAAGAGGGAATCAAGAGAATTTTCAAGAGGAAGAAAAAGGCTAAGAAGAAAAAGATTTCAGAGTTAAGAAAAAAGAGAAAAAATGCTTATCTGTACAAGAAAAATGGAATAAACTGACTCTTTATGCAATTCGATCTAGAAAGCATGAAGAAATAATTAATACATATTAATGTATATTAATATATATTATTAATATATTATTATTATATAATATATAATATATTTATAATATTATGTATTATAATATATAATAATATATTATTATATTATTATTATATATTATATATTAATATATTAATATGTATTAATATATATGCATTACTTCTGTACCTTTTATGCTATTGCCTTAAAAATGCCTTCTACAGTGTAAATAATTTTAAGATTTACATTATGTGTAATTTTGGAATAAATGACAAACTATTCCCCAACAACCATTTCTAAACAGAATTGTTAAATGTACTAAGCCCATTATCTTATTACGCCAAACGTAAACACAACAACCATCAGAACTGTGCAAGAGAATGAGTGATGTTGGCTTTACCAATGGCTTGGGATGAATCCACCATGGATACTTTGGATACTGGTGTCAGCAAACTGAAAAGCTGCAGGGTGAGGTCAGTGGTGGTGAGGGAGGTGAATCCCTTCAGCAGTAGCTGCTGCAACCCTGAGAAGTCTGACCACTTGAGCTGCCCTTGGAGTTTCTCAAGTTTTTCTCGGTTCTCAGCTTTATCAAGTGGCATGTGAGCCAGTAGTCTATTCAACAGCCTTAAGGCCATTAGGTATTCAAACTCAAAATCAGATTCCATCAAAGCCACTGTGACCCAAAAGATGGTGGCCAATAGGTTTGTTGGATGGTTTATGTGTGATGGGTCTGAGAGGCTGTCCTTCAAGGAGGATGAGCTTCTGGTTTTTGAGGAGAGGCCTTGTTGGGTACAAGCCTGGATTCTGTCCAGTGTGGCACTCCTGGGTGGGTCTGAGGATCGGTCGACAACACCAAACTTCTTGGGCACAGAAAAGCTTCTTTGATGCCGGCTCCGTTCTGCGGTTGCTGTATTGCCACTGGCTGTCCCAGGGTTCACATTCAGTTGTCCTGTGCTCTTTCTGCTTGCTGTTAGTTTAGTGCTAGAGCTTAAATCTGGTGATGAAGAGCTGGGTATAAAAATTAAAAAGTTCAATAGAAAGCCAACACGCTTCAGTGAAGAGCCAGTCCTTTTAAGATCTACTGACAAACTATAAGGGAGGGAAATCATTCTTTGGAAACACTATCTATTCTTTACCCCCCCCCCCCCCCCATACTCTAAAACTTAAAGTAATAAATTTCCTTATTCCTAAACTTAAGCTATGAAAAAAACAAAAACAAACAATGAGAACCCTTACCAACAAAACCACAACAAAACGTAATACCTACTTATACATATTGAAAGGCTAAACAAGAGGGGTTGGTGGTAAAGTTTACTGATCTTTCACGTATATTTTTGTTTGAATTTGGGCAGAAGTAATTTAGAAATAAAGTGTACCTGATAGGTACAAAGTTTAGTATTCTATTAACTGACTGATAAGGAGAACAGAAATGGAAAGGATATTATCTAGAAAGAAAAAAGTAACTGCATCAAAGGAATTTTTTTACACTTCTAAAAAATCTATGAGAAATTATCTCTAAGCCTATTTCAGGCTGAAAAGATAAAACTCTTTATCAACATTCCTGCTAAATTCTTACTGATTGAGATAAATCTGTAGGTTTATATAGAAAAATATGTATGATGTTAGTAATCATACTAAAATTACCTATCCATAAAAAATGTCCAACTTAAAAGTGAAACAAGGCTCAGTGTGATTTATGATAACATCACTGACTCAATTTCAAGCAAAATGAGCTCAATTATATAAACAGAATACAGAATTGTGAAGGATTTGAAATGGGTAATTAAACATTGGCGGGAGCAAAAGGAATAAAAATAAAAAAGGAAGATCCTAAGATAGGAATATATTCACATAAAATCGACATTAATCCCAGCTGTTTTTAGTGATAGTTCAGACGAGTTTTATATATATTCATTCAAAAAAATAAGTAGTTTTGGTTTCTGTTTACAATGAAATAAACAGGATAATTATTATATAAAATTTGAAAAAGTACTCAAAGTCTTAAAAAAGAAAATGAGAAAGGATTACTATTTGCATTATTTAGAACTAACATTTCTTCTCTATCTTTCTGATGTGTAAAACTACTTATATAACATGTGTCTGTATGTGTTATAATTTCTTTTTTTTTTTTTAAACTAAAGAAAATGTCATAGTTCAAAAACTAGATTTGTTCTTTGGATTTTGCCCAAGGTTCAGGCATGTCTCAAATATTAAGTCCAGCATATTTGATTTCAAAAGTCATTAAGCTTCTTCTCACCGAGATAATACCGTTAAGAGATCGCTGTTCCTCAAGCAGTCAGACAAGTTATCCACAGCAGCTTCCAATGTAAGGAGTGCTTCCATTACGTAACCCTGCCAGACATGCAAAGATAACATTTTGTACTGCTTAAAACTACTGTTCCCTTCCTGAAGATAAATTTAATTAACACAAACTTTATTCAAATCTAATTTTAATATCATTGAGTGCTAGACAATCTATGCTACTTTAACTTACCGAGTCTAAAAACAAAATCTAACGGCCACTTAGGAAATTCAGATGGCTTAGCAGTTAGCAGGTAATCACCAAGATTTATTTCCCTAGCTCTGACGTCCTCAACATGTCAATCTCATTTTAAATCCAGCAGGGAGAAGCAAAGGCTAAGGTGGCAATCGTTGCCCCTTGATGAGGGGAATGGTGGACATTTGAAATACAGAATGTCAGTATCTGAGCCAGAAATTAAGAGCTGAGGTATGAGAAGGTCTGTACATCAGTGACATTTTGAAGAGCACGTCTAATGTCCAGAAAGAGGAAAAGAGGCTAGAGTTCACACGTGTGTTAGTCTCCTGGGGTGTAGTAACTTTTCTGATGGAAAAGAAGGGAAAGAAAGGCTTGGCCCAAGCTACAGAGCTTGTAATGCCCTTGTGATGCTTGTAATGCACCCCAGTGCCTGGGATCTATGTACAGGGTCTTCTTGTGGCATCTATTCTCTCCATTACTTCTTCAGCTCTTCTCAGTGTACTGAGGGTTAGTTATACAGAGAGGGGTAGTGTTCTGCTTAGATATGATGGAGATCCCTTCTCTGGGTGGGGAGACTGCACAACAGCATCCTGGTTTTGTCCTTTGCCAGCCTAGGGGCTGGTGGCAAAAGGAAAAAACAATGCAAATAATTCCCCAATTCCCAGTCAACTAAAACTAACAACAAAAACAACCAAGGAGTCACCAGGGGATTTTCAGTTGTTGGCTCAATAAAACAATATCCACTGAATTTGTAGAACAATGTGCCTTGAAGTGATTTTTTTTAGTTTATTTGTTCATTTTGAGAGAGAGAGAGAGAGAGAGAGAGAGCGAGAGAGAAAGGGTGCACTAGCAGGGGAGGGGCAGAGAGAGACAGGGAGAGAGAGAATCCCAAGCAGGCTCCCACTGTCCATGCAGAGCCTGATGCAGGGCTGGATTCCATGAACTGTGAGATCATGACCTGAGCCAAAATCAAGGGCTGCACATTTAACAGACTGAGCCACCCAGGCACCCCAAAGTGATTTTTGTAAATATAAAAGTTCACATCCAGAAATTTTTAAAATAAATTGTATATGCCCACATGGCTGAGATAATTGGCGAGAAAAAGAAGGCTCAAAGAAAGTCGTTAAGTCCTCATCTTTGACATGAGAGAAGGAGAATGAGTTTGGTGGCACCTGAATCTCATCTCCATGTTCTCCAATCACCTCCACCAGCCTGGAGAGAAGGTCAGACAAGGCATGTGCTGACAGAGGTTGCTTGAGCGCCCGGAATATCTGGAAGGACCGACCGGCATAGTGCCTCGAAGAGCTTGCGAGGGCGGTCTGCAATGCAACTTCACTCAAGTGCTGCTCCAGATGGAAACCTAGGCACCAAGAGGCAGATGGTCAACCTATACTCTGAAAACCCTGGGGCATCGGCGATCGATAGGTTTAAATCAGGCTAACTGCAAAGAGCTATCCTCTGGCGGTACTTATTTAAGAATGAGCCATTTTAGAGTTAAAACAACAACAACAACAACTTTGAACAGATCTTAAAGAGGCATAGTGTAGTAGAGTCAGAAGCTTTGCAGCAAGGTGGTCCTGGTTTTGAACTAGGGGTTTTGGGACTCTGAAAAGAAATGTAGTCTCTATGACCCTATTTTCTTTTTTTTAATTGGAGAATAATAGTATCTGCATCATAGAGTCGTGAAAATTCGACGATTTAAAAAATTCTTTGTACAGTGTCTGACACAGAATATACTCACAAATGTATTCTTGTTTATTGCCCTACCATTTTTCTACATTGTTCTTCTGAAGTACTTTTTTGCACAGAGTACTTTCACTCCTTTTTTCATAAGAGAATTTGTTAGGAACTAGTTTTCAGAGTACTTGTGCAGAGGAAAGCTGTTAATGGATCGCATCAACTCTGAACACAACCAAGGCCTCTACCAAAGTCTTTGCTCTTCAGAATAGTCTATAAATATGCAGATATTGAAATGCAGATGTTGCCAAGAAGGCAACCATCATCTCAACTCTCGCCCTAAATTGGTTCTTCCAATAGCATGAAGGTAATCTCAGTCATCAGGAAACCACCTGATCAGAAGGAAGTGAAAATGTAAGGTAAAGCACATGACTGAACTCTGGGCCATTGATCTGTACTCTCTGCTGTGCCTCTCTGCAGGAGAAAAACTGACTACAAAGTCAGAGGACAAGATGAAAACAGTGATTTTGGCTGTCTCTGTGATCTAGGGGATTCCGTGGTACATTTGATGGTCACATGAAAGTGAACCAGGAGGGAGCATTTAATGTCATTGTTCTTAGCTGCTGCCTGGCTGTTTGACCCTAGGTACCTTTGGATTATATGAGAGAATGTTCCTACAGAGCAAACAAAGGGCCCTGGAAAATGGACTTAGGCATATTCAAGGTAGGAAATACAGGATTAAACCCATATAGGCAGTTCACAATTTATGAATGGATCGTGTTTCAAAATGGAATTTGTACCTTTATTTTGTTTCATTTTCCTACTTAATTTTATTATGTGCGGTGTTAGATCCTCAGTCAACAAGCAAAACTTACTGAAATCAGAATGGACCTGACGGCTAGAACTATACTGGTCGGACTATAGCACCCCACCATGTTCTTGGTGACAGTGCCACCAATGACATGACAATGTCCTTAAGAAAGGCTATTTAATGTGTCACACAGCAAACCTACATTTCCCAGCCTTTCTTGCAGTTGTGGCCTTGTGCCTGAGTTCTGGCTGGTGGAATGTGGGAAGAAGCATGGATGCCACGTTCGAGCCACGTTCGAGCCTCGTGTGGTGTAAATTCCTCCTGAGTAATCCTCCACTCACTCTCTTCCTCCACCTGCTGGCTGGATGAAGAGGGCTGAGGACCTCTGAGCCGAGGTGATCAGAGCCGCAGAAGGTAGGTGTTTGAAGCACCATGTGGAAGGCCGCCTGCCAAACTATGCCAATGTCCTTAAGGGAGGCCAACTAAATTAAAGCCTCTTTAAATTGAACAGTTCAACTCTATACTGAACTGTTATGTGATCGGAAGTAACCTTCTACTGTGTTAAGCCTCTGAGCTTTGGGGTTGTGTGTTGTAGCAGTTATGTTACCCTGTTTAATACAAGTGTTTCCAGGAACATATTTTATTGTGCTACAGTGGAAACAGGCCGAGAGCAGAGATGTATAAAGAAACTGTAGTGAGTAAAAATGTCTGGGGCAAGATGTGAAAAGACTCAGACTCTAAGCATCCTCTGGGAAAACAGTACAGGGATTCATGAGTTTTCTCATTTTCATCGTCTTCGTGCAATCAAAGATTTTAAGCCAATTAAGGGTTTGTACACAAACAGTAAATTTCTTCCTTTGGGTTATATTCAACTACCAAGTGACTTCTAAGTGAGGGAAATAGCAGTATAAGGGGTGGTGACATTTCACAAACATTCCCAAACAAGCTCAAAACAAGAAATGTCACTCCTATTCCTGAAATGAGAAACTGGTTTCGGTTTATCAGTATTTTTTGCTTTTTTAGAAAGCACCCTCTGATAATGAGAAGAGATGTGGCTAATCTGGAATGTTTCAAACTGTGAGATGTGCTAATTATCAGAGCAGCTGAGAAAGCCAGCGAGCTGTATTTCATTTGGTCAGTCTGGTGTGTGAAAAAAGGTAGGGGTAGTTGTTGCTTTACGCTGAGGAACCAGATTTAAATTTCACACACAGATCAGCCCAGGCCAAGTCGAATCTGAATGGTATGTAGCTAAGGGCTTAAACATCCTGATGTTATTATAATCTACATAAGAATCACAGTGTGTTCAGAATATTGAATGATCATCTGCACAGGAATTATTAGCAAATACTTTCAAAGTCAAAGACATTTTATCACAAAACTCTTTTTTAAACCAGTTTTCAAATCTGACAGTTTTTCACAATTGAGTCTGAATACAGTCAGTAAGATTTATTACTCATGGCTGCCTTTGCTTTTTTGTAAAATGTCAAAATTTGAGTATGCTTGACACACAATGTCACATTAGTTGCAGGTATAAAACACAGGGATTTGGACCTCTTCGACTTCCCTGTATGTTTCGCTCACCGCAAGTGTCTACCATCTATCACCATACAACACTACAACACTGTCATACTATTGTTGACTAGATTCCCTATGCTGTGCCTTTTAGTCCCGTGACTTATTCCTTCCATAACCGGAAGCCTGTATCTCTCTCTCCCCTTCATCCACTTTGCCCATTTCCCTACACCCTTCCCTCTGGCCACCCTCAGTTTGTTCTATTTATAGGTCCGATTCTGCTTTTTGTTAATGCATTTGTTTTTTAGATTTCACATGAGTAGAATCATGTTGTAATTTTTTTTCTTCAATCTGACTTACTTCACTTAGCTTCCTACCCTGTAGGTACATCCACGTTGTCACAAATGGCAAGATCTAATCCTTTTTTATGGCTGTATGACAGTCCATTATTATATATTGTTATATATATTCCATTATGTATAAAATATACATATTGTATCAATGGAACGTATATGGAATGAATACATATCTACAACTATATACATGCACGCACGCATGCAAACACATGCATGTGCATGCACACACACACACACACACACACACACACACGTCTTCCTTATCCACTCATCTATGGATGGACACTTGAGTTACTTCCGTATCTTGGCTACTGCAAATAATGCTACCATAAACACAGGGGTGCATATATCCTTTCAAGTTAGTGTTTTCATTTTCTTTGGGTAAATACCCAGTAGCTAAATTACTGTATCATATGATATTTCTATTTTTAATTTTGGGGGGAGAAATTTCGTACCATTTTCCACATTGGCTGCACCAATTTACATCCCCACCAACAGTGCGTGAGGGTTCCTCTTTCTCTACATCCTCGCCGACACTGTTATTTGTTGTCTTTTTGATTCTAGCCATTCTGACAGGTGTAAGGTGATATCTCATTGTGGTTTTGATTTGCATTTCCCTGATGATCAGTGATGTTGAACATCTCTTCCTGCATGTGTTGTGTCATGGCCTTCTCGAAACAAAATTAATATTAGAGGGAGTAGTTTAAATTGAGTCAGGTAAACGCAGCAAGGTGAACAGTGACCTCTGGGAATTATTTGATAGAGCATAACGCAAAAATACAGGACATTAACAATCATTCACTTAGGCACATTTGAAATAAGCTTCAAGGCTCCCCTATGAATATTCTCCTGCTGTCGGCGCCAAATATAGAACCATATATTTACACATATGCATACGTATCTATGTTTGTATGTATGTATAATGTGTGGTTATAATGGGAAGAATATGCTCCATTACAGAAAACGGTGAAAGTGGCATTTGGGGAAATTGGATAAAGTACCTGATTTGGAGTCTTTAAATACGGATACAACATGACGTAGAAAATTAGTAAGCTGTTCAGCACTCTTTGAATTTTGATTTTTGGGTGTGATGTCTTCATGGCACCAAAGTGGACCAAATGGCCTTAAACAAAACATACAAAACGTTAAAAATATAACCACTTAAATATAATCATTTTGTATTTTAAAAACCACCTATGCAGTTGTAACTCCAAAGGTGAATGTGATTTTGAAAGTTTAGTGATTAATGTGGGCGTAAATTTCAGTCTGGTAAAGCTTAAGAGCATACTCAAAATGGATCTAGCTAATTCACGGAGGCATATTTTTTCTTATGTTTTACTCACAAAATGAAAACCTCACAAAATTTACTCACAAAGTTAAAACCTCTCAATTCACCAGAACGGTGTTTATACAAAACGGGTGCTACATGTTTGTCAAATAAAATGATATAAAATGTTAATTAAAATACAGACTTAGACATTTGTATATTTTAGATTTGCAGAGATAATGCTTTTATCAGGATCATATCATTAGACTACCAAATACTGTAGAAATGAACCGAAGATGCGTCCTCTGTTATCTACTTGGTTTTCAACAGAAAGAACAGGATGGAGCCAGAGGTGAGAATTTCAGAAGAACACTCTTCCCAATGCAAGGTCCTGACAGTGTTGAGTGGTGAGCACACTTTTCTTCCCCACAGACCATTCAGGTCCCTGAAATATCCTGGATGTAGTTACCATTAGGCCCCCCCTCCTTAGCTTCCTGTTCATCAAGTCCTGTATTGAGCTGTGAACTGCAAATACTCTGAATCATTAACTGAGGAAAGAAAATGCTCTTTTTTCATTTTTTGTATGAATTGATGCACTCCTGAGAGAAAGAAAGATCATGGGGGTATCAGATAACAACTATACAGACTAGACTTCTGGGATTAATGAGAAAGGATAGGGTCCCCTCCCCCCGATAGAGTCCCAGGTAAGCGTGATTTTCTTGATGCAAATACTGCACCTCAGGGTGCTAGACATTCTGAAGCCTTACAAGCTAAATTGTTCAGTGGAAGAACCAGAAGAAGAGCTGAAAAGACAGGATTGCTTGCTTGCAGCTTTTCTTGATTTTGATTATTAGTTTGCTTCCTTTCCCATCATGCTTCCTATTGTTTCTGACTTCCATTTATAAATGGCTCTGGATGAGAAGAGCAGATAATGGGCCCCTCCGCAGCTGCTCCTGGGTCGACCGTGGCTAATATATTTGGTTTCCAGAGGATGTTCTTTGCCAAGTCTCAGCACTCCCAGATCCCGGCAGCTCTAATAGATGATGAAAGTCGTCCTCGCCGTGGGACACTACCGTGTCCTGTCCCCATCTGCTGCATTGTCTTTCTACACGAAACCCCCTGCCTGTCAACTGTGCCATCAGTGGGATCTCAGACTTCTGCCAGTATCTGCCTTGTACACAGACTCCAGCAGATGCAATTTAGAAGAGAAAAGAAGCCTTTGCTAAAATCACGGGCTCGCCTTCTCATCCGTCAAGTTCTAAAGTGATGCCACTTCCCCAAAAGACCAACCTAAAAACAGGCCTGTGTCCCCTGAGCCCCCACTACCTGGTCGTCAGAAACTCAATGAGCTTGTTCGCCTTCTCATCCGCTTCAGCGGTTGTGTCCACATCTTCCACCTCCTGGGTCATCTGCGGGAGGTTCCCACTGCTGCCCCCCAGGCTGATGCTGGACGACGTGGAACTGGAGCTTAGCCCCGAGTCTGGCACTGGGGATGACTGGTCCTCTCTCAGGAAGTCAAAGCCACCTGGTGGGACAAGAAGGTCAAGGTAGAATGTGCTAGGCAGGGTGCTTACCGAGGTTAGGAGGTGAGCATACAGGAGGGTGTAGTTATTTGAATCTCTTGGAGGAAACATTTGATTTCAACTATGGCTACGATGAAACGAGACTGATAGTTTTTCCTTGCTTGTGGAATAGTTGCACTGCTGTGTAAACCAGAGTGTACTGGGTAACAGGAGTGCCATCTGTTATTTTGTAGCCTGGTGTTTGAATTGATGCTTTCTGCAAAAGAAGTGGTGTGTATGTGTGTGCGCGTGTGCACATGCGTCTGTGTGCACACACATGCATATGTGCACAGGCCGACGGACAGTTCCCCTATACATCTGGACCCGACTGTGCTGTTAGTAAATTATTCTTGGGTATTCGACCACTTAAATATGTGAAATGGTACCAGGGTTGAGGATACGAGCACCTAATAATGGATGTTATGTTTTGAGTAAATGTGCTTACAACTGTGAATATTATGTGGATATTGCTATGTTTGGATAAAGTATGTCTCGTGGTAGTCAAAGAAATACGGTATCAACAAATGTTATGTTTGTTCCCCACCTCATATTTGATTATCATTCTACATCCCTGGGTGTTGCTGGTTTGAAAATGTAGATACGCCATCATCCCTTTTCTCCTACCTGATAATTGCAAAAAGTACATAGTTCTGGTGGTCTGAAGATACACTGAAACAGGAGAAGCCTTGGGCCTGAATATCATCTCTGCCATTTGCTGTGCAATCTCAGGGAGTTTATATAATTTCTCTGCAGCTAACTTTCCTATTATAATAAGATAAAGACAATAATTTCTAGCACACAGGTTTTTTTAGCTTCGATTTTTTTTTTAGCTTGGATTTGAGAGCATCCGCAGTTGAAAGTAGGTGTTCAGTAAGAATTAATAAATGTTTATGAAAAGGAGACATTTTCCAAACCCTTTGTACTCGTATTCCATGTGTGCTACAGATTCAATCATTTTAGCTTCCACCGTTTGTCTTGCCTATGGTACATTGTGTTTTGTTTTGTAAATCCCCACTGTATGCCACAAGAGTGGGATAGTGAATGCAAAATTGATGCACTCAGAGATATACAACTCAACGGGCATTGCAATGTTCTCAGTCTAAGACCATGTGCTTAATGGAATACATCCTTATCCTGGGGAATTAGGACAGCCAGAAGTCTTCAGATTCTTTTAATTCAATGTCTATAGTGAGGAGTTTTGTGTCTCTGAGTGGCTGTTGATGGGTTCTTTTCAATTAAGTGTAGGTTGGTTTAAAATAAAGGGCTTAAACTGAGGTCAGTAGTCCTTATGTCTCAGACTTAGTAACGCAGTATTTGTTTCCCAGAGGAAAATCTCAGTGTCTGTCAAAGGACAAGACAGCACTGAGTACAAGTATTAAGTAAAAGGCACATTGTCTTCAGGGTGATGAATAAAGTATGCGGTGACATATGAAGTGCCATACCATATCCAGCGCCAACGCAACGTACAAAATGTTCAGGAATGTTAGTTCGCTATCATTTTAAGGTATTTTAAATGTTCCGATTCTAAATGAAACCCACTGGTCAACTCTTTCGGGAAAGTTTTCATGAATAGCTGGACACAGCAGAGTAGTTTCTTCGACTCAAACATGACTCATCTAATGCTTTCTGTTCTTATTTCTAAAAAGAACATTTTGGTTTCAAAACAGCCATGGTTCTTAGTAGACTTCCACCCGTGGTGCTTTCCAGGAAAAGCAGTCACTAAAAGGGTGAAAATTCCTTCAGGGGAACTAGAAGGTCCACAGCGATACACCTGGCAGCTTGGCAATGACCTGCTCTCAAGGTGATGGGGGTGGTCACTGTTTGGGGCATTCCCATCCTTCAGTGTTTTAGACTGATGCTCTTGGCCGAAGGACATAATTTTCAATGTATCAGTAGGAACATATTTAATGAGAGCAGCAATCATAATAATAAGGAAACAGACATTTGAAAATATTCAATACTGAAGGATTTTGAGAACCAAGTTAACATCAAGCGAAATGGGGCATATTTATTGTGCTCCTACTTGCTCACTCGGAAAGTTGTAGGGGGGTGGTGATCACGTTAGAGAAGTTAATTTGGGCTCCACAGATACCTTCAGTTATCTTCGTATTTGTGATTCTGTCTCAGGGTCTCTGCTATTCCTTCTTTTGTTACCTGTGTAGAGATACTCGGGTTGATAAGCCGGCTGAACTGTTAGAGTCTTAGCTTCACCCATCTCTCGAGTCTGCAGGAGCACAGAAGCAATGGCATGAAAATTGCTGTTGCAAGAGAGGGCAATCAAGAGGTGAAGAAGCAATTTTTTGCTGTGTTCAAAGACTTCAGGCCGGTAATGGTCCAAACCTGGAACAAAAAGTGGAATCTCTTAGTATAAACAAGTTTTAAGCTCGTTTAGATTCCAGGGATAGTAAAGATTCCAAGTTACCCAGGAGGAACATGTTGAAAGAATGTTCAGTTTTCTTTGTTATTGTTTGTGTTACCAACATAAAGAAGTTGGGCTTAGGAAAAATGTTTTATTCCTTAAATCAAATGTTCTCATAAAATGCTGATAGATGGACTTTTCTTGACCTCTCAGTAGCTTTTGACATGGTTAGCATTCCTCCTTCCTGGGATGTTCTCTTCCCTGGGTCTCCCTGTTAACTGAAGGATTCTAATTTTGTTCATCGCTCTCTAACTAAACTTCTGAGCCTCCCTGGCTTGTTCCTCTTCCCATTTTTATTTTACCATTTGGCTATTTTAAAATCTCAGTGCTTGGCCTGCTGCGCTCTGTCTTCTTTCTGTCTGTGTGCGGACGGTATCTCACGGCTTTAAATCGATCACATCTGGCCAAAGACCCTCAGAGAGGCCCAATATGTTTCGGGTATCTTTATAGATATAGCATTAGCGAGGTACCACTGTATAGTGCAGAAATAGGGCAATTTTAAGCAATGACCGATCAACTGAGATTACAGAGCAGATGTCACATAGAAGCGATGAAAAATGGAAGAGACTAAATATTTCAGAACTGTGGAAAGCAGGACATCAATGTAAAAGGAAAGCTCTCTGGATTGTGTCTGTAGGGTTTTGACCCCATAGTCCAGAATTCCTCTTCGATCCAGTCTTACCTAAGAAGACAGCATGGAGTAATAATGGTAGATGAAGAGCCCAATCTTCTCTCACACTGTGATCCACCACCATCTCAGTCATAAAAATTACGGCAATATTGCACCTGATCAATGACATGGTGAAATTAATGTAACTTCTGAAGAGGATGGAAACACACTGACAGATCATTAAGTCACAATTAAATACAGCCCTTGAGCCCTGCTGAAGAATTATGCGAGACGCTTATTCCAGGGAATGGAATTTATTTTCCGAAAAAGCACAGAATTCCACAGAAAGAAGAAACTTTTGCTGAGCTAATCACAAAATAGGGAGTCTTACTCGTTGCTAGGTAATAAGAACTGAGGGAGGAAGAGGCGAAAAGGGCCCTCTTTTCCAGTTACTCACGATCTAAAAATCATCACAGAATGCATATCCACATCCAGATTACATCAAGAAAAACTTCTGAGTTACAAGGCAGCTTTGCACATTGGTTGATAGTCAACCAAACGCTACAAATGTGCTGAGAACTGCAATTAAAGTCACGCGTGGTCCCTCTGATTTCAAAGGTCATTTCATTTGACAGGATGTGGAATGATCTCCCTCTTCTCATGGGAAGAAAAGTCCAGTCAGATCTAAGCAGTCATTTCCCACTACCCACAGATGCTACTTACCTGTGGAGGGGTCCCCGGGGAGTGATAGTCTCTGGGAGGTAGTCAACCAGGGGGGCCCAGCATCCTCCAGTACAAGGCATGGGTAAGGGCTGTGGCTGTTTGGTCTCTGTAATAGTCAACAGCCAGCCCGTATACGGAGAAATCGGGTCATCTATAGGGTGAGAAAGACAAGCATGCATTACTTTTAGGGAGTGATGATTTTTGTTTTCCCTATTTGGTGTTTGTAGAAAGAATCTTACAAATTTAGGCTAGTAAAAATAACTCTCTAGCCATCCCATCTGGTGAGTATGAATTATAGGATCAATGGGTTAGAATTACTTGATTAGATTTTTTAGTCCCTTTATGTTTTGATAATCTAATATACAATTACGCACTACAGATCAATGGAAAATACAGACATGCAAAAAGAAAACATTAAATCATTCTCATCACTGTGAGAACTTGGGCTTTCTCCAGACTTCCCCATTGCAGTGAAATGCAATTCCATGTTTCCAGTTTGCTCAGGACAGGAGCCTTAGAGCTATCTGTGACGTTTCTCTTACATCTCGCATCCAACTCATAATCATGATAATCATGATGAGGATAATAGTAATAATAAAAATAAGTACATTAGGAGCTAACACAGGGAATAACTACTTTGTACCAGGCACTTTTCTATGCGTTGTACATTATATTAATAATTAATAGCCCAGTAATGGGTACCTCTTACCCCTACTTGACAGAAGGGAAATAGAGGTTAGGTAACTTGGCATCATATTCAGTGAGCTGTACCTTCAAAACATATCCAGAATAGGTCCACTTTTCACCATCTCCATCACTACCAGGGTAAGGCACTATGTTCTCTCACATGGTTACTGCAATGGCTTCCCTACTGTTTCCCTGCTTCTGTCCTGGCCCCGCTACAGTCTGTTTTTCCACAGAGAAGCCAGAGCAGTCATTTTAAAACAGGAGTTCATTCATGTCTTTCTCTCTGCTTCACACTCTCCAGTGGCTCCCCTCTCCACTCAGAATGAAGTCCGAACTCTACACCGTGGCCTTTAAGGCCTTACACGGTCTTCCTGCTGTTTCTCCCTTGGCTCATCTCCCACCACCAGCACCCTTACCCACGCCACGCCAGTCATTTGGGCTTTCTTGCTGTTCTGTGATCACGCTCGGCACCACCCAGCTTCAGGGACTTCACCTCTAGCTTTCCTTTTGGCCGCAGAGCTGTCCTGGAGAGCCACGTGGTTCTCTCCTCCACTTCACACAAGCCTTCGCCCAAGCATCGATTTATTGCAGAGGATTTCCAGGAAATCCCCAATCATTTGACATCCCCTCCGCCTCTCACCCTGCTTTAATTTTCCTTTCTGGCACAGATCACCCATTACCCAGCACTGACTGCCTCCTCCGACTCTCAGACAAGCTGCACGACAGCGGACACGTTCTTTTGTTCGCTGCTGTTTCCCTAGTTCCGCGAACAGTATCTGACATGTGGCAGGGAATCAACAAGTATTTTTTGAATGAATGAACTTCCTCAACAATATCTTTAAAGTAAGCACAGCAACAAGTTTCAAAACAACCTACCCTCATACCCAAAGGAGCTAGAAAAAGAACGAACAAAACACAAATCCAGCAGAATGAAGGAAATAATAAAAATGAGAGCAGAAATAAACGATACAGCAACTAAAAACCCAAACAAACCAATAATAGAACATATCAACGAAACCAAGAGCCAGTTCTTCTAGAAGGTCAACAAAATTGATAAGCCTCTAGCCAGACTCATGATGGCGCTCTTTTTTTATAATGCTCTCCATAGAGGCCGGTGGCATTCAAAGACGACATTTCCTCTCGGGGTCACGTGATATGAGCCAGGTACATGGCTTCAGACAAGCTGGCTCAATCTGGAGAGCTGTGGCGTATCCAAGAAGAACGATGTATTAGATCAGCTTTAGGCAATTTCTCCCAAATAAAGTTTTTCTTGGCTGCACTCTTGAAAGGCAGTGAGAGGTCACAGATTCGAGGCTGCTGGTCCCCTGTAGAAGGCTGGGCTTACCAGTTAGCAGAGCGGATGGACGGGGTGTCTTCCTACTGTGAAGACTGAGGCTCCCCACAAGGGCAGGTGCTCGGACACAGCCCCCTTCTGGGATGGCAGGGAAGGGAGTTTCCAGGGCAAGGCCAGGATTCACCTCAGAAAGCGACCGTTGGGTCTTACTAACGCACCAAAAATCAAGCAACTGGAACCCTATAAATTCTATGCCACGGAGCAAGGCCACAACAGTTTTAGTCCAGAAAAAAATGTAAAGGGGGTGTGACAGTTCCTCATCTCATCTCAGACTCCGGGTAAACTACCTACAGGATGTTTCACTTTCAGCAAATTAACAGCTTGAATAACCATCCAGGATAAGCTGGTTGCAAAATGTACTCCTAAGTAATCAGCTACTCTATAATGAAACTGAAAAGGAGAACAAAAATGGGGAGACTACCAAAGAATTAAGAAAAAAGAAACTTGTGATATTTCTGTTAGGAAAGGACATAATTTTCTTTGTTTCAATGATGTTCTCAGGCACACAGCCCATCAGCAAAAATGTGTTGGATTTTTGGTGGTTGGATTAGGAGAAAGTTGGCCAGAAACTGGTTTTCTACAGTCAGGTCTAAACCACTAGGACTCAGCTGCTATCCAGCCTAACTAGATGTAGCCTTATTATGGAGACACATACACTAACATACGGCCTTGGAAAATAATCTAGTATTTTAAGTAGCTCTAAAACAGCTTACATAATATTACTAGGAAGATCTTTATAGATCTAG
Organism: Neofelis nebulosa; assembly: GCF_028018385.1. Lineage (NCBI taxonomy): Eukaryota > Metazoa > Chordata > Mammalia > Carnivora > Felidae > Neofelis > Neofelis nebulosa. Next base: position 232,613,725 of record NC_080782.1, read on the forward strand.
GTCTAAATCAGTTTTCTGGTCCATTTTACTCAAGGTAGTATAGTTTGTCTGTTTTTGTTTTTGTTTTTAATAGAAAATACTTTTAAGAGGCTGCACATGGTCTTTCCATCTGGGTAAACCCAGATTATGAAGCCTCAGGCCACTAGGTCTCACCTGATTTCTCCTTACCCTTCCTATCTCTACTAATCCTTCCAGGAATTCAGGGAGAAAATAATCACCCTTAACATATACCAGATGGCTGGCCATAAGGTTTTCGAATTGAGCCTACCAATCTTTGTTTTTCTTGTAGCATAGAATATATCCCTCATTGTGTAGCTAGAACCAAAAATACATCAGGGAGAACCCAGTTACCAAAGTCCTAAGGGTATTTGTCCCCTATTAGGTGTGGTGCTACCCTCCAGACAGCCAGAGTCAAGGTCTATTACTTAAACACTTGGAAAAGGAACTTAATATGTTCTGGACTTTCTGTGATAAGGGAGGATATGTTTGAGTAACTTCATTTCATTTTCTCTTATAATGAGTAATTTAAAATATAAGCTCTCAGTTCCGTAACAACATGCCATGCATTGGAACTTCTTTGGTCAATAACCGTAATCATGTAAAGCATATTATTGACACATGACTCAAATGAATTCAAATCCTGTGCCAAAATTTTCCCATTAAAATGCTGTTTATGTAGGCAAAACAAATCTATAAAAAAATATTTCTAGGTGAGGTAGATGCCATAACGATAACATTAGACTTCTTTTTAACCCTTTACAACTATTCACAATGGTTTTGTTTTTCCCTTCACAAATACTTCCATTACTTTTTCTTTTTGTCCCTAAAGCCAGTGGTCTGAGTTTATATAATGACATAATTATTATCATAATTATTCTCTGAAATTCACTATTTACGTATTTTCAAAATAATTCTTTCTTTATTATAGTGATTCTATCAAATTCTATGTCCAGGAGCCAGAGCAAAAAGGCACACTTTAAAGGAATCAACTGCCAAAGAGTAATATTCCTGACTAACCGGTCAGCAGAGTGGGTGAAGGGGGTGTCTTTCTACTCTGAAGACTGAGGCTCCCCACAAGGGCAGGTGCTTGGACACCGCCCACTTCTGGGATGTCAGGGAAGGGAGTTTCTGGGGGCAAGGTCAGGATTCGCCTCAGAAAGCGACTGTTGGGTCTTACTAATGCACCAAAAATTGAGCAACATAAATCCACAGTCATGGAGTGTTATGTTTTGTTAGGCTTGGCACATTCTGAGGGAGGGGGGGTCAGGATTTGACTGCTTCACCTTTTTATGATGCAATTTTTTTGTCCTCAAATTTTGAAATATCTGACAGCAACCAGACTTTTCTTGTCCCAACAACTCTCCATTTCTCAACTACTACTCTCCTCCTCTGTAAAATCTAGGCCCATCTAAAACTGATGGTCGGTGCTTGGGAGATGCAAATATCCAGTGTTTGGATGGTACAGTCCCCTGATGGGACACAGGAAGAGGTGAAAATACAAACAGCTTTATCTTACCTCAATAAGCAGTTTTATAGGGACATAGCTGAAACTTAACCTAAGTTAGAGGATGGTAACTATATACGGATTTTAGACATCCCTTCCATTGGTATTTTCAATGCTGGAGAATTGCCTGTCTGTGCATTAAGAAGCAGAGTAAGGACAGTTGAAATATTCTGTCATTGGAATTACTTAGCTCTTACCCAGTCGGCACATTTTCCATAGAAACAAAACAAATCAAAACAACAGCTCCAAAGGTCCTATGAAGTGACTTAAAAAGTGAACGTAATTCATGAAATACCATCACATTTACAATTTCCACCAAAACAGACAAATAAATCCCATCAGACAGTTTACTGATTCCCTCACCATACTGAAATGTCACAGGAAGTGTTCTTTGGTTCCAGAATTTCTGTAAATTGTGACAAAATGATACCCTTTACCTGCTCCGTACCCACAGAAGCTGTTCAGGGCTTAAACAAAATAAATGAATGCATTGACCTTTTTGGTTTTCCCCACCTTCTCAGGGTACGAAGAAATTCCTGTGACAATTATATCTCCCAGGTTAGTAATTTTCACTTGGCTACTGAGACTATGCCATTGAGAGGCTCACGGTGAAAACCGATCTCCCCTGGGTGAGCTGACGCACAGAGCTTAAAGGTCAAATGCTCTAAGATAGGTTGAAAAATTGAGCTGCGACATTTGTTCTCAAATGGACAATTTCTTACTAGCCTTTCCCCAGATGCATCACCAAGGAAAAAACACCAGGAATATAAAAGTACAGATTTGGGCTGTAGTTTGAGGTTTTCTGATTTTGAGTTGCCCACTGTGGAGTTTGTTTTTACTTTAAGATGCTGACTCTATGCTTACCTGCACGGTCGGATCACATGGTTCCTTAATATTTATGGGTCCCTTTTTAGTCATTAGAACAAGAAAAATCAAAACACTCATTTTCTACTCTCGAAATACATGCATTCCGTCTGAAACCCCACATCCTGCTGGTACTTACTTTTATCTTCATCATATGATCCTCCAGAGCTATTGCTGTATCTTGACTCTAGGCGGGTGTGGGCTCTGATGACGTTACTAAACCTTCAAATACAAGAACAACCATCAGAAATACTGACACGTGTGTGTATGTGCTGTTACTCGTAAACACATACTATTATTTAGTGGTTGAGTTTTTGGCAGTAAGTTCCAAGGATGCTTTTCCTAAAGAAATCCTGGAAAAATTGTACCCCAAACATTTTGTTTTTCTCGAGAGGGCCAGTAGTCACTCTTGCTCAGGAACACAGGTTCAAGTCTCGATGAGATCAATATTTTCAGGCTAATATCTGAATTGAACTAGGAGATAGCATTTGGTTAGAAAGAAAATAGCAATGGCACTGAATAATAGGAACCTCTTGTTCACATGGTTGCTTGGCACGTGGTAGGTGGTCAATACGTAATTGCTGATTAATTAGGTCAATGTAGATAGAATTGGAAATATACAAAAATGGTTTCATAACAAATCTTGGGCTTCGTCAGCTTTACAGTATCCCTTAAAATGATGTGAAGGTTTTCAGGAAAAGGTCCCTGGTGAGGAAATAGGGTGGGTAGGGTTATACAACTTGTCAAGTGTCAACCACAGGAAGGCGGCAGTAGAAGGATGCTTCTAGTGTCATACTGCCTCTGAGCAGGAGAACAGGTGATTTTAGTACTGAGCTCTCCCTCACTAGCTCTGTGGCCTTGGCCAGGTCCCGTATCTCCTTAGGGATCCTATTTCCACACCTGCCAAGAAGGAAAAATAAACAGTTCACCCTTTATTTCACTGGAATTGTTGTGGGAATCAAAAGAAATAATGCAAGAATGTTTCCCAAGCCGTGAGACATCTGACCATCAAGGTATTAATTATTATATTTCTACCTTGAATTTCTAGAATTCCTTCTCTCTTCAGGGCACCAAAGGCTTTCAAATCAATAGCGTTTTTATTATCCAAAGGCCTATAATGTGGGGCAAGAGTGTGGCTGAGGAGCAGTGTTGATAAAATGTTATGTCTATATTTATTTTATATAAAATGACATAAACAGGTTTTATCTACTTAATATATATGCTGCCAAAGCAAAGAATTAAGTCCATCTAAAAATATCTGGAAAATTCAAACCACAGCAGGTGTGTTCTCCTTCATTACTGACTGGGTGTTCTGCCTTAATTGACCACAGATCAGTGCTTTATTTCCCTCTAAAACACTGGGAAATTCAGGGCTATTGCTATCCTCCAGTTATGGAGAAAAAGAACATGCTTTAGCAAAAAGTACTGGATGTTCCGTTTAGATGCCTGCCTTGTCCCGGGTATATAACCTCAGAACGTTGCATCAGTGATTTAGATTTACTGAACACAGTAATGTAACAGACAGTAATGACTCTGCTTTTATGCACTTCTTAAATGTATGCAGCAGATTTCTGACAGTCATCTTTCCCCCAGTAACTCTGTATTTCAAACATTATTGTCATAGCTATTGGGCTATTGCTTTGTGAATCCATAAAACAGAACATCTAGGACATCTGCTCAGTCTGTCTACATCAGACCGAACTTACAAGATGAGTAAAGTGACAAGCTTATTACCTTCCGAAGGTGTTCTTTAATCACATTTGTGCTGATAAATGCAACATTAAAAATGGTGTATGCAGAGTCCAGATCTCATTCAGCAAAGAACAAAAGCAGAGTAATGAAAAAATTCCACATCTGGAGATTTCCACGGGACAGAGAGCTCAAGAACTATATATGGTATATGTTGGTTTTATAATCATGCTCTGGGGGGACCAGGCAGGAAGAATTATAGAATGGATGACAATCCTTCTCTTTTCCTTTGAGATACATCTAAAGGAGAGTTGGGCAGATGTTTTGAAGCTGAGGTGAACAAGAGCAGCAAGCCCCTTCCAGATTGTTCTTACTCTGGAGGAGACCAAAACCATAGTGCAGCAAAGCATTAGTTTGACAAGAAAAAAAAAAAAAAATAAATAAATGAATAAAAAATAAAAAAATAAAAAGAGTAAAAACTGGCTCCTAAGTGTAAAATCTGTTATTTTCCTTTGCTTTCCTGGCTTAAAGAAAATAATTTTGGGTCCTGGCTTTAGAGGAATTTGAAGGATTAAGTAGACTAAATGGCCCTTTAATATCAAAGGTACATGTCTTAAGAAATATATCATAAATATAGCTCCAATAAGAGAAAAACTAAAAGGACAAAATATTTTTCTAAATTTTATTCTGCTGACTTAGCTCAAATTAATATTTAGGTAATTTTTGGTAGATTATTAATCTCTATCCCTGTATCAACACAGATCACCAGAAATTTATGCATTTTGAAATTTATTGCTTTGGTTCTCTTTGAAAAACCCTTTCATGGAACTACAATTATTTATTTATTTATTTATTTATTTATTTATTTATTTATTAAAAAAATTTTTTTTTAACGTTTATTTATTTTTGAGACAGGGAGAGACAGAGAATGAACGGGGGAGGAGCAGAGAGAGAGGGAGACACAGAATCGGAAGCAGGCTCCAGGGTCTGGGCCATCAGCCCAGAGCCCGAAGCGGGGCTCGAACTCACGGACCGCGAGATCGTGACCTGAGCTGAAGTCGGACGCTCAACCGACTGAGCCACCCAGGCGCCCTTACAATTTTTTTTTTAAAACACATTAAAAAAAATTTTTTTTAAATTTATTTTTGAGAGACAGAGAGAGAGAGAGAGCACGAGCAGAGGAGGGGCAGAGAAAGAGGGAGACACAGAATCTGATGCAGGTTCCAGGTTCTGAGCTGTCAGCACAGAGCCTGACGTGGGCCTGGAACTCACAGACTGTGAGATCATGACCTGAGCCCAAGTTGGATGCTTAACCGACTGAGCCACCCAGGCGCCCCTCATGGAAGTACAAATTTAAAAAATAAGCTCTTATTAAGGGTTGATGCATTGAAAATACTTATGGAGTTTGGCTCTGCATATTTGACAAACTGCTATGAACAGCAATTTTAATAAAAATATATTTTCACTTTGTTGTTTGATTAAAAAAAAACACCTACATGATAAAATCCTTCTTTGAATTTAGGGTAGTTTCTGTTAGTAGCTTCCAATGAATCATTTTTGCTTATTTTTACACACTCCAAGTTATAAAATTCACCGTACTTTTCTTTTTTACTTTGGCTATTGAAGAACTCAAGGTTAGGTTAGTATTAGCTTTCAGTATTTGTCCTTCATGAGGACTTTTGACACAACTATCTTACTCTCTTCTTAGCTTGGCTCGTATTCTATTGCCCTTGCGTTAACAGTACCATAACCTATCTGAACTTTTTGTTAGTACAATAATAGTATTAAGTATTTCTGAAAGACATCAAAGGACCACTAATCTACCTATAAAAAACATGGCCTCAGGCCTGTTTCTTTGCAGAACTCCGTGGGGCCCTCTGGAGCCCAACAATGTATTTTGGTGACTAGGACCCCCAGGGGTTGGGTAACACAGCACCTTGGTCAGTATTTCTGAGCAAGTATGTCTATAGACTCTTTGTCTACAAGGACTGTAAAGAAAAGGGCAAGTAATTGTCTTCTGTAATGGGGTTAGGAAGAGGGAGGCAGGAAGAGGGGCTAAATGGAGTTTGGACAGCTTATCTTTGGGGCTGTGAGATTTCTCCAGTTTTCATTCACATACCGACTAAACATTAAAAAATACCCACTATGTGCAACACAGCAGTTTAATCAATGAGGATAGCAATGTGTATAAGAGATATATGGTCTCTGTTTTCCAAGAATTAAAATCGAGTGGTTGAGACAAGCATGTGTACAAGTACCTATAAATCAGCATGACAGGGTTGACAAGGAAGGAAAGGTAATAAGTAGATGAGAGAAGAGAAATGAGACATTTTAGGCTGAGGGCACAGTCTATTTTCATGGAAAAGAGAGAATGCATTAGAGAAATAGTGCAGGTGGAGTATTATATGATCAGTGGAATGGTGGTGGCCTTCGGGAGAAAATATTCATACATGTATGATCACATATATATGACTATATATAAAAATGATCAATAAATCTATACATGAATAGATACAGCATTAGGAAAAAAGTAGATATATATGAATACGTATAAAAAGTGTGGGTACCTAACTACATCAGGCTTTCTAATGGCCAACAGAGATACAGTGTGGGAGGAGGAAAGCAAGACCTAAAGAGAAAGCTTCTATTAGAGGTGTTGCCTGGTCTCAACATTACAGAGATGACTAGCTTAATTTCAAGGGCCACCACTAAAAACTTGGGCAGGACACTCAGGAATCCAAAGGGGCTTCTGTAGTTAGATGTTGATAGACATGCATCACCTTTCCACCCTAAATAAAATTAAGACGGAAAATTCAGTCTAGACGATAAATGATAAAGAATGTTACACTCCAACTAGAAAGTAGAAATGTCTTTAGAGAGATAATGTGATTATTTCCCATGAGGAAGTTTTCCAAAGAAGGTACTAACAAATATAGATTAAAAACGTGTTAATTAATAATCTCGTATTGTCACTGATGTATGGAGTATGAAAACCTTTACTTACTTCTGAGAAAGAAAGAAAGAAAGAAAGAAAGAAAGAAAGAAAGAAAGAAAGAAAGGAAAAGAAAGAAAGAAAGAAAGTCAGTCTTATATTAGAGATCTGTAAAGGATGAGGTCTATGATCATGAGCCACTGGGTTTGGGCGTTTAGCCTGAAGCAAAGCTCATATGGATAAGCATCTGCCTGAAGGCAGTGCAGCAACCCAGTCATGAACATACTGAGGAATCTGAGGAGGCCTGAAATGGAAATGAGCCTTCAGAACTCCAGACGCAGTCAGTCTTAGGTCATCGTCTTCCACCTGCAGCCCCTGCTGTATTCTTTCTTTAAAATTGTTTTTTAACGTTTATTTATTTTTTGAGAAACAGAGACAGGGTGCGAGCAGGGGTGGGGGGGAGGTGCAGAGGGAGAGGGAGACACAAATCTGAAGCAGGCTCCAGGCTCCTAGCTGTCAGCACAGAGCCCGACCCGGGGCTCGAACTCACAGACCATGAGATCATGACCTGAGAGGAAGTCAGTTGCTCAACTGACCGAACCACCCAGGTGCCCCGCCCCTGCTGTATTCTTGTGCACAGGATGAAATCCTGAGGACCATCATGAAGCATCTGAAAGCATTATGAGCTAAGTGGATTATTTTCATTATCTGATCTATTAAATTATCTCCAACCTGAATTTGTGAGCATCTCTTCCTTGTTGCTAATTTCTTAAGTGAAAGGGCTCCCTGGTAGTTTTCACTAGAAAATGCCCAGGCTGAGGAGTTTTCAACACCATGAGAATCATCCTAATTTTTATTTTTTAATTTGAGTCCTTTTTATTTCTTTTTGTTTCTCTGCTCCTCACAATTAACCACAGGAAATAGTGATGCAGATTTTATGAATTTATGAGTAGCTTCTAGGCACGGTAAAGGGGCAAGAGAAATATCATTAAAGAGTTAATGTAAAGGGAATAGAGGCTGCTTCTAGCAGGAAAAGTTGCTGTTGTTGGCTAGCCAAATGTGACAATGTAAAGGTGAAATAAAAATGATGATGTTTTATAAGACTTGCCTCAAGACAACTGCTCAATCTCTAAGCAATCATTCCCCAATCAGATTTGAAAATTTCACGCGGAAATTCCCTCTAATTCCAGATGGTCTGTGCCCACTAGCAGAACAACCAGTGGTTTGCAGTAAGCCCTGCGGTAAGTGGGATTCAGCCAGCAGAATGACATCCCTCTTAATCTTTGTCTTCTCTGGCTTTTCTCAGGGAGAAATCATTATCTTTAGAGATATCAGAGCAGAATTGGAGTCAGTTTGTGTTTCTAAAGGCAAAGAAGAATTTGTGTGTGTGTGTGTGTGTGTGTGTGTGTGTGTGTGATTTATGAAACACAACAAACTCTTACAGATGCTTTTGTATAGACTGTTGCTGAAAGTTATACTATCTTAAGCCAAATTTGTGCACCAACCTCTCATCCGATTCTTTCAATATCTTGCTCTCCTCGGCATCTGGGAAACTGTCCTGGCCGGCCACCACTGTGTTGCTGCTGGAGGTGGTTCCTGCAGGTAGGATTAGAAGAAAGACACTTAGGGGAAAAGAAATGTAGTGGGGGGAGGGTTGAGCCCAGGTCTCAAGTAATTACAGTGCAGGATTTCCTATAAAATCTCATGTTTGAAAGACTCCTTACATCTTCTGTACAATCTCAGACATTCTAAACAACCTTCCAAGCCCACACCACTGAAATGGGAGAATCCCAGACATCTGTTACGGTCAAACCAAATTCCTTAGCTCTCTGATAAAGTGAGGCTACAACATTCTTGAAACCCTTTCTTCCTGACCACTTAGGTAATGAGCTTATTTATAGCGGCTGGCCCTGCTGTTGGCTGCTTTCACATTTCTGGGGCCGGGAGTTATTAAACTAATGTTAGTGAAGCAAGTCCAAGTACCTAGAGTTTCTGATCCCTGGGCTACTGCTTCTCGGTGAGAACACATTCTGGCAGCAGGTGCAGGGCAAACAGAGGGCATAAGAGACCAAGGGACGAGAGAGATTTGAAGGCAGTTATGATATTAGGAAAATCAAAGGGAAGCCGGCTTCAAGGAACTTGAGGAGGGTGTTACCTGTTTCAAAAAATAAGGCTGAGAAGCCAATTTATTAGAAGTGATAATACTGTTGAGGGAGCATTTGAGCTAATCCTGGGAGATTATTGGCCAAGAAAATTCCACAGACATAAGAAGGAAGGTCCAGAAATGAGATTCCCAAGGGACTGCTGTGTCCTGCCTGGGATCAGTCTGAAGTGCAAAGCTCTGTGGCTTACCAGGTCCCTGACTGATGGTCATCCTTACAAATGGATTTCATTAAACTCACGATGCTCTTAGGAGTCTCAGCTATTCTTTAAAAAAAAAAAAAACAAAAAAAAAAAACAACTTTTTTTTTTTTTTTTTAACATTTATTTATTTTTGAGAGACAGAGGGAGACAGAGCATGAGAGGGCAGAGAGAGAGGGAGACCCAGAATCTGAAGCAGGCTCCAGGTTCTGAGCTGTCAGCACAGAGCCCAACGTGGGGTTTGAACTCATGAACCACGAGATCATGATCTGAGCTGAAGTCAGATGCTTAACCGACTGAGCCACCCAGGCACCCCAGGAGTCTCAGCTATTCTTAAGCCATCTCTTAAATGAAAGTTTAAACAGGAATAAGAAAAAGCAATACACACACACACACACTCTCTCTCTCCTTTCCATTCAGTGTTCCGGGTAGAGGAAAATCCAGGGATCCAAGACAAGATGTCCACCCAGCTGCCCTTCCCCTACCAGAGGCTGCCGCAGAGGCCTTGCTGCTGGCCGCAAAGCGGTAGAATGGCGGGTTGTCACAGTGCTGGACGATGGGATTCACGGGCTCCGTCTGTTGCAGCTCAAAGAGAAGCTCTTCCATGGTTTGAATGGTGTTGTTACGGCACAAGTATATGGCCACCTTTTTGATCTGAGAAGAAACATAGGACACAGGATGTTTTCCAGAGCCTCGCCTGCAAGAATGCTAGACTGTAAGCTGTTCCCTTCCATGAATGCATCATCCCCAGAGCTACCGTCCCGATAGCTGAACTTCATGGTCTCCCAGCATGAATCGGAGTGTCTGGATTAAAATTCGCCTCCCTTTACACGCATGTCTGATAGGAGTGCGTGTCAAAGACTTTCCCTTCCCTAATGGCCGAGTTTACAAAAGCCGCTTTTGGGGCACATGAATTCTACCTAAACTGAAAACTTGCATCTAAAGCCTTATCTAGAAAGCATTTTATTTATACAAACCATGGGGAAAAACGGCTAGTGATTTTTGTTTAGACAAGGAGTCCAGTCCCTTGCTAATCTCTTCTTCCCTAGAAACTAATGAGTTTTGGTTGTTGGTATGGTTTTAAATCTAAAAACTAACTCTGGATTAAAGCTCTGTCTGATTGAAGCCCTCATTGTCAAACCTGAGGCCGATGCTGGTGTGGCTTCGAAACAACGGGCAGCCAGAAAATCTCTCAGAAAAACAACCAGCACACAAATGCCAGTTGAGTTATGGTTTTAAAAATGCTGTTGTTTTGGGCGCCTGGGTGGCTCGGTTGGTTAAGCGTCCAACTTCGGCTCAGGTCATGATCTCATGGTTCATAAGTTTCAGCCCCGTGTCGGGCTCTGCACTGACAGCTCAGAGCCTGGAGCCTGCTTTGGATTCTGTGTCTCCCTCTCTCTCTGCCCCTCCTCTGCTTGTGCTCTGTCTCTCTCAGTCTTAAAAATAAACAAAACATTAAAAAAATTAAAAAAAATGCTGTTCTTTTATTGACCATATCATCTTCAAATACAAACACTAAATATTACATATCTCCGGAAGATTTCTCTCTACCCATTTCTCTCTTCCCACCTACATTTGAAGAGAAACACCTGGAAACTCAAGATGTAAGAGCATCAAGATGTACACACAAAACATCTTTATGAGTAATAACATGATGCTTTACTGAGTTTCTCTTATGTGGTGGGTCTAATTTTTATAGAAGGTAGCTTTTAGTAACTGTTAGGAAAATATCCACCGCTTAATTCATACATTTCTGGGTCCAAAGGCTTAGAAAGAGGATGATAGAGGGGTCACTGAGACACTGACTGTCGCCTGCTTCTCGGGGGACAGAAGGAAACTTTTATGTAATACCTAGATGAGCTCCTAGGAGATTAGCAGGACTGACAGAAGTTGACCTTCTCATTTTACTTGGTGCAAAGAGCACAGTCCCACTGGCAGCTGCAAATACAATGGACAGGAGCAATGACTCCAAGGGTGAGGGACACTTACGTAGGGCAAGAGAAGCGTGTCACTGCTCACGCCACACAGGCTGATCAGGAACTGCAGGGTGATCCTCAGGTTGTTGGTCCATTTCTCGTTGTTGGCTAAAGCATTCCAAGCATTTTCCATTTCTGGTCCAGGAACTTCGTCTCCATACTAGAACAAACAAGATAAAAACCGGCCCAGGAGACGTGGGGGAAAAAAAATGTCAGGAGGCAGAATGTTTGAGGAAAAGTTGTTATAAGGGTCATGTCCATCTCAAAATCCTAAGGAGGGGGAGACGTGGCCAGTCCTCAGCAAGATGCCATTTTCCAGCCATTTATAATGCACATACTTGTTCTCATGATTTCTAGTATGTTAGCATTATCATTTGTATGCATATTACTTTTAAAAATTGTGGGAAAATGCACATAACGTACGTTTTTAAGCATACAGTCCAGTGACATGAAGCACCTTCACCCCCGTCCATGCCCTATTTGTGTGACTTTTCACAATAAGTGCCACTTGCCCCGAGTTGGGAGCACAGGGCTTGATTAACCCGCGGGTTTTCCTGGATGACAGAGGCCCGTTTCCTCCGAGTTTACCTTGGCCGTCATGTACATGAGGTTATTCAGGACCAGTGATGTAGCTTCCGGGGAGCCCCAGCCACTCCCTCTCAGCCCGTGTGAAGTGGGCACTTCTCCTTCCCGGTCCTTGACGTCATCGTCTGGGCTGCTGGGGCTTGATCCCGGGAGGAGGAGCCTGCTGTCCACCAGCTCGATGTTGTGCAGCCAGGGCAGCAGGTAGGTGAGCATGATCTGACGCCCGTTTGGGTGTGTCGTGGGAAATCGCTGGCTTACCTCTGGAGAGAGTGGCAGTGACCAAGGGCCACATGTTATCTCATCAAAATAAATATAGATCTTAACACCAACCGACAGATCGGACGGTGACTTCAGTTTACAAAGCATTTTCATGTATACAGCAGCTCCTCCAGGCCGCAAGATCTTACAACTGAGGCTCGCCCTCAAGCCTCTCGCCCCTGGTGCTCTGCGGAGGCTCGTGGGAGCGCACAGGGGGGAAAGCCTGGGCTTGGTCAAAGTGGACTGGGGTGGAAGGCCTCATGAGTTCACACCCACTGCTATGGACGACGTGTATCAGAGCGCACAAAACAAGGGGCTCGGAATCAGAAGGACACGTGATGAGGTCCCAGCGGCTCCGCATTACCAGCTGCATGAAATTCTGTGTTAGTTATTTAACCTCTCCGTTCCTCAGCTTCCTCATCTATACAATGGGACCACATAGGTGGTTTGGATCCAATCCCATGGTCTTTTATATATTAAAAGATATAAGGTATAGTATATGCTCAACACAGTGCTGGTCATCTAGGAGGCTCTTAATAAACCGTGGCTAGGATTCTTATAACAATTACTGTCTTTCCACTATACCAATATTTCACCACGTGTCTTCTATGAACTCTCAGCTGTAAAAGTGAGAACGAAGCCAGTCCGTGGACTCATGTTTGTGGCATCAACCTGAAAACTGCCAACTGTGTGGAAGCTGTGCGCTCAGTGTCGCACTTCATTTTATGAAATAAATGATTCAAAATGGTAAAACGGTGCATCCAGTCCAGTGATTTCAGCACTATTTTCTCTGAGAGCATTTTGCACTGTTTCACTGCCAGTAGCATTTAATTTTATGACCTGAATAAGCTTTCTCCGGAAATAAAAGCACAGTATTACCTATCTGCTGCAAGCTGCTTGCCATCTTTTATTTCTAACATCTAGAGGAGAAACGGTTTGATCCTAAGGGAAATTCACGAGCATGGTCTGATGCACTTGTTATTATCCAGTGTGGCACGTAATCTCATTTGGAGAGTTTTTGGCTGCTGAACAATAGAACAACACAGATGCCAGGAATTAAACCAAGATAATCCACTAGATCCCTGAGACAGTAGCTTTAATTGATTTGGCCCTTTTTCCAAAAATTGTAATTTTTCTATGGTGAACACTACGAATATATTTAATGCTGTGCCGCAATAATCAGGGTGAACAGTTATGTTTTACATTGTTTAAAATTTCAAAACTTACTTAATTTCGAAACTTTACGGATGTGACAACTGATATCATGAACTTGTCTGGCACATAGTCAGATCCTTAGAAAACTGGAACACTTATCTATTCAACATACTGGGCCTTTTCTAGGTCAAGCCACTGTGCTAGGCACTATGGAGCCGGCAAGGATTCAAGATTCAGTTCCTGTCCCTGAAGAGGAGGCTCTGAGACAGGTGGCTCTGGAGCAAGGTAGAAAGTGACAAATGACACAGAAAGGAACAAACAAGAGTGCTCTAGGGGTTCAGCGGAGAAAAAGGACTTCTGGCTACAAAGATTCACTTGCATGGCAAAAAAACTACAGGTAAGACCTTGGATTGCGAGTAACTTGCTCTGTGAGTGTTCTGCAAGACAAGCAAACATTTCTAATAAATTTGAACTCAATAAATGAGCGATGTCTTGCAATATGAGTCGTACATGATGCCGAATGGCACATGACCACAACTGAGCCAATAGTTCTCCTAATTTGCTTTGATATACAAGTGCTTTGGATTATAAGCATGTTTCTGGAATGATTTATGCCCGCAAACCAAGGTTTTATTGTATTTTAACCTGACTAGGAAGGACTGAGACTTTGGAGAGGAATAAATCCTTCCAGTGGGAGGGACAACTGCCATTAAGAATACTTGTCGTCTTTTAACAGTGGCAAAGAAACCTATTGTCTTTTTTGTAGCCATGATTAGCTTCTAACACATCACATAATTTGCTTATTTATGATGTTTATTGCATCTTGTCTGTCAGACGTAAGGTCAGATGGGGGTGTGTGTGTCGGGGGAAAGTCTGTCTAAAGTATCCCACACACCTAGATCAGGGCCAGGATTGTAGAGATCTTTCTAAAGGGAAAAGAGGATGAAAAAATGCCACAGACATGGAAACAACTCCCATTCACCCCTCCAGAAACAAACTTAAAAAATGTGAGACGATGTTAGCGGGCTGCTACGTACATTTTCCGGCTTCTGTGGGAGGGCCCTGAGCAACTTGCCTGGCTACTTACAAGGAATTAACTCATCTGAAATTACAGGCAATAAAACTCTCACCACAGGGTTTTCAGTAGTAAAAACAGTAAAAGTGAGAGCTAGAAATCTCTGTAACCTCCTTATTTTTCCACGTCATTAAACAAAAAAAAAGCTATTCCTCATAAATCAAAATAGCCGAAAGGTTAATTCTTGAAAAGGTAGACTGAACCTGCTTGCAACTCATTGTACGAGCTTCTTTTGTTCTTAAACTTGCAGTACTATTTACTTCCTCTCCCCTGATTTGTCCACCCTGTTACCAGCTTCTTCCTCTCAGCCAATAAAGCTCCAGTCCTGCTCCCCCTCAGGCTCTGCATCTGCTCCATCCTCTCGTTCCTTCCTTCTTTCCCAGCCAAGACACTGAGACCTGGCTTCTGCTGCTACTTCTCCATGGAAACGATTGACAGTTACCAATAATTGTGAATCGTGAACTGTGAAGTCCAGAGGGTAATGTTTAGATCTTACCTCCTGGGAGCTCCAGTCAAGGCTGTGGACTGCTCACCTCTGAAATCCGTTCTTCTCTAGGTTTCCATGAAGTTCACTTTCTAGGTGTTCTCCTTCCTCTCTGAATGGGCCCCTATCCCTGTCTGTTCCCTCACTCTTTCTGGGCCCAGACCTTAGAAGCTGGGTGTCTGGGTGTGTTCTTGAGCCCTCTGTGCTCTCTCCACTCATGGTCACATCTGCTCTCTTGGGTCTACCCCTTCTATTCCTCAATGAGTCACTAGCAGCGGCCCTCCCTTCACACCAGTCTGTCTCTACATAGGAATGTCTGACAGACACCTACACTCAACATCCCTGGCTGAGCTCATGATCTCTGCCTTGCCTTACCTCTCCTTTTCCGTGGATTGGCTCTCAAGGTAGGGTCCTCACCCCCTACCTCCCAGATACCATCCCAGGGATTGCCCTCTGTCTACCCTGCCTGATAGCTCTTGACTCTGGGCTCCCCTTTCCACTCTCACTGGACTTAGTTCAGGCCTCCGTAATTTCCTGTGTGGACCACCGTCATTTTTCCTCAGCTGATCTTCTTTCTTTAGACTGGATGTTCTTTTATCCACTCTCCACACTGCAGCTGGTCTTTCTAAAATGCATTCTGATCTTGTCCTCCTCCCTTCTTGTTTTAAGCTGATCAGTGGCTTCTAGAACCCCAGCAGCTTGCTTGGATGCCCTTCCTATTCCCAGGGCTCTGAGGGTTTCAAGGAACACCTAGAGATAAGTGGCCTACAAACTCCTTAGGGTGCAATACAAAGCCTTCCAAGATTTGACTTCTACCTCTCTGTCTGTCCATGACCATCTATAACTTCCCCCGTCCTTGCCTGTTAATGTTAGCCAAACCGACCAACATATAATTTCTCAAATACAGCACGTTATTTTAAACCTCTAGGTCAATGCATGTGCTATTTTCTCAGTCTGCAATACCCATCTACTTGCCAACTGTAATGTCAACTACTTGTTTGCTTTGCAAATTTCTACTCCTCTTTCCAACTGCAGCTGAGACACCAACTTCTCTGGGAAGTCTTGCCTGATACTCCTGGTCCAATAACTGATTATCCCCTTATCTTCCATCTCATACACAGAATGTGCTTTTTTTTTTTTTTTAATTGCGCTTGCTGCCCTGTATCCCACTAACCGTATGATTACACATCTTTCTTTGTTATTAGACTACGACCCATTGATGGAAGAGAGACTCTTTTATTTACATCTGTGTTCCTATGACCCAAACACAGCGTCTGGCATATAGCTAGCACTCGAATCTTGGTTGACATGAATAAAATTAAATTTTAGTTTTCCAAGAAGAGAACTAGTTCATCAAGAAGGCTTTTCTGGAGTCCCTCCACTGTTGCAGGCACGAGGCAAGGATATGACTAACTCTGCTGCAGATGGATGGAGAGGTTCTCACAGTAGAAGCAGATTTTCAATTAGGTCTTAAGGAAGACTGGAGTTAGGGAGAGGGAGAGAAGGGCCATTCCCAGCAAAGGGAAGAGCATGCACAAAAGCAAGGATTTACAAAATGGCCTGCGATGTAAAGGATCAAGTGAAATGGAAGCAGAAGGTTCCTGGATGAAAAGGTGGAAAGCAAGGAAGTTTGGAAGAGGAGTTTTTTGGGTTTTTTTTTTTTAAATAAGTGGAGGCGTTCCTGTTATTTAACGTCTCTAAGCCTCAGCATCTCGTCCGTAAAATAAGAAGGATGATTATGGTGGTAGGGGTGGTGATGGTAATTCCACACCAGGACGAGGCTAATTGCTTGGCTTTTATCAGCTTATTTTAATCATTGCACCCTCTCAGGTAGTTATTACTGCAGATAAGGAAACAGAATTTAGAGGTTCTGTGACTTGCCCAAGGTCAAACAACCAGTGAATGGCAGGATCAGGGATGAACCCCGGCTGTCAAGCCCAGAGCCCCTTTCTAACCGGTACTCGTGGGGCTGTAGAAATCAAATGATAAAGGAAGTGTACATAAAATGCTTAGTATAGAGCATGCCATATATTAACAACCCAACAGATGGAAGCTGTTATCATCAGCAGCTATTTTTAGGGCAGCTAGGGAGAGACGTTTGAGTGGAGGAATGCTAAGCATATTTGGTTTTATGTAGCAGGTGGATTGCACTGTTGAGGACCTCATGCAGGGGATGCTGGGACAGGAATGGAAGATTATGGCCTTGCCCTTCCCTTTCCGCCATCTTTGAGCCCACTGGGAACAGGCCTCCTAAAATAACAAAAGTGTCTGGAAGGCGGTGGCCCAAGGCCATCTTTTCTGGTAATACTAGGGGTCGCCGGAACCAGAGGAAACACACAATTCTTCTTAAATTTAAGGTATTTATGCTTTAGTTGTAACTGAATTCTCTCTAGGCAAGAGATACTCGTATGCATACAAAGCAAGGAACAACACAGCGACTCCTAGTGGCAAACCGAACAAGCCCAGAATAATCTGGGGAAAGGTAACTCTTGCTCATGGAAAGAGCAGCATGGTTCATGCCAAATTCCGAAGCAGCCTTCCTGCTAAGACCACTGGACACAGAATCCATGTGATGCTGTTCCCCTCAAGGATTTAAACTTATTGAAAAGTAAGTGAGCAAAAGCATAGGTTTGTTCTCTTGTAAAAAAATAAAATAAAGGGAAGATTACTTTGTGCAGAAATGATCACACAGGTCATTGCATGGTACCTGAGAAGAGTGGGAGGGTGAGCTCGGGGTACATCCTGGCCAGTTCACATGACAAGAGGGCTAGTGACACACTGTAGAGGGGTGGCAATGGGCCGTGCGTTCCATAGAGAATACTTCCGGGTCTCTGTTCAGCGACTTTCTTTGAGTATACAAAGAGCTTTGCTTCAAGGATCTACAAAGAGGTAGGAAAGTGAGACACGGTATGAAAAAACATTGGCTGGCTGTCTCAGGAGTATTTATATTTAATCAAGTTTCATAGTAACAAAACAAATGAATGCATGTTTTAATATAGTATTAAAGGTAAAGCATCAGTTAGTTCCTGTGTTCACAGATTATATAATTGTTTTCTACTTTTCATATCCACCAGTGATATACAGGAATAAGCAGCAATCCAGTTATCAACTACCCTTTCTATTTTTTTGTGCTCAAGGATGGAAGTTTGTATGTAAGTAAGTGATACGTGCCTGCATAAGCTGCATGGAGATTTCATAAATCTCTCTGTTGGTGTCAGAGGCCTTGAATAGAACAAGGTTTAACAATGTCACTATGTCGAAGGGATAGTTCCTAAAACAAAAACCAAAAACCAATCAGCATAGTTTACACGGCAGGCTGGTTAACAATCCAGATAACATTGATTCATGTTAACAATCATGATAACATTGATTCATGATAACATAATCATGATTCTAGGTGACAACTGACCTCAGTCACACTTACTAATGACACTTTCATGCCCATTTGGGCATTTCCTCTGCCCCTCATTCTTTTGCTGTTTATTAGAAAAAGGGAAATTGCTCTATTTTCGTTTAAAATTCAATATTGTTGCACCCAGATAAATGAACACACAAAAATCTATCTCACGTAAATAGATTTTAATGATAACCAAATAAGAATGGAAAGAACAGAAGGTATCTCTACATTTCTCAGTAGCTCACTGATTTAACATTTTCATTCAATCCATTTAAATGTAGTAAACACCCAACATATACCAGGAACAATTGCACAGTACTAGTGATACTAAGTTAGTAAGGCCGGTCTGTTCCTTTAAGGGAGACTTGGTGTTTAGTTGGGGAGATAATCTATAGCATCTAGTTATGATGGGAGTAGCCACAGCATGCTAGACAATCCTGATGAGGGATATCTCCACCAGACTTGGTGTTAGGGAAGGCTTTTCTAAGGAGGAAACAAGTAAACTGAGCTCTGAAGAACCAGGAGACATTAGCCAGGCTATGGAAGGGGTCATATGGGGGAGTGTTCTAGGCAGAGACAACTGCATTTTGAAAGATTACGAGAATGAAATGGGAAGATCCCTTCTGTAAAGGAAAGAATCTCTGTGTAGCAGACTGAGTGAAAGAAGATGGGATTAGGGTGGTAGGTGGGCTCAGAAGCTTATGAACTTCATCCTAAAAGTTATGGAGATCCTACAGGATGTTCAGTAGGGGAATGAGGCAATGACACTGATTTTGAAGAACCACTCTGAGTTTTGCATGGAGAAGGAATTTGTAGGGGGGGTCGATATTGGGAGCTGTTACCATAGTCCAAAGGGGAACTGATGAGGGTTTGAATTAGGGCAGTTATGGTAGAGACAGAAAGGAGGGGATAAGATCTAAAAACTACAAAGGAGATAAAATCAGCAGGATTTGGCAATTGATTGTATGCATGGGATAGGAGCTTGGGGTGGAGGCAGAAACACAGGGAGTGGGTTATGTGGCAATTAGCAGTATAATCAAAAAGAAAATGGAGCTGAAATTCATTTCATTTTCTTGCTATACAATACTCTTTAAAGAGGACTTTTTTTTTTTTGCTGTGTGTTTTTTCTTATAGTGGAAAAGAGATCATGAATAGAAAACCCTTGATAAGATAAAAAATTAGGGAATAGTTCATAGCTAGTGAGTGACTGACATTTATTTTGAGGCAAACTTCAGAAATCAGAAGATGGCTTGGGGGTGAAAAAAAGGATATTTTCACTTCTTGTTTTTGATATTACTCAAGCTTAATTTTTTATCTTACTACTCACACATGAATACAACTT
The DNA here is from genome assembly GCF_028018385.1 of Neofelis nebulosa. Taxonomy (NCBI): domain Eukaryota; kingdom Metazoa; phylum Chordata; class Mammalia; order Carnivora; family Felidae; genus Neofelis; species Neofelis nebulosa. The sequence continues at coordinate 232,633,347 of NC_080782.1, forward strand.
TCTTTAATTTAATAGAATTTAATTTTAATTTTTTAAGGTTTATTTATTTTTGAGAGAGAGTGTGAACAGGAGAGGGGGCAGAGAGAGAGACACAGAATCCAAGGCAGGCTCCAGGCTCTGAGCTGTTAGCACAGGGCCCAAAGTGGGGATCAAGCCCGTGAATCACGCGATCGTGACCTCAGCTGAAGTCAGACACCCAACCAACTGAGCCACCCAGGCATCCCAATACAACTTTCTTTTAAGATTCAAGCAACACCTAGAGCCAGAAGATCTGTTCTGAAGATGGTTCACTCATAGGGCTGGCCAGTCGGTGATGGCTGTTGCTAAGTACATAGAATAAAATGTGGAAATGCCCATTTCCTTTCTCTCCCCCACTGTAAGAGCCACTCACCCTTTTCTAAGTGTACATATAAATATGTGCCTCTAAGTACCCCTCCCCATTACACAGGATTTTAAACATAAATGTGATTATATTACCTATGCGTATTATTTGGAGATTAACTTTTTCAGTGAATGAGGCTTATCTCAGTCTACTTAACAGCTGCCCAGGATTCCGTAGTATGGTCATACCATCAGTAACCAATCTTGCCGTGGATGCTGTGGTTTGCCACCTCGATCCCCCTTTCAGGACTGAGGCATTCAATCTTCCAGCTAGCACTGGAGGTTGAGATATCGGGCTGAACTGCCTTCAGCCAAAGAGGTTTGCCTAGGCCAAGTTTGTGCCAATTCCCAGCAGCAGCCCCTGTGGCACTGGCTGAGGTCTCTTTTCCTCTGCCCAGGTCTACTTCCTTCATTTCCCCATAGATGTTGATTCCAAGGGCATTCCCTAATAAATGTCCTACACTCACATCTTCACCTCAGAGTCTGTTTCCTGAGGAATGCAACCTTTGACACGCATTAACAGACCCTTCAAGGTTATTTTCATTTTTTCACTGTTATAATGTCACAGACTCCAAATGTGCAAGTACTTCTTTAGAACAGATTTCTAGAAGAGGTAATGCAGGATCAAAGGGAACATTTAAAATGATAGCAGATATTGCCATATTGCCCTCTAAATGGCCTTACTAATTTGCACTCCAAAGTGATTACTTTTCTAGAACTTGTACTTTTATTTATTTGAAAAATCTTATTTATGTATTTATTTTTTATTTTGAGAGAGAAAGTGAGAGAGAATGAGTGTGGGAGGGACAGAGAGAGAGGGAGAGAATCCTAAGCAGGTTCCTTGCTGTCAGTGCAGAGCCCAATGTGGGGTTTGACCTCACGAACCGTGAGATCATGACCTGAGCCGAAATGCAGAGTCAGATACTTAACTGACTGAGCCACCCAGGTGTCCCTAGAACTGTTATTTTTAAATAAACACAAAAAGCATGAGGTTGGTTTGTCAGATGAGAAACCGGGGAAAGCCTCCCACATGATGGCGGTGAGGACAATGAAGAACGATGAGTAACATTTATGTTATGACCTGCCTGCTCTGTGCTGGTTACTCTGCCAAGGCCTTTACCTAGATTTGCTACTTAATCTTCACAACAAGCCTGTGAGGCTTGGAGAAGTTAAGCATTTGCCCAAGTTCATGTACAAGTGGTGGGGCCCAGACTGCATCCTGGATAAGTCTGACTCCAAAGAATTAACTTATCCACAATGCTATCAGCCTCCGAGACAGCCTCCAATTGCACATTTCATTTGGAGTTCTAACAAACTATAAGATCTGGAGCTATGAAACTAGAAAGAAAGCTCTGTGAACCCCACAGCGGCAGAGATGTCTTACCTATATTGCTGTCCCTGATACTAAGATTTAACATATATGCATCTTTATATAAAATAATACTGGATAATATTGCTGGATCATTGGGGATTTAAAGGCAGGAAAAGGGAAGGGAAAGCCTCCCTCCTATGCAGGGCTATGCACTTGACCATGTACTCAGGGCATTCAATTAACTGCTTAGGGCTGAGCTATGGAACGTATGGAAAACAACATTGAAAGAAATAACACATATAGAAAATGAAAGAAACCTAGGGATGGAAAAAATTAGAGAGATCTCAAATGAGTGAAGGAGGACAAATAAAACATTTGTACTTAAATGTTTAAAATAGTCTTAAGGGATATTTTGGTTAAGTGTCCGACTCTTGATCTCGGCTCAGGTTATGATGTCATGGTTCAATAGATTGAGCCCCATGTTGGACTCCGGGCTGACAGCGCAGAACCTGCTTGGGATTCTCACTCTCTGCCCTTCTGCTACTGACACAGGCGCGTGCACACACACACACACACACACACACACACACACACACTCCCTCTCTCTCAAAATAAATAAATAAACTTTAAAACAGGCTTTCACTATTAAATTATTCAACAAAGGCAGTGGAAAGGTAAAAGAAAAAGACAGCTGTGGTCATTTGGAATAAAAATCAAGTTGTAAAATAAATATGAAAGGCGGATATTGTTCAGAAAGTGAACCAAAAAATAAAACTGTTCCCCGACCCCCCCCAATCTAGAAGAGGGGAGATTTTGAAGAATTTGGGAACCAGCCACCAGTTCTGGCTTATGTAGGACTAAATGACAAAGTTCCGGATAACTTTGAGGTATTCTGGAGAGAAACACATTTTATGAGTTGGTGGAGGGGATTATATCATAGCTTTCTACTTCCAATAGCTATTGAATAATCAGAGTGTTAACAGAGTGCTTACTATGTGCTAGGCCTACATAGGTCAAGCGATTGGTTTTGAACTTCACAAACATCTCTTATGCTCAGATATACAGATCTATGTGTAAGGAGTTGATCAGATACACTGTAATTTATTTACTCATTCCCCTATTCACAGTCTTTAGGTTGTTTTTCATTGTTTTAAAATACAGCAGTAAGCACACCACATGCATTTCTTTCATGTTCGCAATTACCGAGGCTAGCACCTACCATGTTAAAAAAAAAATAAAAGATTGGTTTTATTTAATCTTTACCCCAACTGTGCTATTGTTCCCATTTTACAAATGAGTAAGCATTCGTAGTAACTTGCTCAGGAGCACACAGCTTGATTGGAGGCAGAGCTAGAATTCAAACTCAAGACAACACATTTCCTGAGTCCGAATTCCTAAACTCTCTGTTCTCTTGAAATACTCTAGCTGCTGAAACAACCAAACAAGCTTTTGCATCACCAGCTAGGGAGTGTGACTGGGATTCATGACCCATAAGCTTCCCTTGTCTTCCTTGGTAATAGATGATATTCTCTTAAGACACGTGAGACATTTACCTTTAATAATTGAAGTTCGCCATGCCTGATTTAAATTAGGAAAGGTTGATGAAAAGTTACAGGCAAAACAGATGTACAAACAGCAATGGAAACCAAAACCACCTCCAAAAACAAACCCAACAAAATTCTTTATAAATTAAAACTTTGACCTTCTACATGATTCTAAAACACTTACTAAATATATTTTAGGAGTATGTTGGATGGTAAGAGTAAAAACAATAGAACCCTGCAATCAGTATTTAATTAAAAGTGAAGAGAATTTCATTGAGTTAAGCTAGGAACTGGAAATGACCTCCACTTTTAATCTAAAGCATACTATTTACTTTGATTTAGAACGTTAGAAAGCCATTTAATCTCGTTCTCAATTTCTTTCTCTGTTCCGTACTGATATAATTTGGAGTTGTGGGGAAATTAATAAGAACACACACAGAAGTCAAATAGTTATTTGAATTAATGCTGCCTGACAGCATCTTCTCTTTTCTTTGGTGCTAAATTATAGTACTGAGCTGCATTTAATCATTTTTAATCAAATATAAAACATATTTTATAAAAAATTCTCCAGAATTAATATTATCAGGTCTACCATCACTTTCTACTTTTATCCTCACTTCTCCTGGTCCTATTCAAGATCCATGCTGACTTCTAAATCTCTCAATATCACTAGACATATCAAAATTATAGTTACAGTTTCGGTTTTGAATAGATTCCAGCAAGTTCACAACATATGTACATGCACACACGCACGCGCGCGCGCACACACACACACACACACACACACACGAGTCCTCTATAGATAGTAAAGAAATAATGTGAAGAAATATTTTTCCATTATCACAGCTGATGAATAAAGGGATCGACATAATAACTATGCAAAAATGGTTAATTCCCTCTTCTAAAACCAAAGAAAATTTTAATCAAGAGCATTTTTTTAAAATGTTCAATTTTTGAGGTTATTAGGTATTTTATAGTCAATTGTATATTGTTCCTTAGTAAATGAGTCTGCTTATAAACTGTCACATTCCTATAAAAATAAATCCAGCATATGCTCATTTCTATTTGAAAAGGAGGAGGTAATTCTTGACAAGAAAGATTCTTTGCTTTAGAATACGTCTTGTAGGAATTACTGTACAGGTAATTTGTTTGTGAAGGTTAAAATATGACCCACTTTATGTATGACTTTTTAGGAACATATTATTTCATAACATATGATATTTAGTGTTTTTAGAGGCAAACTTGCAGAAAACAAAACAAAAGCTAAAACATTAGAATTGGATTCAAAAAAAGTACTGAAAACTTAAGTGCAAAACTTAAGATGTCCAAACAAATCTAGAGGCTTATCTAGACTATGCAGACTGAGAATTTATGGGGAGAGAGAACAAATTTAAGTCACAGCTGAAATTTTAAATTCTGAACGTGCCCCATGGTGACAAATGGCACAAGGGTTGGCTACCTTCTTGGCCAACAGGTTGAGGCCATGGAGCTGCCCAGTCCTCAAACCTCCCTGCAGGATAGATGAGTGTCATAAATGTAAGCTGATACGCAAAGTTTGTCTAAGAAAGCAGAATAGTTTAGAAGGAGATCTTAAAAAATCTAAAATGGAGAGTTATACAATCTAATATTTTTGTGACTGGAGATATTACTGAAATCAAGATTATACTGCTAAATTCATAGATATTTATTTGTGTTCCTTAAGGAAAAATACCTAGACTCATTCAGAGGAATGCAGTATAATATTTTATGAGATGGCCACGCAATGAAACGAATTTGACTAGGATGGTTCAAATCCAGTTCACTGGGAGAAAGGCAGCAAAGAGAGGTAACTCGTATTATTTTCATTTTTGTCAAAGGGATCTATGGTCCAAGTCATAGTCTAAATATATTTTCTTTTTTTTCTAAATATATTTTCAAAATCAAAGAGTCATGTGAACAAAAATTTATTTTTAGAATGTCAAAATATCTGAAAATAAAAGCACACTCTGGAGAAAGATTTTTTTTTTTTTGCAAAAAAGTGCTGTTTTGGTAATATTCTATAGGAGTAAGTATTATTTCATAATGTTAACGGAGCAAAGTAAAATGTTATCCAACCAGGCAGCTTAGATTAAATTCATCTGCTGTAACTTTTATAGAGATTAAAGTATATAATAAACATTCTACTACTAAGTTTATAGAAAATGAAAGCTTTAGATGTGAAATATTATCTACTATCTTTATAAATGAAAGATAAAAATATAAAGAGACACCTCTCTCTTTAAATAGCATGTCCATTTTAAGGTTTATTGAAAGTAGATGTCTCTAATATTCTGTTCTTATTAATTTAGAACAGAATAGGTTGTACTAGGTCAGAATTTGAAACTAATTCACTTTTATTCCCTTCATCTGGTAGCTCAAGATAGCTATTTAAAATGCAACATTTAATTAAAAAGGGAAGTCGAAAGTCTATACGAGTCTTTTCAAAAATAAACTTGAGGGGCGCCTGGGTGGCGCAGTCGGTTAAGCGTCCGACTTCAGCCAGGTCACGATCTCGCGGTCCGTGAGTTCGAGCCCCGCGTCAGGCTCTGGGCTGATGGCTTGGAGCCTGGAGCCTACTTCCGATTCTGTGTCTCCCTCTCTCTCTGCCCCTCCCCCGTTCATGTTCTGTCTCTCTCTGTCCCAAAAATAAATAAAAAACGTTGAAAAAAAAAATTAAAAAAAAAAAAAATAAACTTGAGCTGCCATCTCTCAGTTTCTAACACATAAGCTCTTTCTTGGGAATAGCTATGCACTTTGTGGTCTTCATTAACCCTTTCATCTTAGCTATGAAATTGTTTCAATGAAATAGTGAAATTATTTCACTCAGTAAATTACAGTGCTGAACAACTTCACTGAGGGACTAATTTATATAACTAAGGAGGGTGGTTTTACAAGCGTAATCTAAGGAACCCACGGTGTCACATTTTGTTTTTTCTTCCTTTCTGAAGTTCTGGCCAAGAGAGAGATAACATTTTAAGGTTGCTTCCTGGATTTAGTTTGGTCTCAGGATGGCTGAAGGGCTTATAGTTCACATCTGTCACAAACATTTCTAGAAATTCCTTTAATGTATCTTGTTTTTCATTTTCAAATTTTGTTCTCATGCTTCACTGTGCATTTCCAGGCCATTAAAAAGATGGATGCTACTACTCCAAATCACTCTTCTGGAGAATGAGAAAAGTCAATGTAGCTGCAGACTTAAAGGGAGCGGACTATCTACTGGGGAAATATTGGCCATTTTGTATTTCCTTAGAACTTACTGCTCTCACGTGTTCATTATCATGGAGAACAACCTTCATTGTACTTGCCACTGACCGTACCTTTCACTTCCAAGACCACATACATACCTGCTTCCACACACAGTTGCGATGGCTTTGAAGCAGCCGGATGCAAGCTGGTAGGAACCTGTGTAGCATCGGTCAATCGCCCAATTAAAAAGATTGATTTGGTCAGGATTAAGTTCCAATAGCAAGACGACAACTTCACAGCCAAGCTGATGAACCTGAATACATGGAGAAAAGCAATTATTCATGTCTAGTGAAAGATTATTCCAGAGAAAGAAACAAAATCTGCCTACCCAATATAAAGTGGGTAACATGAAAGTGGAGACTGTGTATTCATCTTAGTTTTCTTTTAAAGACTTTATTTTTAAGTAGTCTCTACACCCAACGTGGGGCTCAAACTTACAACCCCGAGATCAAGAGTTGTGCGCTCTACAGACTGAACCAGCCAGGAGTCCCTTTATCTTAATTTTTATTCCATATATTTTACTTTAAGAGGATGCGATGTTGCAACTGAATATTGAAATGTATGTATAAACCAAATTTGACTCTGTGTAAATCCGTCAGACAGGGTCCACTCATTCTTGATTTTTAATTCTGAAAAGATATTGAAGACTATTGGCAATGTTTCTTCATTGTATTTAAAATATTTTTGAAAAGTACATGTATTTGGTTAAAAATTAAATATACAAAAGGATGGCCTTTATGCATGCAAGTCTTTTGAGGAAAAAAATCAGAATATGTTTATGGGGCTTGATTACTAAATATACCATATAAAATTTAGCTGGCAATATTTTAAAAAGAAATGTAGTATTAATAAACTCTTCTAAATCAGAGACTTTCATATGAAACAATCATCATACTAGATAGAATTAATGAGATCCTTTATTGGCGGTTCTGGAAGCTACTGTCAAATACTGGATGGTCACATTTGTCCATGAGAAGCCTAGTGCGTGGAGGCCATATTCCCCTAAGAAGGTAACATTTTCCTGTTTCCTTCTGTTTCCTTCTGTTGCCAGTTGCAACAACGGGGATAAGAAAAGATACTGGGTTTTTTTTTGTTTTTTTTTTCTAACCACAGGGTGTGGGCTAAGATGGGAGTAATATTCTAGTTGGATGGTTGAACATCATCAACCTAGTTCCCCACAGGCTTAAGTAATTAGCAGCAGATAAAAGTTAATGACACTATTAAAAAGGACTTAAAAATACCATTTCATTAAAAAGTTGGTTCGACTTGAAAGAAAATCAGCAAGTTTTTAATTGACCTTTAGAAACTTTATATTGAAGTATAAGATACATAGTATACAATTAATTCATAAGTAAATGATGAGTTACTATAACTGAACACACCAAAGTGAACACAGGAAGTACAACGCCAGATTGATTTCCTGCACCACGGAAGCCTGCCTTATGCATTGTCCTAATCACTAGCCTCTCTCTTCTTTTCCAAAGTAACCACTATTCTGACTTCAACAACTGTTGGTTAGTTTGGGCTGTTTTGAACTCTATGCAAATGGAATTATATTGCCTATAATTTTGTGTGTTTTCTTGAACACAACTCATGTTTGAGAAGCATCTATATTCACTCATTTTCACTGTTACATTCTAATACATCTTTACTTCACAATGTATTCATTCTATATTGACAGACATTTGGGTCGTTTCCAGCTTTTGCCTTCATAATACTGCTTTGAATAATTTTGTACATGTCATATGTTGCACGCACTGGAAACTTATTTTATAAAATATATATTTGAGTAAAACTGCTGGGTTTTAGGGCATACTATGTTCAACTTTAGTATATAATGACAATCAGGTTTCCGAGGTGGTTATGTGGATTTCTACTCTCTGTAGCATTGTGTGAGAGTTCCTGTTGTTCTATTTCCTCATCAACATTGTCAATCTTTTAGTTTTCACCATTCTGGTGGATTTGAGGTAGCATCTCCTGTGGTTAGTTTGCATCTCTCTAATTACTAATGAGCTTGAGAAACTTTTCTAATGTTTATTGGCCAAATAACCTCTTTTGTAAATTTCTTTACGTCACTTGCTTATTTTTCTATGAATGTCTTTATCTAATTATCTGTAGGGATCCTTAATATACTCCAGATAAGAAGTATTGGTTTTATGTTGCAAACATCTTTCACTCTGTGGCTAGCCTGTTCACAGCAGCCTGTTCTGAGCATTCTAATCTCAGAGAATACTTTCAATATTCACTATACAGTATGATTTTTATTATAGGTTTTTCTCAGACACCCTTTATCAAACTAAGAATGTTCTTTTTATTCTTAATTTTGATAGGAGCTTCTCTCATAAATAAATGTAGAATTTTATTAAATGCTTTTTCTGCTTCTGTTGAGATGTTTGTGTATTTCCTTCTTGAGACTCTATTAATATAATTAACACACTAAGGAGTTGATGGATATTTGAATATTGAACCAATCTTGCAGTTCTTAAAAAATGCCAATTTGATCATGATGAATCATCTTTTTATATATCACTAAATTTGATTTTCTTATATTTTGTTTACATTTTTGTATCTATACTCCTGAATAAAATTGCCTGTTAATTTTTTTTATCCTGTTAAATCCCTGGCAGGTTTTAGTATCAAGGTTATGCTGGTCTCATAAAAATATTTCCTGTTGAGCTGTTTTCTCTCTAAGGATTTTGTATATAATCAACGCAATTTGTTCCTTAAATGTTAAATTCATCAGTAAAGCTATTCAAAGTTTTCCTTGTGAGAAGACTTTGAATTACAGATAAAATTTCTTTATTACTTATAAATTCTATATCATTGATTTGTTGCTCTGCTTCATCCATCCTAACCATCATGGCATCCATTCGAGATTGTATGTTGGTTGTAGCATTTTTAATTTTGGCCTGATTACATTTTAATTCTTTTATCTCCGCAGAAAGGGATTCTCTGGTGTCTTCTATGCTTTTTTCAACCCCAGCTAGTATTCTTATAATTGTGGTTTTAAATTCTAGTTCAGACATCTTAATTTTATCTGTGTTGATTAAATCCCTGGCCATCATTTCTTCCTGTTCTTACTTTTAGGCTGAATTCCTTCATCTTTTCATTTTTGAGGAAGAAAAATAATAAAATAAAATAAAAAATAAAAATATTAAAAAGAAACCAGAACAAAATCAAAGGAAGTTAGATCTTAGGTGTGTTTCGGTCTGCTTGTTGAGAGACGCTCCCAAAATTTCTTGCTCATGTTTATTACTTAAATGACTATTCAGATTTTTCTTTTCTTCTAGGGTTGTGATTTTTTGGGAATTTGTCTATTTTATTTAAATTTTCAGGTTTATTGGCACAAAATGTTCATATATTCTCTTTTATTTTCAACATCTACCATTTGTAGGGATGTCCCCTTAATATTTCTGATGTTAGTGAGACATGTGCCTTCTCTCTTTCTTGATCAGACTTGCCAGGAATTAATTTTATTAGTCGTAATAAATTCAACTTTTGGCTTAAATTATCATTTCTATTTTTTCTCTTTCCTTAATTTGTGCTTTCATCTCTATTATTCCCTTCATTGTACTTGTTTTCAGTTTAATATGCTATTCTTTTTATAACGTCTTTAGATGGATGCTTAGGTCATTGGTTATCAGCCTTTTTTTTCTTTCTTAAATATATACTTAAGGCTATACATTTCATTCTAAGCACAGCTTTATTTACAGCCCACAAGTTTAGTATATATTATTTTTGTTATTCTTCAGTTAAAGATATTTTTTAGTTTCTATTGTAATTTGTTCTTTGACTCACTAGTTATCTGGAAGGGTGTTTTTTAATTATATTTTTATTATTGATTACTAGCTTATTATCACTGTGATTAGAGAAATAGTCTGTGTCATTTCAATCCTATGAACTTCACAGAAACTTGTTTTAGGGCCCAGTTTATAGTCAACTTTGGTGAATACTTTTTTTTTTTTTTTAATTCTGATGCATCATAGTGTAATATGAATAACACAAAAACCTATACTTCTGTGGCTGATACATGCAGAGATTGTGCTGTGAACAATGCTTCTACACTCTAGTAACCTGATCAGGTGGAACACCCAAGACATTTAAAAGCAATATATTTTTGGCTAATACTTACTCGTAAATCTTGACAAGCCAGAATGTTGTCAAGCCACTTATATAGGTAGCCATCGGGGGAAAGGCCCACATTGTCAAACACAGGGCCGCAACACAACACTGCTGACATTGCCTGATAACAAAACAACCAAATGTGTGCATGAAACTTGGAATGATCTAATAACATGCAAGTGACTTCACAAAATGTAACTACCAGATTTATAGGTGATGAGGGTCTTTTAAAGCAGTTATTACCATAATATTTTAAAGTATTCCTTACTAGATTCAATAAGAAGGACCAGATTCCCAATTTTGGATTTTTAAATAAGAATTAAAAGCCATAAATTTAACTCCACGGACATATAATTTTATGATTAAACAAATCTTTACGACAAAAGAGTAAGATACTCAAAACAAAATGGCCATTTCACAGTATTTATACTTAACTTCCGTGATTTCAAGTGAATAAATTCTGCTTATAAGGTAAATACAGCTTTTCAAATTTTGCTTTGATGACAAATATTTAACCAATGTACTAAATTGGCAAACTATGAAAAATGTGGAAATAAATAACATGATTCTTAATCAAAGGAAAAAAATTAAGAATATAAATTTAGTTACTCGGAGAATGTAAGAATGATTAACTTTGTAATTACTAGGTCCAAATGACTATGAGGGTCATGGTTTAAATCAGCTAGCTCCATTGAGGCAAAAGTCAACTGGTACGTGATCAAACTTCCATATATATGACAGAATTGAAACACGGTTTTCTAAATGTAATTAGGCTGCAAGGAATCATGCTTCTGAAGTTTTGGAACAGTTAGTAGTGTGGAAATTTATTTTTGGAAGTGTTTCAAAATGGAAGACTAAAAAGGGAATGTGGCTTTTGGTAGGTTCTGAACTTGAGGTAACATATATATCTTTTTTAGGTTGTATGTTAATGGACAAGGCAGCTACTAACAGGGTAAATAAGCAAATCCATGTGGTTCTCATACACTAGATAAAAGTAAGAGCTGGGACAAGTTTTGTATTTTGAAACCCAAACCTCAACCCAGCTGAGAAACCAACTGGAGTATTTACATATTTATACACAGCCATCTATCTACGGGGAAAGAGACCATTGGGCCAATGTAAGTCATCCATTGAGACAAAGGTGCCCTACCTTTAATGCGCAATACTGGTATCGTGTAATTTGATGATTTCTATCACTGTAGCGGTCGAGAGGGGTGAACATAATGCTGAAGGGCCCTGCCCACTGGCTAAACAAGATGAAAAGATGATGCCTCAGGCTTTGCTGGGGGAACAGAAATCTTCGGTGGTGAACTGGAGAGAAAAACAGAGTTAGGAGTCGGCTTGACTGAAAAGTATAGTGAATACACTTTATGTCTCTATTATACATGATTCCTATGTTCTGAGGAAAGCAGTAATTTCATTTCCTAACTCGAGTCTTCTGTAATGAAACATGGATTTAAGAAGTCAAGCCTCATTTTCTCTCTACATGTGTGGTCTTCCTGTTCCTCATGCTGCAGTCAATGGCACCTTGTCCAGAGCGGGAAGCAGAGGAAAAAAGTGGACTCACAGACCCTGCTTTCTAATCAATGTCTAGCAAAACTGCAACCCCTTCCACTCAGTTACTGATTACATATCAAACATCCTCTCAACTGCTGCTGCCTGTGAAATACAATGTATATACTGTCTATTTTAAACAAACGTATTTTAACTGAAGAAGTATACTGAAATCTTAATTTAGGGTCATCTAAGATGAGGAACATTGGCAAGAAAAAGGTTTTACAATCTCAAAACAATGAAAAGGTAGAAACAGTTGAGTTGTGGCTTTTTGTAATTATGCCAAAACTTTTTTTTTTTTTAAGTTTATTCATTTCGAGAGAGAGAGAGAGGGAGAGAGAGAGAGAGAGAGAGAGAGTGCATGCAAGCAGGGGAGGGGCAGAGAGAAAGGGAGAGAGAGAATCCCAAGCAGGCTCTGCACTGTCAGAGCAGAGCCCAATGTGGGGCTCAAACTCACAAACCATGAGATCATGACTGGAGCCAAAATCAAAAGTCGGTCGCTTAACTGACTGAGCCACCCAGGCGCTCCATATGTCACAACTTTTAATTACAGCAATTAATTTTTACACCAAACTGACCAGCTATTTTTATTCTTCATACTTTTATTAGATGAAAAGTTTTCATACCCCATACCCACAGTTTGCTCTGTGCGAAAACCTCTCAATAATCTAATTTATTAGCTGTACAGAATGTGTTGATCGGAGAGTGAAGAGAAGGCATACTGTGGAGACGGATCACATGTTCACAGGTTAGCACAATAAGAAGAAGAAATGAAGCCCTTGTGAATGTTCCCCCTGAATTATTTCCTTCCTATGAATTCCATAGATTCATTTTTAGATGGGAACCAAAACAAAGAATAGAAATAATGACAAGAACAAAGCCAAATTTCATTCCTATTGTTCCCTTTCCAACTCTGTGCTGAATTACCACAATCTGTTCTTATGTGTATTTCCAAGTATTTCAAAGTAAATGAACGATCCCATCTAAGACCTGCACACAGGCCAGTAGGATTAAAGAGGAAAAGCCTAGTAATGAGAAACACAAACGGTCTGTCAGGCATGAAAGGAAATCCGCAGTGATGCATCCCTGTACCTGGAACACACTGAATCAAGTTGGCGACCATTGCACTAAAATGTGCCCGGATATCTTTAAGAATTTCAACTTCTTTATCATTTTCGGCTTCTAGAAGCATGCGGGTCAGGTCCACATATTCTAAGAACAAAGCTCCAAGGGCTAACGTATCCCGTTCCAACGCTCCATTTGTGCTGGAATAATAAAAAAGAAATAAAGCTTTTAGATGACTGGTCTTTACATCAAAGTAGTACATGCTTCATGGAAAATAAGATTCGCTGTCAGAACTCACACACTAAATTTGTTCTTGACCTATGGGCAGTATAAATTGAATATGCACAAAAACAACAATACGCTTTTTTGGACGTTTCTGAGTAAAAGTTAAAGGTAACATATTTAAAAAAACAAAAGAAAGAAAGAAAGACAGAAAGAAAAAAAAGACAAAAAGACCAGTTTGGTGAGGAGAGATCAACTCATTAGAATCTTCACTTTACCTGTCACTTATGACACCAGCATCAGCCAGAAGCTCGAAAATTCGAAGTAGCTGTAGCCTTAACAAATCCCGCCGTTCTCGGCGTTTTTTGTTCTGTGTAGAAAAAGGTAATACCATTTATGAACGTTGGCAAAACAATAACTTTGCTTTGAGAAACTGTATTAAAGAAAGGCATAATCTAGACATGACTTTTCATATTTTTGAGAGAGAAAGAGGGTACAAGCTGGGGAGGCACAGAGAGAGAAGCAGACACAGTATCCAAAGCAGGCTCCAGGCTCTGAGCTGTTGGCACAGACCCTGATGTGGGCTTGAACCCACAAACTGAAATCATGACCTGAGTCGAAGTCAGATGCTTAACTGACTGAGCCACCCAGGTGCCCCTGGGTTTTCAATTTTCTAAACACAAAAGACAAGGGTGTTTTTCTTTCTTCCAGATCCTTAGAGAAAATCTTGCTATTAGAGGCTATAAAAGAAACAGATCCTAAGTGGGTCAGTAAATATTTATAAGGTGGCAACGTTGAGAACTAACCAGCCTCAGTTCCTAGATGCTTCTGGCATCTATGGAAAGACAGAGGCACGGAAACAAGAAAGGGCTAGTGGACACGAAGAATCCCACCAATTCTGGTCATGCAAGTCACACTGCTAAAATTTTTGCTACTTCTTGTATCTTATCTACTATATGGGAAGCTTCTTTTTCCATCTTCTTCTTCTTCTTCTTTTTTTTTTTTTTTTTTTTTTTTTTATCCTGCTGTGTATAAATTTGTCCTTTCCAGAGTTCACTTCAGGAAAGATAATTTTGAAGAAAATCCTTCCTATGCCAGATCAAACAAATAATATTCTTGACCATTCAACTCCTCGTAAAAAATAAGCAAACCAACAAAAACATTCAATCAACTCAAACCTCCTACAAAAGAATGTAGTATTTTAACATGCACGTGACCATTTAGATTGTTTGCCTTCATGAGTTTAGAACACAGAATCTTTTAACAGAGGAACCGTATTATGCTAAATATTCAAATACTGAACAATAATAAAAATAACAGAAGTTAAAATATTAAGATTCACTATTAAAAGCAGGCTGGGTGTTTGTATTTTTTTTTAGGGGAAACCATTAAGTACGATCTAAATTTATAACGTTGACCACATGAACGGAGGTATTAAGTATTTAAATTAAAAATATTACCTCTGGTCTTCGTTCCAGGGCTTCTTTCATTAATGGATGGAGTTCTTCCACCAACTCTCTATGGAGATAAAGGTTGGCATTTGAAATTCACTATTATCGACACCAAGATTATCACCAAATACATGCATTTAGTCCTAAACCATGTTCTTTTCTCATTTTGCTTCTGACATCAACCGCCCCCTGGCCTTTCCGTTTCTTAGTCACGTGGGGAACTGGAATTAGGTGTTGGCCTGTATTTGTGTTACTGGTCTTTATCCCAGTGTTATGTATATAATTTGGGCTCAATGCATGTCTGTTGACTTGATTCTGATTTACTGTTCTGGAGACCCTGATGTTGAAAATCCCCCTCTAAACAGTTAAACAAACAATGTATTACAAGTGGTGATTACATTCAAAGCACTTTACTACAGGCAGTGGGGATGAAGATAAAATCGAGTCCTTCACAGAAGACATTTTCATCTTTCACCCATCCCCACGATCTCCAGTTCTCAGCTAAGTATTTGTGTTCTTTGGGAAATAACTTCTGAACTGCTATGTCAAGACAGACAAATTAGAAGAGCTAGCCTGTGGCTAGGTATTTTGTGTATAGTCTGTCTGTTCGATGCCTGAACACCTTGCAATATTCTGCAGTCTTCCGGTGGGATAATTTGTGCTCTTAGACATCATCCTCCAGGGAAATCCAAAGTTAGGAAGGTAAACTTTGCGGCATTCTGTCCTGAGAGACAGAACACTTGGACTCCATTTCAGATTTCTCTAGCACAGATGCTAGAATTTCTTCATCAAAGAAATGGAAATAATATTAATGACCTCCTTCAACTGCAACCATTTACTGAATATTTATTATGTACATTTTTACATTTAATCCTCTCAATAAATATGTAAGATAGATTTTATAATTATAACAATTTTTCTTTTTTTATTAGATAGATATACTTCATTTTTATTTATTATAACAGCTTTACAGGTAAGGGAACTGAGGCCCAGAGACTAAGTTTTCCGGACCCACGTGGCTAATAAATTGCATAATCTTACCCACCCCTAGGAATACTCATAGGGCAAGATGTACGAGAACATATGTCCTTGGGAAAGAATGTTAGTTTCTTAGGTTCTTTGGGAAAGAATGTTAGGTTATTCCAGGAATTGTTTTCTTATCTTCTTGTAGTATATCTACGTGATTCTTTGTCTTAACTGGTTAACTAGTAAGTAGTAAAAACACTGGTGAGCTGACACTCCAGTATCAGAACTCACAATTACTTTTTATGAGAATAAAATCTGACTCTATACATGAACAACGTAACAGATTTTTTTCCAGTTGCCTCTAAAATGTCTCATTAATCTTTAGTTTTCAAATAGGGTTTCTGGCAGATGCTTAGAGCTTTCCCTTTTCTCTCTACATAAAAAACTTGGGAATTTTACTGGTGCTTATATGCTTAGCTCAAGTCACCAGAGACAGCCTGAACTAATATTTTATGATGACTCTTTCAAAAGGCTTTGACACTGCCTCAGATGGAACGGTTATTTGATTAAAGGTGTGAAATGAACCAAGAATCCGAGATATGATGGTTCTATTAAGGCAGATAAAGCACCTTCTGAAAAGATCGACTAGTGTAACAGAATACCCTTGAAAGAGTTCTATCAGTGCTTAGCCTTCGAGATCTGTTGCATAAATGGCTGATGAGCAGACCTCATTGTTTTGACATGAAAGCCTCTGAACAGTCTGGCTCTCTGGCGATGGACACTGAATAACCTTCACTTATAGCTATCTAAAACCAATCTTGCAAACGAGATAAAATCTGAGATGGAAAATCAAAGCTGCAAAGGCGAAAGGGGAAAAGCGAGGCGGCGGTGAGAAACGCTGGCTACATGCACGTCAAACCACGAGGACACAAAGGAAATGGCACAAAGCCTATAAATCCCCCCAGGCACATGCCAACACGCAGACTCAAACTTGAGTTAAAAACAGGAACTACGACAACAGCAGTAGGAACGAATTTAGAGCAACTCATTGAGACTACCGTACCTGAAAACAAGGGAATTTGTTCTTCCAAATCCTAAAACTAAGGACTCTGTGATCTCAATGCCCTCTAGTCTCATCAAAGGCACCAACTGCTTTAACAGAACTCCCACCGATGGGGTGCCTATGGCCTGAAACAAGTTGATTAAAAGTGAAAAAGAGGTAACATGATAACCGATGCTTCCTTTAGTCAAAGGATGATTCCATTATAACAGTTTCAAAGTACTAAACCACGTCCCAAAGCACTGCCATCATTTCAGAGAGTAAAAAAAAACAAAGACAGACATAAATTTTAATACAGCACCATGAATGCATTTTTTACCTGGGACACAAATCCTAAAGAATACTTTTATTATGTCTTCTTTTTTTAAAATTAAATCTACAAACCATTCTTAACAAGATCATGTAATGAAGGCATCGTTTCAAGGAGAATACTTGGCAAGGAGAGAGAGAAATGTGGTATGCAGGGCAGGAACCAAACCTCAGGGCATAATAAATGAATAAACCTCAGGGCACTCTATGGTCTTAACCAAGTTTCTTAACTTCTCTTAATCTTCAGTTCCCCACTTGTCAGGGAGGACTAATAAATTATGCACGTCAACGCTCAATGGAATTTAGAAATGTGTAGGATGAAAATCTGATCCCATATACTCCAGATGGCAGGCACAGTGCGACGTGCACTGTGAACTCTAGACAAACAAGCTAAAAAAAAACCTTACAGAATAATTCTTCTGAAGCATGTCACGTCACCTTGTTATCGTAGCTCACTGTACCATCAGGTGTGGTCGCCATTATTTCTGGAGTGGAAGCTCTTAAGTGTCCCGGGCTCATAATACTGGGTTTTGCAACTCCAAAACAAAGAATAAGGTAGTTTCTCCACAAGGTAACATAATTATCTCCACTGCCGGCGGTGCTGGTTTTCTTGGCATTAATTGGGCTACTGGAAGTACGGAGTTGAAAACAAGAGTGAAACTAAGTTCTGCATTTTAAATATCACTTGTTAAATAAAGACCCTAGGAAGTGCCCAAACACAGTTGACCTACTGCCCGTCAAGGATTGTCTAGGCTGTTAAGAACTGTCTGGACAGGGAAGGTCTCTATTGGATGGGAAGTTGAATAGAACTTTAAGACTGTTTTCACCAAGTTTCTGACAGTCTATACTCAATCATATGGATTATTAAGGAAAAAAAAAAAAAACAAACAAACTAGTGCTAGGTAAGTTTTTGACTGGCTTTTATTCAATATTAAGAATTCTGTATTAGGAAGTGCAGAAACCAGAGAGGATTATAATATGCCAATCTTTTAGATAACATGTAAATGTAAGAGGGCAAAAATGATAAACAAAAGAGGAAAACACAGTTCTCTTACTTTGGGTCAACCAGAGGCATGACCGACTGGAGCCGAGTGAAGGCGTACGGCCAGGCGTAGCTGAGGGCTGTGGGGCAGTGTTTGGGCAAGTTCTCCTGCCGGAGGAAACTGAAGAGGCAGAGGACCCAGGGGTCTTTGACAGACTGAGCGAATATCCAGACATGGGAAGGGCTCTTCACATCGTAATGGCTATTGACCAGGACTGCATTCCACTCCACCAACCACTGCAGATCCACACTGTGGGTCAGTGGTAATGTGGCCTGTGGGTCCAAGAAGTAGGCAATGAATCAATGTGCACTGTAAATTACACGTCCCCACCACGACTGGGTCTAAATGCCCCTTCATCCACGGTGCTCTTCCTGATTACCTCCTGCGACGGGCCAAGCTTTGAATCTGAAACACCCCTCCTGCTCCTGCCACATAGGATGCCCATTTGTAGCCACTGCTGTTTCTGATGCAAGACTGAAAGCAGTTCAAGTGCAGGGCTCAAGGACACAGGTCATATTTTGAACAGTTTTAATGGCACATAGCACTGTGCATTAGTAGACCCAACTGCTCACCGAATATTTACTGAAAAATATATGGTCTGGGTTAAACTTGATCATGGATTTGCCATTGAAAATTCTTAAAAGTTATTAACTTCTAAGATTCACAAATGTGTTTTTAATCCCTGTCTTGGTAGTGTGGGCCTTTTAATGCCATAATCTTGTTTACCTCTACTTAGATTAAAATACCTTCCCTCCGATTTAGGGAGATGGCTGAATGCAGTCCCTTTAATGAAGGGCATTTCACTGATGGTTTTGAGGTAAGGCACCTACTTATTCTTGACCTATGCTATCAAGCCAAGAAAACCAATAGGTTTGAAAACTTTTTTGCTGCATATCTCGTGCAAGTTCGTATGTGTCATTCTCTTTTAAGTCCAGAATATTAAAGTTTGGGGAAGACCACATTTCAAATAGTCTGGCAGCTGTGCCCGGAGAGAAGATTGCCTTTATGACTGTCGGGCATTTAAAATGACCCGTTCTATCTGATGGATCTACAGGTTCCCACAGGTCAGGTGCCACACTAGTAGCCTCAATGGTGAGCGGGCTTTAAGGGGGCACATCTTGAGCTTCAGTGTCAGAGAGGAGGTTCCAACAGCAGCCCCACTCAGAGCTCATGACCTGGGAAGAGTCCTGAGCATCCCAGAGTCTCTGTCTGGGAGACACGAATTTATAACTTGGGAATTAGAATGCTAATCTCACCTGATCTTTTAGGTAAATTATGTGAGCTAAGGAATGTAGAAACATCTGGAACAAGGCAGGCACATTCTTCTTCTCCCCTTTCTGTGCATCTTCCTAAGTGAGGTATGGCTGCTCTAGCTACCCCTGGCTCAGGATTTTGATTCTGATAGACAGAACAAAATCACATGAACGAAATATAATCTGCCGACAAATAAAATATGTGTATATAACAATTAAACTCAACTCTTCCATTCCATGTTAAAACACATCGAATTTCAGAAAGAAGGACTATTCGATATCACTGTGAAAGTCTGTGCTGCCGGGCTTGCTCGTTTGAGTAATGATCATTATTACTACGACTGTAAGCAAGGACAGGGCCACTAAAGGTAAGGATCTGTGCTCAGTCTCAGAGAAAAGACCATGAAAAGCTCACAAACACCTTCAGGCTCTGTATTCATTTATAGCTATTTGTGACAAATGTTTGCATTCGTTTATAGCTATTTGACAATAATATACAAGAGGCATCAGCAATGTGGATTCTGCAAGCGGTCCCTGACCTGCACTGCCTCTTTTCAGCTATTTAGCTGAAATTAATCTAGGTCCCCTTACTGCACTATGCTGATTAAAAAAGAAAAAAATCAGATAGTTAATATCAGTTTCAATTTCCCTTCAAATTTTTTCAGGAAACTAAAGTGTGCCAATATGCTCTTGAAAAAAAGAATCTATTTGCACGGCAGATAAGGCTGTCCTATAGTCAGAGTCCAAGTAGGGTCAAGTGCCAGTCCTAATGCTTCTCTCTGTGTCACTATGGCGCTGCCCCTAAATATTTTTGTGTTTAGTACCTATGAGGGTTGAAAAAGATAATGTTAAAGCATGCTGTAAACTGTAAGGCACCATATAGAAGTTACCTACAGTGTTAAGCATAATAAATAAAGAGAATTAACTTTCTTAAAGAATCCTGAACAATTCTTCTTGAAATTGCAGTTTGCAAAATATTATCTATATTCCTGAGGCTCAAATTTTGTTTGAAATTTATCTGGATGTTTCCTCAGCTACTATCTGAAAAGCCTGTCTTGTTTTCATAAGTACTGTTGTGTCAGTTTATTAATCTGACATAAAACCCCAGCATTCTGCCACAGCATTTTTCTTTGTCTCTCTTTGTCAGACAGATCCAGAGCTTGTACTTAAGAACAGTTAGGAATCAGGATCAAATGTGTACTTACCGAATCTGAAACTGCTACATGAATGAAACTTTCGAGAATGGAAGAACTTAGCTGATCCATGACATCAATCATAGGCCTGTCATCGTCCTGTATGAAGGGTCGGCAGTTACTCTCCATGGGAAAATGAATCCTTCCCACCCACCCCACTGCCTTTGTTCAGTACACGAAGCAGAACAGCTTGCAAGATAGAGATAAGGGTTTTCTCATGGAAAAGTGAATGCCAAGATGGTGAAATGTGTAGATTAAATTCCCTGTGAGTCTGAGTTTAGTCTTTCAAGTTTCAGTGGAAGATAATTAGAGCTCTAACTTCACAGTGTACTGAAAAGACATATACTTGAATTTCAAAAAATCATGCGTGTACACAAGGATCTAAACAAACACTCATGCCATACGTCATCCCTCAGAGTGTTCATGTTGTTGTTAATTCTAAGGATGAAAGCCCCACAAGAATATGCTTTGCTGGACCACTAAAATGCTACATCCATAAGTCATTCATCAGCAAAAATAACTGATAAATTGTTGACTACGATTGAATTTTAGTTCCAAAGAAAGTGCAATGGAGACTGACCACATACTCTGCGGTATCTATGTTGTGTAAGCAATTTAGTAAAAGAAGCAAACTACAGGGTATAGGAGAGAGTATCTTATTGAAAATTCTTCTTCACAAATAGCATATATACATATGTATATATATGGGTATGTGTATGTTTGCCATCCTTTATTATAGAGAAGCTCAGAAATATCAAATTATTTACTTTAAAAGCCTTCAGGAAAGCCTCGGGTTGTCATTATTCATGTATGAATGAGAATGGTTTCAAAAAAAATTGTGGTTGGTAAAAAAAAAAAGCACAAGCTCATAGATTGGACAGATTGGTGGTTTCAGGGTGGGTGAAAGGCACGAAGGGAATCACAAGGTATAAACTTCCAGTTACAAAATAAGTAAGTTATGGGGGTGTAGTGCACAGCATGGGGACTATAGCTGATGATACCATCCTGCATATTTGAAAGTTGCTAAGGCAGCAGATTGTAAAAGTTCTCATCACAAGAAAAAAATTCTATAACTCTGTATGGTGACACATATTAACTCTGATTATTGTAGGGATGATTACACAATGTAAACAAATATAGATCCATGTTGTACACCTGAAACTAATATAATGTTGTAGGTCAATGACACCTCAATAAAAAAATTATACAAAGCTGGGGCTGGTCCAAGAAAGTAACATATGAGAAATGTTTCTAACACAGTCCTGGAAAAGCAGTTAAGAGCATGGGTTTTATACCTGAAACTAACGTAACGATTGTATGTCAGCTATATTTAGAAAGAACACGGGTTTGGGGGGTTTCTTTTTTTTTTTTTTTTTTTTTCAACGTTTTTTATTTATTTTTGGACAGAGAGAGACAGAGCATGAACGGGGGAGGGGCAGAGAGAGAGGGAGACACAGAAGCGGAAACAGGCTCCAGGCTCCGAGCCATCAGCCCAGAGCCTGACGCGGGGCTCGAACTCACGGACCGCGAGATCGTGACCTGGCTGAAGTCGGACGCTTAACCGACTGCGCCACCCAGGCGCCCCTGTTTCGGGGGTTTCAGTTCGGGCTCTGTTGCATCCTCACTGTTGATTTGGGGTAAGGTACTGAATTTCCCTAAACCACAACTTCCGTAACTGTCCACTGTGGATAATAACGCTAATTCTTAGGCGATCGTGAAAGTTAAATGAGATACTATGTGTAGAGCACAACACAGTGCCAGACACATCCATGGTAATCACTGTTACCATTACTATCATAGTTAGAGACTGAACAGAGTTTTCCCAAACTACGGTATGTCTTAGACATTCATTCACCAGAAACCACAGATGTCCTAAAATATATCACAAAGCTATCTGAAGAAAAGTGAACATAAAGCACTGTGATGGATTTGAAAATATTTGGTAAAGACAATGGCCATTTTGTGGGTCATAAAACCAAGGTCAGTGATTTAAACCCGGAAAATGGAAAGTAGCATTTTTCGAAGAAGTATGGGACACAAAAAACTGGTCCTTCTCCCATCGACCTAGGTACTGGGATTGGCCACCTGGGCTCGCAGGCAACATGCTTAACGTTAGAACAAGGATGTAGAGCACTTGACCAAGCGTGGAGGTCAGCTGGCCGATAATGCTTAATAATAGGCTCGCTTCTCTGATCTCAGGGGACATTTTCTTGCGATGGCATTTTCTACAATTACTGATGCAATTAAACAAATTTCAGTTAGCCAGACTGATACCTTGATCATTTTAAATGGAACTCCTTATTTTCTCAAGTTCATTCTCTAGTATAAATGTAATAATATCTTCTTAATTTGATGTGTGCTGAACATTACTGGGAATAATGATCTGGGGGTGTCTAGGTGGCTCAGTCAGTTAAGCGTCCGGTGTCAGCTCAGGTCATGATCTCATGGTTAATGGGTTCAAGTCTTGCACTGGGCTCTGTGCTGACAGCTCAGAGCCGGGAGCCTGCTTCGGATTCTGTGTCTCCCTCTCTCTCCGCCCCTCCCCCACTCACACTCTGTCTCTCTCTCTCAAAAATAAACATCTAAAAAAATTTAAAGAAAAAGAAAAATGACACATAACTGAATCTTAAAATTCTTCACTTCTTAACCAAGCACCACCTCTTACAGAATCAAGAGTGGTCTTTTTCTATTGCTCTCAGAATATATACCTCATACAGATCAAGAATGTTATTTCATAATCAAAACCCCATGACGAATCAAAAATTATTTCTTGACATGTGCGAACAGAAGGACAGAAAACAATAATGCATTATTTACAGGTTTTAATCTGAACTTCAAAAGAAAGAAATGAATTGGAAAATTCAGAAGGATAATCCATACCTCCGGTTGACCCAGGGCAGCAAATAAAGCTCGAATTTCCTTGAGTATTAAAACGGACAGTTTGCGTGTGGCCACCTGGAAACTGCAGAGTAAAACCAGAGCAAAGCCTTCCACGGCGTGAAGAACACTGCAGTGGGGACCTCGCTCCGACTGAATTCTGTGGCTGGAGCCATTTGGAATTAGCTGTCACGTAATGAGAACACATTGTATATTCAGAAAAATAACAATCGAGGAAGAAGAAAGTACCCACATGCACATCTTTCGGCACATGTGACCTTGTAATATTAAAATAAATTACAGTGGCTTCTAATCAGACAGGAGTATAAACTCATTATTATTCATGACAGCGCAGATCTCTTTTTTCTTTAGATCAATTGTTACTTTGAAATACCATCAACCATCTGTTACCTCTGATAAGAAATCACTTTCAAAGGCAATTAATATTAATAAGAACAAAACCGGTTCTATTCATATACTGTTGGCAATTATTCCATAAATTCAGTCAAAGTGGCCTAATTTGTTTTTAGCCAGATTCCCTATAGACTTTTGGACACCATTCAACTGAATTTTCAAACATTTACTTCCTAATCACACTTACTTACTTGCATTTGTGTTAGATTCTAATCTAGGTTTGTGCGTGCTTATGAGATGGGTTCTCAAAGTTTCCGAACCACGACCAAGTGGGTCTGAAACAAAAGCAAGCCAGACGACAGGGCAGATTCCACATGCGTTTCAGGGTTTCCCTTTGACAAGCACACGCAATCCTTGTTTCTCTCCCTTCCGTGCTTTGGCGGGTGTATAACACACAAGGAAAGAGGAATGACCTAGGATCTGGATCCTGGCTCTTTCCTCAGCGCTGTTGTGCTTCCCTGAGCCTCCGCCTTCCCCAGACTCTCAGCTGTGTTGTTCCCTCGCCAGGCCCTCTCTCTGCTCATTCGATGCCAAGTCACCGCTGCCCCTGCTCTCCTGGCAACACTTCTCCTCAACCGGCTCTTGATAATGTTGTCATTAATTTTTGCCATTTAGGACTGATTTGTGAAAGAATAAAGAAACCACAAGGTTGCATTTTCTTCTCTGTGGATATTGGGCAAGGCAACCAATATGTTGCAGGCTAGGAAAAACAAAACAAAACTAGTGGGCAGCTAACTTTCATATATGCATATCCATGCTGGCTCAGTAGCCATGCCTATAGCCGTTTGCTCTTACAGATATATAGTCATAATTCTCGGAAAAGAGCGATTTCTACTCCCTTAATGGTTTTGTGAATTTAACAACTCTAACCTGATAACATATCAACCCTGAGTTTCCCGGTCACAGTTTACACGGATGGAAAAATTAAGGGCCACCACAGGGCAGAAAGTTCCTAGGTGGCTGGAAGTAAGAACGCCGAAGTTTCTCCGAGCTGCGACGCGTTTACGTGTGTACTGTATTAGGGAATATAAATTGGTGGGAGGAGTGTGAAGATTACCTCTGAATTTCTGATCTTGCCAGCTTGTTCGTAGACTTTTCCTTGAGTTTGTGTGACCAGTTTCCACTGCGTGAGCAGCTGAAGCAGTAACTTCAGGGACGAATCAAGGAGCGTGTGGTGCATGTCATTTACTTCCCGGAGTAGGAAGTTGGTAAAGCCAAACAGTACATCTTCTCTCCAGTCTGAGAAGTCAACAAGTAAACCCTGAAGAGAGTTTTGTGCAATGTGTCGCAGTTCATCGTCCATATGAATAGACAGCCTGCAAAATGAGTCAATGAAAATAAAGGGATTTAGTTTATTAACTTTTCTTCTAGATCTGTGATTGAACAAATACAGGCCTCTGTTTTTCCTTGTGTCTCAAAAATGGGTCGCCCCCAGGGCCCCTGGGTGGCTCAGTCGGTTAGGCATCCGACCTCAGCTCAGGTCATGATCTCACAGCTGATGGGTTCGAGCCCCACATCAGGGTCTGTGCTGACAGCTCGGAGCCTGGAGCCTGCTTTGGATTCTATATCTCCCTCCCTCTCTCTGCCCCCACCCCACTCACACTCTGTCTCTCCGTCTCTTAAAAAATAAATAAACATTAAAAAAAATGGTTCACTCTTCCATATACTCTTCATTCGGCTCCCCTAATGTGGACACCTTATATGACCATGGTACCTTTATCAAAGCTAAGGAATTAACATAGGTGCAGTGCTATTAACTAAACTACAGATTTTATTCAGCTGTCACCAGTTTTTTACTAATGTCCTTTTTTTCTGTTTCAGGATGAAATCTAAAATATTACATGGCATTTAGGTGTATCTGAATAACTTTTTAATACATTATTGACTATAGAATACATTAGTATCAAACCCTGTCACTTTTAAGGATAAAACAGCTGAGTACCAGAGAAGCTAAGGGACTCATCTGGAAGTTCAGTGAAAATGAGCAACTAAGGGTTAGATCAATGGTCCACAATTTTGGCCCACCAAGGGAGATGCGGTAATGTCCGGAGACATTATTGACTGTCACAACTCAGAGAGTGCTACCGGCAGTTCTCTAGTAGTTAGAAGCTAGTGATCTGGCCAAACATGCACGGGCCAACTCCCTACAACAAAGAATTATCTAGACCAAAATGCTGACAATGTCAAGGTTGAGAAAACCCAGTCAACCGGAGAATGTCAGGGTATTGGTGGTTTAACCGAGAGTATCATAATGATACTAAATCTTGACATTGTATTAACCATCAGTTAGCATAATGTTGTATAGATTCTTCTATTCATTTATTTAAGACACAGATATTTTTGAGACTCTCCTGAGATGCAGACATAACAGCCCTTAGGATATCGAGGTCAGTATGGTTGTGTCAACCGAGTAGGGTGCTTGTAGGAGCCAGGGGTGAGATGGTGTTGGAGAGAAAGCAGAGACAGCTTGGCAAAGGGTCTGTGGGCCATGCAGGGAGGCAACACAGCAGGGAAGGGGTGAGGTGTGTGTGCTCTGGAATCAGAAAGCCTGGATCAGTGTCTTGCCTCTGTCAGTTACTAGCTATGTGACCTTGTGCTAGTTACTCAATCTCCCTAAGCCTCAGAGCCTCATTTGGAAAACGGGGACAATAACTGTGCTCGCATTTCATGAATTTGTTGTGAGGTTCATGAAGATGACCCATGTATGGCATATGGCACCACAAGGAGGGTGTGGCAGGCACTCAGTAACTGTTAGCTATTATTATTAGAAAAAAAAAAACAAAACTGTATCTTGAAAGTTATAGGTGATATAACATGATTAGATTCACATCTGGAAAAAAACAATAGGCAGACATACGGAGGAGAAGGCTTAGAGAAGCAACCAGAGGCAGGACAGAGACCAGCTAGGAGGTCACTGCTGTGGCTTAGGCAACAAGTGGTGGGGGCCTGACCCAAGGCAGAGGAGTGGTAAGGAAGGAAGACAGAGAGATCAAAGACACTGAGGGGATCATATTTCTAAGGACTCAGCAGCCTGGAGGCATTTAGTGTGGGAGAAGAAAATGGCTAAGTCACTGAGAGCGCCCCCAAATGGTCGATATTCTCCTCAGTGAAAGGGAGGAAACGTTGGGACCCAGAGTGGTTAAGGAACTTCCTCAAAGTCCAGGATTCCAATCTAGCACATCTAACCCTTAATCTGGTTTTCTGCAAAAAAACCAAGTCTGGTACAGTTCTATATTTTTGAATAAACATGGTTTCAAAAACTCGATAAGCAAACACCTTTCATATTCTCTAAAGCATAAAGCACACTAATTGGTCCAAATTTGACAATATAAACCAGGCAAAAGCTTGTTAATGAGCAGATATATACCAAGTCAGGGAAAATGTATTTCCTGTTCCAAAAGCAAGTGACGTTCTACAAAGATGATGGAAAGGAAGATCTAAGCTATTTCTTCCGGATAGACTTGCCCCACTCAGTCTACAGTTCTTAAGGAGGTCACAGTGACTGAAAGAAAACAAAGATGCCTTTGCCCCGAGCTTCCAGTTGAGGACTGGCCAAACTTACAAACTTTGTAAAACAAAGAAAGAACTTACAAACTTTCTTTGTATTTTAATCAGCAGCTTATTAAGTGTAATCTGTAACACATAATATCCGAGTTAAAGCTGGGGTTAAGGGCCTGAGGCCCCCCTCATATGGGAAGAAACATTATAAGCACCCCTGAGTCATTGTGCAGCCCATGGTTTAAAAAGAACATTAGTTTATAAAACAACAATTGAAGTCATTTTCCCATCTTAAGTTCATGATTCCTATTTATTGTATTTATACTATCTATGGTCCTGAATGTTTGAAAGATTAAGCTTCTGCAAACGACAAGCCACCTTTAGGATGGGAAAAACAGGCACTCAGTAAACATTAACTGATGGTAACGTGCCAGTGCAGAGGTCCTGGAGGCCCCGCCTTCTGTGATCCAGAGGGGCTGAGCCGTGTGATCTCGAGGGCATGTGCTGCTCCCACAGACTGTTATTGAATAAGTAAGGGTGTGGCTTAAAAGGGGAAAAATCAGAACCTGAGCAAGGCCGCCTTCTTGGTTGGTCAGACCAGATAAATGACTTTTAATGAAAAACACTTTCGTAAAGGTGAGCTCAGCTTCACATGGGGTCGGCTTAGTACTTTTGAATAACCTTGTTGTGTTAGAGGTACATGAATGAAAAGGGAGTGTTTTCAAGTTCACAGACTATATCCAGAAGAAAAAGATCCATTAGGAGAAACAGCCCCTTCTAAACTATGACAGGAAAAACAAAAGTTTATTAGGAAAAGGTAAGGAACCTGCTGCCCGATAATGTCAAGGGCAGCAGAGGGAAAGATGGTTTTATTTATTATTTATTTTTAAAAAATGTTTGTTTATTTTTGAGAGAGAGCGCAAGAGGGGCAGAGGGAATGGGAGGGAGACAGAGGATCCAAAGCAGGCTCCACGCTGTCAGTGCACAACCCGACGCAAGGCTTGGACTCAAAAACCATGAGCTCATGACCGGAGTCAAAGTCAGATGCTTAACCGACTGAGCCATCCAGGTGCCCTGGAAAAATGGTTTTAAAGCGATGCCCAGGAAACCATGGTTTCCAAAAGTAGTAATTTGCCGACAGGTGGGTGGTTAGCCTTTGTAATAATTGCCCGAAGTGGCTGGCATTTCCTCTCTGCAGGTGTTAAACAATAAACCTGCAACTATTTACGGTGCTCCGAATTGCATCTCAATGAAAAGAAATTAAGATTAAAGACATAAGATTAAGTGGTTTATTGAGGCAATATATGCAATTGAGACAATAGTTCTCAGATACTCAAAACAACTAGCCACCTTGCACTATACAGACACCTACTGAAAGGTGAATAAAAAATGGTATATGATAAATATTTTTCAAGTACCACAGAAGATTGTGAAACTGTGTACACATTACCCAATCAATCTCCACAGGTTATAAGGAAACACTGCATAAAAAGTGTTTATCTGTCATTTTGCATCAAACCAATGACGTGTGTCGCTGCCATTTGGCTTTAGGAAAATTCTGTACATCGGGCAACTGATTTTACTCTTCTGAAGTCCAAATCTCCTTGTCTGAAAATAGGACTAAATACGTGCCCAGCTTTCCTTAACATAATGTGTCTGAAAATGCATTGTACATCATGGCATAATCTTTTATGCAAATGCAAAAATGCCTAAAAATAATAACTCACATTTGCTGAGAGTTTACTGTGTTCTAGGCACTATGTGAAGTGATTTATATGCATTATTTGATTCTAACAACCTTATGACAAATTATTTGAAGGGAAAGGTA
Organism: Neofelis nebulosa; assembly: GCF_028018385.1. NCBI lineage: Eukaryota > Metazoa > Chordata > Mammalia > Carnivora > Felidae > Neofelis > Neofelis nebulosa. The sequence goes on from NC_080782.1 coordinate 232,662,703, forward strand.
GACCATGAACAGCAACCCCTTAGTGCACAAGCCATGCTGTGGGAAGTGACAGAGGACAGAAGCCTGTATGCCATTGGGGGAAAGGTTCTTCCTGTGGTCAAGGGACAGAGCAGGAAACATCTGGGAGAACAGTTAAGAGAAAAATGATGCCCATGGCCAAGGACACAAGTAAGTTCCCCTGCTATGTGGAGAATCCCAGGGGTACCCAGACAGCTGGGAAGGGCAGGCTTTGTGAGCGCAGGAAGGAAATTGTCCCCAGGGATCTTATCATGATGTCAGGACAGCCAGCGTGGCTTCCATGGAGCCCAACTGGAAAGATTCTTCACACAGCCATTATAAGTGGGCTGAGGGATACACATAAAATCAGAAACGTAGTAGCTTGGGGAAAGGGGTTTGCCAGTTCATTCCATACACCATTGTCCTGCTAAACATACTACTGTAAGTCTGAAATTAGAGTGTCTGTGGTAATGTAGTCATTACCTGAAATGCTGGCAAGGGGCTCTGGGGACAGTCATGTGGGACATATCCTTGAAACTCCTTATTCAGGGAACTGAGCTTGGGCGGGTCAAGGGGCGAATAGGGAACTGGCAGGAATGTTGGTCTTATTTTGCTAGTTTTAAAGAAAAGAAAGTTTTTCTCCAGTAACAACGTACCATGGGTGCGACCACGAAGTATCTAAACTAAAAGGTCTCATACCTCTCTGACTAGACTGTATATTGTCTCAAGAGTCAACTCAGTCCCAATGCGATTGACGATGGGGGAATAAAGTAACTATAGACGTGAAACCCACATTTATTGCTATTGAATTTCTTCATTTTGTCCCTTGACCCTCTCTCAAGGAGGTCTGAAGGGGCTCATTTTCTCATAGGTTAACAGGACCCGGTGTGTAGGTCAAGCACTCCAAGTTATCCTTCCCTTGAGGAGAATAGCCTCCGGCTTCCTTTAAAGTTTATGAAAAAGGTCTCTTCACAGGCTTCCCATATAAGTCCAGTCATTTTCCTGATTTCTAAGACTTGAACTCTCAAGAATGTTTATTTGCTCTTTCCCCTCATAAAAACAGTACCCATTGCTTTGGGCTTTGTAAGAATGTACGTAATAATAAACACGACGCACCATAAATAGCACTGACATTCCAACCACGTCTAAGAGAATTCCCTTCTGGCATGCCTGGCACCGTGGTCAGCAGAAGTCAGGCGTCCCTGGATTCAGTGATCAGAGTGATTCCAGAGGTAAGAGTCCACCCCACAGAGTCACGGAAAAATAGATTCAGAGAGTGTATCTGAACGCTGCATGACATTTCAAAAACTTTGTATTCCAAAGGCCTCAGCGCGTGTAATCTTCAGCAATTAGAACTTCACTGACACCAGTGAACTTTCCTTCTGCTTCAATCGAACTGAAAACTGCCTTTTCCCTGCTGACACATTTTCCCTTGGGTGCACCAAAGCGCACGTCTATGACACTTAGCCTTCTCAACAGCCTTATGAGATAGGTGGTATTATTCCAGTTTCATCCAAGGCAAAAAGGCCGACGGGTTAAATAATTTGTCTAGATCACATGGTTAGTAAAATTGCAAAAGCAGGATTGCAAAATCCATGGTTTTCCTGTGATTCCATTTCGTTCCCATTTTTTTGGTACTTCCTCCAAATCTCTCAGATGGTGGTCTCTCGCTCTCTGGTGGTTCACAGGCCATGACAAGCGGTCCTCTGTCCCCTGATTTCTCACTGCCACATCCAGCCCTTCCGCTCGGCAACCCCTCCTCTGTGCGAACACTTGACTCCTACTCACTCACGTCCTCCACTGCTGTCCCTGGCATACCGACCGGCTGCTCGCATACCTTTCGGGGTAACCTTGGCACCTGGCGCCTGCTTCAGAGCTTTTCTTTACCCTCAGTCTTTGCCATCATCGTGGGATACTCAAATATTAACAGTATTTGAGTCTCTTATTCCTCAGCTTCCCTTATCCCCAAACCACCATGCTTATTATTCTTTGGGATTCTACCCTTTGTTCCTCCTTGGATCTTCTCACCCAGAGCTGGAAGCCCCTCTTTGATCCGGGCTTATTTTTCCTTCCTTTCCACTGCTTCCCTGCTTCCAACGAATGTGCTCTTTGTTCACATTCTGGTTGTTAAGCTGCGGCAAAAGCCTAGGCTGTACCTTTTTTTTTTTAACGTTATAATCTTCCTGAAATAGGTCCTAAACACGGAATGGAAGAAAGAAGGGCGCGTGGTGTGGAGGTTGCTGATTACAGGAAAGAAGAGGTTACGGGTAGCAGTGACCAAAGCCAGCTAGGAGGGTGCATGGCTTTGGCCAATGAGCACCAGGGCTTGCGACACTGGTTTTCAAAGTAATAGGTCTTCAGTCAGTCTCACAATCCAGCACCATCCTGTGTTAGTGGTGACTGGCAGAAGGAAAGGGGGCCGTTTTGTCTATGGTTGGAAGACAGTAGGCTACAAAAGATATTAACTGATGGCAAGGTGCGAACAACAGGAGTCCATATTGGCCCTCCAGAGGAGAGGGCGTGATGACCACAATAAGCAGGAACATGGTGCTCTGTGGAGATACTCTGAAGCTATGGGATGGCCACTGGTGGCCTGCAGTCATGTGGGATGAGGGCTTGGGTTACTTTACTTGGATATTGACGAGAAGGGTGCTCTCCAAGGGCTAGTGAATGTGGGTAAACGGGGTCATGCGTAATGCATCTTTAATTCAGTCAGTGTTAGTATTTGTTAAATTATTCTTTGTTAACTTTATTTTTGAGAGACAGAGAGTACAAGCGGGGGAGGAGCAGAGAGAGAGAGGGAGACAGAATCCGAAGCAGGCTCCAGGCTCCAAGCTGTCCGCACAGAGCCCGACGCGGGGCCCGAACCCACACACTGCGAGATCATGACCTGAGCCGACCGAGCCACCCAGGCGCCCCAGTCAGTGTTAGTGTTTGTTATCCTCCTCTGGGCTTTCCTCTGTGCCACCGTTATCAGATTAACCAGACTAAACTAATATTTTTTATAACATTATTCTCGCTTAAAACTCCATTGGTCCAAATTCCTCAGCTAACAGTAAAGATTATCTAAAAATTTACCACTCCAGTCTTCTTTCTATGCCTTTTAATCATTGGCTTTTATATTCCTTTTTCTTTATTTTTTCAAGTCAAGGAGGACTTGTGGTCTTTCTCATCCCACTCCCTTCATGCACCCCATTCCTAACGATTTCACATTCTAAATTGCTTTTAAGTAACGTCACTTTTGATTTTTAATTTAAAGGAACATAACTGTCAACTAGGGCTTCAGATCAACATGTGAAAATTATGCTTATTTAAATGTATCAACATAATTTCACTCAAAGCAAATTCACTTGAGGTTCTAGCTGGACTGAGCATTCTTATGGACAAATGTTGGGAGGGTGATCAATGTATGGTTTGGGGCAGATTTCTGAAGCACTAAAATTAGCTAAGCACTTTGGCTCCTGAGGGGTCTGTGGGCCTCAGACCGGGAATCAGACCCTGAATGACCTCTTCTCCAGGAAGACCCACCTCCTCATTCCCCAGGCCTACCTCTGTGCCTTTCTGTCGTCACTCTCTTTATCGTTCTGGGTTCTGTCAAGTTTCACCTTCTCCCAGAACTGATTTGCTGACTTCCTTAGTCCCCAGTAATCCCCCTGCCCACTGAACTCACGTGTCACACTTCAGGTGCTATTAATGTGCACAATTTCAGGCCTTGGATAGTTGGTTACCTTATGTACTTATGTATTTGCTTCTAATTTGGATGTGAAGCCCCTTGAATATGAGGATAAAAAGCAAAAAAACATTTCTTTATTCCCCCTTGCCTATACATAGTACCTAGAATAATGCCTCATTTAGTAAAATCTGTCCGTTTTTTAATAATCATTCTTTTTGCTGCTGTCGTTAAGAATCATGACAAAGGATTATAATCAATTGTATCGAATAAACCCACTGCAGCTCTCACTTACCTAGCCAGCAAGTCAATAAGTTCAAGTTTTGACATGCCATCAGGAAGGAGTCGAGGGATAGCAGCAACACAGGTCCTGAAAAGATCTATTTTTGGCTTTCTCTCACCCCTAGAATTTGAAAACAAACATGGGTCAAAGGCTACAAAAAGTTAAAAAAAGAATCAATCCAATCTGTGAAAAAGCACTAGAATCCAGGCCTTCTGGATCACTGCCTGGTATTTACTGCACATTTTTCTCAAAAGTTTTTGACCTTTATAGCTTGGCCTGTTCTAAGGGAACTCAGAAAGATTTAAACGTTGGAGGTATACATCTAAAAGGACAAATGCCAATGTCAACAGCATTCTGCCATTGAGTCTGCCATTCAGTTGGGTTCCATGGGGTTTGGTCCCTGTAGACTGCATTTAAAACACTGAATTCGCTAACATGCCTAAATGCATCAGCGTGTAAAAAGCACACTGCACTCATTCCTACATTCAGCATTTAAAAATGGGATTTTAGTGTGTACAAGGCATAGTGCCTCTAACAAGCACAACATCTGGAAGCTTGTCTCTCTAGCAAGTTATATTTCTCTTCTGGAGTCCCCACTGTCATTAAAAAAAAAATTAAGTGCTTCTAAAAATAAGCCTTTCATAATGTCAGGTAAACTCCTGAATTCTATATGGTTGTGCATCCAATTCTGATTTGTAAAATTACACTGATGAGCCTGACCTCTATGGAGATTCCTTCCCTCTTTTTATTGTCTTGACAATATGAATGCTTAAAGATAATTAGTGTCTTCTATATTCTGCTGTAAAATCTGAAGGAACGCTACATTTTGTGAAAAATTATTTCAATTTTGAGTTGCTTAAATAGGTAACTGATTCTTAACCACATATTTTGTCCATAACCTTTATGAAAAAACTCAACCACCCATCAAATCCTTCAAAAAACCTAAGTGATAAAATATAACAACATATTTAAATTCTGGTAATTCAGTCTTCTGAGAATAAATATAAAGCTGTCATGAAATTAGTGCTATTGTAGGACACAAAGACAATGATGAAAGTGCAAAGTAGCATAAAGTCATTCTTTTTTGGAACATTAACTGTGGTCAGAATAGAAATGCAGCAGGCAGGATCCGCCCTGTCTATAATCAGACAGAAATTCTGCTCTGTGACATTACTTTTTTGCACGGCTTTGTTTAGGTCTGTCAAGAGTGAATACAAAACTGTTTATGTGGAAAATAAAACACAAATGTGTTGACTTCACAAATGCTCTGCTTTTGCAGAAAGTTATAGGATTGTTTTCTCCCCTTTTCCATAGTCCTTTCTGCATAGTCCTCCTTGTACGAGGACTGGAGAAGGAGCCATTGCACAGTGGGTTTTAATCAGCTGAAGGGAGGACGAGTCTTCAAGGCCATCCTCAATAACTGTAGAGTTAGAGCTTAGTGATGGCTCCTGATCACTGGCAACACGGTGAGTTGTTTAAATAGCTCTTCTGGCTTGCTCACCAGATGTTTTCAACAGCTGGGATTATTTTCCTATCTGTTGGAAAACAGATGACCCTGCTGGCCTGAAGTATAAGGCAGATTCCACGAGGCCTCCAAGCTGATAAAAGAAGCCCAGATTAGAAACTCTAATGGGTACATGATTTCCTTCTACTACTGCAGTCCTTGCTTTCTGGGCTTTTATAGGAAGCAAGTGAACCTCCCCCTCTCCCCGTAACATAATTTTTATTAATAGGTATTATTATTGTCTTCTAGCATGTACCACAAAAGGGACGAGGAACGGGAATGGAGCAAATAGAATGCTTAATGTTCAAGTTCATATCCTAAGCAGAACGTGGCAAAGGGGAGGATTGCATATCAACCGCAATGATGGTTTCTGTTAGTGTGGTGTGGACCTTCCCTGTCTTGTCCTAAATGCTTATGTTTCCCTAGTGTTTCTCTTTGTCTTCTGGAAATGTAGCAATGAATTATTTCCTACTCCAGGATCTGCCTCAAAATGTAGCATAGAAAGTATTCCCAGCCCTGTTTGGGGGTCTTGTGATGACTGAATAGACAAAGTAAAGAATCATCTTAGAAAAAGTTTAAGGTATTGGTTAAAATACAAACAAAATGTTCACAGTTACATTTAAACCCGTACCTTTTTATGGTTTTGAATATACTATTTTGGTCCTGACCCTATCTTATGATCTCTTGATTATCAATGTAGTTTTCCTTTACAAGTTTTTCTTTACTGTTTTTCAGGCAAACAACCATATGGCAGAAGTTTTAGAAACACGTCTTTTATCTTCTACATTATCAATTGAAAATTGCTTCAATATGTTAAAAAAGAATGTACTAATGAGGTTAAAGGTTGACAATCTGGCCATTTGTGAGGTTGGAACCGGAGCTGGAGACAACACATTTGATGTTATTCTTCTTGGTCAATTTTAATTTTTGCAATCATTTAGGGTGAAATCTAAAGCAATGTGATCATTTAAAACAAATGACTGGCAAGCTGCAGGATAATATGCATTGTATAATCCCATTTTTGTACGACAAATACATATATGTATATATTTGTGTCGACATAAGGAAAGTTCCTAAAGGAATCACGCTTAGTCAAGCAATGGCCGTAGATTTCAAGTGGAGCTCTGAGGAGGAGGTTTTAATTTTAACTTTAGATACTCCCAACTATGTATTTAGAATAATTCTGTATGTTTTACTTTGTCTTATCATGTATTGTTTTGTTTTGTCATACTTCATTTTTGAGGTGCCTACCATTGCAATAAAAATACACACCCACAACATGAATTTCCCTGTATAGGTAACAGTTTTCCAACACACTGTCGTGTTTGGAACTGGAAATGCTGAGGAACAAAGGAAACTTTCCCGGTTATATTTTTGGAAACTTACGCCACAGGTGCCACGTATAATTTAATTCACAGTCCAACAACAAAGTCTGAACTTTCTTGAAGTGTGAAGTTATAGCCTAATCCTAGTTCCTGCCGTAATGAATCAAAAGCAGCAAATACAAGTTGCATGAGTTTCTTCTGCAGAGCTCTAATTACAAAGCTGCATCTTAGATTTGGGCTGAGCACATTGGATTTCAAATGAAGAGTTACATTCACAACTATAAATTATTCTTCTAAGATTCAGTATTTCTATGACACGGTCGCATAGAGATTATTAGGCACATGGAACGCTCACGGTTCAGGAACAATCACTAGAAACAAGTGAATTTGAAATTTATAAAGATGGAATGTCTGTAAACTGGTGATGTCACTCTGGCACGCAGGCTGTGACAGAGCTAGCTTGGGAGCAACTTGTGGACCACTGAGAGACTTGGCCTCCCGTTTCTAACTTATTGGCCTAAGGACACTCGAAATATAACTGAAATAGATCAACCTCAGGTTTGACCTTATTTTCAGAGTTAGTCAAATATCGTCAAGGTACGTTTTTACTATCCTTGGCACTTCTCAGAACTCTGATGCTAGGAAGAGCAGAACAAAATAGTGAATAAATGGGAAAAATCTCTGCTGGTACATTTTGGCTAATTAATCCTTCACTGAAAACTTAGTCCTCACTGTACTCACGTGATCATGTCTTCAGGTTCTTTGTTTAGCATCTGAACATTCGTTAGCATCATACACCTTCCCACTTCTTTATCGAGGTGCCTTAAAATGTTGTCCACAGCTTTTCGTACTTGGGAGTAATACAAGGACATTCCTGGAAAATGTGCATTATAGTTACATCTTTGACTAAATCCACCAAGGAATGAAATCCTACTTTGTTCCTCCCCTATGACATGTTTTTACTGAAGACCATCTATGGGTCAATGACTTCATTAAGCAGATTCTAATTCAATCTAATTTCTGTAGAATGCTTGGCATAGTGTCCCGAACTTGGTAGGTGTTCACCGAATAAGCACTTAAATTTAATAAATCGGAATTCTCATACTTCAAAGGGAAATATTTTCCCGAAGAGTTAAAATAAAAAGGAAATAGGTAGTTTTGCTTTAGAATTTTTATGTTTTTGGTTAGTACAAGAAAATTCACCATCATTACTGATGATGTAAATAAAGAACAATTGTTATTTGGGGTTGGGATTTTAATAAGTTTATTGTTCTCTGAAATATATGTATAGATTTTTTAGTAAAATAAACAAAAATGGCTTTACATCACAAATTTTAAAATGAAGTAAAACCTATTTTAGCTATAGTATTTTTACTGTTCTCATTAAATTAGTGTCAATGTTCTACAGTGGAAGTCAAATATATGTAGCCTATGTATATTTCATGTATGTATATGCATTTCATATATTTATGTATATAATACAAATGAAAAGCAAATTGCTTTGCATTTAAAATTTGTACTTTAATGAAATAATTATTAATGATTATTTTTTCATACATTAAATCTTTCTGAACTCATTTGAGCATTTCCTAATTAAAGATAAACATTTGAAGCAAAAAGTCTCCTCAAATTTCCCTCAGATCTTTGACATAGGAATTATTTTAACAAAGTTTGTAGGTTTCTAAATTCAAGTATTCAATAAGAAAGAAACAAATGCAAAAATCACCTCTTTGGATTAAGATAGCTAAATTAAAAAAACAATAGTCTCATATAGGCTAAACCCACAATATGACCTGGCATGTGTGGGATGTGGAATGTTTAAAACAGGGATTTAACTAATTTTACTGAAAAAAAAAAAAAAAGAAGGAAAGGAAGTATAAAAATGAATGAACTAACAAATGAATATTTATATGGTTGCTTTTTAAACAGGATATCTACCAAAGGACACAGATGTCTCAGAAATTTACTGTAAAATGTAGATAATCAATATTAGAAGTTTGAAAAGACCGTAGATAAAAGTCTAACATTTAAATGGCAAAATGTTTACCAGGAAGTTCCAGAAAGTTTAAAGGGCAGTAAAACAAAGCACAGCATGAATCATTCAAAACAATTAATGTTGGAATGTTACAGCTACTTGTATAAAAATGTTTTAACAGCGTACCTCACTGAGGGTAAGTATCCATTGGTCATTAGAAGGGCTTACCAAGGCCCACCTCTAACACGTGTATCTCTGAGACCCACCTATCATTTTGGCTTCTTCTTCAGTTAGCGTTTTACTCAAATATGTTTTCTTCACTCTCAATGTGTTTCCTGAAGGGAGAACAGCTCCTGTCACCGGCATGGGGGGTTCACCGTCTTTCTGCTGCAAGCTGTCGGCTATTACTAAGAATGCCCGTAAACCAATGTTCATTCTCTGTAAGAGATAATGTGTTCATAATAAAAAGAAAAACCCAATTATTGTCGTGGAATTAAACCATCGGCCTTTGAGAGAAGTCAGCATGGCTTGCTATCCAGATTAGTATGAGAAAGTAATTTAAAAGGCACAAGAATTTAGGCCAAACCTATGAACGTTAAATTGAGTTTCTGTCACTATTTGTTGGGACAGCAGAGGAAGACAACCGGAAAGATTTTCACCCTACTTGGAGGGTACGTTTGAGAGGGTCATGCTCATCCTGTTTGGGGAATCCTGGTGAACCTCAAAGGGAAAGGCATTCATCCTCTGGAGCAGCTGCAACTAAGGGAAACTGAGGTAAACAAAGGGCTCATAGGTCACCTGAGGGAGAGAGATGCCCTGTGTGTTAATTCACAAAGACTGAATGAAAACAAACAGGAGTTACAAATGTGAATCACAAAATAAAAATGGTCTGTTCTGAATTGCGGGTTGATGACTCTTGATTCAAAAAGACTGGTGAGTTTGAAAATAAATTTTAAAAGTTCAATGCCGCTGAACTTGTTACTGATAAAAAACACATGGGCTTATAAGAAGACATGCCATTCGGGGCCAGATCTTTATCACCCTCAGGCTCAGGTAAGGCATAATAGTGGCTCTGAAAGATCACTGAGAGATGGTTGCTACCAGTAGCAATATCTTGAAAGGTCCCAAAGTACTAAAACATTTGTACTTCCTTAACAGCCATGTGTAATGCGTTTATACTCAAATTTTCATGAAGTAATACATGAATACACATTACATGAAGTAATGTTTCCAAAGCAGGCTACTACCCAACAGCAGAAAATAATAATTATTGCTACCAACAACGATACTCTAGTTATAATTTACTGAGCCCCTAAAATCTGTCCAGAACTGCTCATTAGTTCTCATTTCAAAAACAGCCATGCAAGGAAAGTGTAATTATTCCTATTTTTCAGGTGAAGAAACCGAGGCCATACAAGTAGGTGGGAAGCTATACCCAAGTCAAGTTTGCCCCAGTTGCCTATTCTGTGATATAAGATTACATCCTGTAACAAAAAAAAAATACAGACTTCTTTTCATTTTGAAACCATTCAAGCTTCAAGGCACACTGATATTTTAACCAGGACTTGGTGAACAATTTTCTGGCTCATTTGTGCTGATCCAATGTGTACTTTATGATTTTATAGCCTTCAATAATATTCTGTCTCCAGTTTCTAGAAGGAAACAGTATTAACTTTAAAAGATTTAACTGTGTATTAAAAGTCCACTCATTTCCTCATTCATTTTAGTAGTTCGTGACATGTATTCTAGGCTTATGTATCTTTCTCAAGACATAGTAATGTTTTGGGTGAGGAAGTGGAATGTTCAATTCGGGAAATGCAATGCAAATAGAGTAACTGTGGATTGCTGTCACTGGCCAAGTCTGTTATTTGCAAGTGGTATATCCAATTTATGAACTGCCCTGGCCAGTTCTCTGAGTTTTCCTTCCCTCTGGATAACACTGGGACATATATTTTCAATTTAGCTTCACAATTTTTTTTTTTTTTGTATTTTATATAGTTTTGCATCGTACCTCTCCATTTTATTATTTGTCTACTCTTAGGAAATTATTTAACTCTTCCAATTCCAAGTCTCAGCTTCCTTTCTATAAAATGAAGATAGTGATACCTAGTGATCATGCAGGGCTATGGTAAGGATTAATGCCTGAAAAGTTCCTGCTGGTAATTATATATCCTTAGGTTTGAATCTACACTTGATTTTTTTAAAGTCAGGTTTATAGAGACATAATTTGCACAGAGTAAAACATACACAGTTGCACAGTTCTTTGAGTTTTGTGAAACTTAGCCAGGTAACTGTCATCACATTCAAGATATAAAGTTATTTCCATCATCCCCAAAAGTTCCCTCATGCCTCTTTAGAGTCAGTCCACTTTCCATCCCAGCCTCTGACAGTCATTGTCTAATTTCTGCCTTCTAGTATCTCACCTTTTCCAGAATGGAATGGAACAGTACATCGTCTTTTGTGTCTTGCTTCTTTCACATAGCATCAAGCTTTTGAGATGTTGTTGCAATAGAAGTCATTTGTTCCTTTGTTTGTTTTCATTGCTGAATAGTATTCCACTACATTGATGCTGCACACAACTTGTTCAGCCACTCACCAGCTGTTGAACATGAGTTGCTTTCCTGTTTTTAGTTACATCAATAAAGCTTATTCTAAAATTTATAGGGAAAGTATAAGGAATGAGGATAACCAACAGAATGCTGAAAAAGAAGAAAAAAATTGGAGGACTAGTATGTCCTCATTTAAAAATGTTTATTCTATGAATAAATATTCATAGAAACCTTTTTGGAACTTTTGGAGCTTTAATTTCTCTTGGATAAATACCTTGGAGTAGAAATGGTGGATCATACAGTAAGCGTGTGTTTAAATTTAAAGGAAATTACCGAACTGTTCTCTAAAATGGTGGTGCCTTTTTGTGTTCTCACCAAAGCAGTACCAAGTTGCAGGTGCTCAACATCCTTCTCAGCACGTCTCAGTGTGGTTTTAACTTGCATTTCCCTCATGACTAATGATGTTGAACATCTTTTCATAGGTTTATCGGTCATTTGTATGTCTTCTTTGGGGAAGAGGCTGTTCATTTTGCCCATTTAAAAAATGGGGTTGTTTCTTACTGTTGAGCTGTGAGAGTTCTTTATATCCTAGATACAAGTGCTTTATCGATATGTTTTGCAAATAGTTTCTTCCCAGTCAGCTACTCTATGCTTTATTAAGTCTCTCTTAAAGTGCAGACACATTTTTATTATGATGATGTTTGATTTACCAATTTTTTTTTTTTTTGTAATTCATGATTTTTGTGTCCTAAGAAATTTTTGTCCACTCAAAGATTACAAAGATTTTATTGTATGTTTTCTTCTGGAAGATTTATAATGTTGGATTTTACACTTAGGTTTACGATACGTTTTGACTTAATTTTTGCTTACTGTGCAAATTATGGGTTGAACTTCCTTATTTTGCAAGTGGATGTCCAATTGTTCAGCACCATTCATTGAAAAGGCTACCCTTTATCCATGGAAATAACTTGAAAATGTTGTTGAAAATAAAGTGGCCATATATATGGGGGTCTATTTTTAGAGTCTCTTTTCTGTTCCATTAGTCTTTAAAATCACTTTTCTGCCAGCACTACGCTATTGTAGCTTTTCAGTATGTTTGGAAATCAGGACATACTAGTCCTCCAATTTTTCTTCTTCTTTTTTCAGCATTATGTTGGTTATTCTAATTCCTTATACTTTCCATATAAATTTTAGAATAAGTTTATTGATTTCTATAGAAAATGCTATAAGGATTTTAACTGGGATTATTAATGGGATTATCATTTAACATATATAGATTAATTTGGGGACAACTGACTTTTTTATAGTCTTAAATCTTTCAGTCCACAAACAGTATTTCTGTTTATTTGGGTTGCCTATGATTTTCCTCAACATCTTTTACTTTTCAGTACACAAATCTTATACATAATTGTTAGCTTTAGTGCTAAGTACTTTGTTTTCATTGCTGTGATAAATTGTTCAGTTTCTTTTTTTTTTCTTTTTTTAATTTACATCCAAGTTAGTTAGGATATAGTACAATAATGATTTCAGGAGTAGATTCCTTACCCATTTAGCCCATCCCGTCTCCCACAACCCCTCCAGTAACTCTGTTTGTTCTCCATATTTAAGAGTCTCTTATGTTGTCCTCCTCCCTGTTTTTATATTATTTTTGCTTCCCTTCCCTTTTGTTCATCTGTTCTGTGTCTTAAAGTCCCCATATGAGTGAAGTCATATGATATTTTTCTTTCTCTGACTAATTTCACTTAGCATAATACCATCTAGTTCCATCCACGTAGTTGCAAATGGCAAGATTTCATTCTTTTTGATTGCCAAGTAATACTCCATTGTATATATATACCACATCTTCTTTATCCATTCATCCATCGATGGACATTTGGGCTCTTTCCATACTTTGGCTACTGTTGATAGTGCTGCTATAAACATTGGGGTGCATGCCCCCCTTCAAAACAGCATACCTGTATCCCTTGGATAAATACCTAGTAGTGCAATTGTTGGGTCACAGGGTAGTTCTATTTTTAATTTTTTGAGGAACCTCCATACTGTTTTCCAGAGTGGCTGCACCAGCTCACATTGCCACCAACAATGCAAAAGAGATCCTCTTTCTCCACATCCTCACCAACATCTGCTGTTGCCTGAGTTGTTAATGCTAGCCATTCTGACAGGTGTAAGGTGGTATCTCATTGTGGTTTTGATTTGTATTTCCCTGATGATGAGTGAAGCTGAGCATTTTTTCATGTGTCAGTTGGCCATCTGGATGTCTTCTTTGGAGAAGTGTCTATTCCTATCTTTTGCCCATTTCTTCACTGGATTGTTTTCTGGGTGTTGAGTTTGTTAAGTCTTCATAGATTTTGGATACTAGCCCTTTATCTGATATGTCATTTGAAAATATCTTCTGCCATTCTGTTGGTTGCCTTTTAGTTTTGCTGATTGTTTCCTTCACTGTGCAGAAGCTTTTTATTTTGATCAGGTCCCAATAGTTCAGTTTTGCTTTTGTTTCCCTTGCCTCTGGAGACATGTTGAGTAAGAAGTTGCTGCGGCCAAGATCAAAGAGGTTTTTGCCTGCTTTCTCCTCGAGGATTTTGATGGCTTCCTGTCTTACATTTAGGTGTTTCATCCATTTTGACTTTATTTTGCGTATGGGGTAAGAAAGTGGTCCAGGTTCATTTTTCTGCATGTCGCTGTCCAGTTTTCCCAGCACCATTGCTGAAGAGACTGTCTTTATTCCATTGGATATTCTTTCCTGCTTTGTCAAAGATTAGCTGGCCATACGTTTGTGGGTCCATTTCTGGGTTCTCTATTCTGTTCCATTGATCTGAGTGTCTGTTTTTGTGCCAGTACCATCGTGTCTTGATGATTACAGCTTTGTAATACAGCTTGAAGTCTGGGATTGTGATGCCTCCTGCTTTGGTTTTCTTTTTCAAGATTGCTTTGGCCATTCGGGGTCTTTTCTGGTTCCATACAAATTTTAGGATTGTTTGTTCTAGCTCCGTGAAAAATGCTGGTGTTACTATGATAGGGATTGCATTGACTATGTAGATTGCTTTGGGTAGTATCGACATTTTAACAATATTTGTTCTTCCTATCCAGGAGCATGGAATCTTTTTCCATTTTTTTGTGTCTTTTTCAATTTCTTTCATTAGCTTTCTATAGTTTTCAGTGTATAAATTTTTCACCTCTTTGGTTAGATTTATTCCTAGGTGTTTTATGGTTTTTCGTGCAATTGTAAATGGGATCGATTCCTTGATTTCTCTTTCTGTTGCTTCATTGTTGGTGTATAGGAATGCAACCAATTTCTGTGCATTGATTTTATATCCTGCAACTTTGCTGAATCCATGGATCAGTCCTAGCAGTTTTTTGGTGGAATCTTTTGGGTTTTCCATATAGAGTATCATGTCATCTGCAAAGAGTTAAAGTTTGACCTCTCCTGGCCGATTTGGATGCCTTTTATTTCTTTGTGTTGTCTGATTGCTGAGGCTAAGACTTCCAATACTATGCTGAATGACAGTAGTGAGAGTGGACATCCCTGTCTTGTTCCTGACCTGAGGGGGAAAGCTCTCAGTTTTTCCCCATTGAAGATATCAGCGTTGGGTCATTCATAAATGGCTTTTATGATCTTGAGGCATAATCCTTCTATCCCTACTTTCTTGAGGCTTTTTATCAAGAAAGGATGCTGTATTTTGTCCAATGATTTTTCTGCATCTGTTGAGAGGATCATGTGGTTCTTGTCCTTTCTTTCATTGATGTGAGGAAGCACATTAATTGTTTTGTGGATATTGAACCAGCCCTGCGTCCCAGGTATAAATCCCACTTGGTCGTGGTGAATAATTTTTTTAATGTATTGTTGGCTAATATCTTGTTGAGGATTTTTGCATCCATGTTCCTCAGGGAAACTGGTCTATAGTTCTCGTTTTTAGTGGGGTCTCTGTCTGGTTTTGGAATCAAGGTCATGCTGGCTTCATAGAAAGAGTTTGGAAGTTTTCCTTCCATTTCTATTTTTTGGAACAGCTTCAAGAGAATAGGTGTTAACTCTTCCTTAAATGTTTGGTAGAATTCCCCTGGAAAGCCATCTGGCCTTGCACTCTTGTTTTTTGGAGATTTTTGATTATGAATTCGACTTCTTTACTGGTTATGGGTCTGTTCAAATTTTCCATGTCTTCTTGTTTCAGTTTTGGTAGTGTATATGTTTCTAGGAATTTGTACATTTCTTCCAGATTGCCCATTTTATTGGCGTATGATTGCTCATAATATTCTCTTATTATTGTTTTTATTTCTGCTGTGTTGGTTGTGATCTCTCCTCTTTCATTCTTGATTTTATTTGGGTCCTTTCCTTTTTCTATTTGATCAAACTGTCTAGTGGTTTAACAATTTTGTTAATTGTTTCAAAGAACCAGCTTCTGGTTTCATTGATTTGTTCTACTGATATTTTTGGTTTCAATAGCATTGATTTCTGCTCTAATCTATATAATTTCCTGTATTCTGCTGGTTTTGGTTTTGGCTGTTCTTTAAGGTATAAGGTTAGGTTGTATATCTGAGATATTTCTTCGTTCTTTAGGAAGGCCTGGATTGCTATATACTTCCCTCTTATGACCGCCTTTGCTGTGTCCCAGAGGTAACATTGTTCGGTTTCTAATTGTTCATTACCATAATATAGAAATACATTGATTTTATATATTTATCTTTTTTTTTTTTTTTTTTTTTTTTTTTTTAAGTAAGCTTCTTCCCAACTTGGGGCTTGAACTCATGGCCCTGAGATCAAGAATCTCAAGCTCTACCAAATGAACCAGCCAGGTGCCCCTCTATATTTATCTTGTATCCTACAAACTCTCTAAAAATTTTTTTTTTTCAACGTTTTTTTTTTTTTTTTTTTTTTTTTTTTTTATTTATTTTTGGGACAGAGAGAGACAGAGCATGAACGGGGGAGGGGCAGAGAGAGAGGGAGACACAGAATCGGAAACAGGCTCCAGGCTCCGAGCCATCAGCCCAGAGCCTGACGCGGGGCTCGAACTCACAGACCGCGAGATCGTGACCTGGCTGAAGTCGGATGCTTAACCGACTGCGCCACCCAGGCGCCCCACTCTCTAAAAATTTTTTAAAATTATTTTTATTTTTGAGAGGCAGAGAGAGACAGAGCATAAGTTGGGGTGGGGCAGAGAGAGACACACAGAATCTGAAGCAGGCTCCAGGCTCTGAACTTTCCACACAGAGCTCAATGCAGGGCCTGAACCCACGAATGGCAAGATCATGACCTGAGCCAAAGTTTGACACTCAACCAACTGAGCCACCCAGGCACCCCTATCCTACAAACTATCTAAAATAATGTATTAGCTAAGCCGAGTCTTCGGTAGTTTCTACATATGCAATCATGTTGTCTGTGAATAAAAAGAGTTTTGTGTCTTCATTTCCAATCCTTATGCCTTTTATTTCTTCTTTTTGTCTCTGGTGCTGGCTAGGACATCCAGTTCCATGTTATTTTAGGTCATGACAAAAATTAGAGAAATGGATGACCTAGAAACTTCTCACAGATGAGTAAGTTCTTATGATGATTAAGATGCATATAGAAGCCATCTCAGTCTGAACTAAAATGGGATACTTACCTGGAAATTATTGGACTGTTGAGTGGTGATGCACTATAAACTTCGTAGTAAGATAATCATTTACATCTCTAGGCACTGTTCCACAAGGTATTTCCAAAATATGATTTAAGACACAATTTGAATACGTTTCTTGGGCAACTGTGACCTACAACATATTTTATCAAGTGTGACATCTACTTTATAGACTATCCTCATCCTTGTGTGTGCTATTGAGTGAGATCACAGATCTGCCTTTAAGCTTCTAATCACCAACTAGTGATAAATTCTTCCATAACCATATAAGCTCAGGAGAAATGGAAGAAGATACTCAAATGTCTTTTTGTAGTTTTAAAAATTAAAAACCCCATAATTCCAATTGTTCTGTACAAAGAGGTTAACCAATTATTCATTGACTGAGGAGTCTGAGGAAAGAATAAAGGGTAAATTTTATACATGGTGATGATGACGGTAGCTTTCAGTATGTTCTTTTTAGACTAATAACCTGGTAATTCTGAGGGCTGTTAAAGCCATGACTCCTGAGAAGTGAAAATATTTTGAGAAACTTCCCAGCAGAGAAGACTCTTTACCTAGGGTTCTGGGCCCCATTCTAGCCCAAATGTTCTGGATTTGCATCAACTCTGTCCCTCTTCCCTTGACCCTGGCTGTAGCCATTCCAGAAGACTGTGATGGCATTAGACACGAGACAAAAACTCCCATTTTGGGGCTTCTCCAGCTGTCCCTAGATACATGGCAACCTTAGCACAAAGAAGAGAATATAGGCTGTGGAACCAGGAGATGTGGTTCCTTTTGCTATTAACCAGCTGCTGATTTCGAGCCTCTGTCCTTACTGACAGAATGAAGGAGCTAGACAAAATAGTACAGTGATGATACAAACATTCCTTTTTAAAAAAATTTCTATGGTGGGTTTTTTTACTTTGGTTTGGTTTTTTTTTTTTTTTTTTGGTTTTGTTTTGTTGCTTAAGAGCTTGTAATGTCACAGTATCACAATTATTCTATGAGTGATCTAGAAAAGTATTTTGTTCATTTTCCTGGCAAAAAAAAGTTGAAGCTCAGAGATAAATGTCTTAGAGCTAGTTTAAGTGGTAAGGCCTGTGTCAAGGGGCAAATCCAATACTGTTGCCTTCTGGTTTAGTGTTCTTTCTACAGTATCATAGGGAAAAGACTGCAAAGAGGCACCCTGCCAGGCACAGTTCTGTTGGCCACCAGTGTTCTTAAAGTTTAAACTGGGATGTGCTTCTCATTTGCATAGGTCACTCCAACCATGTGTTGTGCCCATCACTTTCAGGATCTGCCTGGCCCTTGAGTTGTGACGCTGCCACAGAAACATAGATCCGTACATCACTCGATTTCATTCAATTTTAGTATTTTATTATCACATGCGTTCATTCTTCTCTGTTTCAACACTTCCCAGGACTCAACTTGTTCATCTGCATCAAAACAGCTGTAAGTACTGACTTGTCTAAAAGAAAACACCGTGACCTGTAGTGGCAAATTATCTTTTGGGGCAAGGTTTGCTCTATCATCGAAGCACTGAATATGGTGGCACATAAACTTGCTATCATCCTAAGTCTGTTCACCCAAAACCTGACTCCTGAAATTCCATCATCTATGATTGTTAGTCAAATAAACATGGACAGAAAGAAACAGAAGACTTTTCAAGAAAATGGCCTTCGCCCTATTCCCCAAAGTCGCAAAGCAAAGGTACGGCTCGGTTAGAAGTACATAAAAGGATCATTTCATTCATACCTCTGGGTTGAGGCTGAAAGCTTTTGCTGGTTTTCCCACACAGAGAAAATCAAAAATAATTTCTTTCATTGCAAAATCTAAGCGTTCCTGTAGTGGAAAAGAGACAACAAAACAAAGATTTTAAAATACAAATTCAGTGTGAAGTGTCTATTTTCATTTTAGGCCACCAACAGGTGCTTGCTACAAGAAGCAAGATGCTGTTCAGTTTTATGCATTAAGAGAATCCCTGAAGGAAGACCATGCCCCTTAGAGCCTTGGGTGAAGCTGCCCGTTTTCATGTGATGTACAGAGATGCTTTTGTTATGTAAAATGTGGAATTTAGCCCCTAAAGCCTGGAATGACGAATGATAAAACAAAAAACAAAAAACAAATCCCCCAAATGAAAAACCAAAACACTTGGAATGTCTGGGCTTAAATACAGTCTGAACACTTTCTGCTTGTAAAGCAAATGCTGATCACCTCTTGAAACTCAGTTTAAAATATACGTTTAAAAATACCACTGCAAAATGACCATCTTCTTCTATTCTCTAACGTTTCAAATCCTTGGGCTCATATTATAATGGACAATGTCTGAAAGCGAAATGAACAATCAACAAATAAGACATACTATGATTACGTAAGTGAGAAAGCAGAAGCCAGATTCTAATGGTTTGAGACAGTGGCTGCTATGATATGACTGGTTCATTTTAAACAATATTCTGGAATAAGCAAAACACATTCTCAGGCACGTGATAACTATATGCAGAAAAATCACATTAATTCATCTGCCCAAAAAGCAAGAAACGTCTTTTCCCTAAGAGCAAATATGACAGAGGCATCTCATTATCCGAACACATAGAGAGATATTATACATTACTAGTCTGTGAAGTAACGACTGACCCTTACATCTTTATATCAATGTCAATTGTCCTAATAGTATTTTCATGCCTATAATTTCCCTTTATCCACACAGCATTCTGAAGTACACTGGGTGAGCATTTCCTTCCACGTTTTACAGTTCATTTTACAGTTCAAGACACAGAAGAAAGATGCTTGCTCTCTGACTTGTTTAAGGGTATAGAGCTGGCTTGTAGCAGAGGCTGAACTGGGATAATTATCTTTTCACATTGTTCTGTAAGTCACGAGGAAGTCGAAGTTGGGATATAACCATTTACCCACAAAGTGTGATTTAAAAAGTAAAAATCTTGGGTCTAAATAGTAAACTAAATACTAAAATCTATGCTTACCATTATTGGACCCAGTTTTTAAGGAAATTAGTACCTTTAAGTTCTTAGAAAAGTTCCTGGCAGGGGAGCCTGGGTGGTTCAGTTGGTGAAGCATCTGACTTCAGCTCAGGTCACAATCTCATGGCTCCTGAGTGCAAGCCCCCCATCAGGCTTTGTGCTGACTGCTCAGAGCCTGGAGCCTCTTTTGGATTCTGTGTTTTTGTCTGTCTCTGCCCCTTCCCTGCTTATGCTCATGCACTGTCTCTCTCTCTCTCTCAAAAATAAATAAACATTAAAAAATTAAAAAAAAAAGTTCCTGGCAAAGAGTAAGTGCTTGATAAATTCTAATATTCCTATTCATGCTTCTTTCTCACGGGGTGAAAGAGCATTTTTATTCACTCCTCAAATTTCACAAAGCAATCTTTTGATTTCCTCCAAACACCAGACTCTTGGCTTCCTCCTGACTTGCAGAATCCAGAGCAGAGCATCGGGACAAAACAGGGACTGGGAGTCAAGAGGCCCTTTTACTAATAGGTTCTATGGCCTTGGATGAGTCACTTAAACTCTCTCAGCTCCTTCATGTGACAGACGCTGAAAACACTTGATGTACCCATGTCACTATTTGTTTTGAAGAAAAAAACAAAAAGCTACGTGTGAAAACACTGACAACACCATCCTGCAAAGTCTTTCCACATAAGCTATTACTTCAGACTTTTCACCTGGTAGTACTTGCTAGGAAGGAGACTGGCTACTTGAAGGCAGTTAGATCATTCCCACTGCCAGAAGCTTCTCCATTACCTGCGCAATGAACTGGATGATTTTCACAAAGATGTTCAGAGGCATATCCCTTGGCACCACACCACGGGACCCTTTGGGGAAAAGTGTTGTGATGATGGTTATAAGACGGCTGAAAGATAGGGAGAAAAAAAGAGAACACAAGCAAGATTGGCTGAGCTCCAGTCCTGTAAGTGAAAATGGCAGATGTTTGATCTTATCTAAGTATCAGAGAGAATTCAGAAAAAGGAAACAAACCACTTCATCCCTTTTTCATCAGCATAATTACTCTATCAAGTTTTTCTGCAAAACTAAGGGCAGTGGGAAGATTATAGCCGTGTGCTTTGTTAACACGGTGAAGGCAACCTTGGCCGTGGAAGCTTGCCGTCCTAGTAGAGGCCGAAATTTCTGTAATGGCTGCTGAGCTACTGAATAAGCAAAGACTGAAAACGTCCTTAGGACTTAGATCTTTTAGAAAGTGTCAACTTTGAATAGTTTCTACTTTGGTTAGTATAGGTAGCAGTAAAACAAAACACCCTCTTTATTGGCTGAGTAATGGTTACCATTAACTCAGTGAGGTAGTTACCATTAACCCAAACCAGATCCTTACCTCTGAGTAGCTGTGTTGCTTTCACATTTAATTCGAATCATGTAAACCCAGAGTAATCTGTATAGAGATTCCAGTGCAACCCGAGCCATCTTGGGGTCTTTATTCTGCAACAGAAACCAGCATGTAAGATAGCATTAGATTTAAGATTTAATTAATATTACGTGGTTAAAAAAAAAAAAAAAAAAAAAAGATTAAATGGTACTGTATGGAATGTATGGAGATTATTCTTTTCTGAATGGCTTAGAAATGCAGGGCCCCTACAAGGCACTGCATCATCTGGGATTTATGGGGTATTTGCGTCCGGGTGTCCATTGTGTAAATAATCTATGAGGAGGGATCCAAATAGCCATGAGGGCAGGGCAGAGTGGTTCTGGGGGAAGTCATGTCATTCTCTCTTTGCCAAGGTGAATACTTGAAATTGCCTTCTTCCTCCAGCCCTAGGGAACCTGCATTCTCTAGCACTAAGAGAATAATTAATCTCTTCTTTCTAGTGTTGATTATGCCCTTGTAAACATTGTTTTTGTTTTGATTCCCCAAGTTCCCTACCCACCCCCCCACCCCCACTGCCTGAATCTAATTACCCACCAACATTTATTGAGATGAATGTGTACTAGGCACTGAGTTAGAACATGGGATATAGAGATAAAAGATAATCCCTTTCCCTAAGTTGTTTACAACCTCTGGGGGATGGGAGATGGATAAAAAGCAATCAACTCTAAGGCAGTAGAAAAAACTGGTAGGCACAGGAGCTAAAGAATGAAAACAGAAAAAAAGACAAGCTATGGCAAGCTCAAGGAAGGTCAGGAAAAATTTTAAGGGGCACATGAAAACTCAGATGAACTTTAATCCAATCATTTACTCATGTGTTCATTCAACAAACATTTGAGTGGCTACAGTGGGCCAGGTACTGTGCTTGGCACAATATGAAACTTTGCACGGTGTAAAAGGATGATGGGAAGGGAGAGCGTGTGGAAGCTAAGAGAGCTGAAGAAGACCAGTCATGTCTCACACCCTGGCAATAGTTTGTATTCCAGTGCCTAGGGCCAGATGAAGGAGCAGGGGCTGATGAGGGTTATGAGGAAGGCAAGGGTGATGTGTGGGACCCTGCATGCCAGGTTAACAAAGGGGACCAGGGTTCTCCTGATGGTGACAGGAAGCCACTAAGATCAAGGAGACCACGGAAGAAGTCCCCACACCTTGCGGAAAGGAACAGAGGCAGACCAACTGTGACAGAGCTGCTGGCTTCTGGGTAATAACAGGCCAGAGAGGAAGCAACGGATTCTTTCCTTACTGTCCTGTCTTAATCTAATCATATTCCTCTTGATTTAAAAATCATGCACTGGATAGTTTCCCTGATGCCTGTGGGATCCAGGTAACATTTCTTGGCATGGCATAACTGACCGGTCAATATGTAGCTCTAATCTACCTTTTCTGCCTCCATCCTGCTTTTCCCCCACAAGCTTCCTCAACTGTAGCTAGGCCATGTTCATTCCATTTCCATGTCAAGAGTGGGTTCCTTCACCCCTTGCCCCTGCCTCCTTCTTTTCTATCAGGTGAACCCTACTCCTTCACAGTCAACTTGAACATCCCCTCTTTTGTGCAGGCTTCTCTGTTCCTCCCCAGGGTCCTCAATCTCATACCATTAAAGCTAATTATTCTGTCCTGAATGTCTTCTGACCTTCAAACAACCTCTAGCAAATGGTCTTGTTTAGATGTCGGAAAGGAAGGGGCATTATTTACTGTAATATCTATTAGAATTCCTGCCATTCTTCAAGGGGTCGATAAATGTTTCCTAAACCGTGTTTAAATGTCACTTTTAACTGTCTTACAAGTTTTTTGCTCTTACGTTACTTCTCTTCCCTTACTTATTTATCTTGTCATAATTGTCTTAGCTGTTTTATTCTTAGTGTAGATAATTTGGTACTGATTTTTGTAGAATTCATAAGTGTTTAGACATAAAGTTTATTTTTAGGCTATTTATGTAAATAAATTTTATGGAAAAGACTATAGAGAGTAGTTTTTTAGATTTAGGAAAAGTGGATTTCTTATGTCAAATTTTTGGTGTGATCATTATTATAAAATTCTAAATTTCTACGTGCATTTAGGTCTGTTTTTAGAATTTTATTAGTCTGTCCATTCCTGTGCTAATACCACATCATTTTCAGTTTAACATGTGTTTTATTACTAGATTATACACCTGAACTAATGTTAACTAACCGGAACTTTTCTAGCTCTAGGGAAAAAAAGGCCCCGACTTTTTTTTAAGGCCCCACCTTTTTTAAAGCATACATTTATATACAAAGGACAATTTTTTGCTTGCTTGATTTGCCTGTTTGGTTACATAAAGAAACTTTAAGTAAACGACTAAACTGTAAAGTTGCATTTAAAATATTCCATCATTAAAAAACTGGGGTTATTGTGTTTTTCTAGATTTTTAAATTTTTTAATTTTTTTTTAAAGTTTACTTATTTATTTTGAGAGAGAGGGAGGGAGGAAGGGGGAGAGAGAGAGAGAGACAGAGAGAGCATATAAGCAGAGGAGGGGCAAAGAGGATTCCAAGCAGCCTTCTTGCTGACACCACACAGAGCCCAATCTGGGACTCAAACTCATGAGCTGTGAGATCACAACCTGCGCTGAAATCAGGAGTCGGACACTTAAGCGACTGAGCCACCCAGGCATCCCCTTCCTTAAGGGACTTCTAATCACCTCCTGGACGTCTCAGTTCCATGATGTGGTACATGAGGGGGCCTTTGGCAATCTGGCTCCCCCATTACTACCTCCTAGGTTTGGTGCACCCCATGTCATTATATCCCTTCTGCAATTTCCTAAATGCCTCAAATGCCTTCCTACCCCTGGTCTATTTGGAAAACTTCTATTCCCTGGCAAGATTCAGTTAGGTGTTATCTCCTCTGTTAAATCTTCTACTATTTACAACAACTATTTCTCCTCCCCTGCCCCCCCACCCCCTGCAGAGAGACTGCCAAGTGCCTCTACTCTCTGCTTCCAGAATGTTGTTCTACCCCCTTTACGTTTCTTACCAGACTGTGAACTCCAGAATTTTGGTTTGTTCATTTTTGTGTCCTCAATGACTGCCATACAACAGGCTATCAGTAAACATCAATGTAAAAAAAGCAGACTGTGAGTAGTTGCAGAACAACTTGATGCATAAGCAAGATGTCTTTATCTAGAACCTATACAAGGAGGCAGTTTGACACAGTGGCATAGAACCATCCTGAACTTACCTCCTCCTAAGGACACAACAAATCTATAGCTACATATGGAACAGTTCCCTCTGGAAAGCACCTGAGAACTAGCTGAACAGCTACTTTACAACAAAGGGTAAAAGAGACATGTCAGGACAGGTAGGAGAGGCAGATACATGGTCTTGACAAAAAAACCCTACCCTCAGAGTGGTGACCCGCCACAGGGAGGGGTCTCATGAATAAGGAATTCCTCCCTGAGGAGCATGGAGTTTGTTTCCACATTAGCCACCCCATCCCTTGGGACCTGCATCAGAGAAATGAGCCCCCAAATGTGTCACTTGGAAAATGAACAGGGCTTATATCCACGAGAGCAATAGGGCGGTAGGGAAAGAGAGAGTTTCTGCTCTTAAAAGGCTCACATGCAGATTCACTCTCCCTGGGACCCAGTGAAAAAGCAGCAGTCAGAGAAGAGCCTAGACCATATGTGAAGAAGATAAAGTTGCTGATATTAAGGCACGTGTTAGAAGGGCAAAAGACTGTTGGGACTCTGCCTCGGGATGGAGGCGCTGGTGGGTGACATTTTTACCTTCTTTCTCTACCTTGCTGGTGCTGGCACTGGGAAGTACTATTTTTGCACTCACTCTAACCAACCAGTGGCAACTCCCACCCCCCCCATGCCACTGCTTTGGATTTGCACCTCTTGTGTTGCTCCTATAATGTCGCCCCTGTGCCCCTTGACCTACCAAAGCCAGCATGCATGCACAGCCCACACAGGGGGATGCCCTTGAGTTTTAGGCTCTGGTGGCCAGGGGGATTGCATTTGTAGACCCTATGAGTCTTAAACAACCAGAGAGACAGTTCCAGAGACAACCAAGAGCTAGGGCAAAGTTAAATATTAAGGTTCATTGCTTACATAGGGCCACCCCCTTAAGACTGGGTGAGATAGCTATTTTGCCTAACACATAGAAACAAACAGAGAGAGTCAAGCAAAATGAGGAAACAGAGGAATATATTCCCAACAAAAGAACAAGATAAAACCCAGGAGGAAAAAAAAAAAACAAAACTTTACTGAAATGGAGATACATAATTTACCTGATAAGGAGTTAAAGTAATGGTCATAAAGACGCTCACTGAACTGAGGAGAAGAATGAATGCACACAGAAAGATTTCAACATAGAAGAAAAATAAGAAAAGATCAGAAAGTCCCAAACAGAAGTCACAGAGCTGAAGAACACAACTGACTGCACTAAAAAATATATTAAAAAGGTTTAACAGCAGGCTAGATGAGGCAGAAGGAAGAATCAGTGATCTGGGAGACGGGGCAGTAGAACTCACCCAAATAGAAAAGCAGAAAGAAAAAAATAATTAAAAAAAAAATAAAGATAGCTTAAGGGACCTATTAGACAACATCAAGCAGAATATAGGGCTTCCAGGAGGAAGAGAGAGAGAGAGAAAGGGGCAGAAAACTTATTTCAAGAAATAATGGCTAAAAACTTCCGTAAAAAACTTCCAAACAAGACTTGTATGCAGCAAGATTATCATTTAGAATTAAAAAAGAGATAAGGATTTCTGCAGACAAGCAGAAGCTAAAGGAGTTCATCACCACTGAATTGGCCCTAAAAGAAATGTTGAAGAGACTGCATTAAGCTTAAAACAAAGGGCACACTAATTAGTGATAAGCGAACACATGAAAGTAAAAATCTCACAGGTAAAGGTAAACATATAGTAAAAAAAAAGTGGACTAATCACTTATAGTTAGTATGAATGTTAAAAGACATAGTAAAATAACGATATACTAATTACTTAAGGGATACACAGAGATGTAAAATGTGACATCAAAAACACAAAAATGCAGAGTTTTAGAATGCATTCAAACTTAACTTGCTATCAACTTAAAATAGACTGTTAAATATATAGGCTGTTAGATGTGAGTCTCATGGTAACCACAAAGCAAAAACCTCTAAAAGATACATAAAAGATAATGAGGGGCATTGGGGTGGCTCAGTCAGTTAAGCTTCTGCCTCTTGATCTCGGCTTAGGTCATGATTTCACGGTTCGTGAGATTGAGCCTCACATCGGTCTCTGCACTTACAGCATGGATCCTGCTTGGGATTCTCTCTCCTCTCTCTCTGCCCATCCCCCACTGCACTCTCTCTCTCAAAATAAATAAACTTAAAAAGATAATGAGAAAGGAATCTAAGCATAACACCACAGAAAGTCATCAAATTGCAAGGGTAAAAAGCAAGAGAAGAAGGGAACAGAGAGAAACTACAAACAGCCAGAAAAAAATTAATAAAATAACAGTAAGTACAGACCTATGAGCAACTACTTTAAATGTAAATGGACTAAGTGTTCCAATCAAAAGACATAGGTTTGTTGAATGGATAAAAAAACCCAAGACTCATATATGCTGCCTATAAGAGATTCACTTTAGATGTAAGGACACATACAGACTGAAAGTGAAGGGATGGAACAAGATTCCATGCAAACAGAAACCAAAAGAAAGCTGGGGTAGCTGTCCTGACATCAGACAAAACACACTTGAAAATAAAGACTATAATAAAAGACAGAGAAGGGTATTACATAATGACAAAGGGGGTCAATCCAACAAGAAAATACAACATCAGTAAATATTTATACACCCAACGTACAAGCACCTAAATGTATAAAATGAATATTAACAAACCTAAAGGGAGAGACTGACAACAACACAATAGTAAGTAGGGAACTTTAAAGCCCCACTTACGTCAATGGATAGATCACCTAGACAGAAAATCAATAGGGAAATATTGGCTTTAAATCACACATTAGACTTTAAATTGTACATTACACCAGATGGACTTAATAGATGTATACAGAACATTCTTTCCCAAGTCAGTAGAAAACACAATTCGACTCAAGTGCATGTGGAACATTTGCCAAGAGAGATCATACGTTAGTCCACAAAACAAGTCTAAATAAATTTAAGAGGACTGAAATCATATCAAGCATCTTTTCCAACTATAGTATGAAGGTTAAAACCAATTACAAAAAGAAAATTGGAAAAATCACAAATATGGGGAGATTAAGCAGCATACTAATGAATAACCAATGAGTCAATGAGGAAATCAAAGAAGAAATTAAAAAAATACCTTGAGACAAACAAAAATGGAAATACAATGTACCAAAATCTATGGATACAACAAAAGCAGTTCTAAGAGGAAAGATTATATTGATATAGGCCTATCTCATGGAACAAGAGAAATATCAAATAAGCAATCTAACTTTAAACCTAAAGTAACAGGACAAGAAGAACTGTCAAAGCCCAAAGTTATCAGAAGGAAGGAAATAATAAAGATCAGAGTGGAAATAATGAGATAGTGACTAAAAGATATAGAGAAGATCAATGAAACTAACAGCTGGGTCTTTGAAAAGATAAACAAAATTGACAAGCTTTTGGGCTAGACTAGAAGAAAAATAGAGAGGGCTTAAATAAATAGAATCAGAAAATAAAGAGGAGAAATTGCAACTGATACAAAAGAAATACAGAAGATCATAAAGGACTATTATGAACAATTATATGCCAACCACTTAGACAACATACAAGAACTAAATTAATTCCTAGAAACATACCATCTTCCAAAACTGAATCATAAATAGAAAAATCTGAACAGACCAATTACTAGTAAGGAAACTGAATCAGTCATAAAAAAACTCCCAACAAAGAGAAGTCCGGGACCGATGGCTTCACTAGTGAATTCTACCAAACCTTCAAAGAAGGTTTAACATCAATCCTTCTTAAACTCTTCCAAAAACTTGAAAAGAAGGGAATACTCTCAAACTCATTTTATGATGTCAGCATTACCCTGATACTAAAACCAGACAAGAACACAACAACAACAAAAAAGAAAGTTACAGGCCAATATCCCTGATGAACATAGATGCAAAAATCCTCAACGAAATATCAGCAAACTGAATTCAACAAGACATTTAAAGGATTATACACCATGATCAAATGGGATTTATTCCAGGGATGGAAAGATGGTTCTACATTTGCAAATCAATCAACATGATAAGCCACATTAACAAAATGAGGGATAAAAATCCTCTGACTTCTCAATAGATGAAGAAAAGCATTTGATAAATTCAATATCCATTTATGATAAAAACTCACAACAAATTGAGTATAGAGGGAATGTACCTCGAAATAATAAGGGGCCATATACTGCAAGCCCACAGAATATCATACTCAGTGGTGAAATACTGAAAGCTTTTCCTTTACGATCAGGAACAAGGCAAAGACGCTCACTTTCACCACTTTTATTCAACATAGTATTGGAAGTCCTGCCCAGAACAATTAGGCAGAAAAAAACAAATAAAAGTCATCAAAATTGGAAAGGAAAATGTAAAACTATCACTATTTGCAGACAGCATAATTTAATACATAGAAAAACCTAAAGACTCTACCAAAAAACTTAGAATAAACAAATTCAGTAAAGGTGCAAGGTACAAAATCAAAATACAAAAATCTGCTGCATGTTTAGACACTAACAACAAACTATCAGAAAGTGAAATTAATAAAATAATCCCATTAACAATTTCATCAAAAAGAATAAAATACCTAGGAATAAATTTAACCAAGGATGTGAAAGACTTGTACACTGAAAACTATAAGACATAGATGAAAGAAATTAAAGAAGACACAAATAAATGGAAAGATATTCTATGCTCATAGATTAAAATAATTAATATTGTAAAAATTTACATATTACCCCAAAGTAATTTACAGATTCAGTATAATCTCTACCAAAATTCCAATGCATTAAAACATTTTTTTTTAATGTTTATTTATTTTTGAAAGAGAGAGCATAAGCAGGGGAGGGGCAGAGAGAGAGGGAGACACAGAATCTGAAGCAGGCTCCGGGCTCTGAACTGTCAGCACAAAGCCTGATGTGGACTTGAATTCATGAACAGCGAGATCATGACCTGAGCCCAAGTCAGATGCTTAACTGACTGAGCCACCCAGGCTCCCCTCCAATGGCATTTTCCATAGAAATATAACAATTCAAAAATTTGTGTGGTACCACAAAAGGTCCCAAATACTGAAAACAATCTTGAGAAAAACAAAGCTGGAGGTATTATGCTCCTTGATTTCAAAATACATCACAAAGCTATAGTAATCAAAATAGTATGGTATTGACATAAAAACAGACACATATATCAATGGAACAGAGGGCACAGAAATGAATACAAGCATACATGGTCAATTAATTTACAACAAAGGAGGCAAGATTATACAAGAAGAAAAATGTTTTTCAATAAATGGTGTTGGGAAAACTGGACAGCCACATGCAAAAGAATTAAATTTTACCACTATCTTATAATGTACACAAAAATTAACTAAAAATAGATTAAGGGCTTAAATGTAAGACCAGAAATCACAAAACTCTTAGAAGAAAACAGGCAGTAAGTGCTAGACATTGCTCTTGGTGATATTTTTTGGATCTGACTCCAAAAGCAAAGGCAACAAAACAAAAATAAACAAATGGAACAACATCAAACTAAAAAGTGTCTGCCAAACAAACAAAGGAAAACATCAACAAAATAAAAAGGCAACTTACTGAATGGGAGAAGGTATTTGCAAATCATATATCTGATAACGGGTTAATACCCATAATATATAAAGAACTCACACGGCTCAATAACAAAATACAAACGATCACATTAAAAACTGGGCAAAGGATCTGAATAGACACATCTCAAAAAAAAAAAAAAAAAAAAAAAAACCACACAGATGGCCATCAGGTATGTGAAAAGATGCCCCAAACCATGCATGGTCAGGGAAATGCAAATCAAAACTACAATGTGACATCACCTCACACCTGTCACAATGGCTATTACCAAAACGACAAGAAATAACAAGTGTTGGCAAGGATGTGGAGGAAAGAGAACCATCCTACACTGTTGGTTGAAATGTAAACTGATGTAGCCACTATGGAAAACAGGATGGAAGTTCCTCAAAACATTAAAAATAGAACCGCCATATGATCTAGCAATTCCTTCTGGGTATTTATCTGAAAAACAAACACACTAATTAAAAAAGATATATGCTCCTCCATTTACTGCAGCATTCTTTACAATAGCCAAGATATGGAAACAGCCTGAGTGTCCATCAATGGATAAATGGATAAAGATAATGGATAAAAGTGGAATATTACTCAGCCATAAAACAAATGAAACTTTGCCATTTGTGATAACATGGGTGAACTTTGAGGGTATTATGCTAAGTGAAACAAGTCAGACAGAGAAAGACAAATACCATATGATTTCACTCACATGTGGAATCTAAAAAATAAAACTAAATAACAAACAGAACAGAACTCATAGATACAGAGAAGAAATCCGTAGTTGCCAGAGGGGAAGGAGGTGGGGGTGGGCAAAATGGCTGAAGGGCATCAAGAGGTACAAACGGGATTAAAAAACAAGTAAGTCGGGGCGCCTGGATGGCGCAGTCGGTTAAGCGTCCGACTTCAGCCAGGTCACGATCTCACGGTCCGTGAGTTCGAGCCCCGCGTCAGGCTCTGGGGCTCTGATGGCTCGGAGCCTGGAGCCTGTTTCCGATTCTGTGTCTCCCTCTCTCTCTGCCCCTCCCCCGTTCATGCTCTGTCTCTCTCTGTCCCCAAAAAATAAATAAAAAACGTTGGAAAAAAAAAAAAAAAAAAAAAAAAAACAAGTAAGTCACGGGGATGTAATGCAATGCACAGCACGGTGACTGCAGTCAGTAACTTTGTATTACAAATTTGAAAGCTGCTAAGAAAATAAGAAAAGTTCTTATCACAAGAAAAAAAAGTTTTGGGCGGCACCTGGGTGGCTCAGTCGGTTGAGTGTCTGACTTCGGCTCAGGTCATGATCTCACAGCTTGTGGGTTCGAGCCCCGCGTCTGGCTCTGTGCTGACAGTTCAGAGCCTGGAGCCTGCTTCGGATTCTGTGTCTCCCTCTCTCTCTGACCCTCCCCCGTTCATGCTCTCTCTCTGTCTCGAAAATAAATAAACATGCAAAAAAAATTTTAAAAAAATTTTTGTCTGTAACTTTGTATTGCGACAGACAGTAACTAGACTTATGTGGTGATGCTTTTGCAATGTATACAAATGATGAACCATTATGTTGTACACCTGAAACTAATATAATGTATGTCAAATATACTTCAATTAAAAACAAAGAACCTACATACAATAGGCAACCTTTGGTATGTAGCTGAAATTAATCTACATGGTTCAATGATATTACTAAACATCTTCTACTTGTAATGGCATTCTGATATTGTAAAAGTGCTTTCACGGGCGCCTGGGTGGCTCAGTCAGTTAAGTGTCCGACTTTGTCTCAGGTCATGATCTCACAGGTCATGGGTTCGAGCCCTGCATTGGGCTCTGTGCTGACAGCTCAGAGCCTGGAGCCTGCTTCACATTCTGTGTCTCCCTCTATCTCTGCCCCTGCCCCCATCATGCTCTGTCTCTCTCTCAAAAAGAAATAAACTTTAAAAAAATATGAAAAAAAAAAGTACTTTCACATACCATGACATTAGTTGAGGGATTTTATCATCGAGACAGACCAAATGACTTGCTCAGAGTCATTAGGCTGGTAAATGACAAGCAGCGATTAGGAACTGACTTCTCCAGGAAGTACTATTTTCTTAGAAACTGGAATGTATATCTGACATGAGGCTTACTGTATCCGGGATTGTTATCAATGCTCTACATATGTTATTAACTCATTTTAATTTTCACAACAATATGAGGTAGATACTGTCATTGTTCTCATTGGGCAGGTGAAGAAATCAAGGCACAGGAGGGCTAATAAGTGGCAGTGCTAGAATTTGAACCTAGACTATCTGGTTCTAGTGTCTTCTAAGCATTAATTTTTATATACTGTTTAATATTATATGGTTCAAATATGCTGCTGGCACCCACTAGACTGTACTCTACTGAAAACAGGATTTCCTTCTCAGTGTTTTTGTATTCCAGTAGCAGCTAACACAATAAGGGTTTGATAAATATTTTCAGGATGTAAACATTTTAGCATATGTCTCAAACCACTGATAGCTATCAAAAATCTCCACTTCGAGATCAAAGGACTCTTCTTCCATTGTAATCCATTACAATCTGCTTCTCCATTAATTCATTAACAACAATATATTAATTGATTGTGGCTCTGAGGTTACACGGATAAAAGTGTCCAAGAAACTAGTAGGCTTCAGAGTGGATCTTCCCTGTACCCCTTCCCCTCATCTCAGTGCTGGTCACCAACACACTTCACGTGACATGTCAGCTGGCCCAGCATCATGCCCACTTGCCTTAAATTTTGCTTTTACCTTACTTAAAGCAATTCAGTGTTAGCTGTAACCAGCAGGGAGAATTGAATTCACTGACAACTTGGCTGGTGACAGGGTCATTTGAAAGACCAGTATTTGTCAAGATCCACCCGCTGACCATTGGTACTAAGTCACGTGAGCTTTTTATGAACATGCAAATTTCTTGACTGCACTCAGACATTCTCAATCAGAATTTCTGGAGGTAGGTCTCAAGAAGCAGCATCTGTAACAGGCCACCTTGACGATGCTGTGCATGCTAAGGTCAAGCTCTATTGACAGACTGATAAATAATTTTAGTTACCTTTTGATCTTGTTATACTCAAATACCTTCTAGTTCTCTCTTCCACTTCAACTAGAGCCATTGAAGTCAATCTATTTTTTTCTGTTGTATTCTCTTGCATATCATAGTCAACCCCTTTCTGCTTTCAGGCATTTCCTTTTGATACTCTGATCATAATTCCCTCATCAATGACCATATTACCAAAAGAACACACATGCTATAATTTAAGGATAAGCTTTAAAACTACTGAGCCAAAGATTTATGATTATTTTCTCTCGTCTGAATAAATAAGGCACTCATGGAAAGTAATATCCTTGTCAGCTGATTACTAATTTTTAAACCCTGTTTATGTGCACTGTTAGAATTTATAAATCCCACTTTGAAATGTGCCTCGGACAGATCTGAAACAGATGAAAAGAGATTTTCTCAAGTTTATAGAAATGAGATTAATATCAAAGCAGAATAACTGCTTCTACAAATTTATTATTTAAAATAGCCAATACTATATCACTTAAAGTTGACATTTACAAAAAGAATAGTAGTTGTTTTAAAATAAATGGTGCCATACATTTTAATGCATTCTACCAAGGGCTGTGGAATCCTTATATATATAAAGATATCATTAATTATCTTATTATTATATGAAAAGTTTAAAAAAAGTATTCCTTAAACTTCATTGTGATTACACAAATATACATTATGTTCTAATGACAAGTTTCATCAAATATATTTATGGCAGCCATACTATTTTTGAGATTCTTAATGGAAATCGAGAGATTGAACCTAGATAACCTGGTTCCAGTGTCTTCAAAGCATTATTTTTTCTACTTTGTCTAATATTATATGAAGGCCCATTCAAATATGCTATCGGTGTCTACAAATCCTTGCATACTCCCTCTTCTGCTCCTCCTGATGTATCATTCTGTCACAATATCCTACTTGATTTTATTTACAGCAGTTACTACTCTCTGAATTTTTCTTCTTATATATTTGTTTACTTGTTTGTTGTCTGACTTCACTAAATTACAAGGTCTAAGAGGTCAGAGGGTGTTAGTGTCTTATTCATCACTTACTCCCAGCACTTAGAATAGTGCTTGGTACACACTTGTAAAAAATTGTTGGGGCACCTGGGTGGCTCGGTTGGTTAAGTGTCTGACTCTTGATTTTTAGCTCAAGTCGTGATCTCATAGTCATGGAATCGAGACCCCATAGGCTCCGTGCTGACCATGGAGCCTGCTTGGGATTCTCTCTCTCCTCTCTCTTTGCCCATCCCTGCTTTCTCTCTCTCTCTCTCTCTCTCAAAATAAATATATTTATAAATATAAATAAACATTTAAAAAAGTTGTTGACCAACTGACTGACTACATAAATGAATGCATTCAAGTCCTAGCACAAGCAGGACTGAGATGAATGGTAAATCATTTTTAATTAATTAATTCATTCATTCACATGAGCGGTGACTAAGACGAATGAAGAATCATTTAAAACATTTTTTTTTAATGTTCATTTATTTTTGACAGAGAGAGAGACAGAGCATGAGCGGGGGAGGGGCAGAGAGAGAGGGAGACACAGAATCCGAAGCAGGCTCCAGGCTCTGAGCTGTCAGCACAGAGCCCAATGTGGGGCTAGAACTCACGAACCACGAAATCATGACCTGAGCCAAAGCCAGATGCTTAACCGACTAAGCCACCCAGGCGCCCCAGAATCATTTTTAACTAATTAATTAATTCATTCATTCATCCATTCTTCAGATGAAGTATTGTTATTGGAGAAAAGTATTTAGAAAAACATAAATAATATCAATGAAAGCATTAGGGAGAGCTAGGTGGAGCTAATGACATTGTCATGATGAAACCAGACAATGTATGTAAACCCCCAGCCATTGGCTTGCTTCATAACAGATCTCTAAGTACTGAGAGTTATTGTTGTTATTAATTATATAGTAAACACATTTTTTAACCTTTAAAGTTTCTTTTATGATTTTGTTTTGTTTTTATAATCTGGACCTCTTAATCATAAAATAAAAAAATTTAAAAAATTGTTCTAATTATGTCCATTTTCAAGGATGGGAAACTAACACATAGGTTTTATGAATCCACATACTTATTATAAATAATACATGTTAAAAGAACTAGTAATAAATGGAGATTCACAACAAAAAAACGAAGTATTATTAAATCAAGTTTCAAAACGTATTTCCTTTTTCCAGAATTAGGTATATTATGGCACATGCGAAGAGAATGTATCAATTTTTAATTGCTCCGTATGTTCAGATTCTGCCCTAAAATATATAGAAGAAAAAAGTATTGGTTACTACTAAGCAAGAGTGCTAGTGTTGTGGTCAGAAGGTGCCATGAATTGCCCATCACTTTACAAGGGTAAATTGCTAATGTAGGGTTGACCTACTTAACAACTGTAAATAAAGACTTCAAGTTTGTGTTTCCAAAGCAACCTGCTTCTGACAGACTGACTCGGAAGATAAACCAGGGCACTGACATTAAATGAGCGTTGAATCTGAGAGCTTGTTTACTTTGAAAGCATCATTTTTTTCATGCTCAATCACACTTGTATTCTGCTATATGTCACGCTGCTGCCTTGATGACTGGCGTCTGCAGAACATGTCAAGGATGGCTACCAAGTTCAACGTGTAGGGTTCAAAAAGTACGTTCATTATACTTAAGCATGTGTAGGGAAGTGGGAGACAAGGTGCGGAAGCGTGCCGGGAGCAAAAGGGAGAAAGGTAAATGGGGGGAGACTTGGTCTGGTGGTCTTGATAAAATGATATGGTTGGCGCTAAATGCCATAAAATACTGACGCTTATTTGAGACAAAGTATACTTCTGAAGCCATGGTAGTTTTCCTCGGGTATTTCTCACCCCAGTGAGTATTTGTGAGGAGGTTTTGGAAGATTTTCTGTCTATTTATGACATTTTAAAAAAATGTTTTTTAAGATTTATTTTTGAGAGAGAGACAGACAGAACGTGAGCATGGGAGGAGCAGAGAGAGGGAGGCACAGAACCCGAAGCAGCCTCCGGGCTCCGAGCTTTCAGCACAGAGACCGACGTGGGGCTTCAACTCACAAACCTCGAGATCATGACCTGAGCCAAAGTCAGACACCCCACCGACTGAGCCACCCCAGCACCCCTATTTATGTAAAATGAGACATTTTACAATGGTCTCATTTAATCCCTGCTGGGTTTAGTTCTAAATACATGTGATACCATTTTATTTCAACTGTAATCATCAAGGGTCTTTTTCTATCTTTTAGCCTTGGGATGGTGAATTCCAACAATTTATTACCCATAAGGTAAAATATCATTGCCTTAACTTGGCCTGGTCACTACCTCTTTCATGCTTCATGGGGTCTTGAATCTCTCCAAATGGCACAGGTATCTCTACGTCAACTTCTATATTCCTGGCTGTCTCTATCATGCATTTTGAAACTTTGTTACATATCCCCCAATGAAATGCTAAGTTCCTGAAGGACAGAGACTCTAGTCTATTTGTAGTTTTTATATAGTTGACTTCCCTTGTCTTTCCCACTTCCAGCAGCATCCCTAGCACCTCACGCAGTGGGCATTTCATACCTACTTGGTGAATTGAATGGAATTCTGAAATTTGGTTCAGTCTCTATATCATTGACTCTATATACCCTTTGTGATCTCATGGCCATTCTCTTAGAAATTCTAAGGCTTGAAATGGTTGCATACAGATACACCATCAGCTGGCAGCCCCACTTTTCCCTAGGGCCATTTATAACCCTGTTATTAGGACTTTTTGATGGGTTTTGACTAAAGCACCAATGTTTTAACTTCGAGGCAATTATGTTCCAAAGTAAGATTATGCTGCTATCTATCAAAGACACCTACTTTAAACCAAAAAAAATTTTTGGCTTTTTTTTGGCCACAACAATAAGTTGTCATGCAAAGTATTATTTTAATTCTAACTAAAATTCATCTCAAATGAACTCAGAATAATGTACACAGAATAATGCACTGTGAACATTCTTAATCATGTCTCTTCTTTGTTTTGAATAAAATGGCCATTTTCTGTAAAGTGTAAATGAACAAAAAATATTTTTAAGTGCAACTAATAACTGAATAAGTTAACGGCGGATCAAACAACAACAAAATGACATTGTGCTGTGTGTTAGAGAGTATTATTGATGTGTAAATCTCTAAATAAAATATTGGAGAGTGGCTATTATATAATAGCTGATAACCCTGAAAAGCTTTTTGTTTTTCAGGATACTTAAAAGCTTAATTCTATATCCACTGCTATTATATTTCACTGCCAAGTGGAAGAAAATAAATGATTCTAATCTTGGATTTCACCATCAGTGCTCAAAACAGCTCTAATGCAGATTATGGTGTAATTATTGTAAATGCCAAAATAATATAATTAATCTTAACCACTTCACTAAATTAAAGTGTCTTAGAACAAAAAAGACAAGGCAACATGTACAAGCACATACAGGGTTGTATAACTAAATACATTTCAAAAATTCTAAAGTAGCAAATATAGACGAGCTTCAAGATTTTTGGACACCATTGGAAATAACAGGAAAATACACACTGTTTGCATTTATATTAGGGTTGATTTCCATTTAGTTGTCTTTCACCAATAGGTCACTGAAACTTAAACTATGTCTACTACTTAAAAGTTATAAAGCCAATTTTAAAACTATTCATTATAGTAGTTTTAACAGTAGCCTCCTCAGTTTTAGGAACATTGACTTCATTCCTCACATCATCCAGTACTTGTGCCAACTACCTGTAGGGCATTTGTTCAACGAATGCCTCGGGCTGATGGCCTGCCATGTGGCTTGAATAGAATGCCTTCAAATAATCGCAAATAACAGTGACAGGAAATACATGTTCCCTGTGACTAGGGCCAGTCTTCCCACAGAATGGAACTTTCCTCCCAAATATTTTCCTAGACTAGAGGCGGCAGCGGAAGGATGCGGGAGGTATAGCTGAGCTTCTGAAATCAATTCGCATGGTTCTGCCAGTGAAGTGCGGCCTCCCCTTTTTTAATCTGTTTAGATAAAATGCAACAATTGATGCACATAAGAGGGTATTTAATTCTACCCTGAAAGCGATCCTTATTAGAAAAGATTCATTTCCCCAAATCTGAAATGATTTCTCTTATCCTTAGTCTTCTTCTAAAACTGACTATATTTAACAAGGAGAACTCTGATTAATATTTTTTTCGCTATTCCAACAGTATAGGGACATTCCCCCGCCCACATCGGGAGCCACTCTCAGGAGCACATGTACCAGTCTCAGACGCATATCTAGTTCATAAAAGACTTTTTTGAGCTGACAAATACTAACTTTAAGGTTGGATAAGCAGTTGTTGAGGAAAATGTGCCACCTGTTCAGGAACAGCTGCTTCTGACTGACACAGAGAAGACAGGTCACCAGGGGGTACAGGGCCTGAGGAGAAAGAAGATGAGGTCACGAGCTGATTCATATTTCATCAAATCAGGTAACGCACGTTCTCTGCGATCGCTACCTATCCACCTCCTTCTGTGGGCCAGAATAAACAGGACGCTTCATAACACAACGAGGCCCAGGGGTGCCATGCAGAGGTAGGCATTTCACAAATGCTTTCTGATGATGGTGCGGATGGAATTATCTAGAATTACATGGTGTATAATAGTGTGTAATGTATAATAAGCTTCATGTATAAGTGGAAATCTGATTTACTCATTTAGTCTTCACTTAGCGATTTTAAAAACAAACTCATTAGCTTAGATCACTCTCAATTCTCAGAAAGAAAGCAGGAAGGCACATGAATTTTAAAAATATTATTGGGCTTTTTCCTCATAAACATCTACTAGCTTGTCTTTGTCTTAGAGGTAGGTGTATATATTTTCTTTTGCATGCAATCTTCCTGTAATTAAGGAAGATTCCTCAAAGAAATGTTATTGCATTGGTAAACTCCACCAAGACAAATTTAACCACAGGAGGAATTTGCTTACGACTGAATAAACAGAGGTGCTACTGTGTTTTCCTGCCTAACTGGGCTGGTTTCCCACAGCAACTAAAGGAGACAGAAAAGCTAATGAGCGGCCACCCAAAAAATATATATGCAGAACCCATCGCCATTTTTGCTGAGCCAGATGGCATACACCTTTAGGGCTCCCAAGAATTGAAGCGAGGGAAGATCTAAACAACAATATAACTGGATCATCCATTAGGCTGAATTAGCAAACAAACAAACAAACAAACAACAAAACAAAAAACAATTGCCATAATGAGAATCATTGTGTAACAATCCACTAGCTTAATATTTTAGTCACTTGGCTTTAAACTGACTTTGAACTACACTACCATTGAGAAGAACTCTAATTCCAGCCAGCAATCTAAAACAAAACAAACTAAAACACAACACAACAAACAAACACAAAAAAACACTAGTAGTCAGTCACAATGACCACAGAAGTGAAAAATAAGCAAATCTGTCACCCCTGCCAGCAAAGCAACCCTGAATACTCGCTCAAAGAATGGTGGCAATGCTCATACTTTGAAGATTGGCAAAAACCATGTCAGCAAACATCTACCTAAATAACCTACTTCCTTCAAACTATCACAATTATAGCTCATATGCCATGTGTCGATTCATAAACCAGAGTCTTATTCACCACTGAGGGCAACAGGTTGTAGTAATTTAAAAGACTTCTCTGCACCGCTGCTTTTCAGCACAAGACCTTTCCCAAATACTGTTTTCTCAGCCTTCAGAGAATCTTTCCTATGGGCGACCATCTGCCTCCCAACCCTCTTTGCTGCCTGGTTCCATTTGATTTTGAGTATCAGGCTAGGAATCAACCAGTGAAGACTTGTGGGGATTGAAAAGATAAACTGTTATTATAAACTTTGACTTTTAGATTGGAAAAAATACCCAGAAATAAAAACAAAAATCAAGTTAAGCCAGTCTTGAAAATAAACAACAGAATCTTAAGACGAGAAGGGTCATCTGAGATGACATGGTCTAATCCCCTTATATTACTGCGATTCAGTTATGGTCAATATTAAGTGCAAGATCCAAAGTTTGAAATGCTCCCTCTTTCGGGGGAGGCTGTAGATAAATCTTCCATCTGGGGGGAACCCTTATGACTTTCAAGTAATTTCAGCGTAAGAATTTTAGCCTCTGCAATTTTGCATTTTGGATTTTCTCATAGTTAC
The DNA here is from genome assembly GCF_028018385.1 of Neofelis nebulosa. Taxonomy (NCBI): domain Eukaryota; kingdom Metazoa; phylum Chordata; class Mammalia; order Carnivora; family Felidae; genus Neofelis; species Neofelis nebulosa. Next base: position 232,702,954 of record NC_080782.1, read on the forward strand.
TAACCAACGAATGCTTCTTTCGAGAAGAAAGTTCCAGCGTGGTATCATATAGGCTTTCAACAAAGTTTCTAAGACAGGGAACATTGACTTCATTTTTAACAGCCTAAAACAGAGACCCATGTTAATATTATATTAATTACATTGTTAACTCTCTATCTAATTTGAGGAAATTCTTAAAAATAAAAACATAACTCACGGCAGCAACTGGGACAAGAATTTCAACAAAAAGCCCAGCGAAGGCATGTTTGATATCTTTGTCTTTGACCTCGAGGAAATAATGTGCACATTCCTAGGAAGTAGAAAAAGCATAAAGGAGGGAGAGCAGATTGAGATATGCACATAAATGCACTTAAATTTAAGTAAACAGCTCTTAAATCATACACACTGACATAGCATATTTCATAATCTAGTAAAGAAAAGCACTAGATTCCAGCACTTATATTTATGTTCAAAATGGCCCCGGGGCACGTGAGTGGCTCAGTTGTTAAGCATCCGACTTCAGCTCAGGTCATGATCTCGCAGTCCGTGATTTTGAGACCTGCGTCAGGCTCTGTGCTGACAACTCAGAGCCTGGAGCCTGCTTCAGGTTCTGTGTCTCCCTCTCTCTCTGCCCCTCTCCCGCTCGACGTCTCTCTGTCTCTCTGTCTCTCTCTCTCTCAAAAAAATAAATAAATAAAGATAAAAAAAAAAATTCAAAATGACCCTAATGACATTTTGCAAGACTGGTGTCCTCCTATTTCTATCTCAAATCACTTTGCTGAAAGGACAAAGCATCTATAACCAGTGAGCAGATATTCATCCACTGACTTCTTGGTTGATTCATTCAGACATTCATTGCTGACAAATTTCTATTGACCATCTACTGTGTGTGGGGCCCTGGGTCCTTGATTAACCCACAAACACAGATCTCCAGAGAAGGTAAACATGGGAAGAGAGGCAGAAGATATTAAACTTATTTTAGGCCCTGTGACAGCCCCAGGCACAGAGCTGTTTACTTCTTAGCTCTGACATTTTAGGTGTGTTTATTATTCAGATAGTTTCATAAGCAAGTCTGGAATGCTTCCCTTCTTCCCACCACCCCCTCTCCCCAACCCTACCCCCAGACAAGAAACCTTTAGAATAGCTCCTCAAGTAAGGAAGTCTTTTGCCTGTGGCCTACTATCTATGAAAGAGCTGTTTTGTTGTTTTGTTTTGTTTTGTTTTGAGACAGAATGAGCTGGGGAGAGGGGCAGAGGGAGAGAGAGAGAATCTTAAGCTGGATCCACGGTCAGCTCAGAGCCTGATGTGGGGCTGGATCCTATGACCCTGGGATCATGACCTGAGCCAATATCAAGAGTCAGACTCTCAACCAATTGAGCCACATAGGTGCCCCCATGAAGGCTACTTTTGGTGGCCCAGAGAATCATTTGTTAGGAAAGCTGATCTGTTTAGAATCCAACTAGCCCTTTTCTCCTTCCTGGCCTTTTTCATAATAACTTACTATGCTATTCATTAGGTATTGTTTTCATGGAAGGGTCTAAGGCTACACGTATTTGTGATGATATGTTAACATCTATATTAGCTATTATATTTATTTTCAGTCAACATTGGGACCATTGCCAACACAAGTTACTAAAATCCCTAGTCTATCAATTCTATATTTAGATATCAATGCAAGATAGGCGTTGCCAACATGGAAACACGGTTTCTGGAATTGTGGCCCTTTTCCTACATTACTTTGTATATGTGTGTAAACACTCTTGCAAATCGTCATTCAAATACATAGTTACATGAATTATTCACATGAGAGACGGATAAAAATAGTTAACAGTTAGTAAGTACTTACCATGTGCCTCCTCAGAGCCACCTTCTAAGGTTATTGCCACCATCACCACTTGGCACTAAGGTAGGTGAGGCTGGGAGGGCTTAAGCGTGACTGGGCCAAGGTCACAGGGCTGGTAAGTGCTACAGCTTGATTTTAAACCCAAGAAGTTTGATACACAGCCCATATTCTTTCTTTAAAAAATAGCTTTACTCAGACACAGTCAATATAACATGCAATTCACCCATTTAAAGTGTACAAACCAATGGCTTTTAGTACATAGTTGTACATTTATCACAACAAGTTTAGGACCTTTCCACTCTCCTCCAAAGAAACTTTGTGCCCTTCAGTAGTTATCTCCAACCTCCTTATCCATACCCCTTCCTCCAACTCTTCATATGATCACTAATCCACTTTCTGTGTCTATGGATTTGCCTATTCTGGACATTTTGTATAAATGGAATCATACAATATGTGGCCTTCGGCATCTGACTGCTTTGACTTAGAGTATTGTTTTCAAGGTACATCCATGTTGTGGCATGTTATTAGTACTTCATTCCTTTTCATGGCCAAATAATATTCCCTTTATGGATCTGCCACAATTTGTTTACCTATTCATTGGTTGATGAACATTTGTGTTATAGTCACTTCTTTGTTATTATGAATAATAACATTTGCCTTCAAGTTTTTGTGGGGACACATATTTTTCTCTTGGATATATACCTAAGGTTTAACAATTGAGGAACCGCTAAACTATTTTCCAAAGTTGTGTGATTTTATATCCCCACCAGCGTATAAGTGTTCCGATTTCTCTACATCTCACCCACACTTGCTGTTGTCTTTTTCATTATTAGCCGCTTTAGTGGGTATGAAGTGGTATAGCCTCCATTCATAATCCCTATATATAAGCTCTTTATTGATAAAGACCCTCACTAAATCCAATTCACAGCAGCATCAGAGAGAGTTTTATAAATTCTCACAGAGCTGCGTGTTCTGCAAAATCCACACTAGCAACAATTCTTTTGTCAGTACATAATGAGGAACACCGCGTAATTGACACTTACACCTGTATGGTTTGGTTGATTTAAAAAAGAAAACCTGATTCTCTCGTATAGTAGGAATAAAAAGTTTCTTCCCTAAAGTTCTGATGCCTATGAACAGTAACATAGCCACCTCAATGCTATCAGGTATAAAAAGTAAAAAGATCAGCTACATTTTATTCATAGATCGATATGCAGCTGAGGAGTAAAAAAGAAAAAAAGTCAACATATATGACATTCCACTCTACAGCCTCCTGCAAAGAGGATATGAAAGTTTAAAAGTGAAATTATCTGCCTGAAATTCTATTACTGGGGATACAAAGCACGTTGTGAATTGCTGAGGCAAAGGCAGGACTCTTTCCACATTGACAAGCAAATGACTTGGAATCAGGTCCATCATTCTGATGAAGGGAGTTGCTCAGGGTGAGGGCCCCGTGGTTCTCCTGCCCAAGACATTACCTACCTGCATAAACTGAAGAGAGGCCTCAAAGTCCTCCACTGGATACATCTTAATTCGAAAGAATTTCATCCCCATTATCAAGCTGATAATACTCTGAACGACATATGGGCTCTGCTCTTTGTGCCGTAATTCTTTTAGCTCTGCCATAAATTTCTTCTTTACAGCAGGGAATCTAAGAAGAGAACATGAGTGACTTCTCAAATCATGGGTACAAAAGTGACTGTAATGGAGGCCTCCAGCATCTAGGAGTGATGGGGGCACAGCAACAGCGTTCCTTTGAATCAGGCGAAGTACATGGCTGCCATTTTGTAAGGATTCGATATTGGGGATTTGGCAAAGAGTGCAATCTTCTCCTTTCTTCTCTTATTCTCATAAGATGCTCAACATTTCCTTCAGTCAGGGAGAAGATCCAGGGCTATTTAGATGCTCTCAAAATGGTCTAGCTCTTAAATTGAGCACGACAAAAAGCTTCTTTTCTTCGGGCGTAGCAATTTCCCACATACTTGCAAACTCCAATGGCCTAAAGTATCCAATTTTAAGCATCTGAGCAATATCACAGGCCAGCTATTTCTGACAATGACAGCAAATAATGCCAAGACATAGTCCCAATCCATTTCCAAAGTTTTCTGTCGTTGTTTCTTTTATAGTTTTAGGTTAATGATTGCTGAAAAAATTATTTTCAGGTTGAAGGAAAATCTACTAATGAAAAAATACAAATCAAATCTGAAAGACGAATAAGCTTTCTACTACCTGCGTGGGATGTTAGAATCAAAGAGACGCAGTCTGCAAGGAATGTAAGGTATCTGTATTATTTGAAAGGAAAATGTTAATATTTAATAATATTAATTATAACATTATCATATAGGATTAAAACAATAGATCCTAAGAGGATGGAAAATAGTAGCAGTTCTTCCAAGCACCTAAGGTAGAGGAATATATACACAGAAGTTATCCAAACTACTTCTGAAATGGCTGGTTAAGAAAACAAGGAAAGCCTTCTAAAACTCATTGTATTTCGCTTCCTGAGGCGATCAGCCTGTGGTTCTACATATGTGAAAAGGTCAATTAGGAGTGAGGCATGATTAAAGAGGGTTATTATATTATGAAAGTTGAAGGCCCAGTAATGGAATCTGAGAAGGTTGAAACAACAACGTTGGACACCTCAGTGTAGAAAGTTTGGGACAAATAAAGTAGGCTGTAAACACAGACACTGTTTTACCAGAAGGCAGTACAAGAGGTGTGTGATTGGCAAGTCGGTGTAAGAGGCTTAGAGAGAGCTGGCAATTTTCTAGTTCTCGGCTTGGGTACAGGAAGTTACATGACGCTCATTTGGTAACAGTTTGTGAAAACTGTATTTTTCTAAACCAATTTATGGATTTTTTTTCTCATGTTTGCTCCATATATTTCACAATAAAAAAGGTTTGTAAGAAGGCAACGGAACAGAAAATATAAACTCCAAATTCCTGGGTCATCTCTCTTTTCTACTTCTTCTAGAGGAGGAAAACAATCTGATGCTGAGGACGGTGACAATGGCAGCAACAAGCAGATATCCAGCATCCGTGATATGCCAAGCACAGTTCAGTGAACCCTACATTTCATCTTCACAATTACTTAATCCTTGCAACTCGAGCAGGGCACTATTATTATACCCTCTTCACAGACAAGGGAACTTGAGGCTGAGATTTCTTAATGTGATAAAGTCGCACAGCTGATAAATGGCACAGCCAGGGTTTCCAGCCAAATGTCTGGCTCTAGAGTCCCAGTGCTTAATCTCCGTGCTATGTTATGTCTAGGCCAGTGGTTCTCAAAGTGTGGCCCTGGGATCAGCAGCAGCAGCATTGTGTGGGAACTTGTGAGGAACAGGCTTTATCTGGCCCACGCCATGCCTATCGGGTAAGAAACTCCAGGGGTAAATTCCAGTAATCTCGTTCAACCAACTGTATAGGTGATTCTGATGTGCTAAAGTTTATGATGCACTGGTCTAGACTAGGAATAACAATAAGGTATATTTGTAAGATGTTTAATATTTTAGGGGTGGTTGTCTCAGTCAGTTGAGCGTCTGATCTTGGCTCAGATCATGATTTCACAGTTCATGAATTTGAGCCCCACATCGGGCTCTGTGCTGACAGCTCAGAGCCTGGAGCCTGCTTCAGATTCTGTGTCTCCCTCTCGCTCTGCCCCTCCCCCGCTCATGCTCTGTCTCTCTCTCTTGCTCAAAAATAAATAAACAATAAAAAATTAAAAAAAAAGATGTTTAATATTTGATGCACATTATACTCCTTTTACTTTCACAAAAACCCATTGAGTCAGGCAGTGAATGCATTCCCATTTTACAAATGAAGAAACACATATGGAAGATCGACGTGACAAAGACGACTCAAACCCAGGTCTTCTGACATAAAGTCCAGGAATTTCCACCATACTCCAGCTGCCTTACATGGTCATGAACTATGAAATATAGTTGCTGCCCTAAGAACAGTGTATAGTTTGTTTGGGAATATAAAACGATGTAGAACTGGCCATGAGTCATGCAAATAACAACAACAACAACAACAACAATAATAATAATAATAATAATAGTTTGTGAGGTATGTTCACAAGTATCTGACCCTTTGCTCAAATCTTGCTGATCCTTCTGGGAGGTGGAATGCTGGACTAGATCACTTTCTCATTTCACATTGCCTTTTATGTGAATAATACACTTAAAGAGGCTCCAAGGCGAGGAGAAAGGGCTCTTTCCAGCTGGAAAATTAGAGGAGATTTGGGGGGAAAGGATGAGACTTTATGCAGCAACGAGAAAGGGTAGGAGGCAGAGTTGGTGTGGCAAAGCAATGGAAGGGACACTTTCAATCAAGATTATATAAATTTATTAATTCGCAACTGGTTTTTAAAAATTATGTGTTTATTCAAGTTATTTCCAAACACTAAAAAAACCCTATTAATGACTTTTTAAATGTTTGTTTATTTATTTTGAGAGATAGAGACAGTGGGGGAGGGCCAGAGAGAGGGAGAGAGAGAGAATCCCAAGCAGGCTCTGTGCTGTCAGCATGGAACCCAATGTGGGGCTTGATCCCATGAACTGTGGTATCATGACCTGAGCCGAAATCAAGACTCAGACACTTAATCGACTGAGCCACTTAGGTACCCCTCAGTGATTTTAATTTTAAGTGTGAGAGTTTAAAAGGAAAAAAGTAATCTAATAGGTTAGAGTTATATTGTTTTAAGGACCATATGATACTTAAGAAAGTTTGTTTTCCATCCCTAATCCATGACTAAAACAAGAAGAGGTAGGAGAGGGCAGGTTATTTGTATAATTTACTAATTCCACATTCTCACAAGTAGGTGGCTGGCAGTCTATTTATTTCTCATTTAAGAATAAATATGGTTATCTTTTGCTTTTAAAAGTCCCAAATGACATAAATCTACTACTTTAGCATAGAAAAATACCTAAATCTATTTGCACTTAAAATTTATTTTCCCCTAAAATAATTTTAGGAAAAAATAAATGTATTTTCAATGACTATGCCTTTAGTGTTTAGTACTGTCTTTAGTAAATACAGTAATTAAATCGTTACTCAGTCTTTGGATTACTATAACAGCAGTATAAAAATAAACTGCTTTAAAATGTTTAGTACATATAAAAAGAGTATAAGAATATGTACATCGTGTTTATATCACATAAAGAGAAAGCAATTTTGAAATCTATGAATCTTAGAGGCCAATTATGACTATTTAAATAAATATACCAGATTTTAACCAAAAAAACTTACTCTAAAAAAATCTAATCTTAACTAAGCTGACTTTGAAAAAGTCAACACTTTGGGCAAATATCACAAACCCGCAAAATTTTTTCCCCTTACCGGTAGGAGTTAAGTGCATTAGCACTAGGAAGATTAAAAATAGTGATTTTGCTAAAACTTAAAGACCAAAACTAAGTATTAACAACTACAGTCAGAATAAAGACAATATTTCATATGCATTACCGGCTAGATATAAAATCTAAAATTAGAACTGTTACATTACTCGCTTATTTGGGAAACAAAAAAAAGATAACCACTCTGTAGTAGATAAGCATACATCCTTTTTTCCCCCACTGAGAACAAAGGAAACAGTACTTTCCTAAGTCAATGACAAAGTAATGCTTCTGGCCTACTCATGAGAAAGAGTAATGTGATAATTTGGATTATGACACTAGTTGAAGATTGTACCATCTATCAATAAAGGTTACCTATACACTGACTAGGTGAGAATACAGCACTGTGATTACTATACATTACTGCAGGTACTGTAAGAACTCACTGGCCAAAGGGTTCTCTTACGAGTGGAAAGTACTGGAGCATTGTCCAAATTGAGACATTTCACATACTTGGCTATTGCAGAATTAGGACAAATACTGACATCATGGAAATTTAAAAAAAACCACGGTTGGCAAGAAAACACTGGACGGGTGGATCATAGATCTGACCTAATATGGAAATTCCTATAGCCTTAGAGTGTTGCTTGCTTAGGACATTGTTTTTCAATTCATTCATAACTAACTCAAAACTGATGTGGCTAAGAAAGGGTCATTCTAAGGAAACCAATATTGTTTGCATAATCCACAAAAACTAAGAAAAACACAAAAGCCATTTTTTTGGCAAATTAAACTTTCCAAACGATAGTATAAGAGAATAGGGCTGAGGTAATACCAAGAGGAATTACACAGGAATATGTTGAGATTTTCAGGGTTTGACACAAATCAGCCGAACACATAGCAATAACTCATTTTTCTGATCTTTTATAGGAACGAGGTACATACATATGAATCAAGCTGCCAGGCAATTGAAGCTTATCCCTTAAAAATGCTAATACTTTTATTGTTAGTTGCAATAAAAAATATATTATGCTTTTTTTTCTTGATGACTCATGAACCACAATTATTACAATGGGCTACGATAAAAGCGTGATATGATCTCATGCAAAATGGCCCAGGTAACACTGTAGTTTTTTCAGGGTGCTTTGGTTACTTTTTCTTTCCTCTCCGTTGTTGCCAGTCTTTGAGCTTGATATTTCTCACGGCATCAGTGTGTCTACCTCTCTTCCATCTAACAGCGATGTTTTAGGGGTTCGAAAAAATAGCTACCCGAGATGGATAAACTGGGTTAGAGTAAGTAAGTCACACTGAAGAGTTCTGGGGGTCTGTTGCCTGAGTTCTTGTCTATGTTTGGCTAGGTGAGGTTGCTGAGTACACATTTTCAAAACTTTTTGTTTTTTGATAATTGGGTATTTCCATGCTACTAAGTTAGGAAACTCCATCTCTTCTTGAAGATAAAAATCTCTTTCTGAAGATTGTATTTCATAAGCATCAGGGCATCACTGTTGCTTTAAGCTCAACTCTTGGCTTGGATTCGCAATATGTCTCTGGCTCATTTTGCCTCACCTAGGCATTCGGGATCTTGCCTGATGTGCCTCGGGGTTGAGTAAGATGAAGACGGGGAACAAGGTGTGACATCACTTTTGGAAGAAGTATATTATTGGTAATGGTCTAACACCACTTTGTTCTAGCCTGCTAAGTAGCGTTCTGGGGCCAGATAAATTTAGCAATGAGAATTTTCCCCCGACTTGTTTCCATGACAGAGTCTGGGACATTTTTAGCTCAGCTGAGTTAAGTAAGCTCTATAGTAAAGGGACATTCTAGAACGGAATTTTCCCATTCACAGATGATAGATATCGTAGCTACACGCTCAGAGAATACAGAAAACAAGACTCCTCAAAGTGGTAAACTTCTTTGGAATATTTGTGGCAGAGAGGAAAGCAATTTGGTTCGTCCGGTTCTTTCTTTGATGCAGTAGTCTGAAACTCATGGACTCCTGGTAGCCCCTGGCCCAAATGCCGGGTAAAAAAGTTAGGGGAGAAAACAATTGAAAAAGACTTGGTTCTTGCCTCGAGGGCGCTTTTAGTCAATTTCAGAGACATGAAACCCATAGCAAAAAAAAAGACCTTAGCTCTCTGTAAGCTTACACACAGTCCCTTCCTGAGAATGGAGCTGGGCTGCGATAGGGGAGGGGCTCAAGATCTTATGGTAAAGGGCTGACGTTCACTTACTTAGCTTGTGCCAACACTCCAATGACTTCTGCGTACAGGTCTGCCACGATGTGCATATTTCCAGTGTTAGGACCAAGGTACCTAAATAAGATACGATTAGATGAGTTAGGGATCCCTGGTCATCTAAAAAGAGCAAACTTGTTTTAGTTTTAAGTGCCCAACTTCTTCAAAATTCTAAAGAGACAAATTACTTTACCCTTCTTTGTACTTAAAGTGCTTGAAAGCCAAGTTAATAACATCATGTATTAGACTGTCTATTACAGGATGGAGTGGAATCTGAAAAGAAAAAAAAAAAGATCGCTTTAACTTGGAAGAGAATATTAAAGATCACATCAGTAATAGTACTTCTGTGATCCTCAGCAATCAATAAACATAATTCATATGACCCAATATTTGAAATTCATGGACAATTTAAGACTTAGATTTTAAAAACATAAGTAGTTTTCAGATAAACCTTATCTAAAAGAAACATTAAATTACTGACCTGTTTCAAAACTTCTATTAATACTAAAGAAAAAATGAAATCAATGGCGAGGTCCCGTCTTTCCATTAAATAATCACGCTGTTGTTCATCACTGTAAAATATAAAATATTCACATTCAGTGGCACTGAAAAAATTCTCGGAGTGCTACAGTTCGCCAGACATCTAGGGCTCATTCCCAGTGGACTGCAAACCAGATTTGCTATTTCAAGATTGCAGGGGTAAATATATGCTAATGCTTTTTGTTACCAGTGAGGTGCAGTGAACTAACACAGGATCAGAATATTTGACTTCAAATTTCAACTTTTCAGCCATGTCAACTTGAGTAGCTATCTGTGAATCTACAAGCTCATCCTGTGGGCTCTTCCAAGGTAACTTTCTGGAATCCTATCATCTCTAGAACAGATACAGACGCAGGGCAGGGCTGTCATATGGGAGGTATATACTGAGAAGCACCTATGAAAGAAGCTACACAACGTAGAGAATAATAAGGACGTAGTACCATGATCAGCTACAGCAGGACTATGGAGGATGGAGAAAGGTTAGGAGCCATTTCTCTCTCTCTCCCTCTCTTTCTCTTTTGTTTCCATGCCTCTTTCCTCGTGACCTTCTGCCACTTGAAGTTTGTGAAAGAAGAGAAAAGTGAATGGGGTGGTGGGAGAGAGAATGGTTATAAAGCAGGTGGAAGAAGAGGTAGAAAGAAGCAAAGTGGAGTCATTTGAACTCACTCAAAAGTCAGGGAGCTGAATAAGCACTGTCAAAGGACAGAAATGTCAGTCTACCTCCATCCCACCCCCCCACCCCGGGTTCTGCTTATCTAACATACTAACTGAAGGCTGACTGGGAATGGAACAAAGAAAGGCAAATTAAACGATGGCTGAGACTCTAGCACAGAATAGTGGCTACGAGCATTGGCTTTGGTGTGGAACAGTCGTAGGTTAAAATGATGCCTCTTCTATTTACCAGTAACAATGGGAATGATAATAGCAATTACAGAAAGGTTTGCTTGAGTATTAAATAAGATAAAGTGTGTAATATGTTTAGCATAATCTCTCAAACACGTAAATGCTCCATCCTTGCAATTTTAAGTAAAAGCAATGAGAAAGGAGGACCAGAGTTGGGCTTGTCAGGTAGGTATTTTCAAAATAAATCAAGAATATTAAAAAAAAAAAGTTTTAATGTTCATTTATTTTTGAGAGACAGAGAGACAGAATATGAGTAGGGGAGTGCCAGACAGAGAGGGAGACACAGAATCCAAGCAGGCTCCAGGCCCTAAGCCGTCAGCACAGAGTCTGACGCGGGGCTCGAACCCACAAATCGTGAGATCATGACCTAAGCTGAAGTTGGACCAACTGAGCCACCCAGGCACCCCAAGAATATTTTCAATATGGAGTATTTTTTTTTTGCTTCAGTCAAAGGGAATGAGAAGAAAGGAAGGTGATATGTAAGATATAAAAAAGAACTTCTGGAGAAGCTCTATAACCATAAACAAGTCAAGTAAAGGCTGGCGAGTGACAGAATGGGTTAGCAAGGGAAGTTGCAGCTCTAACTCTCAAGGAGAAATGTATGGACAGGGTAGGAGCTCATTCATTCACGATTATTGCAAATAGTCTTGCCAGGAGGGAGAGCACTGGGCCAAACCATCTATCTGAAGTCCTTCAAGACCCACTAGAACTTGGAAGAGCTCCTGCCAGCTGGAGGAGAGGAAAACACATGCAACTGCCTTAAAAAAGAACATTCATCAAGCCTGACCTAGAGATTATAGCATGGAATAAGTAAACAAGATGTTTGAAGACTGAAAGGAAGGAGAACTTTCAAAGATGGCCAGCAGCAATAGAGAGAAAATGGTTGTGTTGGATGGCCAATAAGGGTCTTCAAAAGGGGCCAGAGGACCTTGAGAAAGTAGCAGTTCTTGGCAGGGAAAAAAACTTTAAACCCCGGATTCTATTTTATTTAATAAGCCAATTTATGCTTTCAAATAAAAGTAAGACCTATACTTTTCCAATAATGAATTCAACTTTATTGCTGGTTTGAGGTCTAACTGCTGGGAGCCAGCTGCATCTGACAAATTTATTTGGCAGTCAAAATGTTGATATTATACTAATCTTAGAGATTGTAACCCTAGTACACATCTGTCACACTTAACTGTTTTCGGTTGCTTGTGCTTTTCTCTAAAGTTCCTCTTTTTTTTTTTTTTTTCCCTAGTAACAGAAACTCTCATTATTACCTACATCATGCTCTAGATACCCTCATTCTTTTGGCTTTCTCCCAAACACACATTCTTATTTTGGACGTCCAAATGCTAATTAAATGCTGCTGAGTCAAATTTCACTGTCCTGATGCTATATTTGATGTTGGCAATTACTCTGATCTCCTGAAAACAATTAGTAACGTGAGTTTTAAAATACTATTTTCAAGGGTTCCTGGCTGGCTCAGTCTGTAACATGCAACTCTTGATCTCAGGGTCGTGAGTTCAAGCCCCATGTTGGGCATGGAGCCTCTTAAAAAAAAAAAAAAAAAAAAATATATATATATATATACACACACACACACAAAGTAAAATAATATATATATTATATATATAATCATTTTCAATATTTTCAATACAAAAAGAAATAAATTCATGGAAAATCTAGTTTTAGTAACTAAATTATGACAAAACAGAGAAACAAAACTAAAACTCACTTAATTCAATTAAAACTGCCCCATTCTTCATCCCCAAGGAAAGGTTTAATATCTACTTATAAACTAACATGTAATATGGGAAGAATAATAAAATGATACCATTAATTTATTAATCTCACAGTCTGAACCAATTTTAGAATTGAGACTTTACCTTTCAAATTTGATATATCAAAAAAATATTTGTGAGAAGAGACTGCTAATTAGTATGAGATTTCTTTTCAGGGTTATGAAATGTTCTGGAATTAGTGGTGATGGCTGTACAACCTTGTGAATATACTAAAAAACACAGAATTATGCACTTTAAAAGAATGAATTTTGCCAGGTATAAGTTATATCTTAATAAAAAATTCCCTGTCTTCAACTAAAAAAGGATTCAATATAAAAAGTTATTAATTTCTCTTCCAAACAAAATGATTAACAAATGATTGAATCTTGCATAAACTCAAGCATGTTATAAAATGAAATCACAACTCTGGATGAAATGTAATTCATTTCATGACATTGAGAAGTGGATATTTTTAAAAAAGCATTAGAAGTGTCAAGAAATAATGAGAGACATAAATCACTCACAAGAAGTAGTTAATATCTGATTTTCTGAATGATTCATTTCTGTCTTTACTGTTTTAAAAAGTGCACCATCAATTCATATGGAGATGTTTTTAAAATAATCTTTTTTTTTTTTTTTTAATTTTTTTTTTTTTAATGTTTTTTATTTATTTTTGGGACAGAGAGAGACAGAGCATGAACGGGGGAGGGGCAGAGAGAGAGGGAGACACAGAATCGGAAACAGGCTCCAGGCTCCGAGCCATCAGCCCAGAGCCTGACGCGGGGCTCGAACTCACGGACCGCGAGATCGTGACCTGGCTGAAGTCGGACGCTTAACCGACTGCGCCACCCAGGCGCCCCTAAAATAATCTTTTTTTTAAGAAAAGGTAAATATAGTCAACTTTCTTATATTTACTTATATCTCAAACATATGAATTCCATAGATTTATGTAAACTTTGGGGGGATGGCACCTTCATTTGACAGTAAAAGAATCTTAAATTTTATGGTTGCTAAAAGGTTCATGTAGCAGCAAGTTCCACTTTTCAAATCCGTAAGAGAAGGGGGAGCACAGAATAATACAAATGTCGGCTGCAAGGGAAGTTCGAGATGAGGTCATCTGACTTCCCTGTTTCGCTAGTGAAGAGACGAAAGTACAGAGAGGTCGTGAGCTGCCCAAAGTCACAGGGCTCATGGATGGCACCTCCAGGCCTACTGCTAAGGTCCTGTCCAGCCTCCTTCCCATGACGGCACACCAGGCACTCAAAGTTACTGACAAGGACTAGGCAGCACCATGTGGGGCCTGCTACAGCCTTTCTGCTTTTAGGTGCAGACTGGAAGACAGAGGGCTCAGGAAAGTAGCAAGGTAATCTAGGGCCCTTTACACCTGCCCCCACCAATGTCAAAATAAGGCTGAGTGTGTCTTTTCAACCTGTGACAAGTGGCAGTGACTAGCACTCCCACTGCTAGACAAGGGGCCACCTGTGCCACCTGCTAGGTATCCATGTGCACCTGCTAGGTATCCATGCATAGGCAGGAAGATTTAGATGATGCATAAATCCCATTTTGATTTATGTTTCTGAAAGAGAGAAAGAAGAAAGAAAGAAAGAAAGAAAGAAAGAAAGAAAGAAAGAAAGAAAGAAAGATCCTCATAATTCCTACACATAAGAAATGTACCTTTTTGATTTATTGCTTGTTCTTGGTCTGTATTCATGTGATTCATCCTCAATGCCATTTTGCCTTTTATACCAGTCAAACAATGTACGCAGAATGGAAGGCAGGCAGTACTCAGAAAGGGAGCTCATTGAGCTGATGACCTATAGAGAAAAAGAGGTGATAAAAAGGCTTTGGTGGCTCCGGCAATTACTGAAATACTTTTCATTTCACAAATAACTCCAAGCTATATTTCTTATTTATCACACCTTTCCCTTAACAATCTTTATGAGTACATTCCCAAGAGGCCAAATCTTATAATGTTTACAGATGTTCCTTATATAATAATTTTGTGGTTCAAGAAAGTTAATTACTTTGACTTCCTTTCATTCTAGAAGTCAGATGTTAATTGCACACAGGTTATTCATGGACTGCAGAGAAATTATTTTCCCACACCGTCCAAGAAGTACAGTGCCTTGTACTCCTTAGGTCTCAAAAATGCTTGTTGTAGAAATAAAAACATTAATTGACACAATCACATTAATTGTTTAGGGGAAATAAGCAAGCCTAGCTCCCAAACAAACAACCCAAGTGGTAATGTAACATAATGTATGGTTTTCTGCCCATAATCATTCATTCACTCATCTGAGGTAGGCTCCAAATTAGACTCAAGAACCAGCAGCAATAATTTATTGTCTATCACCTTGAAGGCAAACCACTCCCCTCTTTTTTAAACAACAAACATGTCTTTGAGAGACGAGTTATTCCAATTTCCTTTTCTGGAAAGATTCATGATGTTTTGCTACTTATCGTGGAAAAAATGAACCTCAATTGCCATCTCATACCATGTACAATGATTAACTGAAAAAAATCATACTATAAAAAACCTAAACTGTAAAACTTCTGAAGAAAACGTAGGAGAAAAATCTTTGTGACTCTGGGTCAGCCTAGGATTCCTTAAGTAACACATCAAGAGCAAAGTCCATGATAATTTGAAACTGAAAGTCATCAAAATTAAAAGATTTGTTCTGGGGATGAAAGGTTGGTTCAATATTCACCAAGCAATAAACATGATACACCACATTAACGAAATAAAGGATAAATAATCATATGATCATCTCAGTAGATGCAGAAAAGACATTTGACAAAATTTGACATCATTTATGATAAAAATGCTTGATAAAGTGGGTTTAGAGGGAACATACCCCAACATCATAAAGGCCATACGTGGAAAACCCACAGATAACATCATACTCTGTGGTGAAAACTGGGAGCTTTCCTTTAAGATCAGGAATAAAACAAGGATGTCCATTATTCACCAGAGTTCTAGAAGGCCTAGCCACAGCAAGCAGATGAGAAAAATAAAAGGCATCCATGTTGGTAAGAAAGAAGTAAGGCTGTCACTAATTGCAGATGACATGATACCATATACATATGATATATACATATCATATACATATATGTATGGCTATATACACACCGTATACATGGTATGGCTATATACATACATATATATAACCCTAAAGACTCCACTGAAAAACTGTTCGAAGCAATAAAATAATTCAGAAAAGTGACAGGATACAAAATCAATACACAGAAATCAGCTGCATTTCTACACACTAATAACAAAGTAGGGAAAGAAAAATTAAGAAAACAATTCCATTTACAATTGCATGAAACAGAATAAAATACCTAGGAATAAACTTAATCAAGGATATGAAAGAACTATTAGGACATTGATGAAAGAAAATGAAGAATTTGACACAAAGGAAAGATATTTCATCTTCATGGATTGTAAGAATTAATATTGTTGCAACATCCATACTACTGATAGCAATCTACAGATTCCATGAAATTCTTATCAAAATACCAAGAGCATTTTTCACAGAACTAGAATAATAATACTGGAAAAATAATGCTATTTTTATGGAACTTCAAAAGATACTAATTGGCCAAAGCCATCTTGAAAAAGAAGAACAAAGCTGGAGGTATCACAATTCCAGATTTGAAGATACACTATAAAGCTATAGTAATCAAAACAGTATGGTACCAGCACAAAAACAGCCACATAAATCAATGGAACAGAATAGAGAGTACAGAAAGAAACCCACGCTTATATGGTCAATTAATCAGTGACAAGGGAGGCATGAATACAAAATGGGGAAAAGAGTCTCTTCAATAAATGGTGCTGGGAAAACTGGACAGCTACATGCAGAGGAACGAAACTGGACCACTTTCTTACACAAAAATAAACTCAAATTGGATTAAAGACACTTAAATGGGAAACATAAAACCACAAACCTTCTAGAAGAAAGCATAGACAGTAATTTCTCTGACATCGGCTGTAGCAACGTATTCCTAGATATGTCTCTTCGGGCATGGGAAACAAAAGCAAAAATAAACTCGTGGCACTAAACCATCAACAAAATGAAAAGGCAACCTACTGAATGGGAGAAGATACTTGCATATCTGAGAAGGAGTCAACATACAAAATATATTAAACACTTCTACAACTCAACACGAGAAACCCACCAAACAATCCAACTAAAAATGGGCAGAGGACCTAAACAGACATTTTTTTTTCCAAAGGAGACAAACAGATGGCAAACAGATATGAGAGAGAGACAGAGAGAGAGAGAGAGCCCACACACAAGTGGAGGAGGGGCAGAGGGAGGGAGAGGGAGAATCTTCAGCAGATTCCACACGCAGCGTACTAGCATAGAGCCTGACGTGGGGCTTGGTCTCATGACTGTGAGATCGTGACCTGAACCAAAATCAAGAGTCAGACGCTTAACCGACTGAGCCCCCCATGTGCCCCCCGACAAGATTTCTTACAGGCAAATTATGACCTGCGGTGCCAATGAGACAATGATAACATAGGCATCTCCAACACTGCTGATAGAAGAAAAAAGTTGGCACAACATATCGGGAGGAAATTTGGAAATGTGATCAGGAACTTCATAAATGCTTCTCAAGAAGCCCATTCCTAGGAATTTATCTCAAATACATAATTAGAGATGAGTAAGAATGTTCAGGACAGCATTATATTATAGAAAAAACGGGACATCTAAATGTCCAACTATATATCTTAATACAATGTGGAATGTGAGGCAGACTACCCATGAAACCATTAAAAATCACACTTCAAAAATATCTAATGACATGAAAATATTCATCATATGTTACATGGAAGAAGAATAAAAAACCGTTTAATTGGTGAGGTTTGCACTTGGCACGGACACTACGTAAGTATGCATATAGCAAACACAACCAGGGGTAGGTAAACCAACATACTGAGAGTGCATGTAGACCCTGCAGGTTGTCAGGACGGAGATCACTAGAGGCAGGGGGTAGGTGAGAGTTGAAGAGAAATGAAGGGAGGATTTTACCTGGGCCTTTTTTAGAAAGGGGATAAATTTGAGACAAGAGTCAAGAAGAAAGCTAAGCAAAGACTCAAGGCAGGAAGCCTATGGTAATGAAGGTGCAAAATAATTGTTTGTTCATAATAATTACAGTGATTAATTTAATGAAGGTTTTGAGTGAACCGAAAGAAGACATATTTGGCTGGTGCAGGGACTTGGGTATATCGGAGAGAAGAAAAATAATGTTGGAAATTTTAAGCTGGAACTAAATCAGAGAAGTTACTTAATGCTAGTCTGAAAAATTACAGTTTTCTTCTCTAGAAAATGGGAAGCCCCTAAAGATTTCTGAATAGGAAAATGTGCCCATAGAAACGTTGGGGAAGTTTAATCCAGCAGTGATGTGTAGGTTAGACCAAGGGTGTTTGCCAACAGAGGTGGTCAGAGCCAACAGAGGTGGTCAGAACAGACACACACACGCGCACGCGCACACACACACACATGCAGGCACACACGCGCTCTCGAATTGAATGAGGTTACTGCAACAGTTCCAGGCACACAGTGATCACAGCTTGAGCCGGGAAGTGGCAGGAGAAATGGAAAACCTTAGTTAACTTAAAATGTTTCTGTAGCGAAGCAGGCGAGGCTTAACTTCTTTTTATAAAGGAAACTAGAGCAATGGGAGTTGAAGAGCTTCCTGTCAATGGGACTTTCCACTGTCACCTTTAAAAGAAGCTCCAAGATTGAACAGAACAATTATGTGTCCTTCCTCAGATTCTGTTTCTTGAGAGCCTTATTTCTTGCTGTCTTGTAATTATGGTTATATGTACATACACAAAATTGTACATTGTCGCTAGCTATGGTTTAATAGAAGTTAAGTATCAATAGGCTATTGCATTCTGCCCACCCTGTGAACCGAGTCACCATCAGTTTTTAATTGAAAAATATCGAATTATTTTTTTATTTTTTATTTTTTATTTTTTTTATTTTTTTTAAAATTTTTTTTTTTCAACGTTTTTTATTTATTTTGGGACAGAGAGAGACATAGCATGAATGGGGGAGGGGCAGAGAGAGAGGGAGACACAGAATCGGAAACAGGCTCCAGGCTCCGAGCCATCGGCCCAGAGCCCGACGCGGGGCTCGAACTCACGGACCGCGAGATCGTGACCTGGCTGAAGTCGGACGCTTAACCCACTGCGCCACCCAGGCGCCCCTCGAATTATTTTTTTAAAAAGAGACCCTATCCTCGCTCCCCCCCACACCGTAATATCCACAGCCACGACGTATCTTCCCGTTGTTCCTGTGCATGTAACAGTGGTAAATTTTGGGAACGAAGCAAATTAGGGATGTCAAGGGGATAATTTACTAGTTCTCTCTAAGCTACCCAAGCACAAAAAAGGATACTTCTCCAATCACTACCATCTAAGATATTTTGAATTGGGAACTGAAGGGGGTTCCTCCCAGAAGGGGAAAAAACCCAGAATCTGGAGTCCTTCACCATAGGTTAATTCCGCCTTAATTATCACATGTGTAATAAAATCCCCAACCATCTACTATCATATTTCAGTAATTCAAAAATACTTGTATAAGTCTGGACAGGACTTAAGGAGACACGATGACTAAATATGATGTGGTATCCTAGACAGTATCCTGGAACAGAAAAGAGATATTTGCGAAAAACAAATAAAACAAATCCAGAATTTAGTTAATAATGATGCACTGATGTCGGTTTCTTATTGTGACAAATGTACATGGTAACGTAAGATGTTAATAAAAGAAATTGGGTGTGGGAACAGGACACCTGTCTGTACTTTCTTTGCAAGCTTTCTGTAGATTAAAAACTATCCAAAAATAAAAAAAAGTTTATTTAGAAAACACCTATGTGGGAGATTTACATGCTTCTGTCATTTACTACAGACCCAAAAAGGAGATATAAACCTACATTTGTCCCCTAATTGTCTCTGGGTAGAGCTCACAATGTTTAGCAGTTTCACTCACTTAGATGTAACCCACATTCTCCATAGAGAACGTCAATAGTATTCTTTAAACCTCAGCCGTAATTTTTTTTACCCATTAAAAAGTCATCGTGAAGCCATTCTTGGTATTATATCTACTGGGCATACTTTCCACGGCAAATACATCGAGACCATCGTAGAAGAGAAGAAAGGTCAGCACTGGGTGGATGTGTGTGTTTTTTCCATCTCTCTGTTACTGCCCTGTTACTGTTAAAGTCCAGGCTTGTCAGGAAGGAAGGGTGGAATTTGCAAAGACCTGGCCCTCAAAGCTCAGGAAGGGAGGAAGGTCTAGCTGGCTTCTTGGTTACTCAACTCCTTCATTTACGGGAAGCAGAGCCAATGGCGAGATGAATTCTAGCTCTGTGTTGCTGTTGAAAGGGGGCAGGCCCATTTACAAAGATGTTCTTGTTGCATTTAAATGATCATATTCTTCCATCATAGATGAGCTAGGTACTGTGGAGCTTGAGGAGATGAATTGCACAGAATCACAGAACTATTTCATACTGGTGTTTTGCTTTGGGGGGAGGGGATAGAGGGGAGTACTAAATGTACTTTGCAAATGTTTTCTTAATGTTTATTTTGGCATTTTATGTATAAATAGGCTGAAAGAGACTGTCCATTATGCTGTAGGGAAGGCATTCATTTTTCATAAGCATTTTATTATAGTTGCTGAATGCAAAGAAGGAAACTTTACATAAATATTTGAATGATTACTCGGTGGAGTCATTCCGTATCTTCCAATAACAAGGTTGACTTGCCCCGAGTGGTGTGTTTAGTGAATAATTTTAAAGTAACTTCATTGATAGTTTAATTTTTCAAACTAGTTCAGGTGGCCAAGCCCCGGGGGGTCAGGTTACTGTCTATGAACTACCACAAAATGTTGATCTGTGGAAGTAATCCAAATGCAATTTTTTTACTGGATCATATATCGTACTAGTGCTAGATTATAGCAATCAGTGATGACATATACCAGAGGTTTAAGAATATTACAAAAACTTCATTCTTTCTCATTGCCACGTAGTATTCCGTTAAAATTATACAAATCTGTGTATTACATTTTTCATGCAAATTAGGAAAAGATCTTTATTATATGACTTTGATATCCTGGTCTATTTTGTGGAACACCACGTTCCACGGGAGAATAATTTAAGAACCACTGAATAACACTAATGTGAATCCAACGTCAGTTAGTTTTTACTCTTAATTGCTTACGTTTTCACTTCTACATTTTAAATAGATTTTGATGGAATTGTAGCATTAGAATCAGTGTTGAAGCACTAGAATTTCACCTGCTTCCTTTCCAGAAAAATTATTACTGCCCAAGATAGTAAAAAGTTATTTTCACTCTACTATAGATGTATGGGCTTGGTTTACCATGTTTCTTGTTTGTAGATGGTATTTTTAATGTATTAAGAAACTAAGGCACTACAAAAGTATGTGTAAACATATGTCTAGAAGAAAACCCCATAGAAGTTACTTGGAATGTCTGAGCAAATTATATGAAATTTATAGAGACAGCACTGGTCACACTGAATTGCAAATAGCTGCATTAAATAATGTTCTCAGCACAGATGACTGATCCTTCACAAGCTACATTTTCATAATTTCATCAGTGTATTGAGAAGATCAGATGGTCCTAAGTTCAAGTTACAGCTCTGTCCTTCATTGGCTGTACGAGCTTGGATGTGTCCATTTCTCTGAGGCTCCATGTTTCCCGCTGTGAAATGGGACTGAAGAATACTTAACCCCACTGGGGTTTTAGGAAGAGTAAAAGATGAGATACTATAAAGTGTGGGGCACATAACAGACCTTCGAAAACGTCTATTTTCCTCTTCCATTTCTAAATATTGAAACTGAAGCACAGACATAAAAATTTTTGACTTTGAAAGGATTTTAGACTAAGTTAATAACAGAATGAATGATAGAAATTATTGACAGAATTTTATTTATGACAGCTGATAAATGGTGTTTTCAGGCGTATTGTAAAAAAAAAAAAAAAAAAAAAAAAAAAGGACCCACCTGTCTCTGATCCAACCACAAACTACTAAGGCCTCCATTTAGAACCCTTGTAGCTTTTAGGGACACCTGGGTGGCTCAGTTGGTTAAACGTCTGACTCTTGGTCTCAGCTCAGGTCATGATCTCACGGTTCGTGTCCAGCCTGGCATTGGGCTCTGTGCTGACGGTGTGGAGCCTGCTTGGGATTCTCGCTTTCTCCCCCTCTCCATCTCTACCCTACTGCCCCTGTCTCTGTTTCTCTCAAAAAAAACCAAAAAAAAAAAAAAACAAAAAACAAAAAAAAAAACTTAAAAAAAAATAAGAACACTTGCAGCTTGGTGTGTGTTCCCACACTTTTCTGGCTCCAGGAGCTGCCAACGTGGTACATTCCAAATGTTCACTTGTAGAGGTCTCCAAGCAATGCTGGTCCTACATTAGCCCCATAAAAGAAAGGTAGGGAACACCAGGCTCCCCGAGTTTGCTGCAGGCAACAGCTCACTCTGGGAAAGGACACTGACATGGCAACTATTATGGAACCAGAATGAAGAGGCTGACTAAAACCAATTATCGGGAGCCCAGTTTATGTACACATCAGACTTTCAGGAACTTCAACCATCAGAAAACATTGAGCCCAAACGCGAATGAAAAATGGACACACCCGTTGGCAAAAGATATGGTGTTAAGCTCTTGTAGGTCATTCAGCACAAGACGGTTCTGTAAAACACACACAGGTCTCATTTGATTCTGTTCTCCCCTCTCTCACCAGATAACCTGTTCTTCTGGCCAAATTCCAAATCAGCCAAGTATTGATGATGCTTCCTCTTCCTGCCTCACTTCTTCATCTCAGACATCTGGTTTCTGTGCTTGCCACACTCCCGACAATTTACAGAAAAGATCGGAAAGGGCAAGCCTACTGGCCAACCAATGGCCTTTTGTAGTCATCCCTCTCCAAGTTTCGTGAGCAAATGACACTCTTTCTCGGGTTCTCCTTGAACCGCTTTCTTTCTCAGGATTCGGTGATGCGGCCAGTCTTATGTTACCTTATATACTCTCTTATCTCCCATATGATTACTTATGCAGTGCTGAAGCACATTAAGACCATTCACCTGCGAAAATAAGGATTTGGATTCTAATTCTAGTTGTTCTGGCACAAGCTCCTTTGGGGAGTAATCGTCCTTTACCACATCAAGAGGAAATAACTTTCACTTACTGATTATGACTGTTTTAAGAAACAAAATTGGAGTAATTCTTCAAATAGAAAACATCATACAGTATACAATTGCTTGTATCGTTTAACTTACTGCATGTTTTGGTCATAATGAGATAGAAGCAAAAGTCTAACAACCAAGGGCAGAGAAAATTGACAAGAAAGCACATGTAGCTGGAAGGTATATGAGATGATGAAGATTCCATTATTACTTTTTTCAAGAGCCACAGTTTTCATCTCTGTGTGTAATGTAGCTACCGACTGTCATTGGTACATCCTCCACCAGGTGAGGGTCCCATACTTCTTCAGGTGAGGGTTACTTTGGAGTACTGTTTTTCGCTTTTTAAAATGGGTTAACTTGATATCTCAGCTGCCCCTGGTGACCTTTAACCCAGGTCCACACTCATCATAGGCAAGCTACTGTGTCATCTAAGAACCCAAAATAAAATGCGTTGGACGTTATATTTAAAAAGGATATCTATAAACTTGGATAGCAGAAGAAAGATTTCACTTGAGGTTCAAATGGGGAGCTCACCTTTCATTCATAGGACCCTCTCCAACAGACCACAGACAGGGAACTCATCACCAGCGCCATGATGATGCCCTGGTACACCGCCTTTTAATTTCAGTGTTGCCAGTCATGATCAGCTAGCGTGACTCAGCTTGAACGTAAGTTTTTCAAACTACTGAATATTAATCTATCAGCTATGAAAATGCGTTCTGTATGTCAGCAAATAACACTGCAGCAAAAGGCTTTCTCATTGCTGGTGTCCAGGGAGCTCATGGCTGCTAACGTCTCCCCCTTCCGTGAGGGTCTCTATTCTGCTGCCATCATGGGCCAGCCCTGCCCTAGAAAGCTGAATCTTCTGAGGCTTTTGCAGTTTCCCGGCCACCTTTTCTCTCAGGCCACTCTTCAAATCTCAACTTCTTGGTCCATGCAGTTCCTGCCTGGCATGATGCAACCCATTTCATCTGGATGACAGAGATCTTTAAAATGCCCCTGTGCCTTGGTGGCTTCCTGTGACACACCTGTCCACCTTCCAAGCATCGTTAACTGCCCCCCTAACCTGAGTTCCCATAGCACTTGAAACATACCTCTGCTATAACATTCGCTTTGCACTATCATTTATTTGGATATCGGTCCTCTTCCTGGGATTGAGAATTCCTCGAGGGCAGGAACCCTATCTTCCTGATTTTGTAACCCCAGAACCTTGCACAGATCCTAGTACGCTTGGGCACTCAGTATTTGTTGAATTGAACAGAAGTGGTTCCAAATCATGGTTGAAAACTACAGTTACTTTTTATTTCCCCTCTCAACCAATATTGATTCTTCTTATATAATTTTACATATTTTCTTTCCAGTTCCATTGTCTCCATCTCAGTTTGGGCCTATTTGGTGTCAAATCTTTATCATAATACTCAAACTCCCCAAACGCCTCCCAACTTCAAGGATCTCTCCATTCATGAACCTGCTACCTCGGGGTTAACATCAAGTTGCCACTTTGATCCATTTGACACCCAGTATGTATGAGAGAAAGCCCCACCCAATGCCATTAAAAGTCCTCCACAGTCTGATCCCTAACACTGGAGGCCAGCCGGAAAATTTTGTGTCTCAGGAGAAAACGATGCATTGTTCAGAGCTCACCTCTCTGGGGGTTGTCTAATTTAAGTCTGCAGGCACTCTGTACCTTTTAATGCCTTTGAGCTATTTTAAAATTGTGCATATGAGGGGCACCTGGGTGGCTCAGTCGGTTAAGCGTCCGACTTCGGCTCAGGTCATGATCTCACGGTCCGTGAGTTCAAGCCCCGCATCGGGCTCTGTGCTGACGGCTCAGAGCCTGGAGCTTGCTTCAGATTCTGTGTCTCCCTCTCTCTCTGACCCTCCCCCGTTCATGCTCTGTCTCTCTCTGTCTCAAAAATAAATAAAATATTTAAAAAAATTAAAAAAAAATAAAATAGAATTGTGCATATGATAGACAACTGATAGCAATGCCAGAGATTCTTTTCTACAGAAAGAAAAAAACACTCTGCCCAGTGACGGTTCAATTAACTGACTTCACTCTCCCGCTGTGAAAGAAGCCACTTTTGCCTCTGACTGCACATTCATTTCAATGTTCCTGACTTATAAATGTGTCCATTTGGGGGTTCTCTTTTAAACTGGCTGTAACTTCCTCATTAAAAATGAGTTAAGTAAAATCTTTCACATACATTCCTTTTATATTTCTACGAGAGTTATGACGTTGTCTCTTTTTGAATATCATCTTTTAACAATACACATCTTCCGCCTCAACTGATAGAGCCATTCATCAGTCCTCAAAGATAACCCATAATGTCCTTTTTCTGTTCAGGACCTTTGCACATTTCCAATCCTCCTCACCATCAACACCTGGCAAAATCCTGTTGCTTCTAATGTTTTAGGCACCTGACAAACTATATCCGCTTCTAGAAAGATTTTTCAGCCACTCGGCCCTAAAGTGTATGTCTTCTGTTCACTGAAATCTCACGATGTTTACTGTCTGTACTATCCATGTGGTACTTCTTACACACATGGACCCCTGTCAGAGTGGTCTGTGCACTGCCTTAACCTCTTTTGGATCTGAAGCTCCTGGAATGTAGGGACCACATCCTTACATCTCTTTGTCCCACACAGAGCTTTGTGTGCATGTACACACACACACACACACACACACACACTTTTTTTTTAACGTTTATTTATTTTTGAGACAGAGAGAGACAGAGCATGAACAGGGGAGGGGCAGAGAGAGAGGGAGACACAGAATCTGAAACAGGCTCCAGGCTCTGAGCTGTCAGCACAGAGGCTGACGCGGGGCTCGAACTCATGGACCGTGAGATCATGACCCGAGCCAAAGTCGGACGCTTAACCGACTGAGCCACCCAAGCGCCCCTACACACACACACACACACACACACACACACACTTTTAATAAATGTCTACTATAATAAAGAACATTGCCACCAGGACAATATTTTACTCATTTTACTTTCTAATCTGTGACAATTAATTTAGGCACTTAAAATAAATTACTGGCAGCATATGTTTTCAAAATGCTATTGGAAATCTCTTCCCCCTTTATTAATTCTCACTATTGGTATGACTTTCTCACTAGCAGGGACTGAAGCCGTCCCTGGCTGGCTCCCTAGTGCAGGGCAAAGCTTGCTACCTGGGGCGCACCATGCGTGGTCCTTCCACGGTGAGCTTACTTTCTAGCCTGAGGTTATGATTCGTCTGATCATATCTCTCTGTCTTGCCCATTAGATTAGGGGCCTCTCCAGGGCAGTACCATGATTTCTTCGTGTTCATTTCATGTTTATTTCCACCAGCTGACATACTGCTTGGTGCAGGGTTGCTGCCTGCTAGGTGCTGTGTAAGAATGTACAAATTTCATGGATATGAACTTGATCCAAAGTCAAATTCTGGGAATAACACAAATTCCAAGCTGTTCAATGTGTAAAGCAGTGACTAGTATGAGTCTTCTCCCGCTCCTACAGAGCTTTAAAAAATCCTGTTTAGACATCTTTCCAGGTATATCCTAAACAGGGTTAGATTATCATTAGATTAGATTAAAACATATGAAGCCAAGAGTTAATTATATATAAAAGATACAGAAGAAAACTTAAGGAAACAAAGCTTTAACTCTAAATATACACATTTTAAAATTTAAACTGTAAAATTGACAAATTCTAGGGATATTCCACAGCAGGAAAAAAAGGAGGTATACAGAACTGTAAATAGTATTCTTTATTGGACATTTTGGAAAAAATAGGCTTTTATAAAGTAACTGATTTTTAGATGGATGAATAATTGCCCAAAATAAAATTTCCCAATCTCTCCTCCAGCTACGTGTGGCTATGTGACTAAGATCTTATCACCTGAAGGGGCACCGGGTGGCTCAGTCGGTTGAGCGTCCGACTTTGGCTCAAGTCATGGTCTCATGGTTCGTGAGTTCGAGCCCCGCGCCAGGCTCTGTGCTAATAAATAGCTCAGAGCCTGGAGCCTGCTTCAGATTCTGTGTCTCCCTCCCTCTCCCTCTCTCTCTCTCTCTCTCTCCCCCCACCCTCCTCTGCTCATGCACTGTCTGTCTCTGTCTCTCAAAAATAAATAAATGTTAAAAAAATTTTAAAAAAAGATCTTATCAACTGAATATGAACAGAAGTGGTGTGTGCAATGTTGGGGTGTTTTCGGGTTTATTTGTTTATTTTCCTATAATTCTTTTCCTATTTCTCCTTCTTACTGCCTGAATGCAGATGTAATGGCTGAGCTCCAGAAACCAAACTAGACCATGAGATGACCTTGGGAATGTAAGCCATGCACCGGAAAACAAAAATAATATAAAGATACTAGACTGATTTTCTTTGTACTTCTTGAACATGAGAGAGAAAGAAAATATCTTGTTCAAGCCACTGTTATTTTATGTGTCATTTGCAGTAAAACCGAATCTTAACTGATACAGGATCTGAGAGCCCTTACCTGTTGAAAACTCCCCTCTGAATTCTTGCCAACTTAGTTAAAAATTTATTTTAATGTTTGTTTATTTTTGAGAGAGAGAGACAGAGAGACAGAGTGTGAGTGGGGGAGGGGCAGAGAGAGCCAGAGACACAGAATCCAAAGCAGGCTCCAGGCTCTGAGCTGTCAGCACAGAGCCTGACATGGGGCTCGAGCCAAAGTCGGAAGCTCAACTGACTGAGCCACCCAGGCACCCCCCCCACACACACACACTTAGTTGTTAGACATATAAGCATGTTACAAAGTAAAAAGCACAGGTTTGAGAGTCCAAACATGTGGATGCCAGACTTGGCTCCTTCAGGCTTCAGTCATATAGTGTTGGGCAAGGTCTCTGACACTCATTTCCATGAAATGTAACATAGAGATGGTGATGATGATGGCTTCTTCTCGGAGTTGTTGGAAGCAGTGATTGATGTCGGTGGAGATAATGAGAGAGAAGGGGCTTCATAAATTATACAGTATCACATGATTTTTTTGCTTCTATTTCTAGCAAGAGAAAAATGGATCATGGGCTTGTTAAGTGGAGGAGTAAACAGCGCCGTCCAGGATCAGGCACTGAACGTGCACAAGCCCAGCTCTCTGCAATCTGTCATTCATGCCAGTGACGTTCAAAAGGAAGAAACTGATCAAGTATTCTCTAAACAGGGACCAGCTGCATACTGTTCAATGGATATACTTAGCATAGTGCCTATCCTATGGCAAGTACACACGAACGTCACTTCCACTCTTACTATTGGTCCCACCATCACAGCAATGGAGTCAATAGAATGCAAGGTGGTATCACCAGTATGTTCTTTTCATATACTGTGTGAATCCAGAGTAAAATCCTACTACTTGGTTTTGGAACAAGGGGATTCCTAATTTGAATGTTTAATATCAAAAGACTAAGAGAGCCTGATACAGTCATGGCATTGCCAATGGAACCTCAATTCTTACAATCTGGTAGCAAAACAGTAAATGGGCATAGGTGGACCAATTTCAGCCAAGATTCCTTATGGCCTGGGGGGTCTTACTATCTTTTTTTTTTTTCAAGTTTATTTATTTTGAGAGATACAGAGACAGCGTGAGTGGAGGAGGGGCAGAGAGAGAGGGAGACAGAGAATCCCAACCCCGACAAGGGGCTCGAACTCATGAAACCGCAAGATTGTGACCTGAGTCGAAACCAAGACTCAGACGCTTAACCAACTGAGCCACTCAGGTGCCCCTATCTCTTCAAAGTGAAATAGACTTTGTAGGTTGTCTTCTCTCTTGGTTCATTTGTAAATTTATGATTTAATGAC
The DNA here is from genome assembly GCF_028018385.1 of Neofelis nebulosa. Lineage (NCBI taxonomy): Eukaryota > Metazoa > Chordata > Mammalia > Carnivora > Felidae > Neofelis > Neofelis nebulosa. The sequence continues at coordinate 232,731,583 of NC_080782.1, forward strand.
GAGAGGATAATCTTACGTGTCTTACTTGAAAATTCTCAGTGGCCATCTCACTATTGATTCACTTGTGAAGTGTCTTTCCTGCATAGAGATGTGATACAGAGCAATGCTGCTCAAGCTTTAACGTGTGCATGGGTCACCTGGGGATCCTGTTAAGCTGCAGAATCTGATTCAGTAAGATCTGGGGCAGAGCAGAGATCGTGCATTTCAACATTCTGAGCAACAAGGTTAAAAGTATTATTGCTAATTAAGTGGCAAAGTCAGGATTTCAACCCAGGTCTATCTAATTCCAAAGGCTATCTCTTCCACAATGCTGAAATTCAGAAATAGAGGACTGGATAATAAATGGGAAATTGTGTTTAAGCCAAATCATTTCGGATAAGTATTATCTGCAATGTTAAAATTTAGAAGCACTATTTTCCCAGAGAATAAAGAAAAATATACATTAAGTTGCAGAATTTTTTTTTTTTTTTTTTTTAGGAAAGGACAGTGATATTCTAGAATATGAATATCTAGGATGGGAATATGATAGAATAGAGACAGAGAAAATAGAGTGGAAAGTTATGGAAGACAGATGACAAATATTTACATTCTTAAGGAAAAGCAAAGAGCTACAACTTATCCCATTTCAAAAATAATGACCCAAATGTTCGTCCAGGGTCTCTGACCAGCCTGGCACCTGCCAGGTGATGACTAAAGACAATACGACAAGAGAAGACAGTTCCGAGACACAGAGAGATGAAGCCCATATTCCATTTCACCAGCATTCCAGAAAACAGCCAGCTCTACCAGCAACAGAGTGCAAACCCAGAACCACACCAGCCCTCAGACACTGACTATAAGCACGAGGTTTTCAAGTCTCCCTTCGCAAACGGCTTACACAATAGAAAATGCAGAATTCAAACTTTATAACGCATCCTTACAGGTTTGGATCAAACAAGTCTGAACTTTAACAACCAGAGAATTTTCCTCCTGATTCCACATTAAAGGCAATTACAAAGCTCTGTCGGAAGGGCACTCTCTCTGAGTTCTCCTTAAGACAATAAAACCCCCACCATATTAGATGAGGCTGTGATGCATCCAGCAGTATTTGGTCTCTGCCACTGGCTTCAAGTGAGGTTTCTGAAGGAGAATGTGCTGTCCTCTCTGTCATCAACTGCACAAGTTTAGGAAATGCCACAGACACATCTCTCACTTCCTCTGATGCCCAGTTATCCATCATTCTTAAACATACCTGAAGCCTTCCTAAAGTTACGGAATCAGGATCATCAGATCCTGATTTCCTATGTTTATTACCTGCTCTTTAGAGTTGGATGCCCTTTTACTACTCCTATGTTTTTTTTTTCAAGTTTTTATTTAAATTCCAGTTAGTTAACATATAGTGTATTATTGGTTTCAGGGGTAGAATTTAGTGATTCATCATTTACATATCACACCCAGTGCTCATCCCAACAAGTACCCTCCTTAATCTCTATGCAATCTATTTTCAAAAGACTTTCTTTGTATTTATTCTGTCTTAAATTATTTTTGTTCCTGTATCACCTTTTCCATTGGAATCTAAGTCACCATACTTGTTTTATAATTATTGTTAAGGTGATTTTTTTTTCACGTCATTGTGAATTCCAAAAGAGCTAAAACTTGTCCTAGACTCTGTATTTTGCAGGGCTGTATCAAGCAAATAGTAGTTATTCAAAGAAAAATGCTGGATGAAAACATGATAAGCCCTAATGCAGAGATCTGATCCCTACAGAGTGATGATCATTTATTCAGAGGCATCTTACTAAATTTTGGAATAGAAGTTTTTTTTATCTTTTCTTAGTTTCTTCAATTCTGGTATATAAAGCTTTAGAAAACCATAGGCAGTTGGGGGCCTATTCATATTATTCCAACATATTCCCATTTTTTCCAATTCCAATCAATAGACATCTATTGAATGTCTACTTGTAAAAGCTGAAGGACACAGCTCCTAAGATCATATCCCTGTATCCTCTTTGAGGGAATTAATCAATACATCAATAATGAGCATCCAGCCCTTGCCTTTTGTGCATTTGGAAATTAATAAAAGCCAGAATATAACATATATACATATAACTTATTACATACTTGGTCAAACTGGGTATCTTCTCCACGTTGTAGAGATTTTGTCAATGGCTTTTCCTAGAAAGAAAAAGAATAATTATTAGATACTCTTAAATAGTATTCAAAAAGTGCCATTATTGTTACAATTTAAAAAATTTATTTCTCCCATGATGGGATAGAGGTGCCAGTTTTCTTTTTAATGTTTATTTATTTTTGAGAGACAGAGAAAGACAGAGTGTGGGCGGGGGAGGGGCAGAGAGAGAGAGAGGGAGACAGAGAGGGAGACAGAATCCAAAACAGGCTCCAGGCTCTGAGCTGTCAGCATGAGCCCTATGTGGGGCTCAAACCCACAAACTATGAAATCATGACCTGAGCCAAAGTCGTACGCTTAACCGACTGAGCCACCCAGGTACCTTGAGAGGTGCCAGTTTTCAAATGAGTGAGAAGCTCTCCCTTAGCTCTGCCCACCTTAATATACAGTGTTTGATTGTTACCACCACAATTCTTGCTATTCATCTTAACATATACCTCTTTGAGGAAAACATTAAAAAGCTGATGCTCTAAGTGGCCTGGAGTTCACAATGGAAACTGCATAATTAAAAACTATGGAATCCACGTGAAAAATTTTACTATCTACCCTGGACTTGACATACAAGTTGAAGAAAACAAACCACTATGGCAATCGTATGAAACATTTTACTATCTATCCTGGGACTTAGCATATAATAAAAACTTGAAAGTAATACACTATTCCAAGTCCCTAGATTTAGAAACAAAATAAGATTGAGAAACAATCTAATCATTAGATTGGTGTTGAGGGACACCCTACCAATAATACTGTTACTGTTACTGTTACAGTTACTGTGTGTAACTGGTGAATTTGGGGCATGTTACTTGATTTATGTCACACGCAAATCTCTGCAGAAATAATCTGGGTAGTGACAGAGGTCTACAGAAATAATTTTTCAAAATCATTACACCTTTGTTTACATTAGGAAGCCTTAACCGACTTTCCAGCAGGGCATCTTAAGGATAACTGTTAATCCTTACCTGTCCTTTTTCTTTCTTTTCTTTTGTCTTCCTTCCTTCCTTCCCTCCCTCCCCCCTTTCTTTCTTTCTTTCTTTCTTTCTTTCTTTCTTTCTTTCTTCTTTCTTTTTCTTTCTCTTTCTTTCTTTCTCTTTCTTTCTCTCTTTCTCTCTTTCCTCTCTTTCTCTCTTTCTCTCTTTCTCTCTTTCTCTCTTTCTCTCTTTCTCTCTTTCTCTCTTTCTCTCTCTTTCTCTCTCTTTCTTTCTTTCTTTCTTTCTTTCTTTCTTTCTTTCTTTCTTTCTTTCTTTCTTTCTTTCTTTCTTTCTTTCTTTCTTTCTTTCTTTCTTTCTTTCTTTCTTTCTTTCTTTCTTTCTTTCTTTCTTTCTTTCTTTCTTTCTTTCTTTCTTTCTTTCTTTTTAGGTGTGGAAGTTAATACTGATCCAAAATTTGGTTTAGGATGAGAAACCATGTAAAAGTTATATATGAAAAAAATAGTAAGTTTCACTTTAGCCAATGTCGATGTTCTAGAAAGACTCAATTTACATGTTGTCAACCACATCTATATAATCTCCCTGCCTCACTTCTCTAATCTTCTCCTCTACCTGAAAAGATAATATGCACCTAAGGCAGATGGCAAACCGCACCCCTACACCACAGAATCTTTGTTCTTGAAGAAATGCACGCACGTGATGGGCTCAGCCTGGAGATCTGATGCTTTACCATGAGCCATATGAATCAATTGTTCTCATTTGCAAAATACACAGCTTCAAAATATGTATTTATCTCAGGTAAAGAGAAAACTGTGTTCTTACGGGCTAACAGACATTTCCTCTTCAAAGTACGCTATCTAGAACACACTGGTGGGAGAGTGGATACAAAAATGTAGGTGAGAACACAGAAGAACCATGAAAGAAGCAACAGATGCAGTTGATGGTACAAAAAGACAAATCTTGCAATTAAATCGCGAGACATTTCCTGTACATGTGAAGGTGATAATGTCATCTGAAGTTCTCTGTAAAACCAGTTAAATTAAAAATACGAAAATTAAAGAAATGGAAACTGGCGGTGCCAGGTCCCACACACATCCTTGGTACAAACCCAGGATAAGCATTTCTGGTCAGTGTTTTATTTATTCACCACTCAACAGAAACCGAGGGCTCACGGCGTCCCAAATGCTACCTGTGGGTGGAATGCGGAAGAACACACGGTTTCTGCCATTAAGGAGAAAAGACCGAAATGGGAGAGCAGCCAATGACCTCTTAGGACTGCTGTCTATATTCGCCCATTATTCAAGTCTCAGTGCACCTGTCACTTAGACGGTGAAGTCTTCTTGGAGTCTGAACACCAGGTCTGTCCTCCCCACACCTTACATGCCTGCGGAACTCTGTACACTTCTTCATAACACTCAACATAGTGTAAAGTCACATCACAGTGTGGAATCACGCTATACAACTACATGTGCCTGAGGGATGAGCTAAGTGTCATCCCCTCTGGACCACAAGCTCCAGAAGTGCAGGACACTCTGCACTTCAAGTTACAGAGCAGAGCCTTCCTTGGTAATGGCTAAATATCTGCCAAATAAATAAAGACTCTAAGCCGATGACGTCCAGCTTCTACAACTATGAGATTCCCCTTACTTGCATGTGCGTGTGTGTTTTGTTGTAAGTTAAAAATTTTTTTTTACATTTATTTATTCTGAGAGAGAAAGAGAGAGAGGGGTGGGGGAGGGGCAGAGAGAGAAGGAGAGAGAAAATCCCCACCCCACGCCCAGCACAGAGCCCAACACGGGGCTTGAACTCACGAACCTTGAGATCACAACCTGAGCCAAAAATCAGAGTCGGTCACTTAACCAACTGAACCACCCAGGCCCCCCCCAAATTTCTAATATACTTTTTTATTGTGGCAAAATATCCATGATATGAAATATGCCACTGTAACTATTTTTAAGTGTACAATTCAGTGCTAATTAGCACAGTCACAATGTTGCTCAATCATTACCACTCCGTATTTTATAAGACCCATTTTAAAGTCAAAATTTTTCAAGGAACTCCCAGCTGCAAAACACACACTCACACCTCCAAACACACCAGATAGTCCTTCTATTTTAGTATCTGTTTAAATACATAACGATAGAGCGCTAATACTGTGACTTCAATGATACTTTTAGATGGCTCTGTACTGTAATAGCAACAGTATTTATTTTACATACATTAGAGAAAAAGGAATACATCTATACGGGAGACTAAAAGATAATGCTTAGCATACATGTGGATCTGTAGACTTTTGCAATAACTCAGGAGTCCCTATCTTGGGAACCTTCTCTGAAAGACAGCATCCTGCTGCAGTGGGGGAAGTCATATTCTTTGAAGACTAAGTTTAAATGTTCCTTCCAAGATTAAGCCCGTTCTCAGTTCTCCTTCGCGGAGCCACCTGTTAGTTATCACAGGAGACTTTGTTTGCATCTATTCTGGTAAGCAGTTCCACCTTGTTGCAATTTCCCCCTCTCCCTTCATACCCAGGACATAGCTGGGAAGCACTGACAGGGTTTGTTCAATGTCTGACGATACATCTAGGCATTTGGAAAGACAGCTTTGGGCACAGAAAATCAAGTTCACGTTTCACCAATCCCAAGGAATTTCTTTTCATCAACATAGATTTTATCAGTGCCAGGAGGCTTAAAAGTAGACCTGGGGAAGACAGTATCATGCAGGCTAAATAAAAAGTGGAGAGAAAAAGAGCAAAGAAAGTTAGGAAAGAAGGGAGGGAGGGAGGAGAGAAGAGAGGAGACTTGCTCAGAAGAGAGTCATCGGAATACAGAGCGAACACCAGGAAGGCTCTCACACATAAGAAAAGCTGCAGAGGCACACTTCTGTTTGAGGTTCTCCTGCAGGAGGAGACCGGCGGCATGGAATCCCAAGTCTAAGAATCCAAGGTTTGTATATCCAAGACATCTTGGTTCTCAAAGAGCATTAAATAAGTGGTGAAGTGAAATTAACACAGAATGAACAATGGGTAAAGAGCAAGCGGAAATCAGCTATGACAGAGGAGTCTCAAAATGATGGTCTCTCCTTCACCCAGTAAGAGCAGTATGCTTTTAAATTTTTAAAAAACTTATCTTCATTCTGTATTTTAATAACAATTTTACTTATTTACTGAAAACTCGTTAGTCGAATTGAATGGTATATTTGTTTTGAAAATAAATCATTGTGAAAAAACTTGACTTTGGGGTGATGGATCCCTGAAAATTCTTAGTGGTCCAAAGCTGGGAGTCCTTGGACTGTGAGCAGCACAGGACAGAGCAAACTAGACATTAAGTCCCTTCTGATGAGAGCAAACACTATGAACTAGTCTTAACCAAAACAAACAAACAAAACCCCCCCACCAAACCTGAGTCTGACCAAGTCAGAGGCAATGTCCAGGTTTTAGGAAATACAGCAGTTAGAGGAATATGCTACACTATGCCAAAGGGACACAAGCAGCAGAATCCAGACTGAAGGAAAGAAAAGTGTTTTTTCAGGAAATAAGTTGCAAGGCGGGGGGGAGTGAAAGGGTGCCGGGTGGGGGGAGCGGAGGTTCCTACTGATTTTTTAACAAGACGATTGCAATATGTGGATCTTATCTGGATCCCGATTTAAAAAATCGTTAAAAAATATGACATTCATGAGGCCATTGGCAACTTTAACACTTTTTGGCTCTTTGAGGATGTTAAGGGATTACTGTTAAGTTTTTAGGTGTGGTAATGATATTGCGGTTTTGTTTTAAGGAGTATCTTTCAAAGGTACATGCTGAAATGTTCAGAGATGATATAATATGGTTTCTGGTATTTGCTTCAAATATTATTCGGGGGAGATGCAAGGAGTGTGTAATAAACTGGCTATGAGTTGATAATTGCTGAAGTTGGTTTCTTTTTACTGTCTTTCTACTTTAGTGATGTTGAAATTCTCAGTAAGAAAAGAAACCCAGGAGAAACTTGAGGGATCACTTCTGTCATCGCTTAAAATTTTTTTTAACAATATCTCACTTTTTCAAGATAGTATAAGCTACTTCTTAAAACTTACTTTGCTACCACTGACCCAACATTTTATCTTTTCCTGACAGAGTTGCAGAAGGGACCCTCTCCCCATTTCTTTCCATTCACAGATAGTCTTGCCTACTGTGTGAGAAGCCAGACACAGGTCTGCCTGCACCGTGGGCTTTTCTTTGAATGTGCTCCCCTAGAAATCAAAGAACACTGCTATCCTGACCCACCCCAGAGGGATGTTTCTCCTGTCATGAAGAATCCTGTAAGAGTTTTAAGTATTTCTATAAAAAAAGACAGGTCCCTGTTTGTTTCGCACATCTTGAGAAGTTCCAACCTCCCCTCCCTTAAGAAAATACAAACTCTGAAAGCTCTTTGTGTGTGTATCTACCTGCAAAGGGCAGAGAAAGGCTATTGACTTCTCCCTCAATTTCCAAACAATTTCAGTGTATGCCAGCTACATTTTTACTTTCTAGTCTTTTTTCACTAGGCCACGCTCTAAGAGAAAAGACGGTCCATACACGACAGGAGACACGGGCAAGTCTAGGAAAGTCTCATGTATCAAAAGGTGTTCTATTTGTGGAATACAAGGGGCTTATTTAATAAATCAGTTTCTACGTCTGAATGTTTACTGGCCTAAAAAAAGTCCCAAATGTGTCCCATACAGTAGCATTTCACTAACCTAAAATGATACAAACTATTGCCCTCAGAGATATTTCGATAACTGTGTAAACCAGCAATGTTTCCAGAGTTAATACGAGATTATTCAATTTGTTAAATACGTCACCAGCTTTGCTTAAGATGCTCTTTTAATCTCTTTTAGTGATTATAGTAGTTTGATGTAATAGTTCAGAGCATGGGCTTTGGAGTCAGAGACTCGAATTTGAATCCTAGGTCTCCTTTATTTACAAACATACAAATTTTACTCAACCTCTGTAAACTTCAGTTAACTTTTAGGTAAAATAAAGATAAATTATACCAACCTAACCACACAGAACTGAAAGATGAATGGCAGAGAGTACTGGAGAACTGATAATCATTACTGTATTAAAATTCCTTTAACACCATTATTATTGAAATTAGAGAAGATTAAAATACATAACCCCTTTCATAAAGTTTAGGAGCTGAAACTAAGTTCCACCCATTTTCCCAGGGCATGGGGCACTCCACTAACACAATTTAAGCTTTAATTTTAGCTTCCTGGAAGTTTCCAAGTGTAACTAGAAAGCTGTGTTACAGAAAGTAGGAAAAAAAAAAACATTATAAGGAGTAATTGCTCTTCTCTCTTAAAAAATAAAAGTCTAACATTATTACAGGGATTTAAATTCTTAATATATAATTTAGAGGAAACCATTTAATTTAATGGTGAGATGTTTAAAAAGACAAAACAAAACAAAACAACTACCAAACTTCTCAAGTCTTGATGCTACAGTTTTTGATTATAAGAACGTGTTTTGGCATCATTGACTCAGGGTTTTGATGGCTCTCGGCAGTGAAATTTTACACTTCACGCATCTGGTCTGAGTCGTCAAAAATTTTCAGAACTGAATCGCTGCACTTTGGATCGGTCTTCAGAACACAAGGAGGGTGAGCAGTGAGCTGCCCATCGCGCGGTGACGGCCCCTCAAGAGCAGGGAGCTCTGGGCTCCACTGGTGAAATGCCAACCACAGCACTTCATCCAGAACTTCCAGCTCACAGCGACAGGCAGTCTGAACTACAGAAAAATGGGGCCCAAAATATCTTTATGTTTGACACACGTTTTTCTCTTCAGATATTATTTGTTCCAGGTTTGAGTCAACTTTGGAAACAGATCTAAGGGGTGAGGCAGAGAACTCACAGTTCTGAGTACTGACTGTTTGTCCTCAAAAGACTCTCCCTTACACGAGGGGCAATCAGGGACCCAGGGTCTGAATCACCCTGGAGATATACTCTGGTCATTTTGGCTTCCTGTGGGGATCGTTGAACCGAGCCCTCTTGAGATCCGCCTCGGTTTGTCCACAGGTAAAAAGGGACATCACCGCATGACATTCTGATAAGACTGACGAGCAGGACTTGGGACAATCAGAGATTTGTAGAAGGAGGGTGCTTATAGAAACGGACACAACTGTGTTTCCCTTTATTCTATTCAGTTATTAAAATAAATCTCCTTAAATAAAACAATATATGCTGATGTTCACCCAAAATAATGGGGAAAAATTCCCAGATCAAGTGAATGATATAGGGAGTATCTCAAATCAGTTGAAGGTACTAAGCAAGTAATGTGATGTGTAGTACCCCATGATATGAAATATGGAGACAGATTCAAATCTGGAAGACTATTTTGGTACTCAAAAAAAAAAAGTGGGTTAGCTGGGTAGCTCAGTCAGTTGGGCTTCTGACTCTTGATTTTGGTTCAAGTCATGATCCCAGTGTTGTGGGATTGAGCCCTGTGCTAAGTGTGGAGTCTACTTGGGATTCTCTCTCTCTCTCTCTCTGCCCCTCTTACCAACTCACGTGCATGCATGCTCTCTCTAAAATAAAAAAAAAAAATTAAAATCACAAAAAACAAAAACCAAAAAAAAACCCCTAAATCTCTAAAAACTCTCAAGAGAATCTGTCCTATTTGCAGCTGGCTTTGCAAATTTCAGTGAAGCCTATTTCTTTGCCAAGTCCAATAGTCCCAAGTACAAATCCATTATTTGAACAGTAGAGAGGAAACTTCAATTAAACTTAGCTACAGAGTTAATTTTCATTTTAATTGAACAAAAGAGAAGGCATTTTTTTTCTTTGTGAAACTACGGCAGATAGCAAGAAATATAAGATACCACCTTCTGTCATCTGTTTCTGGGTTACATTCTATTTTGTTGCTATTTTTGGCTTTTTTTATCCCAGTACACTCACTACTGGTGTATGCTACATCCATTAAGTAGACATTCAGTGTATGTGGATGGATCTTTCCTAACCTCCTCTGGGACCTTGCTCCATCAGACAGCTCCCCATCCCCCAACATCACCCTCCCCCTCTCTGTGGGCTCTCTCAGTTATCAACATGTTTAGATCTTTTCATCGTAGTGCCTGCCTTGACCACATATCCACTGTCTTCTTTCTATGCCCTTCTCATCTTTCGCTCTTCAAGGAGTGGTCTATACATCCTGTATTCCCTTCCTCCCCTTTTCTTTTTCTTCAACCACCTGCAATCTAACTTTTCTGTCACACTAAAAATACTCTCTAGCGGTCCCAGTGACTTTCCAAATGACAAACCTGGTGACCATTTTTCAGTGCTTTTCTTTTAGATCTTTCAGCTGCAATGAGCTTCTCTTTTTTCCACTTGAATCACCCCATTCTTCAGCCTTTTCTCCTCCCAACTCTTTAGGGACCCCTTCTGTGTGTCCTTCATAGGCTAGTCTTTCTCCTAAAATGTTTCTATTCCCCAGGGCTGTCCTTGGAGACTTAAAATCAGTCACGTTCTGATTTTCTTCTGTCACCACTAACATAAAACTCACATCTCAGACCCTTCTCAGACCCAATCAGATCACCTCTCATCAAAAAATTCTGTTTGTCCTTCAAAAGTTTATTTATCCCACTACTCTTTCCCTGTTCACTCCTATAAGAAGGGACAGCACAGTTTCACTCTTTAATAGTTCTTCTGGTATTCTCTAGTTCTTTCCTTGCAACCAATGTACATGGATAAGTATATATCATTTCCTAAGTAGATCAGACCTTGGACTTTAGAGTCAATCAAACCAGGATATGAATCAGAGCATCAGCCCTGACTACACCACCTTTGGTAAGTTTTATTAAATCTTTGAGTTTCAGCTTCGCTGAAGAACAATGAAGGAGAACATGAGTGTGGTGTTAAGAACACGAATCCCAGGGATAGACGGTCTGTGTTGAATGTCAGTTCCACCACTTGCTAACTGTTTGACTTTGGACAAGTTGTTTAACCTCTGTATCTATGTGAAGTAGGGTAGTAATGGTAACTACTTCCTGATGTTGACATGAAGGTTAATATTATTCAAGTATTAAGAGCAGTGTCTGGCACTGTTTACATAGACTCTATGTAAACACAAACTGTTATTATTTTTACTCACCTTCTAGGGTTAATGTGAAGATTAGTATATGCCTGAAACATGATAAACAAAAAATGATGGTCTGTCTTATTTCTCTTTGTACAATACATAGCATCAATCATTTGTTCTTGGAAGTTGAAAAATACTATCTATGTATCTATCTGTAAGCTATTATCAAAAATGCCTTATAAAACATACATGCTTTATACATTGTTATAAAGCATATATATACTTTACATAAATACTTTATATTATAAAAGTATATATAAAGGATAAATAATATACTTTATATAAAGTATATATATACAAGTTTCCTCTCCACTGTTCAAATAATGGATTTGTACTTGGGACTATTGGACTTGGCAAAGAAATAGGCTTCACTGAAATTTGCAAATTTTGGCAAACAGTGTATGTTTATACCTTGTTAGCATGATCTGTGGAGATCAAGACTTGTGCTGGTTAAAGTGGTACTCAAAAACTATTTGTTGATCCAAGTGCCCATCAAAAGGTGACTAAACACACTGTGGTCTATACATTGAATAGAATTCTACTCAGTAATAAAGATGAATGACTTACTGATACAAAATAAAAGATGGATGTGTCTCAAATACGTTATGCTGAGTGAAGCAAACTAGACCCAAAAGAGTACATACTGTATGGCTTCCATTTATATGAAATTCCAGAAAATGGGAATCTACACACAGATCAGTAGTTGCTGAGGCAAGGGGCGGCGTTACAGTCCATCTGCGCGAGGCACAAGGGAACTCGTCGGGATGACAAAAAGGACACAAGGGAACTCATCGGGAACTGCATCGGGATGCAGCTGGGTTGTGTGCTGTGGACACGTGTATAAGTTTGCCAGATTCATCAAACTGTAAGCTTAAAATCCCTGCAGTTTATTGTATGCCAACTGTACTGCAACGCTGATGTAAAATAAAACTCTTAATGAATGAGAAGCATCCCCGAACTGTCTGAATGGCACTGTATTTTCGGGACACCAAAGCAACTCTGACAGTTATGACGTAGCTTTAAGAATGGGAGCCACTGCCTAGTTCCCATTCTCTATTGCCATAGCGCGTCTATCCTGAACATGAACGTGGCACTTTTCGCCTTGGACGAGCTCATAATGCTATTCTGTTGGCTGGGAATCCCAGGAAACCTTGGGCAAGTAGGTATGGATCAAGCCACAGAGCCGATATTTATGAGGTGAGACATGGATCCCAGTGTCACTGGGGGAATGTGGGTCTAGGACACCTTGACTGACCAATCTGGTATGTGTGGAGCACTGTTTCCATGGGAAGGAGTGAGTGCCACACACTTTCTCATGGTGTTACCGACAGGTCAGAAGCTAACAGTGGTGAGTAGAGATCCGTTCACTCAGTGCCACAGACGAGTCTCCTCTCGGGTGGAACCTGGTCACCCAGTGCCATCATCTGAACCAGCAGCTAGAGTGAACCCTGAGCGAAGAGGGATGCTGTCATTTCAGACCAGAATTTGCCACAAGAAGAGAAACATTTTCATTTCTGTTGAAGTTCTGCAGTGTATAAGTATCGTGAATTTTTGTTTTCTACATGAGCTAAAAGAGGCAATTTCATCGGCAACATCTTCTTCGTGATTATTGTTATGTAAAATTCATAACATACCCCATTTCATACAACCAAATAAAGCTTCTTAGTCAAAACTTAAATGATCCAATTACTTTAGCTAAGGAAAAAAAAACAAAACAAACAGGTTTGGTTTTCTGGTACAATGAAAGACAAACCCAGGGGGTGAAGAGTACACAAATAAGTAGATCCCAATCCTACTTACCTACTCTATATTTTACAGTGCTATTAAAAGACAAAGTTCTAGGGGTGCCTGGATGGCTCAGTCGGTTAAGCGTCCAACTTCGGCTCAGGTCACGATCTCACGGTTTGTGAGTTTGAGTCCCATGTCGGGCTCTGTGCTGACAGCTCAGAGCCTGGAGCCTGCTTCGGATTCTGTGTCTCCCTCACTCTCTGCCCCTCCCCTGCTCATGCTCTGCCTCTCAAACAATAAACATTCAAAAAAAAAAAAGACAATATTCTGGAACTAGACAGTTTGAAGGCTGTACAACTTGTGAATACTCACTAAACTGCCCTCTTTGAAAAAGTGAATTTTATGGTTTGTGAATATATCTCAATCAAAAGCAATACATACATTTTAGATCAATCAAAATCTGACTTTTCGTTGTCTTTGATTCTTGGGCATGGGGCATGGCTGTTGAATCATCTTGGAAAAACATACTAGAACATTCCAGCCCCACTTTCCCCCACCACTTATGTGATTACAATTTACGAATTGAGTAGAAATCCTCAAAGGCATCATGAAACACCATCAAATAGAATACTGTATTCTACGAAATCATTCAAGCTGAAGAGTACTAGATATAAACAGTGACGATCAAAAATACCTAATAAAATGACCTCGGCATGACCTGTGGAAATCAAGACATAGGCTGATTAAAATTACTATAATGCTACAGTAAAGACTGCTGCTGCCTACACTTGTGTTAATCACTTTCAGGAATGTCAAAATGCTAAATGGAAACACAGAAATATATCACAGTGAATGTACAGATGGGCCTTCAGTGCTTATTACTATGTCATATTATTGAACTTATTATTATTGGCATTTCCTGATACTTTAAAATATGATGGGATATTTTCAAATAATCTTTTGCATTAAAATGAAGTCTCTATAAATAGTAAAAGAAGCATATAATCCAAAAAACAAAAAAACAAAACTAGCCCGAAAATAACTTGAGGAACAACCTTTCCCTGGTTTTCTGGTCTCAAGAAGAAATTTTAATAAACTTCTCATAAAGTCACTGGATATAAAAATTATGGCCTTATGAATGGATGAACAGAATTGGATACTATGAAGTTCAACTAAAAAACCTTTTTTATTATTATTATTACTTAATTATTCTTTGCATATGGTTTATTTGCTCTAAGGTTCAAGTGAACTTTTACTATCATGATGCATTAAATTTCATTTCACTGCTAAGCGTCCAGCTTAACAACCGCAAAAGAAATGCTTTTTGTCTCTACGATTCCAAGAATATTCATAACAAGGAAAACAAACTTTAAGTTGAACAGCATACAAAAAAAAATGAGTTTGTGAGCTCATCTGAAAGATCACTTCATTCAGCAGCTAAATGAAACCTTTCAACAATTATCTCTAGCTTTAACTACAATACTATTTTGTTTCTGGTTAGGGTGATTTTCCAGATTTCTGGCGAATGCCTTGATATATTAAGGAAGGGGTACCAGGCTGAGGTGATTTGCTAAGAAATAGCTATTTTTAAAGTTATTTATTTATAATTTGGAAAATGAGTCAGTATTGTGTCTAGTAGTGGTTTCTGGGTCTCCTTTCAGGACAACGTTAATTTGATTCTATCACTCTACTCGATAGGGAGCTATATCTAGAAATTATTTTTATTCTCTTTATATTTCCCGTATTAGATTTGTTGAAGCAAGAGAGGCCTCTATTTAAAGAGGAGCTTGGCTACAAACACTAGCTGGTTGTCCTTCTGGGAAGCTGACTGGCATCCACAGTGCAGAGAGGCATTAAAGCTGGCGTTCTGCTATTTACACACCCTTAGTCAACAGACATTTGGGTAGGATAGGAAGACAGGCATAGAAGACAGTGCCGAAAAGTCACCGGCTTGATGAAGTATCATTATGAAATATCACACGGTTAAGGTTAGTGAATAGCTATCAGGCTATAAACATAACCAATTCTAATAGGTTTCATGATGATCTACCACATCAAGATACATACTTAATTAGAGGCGGTCATTCTAACCTTCCATTAGTATAGCAGCATTTCCTAATTCACAAATTTCTTAAGTATCAAAAAGGTTGCTGATTAAAAGATCTGATATTTTCTGATACCGAGAAGTCTGATGATAACTCAGGTATCGAAAGTGGCCAAACAGAGGACCATGGCTGAATTCAGTCTCTGTACGTGTCAGAGGTGAAAAAAAGGATCTTTTATAACCACAAATAGACTATATCCTAACCTGGGTCTGTTAGCTCATTGTATCTGGTCTAAAATCAAAAGAGGAGACTAGGGTGAATGTGTATTTCACTTGCCAAAGGCCTTGATTACTTAGAGCCACAACTGAATTCACTAAAACTGCTACAACAACTCATTACATATAGTTTGTTGTTGGTGGGCTACCAGTGGACAAGGTCCCGCTCAACTTCAGGGTTAACCGGAGACTTGTCCTGATGCCAGCCTTGTGACATCAGCACTCAGGAGGAGCTGGAAGCCTGAGACACAGGGCCAAGGAACAAAGGTTTGTCAACAGACGTTACTGCCTGAACCTAAAACAACATCAGCGTGCAGTAATGCTGTCATTAACTAATTGCTTGGCCTTTCCATCTTTCTGCCAGCTGGCCGTGACTGGTATTCGCACAGGCTTGGTCTTAGGCATATTTCATTACAGATTCATGACGTGTGGTGCAATCCTGGCATCCTGGATTCTTCAAAGACTTGCACAACAAGAAGATATGTTGTGCTACCTTTAGTTTACTTTTGGTCTTACATTAAAACAGAAATTGCCTTGTTTGTTTTATGTTGGCAAGCCTGCTAGATCATGTAATGTTATGAAGTCTCCATTCCAGAACAGCACAGTTAGCATCATTATGAATAAGTGTCTCTCACCTCACACCTGTGCTCCAAGCTTAACTCAGGGATAATGTCTGGAAGATCCAGCTTGTATCTTGCCCGTTAACGAGTTTTCGAGCAGGTGCTCTCAAGCAATCCCAATAATAAACCTTCCCATTGTCACATCACTGTTTATCATAAAAACGTTTTGAAATATCAGAACATGGGGGGAAGGCGAGCACTGCCCTCTTGCTCAGCCCCAGGCTCTGCTAGAGGACAGGATGAAAGTTAGGTGTGTTTATTTTCCCTTTTCCAGGTTTCAAAGTTGAGAATAAATTACTTGCTCTCTGAGTAAGTCTTGGGAAAATGAGAATTTCTTGTTCTTTTTGTTGACATTTTATGCCGATAGACCACAGATCTAGATGAAACCCCCAGCCCAATATCCAATATAGTTTCCCCTGAAGCTCCTTGCAAGGATACCAGAAGCTTAAACCAGAGTGGATTCACTTAATGCATCCAGAGATGTGAATAATTGATGCTTGTATTTCACTTATTATATACATTAGAGCTAAAACTGCACCTGATTGTTAACATTTCATAGAGGAGACAACAATGAGGGATCGCATTTAAATGCTTTGTTGGAGGGGCGCCTGGGTGGCGCAGTCGGTTAAGCGTCCGACTTCAGCCAGGTCACGATCTCGCGGTCCGTGAGTTCGAGCCCCGCGTCAGGCTCTGGGCTGATGGCTCGGAGCCTGGAGCCTGTTTCCGATTCTGTGTCTCCCTCTGTCTCTGCCCCTCCCCCGTTCATGCTCTGTCTCTCTCTGTCCCAAAAATAAATAAAAAAAAAAACAAAAAAAAAACAAAAAACGTTAAATGCTTTGTTGGAGGCATAGGCTGGCAACAGGGCTGTGATGAAAAATCAAGTTTCTTGTCTGTTGGCCAAATTAGAGGGAGGAGAGTGGACGAAAGAGGCAGCCTGAGAAGTGTGGTTGAAAATTCTTGAAGGTACAGACTTCCGGTTATAATGTAACTAAGTCCTGGGGATGTCATGTACAGCATGGCAAGTGTAGTAACAACACGTATTGTAGATTTGAAAGTTGCTACCAAGGTAGATCTTAATCGTTCTCATTGCTAGAAAAAAATCTTTGTAATTGCCTGGTGATGGTTGTTACTACACCTATCGTGGTGATCATTTTGCAAAATATACATATATCAAATCATATGTTATACACCTAAAACTAATACCAATTTGCCTAAAATGAATTCACCTAAAACTAATATAATGTTATATCATTTATATGTCAATGATATCTCAATAAAATGCGGTGGGGAGGAGGGGAAGAAAATCAGTTTGAACTGACGACTAACTTTAAGAAAATTAGATGGTTCTCTCTCTGAGGTTTGCAATAAATGTAAACACATGAATGGGAAAAAGAAAGTTCTTGAAATTTTCTGAACTTGCTTTACTTCGTTGACTAATCCAGGCTTTCCCAATTTGGGCCACTGGCTTCACAGTGTGGCCTGGCACGATGATGTTCCTACTTGTTTCTGAGACCCCGACCCTCAAGAACTCAGTACGTTTTCCTCTCGGAAAGCTTTTGAAAACCATTCTGTGTAGGCTCAGCTCAAATCCCTGATTTCATTTTCTAGGTTTTCGCAATTTATATCCAAGTAAGCCTCCAGTATTTTTCTAGAGACACAGTGAGATAGTGGGGTGCTGTCTTCTCTTGTATACTTTCTTTGTTTGCTTCTGTCGCCTCCCAGAGTAAAAGTCCCTAAAGGATCCAGACCAGGTCTGCTTAAACCAGCTTTGGTTGTCCTCCCATAGCCATGGAAGATTTTAGGACAACCATCTGATAGTAACAGTGAATGGCCAACAGCAGGCATCGAATCACCCTGCTGAAGCATCTATTCCTTTTTAAAAAATGTTTATTTATTTTGAAAGAGAGAGAGCGAGAGAGCGCACATGAGCAGGGGAGGGGAAGAGAGAGGGATAAAGAGACCCCCAAACAGGCTCAGCACAGAGTCCAACATGGGGCTTGATCTCATGAACCATGAGATCACGACCTGAGCTGAAATTAAGAGTTGGATGCTCAACCCACTAAGCCACCCAGGCACCCCCTCTATTCCTTTGGAATGAACACAGTGAGGAAGTAGCAGGCTGGCCTCCAAAGAAATATACCAGAATATTTGGTTGGTTGATACAAGTTCTTCAATGATGATGGTGATGACTGAGCACTTAGCGGATGCTAAGGATTACACCAGGAGCTCCACACATTCCCTCTAACCCTCTCGACTGTTCTATGTGCTAGGAGTACATCACATTACTCGAATTTTGCAAATGATAAAAAAGGGAGATTGACTGGCTCCAGGCCACATGACACTAAAGAGGTTGAATCAAGATTCAAATTCAGATCAGACTGAATGAAAAGTTGTTTTGTCTTTGACTTTATCCATTCTTGTCCATTAAATAAACAAAGTCAAGATTATGGGTGCTTTTGCTTTTGAAAAGCTGGAGAGTCTTGTTTTTGGAAGAGTTTATTGAGAAGGTAATTGCCTGTGACTACAGTGACAGATGCTATATAAATGGAGAGACTCCTAGATAATGAGAATGTATATTCTGAGACTGTGTCCAACTGCTAAGAGTCAACCCACCTCTCCTCTTCACATATTGCTAAGGTGAAGCAGGTGACCATATCAATGAAAAATGAGGTATCCTTAGATGCCCCAAGGCAGAAGGCTGAGAATCAGTGTTAGTTATACTTAGCAGATTTGAGGGTATCACCTGCTAAGGAGTACAAAGGACAAAACAAAATCCATTATTATCAGTTTAGAGGTTGGCAAAATGACCCTGAGAAGCACAGGTTCTTACAAAGACATTCCTTTTAAGCTACTATATTAACTTTTCTATCTATTCACCCATCTATCCATTCACTTATTCATACACTCATTCATTTATTCAAAAACTATTTACTGTCTACTGTATATAAAGCAGAGTCCTAGATATGGGGACCTGCTGTGTGTGTGTGTGTGTGTGTGTATGTAAAGATGAATCAGACACAATTATTGCCTCTAAGGAACTTACTGACTAGTATAATGTTTAACTTTACAAAATCTGTATCCCCCATCTACCCGCCATAAAAATATACATAAATATACATTTACATTATGGGCTGGTATACATACACATGACTCAAATTTTTGTTAAGCAATATTTACCCTTCATACCTATACCATACTCTAATATTTTCTATTCTAGCCTACTTCAGCATTCTATTTCAATAAAGACAGTGCAGTTTGCATGAGAGAATGATACAGTGCTTCAGACAGAGATTTATAGGTGTGTATATCCACATTTGCACAGTTGTATGGAGTCAGCAGGAAAGAAACCAAGTAAACCTTTTTGATGACGAGGTACTGAGAAGTACCCCAGGTGGGACCTGGAAAGATAGGATGAAAGGCAGCCAGGAGGAAGAGATCAGTGGCCATCTAGGAAGGAGGCAGAGAAGCACAGAAGTGAAACATGGGCTCATAGAGGTGGAGGGGGGAAGAAAGACAGGTGGTCTTTCAAAGAGTGAAAGGGTGTGAAATGAAGGTTTCTACCAAGAAAATTAAAGGCCCAGGGTTGTACTTAGGGAAGATTCATCAGATAGGATCAGAAGAGAAAGAACTGGCGACAGTCTTTCAACTCTTTGTTTTACTCATTTTGCAACCCCCCCCTCCCCCCGCCCCCACCAACCTTGCCATGGGAACTTCTGCTTGCACATGAACCTCACAGTGCAAAGGCCCACCCTCATCTGCATGAGAAGCAAACCAAGAATCCAGCAGAAGACTGGCAGGAAAGTGGACTAAGAAAACTCAAAATCTCACATGCTATATAAGTACTTGGAAATGATGAGTGAAATATATGATTCTTTCAAAAATGCCGAAGTAAGTACACAAGAAATGAGAAGGGAAATTAAAAGCAAGAAGTTATGAGGTGACATGGTAGCTGTCCTGGGAGAGGATTACTGGTCTCATTAGCCTACAGGCCTTTTTTGTTGTCTACCTGGGGACAGGAAACAAAGCTGTGGGCCTTTGAGAGGTGGGACATTGGAAATAAGACACTTAAGTCTAGTTCTAAGCAATGAAACAATGGGCAGGGGAAAATCTATCCACTGGCACAGGAAGATGAAAAGATGTTCCGGCAGTCCCTGCCTGGATTCTGGGTAACAACAACAACAACAACAACAACAACAACAACAACACCTTCCCTGAGAATTTGAAATCATAGTCCCAAGTACTACATGAGTTTGGGGTTTGCTTTTATCACCTTCTAGATACATAAACTCCCAAGCCAACATAATATTTGGCCCCAGATAATGATAACTCTGGGACTAATCTAAAGGGGACACAGAGGTGTCTAGGTGGCTCAGTCTGTTAAGTATCCTACTCTTGATTTTGGCTCAGGTCATATTTCACAGTTCATGGGATCAAGCCCCAAGTTGGGCTCTGTGCTGGCAGCATGGAGCCTGCTTGGGATTCCTTCTCTCCCTTTCTCTCTGTCCCTCCTCCACTCACCTTCTCTCTCTCTCTCTCTCTCTCTCTCTCTCTCTCTCTCTCTCTCTCTCCTTCTCTCTCAAAATAAATAATCATTAAAAAAATAAAAAATAAGACACACAAAAAATGTACGTTTAAGGTGATCAAAGACATAGAATAGAAACTGTAAACTTAAGAAACAAAATACACCTAAATAGATTTTAAAAGACAAGCAAACAGCACTCCCAGAAATGAAAAATACAGTAACCAAAATTATAATTCTTAATAGGCAAGTTAAACAACAGATTAGACATAGCTCAAGAAAGTATTAATGAATTGGAGATAGGCCCGAGAAAATTACTCAGACTGCAGTAGCAAGAGATAAAAATAATAAAAGAAGGGTAAAAAGATATGAAATACAGCATGAGAATGTCTAATATATATTTAATAGGGATGCAAGAAAAAGAGAAGAGGGAAAATGGAAGAATGGCAACATTCAAATAATTAATAACTAAGAGTTTTCCAGAACTGATGAAAGACATAAACCATCAATTCAAGAAGCATGAGAGTCTCCAACAAGAAAATAAAATAATGCCACATCTACACACAGTGTAGTGAAACTTAAAAACACCATAGACAAAGAGAAAAACCATAAAAGCAAACGGGACAAAAATCAATAATCCAGAAATAACAAGTCAACCAAAGACTTTCCCCCAGCAGTGATAGTGGCAACATAGTGAAATATATCACCAAAAGTCTAGAGGGAGAATAAATGTCAAAGTAGAATTCTATTCCCAGCTGAACTATTACTGATAGCTGAGGGATAAATAAAGACCTCTTAGATAAATAAGACTGAGTGATTTACCACCCACTGACTCTTACTTAAATAATTACAGAAAACATACTTTGGGAAGAAGAAAATTTATGTATTTATTTAAAAAATATTTTTTTAAAGTTTATTTATTTTTTGAGAGAGAAATAAAGTATGCATAAGTGGGGGAGTGGAAGAGAGAGAGGGAGACACAGAATTGGAAGCAGGCTCCAGGCTCTGAGCTGTCAGCACAGAGACTGATGGGGGGCTCAAACTGCTGAACTGTGAGATCATGACCTGAACCAAAGTTGGACGTAACCGACTGAGTCACCCAGGGGCCTTGGGAAGAAGAAAATGTAAACAGAGGGAAAGAGTAGGAGACAAAAGGAATGAACATCCGTATTATTTTTTTCTATACTTTTTAAAATTTGAAATAAAAATTTTAAAAAGCCACAGATAATCCAAGTTAGCTTGTTTAAGACACTTGGCATGGGAAAGGTAAAATAATGGTAGGACTGGGCAAAAGCAAATGCTATCAACTAAGCCCATGAAGTGGGGCGCCTGGGCGGCTCAGTCGATTAAGCGTCCAACTTGATTTCAGCTCAGGTCATGATCTCACGGTTCATGAGGTTGAGCCCTCACGTTGGGCTCCGCACTGACAGTTTGGAGCCTGTTTGGGACTCCATCTCTCCCTCTCTCACTGCCCCTCCTCTCTTTTCTCTCTCAAAAATAAATAAATAAACTTAAAAAAAAAAAAAACTAACCCCATGAAGCAATAAAAGTAAAGTAAAATTACTGACTAATCCACAAATATTAATAGATATGACCTGAGCATCTTTTGAGCACAAGGAACAATACTGCTAAACTAGTGAAGAATGTTTGCAAAGAAAAACAAGCTAAAATGTAATTTTGGTAGAATATTTTTCCTTCCTGTCTTTTATTTTCATTAAAGTTAGCTATTTGGACATTGGAAACTCATAGATACAACTTTAATTTTGATGCTGTGTATAACTGATCCCACGCAGGCTGATGTGGAATTTTGAAGAACTTAGTCTTTTGAAAGTAAACTGAAAAACAGAGATTCCTGAGTATTGCCATAAGTAATAAATCTCTACTTCCAACTTTTTGAAATGTACCCTTACCATTCCCCTACAAGTTCCAATTACATTAAAGAAAAAGAAAACAACTTTGTGCTTTGATACAAAGCTACATAAACTCAGGCTTTTAAAGGATTCAATGTCTTTCAAATAGACCTATCTGAGCAAGAGAAATAGTAGCGAGCCTTTATTGGAATTCACTTTAAATGTATTATACAAACATCAAAAATAACACCTCTTGGGGTGCCTGGGTGGCTCAGTCAGTTAAATGTTTGACTCTTGATCTCCGCTCAGGTCATGATCTCCTGGTTTGTGAATTCGAGCCCCGTGTTGGGCTCTGTGTGGGCAGTGTGGAGTCTGCTTGGGACTCTGTCTCTGTCTCTCTCTCTCTCTCTGCTCCTCCCATGCTCACGCTCCCTCCCTCTCTCTCTCTCTCTCAAAAAAATAAATAACACCTCTTGCTATGGCTACAGAACTAACAAATGCACAGTAACATTTTTTGAATCCAGCAGTGAGCCGCAAAATCGACTCACGTGTATTGCCCCGTAAGTGCACAAGTACAAGGACAAAAATTACCAAGCATTTTTCAGCAGACCAGAAACGGATATGGCACGGAAGCTTACGTCTCTGCCAAAAAGTACAGGGGGAAATAGCCCCTTTTTATGAAAAGCAACAATACTGAAATTTGATTGATACATTTCTTGAACATAATGTTCTTCTACCCGGCACTCAGCATCCAGTGGCCTGTCACTCTAGGCCCACAATAAAGATTTGCTGGTGAAAAGGACTTACACTTTTTCTTTCCCATTTTTCCTGTTTAGGGACGTTTAAGGCGTCTCACTGAAAGGAACAAAATTGTCTACCTCTAATTAAAAGAATGCTATGGCACATAGTAGAGTTTTAGACGTGACGTTTACTCCAAAAAGAAAATGCCATCCAGACAAATGCCAAGCTGAGTGAAGAAAAAGTTAGCCCCAAACTACCCCACTTAATAAAGTTTCAAATAATGGCATTTAAACTATTATTTTGGAAAGAGGGATGGCTCAAAAGATGTCAGCGCCTAGTCTTAGCATCTCTTTAAACTTTGGTACAACCTCCCAGCTCCTTAGGGAAATGCACTATGACAAACAATTTCAGAGACCCTGATCTGCCAGGTGAAGGAATAACTCCTCCTTGTGCCTTATTGCTCTCTCCTCCTTAAACTCCCCCGTGACCTCTGGACCCAAGCTGGCTTCCCACCCTCCGCCAGGGGAGGGAGTCCGGGCAGCCTCAGAATCTACCCAGGTGCTCAGAGGGTTCCAGGGATCAGCACAATTTGGGGCAATGAGAATTTGGATACTTGATCTTTGGCCAGTTTAAGTTATAGGAGAGCCCTGTGTTGATTGGTTGTAAGACATTAAAGAAGGTATCTTCACGTGAGGACGTTCACGTGAGGACGTCCACGTAAAGACGCAACAGAGTGTAGAGGGTTCACAGGCGGGCTCTGAAGGTACTAGGCTTGAGTTCATATCAACACCGTGTGGCCTTAGGCAACTACTTCGCCCTCTCTGTGCCAACGTTTCCATCTGTAAATGGGGATATAAATACTACCTACCTGAGGTTATTGTAAAGGTTAAAGGAGACACTAAATGAAACACAGTGCCAGGCACATAGTAAGTACTCCAGAAATATTAGCTATTATTAGCAGAAAGAGTAGCAGAAAAATAAATTTCAAAAATAAGTCAATGTGGAAAAGGTACCGTACTGAGGTTTAAATGATTAAAACTAAAAAACCAAGAAACATTCCCTAATAGGAAGGTAGAATTCATAAAGATAACCTCCACTGATGTAATAAAAACTTTAAAATGCAAAATTTGTAACCGTCAGGCAACCATATACTTAACAAATATTCTTGAATTTTGTTTCCCAACTCTTCAATTGTGATTCTTACAAAGGTCATTTTTAACAGATGATGTCGAACATCATCTGCTATGTATTTGTTTAGAGACTTGTTGTGGGTTTAACACCATCATACTTAATTATTTTAAGCTCTGGTGCTGCAAAGCAAACCTCTCAGCGTCTTCTTATGCCCCAGGATCCTCTCAGGAGGTACAAAGCCGAGCTTCATAGAAAAAGCTGTGTCACTCTGGATTCCTTGCCTTTTCTCCTACTGTGTTTCTCCCGCCAAGGTCAGAAAACAAGTAATCTGAATCTGCCCATTGGCCTTTCTTCCTTCCTGACTGTCCTTTTGAGGTTCAGTACTCTGTCTTTAGAGCCCTTGTTAGAGCAATTAACATAAGGCTGAAACACATGCCTTATTTTGTAGCAGAATCATCTGCAAAGAAAGATACTGACGTCCACGGACATTATCTGTCTAATAAGGGACCTAAAGGTAAGTGAGCCGAGGATCTCCTGTCCTCCGACTTTCAGAAAACAAAGAGGTGTTTCTAAATGACTCACCAAATAACTTCTTCAGACAATAGATCGCTGAGACCCAAGTTCTCAAACTGGAAGTCCAGGAAGCCACTTGAAGAATGATTTTTTTTTCTCATTTACTTTAAAAACAGACAAAAGATTCCGACTCAAGTATAAATGCATGGCAGGGACTCTGAACACAGTTTTTCTAGGACTCACACTTCCTGTTGTTAAATTATGCTTATTACTGTTCAAATGCAGTAATGAAACATGCCACAGAAATGTATTTGCTAAGGATTCTTTTAAAGTCCTTGACTGTCATTTTTTTTTAAGTTTATTTATTTTGAGAGAGAGAGCATGAGTGGGGGAGGGACAGAGAGAGAGAGAAAGACAGAGAGAATCCCAAGCAGGCTTCACACTGTCAGTGCAGAGCCTACAAACCGTGGGATCATGACCTGAGCCACGATCAAGAGCTGGAGTCTCAACTGACTAAGCCACCGAGGCGCCCCTCTCATTTTTTTCCCCTCTAAATCGGGAAACTTAATCATAATCTTTAAAAAAAAAAATCACCTGTGGAATCAAAAACATCTTTGGAAATCTGGGGGAAAACAATCCATCTTTCCTCAGAGCTTTAAAGTCTATATTTAGTATAAAGACGAATTGAAACAGGTGTCGTGGCGCATACTCACCAGAGGCTCTGCCATGATGATGCGAATCTTGCGCTCAGCCTGAGTGGTAAAGTTGACGAATAAACTCTTGAGGACATATTCTCCTGGTTTGCTGTCTGGGTCCACGTTGATGGGTAACATGGTTGGCGGCCCTTTCTCTCTCTGTGTGCCAGAAACAGGTGGAACCGGAGGCTTGATATAACCGTTGCCAACTGGAGAAGCTGAAAAATACAACAGATGTTCTTACCGGCTGAAAATAACATCCTAAATATCCAGATTGGCTGTATTAAGCCATCAACGTACGGATATGAATCATATGAAGAATGCTGCATTTGATGTCATAACCTGGCCGTGTTCTTTAGGAATGGTGTCAGGGGCACTTGAGTGGCTCAGTTGGTTAAGTGTCTCACTTCAGCTCAGGTCACGACCTCACAGTTGGTGGGTTCAAGCCCCGCATCTGGCTCTGTGCGGACAGCTCAGAGCCTGGAGCCTGCTTCAGATTCTGGGTCTCCCTCTCTCTCTGCCCTTCCCCAACTTGTGCACTCTCTCTCTCTCTCTCTCTCTCTCTCTCTCTCTCTGCCTCTCTCTCTCTCTCTCAAAAATAAATTAATTAAAAAAAGAAATGGTGTCAGAATGTAACTATTTTGATTACATTAAGTTTGCAGTATGCCATGTTTGATAATCTCAAAGTATTTCTGGTTATTACATTGCTTTAGGTAAACTATGTTTCTTTTTTAAATTTTTTTAATGTTTACTTTTGAGAGAGAGAGAGAGAGAGAGTGCAAGTGGGGGTGGGGGGAGCAGAGAGAGAGGGAGACACAGAATCCAAAGCAGATTCCAGGCTCTGAGCTGTCAACACAGAGCCCAATGTGGGGCTCGAACCCATGAACCATGAGATCATGACCTGAGCTGAAGTTGGATGCCCAACCCACTGAGCCACCCAGATGCCCCTAGGTGAATTATGTTGTAAGCATACAACATAATTGTTGATGTTGAACTATGAATCCTACAACATTTAAGATGTTTTTTGCTTGTTTTTTATGTGCCAGGGAAATGGACTAAGAAAATGTATATGGAAAAAAAGTGATTTCCTGTCCTGGTTTTCCTAATGGCCAGGAGCTCTCCATGCTTCATTCTAAACAAAGAAAAGACTTCTGGGGTGGTGACTTCCAGAAGTTTCCATGACCCAGAAGTTTCAGAAGCCCATTTGGCTCTTGCTCCTGAAAGAGATGCCCCTCTTGAAAGATTAAAGGCTCAGGCAGTGCCCCATCTATGCCATCCGAGATGTGCATTTGACTTTTCACTCACGCCACCATTCAGCTCAAGTTGGGATACCTCTCCTCACCTCTTCCAAAATGTGCAGGTTCCCTGCTTGGATTAGATCTTGAACAGAGGCAGCTGTGAGAGTCCCCAGTGAGTGGCCTCCTTTTAGAATGCAACAGAGTCAGACAAGTATTTTAATTTGATAGAGAAAGCAATTTTTATTCGTAAATGAAAATTTCACGTCTCTCTACTTTTTACTGCACTCTGGCACGTCAAACTCTAACATGCGCTATCTCCTTCCACCTAAGTACTTGTGACACGGTTGGTCATGATAGCCAATGAAAGAAATGTTGAGTTAAGTGGCTTAGGACAGGATGATGATAAAGTAACTTTTTTAAAGTTTATTTATCTTGAGAAAGAGAGAATAGGGGAGGAGCAGAGAGAGAGAGAGAGAAAATCCCAAGCAGACTCCACACCGTCAGCATAGAGCCCAATGCAGGGCTCGATCTCACGAACTGCGAGGTCATGACCTGAGCCAAAATCAAGAGTTGGACGCTTAACCAACTGAGCCACCCAGGTGCCCCAACAAAGTAGACTTTTAAAAGGAAGACTCTCCAGCTCAGGGTGGCTGAATATGGAGATTAAAGAAAAGATAAAGAAAAAAGGGGACTTCATTTGGATGCTGGTTTGGATAGTAAGAGAAGGGTGGCCTGTCACTGATAATGAAAGAGGAAAAAAGTTCTCCAGGAAAGCTGAATACTTTTCTCAAAACTGAAAATAAACTCAAGAAAAAAAAAAATTAAAAAAAAAAAAAAAAAAAAGAAAAAGGGGTGCCTGGGTGGTGTAGTCGGTTAAGCGTCCGACTTCAGCCAGGTCACGATCTCGCGGTCCGTGAGTTCGAGCCCCACATCGGGCTCTGGGCTGATGGCTCGGAGCCTGGAGCCTGTTTCCGATTCTGTGTCTCCCTCTCTCTCTGCCCCTCCCCCGTTCATGCTCTGTCTCTCTCTGTCCCAAAAATAAATAAAAAACGTTGAAAAAAAAAATTAAAAAAAAAAAAAAAAAAAAGAAAATAAACTCAAGTCTTCTCTTCCCTTCTTTCTATCCCAAGTAAAATTCTGAGGAAGCCAATGAAAAATTGTATTTATTTCATCGGATGACAAACACGTCCTTGTGTTAGGGTCTATCTCCTCTTTCTCTATGCTTTCTCTCTAATCCATTCGACCTGCCACACAGTTGAGGGGTCCCTTACATCTGGAGGATCTTCCCATATCTCAACTACCACCACACTTTATGGCTTCTCAAGTTATAAAACTAAAACATGTTTTATGTATATTATTCCATTTCTTCTCCATTCTTATGAGCTCCATCCTGGTCCAGGCCTTTGGAAACTTACGGCTCAATTACTATAGCAGCCTCTGTGCTGACTTTATTTCATTCCTTTCATATACCAAATTTTTCTTTACCATGGCTTTACATTTTTTTTCAGTTTATTTATTTATTTTGAGAAAGACAGAGACTACGTGAGCAGAGGAGGGCTAGAGAGAGAGGGAGAGAGAGAGAGAGAGAGCGTCCCAAGCAGGCTCCACACCATCAGTGCAGAGCCAACACGGGGCTTGAACTCACGAAACCATGAGATCACGGCCTGAGCAGAAACCAAGAGTTAGACGCTTAACCAACTGAGTCACCCAGGTGCCCCTTCACCATGGCTGTAATTATAACTTTTTTTTTTTTCTCAAGATTTTCACTGGCTCTTAATTACCATCCAGCCTTCACACATGGTCTGGTTTTGATAGCCTTCAGCAGTTTGCTTCCACCCTGTCCCCAAGCCAGGCTGATACCCTGGCTGGCCCAGGAGCACACTCTTCTTCCCTATGCCTTCCTCCTTTCTCTCTTTCTGCTCCTTTCCACTCTTCTCTGATCATCTAACTCTCTTGTCCTTTCAGAGCCACGTGTAGATCGATCTCCACAAAACCTACCTCCACCTGCCCACTCTTCCCTGGTAAGTCTGTATTACCAGATTTAGACACTTAACTCATGTTCTTTGGCCTCTTACATCCTACATTACCTAAGAAAGACTCAGAAGATAGCTGACAAGAGAAGTAATCATCAGTTGGTCACACAGTTTTGCCAAGGCTTGGCCCCGTAACTGAACCATATACTCTTCTCCGTGTTATCCTCTGAAAGTTCCCGAATAAGACTGTAGCCTCCTAGTCTAATACAGAGTTCTTTATACAGATAATACTCAGTAGATCTCCTTAAATAACTACCTGAAATGACACCTTACTTTATTTCTGTACATCTTGACTCATAGGGAGAGAGCTCTCAGAGACGAATCAGTAGTTAGAGTCATTAAAGGGAGAGGGTGCAGTATTTTTTTTTTTTCCAACGTTTTTTATTTATTTTTGGGACAGAGAGAGACAGAGCATGAACGGGGGAGGAGCAGAGAGAGAGGGAGACACAGAATCGGAAACAGGCTCCAGGCTCCGAGCCATCAGCCCAGAGCCCGACGCGGGGCTCGAACTCACGGACCGCGAGATCGTGACCTGGCTGAAGTCGGACGCTTAACCGACTGCGCCACCCAGGCGCCCCGAGGGTGCAGTATTTGCAAGGAAGAGTCATTAGTTAAACAGCACTTGAAGCTGCTTCCTAAAAGGCATGATTGATTCTAATCGGACATATTCAAAATCAGGTGATGCAAATGAAGTTCTGGCCACTCCTCTGCCTTCACCTGCTTTTCCTCAGTGGAGGTGCCTTTTGGAAATGGGAAGCCTGGGATCCCAAGACCAACTTAATAAAGGGACTAAGGTCTCCACGGGGTGTTTTCCTCATGTTTCCAGGGCATTGTGCCATAGGGCTGGAGATTGGAATAGAAACTGAGAAAGTCTAAGTGAAGGACAATCTTTCATTACCTTTAGTTTTCCACAGGATTTAATCCATTTCTAGAAGACAGCACTAATCAGCTTGCTGTAATACGTAATTGCAAGATCAGATCCATAATTAAAAGACTCTGGGGCCTAAAAGTCCCGACCCCAGTGAGAGAAATTTCAAGAGTGACCTCCGGCAGTCTTCTGAAATGTTGCGTCTTGAACCAGATAGCTGAACTCCAGATACCAGGATGTGTCTCTGATGAATATTCCATTTAAACGGCCAAGGTACCAATTCACTGCTGTCATAAAAAAAAGTTAGTCACCTGTACCTCAGAGCCAGACATCCTTGTGAGTGCAAGAGTCTACACAGCCTTGGAGAGGAACTATCCTAGCCCAGCAGAGCCCTGTGCCAGAGCTGAAAGAGATTCAAGGGGAGGGCGCCCATCATTCCTGTTTTAAACAGAGCAGCGGGGCACATAGAGATGCAGTCAAATTTAATGGGATAAATGTCCTTGAACGAGACCCACTCTGTTTTAATAGCTCTCTGTATCCTACCGTAATTGATTCATAACAAATCCTAGCCTTTTGTCGGAATAATTTTCAAAAGTAAACATATGACGTAGCACCTTTCAGGAGCTCAGTTATTTGGTGACAATACATATTCCCTGGTAGTCAAAATTGAGTCACAAAGTCTCTACTAGTCTAAATATGAGAACATTACCACTAGAAAACATCATTAGATTTTTCCCTGTGTACTGGCTTTTAATCTACACATAATTAAGATCCACTGTCCAGTTTTGAAGTTCACAGTAGTCTGGAAACAGAAAATTACAAGGAAAGATGCAACATCTTGGGTAGAAACCCTAATAGCAAAAGAAGGCTGGGGGGAAGGCACTACTCTAAAAAGGCTCCGTAACTTAAAAATGCAGTTGTGTGAAGCCATTTGGCACAAGGCCACAGAATCAGACACTCTGACAAGTGCGGGGGCAGTGACAGATCCATCTAGCATGTTGTCACAACTAATATTCATGATGATGACCTTAAGTCCTATGGAAAAGCTAAAATCAGTTTGATATGTAGTCCTGTATTTGAGAAGGTGGGAAGAAGAGTGATGTAAATTTCCAAAAGGTAAGCCTAAAAAAAAGGTTTGGGGTATAAAGGGTAAATAACAACCTTAAGAATTTCACTCTGAATTGATCTCTTTCTTCATAGGTCTGATTTTTTTTTTTTTTTGAGAAAAAGAGAGAGAGAGACAGAGGGGGAGAGAGAGAGAGAGAGAGAGAGAGAGAGAGAGAGAGAGAGAGAGAGAATATCTTAAGCAGGATCCATGCCCAGAGTAAGCCCTACTCGGAGCCCTGATCTCATGACCATGAGATCAGGACCTGAGCCAAAACCAAGAATAGGTCGCTCAACTGACTGACCCACCCAGGTGCCCCCATAAGTCTAATTTTTAACTGGAACTTATTTTTTATTGCAACAGACAAACCAGCAATGCAGTAATAGTCACACTTTGGCCCCTTTTTGGCTCTGCCGAAGCAGGCATTACTGTCTGAATCGACTCTTCCCACCACGGTGTTGCCACTACTTTCTGTCCAGCCAGGCAAGCAAGTCGGCCGGAGGTCAGGATTCCCTCCCAGACTTCGAGGAGACCGTGCCATCCATGGTGCCTCCATGGTGGGGCCTCTGGAAATAGGGATCCCTGATGATGAAAGGGTCCTGACAGGTCACTGTTATCTTCCCCAACTAAAAAGACATGTTGAAGGAACGATTTGATTTGCTAGATTAAACACTTTCTCTCATTTAAATTTTCCTGCATGTGATAAATTTTTGAGCTTCCTCTCCATCTGCTTTAACCATCTCTCCTTCTCTTCTTCAGCTCATCTCCCTATTTGCACACATCAGCTCAACGTCCCTAGGAAGTCACTCAG
The DNA here is from genome assembly GCF_028018385.1 of Neofelis nebulosa. NCBI lineage: Eukaryota > Metazoa > Chordata > Mammalia > Carnivora > Felidae > Neofelis > Neofelis nebulosa. The sequence goes on from NC_080782.1 coordinate 232,762,934, forward strand.
ACCTGGGTTCCTGTGGGCGGGGAACGGAGGCATGGGCCACAAGGGCATCACGTTATTAAACAGAACCTTCCTTACTGAAAGGAATTTGCTTTCTGTTTAGATTTTCTCATTGACATTTTCCTCTTGGATTTGACACGTTCTAATTTTTCTCCATTGCCTTCTTGTGTCTTAAACGGGTTGTGCCGATGCCATTATTTTAGCCCAAATTCGGTTTCTGTTTGGGTTTGCAGGATGGCTTCAGGAGCTTCTTCCCCTTGTTCCCCGAGTCTCTATTTCTTCTAGTAAGCAGGGCCCATTCCTTAGTCTGGAAGAAATCTGTTTGAGGCTTTTGTGGCCCATTCATTAGCTCTTTATTAGATCTATTTCTAACTGCAAACGATGATCTCCTGAACGTGACTATTTTTTTCCCCAGTGTCATGGACTAATAACATGATTTTTAGGCTGGCCGCTCTTAGCTGGCTAAGGTCTTCAGTAAACTTTCCCTGAATTGCCAACATTTCCAGGAATTATTAACTTCCAAACTGCGACACCAATACAAATACCCCACAACTCATAGTTTGGCTACGTTTTTATTATGTCACTGCGAGGAAAGTTAATGTTACAACGAGTTTCCTCATATGAACGTCCCAGAGGCTGTAAGTGGCCCCACATGTTACAGGACAACAATTGGTTTTCTCAGTCAGATTTTCAGAGAAGTGGATCCCCTCTCTTGTTAAGGCTGTCATTCATTCGTTCACTCATTCATTCCGACCAATATTTCTTTAACGAGTACCTGGGTTTCCAGCACTGTTCTAGGCCCTGGGAAGGTAGCAGTCAACAGATAGTTCCCGCCCTCACAGAGTTTACGGTTTGCTGAAGCAGGACCATACAGTCCGCGATGTTTTGTACACACACACGCACATATACACCGCAAGTCAAACTGCAAGTCAGGTCGCAGTACGTTCAAAAATGAAGGGAAATTAAACACAGTGAGGGAATAGAGGTTCAAATGTTGGGTTTGGAACTGCCGCGGAGAGCAACGAGAGCCGTGTGCATTCTTGGTGTCTAAGGAAATCCAAACACACTTGGCTTGGGCAGGATCTGCTTCTCTGACCCATCCCTTTGTCCTGCCCATTTTTGCGTCTGTTCTGGTTGGGAATGAGAATTTTAACCAGGCTGTGAAGAGCATGAATCAAAATGCCCATTGGACGTGCAGCCTTTTCACCTCCCCTCACAAGGTATATAACTCAGGAAAGAGGCCCATCCTTGCCGGCTTTTTTCCCCACTTATAAAGACAGACAAGCGCAGAGTTAGTTGTTGACAATATTCAGTGCTTGCTCTGATGTTCCCAGAATGGGAATCAGACTCTGAGCGTTTGAAATAAAGAAGAAATGGTTTCCTTTTCTTTTGAAGTGCCCCTGAGATTATATGGCGGTCACTGTTCAAAGTCGCTACTCCTCTTAGAAATGGAGGTCCGTTTAAACAACTCTACTTCCTACAGATCACTGTAACCTATCTTTGAACACAGGAGTAGATTGATTAGATTTCTTTGTTCACAGTTGGATATGTGTTATTCTTTCTGCCAGTTCTCAGCCCCTCATTCGTTTTGTGGGTTCTAAGGGCAAATCCTGTCAGTACCCAAGTGCTGGGATCCTTCTTGAAGACTTGATGTTTCCCCCCCAATCCCTCTTTTCCTGTAAGACTTTTTCTGTTTACTGGCATTACAGGAACATTTCATAAAACATAACAAACCCAGAATGACGCAGCTACTGTGAGAACATGTCACACTGTGTATAGAACTATAATAAATTGTCCACTAATGCATTTATAAGGGTGCTTAAGAAATGGTATTTTAAAAGGTACTGCAAATACTCAAAGTGACCAGAAACTTAAAAAGTCATGCAAAATACATTAGGATAAAAAGAAGAAAAAATCCTGCAAATGTGATAGGAAGAATTATTTTCCTCTGAAGGGTATTCTTAAGAAACGGAAAATGTTGAGATTTAAAGAAACAATTAGTTTGAGCAACAGAAAAACATTTCTTAACAAAGAGATGGATAACTCTTAATTTTATATGTTTCAAAACTGGTCAAGAAGAGAGTACAAGGCAAAAATACTCAAATGCTTTTTGCCTTGGAAGAAAAATATATTCAATGGCATGGTAGGTTCTTCTTAACTAATTTCTGTAAAATTCTGGTAATGTGAAATGTTCCTTGCGTTTTCATTGATGAAATGCATTCTTCCTTTCTCAGGCTACTTCACTCTCTCCATTCTCTAGTCCTCAAATTGTGTGCCTTCGAGTTTCAGGGTCCACAAGATGGCTCTAAGATAGTTACTGTCTCTTTTTTTTATATATATAAATTTTGTTTTTACGTTTATTTATTTTTGAGAGACAGAGTGAGAGCGTGAGCGGGTGGAGGGGCAGAGAGAGAAGGAGACACAGAATCCGAAGCAGACTCCTGGCTCTGAGCAAGAGTTTAGCACAGAGCCTGACACGGGGCTCAAACCCACAAACCGTGAGATCATGACCCGAGACGAAGTCGGATGCTCAACCGACTGAGCCACCCAGATGCCCCATGATAATGTCTTTAATACTCAAAAATAATCTTGGAAGGCCAACCCCTCTCACTTTTACAGATAAGACCATGTAGGTGAAGAGAGCTTAAGTGTCTGCCTAAGGTCACAGAGTGGTTGACCCAGGATCTGATCCCATGTATATCTTCTGAGCTTCTTGTATGATCCTGAATTTAAAAACAAACCAGTTGTTTATGAGGAAGACTGAATAAAATAAGTTCCCTTACCCACAGTTTGGCCCTGGTATGAGCCAGTGTGGGGACTTCAGGGGACGAAGAAATAAAATACAGATGTTGTGATTTGGAGAATGTGCCAGCCACAGAGGTCCATCCTGCCAAGTTCTCCGTCCCCTTAAACTCGAATGCGTCTTTTAGCTAGTATAAGGGCTTTGGGAAGGCTAAGAGTATAAAACAGAGCCAAGACTTGAAGACCCATAAAATATATGAAATCTGATTACTGACATACATTAGAAAGATCTAGAGACCATTCCTTCCTAGATATACTGATGATATCAACTTTAACTGGTTGTTATTCTAACAAGGAGCAAGTGAACTTCTGTTCAGTCTGCAACCTCTGCACACCATTTTTGTCTTTGGTCTCCTAGAGACTGGATACCCGGGAGAGAGTGAAGGAGTTCAATAAAGAGAAAGTAGGCATCAAGTCACTGCCCTGTTTTCTTTTCTCTCTTCCTTTGACTTACAGTATTTTATCTTACAGAAATGACAGTAACACTTCAATGATTGCCTTTCTAAATGTCTGTCATCTGCTAAGATGCAATTACATGGACCTTCCCCAATTTTCAAAGTAGGTACTGTCATCAGAGCCTGAACAAATGTCTGCCAAGATCTGTGAGCAAAGGAAGATGAGGTTACATTGACATTTCAAGGTCCTTTCTCACCAAAAGGAGATCGAATAACCTTCTAGAGGCAGGATAATCCTGAATTTCAACTTCCTTCTTCTCAGCAAAACAGACAAACTGCTCTCATTCATGTGCCCTCCACTGACTGGCCTCTCTTCCTTCTCTCCTTTTCTTTTCTTCTCCATTTTCTTCCTCTTCTGGTTTATTTTGTGCAGCACAAATCTCATTAATTTGAATGCATTAAGTCAAACTTTAGGATAAACTGGACAAGGCTTTGTATTTTGTTTTTAATGGTAACTTTCAAAAGGCTATGCTGATTTACAATGTGAATCGGTGGTGATCAGAATCTCGGCATGTCAGATTTGCCTGGAAGGCTGCACCCCACCTGATTCAGCAGGTCTGGGATGGGGCTCAATAACCTGCATTTCTAACCAGTGATAATCAGTTCTAACTAATTCTAACTAGGCATAACCGGATTATGCCAATGCTGTTGGCCCAGGAGTATAGTTTGATGTCTCTGATATAAATAAATGGGAAAACAAAGAGGACTAATTAATCCAGTTAATAACATTGTTTTTCATTCCATTTGCCTATAGATATGCTTCATTAACTTTAACTAAGTTAATGCTCTGGAGGCAAAACATAGGAAGAACACCAAATGGGGAGTCAAAGGTCCTAGTATGGCTCTATATGAACTTGGGGGATGAACTTGCACCAACTGGGCTTCAGTTTCCTTATCTGTTATTTTTAAAGAATCCAGGCCAGGTTGTCCTTTCTAGCACCAGTATTCATTCTATGACTATATAAAATATATAGTCAAAATTAATAAAACATCACTTATTCAATACTTGCACAGTTCAAAGAATTAACACTTACCCATCAACAGATGAATGGATAAGGAAGATGTGGTATGGATGTATGTGTACATATACCTACGGTGCATGTTTCATGGCATTTGTGACAACATGGATGCACCTGGAGGGTATGATGTTAAGTGAAATAAGTCAGACTGAGAAAGACAAACACCGTATGATTTCACTCACATGTGGAATCTAAAAAAAAACAAGCAGAATCAAACCTATTAACACAGAGAACAAACTGATGGTTGACAGAAGGGTACAGGGATGGTCAGAATGGGTAAAGGGGAGCAGGAGGTACAGTCTTCTGGTTATGGAGTGAATACGTCACAGGGATGAAAGGCACAGCATAGGGAATATAGTCAATGGTACTGTAATTGCTTGTGTGGTGACAGATGGGAGCTACACTTGTGGTGAGCATAACATATAAGCTTGTGGAATCACTCTTGTACACCTGCAACTGATGTTAACATTGTATGTCAGCTATACTCAAAAATTTTTTTAAAGATTAACACTTGCTTTCCCTTGAATTAATATGAATTAGTGAGATTCTATCATCTATCCTCTCTATGTGGGAAAGCTTTACGAATTATCCTAACCTTTCCCCTTATTCTCTGGCTCCACTCCCTTTCCTGAGACTAGCTAGTGAGACTAGTCCTGACCACTAGCAACTTCCTCTATTATGGGTGGACACACAAGGAAGCCTGTCTTTATTCCTAGTTGTAAACCCAAGACTTGTGTTAACATTAAAAAAGAATTATGTACTGAGAGTCTTTCACAAAACCCTATACTAACTAGGCATTATCTCTTTTCTAGGCCATCGATTAGCCAGACATTATGGAATAGATGGCACTCGACCCAGGTCTTGAAGGATTCTGATAGGTAGAGATGAGAAAGGGGCAACCCAGGCACAGGGAATAGCATGGCAGGTGCACGCGTCTGCTAAGAATCTCTCCTCGTTCCTCCCTCCTCTCACCCTCCTACCACACATCCCTATCCTAGCACGCATGTTCAAACTTTCTCTTCACTAAGGGACTGTAAAGTCCTCAAGAACAAGATTACATCTTGTCTTTATTCCATGTATTTAGCACAGTATCTGGCATAACTAATTAAACAACTGTGCTTGCTTAATCTTTGTTGAATGGAACCCATCTGATTCCATAATACAGTCTTCGTGTGAATGAAATAATGGAGCAAGTACATATATATGAAAAACTTAAACTCTCAAGTCCTATAAAAAAATAGAGGTGTTTAGTTCTTATTATTAGAATTAAGGTTTTGAAGGGCAAGCCAATGTGAGTTTAGACTATATTTGGAGGACAATTGGGAGTTAGCAGATTTCTGGGAAGAATGCTGAGCTGATGTTATTGTGTAGGGTGGGCTCAAGAAGGGCCGTTTGAGGGACAACACAAATTAAAGACCATTGCAGCTACTATGGGAAAAAGAACAAAGATGGAATCTGAAACAGGATAGAAGACAGTGCATCTTACACAAGTGAACCTGAAATCCAGTCCTATCACTATTCCCCAGTAGAGAAAACATGCACCGTAGGTTTCCTGATGCGATGTTACAATAATTAAGGTGTTTAAGAAGCATTTTTAGAGTATCAACTCTAGAAGCCTTTTCAAAATTCCCTACCAGTGGCAAGATATTGGCTAGAGTTATGACACTCAACCACTGAAAATGGTGTTGGCTGTGTACTCCTGAATGACAGAGGGGCTCTCAGGCTCCTACCACTGGAACAGAAATGATTTTGGCAGTGTGGCAGACAGGGAGTTGTAACTTGCCCTATGTCCATGTTCATCAAGTTTTCAAAACATTGTAGCTAATGTCCATTTACCAAAAAAAAAAAAAAAAAAAAAAAAAAAACCAAAACCAAAACCAAACAAAACCAAACAAAAAACAAAACACCATGGGGCTATAGGAACAAGTTAAATGTCACCCTAAGGAAGCAAAGCAGTAATTCAAAGGTACGTACATTTTACAAGAAAACTGCACTAATTTCTACAAGTCAATGGAGGAGATAAAAATGGGTAGGATGATTAAAGACTTAGGAGACAGAACAACCAAATGTAATGTGTGGACCTTGTCTGAATCTTGATGAAAGCAAACCAACTGTTAAAAGACATTTTTGAAAATGACAATCAAAGCAACTTGAATGTGGACTAGAGATTAGGTTACATCAAAGAATGGTGGTCAGTTTGGTTACGTATGAAGTTAGCACTGTGGATAGGTAAGAACGTACCCATATTTTCTAGAATGTACATTGACTGTATGGCATTCAAGGAAACGATACCTATATTTGATTTGAAATGCTTTAACAAAGAGAAAGGAGGTATAACTGAAGCAAATCTGACAAAGCCTTGTTAACTATTGAATGTAAGTGATGGCAATATGTTATATATCGTACTATTCTTTCCCCTTTTGTGTTTGTTTGAAAAATTTCATAATCAAACTTTTTTTTTTTAAAAGATAAGCCTCATTTGTAAAAAGTTCCCTATATCTTCTAAGGGCAATAATGAAGGGATAATAGCATTCCTTCATTATTTCATTGAACTCAACTCAATTAAAAAATACATTGAAAAATCAAACAACACATTTATTCCAGGTTCGATCACATAGGTTTTAATGTTCACTCAGATTTCAGGCCCAACAACATCCTTCCACATTAACTAAATGTGTGGGATGGGTGGTGTGGATCTCACGGGTGTTTACACTTACAATACATGGCCAGGACGAACGCAGGCAGGATGCCATTTACACAGGCATCCTTTATCATACCTATGTTACAATAATATAGTTTGAGCCTTTTCAGAAATATTTGGGTCTCAAAAGTGTCTGAGTGAGATCAGTTAATCAATTCACTAAATGGCAAAGTTCCGCTGATCCTTGATATGCATAAGTTACACTGCAAAATTCTGTGGGGTGGTGCAGAATTCAAAGATAAATTTAAAAAGACCACCTGAGAGATTCAAAGAATGCAGTGCTTTCAACTATAAGATGCCATGAGGCAGTGTCAGGTTGAAAAGCCAACCGATGAGCACATAAAGGTAGGAGAACATTCGTTAACTTATTTATTTCACTGGTTCATTTAATCAGTCATCAAGTATTTACTGAAGGCTCCGAGCACTGGGTCAGCTGCTGGGGGGAGCTGGTAATATGCAGGGAAGACAGGTATTATGTCCAGAAATATAATTACAAAAATGGGAAGTGCCGTGAAGGTTGTTGTAAGAGAGGAGCAGGGGAGACGTATCCTTGACTGTGGGGTCGGGGCGGGACTCTCTGGGATGGTGGCCTTAAAGATGAGACCTAGAAATAACTGACGATAGATACAGTCAAAGAAGGCATCGAGGCTGAAGAGAATGGGGGCAATGGGATTGTAGGAATTCACGTAGGTGGGGGAAAAGGGCACTTGATGGTGTCTCACTTCCTTCTGGTTTTATTAGCGGCTGTTCTGGCCAGCCACTTGATGGCACCTCCCTCTAGCCCTTTACCCAGCTCTGCTCTCCTGCAGGGCACTGACCTCCTGATGATATATGATGACACATTATACACTTGTTTTCTACCTGTCTCCCCTACTCCACTTAAGTGCAACAAGGGCAAGGTATTTGTTCTATTCCTTTTGTAACCTCACCTTCTAGCTTAATACCCAGTACTCAATAAATATTTGTTGCATTAAGGAGTAAGAAAGCATTAAGATATACAAGGTCCTGAATACCCAGCTTAGAAACCCAACATTCAACCCGAGACTCACATTAAGTCTATTGAAAGAGCTATTTCTGCAACCAAGCAAGATGCTGACAAATAAAGCACCAATCTGCCCAGGAGTAGAATACAGTATCACGGATGACAGCCTGTCATTTCCGTAGAGAACTTGACTATTGGTGTACTGAGAATGCCTGGCTTATGGAATCTTTAGAGAGGGTCGTCAAAGTACAGGTTGTGACCCACTACTCGATCATGAAACCTATTTCCTGGGTGCTAACCAGGATGATTTCAATGAAATAGAATAGAAAACTCTACAAGAGAAAATAGTGGGTGATGGCACCCTGCAGAGTGAGGTTAAGTAAGCACTATTTCACAAAACTTGTGTTTTCAGTCTCTGTCTGCGTCTACAGATATGTATGGTGTGTGTGTGTTCTGAGTCATAATAGAAAATGTGTTTGTTTGTTTGTTTGTTTGTTTGTTTTTCTGTGGGTCCTGCTCAAAAAGGCACTAGGTACAATATACGTTTTAATATGCAATCTATTGTAAAATATATACATATGCATACATATACAATAATATGCATATACATATGTATGATACAGAGGTCACGTATATGCATTATATAATACATATGATTAACACAAGACACATTTCCAACATCTACAGTGAAGGAAGAACACCCAGGGCGGGATACACAGTAAAAGCTTAGTCAGCAATTGTTAAAAAATTAACTGAATAGGTGAAATTCTTTGTAGTCTAGTTAGTTTTTTATTTTGTCAACAGCAAAACATTTATTAAATTCCTGCTTCATGTGCACTTATTTATTGAGATGCCGGCTCATTAAATTAAAAAAAAGATTCTAGGTTTCATTAGATTCTTAAATAGCTACGGACATGTACAATGACTACGTAAAATTCTCTTGATATGTGCCTACCAGAAGTTCATAATCTAAGACGGTGATAAATCTGTGAATTCGCAGAAATATTTGTTGGTAACGATCCCTTGTATAAGTTAAGTTATATTATTTATTGGGAGTAAGAAAGGCAGTGAGTGAAAAAGGACTTAAGATGGCTGCCAGATCATGGGAGTGGTCCATTCAGTGGAAACACAGTGAGAGTCAGTTACATTTACAAGAGACATCAAACAAAAATACTGAGTAGTTCGCATGAGTCCTATTATGATATAGCATTTTTCCAAATATATGAAACTGTAAGTTTTATCATTTAACTTGTATGCTTGTTATACATCAAAAAAAAAAAAAAATCCCTTGAGAGGGAAAAAAAAGTTCCCTAATACACAGTCAGCTTTTATAAACTACAAAGTAAGGAGTAAATTAATGACTATTAGAGACTTAATTCCTACAAACAGAATTGTATCATATGTAAATATCTAATAGTTTCACTAAAGATAGTGCAAAAGAATAATTAACAAGTAATTAAATCTCCCAAATCATTAATAAACAAAATGTTTCTCCTTTATTAGAGCAATATGTTGTGTCCTTACTATCTACAAATTTACTTTTCCTACCTTCATTAAATCGGAAGTTAAACGGTCGATATCTAAGATGCATGTAATGAACCCTGTGTCATGGAATTTCCTCTCATTAATTTTTCTGAACTCTTGTACAATATTTCTTACAAGGTTATGCTGGAACTAATGTAACCAGGCTATTACTCTGATAAAGGAAAAGCACAGGCATGCAATTTGGACCCATTTAATGTTGGTTTACCCATCCTATCCTGTTTTTTAATTCATACACAATAAAAGAAAACATTTTATTTGTTTTCTTGTTGGAGAAGGCTAAGCCAAAAACAAAGGAAAAACTGCTTCAGGTTTATTTCAATGCTTTAAACAAAATAATTGAGTATTTACAACATTAATATTTAGAAGAAATCAAGCCTAATCCTACCTCTGTTGTAATATAAGATGCAATGGTATTAACTATCTTCCAAATACTAAGCTATTTTTCAGATTGCAATTTTGCAGCACAGATAATCGTACCAAATCTTTTAGTGAAACTTCAGGGCACAGAAAAATTCCATTACGTCACAGCTTGTTGTTCCATAGACTTATATACAAAAAATCACCTCTGAAATACTGCAATCCCAAACAGAAACTTAAAAAGCATTATTCCTGCCTCAGAACAGTGACATCATAAGTAAATCTCCACATGTAAATGCAACTGCCCCCCACCCCACTCCGCCCCATCCATTGAAACCTTTAGGAGAATCTTCCCTACATTCAGCACTTAACTGAACAACGATCCACGCCATACATGCTAACAGCCTTTCATACCTACCAAGCCCTTTTATGAAGCTGATCACACAGGATCGTCTCCAACAAGCTGTTGTAATCTCCATGAGCCTGAAAAGGAACCCAAACGAACAGTCTGGAACTGCTACACAGACTATGTTCCAAAGCAAAAAAACATAATGACGGACTCCATGGTCCGGTTGCTCACTGGCACCATAAGTGTCTCAGCGGCAAGGTAGGGCTCTCTTATTTTTGGCCCAAGGTGTATTTTTAGTCAGGTGCTAAAGACCTACAGTAGAAGACAAACTAAAACAGGCCTTCCGTCCAGGGCAGACTCTTCATACCAATGGGACAATTTTTAGCTGCACAGTACGACAGTGACCTACAACTCACAGAGTGCGCGTATGTCTATATTTATCCACGAGAACATACTATGCTGACAGATTAGTAAAGCCGCTCAGGGCACTCCAGGAACATGAGCCCGACCCACATGGCTCGTCATAAACAGTCCATGCCTACCGAACACATGCGTTACCCACAGATCTAACCCACCGGTGCCGTTGTGTTCCTGTGACCGAAGAAACATAAGAGCAAAGATAACACGGGGTGGGCGATAAACTGTTGCTTTGGGAACTAGGAGCTCTTGGCCACAAGTACAAACAGCTTTAAACAGCTTAAATTCTTACAGACAAAACCAATAGCAGAGAATCCCTATTTGAAGCCAAGAGTCAGTGAGAAACCATACACCCTTAAGGAAAAATGAAACGCTGAACATCTGTTGATGCAACTAGTAAAGTGATTGGGTTTAAATCTATAGTCATATTATTTGAAAGCACAGCTTAAATCAGCTTGTTAAAAACTTAATTTATAAGACCAAGAAGAAGCCAATATTGGTGAACATTAGGTATTTCACCTCCAAAAGAAAACAGATTGAGACCAGTGAAGAGACCGAGAAGGAAAATGTAGTTACTGGAAAACAAAATAAAAGTGTAACTAATTGATCTTTCAATGGGCATTATTTCCGACAGAAGACTTTAATGAGGGTCAGTGAAAATCTATTTCTTCACTAACATAGCCGCAAAGAGCATGAAACCCAAGTCGTTTTCTATTCTTGATTTACTCAGGGTCACTGAAGGTTTTCTTTAGCAATATAGATTGGAATTACAAAACAGCACGGTATGGGGAATTGATTGATGAACTGAGGTGTTTCACAGGAAGGGGGAAAAAAAGTCCAGATTACCCAAATGAACACTTCAAGTGATTCAGGCAAGCGAAATGTGAGCAAAGATGCCCCACGGTACCACTGAGTCTTACATATTCAGGGTTTATAACCTGTTTTAAGGAGTGGACTAATGTGCACGTGTGGCATTCGGTTTATTTTTTACTAAAAAGGGGTCCAAACAATTATGATATGAGAGTGTGCCTATGGAGGTATCTGTGTTTTGAGTAACAAGGATTCTTTTTCAACTCTTTTCTTTCCACATCTAAATTGGAATCAAGACTTGACTGAAAATTTGCACTTTGTCAGCTTAGAATCTCTGGTGCTATTATTAGACCAGCCTTTCAAATGATGTGACTGTCATTCAATTAAAAGAACATGACTCAAAACAGCCTGATAGAAATATGAAAAGCAGTATTTGTCATTTTATTTTTCACTCTTTACAGATACCCTTTACCAAACAACATTTAAGGGAAGTGAAAAAAACCAGACAAACAAAAAATGAAAAAAACCAAAAAGGCAGGAAAGAGAACATTAATGGGGTACTGAACTGGATTCAGGTACTCCACTGGGCACTTTTCACATAACATTTCATTTGGCCCTCACAGCAACTTTATAAGGTCGGCATTCACACCTCTGGTTCAGTGTCCATGGAAAGGAATAAAAATAAGAATGTCCAAGGTCATTCAGAGGCAGCTTTGTCGGACTCCCAGGGTCACTGCGTTTATTAATTTTTATTCCAGTATTCCTTAACACGAATTGAAACTTCTAAGCAGTGGTTGCCTTAGTGTATTTGCCTTTGTATACACTGAAGAACAACCCTCAGATAATCCACTTATTTTTTTTTTTTTTTTTTTTTTACCCAGAAATTTCACCTATTCAAGACCCAGCTGAATTCCAGAGATTACAGTCTTATTCAATGCCCTCCACAGTCTATTCATCCTTCTGTGGTAGCCAGGCACTTACTGGTTTGGGGGAGCATCCAAAGGGCATGAACCACATTGTTCTCATCTTTGGGTCCCTAGGACCTAGTAAAAGTTGAATTAATGAATAATCGAAGGTGTCTTTATAGTCAAAACAGACGGCACGAAGTCCTTCTATTAAAGCTCAGAGTCTTTGATACTGAGTTTCCACCTCACCCCATCCATCTCCACACAGAACTTATGTCTCCTATGGTGGACACTATTCTAACACCCTAATTTCAATTTACGTTAGATTTCTGTTAGATTAAAAGCAACAAATCATAGATGGGTGAAGGCTCTTAAAGTCAGGCATGCTGACAGCTGAGTAAGTGACAGTTGTCAGCTGATGGCTGATAGAAAAAGCAGAACCAACAAAAAGCAGACATAAAACTTATGAAGGGTAAGAACCTACAGATAATTTAGTATCAAGAGTTGACCCTTAACATTTTAAGAGCTCCAAAGGTAACCATATATTATAGAGTCTTTAGTAATTCATACATGTGCTGATGATCCAAATTATGATAGCGCCCCATAGTCACAGATATAATATAGAAAATAAGGTAATTAATGGAAGGAATCCTATTCAAAATGATTGAGCTAAAATGTTTTGACACTTCAAGGGTTAAACTTCACGACTGGGAGAAGTTTGCTCAGAGCTCATTTGTTCTCTGATGATGCTAAATAAATGTCATGCATTTTAAACTACATTAATATAATCTAAATTTAATAAATAAACTGGATTACGGGCATGTTTAATTGATAGTTCCATAATAACCCTCAAATCTAAATTAAATTATTACTTTAACAGTTCATCTAATGTTCATAAAAATTTCCTTTCCGTTTCTGGGTGGCCTGGTGGCATGACCGCAAATATTTTTAAGAGCGAATGGAAGTCCAAACCCAATACATCTACCTTTACAAGCTTAGAAGTGGCAGGGAAGCTCCTGGGTGTCTTTAGTTAACCTCACTGCTTCAGGAAAGATTGTTCTTGGGCTACTGGCTGACTGATAGCTACTTTATTAGCATGAAGGTTAGATCATATAACCATTCTCATTCAATGTAGCTTACCAGTCTATTCACCTTCCTTAAGGTCAATGTCAACCCATACTACTTGTTTATGGGAGGAAGCAATAAATATCCTTTAGACACCAACCAAGAAATTTTTTTCCAGTTTGAAGAAAAAAGCCAGCATTTAAAATCATATTTAACACTACCTATATCATTCAAAACCCTAAAGTGATAAGAAACTTAAGTTGATGAGGATTCTTGTTTTTTTTTTTTTTTTTAATCATTGGTCTTATAAATCCAATATTTCTCACTGAGGCTTTAGAACTAGTTTGTGATACAGTTAATGAAACATTTCACTAATAAAGTAGTTACACTTTATATGCATAACAACGTATCTATTAGTTCTGGAAATTTCTGGACATTTAGTAAATACAAGTACTAAAGTATGATCATGAAATACGGCATGAAATACAGTTAACAATAGATGCCAGTGTCACACGGATGATATCTTTTCACTACTTTTCCGCGATATAACATAGTACAGGACATATCCATTCATCTGCATTAATAAATTTTTCAAAGACAAAGAACCTCTGAGGCTGTCTTAAGGTAGGAATCAAGTAAAACATAGGAATTAAGTACAACATAAGCAAACCTCACCTTCAGCCTTGCCTCTTCCCTGTAGGAACCATAATAACATCGGAGAACCCCTAGAAGACAATGTGTCATTGTGCTTGGAAGCAGTGTCTATCAAAGAGGCTTCGAGTTGTGGGTAGCTTTTGCCAAGCATGTCGTTGCCTCAAGACATATGTGGCAAACAAACGGACCTGAAAATGTTTACCAGGAAGACCTCTAGGAAAATACTGGCTTGTCTTGGCACAGGCCGCCTCTGCAACCAAGCCACTGTTAAAAAGCAGTGATCCACCAATAGCCGTGCGATGCTTGTTGGGCACAGATTGTCTGAACCTACGTTGAGGCTCTCTTTAAGCCTCCAGGTATCACCCATTCTCTTATAAATTACCGGTGGACTTAAACCCAGCCTTGGGGAGGAGAATCAGAAGGGATTCCATGTGAATGGGAAGTGAAAGGACTTCCATGTTACGTGTTCTCGAATACTCTAAATGCTTTTTCTCCAAAAAGTTTCTGCCATGACTTCCATTAATCAGTTTACAAACATTCCCCTGTTCTATAATCATAATCCCTAACTGGATCTTTTCCCTGCCTACAGTCTTTAAATTATACTATTTTGGACAACTGTTGTATTGATCTTGTTTCTTGAATTTAACTCATTTATTTGGGGCGGGAGGATGGGCCTGACAAAAGCCCAGAAATTACCCAAAGCTGGAGAGCTTTATAAAAGGTACAGATTCCAGGGCCTCATAAGCACCTATAGAATCTCAGGTTCTGGTGAGGCTAGAGTCTGTCTTTTTTAAAGGCTCCGTAAGTGATTCTGACGCGCAGCCAGGTTTGAAAGCTACTGATGGCCTCTGGGAACATATAATAATAAATGATAATTGAGGATCTTGTAACTGTCTCCCTAGACAGAGGAATGCAGGGGCAAGTTTAAAATAGTTACTGTCTGAACAGAGCCATCAAGCTGCTAACCTCAAACCTACAACTTCCAACATAATGAAGCATCAGGAAGTAAGCCTAAAAATCTTCGGGTTTGCTTATTCTGTTTTTATTTTGTTACTTACCTTAAAACAGCCTCACAGGTTCCTTTTCTCTGCCCCAAATAGATATCAATCCAAACTCCAAGTAGTTTATACATGGACTAACACAAGTTCTCGCTCCAGGCCTGACTTTTATTTTCACACAATTCAAGTAGACTTATTTAATTTTTAAACCCTCAGCAAATGGGATGCACTAAATCAAAAGGCAAGATGTAACAAATGATCACCGGATGGATGCAAGATTTCTTAAAAGCACTCGCACAATTAACGACAAGGCCAACAAAGGCAGGGCAATGCCATGCACTTTAGAGTAAACCTCCTGGAGTCCATTAATTGTCCATAAAGACATTTCTGAATAGTGTCCCACAAAAAAAAAAAAACCATGGGGAGTGGCATGTGTGCTAAGGGACATGGTGTCAACAAAGGGCGAAAACTTCTGAAGGATTTTCATATTTTCATCCCAAACATCTAAATACTTAATAAAATGAACCTGACTGTGGGAACTCAGTTCTGATAGACTCATTCACTGAAGGTCAGGCAAGCATAGCCAGAATTAGAGTAAATACTTGCACCGAAGAGAGCATCCTTTGAACCAAAATTCCTGAATTTGAAGTTTTGACTTAAGGCATGAACCTTTCCTATAAAGTATATAAACTCTAGTGACATGGTTAATGCCAGGAGCTCAGGAGATAAGCTCAGAGCCTTTTTGGCCACTCAGTAAGAAAGTGTATAGAATTCAACAGTGTCCGGCGGCTCCTCAAAAAGTTAAAAATAGAACTACCCTCTGATCGAGCAATTGTACCACTAGGTATATACCAAAAAGATATAAACATACAGATTCGAAGGGGTACATGCACCCCAAAGTTTATAGCAGCATTATCAGCAATAGCCAAACTATGGAAAGAGCCCAAGTGTCCATTGACTGATGAACAGATAAATAAGACGTGGTGTGTGTGCGTGTGTGTGTGTATCTGTATCTATCTATCTACATACACACACCATATACAATATTCCACTGTATATACAGCCATCAACAAAAATGAAATTTTGCCATTTGCAATGACGTGGATGGAGCTAGAGTGCATTATGCTAAGCAAAATAAGTCAATCAGAGAAAGACAAATACCATATGATTTCACTCACGTGTGGAATTTAACAAAACAGATGAACACATGGGAAGGGGGAGAAAAGAGAGAGGGTAACAAACAATAAGAGACTCTTAATGATAGAGAACCAACAGGGTGGATGGAGGGCGGTGTGGGAGGGATGGGCTAAATGGGTGATGGGCATTAAGGAGGGCACTTGCTGGGAGGAGCACTGGGTGTTACATGTAAGTGATGAATCACTGAATTTTAGTCTTGAAACCAATACTGCAGTAGGTTAACTAACTAGAATTTAAATTAAAAAAAAGTATCTTTCGGCTAAAAAAACCCCCAAAAGACTAACAGTGTCTAAGAACAGGCTACACTGAATGTTAGGGACCCATGCAGCTAAATATCCCATGTCCATTTCCATTCAATGAATCATCTATACTGGTTTTATTTAGAGGCAAAGAAAAATTTCTAGAAGAGAAATTTATACATAGCAATGTATGTAGTAAGAGTACCACTCTTCTGGAGGCTATAATTGTTTTTCTGCCAAGTTAAATTTTGCCTTTACAAGTGCAGCGAAGGAGTGGGGAGAAGGCACGAAGCTTTTTACTACTAAGGAATCCTCGTCCCCCACCGCTTTCGTCTTCATAACCTTGCTCTGCCAAAGGAGTCTTTTAGGCAACTCAGTCTGCAACACGTTCTCCTTGTATTTGGGGTTATTAATATTTCTGAGAACCCAAAAACATGGCCCAACAAAGGGTCCTCCTTCAGGTAAGACATTGTGTCCAAGGCAGTGCATCAGGAACACACCTGCACCTAAAGGAAGCAAAATACAGATTCCATATGGCAGCATGGATCCATACGTCCGTGTGTAAGGGCTGTTTCTGCCACACAACTAGCCGCGAGACCTTGGGTAAGTCACGCAGCCCGAGACCCAGATATTCATATGATAAATTCAGACTTATACTATGGAAAACCAACAATTCTTCTGCAGCATTTTAGAACTAAACATCCTTGAGGCTAATCTACGGAGTTTCATTCAAAGGAGATCTCCTAAATCTAGCAGGCAGAATGAGAAGCTGGGTGTCAGACGTCAGCGCTAAGCACAGTCAGTATAAGGCAACTCCCAAAATGAGTACAAGTTTGGAAGGTCTTTATTTTAATATTATGAAATGACGAAATGCCTAAAAGACCAAGATCTTACTGAAAAACAATTCAAGACAGTTTTACCTGTGCTGTTTCATACAAGCCACATAGAGCAATAAAGCACTTGAAGTGTGGCCAGAGCATATGAGTTACTGAATTTTAATTTGTTTAAATTAAAATGTAAAACGTGAGGCTTGATTCAGTTATTGAAAAAAATTTAGGAATGTTTGTAAGAATTGCATATGGGAGACTGTATTTAAGCATAAGTTTTATGAAATCGAAATATTTTGACCAATTTGATGTCCAAACTCAGATGTGCTGGTCGTGTAAAATACTTATTAGTAATCTCATGCTGATTACATATTGGAATGATATTTTTGATATATTGATTTAGGCAAAATATTTATCAAAATTAATTTCAGATGTTTTAAGGCTCGGTTTAATGTGGCCATTAAAAAACTTAAAATTGCATGTGTCTTGCATTATGTTTCTATCATACATGCTGTTCTCAAGACCAATTATTGCTTTATAAGACAGATATATGGGAAACAATTTTTGTCAATGACCATGGAAAGCCATTAAGAAAAGCCACAGTGTTGCATATTCATGAGTTAGTAAATGCCAGGAGTCAGATATATTCACAAATAAATGGTAAAAATATTGATTTAATAAGCCAACATGTATTAATCACTTTAAAAAGTATCAGGCTGGGAGGGACTGAGAGGTGATTACCTTTATCCCCACTTGACAACTGAGAAAATTAACTTGTCTAAGATCGCACACCCAATAAATGCCAGAGCAAAGGACTCAAATACAGCTTTTCTGGCCCAGAATCTTGTGCTCTTTCTAATATACCAGATTGCCTCCTAGAAGTTGAGAAGCAAAAACACCATAAAGGATCTCTCTGATATTAAATGCTTCCACATGGGGCCCGAATCCATATAAAACCAAAATATAAAACTGGGGAACAGATTTTTAAACATCTTAATAATCCTTTAGCACAATTACCATCCACATTACAATTAATCCCACACCGATTTGTAATAGCTCCTGTATTGCCATCATCATTCTTACTAAATATCTCATGGATTTCCACCTTGCCTGCCTCCTTGGGGTAAATACCTCACACTTCTTTGCAGTTCACCCAGGCTTCTACTGCATTGTTTTTCATACAGTGGGTTCTTAATGATTTAATTTTTAATTATTTTTAAAAAGTTTTTAAAGTTTATTTATTTATTCTGAGGGGTGGGGAACTGGTAGGGAGAGGGAGAGGGAGAGGGGGAGGGAGAGGGAGAGGTGGGGGAGAGAGAGAGAGAGAGAGAGAGAGAGAGAGAGAGAGAGAGAGAGAGAGAGAGGGAGAGAGAACGCATCCCAAGCAGGTTCTGCACTGTTAGTAAAGCCTGAAGTGGGGCTCGATCCCGTGAACCGTGAGATCATGACCTGAGCTGAAATCAAGAGCTGGACGCTTAACTGACTGAGCCACCCAGGTACCCCAAATCTTTAATTTTTCAAAACCACATCTCTGTGGGAAGGAAACCTGGTGATATCGTAGGAAAGACTGTGACTTCCTAACACAGACTCCCATTAGCCAAACAAGGGCACCGCTATTTTGATTTACAGAATCATTCCATCATGTGCATGTAGTTTAGGATCTTGGAGTCAATATCCACCTGGAAATTCAGCAGGAGTTCAAGTGCTGGGGAAAATGGGCTCAATATTTAAATAGACAGCGAAACTGGCAAGTGTGCGTATGAGTTTTTAGTGAGCCGCTTTTTCATTCCAACGGGCAGTTCTGGAACCCCCTTCCATCTGCTCTGGCCAGCCATCAAGTCCTCTTTTCCTTTGCTTCTTCCACTTGGAATTACACACTCTTTCACCTGACATTCCTTTTCTTCCCAATCCTACTGACCCATCTTCTCTTTCAAAGACCTTTTAAAAGTTCCACCTGCGCCGCAAAACCTCCCTTAACCAAGTAAGAGGGAAACAGTTACTTTCCTCACCCAATTGCACGCTGGGATACAGTAACTTTAAGCTCCCAAATTGGAAGGGGATGGAAATATTTAAATACGTAACTATATGAATGGAGTTTTATTACTGCATAACCTCTTGGCTTGAATTATTATCTCTGTTCTCGACTATATTCAAGTAGGTTCTTCTACTTTGAGTAATCTTCATTATTAAGGAGACTTTGTGGAATTTGTTGACATGCTGACCTGTCTTCCTGAAATACTGTGTGGTGAATATATAATTATAAATTAGTTTTAAGTTCATTATTTTGCAATATTCAGAAAATTGAGAGTACACACGACAGTACAGGTTTTTTTTTTAATTTTTATGTATTTTGATAGAGAGAGAGAGGGAGTGTGTGTGTAAGCATGAGTGGGGGAGGGGCAGAGAGAGAGAGAGAGAGAGAGAGAGAGAGAGAGAGAGAGAGAGAATCCCAAGCAGGCTCCATGCTGTCAGCACAGAGCCCAATGCGGGGCTCCATCTCATGAAACATGAGATCATGACCTGAGATGAGATCAAGAGTCAGATGCTTCACTCACTGAGCCACCCAGGCGCCCCCAGTATAGGTTTTTTTAATCGCGTTAGGTGCATGTCTGCATTACTTTCTTAAGTGATGACATATCACATGCCATTATTTACTGTTACCAGAGCACTCTACGGCACTCTGAAATAGTTACTGTCATGCCCTGGCAGCCCATAAAAGTTATTGCAACTTCCAGAAGTTTCATCATATAAGGGCAGGGAGGGAGGCGTTGGGACAATCTGATTCAACTAGCTTAATGGGATGGAGTTCGAGTTGGCATAAAAACACAGAAAACTATGTCATCATCAACTTGCCTATGACTGGGAGAAACTTCCTCCTAGAAGAATTTATACAAGTATACATGGCCTCAGAAGGCACACTACTCTCCCTAGAGAGTCAAAGAAAGTCAAACAATTGATAATTCTTGTCTGCTATGGCAGGAGCAAACCATGTATGGCTAGGAATACAATCAAAAGCAGCCAACAGAGATCAAGTACAAGCACAAGTACAATGCAAGATCAAGTACAATGCAGTACAAGCTGCATTAGAAAACTTAAATGAACCGACACTCCAACACCCCCCCCCCACTGCCCCCCAGTATTCCGGAGGGCCATGTGGCATTCCTTATACGCTGATTTGTACATTCAAGTGATTCAAGGTCATTTGGCCATCTAAATGGTATAGTTTATTAAAAAACAAAACAAAACCAAGCCTGTCAATCTGTAACCTGGGAATAACCATGAAATTCAACAGAGGCTCTGCAAAGTAGCTGTGCAACACCTCTGTGTTACCTTGGCGCAGTAAATCACATGAGTATTGTCAAGAGATAACGCGACCGTCCCCTTTTGTCCTCAACACAAATATTCTATTTAAAGAGCACAGTTCCTATTCAACACATAATTTCAAAACACTGTTCCTCAGGTAATTGCTTCTGTATCTTTCTCTTTGAGCAGCTTGCATGAGCTACATAATCATACGTGTTTTTATCGTACATTAAAATAAAGCACAGACTGGATCTAGTGTAGAAACTAAATCCTGGAAATTCTACCTCCAACAAAGAATTTGAAACTTCTCCCTCCTCGCCAACACATCTGTTACCACCTTAATTTGAGTCCTTGTCATCTCTTTGTTGGGTTATCCCTGAAGTGACTCTCCCCACCTCCATTTTTAGCTAGGACTCCAAGAGTGAGCTGGGATCCAGGTGCCTGGGTGGCTCAGTGGGTTAAGTGTCAGACTCCTGGTTTCAGCTCAGTTCATGATCTCACGGTTTCGGGAGTTCAAGCCCTGCATCAGACTCCGCACTGGCAGCGGGGACCTGTTTGGGATTCTCTCTCCCTCCATTTTTCTGTCCCTCCCCTACTCACACTGTGTCTGTCTCTCTCAAAATAAACAAATAAACTTAAAAAAAAAACTTAAAAAAGAAAAGAGTGAGCTGGGAACTGACCATGTTGCTCCCTTAAAAACCAGTGGAGGCTGCCCAGTGCTTTCAGGATGAAGCCCAGACTCTTCAGCAGATCCTTCAACATTCATCATGATCTGACCCAACTTGTGTACCCCGTCACTCCGACAGGGACCCTGGAATCCAGCTGTCAGCCTGAACTGGTCACTCCCACACCTCCCTGCATTCACTCATGCACTTCCCTCTGCCCCTTCCCCTCCTCTCTGTAGCATTCTTTCAAGTTCAAATGTCACAGCCTCTTGGAACTAGTCCTAGAATCCCGCCTCCCTCTTAAAATGATGAATCACTTTCTCTTCCTGAGGATTCTGTCTGTCAGTCTCCCTAAGTCCAGGCACAATGGCTGACACAGGTAGAACATGTATTTGGATCAATACTTGTGTTTTCTCTGCAACTTGCTTATATCTCCCCTTTCATCCAAGTAGGCGGTCTTTGACCAGAAAGCCCATGGAAGAGTGTGGCCTGCTGAACCACAGTGCACTCTCTCTGCGATGGTGCCCTACACGAGTAGGCATTCAATGATTTACAAGAAAGAAGGGGAGGTTGCTAATTCACTCTCAGGGGCTTCCTAGAACTTGTTCAACCATGTTCAATTTGGGCTGATGCTTTGAGTACATCCACCTCAATTGTCATGAGAAAATCTTCGGGTTCAGACTTTTTTCTAGTAAGGCAATCCATTTCTCCAGATAAATATGAAACGGCAGCAGCTCTCACATGGGAAAAGACATTGGTGAGTAAAAATTACATTAACTGAGTAGATTTCACCAATAATGGTTGCCCTCTCATTTGGAAAAAGTGGCTAGAAGGCTTAAAAGTAACGTTAAATTAAATCCATATAACTTAAATGGCATTTAGCCAAATATAAGTTAATGTTTTTACAGAGAGAAATCTTTGACAGGGTTAATGGATTAAAAAAAAAAAAACAAAAAGGGGGATTTGCAAAATGGGTGAAGAGGAATGGGAGTTACAGGTTCCCAGTTGTGGCATGAATAAGTCAAGGGGATGAAAGGCACAATATAGGGAATAGAGCCAGGGGTACTGTAATAATGTTGTATGGTGACAGATGGGAGCTACACAGTGGAGAGCACAGCATGATGTATAGAGTTCTTGAATCACTATGCTCTATACATGAAACTAACGTGACACTGTGTGTCAACTACACTTCAATAAAAATTCTTTTAAAAATAAGACAGGGACGCCTGGGTAGATTAGTTGGATGAGTATCTGACTCTTGATTTTGGCTCAGGTCATGATCTCAGGGTCATGGGATGGAGCCCCGCATCGGGCTCTGCCCTGAGCATGGAGTCTGCTTAAGATGCACACACACTCTCTCTTTCTCTTTCTCGGTCTCCCTCTCTCTGTCTCCCCTTCCCCTTTCCTCCCTCTCTCCCCCTTCCTCCCTCTCTCCCCCTTCCTCTCTTTCTCTCTCTCCCTCCTCCTTCCCTCTGCTCCTCTCCCTGCTCTCTCTCTCTCTCTCTCTGTCTCTCTCTCACACACACACACACACACACACACACACACACACACTCTCTCTCTCTCTCTCTCTAATTAAAAAAAAGATAAAAACAAAGGCAATCTATCACAGAAATATTTTCTCTTCTTGGCTGATCACTACCTAAATAAAAAATTATTTTACTCTTCTTAACTTCATTTTGAATTTCATGGACACATCTACTCAGAGTTCTGTGAACACAGTGGTACAACTGAACTTGTTGAATTTACTCCAAGAAAATAGGTAAGGGTCACACAAGGAGAGGGACTTTCCAGCCAAGTGTAGATGTTAAGTTACTGTTTGAAATAAAAGACTCCAAAATACAAAACTTTTGGTATTGCTTGCTAGGGACTGGTCTACTGATGGGATAAACGCCAGCCAAGTTGTCTCTAAACCTCCCACACCAATTCGGGTCCTTTTATGCAGTCCATCAACACTTAACAATTTATTAACAACGGCCAATGTGGTCTGAAATGTGCTGGGGAATATGACAATGACAAGACGATTGATTTTTAGTCCGGGGGGTGGGGGACCTAGACAGGCAAAGCACAGTTACACCACGTTACTGTTGCAACAATGGAAGAGTGTAGAAAGCATAGGGGAAGTGGGGCAGTGAGCGAAAACTTTGCCCCAAAGGGGACCCTTGAACTCATCATACTTGGGAGAGGAGTTTGGCTCAGGTACAAAAACCACATGCTTAAGGTTTAATGCACATGACACAGAAAATGTTGCAATCGTAGCATATACCAACACCCTGCTACGTTATCACTCTACACAACTCTGAATTTGAAAGAAAGGTGTTTTGCCTTGGATAGCTTCAGATGGTTTATTTTCTGAAGTTCCAGATACATACCTCTTTACCAAAACTATACAAAGTGGTAAAGACCAGATTGCCATGCCAAGAAGATGTCACAGAGAACCACAGCGCTCTTCATTCAGTTCCTGGTCATTCTGCCTTGGCAATGAGCAAACAAGATAAAAGCATTAACTCATAGAGGAATTGAGACAAGCATGAAATAGGTAAGTTAACAATAATAATGGCTACCATTTACTGAGAAACTGCAGTAGTGAAGCTGTATACTAAACACTTCAGAAACATACACTTATTTGTTATAGCTCTATGGATTGATAAATATATTTATAAAGACATATATAACAGATCATGCCTTTTTAGGGGATGAGTTTAAGTAACTTACTCAAGGTCGCATGGCAAGTAAGTGACCGAGGCGAAGTGTATGTTCACAAATTCCCAAATCATATGCAAAAAGGAAATAAAACAAGCTTAAATAAACTCTTTCCATATTGGATATCATAATCAAAATTAGTGAATCCAGCGGTCAAAGAGGCAGAAGAATAAAGAAAAGACAAAACGTAAATCACAGCCCCTCCATCTCCAAGTAGAGAAGGGTTCCCGTTTCAGAACCCCCGCTTTGTGGCGCTTTCCAGTGTGGGTATTTAACCTCTCCTCACACCAGGACACAATGAAGAACTCGGTTTGCATAATGGACCTTTCTTCTTTGTGCCACGTGACCAGTGTTGCATCATTTCCCTCTGCTGCAAGGCTCAGTGAAGAGTGTGATTCACTTCTCTGTTGAGCAAGGAAAAAAAAAAAAAAAAAAAGCAAATAACCCAAGTGGGATGATTCTCCTGTCTGACTCTTCCAGGCTTGGTTAACTTTCCAACCATTTCTTGGTCAAAGTGGAGGAGGCAGAAACTTGCACTCAAGCGCTGAGCTCACGTGACTCTGCCAGCTCCAGCACCATGGGGCTCGGATAGGTCTTTGACATTACATTCATGCTGTCCATAAAAAAACCTTCTAACCTTCTCTCCCTTGTGTAGGTCGATAGCAGAAACTTCATGAAAACACTGAGCTGGATAAATCAGCTGAGTAGTCACCTTTCAATAGGAAGCACAGCCCAATAAGATGCAGACTGAAATGGGGAGGGATGTCCTCGGGGAGTATCAACAATTTACGTCTATCCTTCTCCCAGAGCCCAAAGAACATTTTCATCCTCCTGGCCCAAGAAGTGACAGTCTCTTAGTCACTCCCTAAAACAAGGGCCTTGTCTGGCAGAACAATATGATATTTAATGAGCTCACTGCACCAGTTTAATAGCTGTTATTTTGTGTATGAGGGACACTTGAGAATTGATGAGTGGGTCTTCGGTCGCTGGAGTGTGTCCACTTCATGACTAGTTAGAGCCTCTGCCTGAGCTCCCTTTACCAGATAATTATACCTAACTTCTGGTCTTTTCCTTAACTGTAGGCAGCCTTTCCTTAATTTCCGCATCACACCTATCAAATCCAGGTTTTTTCAATCTCACCAGCATAAAAAATAAACAGAGTAATATACTCTAGCATGACAACAATACTCTCATCCCACTCCCGGCCCGTGACCGTGATTACAGACTGTGGGTCAGGGATCAAGTCCGTTTTTGCATTCCAAAGAACTCTTAAGCTTACCAAAACAACAAGTTTGGATACATATGGCCTATGAAATGAATTCAGATGAACTGTCCGCTCATAATGACATTTTAACTCTCCAATGTGTTTGCAACTATGAACATCAAAAGCGTTTGTCGCGCGATCCCTACGTATGGATACCTCACACTCAGTGCCAACACACCATTACAAAAGAAAGGTGAGATCAGTGCTCAAAGCTGTGGCAAGGACAAGACTGCCCCAGAAAAGTGGTGGCAGCAGAGAGGTGGGCCTGGAGGAGCTGTGGATTCTCCAGATGGGATGCTCCTTGTGATGAACCCCTGGAAACAGGCCTTGGCAGAGGTGATGGTGACAGAGATCCAGATGGGGGAGAGGTCATTTGGGAAAGGAGGCATGACAAGTTTTAGCGATAAAGAAGGGCTGAAGAAGACTCCAGTTTCTGACCGATAATGAAATTCAGCATTTATGATGAGGAAGCTGGGCAGAATAAGTGACCTGGAGGAGAGCGGTAAAACCACAGCTTTACCAGGCTGGGAAGAAGAGATTCAGCTTTGGAGAGAACTATAAGCAATATGGGAAAATAGTAGGGAAGATCTGGCCTTAGGGGTCAATGAGTAATATTTACGTAAAAACAATAGTCACTCTTACTCATATACACAATTCGCCTTTCAGGAGGTTGGTTACCGGTCATATTTTGTTGTAATTATAGATTTATGTAGGTCTCTTTCACTAGACAATCTTCTCCTTAAGAGCAGGAACCTGGTTCGTGTTCAGCTACAAGTCATTTCAGGGTATCAGAATTCAAAATTTTTTTCTGCTGTCTACACAAATTGTGTCCAAAGGCTGGAAGCAGAAGGTCAATGAGAGTGGCAAAAGATGCATTTCTCCTATTTTCAGGAAGAAAAATACATTCCAAAAATTCCCCCAGCAACCTGAATCCCCAGTTGCAAGCTTGTGCTGAAGGCTGAGAATAAGTGAGCACCTGCCTCTTTCAGACATCCTGGGGGACATGAACACTGGAGGGAGTCGGAAATGGCTCCTGCTGGGCAGCCAATAAGAATAGAAGCCCCCCCGGGGGGGGGGCACCTGGGTAACTGTCAGTGAAGCATCTGACTCTCGACTTCGGCTCAGGTCATGATCTCACAGTCTGTGCGTTCGAGCCCCACATTGGGCTCTGCGCTGACAGTGCAAAGCCTGCTTGAGATTCTCTGTCTCAAAATAAATAAATAAACTTATAAAAATAATAGAAGCTTTGGAGCCAGAAGTAAATATGAATTTAGTTGCCAGCACTTATTGATACACCTTTCCTAGGGGAGTCTCTTATTTATTTGTTGTTAGTTTTTCACCTGTACAGTGGTATTTGCCTCAATAGGATCTGATGAAGATTAAATGAGATAGTGCTTAGAACAGTGGCTGAAACTTAGCAGTCCTTCATAAATGCTAGTTATTCTTCTTAGACCATTCCAAGACCTAGCTGGAGGATGCTGTGGGTAGGTAAAGTGAGTCAATAAAACCCTTTCAGATTAACAGCTAAATCTGAACAATAAGACTGAAACCTAAACCTCTCTGGAAAATACTGATATTTCTGCATAAATGGAAATATCTGAAAACAGGAAAACATTTTGGTCATTTTTTTGGTGACGACAAAGTTAAGGGTGTTTCATCCACTGCTGTTGGATGGCATTCAGATGAATTAATACTGTATTTGTTCATTTTAATCTAATGACAGATTTCAATAATAACAACATTTTTTTCTTTTTCATCTGAGATCTGGGTACAATCTTGAAGGGCTCAAGTTTCTGATTTAGTAATATTCTTGCTTATAATTTGCTTTAAGAAAGCCAAAAAACAGGGGTCCCTGGGTGGCTCAGTCAGTTAAGCAACCCACTTTGGCTCAGGTTATAACCTCACGGTTTATGAGTTTGAGCTCCACGTCAGGCTCTGCACTAACAGTGTGGAGCCGGCTTGGGATCCTCTCTTGCCCTCTCTATTTGCCCCTCCCCCACGGTCTCTCTTTCTTTTTCTCTCAAAACAAACAAACAAACAAACAAACAAATCTCATGGACATTCTTATGAGCATAAGAAAAACATCAAGAAATGTTCTTTTTTCTGACATCAGAGGCAGACAGATACAGAATTTTAATTTGGGAACTCTCAGAACACTTTGCCACTGCTTTTTGACAAATATCACTGTAATAACTTAGCAGGGAATACATGTCAATATCCTTCTGCTCCTATCCGAGTTTCATCAATTTCTCTTCATCAATTTCTTTATCTTGCAAAGGATGATGAAAGGTAGCATCGTTTAGCATTTACCCTAGATGCTAGGTCTGATTGCTGGCTCTGTCACTTACAAATAGTTAAGTGTAAAAGAGGGTCATGGTGAAGATAAGAGGAAATGATGCATGTGAATTATTTAATATAGCACTTGATACTTCATAAGGGCTTATAACTATTAGCTATTGTTCTGTGCTTGATGCAATGTTATGTAACAAAAAGGGGGGAGTTTTTTTAATAGTCATCTACCAGTGTATGCTATCTACTTCACGGCAGTTTCCATTGTTGTCTACGCTTCTGTCTTGGTAACAATTTCTATTTTGCTCAAGTAGCAGGTAGCAGTCTGTTCTCTTATAGAAAGTAGACCCACACCAGTCCCAGGGCATGTATCTTGTTTTGTCTAAGCCAGTGCGGTAATTTCGTTCAACTTTGCCAGGATTGATGTATCACCCAATTCCAATTAGGAATGCAAGAGGAAGTTTGCTGGGGTCTTTGGCAAAATTATCTCCTTCTTGCCGGAAGAAAGACCTAACCTAAACTCCTTCCTTCCCTGGCTTTTTTCTTTTTAATTTTTTTTTTTTAACATTTTTTTATTATTGAGAGACAGGGAGACACAGAGCGTGAGCAAGGGAGGGGCAAGGAGAGGGGGAGACACAGAATCAGCAGGCTCCAGGCTCTGAGCTGTCAGCACAGGGCCCGACACAGGGTTTGAACTCACGAACCGCGAGATCATGACCTCAGCCGAAGATGGATGCCCAATCGACTGAGCCACCCAGGCACCCCCCTCCCTGACTCATAAGCAAAGCAAAGCAAAGCAAAGCAAAGCAAAGCAAAGCAAAGCAAAGCAAAGCAAAGCAAAGCTATCTGGAACTGAGGTGGCCATCTGTGATCATGCAGGGACAAGCCTAAAGACTGGATGGTCTGAGTCCTTGAGCTTTTAAGTCCCCCCGGAACCACCCATCTCCTGGCTGTGGGTTAGGTAAGCTAATTAAAAGTCTATTCTTTTAGCCCTTATGAAGTTATTCTAGTATTTATGGCAAAAGCATCCTAAAATGATACATATTTCAAATTACTAGATGCCAAGAAAAAGTTCTATATATTCACTATACCATTATACCTGTGAACAGCAGGCATGTTAGCGTATTGTGATTAGTGACAAGAGGGATTTAGGACTTTAAATGAAAGTCACTGATCAGAATCCTATACTCAATCATTTCCAATTTATGTTTCTTTTTTAAAGTAGAGCAGTTGACTAATTTCAAAGATAATAATCCAACTTTCAACTCCTTTGCTCTTCTAGGAAAATGACAGTAAGCCTCCAAGTGGCAAACAAAATGGTCGGTAAGGGAAAGGAAAGAAGCTAAGTTAAGACAGATTTTTGGATATTTAAAATTGGTATAATCTTCATTCTCATTCATAATTTTGACCTTTCTTAAAATTCAATTACTTAACATTGTTAAATTTTTTTTTTTCAGTCGAAAATTTGGCCAGGCTTTCAAACACCTTCAAAACTCATATCTCAATTAGCATAAACTAGGATTAGCTTTCCCATAATGATAAGGACTGGGGGGTTGTTAGTAAATGGAATGCAAAAGTCAGCAGGGAATACTAAAATTTCTCTCACTTTCCTGTTTTCCTGCATTTGTATGCAGTCAAATAAGATAGAGGACAGGTGGTCTCTGTACTCTCAGCCTGGAAGACAAGTTGAGAACAGGACTCACGGCCACCATCAACCATGAGGAAAGTGAAACAAAACACCCAGTGTGGCCCAACACAGGACTTGGCTTCTCTCAAAACTCCCTTAGGAAGCTAAGATACTCATTACAAAAGTAGAAGATTGGGGCGCCTGGGTGACTCTGTCAGTTAGCGGCCGACTTCGGCTCAGGTCATGATCTTGTGGTTGGTGGGTTCGAACCCCGCGTCAGGCTCTGTGCTGACAGCTCAGAGCCTGGAGCCTGCTTCGGATTCTGTGCCTCCCTCTCTCTCTTGCCCTCCCCTGCTCGCACTCTGCCCCTCTCTCTCTCTCAAAAATAAATAAACATTAAAAAAATTAAAAAAAAAAAAAAAAGAAAAGTAGACGACTAATTTGGGGATGCTGAAATAGTACAAGTGATACTATTGCATAGACCATGTTGTCATTCAATAGCAAGGCCTCATTTTTAGGGGAGATCATTAAAAATGTGGTTTTCAAAAACTAAAAATTGAAAAGCTGAGTGTTTTCTTTTGAAAAAGAAAAACGCTGCAATTTGTCTTCTAATTGGTGTTTGAACTTGTACATTTTAAACTAACCGCTTATAATTTGCTAAAGTCATAGGTGATCTATTCACTTAGAGCCATATTGTTTAGTTTTAAAATTCTTTTTTTAAAGCAATCTTTGTGTTCAATCTTTGTTTATAATTTTTTTAATGTTTATTCATTTTTGTTTTGAGAGAGGGAGAGAGAGATAGAGAGACAGAGTATGAGTGGGGGAGGGGCAGAGATAGAAAGAGACACAGAATGTGAAGCAGGCTCCAGGCTCTGAGCTGTCAGCACTGAGCTCGACGTGGGGCTTGAACTCACAAACCATGAGATAATGACCTGAGCAAAAGTTGGATGCTTAACTGACCAAGCCACCCAGGCGCCCCTAAAACTCTTTAAAGCTGTCAATGAGAGCTTTCTACCTAGTTGTGGGCATAAAATGAAGGTGGCTGGTTTAACAAATCTGTGTTTCAGACAGATGTTTTTAAATACTGTCTTGATCCATATGGCCTTCTTGATTTCAACATGGCTTAACTGAAACGTAATCTCTACCAAAACCTAGGAGAGTATCCTTTGACTGTACGATCGTATGCTATAAAGGTTCCAGAATGCCAGCAATTTCTAGAAGCACCATATCTCCCTGTGCAGAAAGAAATGCTTGTCTTCCAATCAAGAATGCCAGCACTTCAGATTGTAGACAACCCTGTTCAAATGCACGGAGTTAGATACACAGTGACTTCACTGTAAAAAAATAACAATAGAAAGAACCTGATAGGCTGTGTAGTGTGACACCTATTTCTTATTCAGAATACTTAAAAGCAGACTAGTCCAAGAAACTGATCGAGCTTAGAAAGACAGAGATCCTACTCTACTTATCAGTCAAGTTCAATAATGTACAACTCAGCCTACTTCAGTTTGGCTTTAATGGCATGGGGGAAATAACTGGCATGTATTAGGATGCTTACATAAACCTCATTTTTCAGGGGAGGTATTCAAAACCCTTCACATTAAACAGGTAGAGGCAAGGTGGCATGTTTGTTCCTTTCACATAAGGAAGTGGGGAAAGGAGACAAGGTCACACACAGAAAAATAACAGAAAAGCAGGCAAGAAAAACCTAATCTTGTATTTAGACAATTGAAGCATGTCATTGATTTGACCCTTATGTAGTAAACCATTTTCTTGATTTGCCAGATCCTACATAAATATAACATTCAAATGGAATTTTACTCAAGCAATGCCCTGGTTAATCTAATACCCTATCCTTTTCATGGCTGCCAAAATACATATTTACCTGTTTAAGTCTAAACTCAAAGAAGTCGGCCTAGTGTCTCTTAAGCTTAGGCAAGAAATTTTAATGGAGATTTAATTGTATATTTCCACAATGTTGTGCCCATGGCATTAGCTGAGAAATTCTGGAAATTTCAAAGCTGTCTTCTACTGCTAAACTACTTTTCACTTTGCAATTGATTAAGGACAGCAGAGGCAGTCAGAGTGGTGTATCAAATTAGAGTTGATAAAAGCTCTTAAAATAGGTTTGAATGCCTTCTTGAAAAAGACTTCAACTCCCTTAAATTGACATGACAACAAATTCTTACAGCAGCATAAAAAGTATTAGCTGAAATGTTATGGCTTTGGCTTAAATTTCCATCTGCAGCTCATCAAATGACTACACAGTAGAAAGGAATTAAACCAAAATCAGACTCATTGTAGAGTCTGATATGCTGGCAGAATATAAACTTTCACTGCTCAGCAGCTGGAGATCTGGGTGACTAATATTTAAATGTTTGTGCCTGTATGTTCCGTGAAGAAGAAGACATGTTTGTAACAATATAGGTGAGAGGTAGGATCATTACACTTACAGAAATATATAATTCTTGCACATACCCGCTTTCTCTTTAACCTCAATGTTCTGGAGAGTGGGAGGACCCCTCAAAATGAAGGAGGAACTGGTTTTCAATTAGTCCCAGGTCCAAGTGCTGATAAACACGGTAACTCATCTTTACCATTTTCTGATGAAAAGAATGCCCATCTGAGACACCTGCTGCCCCAAATACTGACATCTAGTCCAGTCGAGTGTCCCAGGGTGAATAATTTGTTTCCTCTTCTCCTTCAGCTATCCTGCTAGGAGGGGTATTTGAAAATGTTCTCATAGGAATTTGCCTGCAACCACCAGGTTTCCAACAGTTGTCTAATGCCGTGAAAGTATAAATCCATAATATTAAAGTCAACAGAATCTATCACACGTACTCAAATAAAATTCTCTAGGGCATGCACTGTCTCTGGAATACCACTGGATCCTCTCCCTCGGATTCTTTAAGTCCCGGGAACTTCTGCATGAATAGTTCTGCATTCTGAAACTAACAAGGAAGGAGGTTAAGCTCTGAGATCCCTGATGGTAAAATCCACTCTGATTCAGCTAGGAAGTCCCCAAGCATTGTGTCACAGTGTGCTCAAAAAGAAGTCCTGAATAGTGCTGGCCTTGCTTCTCTGAAAATGTTGGGTAGCAAGGCATTTGGGAGCAATAACCAAGAAAAGCTGAAGCTAAGATAGAAAGTTTCTGAGTATAATCCAATATGGAAAAGGAAGTAAAGATGTCGTTATGGAAAAAGCTCTTCTCATTGCTCCTTCAAGCCTGAGAGATTCTTTTCAACTCAAAGTGAGGACATTTGCTTGCTCGTGCAGCCAACAGTTCTACAGGGGAGAGATATTTAAATGAGCATGATAAAAGGATCTATCGAATGACAGAGATTGGGAAGAAAAAAGATGAGATAAAGTTGTGTACTTTCTTTTTCACAGATGCCATGCACCTTTTCAGGAAGCGGTCATCTGCTCAATCTTCTGCACAGAGTTGTGTGCAGATAGGGGGTGATTCTCAGAAGGTATCACGTTGTAGAAAATTAGACATGTTTGAGTGTTTAAGAAAAAGATGACTAAGAAATGGTAGGGTACAAATAAATCCAGAAAATCTTAATACATAAGTTTTTAAAACAAACTCACCTCTATCTTAAGTAACAGATGCCAAGCTATACTGCACTTTTTTTTTTTTTTATAAACGTCCTATTCAAAGGTAAAGACCATGGACAAAAATCATTATTTGTTCATTTGAAGCTGATATGAAAGCTCACAAAATATACTTGTTGCCATATGTGTATCTTATACCTCCGAAGTTGAACTTTGGGGTAACAAGGCTTTATCATCCCAAACCAGAAACATTTTAAGAGGAAGCTAGTTTATTCATAATCAATGCATCTCATTCATCAAATGAGGTAATGTTTTTAAAGGTGCGGAGCAAACCACAAGGCACTAAATAAATGCAAGATTTAGTACCGGCAGAGAACCTGCACAAAAAGCTTATGTATGGGGCTGACAATCCACAGAACAGCCCCAACTCAGAAAAATGTCATTTCTCCGCCCAAACTCTCATCGGAGCCCAATCATTTTGAATATCACATGAAGCTCAAAAATACAGAAGTTACTGGTAAGATGATCAGGACATACGTAACCCCTTCAATTCCTTCAACTGTACCCAGAAATGAACTGGTGAGTCATAGGTATTAAAATGTTTTGAAACAGAGGTGTTTTAAATAAAGAGAATATTTCATGTTGTATCATCTAAATGTTCAGTTGAAACATCTGAATACTGGCAACTTTCTCAAATATCCTGGGGTGTTTCCAGATCGTAAAAGTACCCAGGTCATCTCTCCTCGTCGCCTACTTCTGTTTGCCTGTTTCAGTTCTTGTCACCTTTACCAAGCAGCATGCCAAAGTAGGCAAAGAAGCTGAAACCAAATCATTCTGTGTTGCCAGTCCTGTAGAAGGCTTTATGGTGGCCGAGACTGGCACTGTCAGGTCATGTGAGATATCCAAATTATAGATTTCCATTAGTCCTGGAGATATTCTCCCTGTCCTTACTGCTAAAGATGATTAGGAGTTTGCCACCATCTCCCAAACAGAAATACAATATATCACAGAAATCTCAGCCAGGTAAGCAAATGACCATTCTCAAAGAACTAAAATCATTAGTACCTTTTCTATTTACTAGAGCCATTTCAGTTATTTATTTATATACACTTTTAAAAAGAGGGAAAAAATCAACATGCAACGGGGCTAACGGAAGATATGTACCTTTTTGCTATAATCTTTTATGTGTGCGTTGTGTGTGTTTAATCAAATGACCATAGCGAACAAACTGTATTCTTTGTAATAATAATGGTGAAGACTTGTCAATACTGAGGTCTTGTGCTAAGGAGATGGTGATCTCCAGCACGGGCTCTTGGGGGAAGTGGGCAGGGGGAGGAAGACTATGAACAAACTAACTTCCTCTTAAATGTTCCTAGTTTTGAATGATAAGGCTTTAATTCCCCCAGAGTTCAGCTTGTGAGCTATGAGATACCCATATGGCATCATGGAGGTTTATTTTGTGAGGTTTCAGATCAGAGTCAAATGCACATATAACTTCGCGTGGGCTTGCACGTGAGCATACCCAAATTTCAGGGGTGCAGCGGGAGGGAGGGGGCCAAGAGTTGGCTGTGACCTCAGCCAACAAGAATGAAAGCACCTGTAGAGCACTAAGTTCCCCAAAGTGTTCCCGACCCTTTGATCACCCTATGCGTGATTTTTTAAAATGTGATTATCAGCTGGATTGGGGGAAAGGCTTAGGGCACTTACTAGTACCCTGGCTTTCAGCAAATCACTTTCTCTCTCTCTCTCTTTTTAAAATTTCATCTGTAAAGTGTGGATAAAACATAACCTTGCCGCGTTATTGGAAAGAGTGAAGATAATAAACACAGTGGTCATATGGCCTTCTTTGCCCAGGGCAGTCCCGGTATAATTATTAACTTTCACTCTCAAAAGTGTCCCAGTTTGGACAAATAATGCAGTGGTTGCCCCACATATAAATTACCAAGCATAACATCTGACACGGGGTGGGCCCTCGGTCAATGTGACAGTCATTGTTATTCTCAGACTGTTCGAGCATTTTAACAACAACAAAAACAACGCATAAAACAAACAAAACCCCTACTTGTTATTTATCTTCATCACAAACCCAAGAACAGGCTCTTTCTATTGAGAGCAGATGTTTATTTGGGGTTTCGTTTCTCATCAGGACAATAAACTACTTTCGCAGAAGTGACCCTCACCTGAGCGAGTGCACGCAGGGTCAGACATCTACTGAGTGACAGGAGCACTGGACTGACTCCCTCCCAACTGCCTGGATGGGGCTGGGCGCTCCCTACTCATTCAAGAACACTGAGGTGCTCTGCACTTGAGCGTGTTTGCACTTGAGCGTGTCTGCACTTGAGCGTGTCTGCACTTGAGCGTGTCTGCACTTGAGCGGTACTGCTCTGCTGGATTCAGGCAACTTGGTTCACATCATTAGTTTTCTACCTCTTCAAACCAACTCCACCAAGAGGTTAAAACTAACCCCTTGAGGTTTCTCTCAGGCCTTTCCCATGGGGTCTTTGAACTACACTGATGACAAAAACAGGACTCAGTAAGGACAGCTCTGCAGTCAGTCAGTGGTGTTTCCCATCCGCACATGCGTGGGATCTCTGTCTCCAGAGTTAACCTGGTACTAACCAGCATTTCTATGTTGGACAGAAACATTGTCCTTATCACCACAACTTAATGCACTACAGAATATCTGAAAAATGCCACGTCCAATTTCACTGATGCAGATATTTCTACAGTGACATTAGACATTTCACAGTGCACACCAGCCCCTTCCAAAACAAGCAAAGGGCTTACTCAGTGCCGCAGACCAGTTTATTTTGCCAATGGAAGTCTCATTATCTGAAAGAGTTAACAAACTTTCAAAAGTTCCTCTCCGTGGGGTAGCAGGATTTGACAGATGTTGTAAGAAAGATGCCAACTGCCCTGGAAAGATCGAGATGTTGAATAGGTTCTGAATGTACCTTTGTTCATTGGGCCCTGTGTTCGTTTGGACGACACGGGGTAGATAGAGACACAAGGAATCCCGATGAGAGGTTTCAGATGGGTGAGAGAGCCCACGTGCCAGCTCTCTACATCAGTCTAAAGCCAGCCTTCCTTTCCTCTGAAATTGCTTGGAACTATCTGCTCTAAACTTTTTCCATAGCAAACCTGAAAGGCCAAAGGGACTTACTGCCGAGAGGAGGTTGCCAAACCATCTCCCATGCTGCTGGGAGGTATTTACTTAGGGAATGTAGGAATATTCTACTAGAAGCTGAGATAGAAAAGGGGGGACTGTTAAAAAGTAAATCTAGAAAAAAATGGCTGAAGGCAAGCAACTATTTTTGGCACAGTCACACAATTCCCTTCTCTAGGGGTGTAGCAAGTGTTGACTACACATAGAATAATCCACAAATGGTGTTGATACTAGGGGGCAAAGGGATCTGAGTCTGATTTTAAGTGGGTTTAGAAGTGAGAGGAGCATTGGAATACATTAATATTATTTTAACATTGATTGTTTACGATGTGCTAGATCTTGTTCTAAGTGGTTTAATTCTTAAATACCTCTTTTACTTCTGTGAGGTATCCATTATTTCTGCTTCCGTTTTACAGATGGGAAAAATGAAGCAGAGAGGAGTTAACAAATTGTCCAAGGCCACGCAAGTGCAGGAGATAAGAGACCAGAACCAAGCCTATCTGGTCCTGAAACTTGTGTGTTCTAGGTGAGGGCATGCCAGATTAGGAGGCCAGCGTGCGTACAGGCATGGAGTGGAGAGCAAGGTGGTAAAATGCAGACAAGGGTGAGCAGATTAAATCTGGCTGGGGAAGAAAAACCATCTGAAAGGATGGATGGGGAGCTCAAAGAGAGTCTTGAATGGCAGTTACATGCTCACGGGCAAGAGGGATCTGTGGCATGGTCTTTGAAATGCTGCCAGAAGCCTCCCTAGGCAGCTCTACGTCAGGGGGCCCGTTAGGAGACCACTAGAGCGTTCCAGATGAAACTGAGAAAGGCCTGTGGAGGCTATGGCCACGAACACCAAGGAGAACAGTTGTGAGAATCACTGAATGGTTGGGGGAAAGTCTGGATATGACTGGGGAAGAAGCCGTAGGACTTCAGTGGCGGGCGGTGTCCAAGCAGCTAAGGAGAGCCTCACGGTGAGGTCTACAAAGGACATTTTCTTTCCAGACATCAAGGCCATTTTTAATTCCCAACTCCATTAAAATGAAAGGACAGCCTGACAGAGTGGGCATGCCAATGAAGAAGAGTGTCAAAATGAACAGTGAATAAAAAGCTAATACATCTCACCAGGCAATGACTGATTTAATTGACTTGTTAATTCTTCAGAGGAGACAGACATACACGAAATTACATTTCCCCCACAATGTGCCCTTAAAAAAAAAAAAAAAAAGAATGGCAATCTTAATGAGCATGCTCACAGAATCATCTTTCCTCTTACTACCTACCACCTAGCAAAGCAGTCAGCCATAGTCACACAGTTTGTTTTATTGCTTTTTAATTGTTGTACTTTTATAAATAAGCACTGCTATATAATTAGGAGCCTGATTCTCCACTCAGGTATGTGGGCGGGCATCCTGGCCTCAAAAACCTATGATGCTGGCCGAGGAGTTGCTTGCTCTGTGATGCATCCTCTCAGCCAGGTTACACTGAGCAGGCCAAAACCCTAAGGCTACTTTTTCCTATGGACAGACAAACTCCCTTCTCTCTTTGCTACTGAAAATACGTAAAACTGAGAGCTAAGCTAGGTTAAAAGCAGGTTAGTGTTGCAACAAGCTCAAAGAAGACTAAGCATAAAGTGTATTTCCTCTTCCTCTTTCAAGAAAGGACTGAAAAGCATTCTGACTTCCAAAGAAACACAAGAGAATCACCAAGTTCACTCTTCTGTGATAAAGAAATTAGGACAGAGGGCAGGTAGGGTGTCTCATTCACCTTTGCAGCCCCATAGCCTGGCATAGTAGGTGTGGAATAAATATTTGCTGAATGAATTGAAAGAATTCAGAACTGTGTCCCAGATGCTCTCAAAGTAGACATGTACAGTCATTTTGAACCATTTCCTGATGTGAGGGAGTAAGTGTGTGTGTGTCTGGTGTGGGGTGGTGGTGGTGGGGGGGAGTTTAGGAAAGGTAGAGAGAATATACACTTTGTCTAGAGTCATTTGAAAATTGACAAGGGAGAAAGGTTTTCAAAGAAATCGCACTGGCCTCAGTATTGTCACAACATAATTTTCTACCTAATGAGACAATGACAAAAAATGATAGGAGAACATAATATGGCCTTGGTGTACTCAAAATGATGATTCAAAACCACATACCGAAGTCAAACTCACAGTAAGTCTTTCCAGTTATCGGAAAACTGCTCCATCAAGAACCCTGTGTGTCAAACCCTTTTCATTAATCAAAGGGTGGATAGACAAAGGCAGATTCATCCTTGAGTGTGAAGTATTACACAAATAATGGACCCAAGACAAATGAATTATGACTCTAACAAATAAAGGAATGCTATTTGGGTGACAGCAAGGCTCCCAAATGGCTTCCCACTTGTAGAAAAACAGCTTTAGACGAGCCCCATAGTGTATACAGTGGTGCAAAATGACCTGGGGAAAAATGGTTTCTATGGAGATCATTGAGAGATGCATATGCCTGAATACCTTAAG
Organism: Neofelis nebulosa; assembly: GCF_028018385.1. Lineage (NCBI taxonomy): Eukaryota > Metazoa > Chordata > Mammalia > Carnivora > Felidae > Neofelis > Neofelis nebulosa. The sequence goes on from NC_080782.1 coordinate 232,801,301, forward strand.
GCTGAAGGTACTTTGGCTCTTTCCTTAGAGCAATTATGGCAGAGGTTCCTCTGCCCAGGTTTTGTTTACACAAGAACAATCTTGGCCACAGGTCGTCTGTGTAGGAGATAATTAATCACCAGCTCTTTGAGCACAGGTAGGCTAATTAGTATGCACGTAATACAGCATCAAAATTTTTCCTGGAACATTTTTTTAAAATTTCAAACAATTAAGGATCTGTAATACCTGCCGGCCTTTTATCCAAAGCAAGCACAAAGGCTGTTGGTGAAATAGAGAAGACTTTGTTTTTCAACTATTCAAAAAACACAAGGCATCACTGATCACCTGAAGGCCTCATTTTAATTCTGATTTCAGACCCATGATGCCTTAGAGGTTGTCTTTTTGAAATGTGTTATTGCTAAAATTATTAAGTAGGTCAGTAATGGAACTTCAGAAGCCATAACATTCTGATATCCTAATAAATGATCAGGGTCAGAACCTCACTTGTTTATATTTCAGGAAAGCATGTTATGAGTTTGGACTGTAACACAACAGGATTTTATAAATCCAAACATTAGATAGCATTCTGAACATCATCCACACAGACAAGGGAGAGATACATAAACCTGCAAATGCCTCTAGTGCAAAAGAGATGAGACTTAGGTTTTAGGCTGTTAAATACTTTTTTTCTTTAGACAATACCCTAATAAAACAATTATGAAGTACTCTGAAACCCTGCCACACCCCTTTGATTAAACCACACTTCACAAAATACTTAGATAAAGCCTGATCAAATAAACATGAAGGCAGAAAATGCATCCTGTGCTCTGACAGTCTGAAGGGCCATCTCACTTGAAAATTTAATCAAACAAAATCTACTGTGATTCCACTGCAGCCTTTGCACTTAAGGAAAGCTAGTTCAGTCTCTGACATTTTGATTTTCATAGCAGATGGAACCAAAAAAACTTCCTTGGCACCCAAGCATATGCCTCCGGTTGAGATTTTATTTCTCGAACCTTACGCAACATCCAGCAAACAAACAAACAAACAAAGGTTATTTTCTAATTACTCACTATTACTCCAGGATTTCAGTAAATATTTGATACTGATCTCAAAGAAGCCGGAATCCTGCTGGCTGGCCATGTCGGCGGTATACAAAGAGGCTCCTGGGACTGGACTGGGAGCCGCTGGAGGAGCAGGTACCAGGCGTGGAGATGTGCCTGTCACAGGTTAGTGATGTAAGCGGGGGTCAGCGGCCGAGAGGAAGCCTCTGCAGATCTACCTCCGGCACTGGCAGGGAGTCCTCATTTAAAGGACACCGAGGAGCGGGAGAGAGATGCTCGGCGGCCGCTCCTCCTCCTCCTCTTCGGGGTCTAGGACTTGCTTCTTATTTGCTGGGTGCTGATCTGTCTGCAGCTCTCAGAGGTGGCGGCGGCCGCTGCTTTCATTTCGGGGCTGCCATAACCAGAGCCGCCTGCCGCCGGCCGCCCACATGCTCTGCTCCAGCCAGGTACGCTACCGAGGAAGTCCCCACCTGAACTGCGATCCGTTTTCCCCTGGGAGGGAGGGTTTCTTGGCTCGCCTCCCTGACACTGTGCTGGCAGCCACGGCCCACACAGCTCTCGGCAGGGCTGAGGGATGGGCTGGGAGCGCCGCCCCCTGCCCCTGCCCACGGTCTCAACCTGAGCCACCACTCAGCCCTGGACTCAGCGGGAGGAGGAATTTCCCAGCTCCTGTGGCTCCTCTCTCTTCAGAAATGCTTCCAGGGAGCAGCCCGCATGAGCACGGGCTGCTACTTCCCCTTGTGTCTGTCCCTGAAATACACACAACTGCATCGCGCTGCAGCAAGAAGAGCTGCACCCCTGGATCTGGTTGCAGTGACGTTTTTTTTTAAAAGCCCCATCTGTCAGCCTCGTTGCAGTAGGAAAGCTGGGTAACAACAGGACATTTGCCTGGGCTTTCTCTTCCCCTTCTTTCGCGGGCACAGTGGAAGCTGCACTTTGCGTTTCCCCCTCCCAGAAAAGCTTGTCCCTTCGAGAGGCACTCCACCCCTAACGTGTTCATCTGAAGGGGATGCTTAGTGGGCTTGTTTATGGAACGTCAGGCTCCAGCACGGATCCGTTTCTCAAACCTATCATTTCTAAGAATCACCAAGCCCAATAAAGCTTATTTATTTGTACTAAAAGGATAAGAAGCAAAAGCATTAAGATTCCTTGCTGTACAATGGCTTTTTAGTTCATGAAGTCTTGATATCAGGTGTCCTGATTTCGGTTAGCTTTATTTCATGTTACCATTTGGCTTGACTAGGGGATTAAGTAAGAGTATTATAATTTTGACAGGCTGCATTTCGGTCAGGTGGGATTTGGCCAACAGTCTCACAAACCATGGACTACTTCTTTTTTCCGGTACATTTCATATCAATATTTTCCAAAGGAATTAATAGGCCATATTAATAATCATTGAACATAAAAATGTTGGGCAACTCCCCTCAAGTCAACACACAAATAGGACTTTTTAGACTAACAGTTCTTTTGAGAAATGGAAAGGAAAGAGCACAAAATACTTTTAAGACTAAGAATTACTATGTCCTGAAATGCCCCAAGACACCATCAATATAAGCTTTTCAAACTCCTTACACTTACACAAAAGGCTAGCCCTCAGCCACCAAGATCTCCAGCTCCAATCAGTGTTTTATTCTTGTGAAATTTCTTATCAGATGGACTTATTTTTCATTTAGAAGCATACTAGAGTTGATAAGCTAATTTTATCACCTGTACTTTGTATGGATTCCAAGTGAAACAGGACCTAAAGATTTTTACCTCAAAACAGCTCTCATATTCAAAAACAAAAATTAATATCCATACCCACTTTTCTGAGGCCTCCCGATGGCAACGAATGAACAGGGAGACTGCATGGTGCCTTGGAGTTCATGACCACAAAGTCTCTCAAGACAGGCCCCAGATTCCCACCTGGCCCCAGACTGTACTAGCTATGAGACCTAAGGCAAGTTATTAACCTCACTAAGACTTAGTTTCCTCACCTGGAAAATGGGAATAATAGTGGTACCTACCTCATCCAATTGTTGGAAAGATTAAATGACATTATGAATAAAGTGCTCAGCATAACGTCTAGCGTATAGTAAACAATTAAGCTCTAGCTATACTGATATTTATTAGGAACACTTAGGGACGCCAGCATAGAACTTTTTTAAGTTAAGCACATGTTTGTACCACTGCTGGGACTTAGAAGACATATTGCTTTTGAACACCAATGGTAACAATTTGGGGCTAGCAAGTTGGAGACACTGCAAATAGCTGAAGTAAGCAGGCTATTAAATATTGTTACTCAAGCCTACACAGATTCTCTTGGTTGACTTTATCAAATAGACCTTACCTGGCTTTTCAAAGATTTCAGTCCTACTCTAAACACACTAATTTGCTGAGAATGCCACTCATATATATTTTGAGAGGAAACTATCCTACATTTCTAGGTGGTATTAAGAAAAGAATGTTTTTAATGGCATCTCGTTTTCCCTGTGAAGAGCGAACCAGTAACTAAGAGCTCACTTTCTGTCCGTTAGAACCTGAAATCTTGCTCATGCGTGTTTTTCCTCATTTGAGTACCTTTAAAGAGAGCATATATTGTAAAAGAACAGAAAAGGCCTTTTGTGTTGTTGAAAGGCCTACAAATCAAATAGAATGACACCTGCTGCAAGCTGGGATAAAACATTTATCCTTTTGTCTCCTCTCTGGCGGGGGTGGGGATGCTTATAAAAAAAAATGTAGTCAGAACAGGCACCTGGACAGAGGGACCTAAAATACAAAATAAAATCTGAATTTGTCCCTGGCTTGTTATGAGATTTCAGACATCATTTAAGAGGAACAAGGGATCTTTCCTTAATGACATTAGGAGAACATGTAATGAATCTTAAAGCAAGGAATTAGGCACAGGTGTTGGAGGCTCAGAGAAAAGTAACAGTAATACAGGAAAGCTGAAAGGCCTCATGAAGTAGGTCCAAGAGCGTGGGGGGGGGGGGGGGGGGGGGACATGATCATAACACCGTCTACATTTATTCAGCATTACTATTGTGTTTCAAAATACATACTTTATCATATCTAATCGTCACCCTCAACCTATGAAGAACTATTAATAGCCCCATTTCATAGATGAGAAAAATGGAGGCAAAAAGAGATAGAGAATAAGGTCAAGGTCATAAAGTTGGCAAAATTTAGGTCTAACAAATTTTAGAACCAGAGTCACTTTTTTTTATTATTATTATTTATTTTATCATAAGCAAGCCAAGAATCATGGTTACCTACTCCTTTTCCAAACTTCAGGAAGATATGCTAAGACCCTCGTTAACACCACATAATAGGAATGCTTTAGGTCCAGGCCCCATTGGCTCTCCAAGACTGCTTACTGCCTAGCTGTCAGGCTCTAGCCTGGGGAACGAATTATTCCCTGGGGCTTTGCCCCGTCCCAAAGAAACCTAGAGAAGAATGCTATTATCTTTCGCATTAATTTGACTCCTGCTCTGTATCAGGATGCCTGACCCGGGGTGCGGCTGGGGCCACTGAGGGTGGCAATCTAGTCTGAAATCCACTCTCCAAGCTGTAAAGAGGTAGAAATGGGCTGTGTCCCCCCTGATGTGTGCCACACATCTGCCCAATACTCCATGCACAGGAAGGGGGGCTTAATTGTGATCAGTATAAACTAACGGACTCGTGGTGGCCTGGGGTGGCGCTGTAGGGACTAAGAAAACAGAGCATTTCAAGAAGGCAGAGGCCAGTTGGTCACCTGTGTCCTAGGTTGCTGAGCGGCAGGGTGGGGACAAAGGCAGGCGGTAAAGGGTGCGTGGATTGCAAAGTACAGTCTGTGGCATTCCCTACTCTCTCTTCCCTCCCTCCAGAAGAGCCATGTGTCTCTCATTTGTGTATCTGTCACAGCCCAGCACACGCTAAGCTCTCATGCAAAGAACACATAGAGTGAGTCACTGAATGAACAGACGTGACATGCATGCCTAGTGCTAGCTGTTGACTGTGGGGAAAAAATGTGCAACAAAGTGCAATCGGTTTGTGTTTTGATTCGTATTTAATTTTCTCTTTCCTGGCATTTTCGACAATTTTTTTTTTTGAGATGAAAATGTGTGGTGTTCAAAAAAATGTGACAACAGAGCTAGGCAAACAATCTGGATCCTTGCCAACATCAAGAGCCATCTCGGAATGGTCTTAAAAAGTCTGACTGAGTTGATTGGGTGAGGGCTGGGATCCGCCCCCTTTCCCTGTGGCTGGCTGCACGTGGGCACACATGTGTAATTATTGTCAGAGTGACAGGTACATTCATGCATGGAATGTATTAGGCAGAAGAGAAATGTTTTCCTCGCATCCTGAGGAAACAAAGGAAAAAAATCACTGGATGTAAGGAAAATTGCTTTATCAATTTTTGCTTAGTTGAAAATTCCAAAGAAGCATTAAGAATATTATATTCCTACTATTAAGTATTGTTTCTTAATAAGAACGGTTCCAAATCAAATTAAGCATCACTTGAGATCAATGGTGACAATTATGGAGAAAGGCCTTTTGTTTAAGGCCTTAAGCAGGCCTTAAACAGGCAGGATGAGGCCTTTGAGAGGCAAAGAAAGCACCAAGGGAAATCAGAAACTTTTTCGATATATTTTACATGCATAATTTGTGCCCATCTAGCTCGTGCTAAAACATAGCAGAGAAAAAAACCATGAAGCGATGCCACACAATGTTCATTCTGTAAACAGAAAACTCAAGAAGCATTCCCTTAAAAAATCCAACCCGCATACACAAGTCTTCACAAAAATAGATTCTGCAGATTTTGAAGATGCTTACTCCATTACTAGTCAGTACAAATAATTTTTTCCAAATGAATTGAAATACATTTAAATGTTCTGAATGTACCAGAACTTCATTAGAGCACAGCTTGTTGTTGTACACACGTAAACAAGGAAAATCATATCTCCTAAAATTGTCTCCACTAAAAATTAGCAGCAGAACCCATTTTTCTTCCCTACTTACCTCCTCTGCAAAGGAGTGTTATAAGGAACTGTGGGCCATGACGAAGGAATTGAAAGTCAGTCTAGCTAATGGGAAGCCCTTGAAGGACTGAAGCAGTAAAAGGCATCAGGTGGCATGGAGAAATGGCAGCAGAGAGCAGGGTCAAGCCTGAAGTCCATTCCCTTGCTGCTCTGTGCAGGGAAGTCCCTCTCCATAAGCCCGTTGTCTGTCACCCAGGGTGTGTAACAAGTCTAGAATAGGGTAGGGGGATTCACATTAATTGAGCTCAACTTGACGTTGAGACACCGCTAGGCTGTATTTCAAAGGACCTGTATGGACAAACCCAAGCCAAGGGCCACACCTGCTAAGCACCTGCAAGTCACCTCTCTAAAAGTGGTGCTGAGACATCATTAGAATGACTTGGGACTAGGGTGTCAGTTAACTCAGGTCTCTACCCCCCCCCCCCCAGCATCTTCGTAACTGGCGAGATAAAGCTCAGTCCTCTCTCTCAACACTGCTGCAGACAAGTGAATGGTGACTTCAAGAGCAAATATCCCAAGGATATTAATTAGATATTAATACACAGCATAGTATGCCAGAGCCAAGGCCCTACTCTCCTGTGCAGGTAGAGTTGCTTGCAAAGCTGCTGAACATCTCCCAGTCTCAGTTTCTTCGTCTCCAAAATAGGGTTTTATCTCATGGGTCTGTTGTGAGAATTAAATGAGCACAGAGCCAGAGGACAACTGGTAAATAGCAGGTCTATAGCCAGCAATGAACCCAGAATACCCAGCACAAGATGTCCCTCTAGCTCCACAGTCAGGTTAGGGAAACGGGGAGAGAGAGACCCTGTTCATGGCGGAGGGCTCCCGTCTCCAGCACCCCTGCTGCCTACCAGGGTAAGGCCGAAGTTCTGCCGAAGTGAAGGAAGCCTAAACTTGTACACATACAGAAAAAGCTTTATTTAATATTTTAGTGCTTCTAACTTTCGGTGGCCAGGGTAAAGCTGGGTAGGGGTTCTGGTTACCTTAGTAGAGGCTCAAAAATTACCTAATTTACTCTTCTGGTTAACCTCTCAAGGTAGGGCCTATTTGGATAGTTTTAACCTAGAGCCAAACCAGGAGATGTGGTTCATACGTATTTTGTACATATCAAGATTTGACCTCAATTTCTGCAAGGCACAAGTAGTATTTAATACTGTATTTACAGATAATATTTTACGGCAAGAGAAAACATGGGTTATTTCTACTGCTTTTATCGTCAAAGCACCCAACAGTACCGATAACCTTCCTACCCTATTTTTGAATACCACCAGCAACCAGAGAACTTTTTTATACAGAGATACAAACAGACGCAATATCACCAGCTACAACAGGAGCCAACAATATACGATTTTAAATTATGTCCTTTCTGAAGAAGCAAATACACGCCATTTGCTTTGCATATCATTATTTACCAAAAATGCACAGATTTATAATGCTCAGAATAAAAAACAGGGGCGCCTGGGTGGCTCAGTCGGTTAAGCGTCCAACTTCGGCTCAGGTCATGATCTCGCAGCTTGTGTGTTCGAGCCCCGCGTCGGGCTCTGGGCTGGCAGCTCAGAGCCTGGAGCCTGCTTTGGATTCTATGTTTCCCTCTCTCTCTGCCCCTCCCCTTCTCGCACTCTGACTCTCTCTCTCTCTCTCTCAAAAATAAACGTTAAAAAAAAAAAGATACTTAGAATAAAAAACAATCACCACACTTCCCAAACACTGGTTACCACTTAAAGAACTAAGAAAATCGTTTTTTTCTCTATAAAAATGACAATAAACAAAAGAGGTGCATTCTTATGGCTGCATTTAAACATTTTGCCTATGGTAAGCCATTTTCATTTATTAAGTGATTAAAAATGAAGTACCTTTTAGGGTAAGAACTAATATTCCCACTAATGTTTCCAATTTCATACATAAAAATAAACACTAGATTTTAAGTCCTAAGGGGCAGATCAACTTTCCCTCAGAGGTACCATTTAATATATAGTTATTGAAATCTAGAATTTTAAAGTCAAGGGAATCGGGAAAAATTGGAAATTTTGATTAGTTTTTTATACACTTGCTACTTGAACTTTACACATACTGAACATTTTTTTTCTTTCCTTTAGGTATGATCACGTGTTTGCAGTTACCTACTGACAAACTTTGATGGAATGAGAGTCAGGAAACTATTTTCCTCCTTGTTCGGACCCTGCTACCATGACCTTGGACAAGTTACTTTCTACTACATGAGGAAAGCTGCTTCTTGTCACCAGACTGTTTCATCGCCCAGGGCAGGCCAGCCTTTGATTTTCCATATTATTGGGAGAGACCCTGGCTCAGAGAAAGAACACTGCATAATAAATTATGGGATGTCAGTCTTTGGCATACGTTATTTGAACTTTTGGGCAACAGATTCACCTTATCAATTCTGTTTTGATAAAGCTAGTACCAAAAGTATCCCATACAGAGCACATCCTGGCTGACTAGGAGGAGAAGCTGACTGAGAACCAAAACAAACAAACAAAAAATTGGCCATCAGAAAGAGATAAACCGGTGTGAAAATGATCGAGGGGTCCTGTGAAGTTAATAAGGCAGTATCAGAGTACTTTGTTCGGCTTAGAGGAAAACGGATGCACACTCTACAACTGTCCAAGTCCTGGAAACCAGGGATAATCCGTAGCTGAAAACCAGGTCACTGTCACGGAGATGAAGCGTTCAGCTAAGGAATTAAAGATACGTAGAACAGCCCTTCCTCTGAAACAAAAGCTTTAAAAAGAAGGATCTACCTCATGGAGCATCGCCGATTAAACCCTCAAAATGACCATCTGTTCCTGGTGCCACGTGGTTTAGACCCCCTGATCCGGCATTTCGAGGAGTGTGGTCTGAGCCCAGCAACGCTGAAGTGGAGAAACACATACATTACCTTCTCCACCCATAAGCACAGTTCGAACGTGGTAGAAAATGTTACTGACGGCACAAGTAAATTTTGAAGGATAGAGAAAGTCTTGCAAGGCATGTTTTCAGAAAGGGTGGGGAAATCACCACCCTATTTTGACCAGACAGGCAGAGCTTTGTGTGGGAGGGTGGGGCTACGAGAAACTGTCTGAATGATGGGAGGGGACAGTTTAACAAGCTGGTGGTGAGAGCAGTTCCAAATGCACGGCTCAGCTAAGAAGCCAGAGAAAGAATAATGATCTTTGCAGATGGTCATGGTGGGTGAGGTCACTCTGAGAAGCCCAGGGAAATAGAGGTGGAGGGTCAGGATTCTGATCCTCACAGTGTTAGTTACAGAGAAACCCAAGCTCCTGTCAGCCCTCGCTCCACCAAGTACCGGCCACAGTGATCCACTCTGGTGTCTGAGCGATTCCCTTCTCATTTACAAGGGTACAGGTGACACTGTATGATCTGCTATCTACAGAAGGAAGGTTGTTTCATGACCTCAAAGGAGATTCTGTAGATGAAAGGGTTCTTTATTCCCAGGGTGCCCATTTTATGATGCTCAGGGTTCCGGAAGTGTAAGGATCACACAAAGGGGCAGGAGGTCTCCTCTCAGCTCTTCCCTCTTAAAGAAACACACAAGCCACCTTCTAGCTATTGTGGAAGCAGGCTAGACTTTAGCTTTGGGTTAAGGACATACCAGCGTTGTCCTGCTCTTTAAGTGGCCATTTGCAAACTCCAGGAATGTGCCGGTGGTTTTCTTGTGCCTTATCCAAATGCCACTTAGGTCCTTCTGGATAAATACAGGATGTGTGGCAACGGTAGTCTGCCTACTACTCCACCCTACCTCAAATTTTATTTTCCAGCTTCTTTGCTCTTCAAAAGAACTTTTTCTTATATCCTTTATAATTTTTTTTTAAATTCACTTGGTCTATAAATTGTTATACCCTCATCTTTATATATCACTTTCATGTATATAATTTAAATTTTGTGTTCATTACAGCAATGCGCAGCAGAAGAGTAAGGGAAGAAGACGCGGACATGGGCCTTCTTTTAGACTTTTGGATACGATTTCGGGATATTTCTGATAGTAAGAAACGGATTAGCAAGAAGGCTAAATCTGGAATGAACATAGTAATACTCTCTCCTTTGGCTTTATACCTACACATACAGATGAGGACACTGAAATTTATGGGGATCCAATAGCTAGGACACGGCAGAGTGATGACAACAATAATGAAGATAATTGCTGGTTATGTGATAGAGCCAAGATTGGAACTCAGATCTGATGCTAGTCATGTCCAACAGAAGTATAACACAAGCCACATATGCAATTTAAAATTTTCTAGTATGTACATTTGCAATAACAAAACAGATGAGATTAAATATATTCTATTTAGCCTAATATACCCCAAATATGATCATTTTAGGATGTAATATATGTATGTGTGTATATATAATTATTAGTGGGACACTTAATTTTTTTTTCATTAAATATTTGAAATCTGGTGTATATTTTACAGCATATTTCAATTTGGACAACTACATTCCATGGGCTCAATAGCTACTCATGGCTAGTGGGTCCTTTAGCAGACAGTGCCACTCTAGGGGGTTCTCAACTATTTTGGGGCCCTTTTGGTCATCCAGCAGAGCCAATGGGTTCCTTCTCAGAATGTAAATGAGAGAAAATCCATGAGATTACAATGGAAACCAGTTATTTTGAAATACAGTTACCAAATTACCTTAAAAACCACAAAACTGTGGTATTGTAGATAATGCATTTCATAGACAGATACCATATGTTTTCACTCTTATGTGGATCCTGAGAAACTTAACAGAAGTCCATGGGGGAGGGGAAGAAAAGAAAAAAAAAAAAAAAAAGGTTAGAGAGGGAGAGAGCCAAAGCATAAGAGACTCTTAAAAAACTGAGAACAAACTGAGGGTTGATGGGGGGTGGGAGGGAGGGGAGGGTGGGTGATGGGTATTGAGGAGGGCACCTTTCGGGATGAGCACTGGGTGTTGTATGGAAACCAATTTGACAATAAATTTCATATTTAAAAAAATAAAAAATAAAACAAGAAGAAATAAAAAAATAAAAAATTACAAAAAGCAAAAAAAAGATAATGCATTTCTTTAATAACACCTAATATAACCTAGAGATAAGCCTAATAATTATAATAATCTTTAAATAAAATAAAAACATAACCAATATTGAAATCTGACTAAAGCAACTGTAGCGTAACAGAAAAAATCTGTGAGTTCAATTGGTAGTGAAGTCAAAGGTACCACTAATACTATTTTTGTTGCCTATATTTGTACTTGAAGAAGATAGTAAATTTCAGGTCGAGGTTAATGAGAAGAAAATGTACTTTTTTTGCCCTCTTAGCCCTTGGATCCCCACAATCCTACCTGTGGATCTGCTCGAAAGCATGCCCTCTAACCACTCATCTCTATTCTTCCCATGCACCACTCCTTCCAGGAGAGCTCAGTTTCAGGTGATTCTTGAAGACGGTCATAAATAATTGCTGCAAATTTGAGAAGCTTCTCATGCTTTTTCTCCCCATTTTCTTGATTCTACGTCTTTCCTTTCTCTTACTCTTTCTGCTGTCCCCACCATGCTCTTCAGTCTCTTACTCAATTGGGCATTCAATAAATGGTAACATATATCACAACGATTTTCCCAGAAGCTACAGGTGCAATACTCACCAAATAATTTGTTGCTGGGCTCTAGAACACCAGCTAATTACATGGGGCAGCTGGCTGGCTTAGTCAGTAAAGTGTCTGACTCTTAATATCTGCTCAGTTCATGATCTCATGGTCGTGAGATCGCACCGGGCTCTGCATTGAGCATGGAGCCTGCTTGAAATTCTCTCTCTCCTTCTCTCTCTCTCTCTCTGTCCCTCGCCTTCTTGTGCTCTCTCTCTCTCTCTCTCAAAATAAAGAAATCAACTTAAAACAATATTTTTTTTTAAAAAAGAATACTAGCTAATTACAATCCTCACACTCTGACAAGTACCTGCAATATAACTCACATTTGTGTATGATCTAAATTGCATGCTTGAGAATATGGAAAATGTCATCCTCACAGGTTCAATAATGTCTCCTCTCCAAAGCTTATATGTATTGATAAGTTGATCAATGATATCCTAAATTCTTTTACTATCCAAATGGAAAGGAGGTAAGTTATGTTATTACATACACTTAAAAAAGTACTCTGATTTTCTTTTAAGAGAGAGAGTGCATGAGTGGGAGAGAGGGGCAGACGGCGAGAGAGAGAGAGAGAGAGAGGGAGAGAGAGAGAGAGAGAGAGAGAGAGAGAGAGAGAGAACCCCAAGCAGGCTCCATGCTCAGTGCAGAGCCCAATGGAGGCTCATCCCACAACCCTGGGATCACGACCTGAGCCAAAACCAAGAGTTGGACACTCGGGGTGCCTGGGTGGCTCAGTTGGTTAAGCGTCCAACTCTTGGTTTCAGCTCAGGTCATGAGCTCATGGTTCATGGGTTCGAGCCCCACGTCGGGCTCTGTGCTGACAGCATGGAGCCTGCCTGGGATTCTGTCTCCCTCTCTCTCTGCCCCTCCCCTGCTCTCTGTCTCTCTCTCAAAAATAAATAAATAAACATTTAAAAAAATTAAAAAAAAAAAAGAGTTGGACACTCAACTGACTGGGCCACCCAGGTGCCCCAATAGTATTCTGATATTAACAGCTAATTTAATCTTTAAGATTTCACTTTGCTTTGAGGCATGGAACTCATTTGGTGGATCAAACCAGCATATTTTTCTAATAGAACCAGAAGGAACACATCAGTGTGCATCATATGGGGTGAGCACAGTTTCATAAAACTTGTGATATATATATATACATGTATATGAATACATGAATATACATATACATGTATATGAAGACATATGCATTATATGAATGAAAATGTACACATATATGAATGCTGGGTTGTGATACAAAATATATATTTTATTGTAAGTCACGGTCAGAAAAGCTTGAAATACAAAATATATATTTTATTGTAAGTCACGGTCAGAAAAGCTTGAAAATCTTATTTATATGCTGCTGATGGGAACGTAAAACAGTTTAGTTGCTACGGAAAAGTCGGACAGTTTCTCAAAAAATTAAACACAGATTACCACATGAGCCCGTAATTCCACTCTTGGGTTACAGATATACGTGCATCCGTGTTCATAGAGGCACTATTCACTATGACCAAAAGGTGGGGACAGCCCAAAAAGTCCACCAATGGGTGAAGGGATAAATATACAAATTGTGGTAGGACCACACAATGGAATATTAAGCCATAAGAAGGAATGAAATACTTACTGATCCATGCTACACGGACACACATTGAAAACATCATGCTAAGTGAAAGGAGCCTGACACAGAAGGTTGCATATTGTAGGATTGGATTTATAAAAATTATCCAAAATAGGAAAATCTCTAGCAACACAATGCAGATTGACTACTGCCAGGGGGTACAGAAAGAAGGAAATGGGGAAAATCTGCTTAATGGTTCGGGATTTTACTGTGGAGTCAGAGAATGTCTTAGAAGTAGATAGAGGTGGTTGTCCAACACTGTGAATGTATTAAATGCCCCTGTATGTCACTTTACCATGGTTGATTTTGTTATGTGGATGTCACTTCAAGAAATTATTGAAAGAAAAAAAGAAAGTCCGAGTGCCCTAGCTCTAGAAGGCTTGTCATTAGGTCTGCTTGCCATTTGCATGGTGACTACTCGTGGCGCTGCTACATCTCCACCTAGTGGCCAAGGTGCCTTCTGTCTGGGCTCCAAGACAAAAAAACGCCTGATGGCCACATGAGCCACCTCACGTCAGAGGTAGTTCAATCTCTGAAGCAAGTCAAGGCCAGCACCTTCAACTGGGGCGTCTACTTCACGAGTGTCCAAATGATGCACAGCGATAACCTCCAACCACTTTGAACTTCGGGCAAGGAATTAGGATGGTTTCAGTCCTGGTCCTGAAATATTTCTCAAGAAGTCTCTCTGGGATTCATTTATCTGTCTTTAACCCGGGACCAGCATGCCCTACAGCGGGATGAAGGTTCATGTCAGATAGTGCAAGGTATACACCCAATGCTAGTTTCCTTCTTCTTCCTTCCTCGTTTCTGAAGATACTTCCTATGGACCAATGAACCCCAAACAAGAGGATTCGTATCTCCAAGGGAGCTCTCCTGCCTCAGATTGTCAGTGGAAGAAACATAAAGACTGTGGGTGTCTGGAGCAAAGAGATATGCATCTGGAGGGTGCAAGCATAGAACACAGAATGGAAACAACACAACACAAGGCCAAGAGACAAAAGCAGCAGGGACCTGGTGAGTACCAGGTACATGACAGAACGGGGAGAGAGAAAGGAGGGATCTAGCAGATATATTCTAGTTATTGCCACAAATGTTGCCCGAATGGAGGGGGAGAGACAGAGAGACAGAGACAGATACCATCTGTATGTAAGTGGGCTCATAACGTATTCTGTAAAAATTAAATGAAAAGCAGACTGAAGTGTGACATGTAATTACAAAAAACAAGAAAAGACAGGCACAAAGTCATGTGCTTTTCAAATGAGAAGGCCAAAGGTTATAAGCAAGTCAAAAGGTAAAAGAAAGAACATGGACGGAAGGATCACAGAATTGATTAAAAAATCAAATAGAGAGGGGGCACCTGGGTGGCTCAGTCGGATGAGCATTTGACTCTTGATTTCGGCTCAAGTCATGATCTCATGGTTCATGGGATGGAGCCCCATATTGGGCTCTGTGCTGACAGTGCGGAGTCTGCTTGGGATTCTCTCTCTCCTCTGTCTGTGCCCCCCACCCACTGATCTTGATCTCTCCCTCTCTTTTGCTCTCTCTCTCAAAATAAATAAACATTAAAAAAAAATAAAATAAAATAGGGAGGAGAAATTACCAGAGCAAAATGTACCGCTCCCATGTCAGAATGTTCAAGATTTATAGAAAATTACATGAAGTGGTGTAATTTGGCACTGGGCAACTGCAGGAAACAAAATCAAAATACTCTTTTTACATACTTGTAGGAATGCTGACAAGTATGGGGTAGGTGATGAGCAGAAAAGAAAACCCTTCGGGCAGGTATGGGGAGCACAGGTCCCCTCCCCAGGTGAGCTCCCTTGCCCTGCAGCCTTGCTTCTTCCTCTCCACAGCCGTCCTGCTCCCCTCCTCCCATCCCATTCTCTGAGAAGTCTCTGCCTCCTAGATGGCAGTGGATGTGAGTTCTCCCATTTTTCTATCACCAAATCCCCAAGACCACTTTCCTGCCCTATTACAATGGAGGAAACAACTTTTCTGACGCCATCTCTGCTCCTTTCCCAGGACCTCACTCCTTTGGTCTCTTGTATCTTAACCTTTTCCTTTCTGAGATCTTTTGTTCAATACCTCTCATCTGAAAAGCAAAAAATAAACAAAACAAAACCCTTCCTTTTATTGCACAATTCCTTCTAATTTCTACCTTAGCTTCCCGACTTCCCAATCATAGCCTTGTGTCTCAACATAGTTGCCCTTCTACGCAACCTCCCCCCATTCCCCCTCAGTCCAGTCCAGTCGGTCTCCCATGGCCACACTCCTACTAAGGTGACCAACAGCCTCCAATGAGCCAGTGGACACTTCTTAATCCCTAATCCTCTGCAAATTGGATGCTGCAGAACTGCAACCTCCTTCTTGAAACTTCTCTTTGTTTTCATGACCTGGTAATCTCCTGGCTTCCCAGGTCTGGCACAGTCAGCCCTGCCTCCCCCTTCTCCCAATTCTCTAGCCACCTTGCCCTCCTCCAGCTCAGGGTGAGGAGTACTGTTCCACCTGGCCACGGGCTCTTCTCCATTCTCTTGCCCTCGCTAAATCCTGCTTGTTCTTCCATCCACCCAAGTAGCACATCTTCAGAGAAGGCTTCCCTTGACAACCTTGTCTAATTCCAGGTCCACTGTTAAAATTTCTCCCAGCTACTTTTACTTGTATTTACTTATCACACGCAGTTACACATGGATTGTGTTAATTTTTGTCAATATGCTTTTCTCCGTCTTTGGACTATCATCTCCACTGGGGCAGAGTCCGTCTTTATTGTGTTCAGCATTTTACTCCTTGTGTCTTAGGATACTGGGTAAATGCGGTCAACACAGCAATAATAGCACT
Source organism: Neofelis nebulosa (assembly GCF_028018385.1). Lineage (NCBI taxonomy): Eukaryota > Metazoa > Chordata > Mammalia > Carnivora > Felidae > Neofelis > Neofelis nebulosa. The sequence continues at coordinate 232,817,410 of NC_080782.1, forward strand.
CAGTATGTAATTTTTAAATGAACAGCCATTTGGGTAAATGAATGAATGAACAAATATTCTGACCAATGGCAGGGAGTCAGAGCACATTAGTGACTTTACCCTGGTTCCTTCAGGGCTTTAATCTTCTCCATGCAGAAGCTGTTAATAGTTTTTTAGGCTTTCCAATATCTGTTTGAACAAATCCCATTTGGGCCAAGAGAAGCATGAGGGAGAGTAAGCTGACAGCAAAGGGAGATGAAAAGCCAAGGGGGAAGTAAGCCAGATGACTCCCCATGTTCCCAGTGTTTCATTTCTTGTTTCCCATCTCTGACTATGTCAGGTGCAAATGGGGCCCTTTCCAAGCAGTGGACTATGGACCTGGGGGTTGCAGGAGCTGTATGTGTAGGAGAGGCAAAGCATGGGAAGTAAGGGGAAGGGAAGACAAAAAGAAGCTTTGAAGACAGAATCAAAGTCCAGTGGACCTGGTAGAGGTGGGTTTTGGAAGTCATCAAGCCAAATTTACTCATCATATAGATGAAAAAGTCAAGCCTAAGTTCAAAGGGAATCACCCAAGGTCTCCACTGGTGGGAGAACTGGCTGGACTGAACCCAGTGTCCTTTCGCATACCACCAATGCCTGCTAAGGTGGAGAGCCAGGGCACTGGCCCTCTTACTTCGTGCATGATAAGGGAGAGACTTCTCATTGGACTATGTCACACCCATCCTGTTCAAAGCAGGGTTTTTCTTGCATCTAGACTGCTTGCATCTAGGGCATAGATTGCATCTAGGCCAGAAGACTGCTTGCATCTAGGCCATAACATCTCTAGTGAGATCCGAACACTCCTTTCTACTTAGGAATAATGGGAAATGCTAGAAAGTCCCAGGCTGATGTCTGACCAGGATTGAGTTTAATGTAAAGTTTTTAACCCTTATTGTTTGAACAATGCTGTTCAGAGCCCATTGATTTGAAAGGTGACCAAAGGGACAGAGAATTCCTGGCTGCACTTGGTCAGCTAGGCTGGGGAAGTCTACTCTTCCTAATCCCACTCACTCTCCAACCTGCTTCCTTCCAGCTTGTCGGGAAAAGCACCCGACAAGTGGAGTGTGTGTTCTTAGACACATTGGGTTTAACAAGGACTTAATTTTACAAGGGAGCCGAGAAAAATCCTGAAATCTCTAACGTACTTGGGAAAACAGGGCTTTTTCTGAGGCTCAAGATCTTGCAACTTCTTGCTGTTGTAAAACTCAAATCTAGTTCATATCAATTTTTTTTAATATTTATTTTTGAGAGAGAGAGAGACAGAGACAGAGTAAGAGAGAAAAGAGAGACAGAGTGTGACTGGGAGACAGGCAGAGAGAAAGTGAAACACAGAATCCAAAGCCGGATCTAGGCTCTAAACTGTCCGACCGCAGCATGACGCTGTGCTTGCATCAAAAACAAAAAACAAAACAAACAACAACCAAGGCCCAAACCCCATGGAACCTTCTGAGCCTCCCCCAACATGCCTCCCGGCAGCATTGGGCACTGTTGGCCAAGTTGCCTTTTTTGACATTTTGGTTTCACTTGGCTTCTGTGGCATCAGCCTCCTCTGTTCTCTTCCTACCTCTGTGTTTGATCTTACTGCCTTAAAGTCTCCTCCTCCAGGAGGAGTAGCTCGTAAGAGTAGCTCAGAGTGCCACACTGAGCCCCTTTTCTTCTCATATATAAATATTGCCTACTAATTTCATTTAACCCTTAGCTTCAACTGTTGTGTGATGTTTCCTAATTTCTATACGTCAGATCTTGCCGAGGTCCACATCCACATATACTTCGTTACGCCTTTCATGGTCTGTCTCCACCTAGATACCCTTCAGGTGCCCGAATCCGATGTGTCCAAATCTGAACTCACCACTGCCCTTTCTCAGTTTCCAGTTTCTCCACTATCACCTGAATGACACCACCATTTACCAATTCACTCAAGTTAGAAAGCCGAATTGTCACCACCACCTGCCCCCCTCTCATGTGCAAGGCCCCAGAAAGCCCTGCCAATTCTCTCCCTTAACTGTTTCTTACATCTGTCCGCTCATCTTCAATCCCACCACCATTGTCTTAATTCAGGGACTTGTAATTCCTTGCCTGGCTCAAAGCTGTAGTCTTCTCTACGCACTGTCTCTATGTACATGGAGTCTTTCTGCATACTGCTGCTGGATTGTTCAGTAGTTCTCGATCGCTCTGGGGACAGAGCTCAACCTTTAGCGGTCATCCTTGACCCTCTCCTACTTCTCCAACCTCATGCAACGTGTGCTTCAGCCAGATGGAACTGTCCATAAGTCCCCCAGACATCATGCAGCCCCGGGCTGTTATCCTCTGCACTGTGCATCCTGCTTGTTCTTCCCACTTTCCGCACCCGAACCCTCACCCACTCTCCTGAGAGGCTCTGAGGACTTCCCCAAAGTAAAATGCTCATCTGCCTCCAGGAGCACCTGTTACACAGTTGTGTAGTTATTAGGTGACTTGTCTGCCTCCCACTGAGGTGTGAGCTCCTTGAAGGCCATGGCAGGATGCGCCCCTCATCTCTGAGTTGCCAGCGTCTAGCATGGTGCCCAGAACATAATGGATTCTAAAAAGTGGCAGCTGAGCTTTATTTTTTGTGGGTGAGCCCACGAGTAATGGATATGATAACATCACTCTCAATACGTTAAATGCACAAACTACATTCCTTTGCTGTTCACCTGTCAAGTGATTTTCTCTAGAAATCTACAGAAACGATAGAAAGGGAACAATTCATTATTTCATACAGGGTGATGGGCATTGAGGAGGGCACCTGTTGGGATGAGCACTGGGTGTTGTATAGAAACCGATTTAACAAATTTCATATTAAAAAAATTGTTTCATACAAACCAAAGACTAAAAAAAAAAAATCACATGACAATTTGGAACAGCCTGTTTTCATTAATATTCGATCAGATGTAAATTCTAGAGATTAGTTTTGAAATCTTCAGCCATCACCACAAAATGTCTTTAAATGCCACGGGCTCAACCCATACAAACAGCAAGGCAGAAGAAGAATGCGATTCGTGAAATCTTATAATGTTCTGCAAATACCTGTCAATGACAGGACTTAATTTTACTGGAACACACTTACCAGCTGATCATTCACAGAAGAGCAGTTCCAGCCGAGAAAGAGCCTACACGACTCACTGCTACTTTCTTTTCCACGAAGGAACCAAGAATTAATACACCTTCACCACGCAAAGGTCCACTAGGTGTTTGAATTTCACAGGTGCAGACATTGAAGCATTTAAATAGGACGGTTATGGCCAAAGAATGAGTCCAAACACTGTCCTCATATTTGCAAACTTTCTTCTCAGGACCAACTGAAGTTATACTGGTGATATTTCAGAGTCTAACTATAAAGCAGTTACAGCTTTATTCATTTGCTCTTCTTGTCCCCCAAGTGTTCTGTTATTCTCTGAGGTCACTGGCATGTTGGTGGACAGCCACGGCCCCACTGGGCCGTTGGAACCACTCCAGCTGGACCAACAGCCCCGTCTCCCCAGCACAACTTCACCTTCACACACTCTGCTCCCCGCAGAGCGGCCTCTTAGAACCCGATACGTGGAAACACTTAGGAGCTTGAAAAACATTTGCTTGGTAACGGAAAGAAATTCCCAACATTTCTCAGGAAGCATAGTGCCCAGAGATAGGCTACCGGGAGCTCAAGTAAGGCTGACCGTGCTTGAAAGGAAGACTGACCTCAGGAAGTAACCACGCGCCAGATTTTGCTTATTAAATTGTCTGCCACCAATGGGAGTGCTCCCGCGGTAAACACAGGTGTGAGGAAACCCACAGAGAATCAGAGTTCTTACATCTCTAACTACTTTAGCCCTTACTCAATTCCTGTGCTTTATTCGGAGCACCTGTCGGAGTGATTGCTAATAACAGACTGCCTAAGAGACTACCAAGGGTTTTTTAAATTAGGTAGATGAGGAACTCTCACACTCTCACACTTATGCATAAAAATGTATGTCTCAGGTGCTCTCCTGATTCATTAAACATACATATGTATGTTTATACATAACACACACACACACACACACACACACACACACACACACACACCGGGACTAACTCTTCAGCCAGTTAAGAACATAGAATAAAAACACTTTTTTCTCATGTACTTTGAGTTAACAACAAAAACAGCAGCAATAACAACACAGGGCAAGTCTGGTGAAGAATCAATCTGGTTTTCTGTTACACTTTCTGAAATGCCAGCAATGAAGAATAAGTGCTATGGGGCGTCTGGGAGGCTCAGTCAGTGAAGTGTCTGCTTCGGCTCAGGTCATGATCTCACAGTTTGTGAGTTCGAGCCCCACGTCAGGCTTTGTGCTGGCAGCTCGGAGCCCGGAGCCTGCTTTGGATTCTGTCTCTCCCTCTCTCTCTGCCTCTCTCCTGTGCTCTCTCTCTCTCAAAAATAAATAAATGTAAAAAAATTAAAAAAAAAAAAAAGGATAAGCACTAGTTCCACTCCAGCCACAGGGGCCTCCTTGCCGTTCCTCGAAGAGGCCAAGCCCATGGCCTTTGCACATGCTCTTACTTCTGCCTTAACTCCTTCTCCCAAGATGTCCACGTGGTTTACTGCTTTTTTTTCTTCAAGTCTCTGCCTGTCATCAAGATCTTCCCTGAGCATCCCACACAAGGTAAGAGTTCATTCCCCTGTCCTGTATCCTCCTTTACTTGCTTTATTTTATTCGAAGCACGTGTCACTTTTTGAATAATACACATTTACATGCTCATCGTGTGTCTCTCATACCCACCAACATATAAGATCTGAGAGGGCAGGGATTATGTCTGTTTCATTCCCTACTTAAAAAAATTTTTTTTTAAATGTTTATTTACTTTTGAGAGACAGAGAGAGAGAGAGAGAGATAGAACATGAGTGGGGGAGGAGCAGGGAGCGAGGGAGACACAGGATCCGAAGCAGGCTCCAGGCTCCGAGCTGTCAGCACAGAGCCCGATGCGGAGCTCAAACTCACAAGCTGTGAGATCATGACCTGAGCCGAAGTCGGACACTTAACCGACTGAGCCACCCAGGTGCCCCTGTTTTATTCCCTACTTTAATCCAAGTACCCAGAATAATGCTGGGTGCAACAAGATGGGTGTTCATGGAATGCTGAATGCAAAAGTAAACGAATGCATGAATATTGTTGCAGATTAACTTGCTGTATGCATGTCATGGACTATAACATGCCCAAAGAGGAAGCAAACATGTCAAATAATATATCCACATCAAAAAATGCTCACAACGGTACCTCTCTGCTCATGAACCTTGACAAGATATGGTCCATGCAAAATTAAAGGTCAGGTTTGACTGTTTCTGAAAGTATTTCATTTTCCCTATTGATGTCAGCATGCCGCCACGGATGTGAGGCCACCATCACCTTGGGGTCGGTAGCTCAGTGGTGGCCTACGTTGATATGCCTGCTGGCTGAGTTGCTCAATTTCCAATTCTCTGAATTTGATTGAACTCTCCGTACACTGACCAGAAAGACAGTTCGGTGCGCTGACAGCCCAGAGTTGGGGGGGTGGGGGTGCCTTTTACTGAAATACCAGGTGTGATGGCCCGTGACAAACACAGGAGCTGAGTGGGGGAGAGCAGGTGGGCCCGGGCAGCAAGCGGAGAACTGGCTGTGAAAGCCAAGGATGCCTGAGGGAAGAAGAGAGGCTGCCGCAGAGCTGGTCTGGGTGCGTCCTGGCGGTGGGCCCACGCCACCTCAGGCTTCTGCCCTGGGCCTGCAAGGGCAGGTCTGGTCCCGTCTGAAGAATCTGAAGGCATCGCCTCTGAGCCACGGCGCTGTAAAGCACACACATTGTGTTTTGCGAATGGTGTTCCCTCCGGTTAGGTTGAAAACAATTTCATTTCCCCACATTACAAGTGAAACTCTTTAAACGGACTTGACCTTTCAAAAATCATCAGACAGACAACTTGAAAGGCCTTTTGTGATAAATGTGGCATAAGCAGAGAAACATTTAAGGCTCGGGCTAGTGATACAGAAGACGTAGCAGTGGGCAGCTCGACTCCTGTTAGTATTTCTAATTAGAGCTCTGCTTTCTGTATGATGGCTAGGCCTTTAACTATGTGTAGCTAAGGGACATTATTGTTAGTTCTTGGACAACCACAGTACTGTTCTGATTTGTTAGACATTTTGATTATAATTTAGATGAAGGCAGATGCATCATACCCATGACACTGGAGGATAGAGTGAAGTTGGGGCAGGCATATACCTAATCAATGACAGCCAAGATCTCTCCTGGACATGACTAAAGAGCGGAATATGGGCCAAATCTCACATGTAGTATTTTATTTATTTTATTCAAATAAAGCGATTATAATTTATATTAATATTATTTATAATATTACCAATATTTTACTTTATTTATAACTGCAAACCTCTGTGCTTTGGCCACCCCTCCCCCCAAATAGGACGTCTCTCTTCTACGTTCATTCGCTTCAGAGCATATATCAGTTTATAATTATATATTTGTTCACTTGTTTATCAAAGCCTTCAAGGACATAATTTAAGCCTCAAAGAAGGTAGGGATAACATCTGCCTGTTTCCTTGCTGTGTTTCTGGTGTCTGTGCAACACCTACAATACACACAGGTGCTCAGACACATCTACACAATGAATAACTAGGCGAGCGCATGTTCCAGACAAAGGATGGAGGAAAATGGGACTTACAAACAAGTCACTGAAAGGTCTGGCATTTCTCTTTGACTACAAGTTCAATGCCAGCTAACAATGCTGGGGCTATCAAAGGTAATCTAGATGTCTAGAACATGGGATGTGCCCATCCTGCCTGATTCTTTCTGTGGAGTCACCTGCCTGCTTCTGAGTATTCCTGTGTAAGAGGATATATGTTATGGACTGAATTATGCACCTCCTATTCCCATGTTGGAGCCCTAACCTCCAATACCTCAGGATGCCTACTGGATTTGGAGTAGGGTCTTTAAGGAGCTAATTAATTAAAATTTTTGTTTCTTACACTTATTTATTTTTGATAGACAGAGACAGAGCACAAGTAAGGGAGGGGCAGAGAGAGAAGGAGACACAGAATCTGAAGCAGGCTCCAGACTCTGAGCTGCCAGCACAGAGCCCAATGTGGGGCTTGAACTCACAAACCGCGAGATCATGACCTGAGCTGAAGTCGGACGCCCAACTGCCTGAGCGACCCAGGCGACCTGGAGCTAATTAATTTAAGTGGGATCACTAGCACCTAATCCAATACGACTGGTGGTCTTTTAAGAAGAGATTAGGATACAGACACACAGAAAGAAAAGATGATGTGAACACACGGAAGGCAGCCATCTGCAAGCCAACGAGAGAGGCTTTAAAGAAGCCAGCCTTGTTCACACCTTGATCTTGGACTTCTAGCCTTCAGAACTCTGAGCCAACTTCTGTCGTTTACCCTGCCCTGTCTGCGGTACTTTATTAGAGAAGCCCCCGCAAACTAATACTTCTCAGGGACTGCCTAACCGAGTAAGGATGTATGATTTTAAAATGAGGGGAATTAAGAGGGCAATGAACACTTTCTTCAAATACCTAAGCAACTCTCACATAGAAGAAAATACAAGGGAAAATTTTCTGACAAAAAGAGACATCCAAAAAGGAATGAATGAGCACGCCAATATACAATTTACTTATTTACTGAATTTATTGTTTATTGGCTGACTCCTCTGGCAAGAGGTAAGCTCCACTAAGACAAGCACATAGTAGGTACTCAATAACTATGCTGAGTAAATGAATTTCTTCTGGAGGTTCTGAGTTTCCTGTCACTGAAGGTATCGGGACAGAAGCCAGACATACCCTCTATGAAGATACTACTGAAAAGTTTCTTGCAGAGGACACAGGGTCAGGCTACTCCAGGGCCCTTTTTCAAAGCTGAAATTTTATTAATCCGATTCTATTACCGATGAGTGAAATACAGGTACTCCTCACAGTAAAGGTCCACCTTTAAACATCTGTCTCCACATACAGATTCTAGTCCAAGTATCAGGACCACACAACTTATATTTTACATTTCTTCAACCTGAAGGCGTTATCCACCCATGGTGTCGCCCAATACAAGATAAAAAATAAATTTTAAGTATAGTTACTAGAGATTGTTTTCCGAAAGCTCATTTGGTTGTTTTTTTCAAAGTAGAAAGACATTTTTGTTTCTTAAATCTGTTTAATTTAGAGCATGAGCTCCACCAGCAGAAGACTGTGGAATATTAATAAATGCCTAATGAAGATTAATAATATTACAAATTATCATCTTCTTCTTATCCTCCCAAGAGCAGCGGCAGATGGTGAATTCTGGCTGTGCCTGTGGCTGCCCATAGATCTTTCAAGAAGCCAGCATTCAAAGAACAGAGTGAAACTCACAAGAATCTCATGAATTTTGCCGTTGTTCCAAAGGTTCTTTTGGCACAGACTCTGCTCTAGCAGATGAGCCTGTATACTTTGAATCACAGTAATCCAGTTAAAAAAAAAATAACCAGACAATCTCACAGAGATTGTGAAAAATGGACCCGTCCTTGAATACAAAGGAGGAGGGGGACAGGACACCCTCCTACTTCCATTCCACTGAGGAATCTGAGTCCTACCATCAAGATCTTGGGCCTTTCGCGTAGCTCAGAAATACCGAGCATTATGATGTGCAGGTAATTGAAAAGCACAAACATTTTCAGTCAATAAGATTTTTGTTTCATAATTCATTTTGGCAGATGTTTAACATTTGCCTGCTCCCGTAAACTTTATTTCCAACTTGCTAAAAGTCTGCCATGTGCCAAGACCAATACTGCATATAGAGCCAAGATGGCAACTTCTGCAACCCAACATACGTCTAGGTTTGTGGTACCTACGCTTTCATGTTTGTTTGTGTTCTAGCTGTACCTCCAAAATATTTATTTTCATAAGGAATCTTAACACGCTAAATGGAACCAAGGAAATGATTAACACTGAATTGCAACCACGTTAAAAAAAAAAAAAAGATCCCGTGAAGGAGACGGTCGAACATGTTTACGATCCCACGTAGCAGTGATCGGTACTGAAAGTTAAACTGTATTGACAGAATCCTACAAGTCAAATTTCCCACCTGACTCCCACAGCCCTCTGAGTCAGCATGAAGGCATTGGGAGAAGTGCACGGATGACAAAAGGGAGCCGATGAGAATCGGGCTGTCTGTTCCATCCCCGTCTTCATCATTGGAAAAGCAGAGCTTGTGCGAGGCAGCACTGGTTCCATATAAAATATTACTTGAGGCTCTGGGGCCTCAAGAAATGTTTGCTATTCTGTCTAGTGCTTCACAAACTGTTCCATGAATCAGTAAAAAAAAAATTTTTTGATGTTTTATTTACTTTTGAGAGAGAGAGAGAGAGAGAGAGAGAGAGAGAGAGAATGAATGTGTGGGGGAGGAGCAGAGAGAGAGGGAGACACAGAATCCCAAGCAGGCTCCAGGCTCCGAGCCGTCAGCACAGAGCCCGATGCGGGGCTCGAACCCAAGAGCTATGAGATCGTGACCTGAGCTGAAGTTGGATGCTTAACCAACTAAGCCACCCAGGCGCCCCTCCATGAATCATTTTTTAAGTGGCGGCTGGAGGAAAGGGTTATCGTGGAATATTACAAAGCCTTGAGGCAGTGCTGGCATGGGGGAAACTGCACCAGATTTGGAATTGGAAGATCTGTGTTCCAGTCCAACCTCATCAATTAGCCAATTGGTGACCCTGAGCAAGTCATTTGATTTCCCCATTCTTCAGGTTCCTGCTCATATAAACATAGGAACATTAATAATACCTGCCACTGGATGTGTTAATTAACTATGGTGGGGGGAGCCTTTCCACAATGTGTATGTCTATCAAATCACCACAACGCACACTTTAACCATTTTACAATTTTGCATGTCAATTATACCTCAGTAAAGCAGAAATAAAAAAATGCATACCACTTAGGACTGTAATAAAGATAGAAAGAGATAGCATATGCACATAGCATGTAATAGGCATCATAATAATATTCATAGCATAGTTATGCTACTAATTGTATTTTGAGATTGCTATATGCCAGCACTTTTCACGCATCATCTTACTTATTTCTTGTGATAACTCCATGAGTTTGGTATATTGTCCCTGTTTTATAGACGAAGAAACTGAAGTTTAGACAACCCAAGGTCACTCAGGTAATAAATGCTTGCTTGGCTGATGAGATGTAATTTTTATGAGCGTCTCATAGTTCTGTGACTGAACACAAATTGCACCTAACCTTAAAGGGAGGGAATATCTTATTTCAATCTAATAAGAGACCTAGGAACTTGCCCCTGTTTTAGAGATGGGAAAACTGAGGTTCAACGAGGGTAAGTTATTGCCTAAGGTGGCATAGCTGTAAGTGAAACTGATGTCAAAGCAGGCACAGCTAAGCATGTAGCCTTCCTCTGACTTTGTGTTCTAAACTACTTAAACATTAGTTAACTGAAGGCAGGCAATTAAAAAAAAAACTATAATAAAATGAAATAACAATAAACATTAACATTTTCTCTTTTCTCATTCTTGCTTTTGCTTTTGGATACTTACTTAACATAACTGCTAAGCATTCAATCCAAAATCTAACCACGAGCATTTGATTTTCACTGACACAAATTTCTAATGAGAGTATTTGTTTCAAGATGTAATGTACAGTTAACATCGGATCCTTAAAAGTAATTTTGGTCAAAACTAAATAATTGGTCTGGTCCTTACCCTGTCAACCAACTTTCTTTCCATTTTTCCCCAACAGACAAATTTCTCCTACCCACCATCACCACAACCGCTGACCTCTCCCTGTCTTTATCCTGGCCACTCCCCTGAGGCCTCCCTCCCACACGTATCTACCAAGGTCACTGCCACCTCCAAACATCTGCTACATTCTTCTCCCTTTGCCTAAGATGTGGTCCTGTCCATCAGCTCCAATTCTGTCCACCACTTCACATGGTGCTCAGGCCCTCCCATTCTTGACCACTCATGGCCTTCTCTGCTCTGGTCTCTTACTGTAGGTCACGACACCCCTATTCCACACGATACTTGATTATTAGCTTTCATGGTTTAGATGTGTAGCCCATCTCTCCAGATGGACAATAATGTCCCTGGGGATAGGCCATCTTTACTGTTTTTCTCTATCATTCACAAGAAGCTGTCAATAGTTTTGTAACAATGAAGAGTATATATATATATATATATATATATATATATGTACATGTATATATATGTGTGTGTATATATATCTATATTTTTTTTAAAGGAAAACACCACAGAGTTTGTAAATGTTGCTAGAATCTCCTTTCTTACATATTATGTTTCAAAATTTAACAGATAAAGAAAGATGGCTTGCTCTAACTTGGCACAGATCGTTGACTGTTTTATCATTTTTTACAGTCCAGAATTTAATACCTTAATAGTGTTATCTTAACAATGAAGTTTGATAAAAAGTGGCATGTGTATTACTAAGGAAAGCAAGGTCAATTCTCTTGAAAATAAGGTAGATATTCATCAGCCTGTATTCATTCAACAGATAGCTGCTGAGCACCAATTAATTGTGTAACTCCGTGTTGGACCTTCCAGGTACAGTGAGACATGGACTTGACCCTCAATGGGCTTATCATCTAGTAGCAACACAAATAGTAATAGTTCAAAATGATGGTGGCATAATGCAGGTTTCTGTAATAATTTCACTAATCAAATAGAATCAGGTTTATCACTAGACATTCTTCCTGTTTAATAGTGGTGGTTCATTATAGGTCTGATGCCACCCTTTAGGGGGCTTTTTCAAAATTTGTGGAGATGTTTTTGGTTATACCAGTGATGGGGGAGGGTGCTCCTGGCATCACGTGGGTGGGGGCAGAACTGTTCCATGTCCTTCAATGTGTAGAGCTCTCCTGCACAATGAATTGTCTCATGTCCGACCTGACTTCCAACTGCTCCCCTTGACATCCTCATGGGTGAAAAACTCATTTGTAATGATCTTAGCCTGGAATCTAACGGTTGTACATATAAACAGCATTTTTGCATAGGTGAAATATCTTCTAAATTTTCAAGGAATGCAACTACTATGTGCGTTGAGGAAAGAGTATGTTTTGTTGTGTTTGGAGCTTTTACCAGAACCGGTCATCGATTTGGAAAATCGTAACACTGAAGGCAACGCCACCACGCCTGGCCCCCACCCGCGCCAGCCTGCCTGGGGGGTCTGCACATTTGTGGTGGCTCTGTAACAGGTGCACACATCTGACTATTTCTCAACGTCTCCCATGTAACAGGGCATACGTTCAGAGAGGGGTTTATCACGGCTTACTTTCTTGACCTTTCTCTTTTATATTATGAGCACAAGATACAGATGCAGCTATTTAAATACAGATTTTTCATGGGGTGCCTAGATGGCTCAGTTGGATGAGTGTCCGACTTTGGCTCAGGTCAGGACCTCACCACTCGTGGGTTCGAGCCCCGTGTCGGGCTCTGTGCTGACAGCTCGGAGCCTGAAGCCTGCTTCAGATTCTGGGTCTTCCTCTCTCTCTGCTTCCTCTCTCCTCCCCTACTTGTGCTCTCTCTGTCTCAAAAATAAATAAACATCAAAAAAATTAAAAAATATATATATATATATAAATATTTTAAAAGTTACATGGAGAGATGAACATATTATCTTTGAATTTCACTTCAGGATAGTAAAGAAAATGTGGCAAAATATTTGTCATAAAAGGGAGAGTTGGGTCTAATAGGCTGAGAATCACTAGTTCTAGGCTTTTAAAGAAATTTAAAGACAAACTTCCCAACATTAGGAGGTGAAATTCCCCTTTTAAGTTTTTTCCCTTTTATATCTGCATTCCATGAAATCTTTCTATGGTCAGCTGTGCTTCCTCATCATGGACATTTTTAGCAGATATCACTTGATCTCTGAGTTCTTCCTGCAGTGAGTGGCACAGGTGTGGATTTAAGAAAAGAGAAGAAAGGCAGACATATGAGGAGAGAACAATTTTACCATGAACTGTTACACTGAAGCCACTACAGTCAGCCTAAGAGGAATGAAAAATGCAGTTGAGAAGAGGAGTCAGAAAGTAAGATCTAAAAATTTATACCATCAAGAAATATTTATTACAAAATGGGAACCCAAAGAAAGAGAAAATAAATCCCTGGCCCTAAGTGCTTGCAACAGAAATAAACATGCAAACACTCTATGCAGTTTCCTACACACCAGGAATGCCCTGACACAAAACACATTGCATTTCACAGAGAAGCTATGCATGTTCCATGTAATTTCCAGGGGACGTCTGCTGGGGGTCTGCCAGGCAGACGGTTCAACTAGAGAAGTGATATAGGTTGAAACACGGAGAGAAAGAACAAGGCATAAGCAGCAAAGGAACTGATTCATTGAGAGGGAAAGGTAACATGGGGAACACAAGAAGGCTGTAACTGAATTGACTGATTCTATATCAATATCAAAATTAAAGTCATGTATATATATGTATATATATATATATATACACATATATATACACATATATATATATACACACACATATATATATATATATTCAGTTGGTAACTATAATATAGATTCATTTTGGACAGTTCAACAATTCTGCCTTTTAAGTTTATTTATTTATCAAAAAAATTTTACATTTATTTATTTATTTATTTTTTTTTTTTTAATTTTTTTTTCAACATTTTTTATTTATTTTTGGGACAGAGAGAGACAGAGCATGAACGGGGGAGGGGCAGAGAGAGAGGGAGACACAGAATCGGAAACAGGCTCCAGGCTCCGAGCCATCAGCCCAGAGCCTGACGCGGGGCTCGAACTCACGGACCGTGAGATCGTGACCTGGCTGAAGTCGGACGTTTAACCGACTGCGCCACCCAGGCGCCCCTACATTTATTTATTTTTGAGAGACACAGAGACAGAGCCCAAGTGGGGGAGGGGCAGAGAGAGAAGGAGATACAGAATCTGAAGCAGGCTCCAGGTTCTGAGCTGTCAGCACAGAGCCCGACGTGGGGCTTGAACTCACAAACCATGAGATCACGACCTGAGCTGAAGTCAGACACTTAACCGACAGAGCCACCCAGACGCTCCAAGTTTATTTATTTTTTGAGAGAGAGAGAGAGAGAGAGAGAGAGAGAGGGAACGAGTGGGGGAGGGGCAGAGAGAGAGAGAATCTCAAGCAGGTTCCACCCTGTTAATGCAGAGCCCCATTTGCGGCTTGAACCCACGAACCTTGAGATCATGACCTGGGCTGAAACCAAAAGTCTGACACTTAACTGACTGAGCCACCCAGGCGCCCCATGAAATTCTGTTTTTTAAAGCAATTTTATAATAAGTACAAATAAGGTCCTATGCATTCAAAATAGAAAACTCTTTGTTTTAAACAAATGATCTGCATGATGATTATTTTGGGTTACATGATTTTGGATTTTTGGATTCATACTTGATGTTAACATTGGAAAATTTAAGCAGGAAGTGAGCCATGTTGAAATGCATGACACTTTAATAAGCCTAAATAAAATCACATGGCTTAGGCTATAAAATCTGGCAACTTAATAATTTGAACAAAAGCTACAGCTCAAAAAATTATCTTATTGGGAAAAAAAGAAAAATAGTAATTCACAAAAATGGTTCTTTAATATATTACTAGCTAAGCAAGCATTTTACACACAAGCTAACCCTGACTATTTTGGGAGTAGGAAAGGATGTCTTTTTGGAGAGACTAAGACAATTTCGGCTTTTCCTTTTTTTTTTTAAAGGTCTGAGTTTAAGAAAGCTGATCCACACTAGTTGGTTGTCATTTTTTAACCTTTGTTACCGCACTGATTTGGGCCGCTTCTAAGATCGAGAGCATCCTGGTCCGCTGTCCATTTCTGAACTGAGACTTGAGGTCTCCTGTTGCTGCCAGGTGGAGTGACTCATCAAGCCTAATCTAGGCAACTAGGCCACCCCATCCTGGCCCCTCTGTGACACTCACTGATGTTCGGGCGACAAGATTTGATTTACTGTGTTCTTACAACTCAACTATGTTGCTCACATTCTAGAATATTCTGGGAAACAAAGCAACCTACAGGGGAGAACTTTTGTCATGCACAAATAAGGCAATCATCAAGGCCAGGAAGCATATTTTCCCCTGGCCTCTGATCTTGAAAGAATTTATTTTACATGATTAAGAATTTATCTCAAAATGCTCTCATGTCCCAGGTTGAACGAGGATGTCAGCACAGCCTTGGGAGTAGAGTGGCTCACGTTAAGTGCTATGTTAGAGACAAGCCAGAAAGCTCTCTAGGATAGGTTTGCAACAGTGTACTTCTACCCTCTTTCCAAAGGAAACATAAAACGCACAAAATAATTGTCAGGAAGCAAAATACAATCAAGGTATTCTGAAAAGAATAAAAGTAATGCTTTATCAGAAAATGGCTTCATCTATTTATTAAAACCGAATTATAAGAGATCATTATAACACCTCGTATGAGATAACGCATTACAGTTTAATGAGCGCATGACTATACATGATCTTGTTCAAGATTCACACTCTTCCAACGTTTTACGCAGAGAAACACGTAACTCGTTTTACAAAGTGGGAAACTGGGGCTCTGAAAAACCAGTTTCTCCTTACAAACGGTAGTAGAAAGAAGACAAAGGTGAAGTCCATTCCATATATTTGAAGGGCCAGTGACTTCCCATTAGCACTGCTCGCCTGTGACACGCTCCCATCCAACTGCCCATGGGGACACAATGGGCTCCAAGCAGCGACTCAGGCGAGCACATGCCTCCTGAGAGGCACAGTAGCAAGATGCCCCAGGGGGTAGGGTCCTATGGAGTCCTATGCCCAGCTGTGAATCCTGCTTTTTCACATTCTAGTCATGTGACTGGGAAAACAACTAAACCTCCCTGTGCCTCAGTTTTCTTTAAAGTGAGATACCATAATAACATCCATCTCAAAGAGTCACTATGAGGATTGTATTATGTGGTAAAAACTCAAAAATCCCATTCGTCACTAGCATTTCTTTTTGCAAGTGCTAGAAAGCTCTCTCATCACCAAATATACCTCTAATATAAAAAATAAACCAACTCAGGACTCTTATGGCAGAGCCAAAAGAAGGAACAGGATCTGATTATAAATGTTGTTAAAAAGGTATGGGCATCTGCACAGATTACAGGATTTTACAGTGCTTCAAGAGTTTATGTTCGAGATGCAAGCTGAGACCCACAAGCAAGAAGAGATAGGTCCTCACCCAAGAAACGGGTTCCTAGTAGAGAACAAGCTGGCAGAGGGAAGGTCCCCTGCTGGGGGAATGCCTGTTTGTCTTTACACCTTCTACAGCCCTTGGTTATCCGATCTAATTATTGTATTATCTGCTTGGGTAGATGTCTTAAAAAAAAAAACAACTAATTTGTTTTCCTGTTATTTCTTCACATTCTTTTAACAATGTGGATGGAACTAGAATGTATTATGCTAAGCGAAGTAAGTCAGAGAAAAACAAATACCATATGATTTCACTCAGATGTGGAATTTAAGAAACACAACACATGGACACAGGCGAAGGGAAGGAAAAATAAGATAAAAACAGAAAGGGAGACAAACCATAAGAGATTCTCAAATACAGAGAACAAACTGAGGGTTGCTGGAGGGGTGGTGGGTGGAGGGATGGGCTAAATGGGTGATGGGCATTAAGGAGGGCACTTGTTGGATGAGCACTGGGTGTTATATATAAGAATGAATCACTAAATTCTACTCCTGAAACCATTATTAGACTATATGTTTACTCGGATTTAAATAAAAAAATGTTTTTTAAAAGTCATGAAAGGTTTCAGACTCCAACTTCTGGGAATAATTCTCAAGACTGACTTTCTCATAATACATGGTAAGAAAAAAAATCACTTATAATTCAACCTTTACATCTTTCTGTGTGTTTTATAAATACTGAAACATTCCATATACCGTTAGGTTGTTGAAACATCAGCGTTCTCGGTACAGAGATTATATGAATTAATAAAATATACCTTTTGACTTGTGAAGTCTCTATCTTCTTCAGTGGCATTGGTTTGTAAAGATATGGGCAGTTACTTCTAGAGAAGTTTGGTAATTAGGGTCTAGTGCTAAAAAAGCTTATATAAATACTCATTCCCCCACACTGTAGATCACTCCACCACAACAGATGATAAGCATACATCTAGAAATCCCATCTTCTTCTAAGTGTGCACCCTACATCTATGGAGAGAGCTCTTCATGGCGAGAGTTCTCCTTTGAAAGTTAGCCGTATTCTGCACGGGCTCTGCCCCTCATGCCAGCTT
This sequence comes from Neofelis nebulosa, assembly GCF_028018385.1. Classification (NCBI taxonomy): domain Eukaryota; kingdom Metazoa; phylum Chordata; class Mammalia; order Carnivora; family Felidae; genus Neofelis; species Neofelis nebulosa. Next base: position 232,834,706 of record NC_080782.1, read on the forward strand.
CCTGATCCGGAAGCCTGGGGCTCTGAAGTGTATCTAAAGTCCGTTTGTTTGACCCAGGGAAGAACAACCGTGAACACGGTCCAGGTCCTGAGAGACCAGTTTCACATGAGGCTTTGCCACAAAGAATCCCACTGCTACACCTTGGACCCTGAACCTCAGCGTTGTGACTTCTGCTTAGGCTCGTATCATCCACTCTTGTCTCAGTGGTGCCAAACCACACTGCTGAGGCTGGGAGGGCAAGAAAACACTCCACTTCCCTGCCAAAACGAACCGAGCCACAGGATCTTGGTGAAGGAGGTGCAAAGCAAGTCAGGGGCACCCCAGGCCCCTTTCCTCACCCCAACCCCCACCCCCAACCGCACTGATGATATAAGATCCTTCCCAAAGCAAACGCGTGGCTCACACCTTTGGAAGAGTCGGATTCCTCTAGATCACACCATGCTTCTGACTCTCCCAGGGATGAGGAGCTCCACATTCTGGAATCCACAACGCAGGGGATGCACAGATTTTGATCCAAATCAATCCCCAGGGACAGAGGGAACAGCCACAAGGAGCTTCTCTTCTCCCCAGCCGTGGCAGTGACACCTAGTGGCAGCCAGTAATAAAACCCCCAAGGATAGAGAGATTGTTCCTGGATGCCACTGACCTGCTTAAGATCATCCAGCTTGTGAGTAGTGGAGGTGGATTTCCAAGTCCAAGTCTGTGAATCTGTGCCCCTTCCAATTCTTTATCTTTGCGATGCCTTTTTGTATTCTTATAGCATATACGTCTAACAATAATCCTGTGAGGTCGCGGTGATTTCGCCATAAAATGATGTTTTCGCGAAAAAGAAATCTCCTTAACTATATCACTTTTTTTTTTTTCCAGAAGATGATGTGGTAGTCAGAATTTCCAAAATTGGCCCCCAAAGCTGTCTGTTTAAACCCCAGAACTCATGAATGTGGTGGGGTATCACTCCCAGGATCATGTTATTATGGCTTATCATGTTATATGGCAGAAGTGACATTAAAATAGGGAGATTATCCAAGTGAGCCTGACCTAATCACGTGAGCCCTCTGAAGCAGAGCGCTTCCTCAGGCTGGTGGCAGAAGAAGAAAGCAGGGGGCTTCAGTGAGCCATTGCTAGCTTGAAGACGGAAGGGCCATGTGAAAAGGAAAAGCCTGTGAGGACATGGGGACCGCAGTTCTACAGCCGCAGGGACCTGGATTCTGCCTGAAGGAGCCTGAAAATGGATTCATCCCCAGGAGCCTCCAGGTAAGAGCCGGGCTCAGCCAAAACCTTGATTTTGGCCCGTGAGACCTTGAGCAGAGATCAAGCTTTCACCCACGCCCGACTCCTCACTCAAGGAACCTGTGAGATAATAAGCAGATGCTTGTAATTGCTAAGCTAGTGGCAGCTGGTCACACAATAATAGAAAACTAACACAGATGATTATACAGTTTGGGGGTTATCCCAAAGTGGAATCCTCAGAATTAGGACTCCATTCTCTGAACTCTCTCTCTCTCTCTCTCTCTCTCTCTCTCTCTCTCTCTCTCTCTCTCTCATAAACACATAAACACACACACACACACACACACACACACACACACACACACACACACCCCATCGAATCCTGGTGCTAAACCTACTCTGAATTATTTATCACACTTCCTCACTCCCTCGTTATTTCAGTGCCCACTTGTCTCCTTCACACTGTCTCATGATCTTCTCTCTGGATTCTTAGCTGGCTTCCCTGCCTCTAGGTCTCCCCCTTTTCTCTAGTGCTCAGCAATGCTGCCAAATTCAGTTTCCTTTTATTTTTTTATGAATATAATTTATTGTCAAATTGGCTTCCATACAACACCCAGTGCTCATCCCAACAGGTGCCCCCCTCCATGCCCATCACCCACTTTCCCCTCTTCCCCAACCCCCATCCACCCTCAGTTTGTTCTCTTATGGTTTGCCTCCCTCCCTCTCTGTGACTATTTTTTTTCCTTTCCCCTCCCCCATGGTCTTCTGTTAAGTTTCTCAAGATCCACATATGAGTGAAACATGTGATATCTGTCCTTCTCTGACTGACTTATTTCACTCAGCATAATACCCTCTAGTTCCATCCACATTGCTGCAAATGGCCAGATTTCATTCTTTCTCATTGCCAAGTAGTATTCCATTGTATATATAAACCACATCTTCTTTATCCATTCGTCAGTTGATGGACATTTAGGCTCTTTCCACAATTTGGCTATTGTTGAGAGTGCTGCTCTAAACATTGGGGTACAAGTGCCCCTATGCATCAGCACTCCTGTATCCTTTGGGTCAATTCCTAGCAGTGCTATTGCTGGGTCATAGGGTAGATCTATTTTTAATTTTTTGAGGAGCCTCCACACTGTTTTCCAGAGCGGCTGCACCGGTGTGCACTCCCACCAGCCGTGCAAGAGGGTTCCCGCTTCACATCCTCGCCAGCATCTGTAGTTTCCTGATTTGTTCATTTTAGCCACTCTGTCTGGTGTGAGGTGTTATCTCAGTGTGGCTTTGATTTGTATTTCTCTGATGATGAGTGAAGTTGAGCATCTTTCCATGTGTCAGCTGGCCATCTGGATGTTTTCTTTGGAGAAGTGTCTATTCGTGTCTTCTGCCCATTTCTTCACTGGATTATTTGTTTTTTGGGTGTTGACTATGGTAAGTTCTTTACAGATTTTGGACACTAGCCCTTCGTCGGATATGTCATTTGCAAATATTTTTTCCCATTCCGTCAGCTGCCTTTTAGTTTTGTTGATTGTTTCCTTTGCAGCGCACAGATTCAGTTTCCTAATATCACAGTCCCAGATGCTGTTCTCTAGAAGAATGTTGACGGAATGAAGTTTCCACCAGTTCATGGTGGTAGGAGTAATTATAATAATAGGGCAGTGCAGTGGGTTTTTTTCATAAAGCTAAATATTTTACACGGGAGGAACTTTTATTCTAACTTTTTGGATAAGATGTTATTTTCTTTTTTGAGATGATTTACATGGTAGTAGGGTGCAGCCCAAGTGGTCATATATTCTTCCCTGTTTGTTTGTCCTTTTGTGATGTGACTTAGCAGCTCCTCCAAGAGGAGGAATTTATTTCTCTATCTTTTGACTCTGGGCTTGCCCGTATGACTTGCTGTGGGCAATGGGACTTGTATGCTGGGACTTTCTTGCTGCTGAGAACTTTTCGACCACCATGTGAACATGCCCTTGCTGGCCACTTGGGATCAGAGACCACGGGGAGAGAGGCCCTATCTGTCCCAGTTGGCCACGCCCAGGGCCCAGGCATGTGAATGAGAGCATCCTGGCCCATCCAGCCCCTGGCAAGCAGGCCCAGACAAGAGGGGCCACGGAAGCATGACAATAATTAACATGTGCTATCTGAAGCCACTGCATTTTGGGGGTGTTTCTTATGCAACAAACAGATACAATAGCAGAAACTAGTCTGCAATAGTTTTAAACATATATATTTTTACTTAGAAAGCCAAAAGTAAGTAAACTCTTTGTAAAGACTTTTAGCTTTCTAAACATTTAACTGGTCCAAGAAAAATCTCGGAACTATTGCCTTAACCCACAGCTCCAAATATGTCTTTGTCTTGCTCAAAAGGCCATGAAAATTGCTCTGCAGAGAGAGCTTTGGATGCTATTTATAGAGAGAGATTTTTCTGCTTGATAAATGATACCAGGCTAGGGAAGGAGAGCGGGGGTGGGGGGGGGTGGGGGTGGGGAACAGAGGGCTGAGGGAATAAAGCTGCAGCCATGAGGGGGTGGAAGTCATGGTTGGAGCACCAGGGTTGAGGTGAAGAGATATGCTATCAAGAGCCCAGGGAGCAGCAGAGAAGCTTAGTTAACCCAGATCCATGTTTCTTGCTGCTTTCTGGGGAGAACGCCTGCTGGCAGGCTTAGCCCTTCACTCTTTGACTTCTTCTCCGGACTAATGCTCCACTGTATCCCAAAGAGTGTACTTCACACCCCCACCACCACTCTCGGCCCTCCCCTCTGTCTGCCTGCCCTTCTAGTATGGATAACTCTCAGTTCTGGACACTACCATCCAGAGATTGAGAGCCCCGTATACCCTTATGGAGCAGCAGTGGCTTGTACAACGTGAACCTGCGTGGCCCAGTCTGAAGCTGCCCTCGGAGTGAGGGCCGGTGTGGTGGCCACCCTGTTAGGCAGTTGTTGTAAAGCGAATGCAAAGTTAGCACAGGTGTGTAGTCTTCTAAAAGAAACAACTTAGTTGATCGCTTAACCGTATTTTCTTGATTTTCACTGGATCAAATCGTTTTTCCAAGTGGCCAATTTTACCAAATTTGAAACAAAAGCCTGGAATGGTAAAGCTATGGGGAGAGACTCTGGCTTTGGGTACTATGAAGAATAGGCACATGGACGGATACTCCTCCTGGAAATAAATTCCATATTCTGGATAAATTATTTAAACTCTTGGACCGCAAACCTAAGTGAAGGAACTCAGAGTTAAGCAGAACATCACAGCTGAGTCCCTCTGGGGGCACTTGCTAAACTTCATAAACTTTAGCTTTGATTTTTAAGACCACACAGGGGGAAGGTAAAAAGCCCAGAGATTTCCCCCTCTCTGTGGAGTAGTCTAATATCTAGTCCAATGTTACCACTGTGGTCCAACGTAACATTGAGACTACAAAGGGCTATGCACACAGTGCATGTGAATGGAAAATGGCACCCATCCTTTCACCAAGACGGGGATCCCCCCCAAATACTACACTTTCAAATCTAGGCACTAAGCAGAGAAAAAAGAATCACTGCTGAAAATTTGGACTCACACACTGGTCCTCATATTAGTTTGGGACTGAATTCCACACTACTTAGATAGCCCAAAATGTTTTAGGCCAAAAATTTGATTTTGAGGGATCCTTGACTGGTAGTGTTCTCAGGTAGTATTCTGGTAGAAATAAGTGCCATTGGTGTGTTTTCTTTGGAAAAATGTCTATCCATGTCCTCTGTCCATTTTTATATCAGATTTTTTTTTGTCTGTGTGGGTTGAGTTGTGTAACTTCTTTATATATTTTGGATATCAACCCCTTATTATTTTTTTTAACGTTTATTTATTTTATTTTTGAGACACAGAGAGACAAAGCATGGACGGGGGAGGGTCAGAGAGAGGGAGACACAGAATCTGAAACAGGCTCCAGGCTCTGAGCCGTCAGCACAGGAGCCCGACGCGGGGCTCGAACTCACGGACCGCGAGATCATGACCTGAGCCGAAGTCGGCCGCTTAACCGACTGAGCCACCCAGGCGCCCCTATCAACCCCTTATTAGACACATTGTTTTCAGATGCTCAACACTGCTAATCATCAGGAAAATAAAAATCAAAACTACAATGAGATTATCATCTCACACCTGTCAGAACAGCTAGTATCAAAAACACAAGAAATAACCCGTGTTGGGGAGGATGTAGAGAAGACGGAACTCTCATGCACTGTTGGTAGGAATGCAAATTGGTGTGACCACGTAGAAAACAGTATAGAGATTTCAAAAAAAAAAAATTTAAAATAGAATTATCATACGATCCAGTAATTCTATTCTGGGTACTTCCTCAAAGAAGACAAAAACACTAATTTGAAAAGATACAGGCACTCCTATGTTTATTGTGGCATTATTTACAATAGCCCAGATATGGAAGCAACTCAAGTGCCCATCCATACATGAATGGATACAGAAGAGGAGGTGTATATACGACGGAATATTATTTAGGCATAAAAAGGAAGGAGGTCTTGTCATTTGTGACAACATGGGTGGACCTAGAGGGTATTGTGCTAAGTAAAATAAGACAGAGAAAGAGAAATAGCATATTATTTCACTTACATGTGGAATCTAAAAAACAAAATGAATGAACGGACACATAGCAACAGACTCCTAAATACAGAGAACAAACTGGTGGTTGCCAGGGGAGGGAAGTGAGGGGATGGGCAAAGTGGGTGAAGGGGATGAAGAGGTACAAATTTCCATTTATCAAATAAGTAAGTCATGGAGGTGGAGAGTATGGCATAGGGACTACCGTCAATGATACCGTAATGATGTTGTGTGGTGATGATGATGACCGCACTTGCTATGGTGACTGCAGAATGTGAAGGCTTGTTGGATCACCATTTGGTGCACTTGAAACTGATAAAACATTCTGTGTCCCATATACTGCAATAAACAAAAAAACAAGTGCCAAACATCTCTGAAAGAATGCGTCTTTTCTTGGAGTCGAAGAATTGTCACACATAAAATTCCAAGGAAAATAAGTAGTTCACAGGAAAAAACTAGTTAACTTGCTAAGTACACAAGGAACCAAGGCACCGTAAGGAACAATTAGCAGAGATAACAAAGAGCAAAAAACAGATCCCTGAGGATTTCAGATAATGGAATTAGTAAATACAGACTCTGAAATAACTATATTTACTATTTTTAAATAAATATAAGACAAGTTTGAAAATATGTTCAGAGAACCAGAAATATTTTTTAAATTTTTTTATGTTTTATTTATTTTTGAGAGAGAAAGAGAGAGAGAGAGTACAAGCAGGGGAGGGGCAGAGAGAGAGAGGGAGACATAGAATCCAAAGAAGGCTCCAGGCTCTGAGCTCTGAGCTGTCAGCTCAGAGCCTGATGCGGGGCTCAAACTTGTGAACTGCGGGATCGTGACCTGAACTGAAGTCGGACGCTTAACTGACTAAGCCACCCAGCTGCCCCTGAGAACCAGAAATATTAAAAGATATCCAAATAGACTAGGCAGAGAAACAAATATACTTTAGAAGTTAAAAATATAATAGGTGAAGTTAGAAATGAAGAGATTTAACAATAAATTCAACACAGCTGGAAGAAAGAATTGGTGAACTGAAAGATGTATCTGAAGAAGTTATGTAGAATGTAGCACAGATAGAAGAAAAGACAGGGGGGCGCCTGGGTGGTTCAGTCGGTTAGGCTGCCGACTTCGGCTCAGGTCACGATCTCGTGGTCCGTGGGTTCGAGCCCCGCGTCGGGCTCTGGGCTGACCACTCAGAGCCTGGAGCCTGTTTCAGATTCTGTGTCTCCCTCTCTCTGACCCTCCCCCGTTCATGCTCTGTCTCTTTCTGTCTCAAAAATAAATAAACGTTAAAGAAGAAGAGACAGGAACTATGAAAGAGATTAAGAATGAGAAATTCTAACATGCATCTAATCATAGCTCCCCTAAGAGTAGGATTATATTTTTGACTTATTGAGAATTTCCCCAACTGTGCCTGTCAATTAAGTTGAATTATAAGCAGGGAAAATTCATAGCATAAAAAATATGTAAAAGGAGAACTAACTCTCAGTGTAGTATAGATGGAATTATAAGATCATTGCTAGGTGTGTTAGAAAGAGGACCAAGTAGAAATACTGTATTTTGGGGACTCATGGATGGTTAGACATCTTTGCCAAAGAGTACTCATGGTGAGAAAAACCGGAAAAAGGTTGAAGAATTGGGCCAGATAGACATTCTTAAATTTGAAAGTTAAAAAGGTAGAAATCTCATATAAATTCTTAAAATGTTTCCTTAAGAATTATTCTGAGGGGACGCCCGGGTGGCTCAGTTGATTACGCACCAGACTCTTGGTTTTGGCTCAGGTCATGATCTCACGGTTTGTGAGTTCGAGCACCACCTCGGCCTCTGCTCTGACAGTGCGGAGCCTGCCTGGGATTCTCTCTCTCCCTCTATCTCTGCTCCTCCCCCACTCACTGTCGTCTCTCTCTCTCTCTCTCCAAATAAATTTTAAAAAGTTTTTTTAAATAATTATTCTGAGAATAGCAATAAAAATAACATCTGTTGAGTAGTTGCTGCATGCTTGAGCTTTATAAGTACGACTGAATTTAATCTTCACAATCCCAAGAGGTAGGTCATGTAATAGGTGTACAGCTGCATGTAACAGCCTCAAGATATGAGGCTTGGAGAGGTCAAGTACCTTGTCCGGGCCATATGTTTAGGAATTGGTCAGGCTGAGATTCAAACTCGAGTTTCCTGATTCCAGATTGGGACCGCCTTAGGGAAACAGGAAAACAAATAATTTTTGAGGAAAGAGGATAACCAATGCTGGATTTGGAGTAAAAAGAATTTGGTTGAACTCAGAGCTCCCATTTATAAGTGGGCAATTATAACATATAATTTCTTAGTAAATTACGTAACCTCTCAGAGACTTGGTTTTTTTCCATTTGTAAATTGGGAATAGTAGTATTACCTGACTCTGATTCTTAGTTTGATAAATTAAATGAGACAATGCATGTGAATGTGTATCGTGCTATACAAATACTATTATCTTCTCTAATTTACCCTGTTCCATTACCTGTTGTTGGAACCAATAATATTCTGAATATTACGGAATGGTGACACATTAATACATAAAATCTAACCCAGATGCAGAAAATTCAAGGCAAAACTTTTCGCCAAATGATATGGTATGCGGAAAATTTTTTTTGGTTGGAGCTAAGTCTGGGATTACAACATTCTCTCCCGTACGCTACAGGGGCTGGGAAAATCAGTATTAAATAGGCAATGATTAAGTTGCAAACAGACTGCCACAGAGGGAGGTTAATTTACATTCCAGAATTTACTTTATCATGTTAGGTAAGTGTCCACATCATCTATTTACCATTGTCCAGGTAATGAACCTAGAAGAAAGTATTTCCTTCTCGTGACAAGCATATTAAAGATCTCTATAAGAAAAGAGCAGAAGTCGTGGGAAATGAATTGAAATCACAGCATAGGAATTACAGAATTTAAACTGACACATTTTGTTATTATTTTTCAAAATAAATTATCTATTAAGATACTCCAGCTAAGAAAAGAATATTCATGTATGACTGGACATACTGATTTGGGAGCGGTTCAGCACCTCCCCAGACGTTGTCTCTCTTCTTTGGGGACACCATCACCTTTGCCACCCAGACTTAATCTCTGAAAAATCAAGGTTTTGGCCTTTGTTTTCCTCTCATAGTTTTTATTTTAATTGGATACAGTCCAAGGCATTGTTTTTCGTCCTTTGGTATCTATGTCAGAAGAGAAAAAAATGCCACGTTCACATGCCTACATCCAGATTTTCTCAAGTTTTGACCCATATGCTGTTTAATATCCTATTTTGGCCAAACCATCTCTCCCATGACATGCTGTTTTTGGCTTTGCATGCTTCAGAGTCAAAGATGCAATGGGCTGGAAAAGGGGATTTCTGAGTGATCCTGTTTCAGAGTATGTGGCTTTTTAGCTATCGTATTTACTAAAGAGGCATAAGGTACCACAGCGGTTGACAGAATTGTTCAATATTCTAAGCAAACAAAGACTGTATCAATGAGATAAACACAAACAAGTCTTCAAACCCTCTTTAAGTCACATGTACTCTGGCACCCTTCTAAAGAGATGCGATAGGCCACCCATAAAGTCAAATAACTTTCACAAGTAGAGGTGAGCCTTCTTTCTTGGGAAACTGTTTATTTTGGTTTACTTCGGAATTGCAGGGCTTTTCTGGGTCCATGACCTACTTATCTTTGCATTCCTAGGACCAAGCACAGCGTCTGCTATATGTGTTGAATATTTCTTGGGTGAATGAATAAATACACCCGGCAAAGAAATGGCAAAGTGATTGTCTGATAAGATGAAAAATGAGATTTTTTATTTATTTATTTATTTATTTTTTACTGAGATATCAAATATTTTTGTGGTGTAGGAAGATACCAGGTTGGGGGTAGGGGGTTGAGGGTAAGGGAGTGGTGGGGGAGACTAGAAAGGTAAGAGATGGACAATTAACAAACAGGTCTCCTGTTCGAAGGCTCTTCCTCTGACACGGAACCCATTAAAAATCCCAAACTGGCCTCTGTCTGTTATCACCACAGGAGTAAGACAGAGAGATATCCAAGCAGAAATCACATCGAAGAACACCTATGGAACCAGGGTGGCTGGAAGGCGGCAGAAAATGAGACTCCAACAAAAGATTTGGAGCTTCATGTAGAGAGTCTGGAATGCCATTAAAAAAGTTTTAGATTTTCTGTTTCTGTAGGCAGTGGAGAGCCATCGATATTGTTCATAGGAGAGGGGTGCTTGGATGGCTCAGTCGGTTAAACGTCCGACTTTGGCTCAGGTCACCATCTCACGGTTCATGACTTCGGGCCCCGTGTCGGGCTCTGTGCCGACAGCTCAGAGCCTGGAGCCTGCTTCAGATTCTGTGTCTCCCTCTCTCTCTCTCTCTCTCAAAATAAGTACACATTAAAAAAATATTGTTTATAAGATAATAGATATGCAATGCTCCGTAACACTTGAGGGTCAAGTGATACCACACTTATTTTCTCCAATTAAATCAGAGCCCGCACCAGCTTGTTCCCACTGTTACTAATTGGTCTCTGGTGTTCCCTCTCCTTCCTGAGGATCATCTGAGAATTCCCTGAGGCTCTGACAGCTCCTACAAGAGGTTTGCCAGACTTCCAGTTCCTGAGAAGGGTGAAGTCCTCACCATTAAACCTTTTTTTTTTTTTTTTGAAGGGGAAGTGAAATTTACATACATAAAATAACCCATTGTAAAGTGAACAATTCCCAGTGTGCCTTATGATGCCACTGTTGCCCCCCACATGCTGCTGGGGGGCTGAGAGCCCCTGTGCTGACATCGCTCTTCCATGTGGAGGTCAAGTCTCTCCTGCTCCCCTTTCTGCCTCAGTGGTGGAAAATTTGGAAGGGAAGTTCCCCACGGGGATTCCACCCCCTTTCCCTCATCTCAGATTCCTCTTGCTCAGACTCCTGAGGTCTAAGTGCCAGTGCCTGTCTTTAGGGGCCGATTCCCCTGAGACCCTGCCTCATGGGATGGATTCATGCACAGCCTGGGGCACCCACCTCTCCCAGAACCTGCAACTCTGTTCCCTTCCTGCCCAAGGGAACTACCCGTGCTGCTCTGCATTTATTTCCACCCCACTCTCCACCCAAATCAAAAGATTAGTTCCCTTCCTTTCTGACAGCTCATCAGTAAGAGGGTCCAGCCTTTAGGACACCCCGGCCCCCTCCGAAAAATCCCACCCTATTTTTATTTGTAGAGCAGACAGTTATTCTTGACAGATCTTAATTCTTCCTCCCGAGTTAATTCATCCTCCTTATGCTATGAAAAGGACAGACAGTAAAACACCTTGTCGTGTTGGAAATAGACACACATATGGAAGCCTCAACTGTTCAAGTCTTTGAAGAGACGTTGCTCTATTGGTTTTATGTAAAAGTTTCAGGTCATTTATGGAGGGCATTTTGATAGGGATAGAATATACAGAACACAGCCGTTTGAACGGGATAATGGAAGCTTCATTAGAGGAAAGAGTACACGTAGGAAGAAGGTGAACTCATCTTGCCACGGAGTAGGTGCAAAGAACGTGCGACTGGAAGGACTGTACATGGAAAGCTGACATTCTGTTAAACGCCTGGGGTAAAATCACGGAGGATACGGCACTCAGCTTATTTTACATATCCCAGAGATACAAAATACTAAGATTATATGGGAAGGCAAAAAAAGCCTCAGTGGTATTCCACGCTATACCAAGCATCTCTTTTTTACATTTATGATTGGAAGGCTAAGAGAAAACCAAAAATTTTCATGAAGTGTTCAGTTTCTTATTTTGCGGATGACATCTCAAATGACGTCTCCTAATTCGTCTGAATTTGCCTTCTCCCCCTGCCAGGAACTATCAACCTGAATCTAGAGGCTGACATCAATTTCTTAGCTGTAGGTACACTGAGATATCTGTGAGGTCTTTCCTTCACATGGGACCATTAGGATAGTGTCCGGGAACACTAAATCCACTCCACCATCAAAAGTTTCTTGTTCAGGGCCGCCTGTGTGCCTCAGTTGGTTAACATCCGACTCTTGATCCCGGCTTAGGTCATGATCTCATGGTTTGTGAGATTGAGCCCCTCATGGGGCTGCGCGCTGGCAGGGTAGAACCTGCTGGGGATTCTCTCTCTCCCTCTCTCTGCCCCTCCCCCACTCGCTCATGCTCTCTCTCTCTCAAAATAAATAAATAAACACTTTAAAAAATTACTTGCTTAATTATTCAACACTTGGTAATGTAGCAATTAGTGTACAGAAAAAAAAAAAATCAGACTTGGAGCTTTCAAAAGACACTTCGTGCAGTCATGGAGAAAACGTTCCCTTCCCAGGGAGATAGATTAGTAGGTAGCTGGCAGGGCAGGTAACTGCTGAGTCGGCCTCGGGAACGTAGCCCAGAAGTGTCTTGAAGGCATTCTCTCAATTCAGTACCTGTTTGTTCAGGTGCCCTCTTTACCCACGTGCATCCCACCTGGCCCTAATGATCTTTTCTAGTAACTAAAACAGCAACAAATCAGCCCCTTGTCTCGGCTCAGTAACTCTTGAGCCCTACTCTTCTTCCCCGGGCATTCTTCTATGTTTGTTATCTTGCAACATTGTTTCAGTGTTAGAACATTTTGAATGAGGTCAAAGGTGAAGAAAGAATCTACCTCTTAAAGAATGTTTTGTGGAGATGGGCCAAAACGCAGAACAGGATTAGCGCATTCCATTATTCCCAAGTTTACTTTTTAAAAAAGGATGATCTTTGTTCTTTACCCTGCGGCATAGTATCTTTTATCTAAACACTACATAACCAGGTCTCAGTTCCGTTTCGCAGTGATATTTCTTTTGCTAATTTCTTATTATATCTTAAATATATTGTATGCAGTTGCATGTACTACATAAAACATTCCTTTTATTTCTACTGAGGACAGGGAGATAGCAAGAGTTTTCTTGGACATGTTGAGTTAGACACAGATTTTAGTAGGTTTTGTCAAACCTACTTAGTCTGTACCTACTTAGTCTGTAAGGTCTAAATTTTCATATATAAATGATAGCTAAAAAAAAAAAAAAAGAAATATAAAACATCCCTTTTGTTTCTTTAAGAAGAAAGAAAGAAAGAAAGAAAGAAAGAAAGAAAGAAAGAAAGAAAGAAAGAGCATGGCTTTGGATACCAGATAGCTAAATGCTGATTCCTTCTTGCACTTTGTATTTTTGCTGCAGCAAACCTAACCTTCTAGAAATAAACATGCGCTTGAAGAATAGGGAAAAGTTGAACATGAGGAAACGCAAAAGGCAAAAACACCTTAATGAAGAGGATCCTTATTACATATGCATGGTGTCTTGCAGATTGTTCCTTTCCACGCATCTACTTCCACATTTAATGAGTGTCTACCACATGCTAGGCACTGGGGTTTGTTCCAGGGACACAAAACATGGCTTATGTCCTCACTGGGTTATAGCCTAAACCTGTGATGTCCAATATGGTAGCCACTAGACCCGTGGTTATTGAGCACTCGAGTTATGCTGTAGAATACATGCATCAGATTTCAAAGACTTAGCACACACAAAAAAAAGAGAATATAAAGTTTCTCAGGGCATGTGGGTGGCTCCATCGGTTAAGCATCTCACTCTTGATTTTGGCTGTGGTCATGATCTCATGGTTCGTAAAAACAAGGCCAGCTTCATGCTCTGTGCTGACAGTGAGGAGCCTGCTTGGGATTCTCTCTCTCTCTCTCCCTCTCTCTCTCTCTCTGCCCCTTCCCCGCTTGTACTCTCTCTCTCAAAAATAACTAAATAAATATTTTAAAAAAGAATATAAAATATCTCAATAATCATTTTTATATTGATGACATGTTAAAATGGTAACATACTGGATATGTTTGAGTAAATAAAAAATATTATTAAGGGGCGCCTGGGTGGCGCAGTCGGTTAAGCGTCCGACTTCAGCCAGGTCACGATCTCGCGGTCCGTGAGTTCGAGCCCCGCGTCAGGCTCTGGGCTGATGGCTCGGAGCCTGGAGCCTGTTTCCGAGTCTGTGTCTCCCTCTCTCTCTGCCCCTCCCCCGTTCATGCTCTGTCTCTCTCTGTCCCAAAAATAAAAAAAATAAAAAATGTTGAAAAAAAAAAAAAAAAAAAAAAATATTATTAAAAACAACTTACCTTTATTGTGGCTATTAAAATTGTTCATTTAAAAAATGTTTTAATTATTTATTTTTGAGAGAGAGAGACAGAGACAGAGAGACAGAGTGCAAGCGGGGGAGGGGCAGAGAGAGAGGGAGACACAGAATCCGAAGCAGGCTCCAGGCTCTGAGCTGTCAGCACAGAGCACGATGCGGGGTTCGAACTCACACACCGTGAGATCATGACTTGAGCCGAAGTTGGACGCTTTACCGACTGAGCCACCCAGGAGCCCCCAAATTTGTTCAATTACATATGTGGTTCGGGTGATATGGTAAGTGTAGTGATAGAGATAACCTCAGGGAGTCACAGGGGAGCAGGGGAGGGACACCCCATCTCCACCTATGTGGGGCAGGAATGGGGGTATGGCGTGTTGGTATTAATAAACACTTCCTCGATGAGGTGACATAACCCTAAAAATTTCTGCTACAGGAAACCATGGGGTCCAGTGAGGGTTTTTCCCATTTATTTATTTTTAATAGCGATAGTGGGAGTTTGCGCCTGGGCATGGAGGAAGAAATAGGAAGTGACCTGCAGAAGATTCAGAAGAGCAAAAGGATGATCGGGGAGCCAGTTCCTGATTGATCTGGGGGGATGAGGTTGAGGCCTAGAACACGAGGAGGGGCATTTCAAGCTCTGAAAGTAGGGAAAATGAGGTAAGCAGTGCTGTGCTCCCTACTAGAGTATGAAAAAATGTCATAGCTGCGGGCATCGGAGAGATTTTAAAGATTGGGGGAGTAAAATATGTGTACATAGTAAGTTCTAACAATAAATGAATTAAGTTACACAACACATTCTGTTGGTGAGATTATGGCAAAATAGGTCCTATCATATGTCGCTGGCGGAATGTAAATTGATACAAATCCCAGCGGAGGTTAATATGGCAGCTTCTAGCCAAACTACAATTACATGTGATTCCACCTTCGGAAACTGCTTCTGCAGACACCCTGGCTGGCATTCGGCTATTCCCTCAGCAGGGTTTGTCATGGCAGAGTGTTGGAAACAATATAAATGTCTATCAAAAGGGGAGTGGGTAAGTAAATAGTAGTACATATATCAATGGAACACATACACCTTTGAGCAACAGCAAAGACTTCCACAAATAGTGATTTGGAAAAATCTCTAAGATACATTAAGTGTAAAAAAAGCAATCTGCAAAACCATCTTTATAATATGCTACTTTTTGTGTAAGAGAGAGGTAATCCATATTTATTTGTATATGTATAAAGAAACCAATAATGGGGAAAACGTAAAAGGGTAAAGGAGGCAGAACTATGAAAGGGAGGCTGTGCACTGTAGAGTTTTGATATCTTTTGTGCTTTATATCATGTGATACATTTTATATTAGATAATCCATGTAGAAAAAATAAGAACAAAAGCAAAACATCAAGCATATTTATGATAGGGACCTACCAAGGTTGAGGTCACTAACAGCTCCTTGTCATATAGAGACTACCTTCAACCAAGTGCCGTTACCAGATCATCGCCTGATCTTTTTCACATTAACCTTGTAATACTTCTCCCCAATTATTTGCCTGAAGCTGATCTATATTCTTGTCTTAACCTTCGCTATTTCAAAGAAAAGATGAACACCACCGCCCACCCCCCCATCCCAGGAGTTTAAAGGGAATACAACTTAAAAAACAAAATATTCTGAACCCATGCCCCAAATGATCCTCATGAGAAATAAAAAGAGAGACTTATAAGGGTATTCATGTGGTGGCAAAGCAGCCTCTCCCGGGAACAAGAATTTTGGAAGCCGATACACAAAGGCTTGATGAAGAAGTAACACCAGAGAGGCACACATCTGTGCATTCTGTCAGGAAGTCGAGAAGCCCAGAATGAACCAGAGCTA
The DNA here is from genome assembly GCF_028018385.1 of Neofelis nebulosa. Taxonomy (NCBI): domain Eukaryota; kingdom Metazoa; phylum Chordata; class Mammalia; order Carnivora; family Felidae; genus Neofelis; species Neofelis nebulosa. The sequence goes on from NC_080782.1 coordinate 232,850,524, forward strand.
AGGGCACAAGGGAACGATTTGTCCGTTGAGCTAAGGATGTTGGCTTTGAGGTACATCCACAGTGGATGTACCTTAGCATCTGGAATGCAGCTTGCACTCATAAATATCCCCTGAATGAAGGAGGGAGGGATTCAGGACTGTGGTCAGAGTACTGAATTCCTCACAAGTATTTTGTGTCTGTCCTCCCAATGAGTGAGCCCAATTTTCAAATTACAACAGACATGAGTTCAAGGGAATAAAAGCCTAGTGTCAGTAAGAGATAATAAGAGAACACCCAGGCGCGCTGAGTTCAAGCCTTCAGACCCAAATAAATCATATGTGAGCACCCTGAAAAGACCGTGGATGTGATCCCAAAACTGCTATTACGAGTTTTAGAGAAAGAACGACAAAGGGAAGAAGTGGTAAATTGCAAAGAAAGAGGAAAAGCACAGTTTAGAAACTGCAAAACTATGACATGGATTTTATTTTATGTCCAAATCAGAGAAAATTATAAAACAAGTAGTTTTTAAGTACTTCTTAAAAATGTTTATTTATTTTTGAGAGAGAGAGAGAGAGAGAGAGAGAGGAGAATGAATGGGAGAGGGGGACACAGAATCCGAAGCAGGCTCCGAGCTGTTAAGCACAGAGCCGGCTCAGGGCTTGAACCCACGAACTGTGAGATCATGACCTGAACCGAAGGTGGACGCTTAACTGACTGATCCACCCAGGTGTCCCAGTTTTTAAGTCCTTAAAAGGAAAGTAGTGATCATTTAGGAACCAATAGTTATTTACTACATTGACCTCTTCCTGTATTACTGGATTAAAAAAACTCAAAAGAATGTAGCCAGGAAGTTCACAAAAAGTACATTAAACTTTCACAGATAACCTAGAAATCTGTAGCCAAGATATCTTACTTAATGGGATTCTGAATCTACAAATGAATATTATATGTCTTGGACATAGAAGGTTCTCATTAAACATTTATTGATTGAATGAATGAACAATTAGCCTTTACCAGTTTCCCCAGGCAGTAAATTCTCTTTCCTATGTTCTTAGAGCACTGAATTCACATATGTATCACATGTCATATTGTAATTATTTTTTATGTCTGTCACTCCCACTAGAATATCATAAAGTCCTCCAGTTAGAGTCTTACTCATCTTTTGTCCTCAGGGCCCAACACTGCCCGAAATAGCATGGTGCTCAATTAGCGTTTCTGAATTAAAAACGAAACACAACAAACCCGGAATAGAAGCTCAGAAGATTGAGAATGACAGTACTAAACTCTTTTCATAAGCAATAACATGATAGGACTACCTTTCAAAAGGAAATCTAATCTTGAGCTGGATGAATAAAGAGCCCATCTCTCACGTTGGCAGTGCTCAGACAACAACTGGAGGTGTTACCACCGTATTTTACAGGGAATCTTCACAAGCGGAAGCCCAGGATACTGAAAAGTATAAAAATAAGCTCCAACAGAGAATAATTTGAAAACGGAAGATACTTAGGTTATGAAGAGGAACTCAGAAGGACCATGGCCATTTTCAGTATGAGAAAAGTGCTGTCACAAGGGAGAAAGACTGGACTTCATGTGTCTTTGGAGCACAGAACTGGGTAGATGGTGCAAGCGGGTGAATTTGGTTCTAGTATGAGGAAAAGCTTCTAGGAATTAGAGTTGCTCACTAATGGAATGGACTGATTTCACTGTAGGAAGCTCCCTGTTTCTGAAAATGTCCAGAAAAGTTCAAAGAATCATTTAACAATCCAACAGATCTAACAGGGGTATTATGGAAGGTGCTCTTGAATTGGAATAAAACACAGCGAGGGTTTCTCACCTTCCTTCTGATGCATGGGTTTTATTGCATTACTCCTTCAAGTGTATGATTCTATTATTGTCTTCAGTTTGTATATTCCATATTTCTATATGGCTTCCATTACAGGAACCATGTTTTCTAAAAATTCTTTCTCACTTTTACTATGGTTAAGCTGATGGAATCTAACTAATTCTATGCGATGCTTAACTGTCAATAAACGTGTTAACCTTCAATTACTCCTTTCATCATAGACGTTGGTTTGATCAAATTTAAGTGCTTCCCTATTTTGACTATGTAGGCAAAGAGATTATCTTCTTTTCATAAAAATATGGCATTACTTGTCATTATGTACATAACTCCATCTATATTTCTTTTTCTGCTTTTCCTCTTAAAAAACTCACAACCTTGACTTCTACCAATACTCTAAGCAAATCTCACATCTTCAGATTATCCCCAATAACTAGGCATCCAAATACTTCTAGAGTAAGTCATTAAGAACATAAATATATTTGAGTAAACCAACTCTAAATATAATTGGTTGACTATTAAATATTTTTAAAATATTTATTTCTATTAGAGAGTGAGCATGAGCAGAGGAGGGGCAGGGAGAGAGAGGACCCCAAGCAGGCTCCACGCTGCCAGTGCAAATCCTGACATGGGGCTCAAAGTCACCAACCATGAGATCATGACCCGAACCGAAATCAAGAGTTGGACGCTTAACTGACTGAGCCACCCAGGTGCCCCAACTATTATATTTTTATCTGTAACTTTTATTATGTCTTTACTAGTAAGTATAATGTCTGAAAGAGTGACTTTTCTTTGTGTAGTAGTTTCCAAATATAGCTGACTTCTTAATTTAATCATGATATCCATTTGAGAAAAGAGAAAAGTAACATTTTTTTTTTTTTGAAGAAAATAGATGGAGGAAGCAAAGTAGTGAGTACATATCAGTGACTAACTAGAATATAAAAAAAGAATGAAATTATTCGATAATACAGAAACAAGTAAAGAATTATGTCAGAATATGGTTTATTGGCTAATGGTAAATTTAAGGGTCAGGAGGTTTGAGATTCTGTTTTAGGGACATAATAAACAGAGCTGTCTCCTGCATGGTCCATGACACCCTCTTGACCTCTACTGGAGTAATGCTTACATGTTGTGATTATTACTAGGGACTATCTTCTTGTCCCTACTTTGCAACTTCCATCCCAGCCTTGTGTGGGGCTTAGAACATCAAAGATGCTTAATGTTTGTTGAATGAATGCATGAATGAATAGTAGGACCTAGAAACAGGTCAGTGGCCTGGGGTGGAAGGTTAAAACATCAGTAATAGTTAAACTAGATCAGCAGCATTAAAAAGTTTGTTTTTTAGTGTTAAACATTAATTTTACTGACATGAATATTCATGTCAGGAAAGACAGGAAGGAATTAATACCGAGGAAACAAAGTGGCTTCCAGTGAACAGAGGAGCAGGTTACTCAATACCCAGCGGAAGCTAATAAGGTGAAATTGGTGTGTCCATGAAAATCAGGAAGGCAAATATTTGTCAGACTTTTGTACCAGTACTAACAGAAACAAAGTTAATATCGGCTATACTTGGAACGTCATCTGCTGTGTGCAGGCTCTTTAGAGATGGAAAAGAACTCACTAGGTTACCACATCCAATCTCCACAGAACTCCAGATAAAGAAAACTATGGAGCACAGGCTCTGTGTCTTGCCCTACATCATACGATGGCATTTTGAGGCAGAACCGGCATCCTATTGTTTGGTTCGGATATTAGCTCAACTCTTTACTTGGACTCCAAAAAAGGAAGCTATCTCCTGCTTGACAAGAGACCTTGAAGGCTGTCCTTTCCCCTCACGGTCTCGGGATTGACAGACTTCCAACCTCAAGGTTTCCTTAAAACTTCCAGAATCATTTGGGTTATGCCACCAGACTTCCTTTCAAACAGGCTCTTTATTTTCCATCATCAGTTTTCCCAAGCTTATGTTTATCCCCCCAAACGGTGCAAGATGTATTTCAAAGCAGTTTATATTGGGGAAATATAAATATCCAGTTACATTTTTAAAATGAACGAAGTCGCAGTCAGGGTTCGAAACTCCGTGCAAACCTTAGCGTTAGCCACAGGGATTTCGGCAGAGGCATCGTCTGCCGTACGTGCACATCACACATCACGCAACTCCCGGGAGGAGGCTTACGCTGACGACTGTGACTGCCCTGGTGTGCAGTTCCGGGCGCGGGAGTTCCAAGGACAGGCTACCTCTGCCAGTTTCACAATGACACATTTAATCAGGGAGAATTGTAAATTACTCAGTGTTCGTTCTCAGCTTGGCCAAAAGCCTGCTGTACTCCTTATGTTTACCGGCCTTTAAGCAAACAACAAGCAGATCCTAGCAAAGCACTGGAGGCAAGAGAACGCATAGGTGGAACCTGGGCCAGGAGACAGAGTCTCATGCCAGATCTTCTAAAAGGAAGAATAACGGTCGGAACAAAACGTTTCAGGTGAAACTTTACTTAACTAGGATTTCTAGTTTCATCCTTTCACGAAGTGGTCAGGATTCATCTCCCTCAAAGTAGCCTATAAAGTAAGTTTCCCATAATGAAAAACTTGGCAGTGGTCTTGACTGAGTGGGCAAAGGAAGCTTTGTTAAGAAGGAAATACAGAATAGCCATTATTAAGGAAAAGAATGTAAGCTTTTGAGGCCATTTGCTAAAAAAGCAACATATTCACTTCTTAAACAAAAGATTTTACTTTACGGTCCTATGTGTCTTCCTTTAGAAAATAACTACGGTCACTCTGGGAAGTATTCTTAACATAAGAAGAAATGCAGGTTGTTTCATAATACAATTTCTCTAAAAATGTTTATGCAATATTATGCTATCATTGAGTTAATATTTTTTTTATTTTTTATTTAAAAAAAATTTTTTTTAACGTTTATTTATTTTTGAGACAGAGAGAGACAGAGCATGAACAGGGGAGGAGCAGAGAGAGAGGGAGACACAGAATCTGAAACAGGCTCCAGGCTCTGAGCTGTCAGCACAGAGCCCGATGCGGGGCTCGAACTCACGGACCGTGAGATCATGACCTGAGCCGAAGTCGGGCGCTTAACTGACCGAGCCACCCAGGCGCCCGAGTTAATATTTTTATAAAACCTCTTTTGTCGGAGTCCTAAATACTTGGCGTCTCTTGTTACAGTTCTTAACAATTACAGAATCTTATAGTTAGAAGGTTATGTAACTGGGCAGATTGAGGCCTGGGAGACTCGCGACTATAGACAGGGGTCCTAACACGCACTCATACCAAACATGGTCTTATGCATAGTCCCATCAGAACATTCACAAAGACAGGAAAATGACCGGTCTATAAAAATAAAGTCAGAACTTTTAGTTTCTGTGGCTTTGTAGAGAATATAACCTGAAAGGATTCTTGTCAAAATTACCCAGATATGCAGGCTACAATACAGTACACAATTTTTAACAGGCATAGCTAAGTGTGTAGGAAAGAGGGGAAGCCACAGGGGTCCTGAAATGTCCAAGAACTGAAAACCTTTGTGCATAGGAAGTAATGCTATCATGAGCCTAAGAGAAAGGATCAAGGGGAGCAGTGGTTGATCTTGGGAAGCTAGGAGCTTGAACTCTAAGGCCAGTGTGGAGGGGCGCCTGGGTGGCTCAGTCAGTTAGGCGTCCGACTTCGGTTCATGAGTTTGAGCCCCATGTTGAGCTCTGTGCTGACAGCTCAGATCCTGGAGCCCGCTTCAGATCCTGTGTCTCCTTTTCTCTCTGCCCCTTTTCCCTGCTCGCACTCTGTCTCTCTCTCAAAAATAAATAAACATTAAAAAAATTAATTACAACCATTCTGTTTATCACTCTCAGTATAGTATTCAATGACATGAGCTATTCAACACTCATAAAATAGGCTTTGCAACAGATGATTTTGCTCAACCATAGGCCGATGCCAATGTTCTGAGCACATTTAAGGTGGGCTAGGCTAAGCTTGGATGTTCAGTAGGTTCCATGTATCAAATGCACGTTTGACTTATGATATTTTCTTTTTTTTTTTTTAATGTATGAAATTTATTGTCAAATTGGTTTCCATACAACACCCAGTGCTCATCCCAAAAGGTGCACTCCTCAATACCCAGACTTATGATATTTTCAACTTATGGCAGGTTTATTGAGATGTACCTGCATCGTAAGTCAAGGAAGATCTATATATGAAAGTTTTAATTTCTTACACGGTCAGCATCTGTTTTGAGAGTGGATGGATAGGTGTCTGTGATAATATTTTTTATTCTTTTTTCTGGGTGAAATGCTTCATAATTATTTTTTTTAATTTAAAGGGAAAAAACCCTAAAGCTACATAAACCACAAATAAATCAAAGGAAACATACGTTACCAGTTAAAGGGAAACATACATCCATTCTTGGGAGAACCAAGGAAGTTGGTATCCTGATCTGATGATGAGGAGTTTGGAGATCTACATAGACGTTGACAGGTTTTTCTCCTTAATCAGTGTTCACTTTATAAGATTGGGGGCGCTGTTTATTTACTTATGTTAATATTTATTTATTTAGGGGAGGAGAATGCAAGCAGGGGAGAGGCAGAGAGAGGGGAACAGAGGATCCAAAGCGGGCTCTGCGCTGACAGGGTGACAGCAGCAAGCCCGAGGTGGGGCTCGAACTCAACGAACCAGAGATCGTGACCTGAGCCAAAGCCAGACACTCAACCGACTGCGCCACCCAGGTGCTCCCGGACGTGCTGTTTAAATGATGGAAGAACGCTTGAAAAATCAGAAAAAAAAGGCTCTACAGGAGGTTCAGCCTTGCTAGCTATCCTGGAACATGACACATCAGGAGTAAGAAGGAGCCTTTGAGAAGATCACCACGGGAAGAGCTCAGAGTGTTGTTGTTCTGGCTGTCCTTCAGTTTTTGTTTTCTCAGAGTCCTCACCCAGTAGTTGCACTATGCAACACTATTTTACCAAAGTACACACACATGCGTGCGAGCACACACACACACACACACACACACACCCTATCCGTGCTTAAATGGAGTACATGACTCCATTTTTATACTAATAAAACAAGGAATAAATTAGGATTCTAAAATTCGTATCAAACTGTAATTTCTTTTTATGCCAAATTAATCTTCTAAAGAGATTTCTAGGAAGCATTCTGCAGACCAGATGAGAGTTTCAAAATAAATTTCATAATGTTCCAAAAAGCAGCAGGATCTACTAAAGACAATACTTCAGAATCCCTGTTATAAAATCTGTCTTTTATTTGAGGTGTAACATATCTAGAGGTATATAAGAAGCCGAATGAAAAAAAAATGAGATTACCCACAGAAGGGCCTAAAATGTCAACAGGTGGAAAATAGTCAGTTTTGTAAGAATTAGAAATGCTGGTTCTTTCAATTATATTTCTGGTGAGTTCCTGCCACACCTTATTCCTATTCTTCCTGCAGCTTCTCTCCCTGCACACTTCTCTATCCCTGCACACTATTCCTGCACACTTCTCTCCCATCTTCTTACCTATTTAATTTCTATTACCTAAGACATTGTTCTGCCATAGGCAATGTTTGGATTTTCCCCATGTGATTACCTCCTACTAATCATTACATTCCAAACAATGTATAAACCACCAGGAAAAGTAAATTAGATTGTCCTCATGTAAAAAATACTTTTAACGTGTATTTATTTATTTTTGAGAGAGAGAGAGCACAAGCAGGGAGGGACAGAGAGAGAGAGCGAGACACAGAATCTGAAAAACTCCAGGCTCCAAGCTGCCAGCTCAGAGCCCGATGCAGGGCTCGAACCCACGAGCCATGAGATTGTGACCTGAGCCGAAGTCAGATGCTTAACCAACTGAGCCACCTGACTGTCCTCATTTTACATGCGGACACTGAAGCTCTGAGAGGTGAAGCCATTTGTCCAAGTCCAGACAATCAGTAAGTGATAGAGGTAAGTGATAAATCTTTCTGATGCCAAAGCACATAGGCTCTCTACCCCACCTATGCCTTCGTTTGGCAAATATTTATTCAGCACCTAGTATGTACCAAGTGTTATGCTAAATTTTGGCACATAAACTACAAAAAGGGAAATGATCCTTATCATCACATAAGTGACAGTGTTCTCTCTGAACTGTCTCAAGAAGTCCAGATCCACAATGGCTCTGGAGTCACCCGTGCCAGGAAGCAGACATCAGTTATGCTAGCTGGCATTTTTTGTTTGTTTGCATTTTAAATCGCCAAGGCTTTCAACATTAAGTTCCGGCAAAGACCGTGAAACAATTCAGGCAAGGTTTCAGTCCAGGGCTATTTCCTCTCTTCCACAGACCTCACACGATGCACATGGCCCTGTCTTGACAATCTCCCCCTAACTTTTATTTGTAGCCGTGACAGATTTCACCAGATTCCATTCTGTATTCTAACGAGGCGGGGACTATGGGTTCTTCCTCACGCTGTTCTCTGTCTTGGTTGTTGGATCCGGGACACATCCCCACAGGGCAGGATGCCCAGTTAATGAGGGTCAGCCCAAGGACCCTATCACAGCTAGTCTTTTCTCCTATGTCTAGGGCCTCCAGAAACCACAGAAATGCTGACTGCCTGAGCCCCTTGGTTATTTTCCTGTTAAATAACTGGTGTGGCTTTCGTGCTGAAATTCCCTTTCTGAAAAGCTAAGGAAACATCAAAAGAGATCCCCAACATACACAAATACTTTCACCATAGTATTGTTAGAGAGAAACAAATGTCCAAGAGTAGGTAATTGGCTAAGCATATCGACGCACCTGGAATAGTATCATCACACACATCAGAGCTTCAGTGTCCTCATGTAAAATGAGGACAGTCAGGTGGCTCAGTTGGTTAAGCATCTGACTTCGGCTCAGGTCATGATCTCATAGCTCGTGGGTTCGGGCTCTGAGCTGACAGCTTGGAGCCTGGAGCTTTCACACATAATTATGGTTATGAGGACAAGGTATTAACATAAATATGAATACAATATATATTAAGATAAAAATTATGTATATATAGGACTTAAAATTTTTTTAATAAAAAAATGAAGAAAATGAAAGAAAATATTTACGGATAACACAAGTTTTTGTGTTCAGGATTTTAGATGATTCGTTTTTCTTTTCTCTACTTGTACAAACAATATAGTAAAAGTAAGGTTTGTAGCTATTCTTTTAGCATAGATAATTTTGACACATTCTTATTAGGAGCCATATAACCTCAAATACAGACTGATTGTAATGGGCTCAACAAATCTAAGATTGAAATCTGTGTGCGTGGTATGATCTTGTTATTTGAACTCTCTGTGTCTCAATGTCTCATTTACAGAAGAGGGAAAATAAAGATATGTCCACCATAGAGTCATTAGGAGGATTAGATGAGCAAATGCCTCAAAAAAAGTGCAACACCATGCCTGGCACATGGAAGGAACTTGGGAAGAGTTAGCTATGATCCTGGCATACACATGTCAATATTCCATTTACAGACCAGGATAGAATCATTCATTCATTTGTCCACTTACTCATTTTACACACACTTTTTGGATGAACCATGGGAATCTACCCCCAAAACCAAGAGCATACTTTACACACTGTATGTTAGCCAATTTGACAATAAATTATATTGTAAAAAAGCCCACACATTTATTGAGTCATGCCTAGGTGTCAGGCAGTGTTGTAAGTGTTTTTAATTAAAAAAGAAACAATTTTTATCCTCAAGGAGTTCACTCTCCAATGGAGACAGACAAGTGACTAGAACATCATAACCAAGGTTGGCAGAAGGCTCTAAGGAGTACTTACAAAGGGACCCAACTCAGCATGAATGTGAAGGGCTTTCCAGAAGGGCTTTCCAGCTTTCCAGAAGGGCTCAATGCTTATCAAGTTCTGAAGGAGGCTGAAAATTTTAGGACAATAGGGGCACTGATGGAGCAGGGAGGGACAAAGTCTATTTTAGCCAGCGGGGACAGCATGGAGAAGAGGGAAGGTGCATGGATGGTGGCACAGGAGGTGCAAATCGTGAAGAAATGGTGCACAGGCTTCAGTTCCTGGTTGGAGTTCAGTATATCTGGAGCGTAGGAGTGAGTTTGGGAAGCCAGCCATTACCTCGACAGGCACCTGCCTCAATTACATCGGGACTCCATGAGGCAATCTTACCATCTGAGCCAGGTCTTTCAAAGATAAGGCTTTACAAGACAAAACTATTATCTGTGTCTGTACATGCCCGTGTGTAATCTCTGAGAAATGCAGCCCTACAATGGTCTTGAATAAAGTCTCTGAATAACACAGTCTCACGTGTTAAAATAGACAAAGACACACCCACCGGACAACTGTGTCTTTCCCACTATCTGGACTTTGCTAAACAAAAATACATCTCAACGTGTGTAACAATGAATTATAACACGAAGCCCATCAGTGTTTCATCCTTGTCGGTAGAAAAACATGTGATTCTTACTTTTTCTGTGGGAGGTAACATTTTGCTGCCAAATCTGGCTACTTCACTAGGTAAGAGACAAGATACAGCAATGCACCACAGCAAAAGGATGAGGAGAAGAAAAGAATTAGATGCTGCTACTTAATATTTTTATGCCTTTTGTTCTTCGTGAAAATAATTCAAAACATACAGTATGATTGGGGCGCTTGGGTGGCTCAGTTGGTTAACCATCTGACTTCGGCTCGGGTCATGATCTCGTGGTTTGTGGATTCAAGCCCTGAGTCGTCAGGCTCTGTGCTGATGGGGTGGGACCTGCTTGGGATTCTCTCACTCCTTCTCTCTCTGCCCCTTGCCCGCTTGTGCCCTTTCTCTCAAAATAAATAAACAAATTAAAAAAAAAAAACATACAACATGATTAATCAAATTCAGGACTCTGGAAAATTCCATTTCTTGCTGGTGTGGGAAGGTGGGGTGTGACTTGTAGGAAAGAGCACGGGGGCACAGTTGTACTAGCCGCTTTCCTCACTTCCCCGGCTTGATGCGGGCATTTCCCCAACTTATCAACTTTCATCTTTTACAAGCCAAAAGATTTTTCTCCTATCAGAATGGAATATCTGGATATATTATTATCATCTTCTAAAGTCTGATGCATAGATCATGACTAAACTTGATTTGTTTAGTTGTATCAAGGGGTATCAAGGGCTAAACACATCATCCTGATTTTTCTAAAATATCTCAAGAATAGGTTCTAAAATTGTTCTTCATCATCCGTTACAAGCCACTACATTATGATTTGTAAAGCTAGATATATAGTCCGCATGAAACAGTAGTTGCATGAGAACTTATATTTTCTAGGATTGATAGCAATTTGAATCTTGGCTTATAGAAACATAATTTTATTAATAGGTCAGTACTTTAAGGGGAAAAGAAGGCAAGGCGAAATCCCTTTCTCTATTTTCCTTTCATAATCTCTAAACATAACATTCAAACTGTCATCATGAATGCACACATATATTTACATAGCTGTTAATCTGTCAAATTAGAATCATTTGGAGAAAAGTCTCACAGGATTTTTTAAAAGCCTCAGAGTTGGTAACAGTAACAAAGCCTTGGTTCAAGAGCCAGGAGACAAATTATTTTTACCACTTAGTTCCAAATTTACAGAATAACCTGGAACCAACCAGTGTGCTAAAAGCAACCTTGCTTCCTGCTTCATCTTTGGAGAACATTCTGGGAATAAGATAATAATTTTAGGAAATTTAGGACAGCTTGTTTGGGAAAGATAAATATGAATGCAAACTATTCTTTATATAGAACCTGCCTAACGTATATTATCACTGCAGAGTAGGAATTAAAAACAAACAAACAATCAGACCAACAAACCCAGGGATTTAAAAGATTGGCTTATGCTTTTCCTATTCAGTTCATAGTATCACCATTCACCAAACTGCACAATCTCGTAATACTGGTTACACGTAGGGGGATGAGAAAAAAAGAAATTCTTATTAGTTGCCTACTATTCACTAGGCACTGACATGTGTTATCTCTTTTAAACTTCAGAACCACCCTATTTTATAGATGAGGAAATGAAATTCAGAATGGCCAAGGAACTGGACGAAAATCACAGACTTCCTGGAATCTACCAGTCTATTTCTTGATTCCATGTCTCCTCCATCATTACATCTCTGGCCCAGGCTTCCAGGAGGCCAATGAGTCTTCGAACCATAACTCTTTAATAGATCTTGAATGTACGTCTCTGTCTTAGCTCAGGCTCTTTCCATTTCTCACCTAGCCTAGCACCCAGGTTGCTAATGGTTTCTCTGGTTCTGAAGTTTATTTTCTTTGACACAAGGATGTGTAATCTCAAGAGCTATTTTTTCTAAACCACAAACATTGATGTCATTCTTGTTCTGTGTCAGGATTTTGAGTTACCTAGGAGCAAGGGTGATGTCAGCAAGGTGACAGACTAGGAAGCTCCAGGCCCCTGTTCTCCCACTGAAATACCAAATGAACAACAATATATGGCCCCAAGTAGCTTTGTGGGAACTCTAGAAACTAGTCAAGAAGCTGTCAACCAAGTGAATGTCTGGCCAAGAAAAGGTCACACTCAAAACTATAGGATATTTCGTGGCATTTTTGCCTGCCCTTACCCTCTCCCCAGTGCAGCATGACGTGGGCAGGAGGATGCCACCCAATTCCTGGTCCCTTGCCCAGGACAGGAGGAAAGAGTGGAATTTGCTTGCAACCTTCTGGCTTGTTGGAGGGACTGGTTTCCATCTGGCCTACTCAGAACACTGATGGGAATGGCGGCATGTTTTGGACATCAGGCTGGAAGCTGCCGAGGCAGGGGTGATGCAGTGGCCTGTGAGGGCTTCAAGGGACGGCAGATCCTTGGACACCTGGGCAAGACATTTCAGGTAGAGGAGTACAGGAGGATATGTGAAATCCTGAGAATGAGCAGGGGTGAAACTCGAGGGAAAGTTAAGGGATTTAAAAGCAGCTGGGTATACAAGCGAGTTGGAGAAGAAAAAGCATATGCACAGGCCCAGGGAAAACATATATTCCGGAAAAAGGCCGAGAGGGCCTTGAATTTTCGTGGCAGGCTAATCAGTGATCTTCCTCTGCACAGAGCCAGTTTACTAGGACTGGCTGAGAAAAAAGTTTTTCAAATGCCTCATTTTCAACAAAAGATCACAAGACACACAAAGAAAGAGGTAAACACGGCCCATTCAAAGGAACAAAATAAATCTCCAGAAACTAACCCTAAAGAAACACAGGCCTTGAGCCTAACAAAGACTTTAAAACATTTTTTTTTTTTTTTTAAGTATTCTCAATAAGATAAAGGAGAACACAGACAACTAAACAAATTCAGGAAAACAATTCAGGGATAAAACGAGGCCATCAACAAAGAGATCAAAGTTATTAAAAAGAACCAAACTAGGGGCACCTGGGTGGCTCAGTTGGTTGAGCGTCCGACTTCAGTTCAGGTCATGATCTCAGTTTGTGGGTTCCAGTCCCACGTTGGGCTCTGTGTTGACAGCTCAGAGCCTGGAGCCTACTTCGATTCTGTGTCTCCCTCTCTCTCTGCCCCTCCCCTGTTTGTGCATGCTCGCTCTCTCCCTCTCTCTCAAAAATAAATAAACAAACATAAAAGAAAGAAGCAAACTAAAATTATAAAGATGAATAAAACAAGAAATGAATTGAAAAATTCACTAGAGGGGTTCAAGAACAGATTTAAATAGGCAGAAAAAGAGAATCAGAAAACTTTAAGATGAGTCATTTGAAATTGTTGAGTCTGAGGAAGAAAAAGAAACAAGAATGAAGAAATTTAAAAGGACTTTTGAGATAACACCAAACACATCAATATATGCATCGTGAGAGTCCCACAAGGAGAAGAGAGGGAGAAAAGGGCAGGGAATTTATTTGAAGGAAAAACAGTAAAACTGTCCCAACTTTGAGGACAGCCACAGATACAAGAATCTTAACAAACTCTAAGTAGAATAAACCCAAACAGACCCACCCTGAGACACCTGATAATCAAACTGTAGAAAGTCAAGGACAAAGAGAGAATCTTAAAAGCAGCCAGAGAAAAGTGACTCGTCATGGCTAGGGATCTTCAATAAGATTCTTGGTGGGTTTCTCAACAGAAATGTTGCAGGTTAGAAAGCAGTAGTTCAAGTACTAGAAGGAAAAACTGTCAACTGAGAATACTATCTCTGACAAAACTGCTCTTCGAAAATGAGAGAGAAATGAAGATATCCCCAGATAAATACAAGTCGAAGGAGTTAACAGTAGACCTGGCCTACAAGAAATGCTAATGGGAATCTTTCAAGTTGAAATGAAAGGACACTTGACAGCAACCTGAAACAACATGAATATACAAGTCGTCTGGCAAAAATCTATATATGGACAGATACAAAAATGTGAATTATTGTAATTTTGGTTTGTAACTCCGCTGTTTTTTTTCTTTTATGGAGTTAAAGACTAATGAATAAAAAAGTAATCAGGGGCGCCTGGGTGGCTCAGTCAGTGAAGCGACCGGCTTCAGCTCAGGTCATGATCTCATAGTTTGCGAGTTCGAGCCCCACGTCAGGCTCTGTACTGGCAGCTCAGAGCCTGGGACCTGCTTCGGATTCTGTGTCTCCCTCTCTCTCTGCCCCTTCCCTGCTCACACTCTGTCTCTCTCTGTCTCTCAATAATAAATAAACATTAACAAAAATTTTTTTAAGTAATCATAAATCTATGTTAATGGGTACAAAAAAATAAAGATATAATCTGTGGCATCAATAATGTAAGCTGAGGGGCAGGCAGAGATGTAAATAAGTAGAGTTTTTGTCTGCAAATGAAGTTGTCACCAGTTTCAAATAGATTGCTATGACTTGAGGATAGTTTATATAATCCCCATGGAAACCACAAAGAAAATATCTATAAAATACATATGAGAGGAAATGAGAAGGAAATCAAAACAGGCCACTGCAAAAATATCAACTGAACATCAGTGAAGGAAATGAGGACAAAAAGCCGTAAGACTTACAGAAAAAAAAAAAATAATAACAGGCTCTCCTGTTATTACTGATAGGGGAGTAAGCCCTCCCCTATCAGTAATTGCAATAAATGGGTTGAACTTTTCAAACAAAAGATGTAGACTGACATAATGGATTAAAAAAAAACAGGATCTGGGGTGTCTGGGTGGCTCAGTTGGTTAAGTGCCCCACTCTTGATTTGGGCTCACATCATGGTCTCATGGTTTATGGGATGGAGCCCCATGTTGGGCTCTGTGCTGATGGTATAGAACCTGCTTGGGATTCTCTCTCTCTCCCTCTCTCTCTCTCTCTCTCTCTCTCTCTCTCTGTCTCTTTCTGCCCCTCCCCTGCTCTCTTTCGCTCTCTTTCTCCCTCAAAGTAAATAAATAAACATTTAAAAAAAAAAAACAGGATCCAACTCTGTGCTGTCTACAAGAGACTTTGGAATTGAGGATCTAAGAACACAAATAGATTGAAAGTGAAAAGATGGAAAAAGATAGTCAATTCAAATAGTAACTAAAAGAGAGTAGGGGTAGCATACTAATAGTTGACAAAATAATTTGAAGTCAAAAACTGTTACAACAGACAAAGAAGGACATATATAAAAACCTTAGTTCAGCAAGAAGATAGAATAATAATATATGTACAAAACATCAGAGCTCCTAAAAATATGAAGCAAATATTGATAGAATTGAAGGGAAGAATAGATAGCTCTACAATAATAGTAGAAGACTAATACTTATGAAAACGTAATAGTCTACTTCCTGACTGGTAGTAGGTACTCAAATAGTATTTATACAACGAATGAGCGAGTGAATGAATGAATGAATGATTCCGTGTGTGATTTTTCTATGAATAACAGCCATTGGGGGGAGGGGGGAGAGGGGAAAGAATCAATGTGGAAAAATAATCATAACAATAAATATTACAAGATCTACTAATATAGAAATGAAAATTGAATTAGGCAAGGTGATCCTAATCAATGATGGAAAGCTCAAAATTAGTATGTGGGGACTCCACGGAGGAAGTATGCATTTTTGAAGGCATTCAGAAAGATAAATACGATATACTGCGCTTAAAAACAGTGTCAATGCTGGGTGTATTCATGCGATAACATGTAATATTAGTAATTTAAACATGAGACTAAAATTGGTATAAATCATTGCAGTGGGAAGCACAAAAGTTATTGTTAGGTGTTGGGGTTTATCTAATTGCGAAGATTCAGTTGAACCAGAGCTCTCTGTGCTCCTGCTAACTGGGGTTCACTTCCCTGAACCATGTGTTTGAACTTCACAAAAGTAAAAGTGATTACAGGTAGAAATGATCCTGATCTTGACCTGGGCCACCGAATTTTCCAGTTTACCTGAGTCACCCATGGAAACCCGAGCGTGCACAAACAAAACTTCTGCAGATTGGGAATTCCCAGATAGGAGAGGAAGACAAGGTGAGAAAAACTAAGTGGGTTTGCACAGTATTTTGACGGAGCCTTAACGACTACCCTTTTGGCAGATCAACTCGGGCCTTTGGAAGAAGTGGTTAATGGAAGCAAACAACAGATTAAATCATTCTGAGGGCTGATCAACTACAAATAACATTTTGCATGAGCAAAGATGGTGGCTCCAGACATAAGGAAGTGGGGGGCAAACGTCAAGAGAGCAGCTGAAACAGAAAGTTCGAGCGGGCAAAGACAAAGGCTCTCCCACGGTCAGAAAACTGGAAGCACCTGCCTGAACGGTACCTTTTTATACGGGAAGTTTCCAGTGGAAACTCCTGTAACTGCAATGGACCTTGAAGTCTTGGCTTTCTTTCTCCTTCTTTGGTAAACAGAAAGATAAGATTCCCATTTTACTGATAAAGAAACCAAGAGACGGAGTTCACACAACCACACAATTAGCAGACCTCTGTCATCCAGAACCAGTAGATTTTGTTCTTTCTGATCACTTTAAATGTTGTCGTTTTTTTAAAATCCATGTAATTCAACAGCCAGGTTATTCTACATGTATGTGTTTTGAAATTCACATCTGTTGCCACAATGATCCCCCGCTTCTATGTAATTAATATCGGGGAAATTCCTCTTAAAGAAAAGAAAATCAGGTAACCGATCCTGATAGATCGTAATAGAACATTTTTTTGAATTCTCTAGGAAGGTAGACTTACAAGTGAACTAACTTATTTCTTCTGAGTAAACAAGCACAAATATTACAGCTGGAAATAGGCAATACTCTAGAACTTGGGGGCCAGAAAGAACATTTTTGAACAGCCCAAGAGGATCTCTTTCAGATGAGCAAGCTGTCCTCCTGAGAGGCAAAGCGAGCTGCCCAAAGTCAAGTCAGAGTTACAGTTAGTCACAGAGCCTAGATGATGAAGCCAGGGTCTTAGCACAAACTCAGAAAAAAGTGACTGCTTTGCCTTCAGGAGAAAATACAGCTCACTCTGTAAGTCATCTAGCTCTAAAAATAAAGAGAGTTTTAAAAGCAAGGGAAAAAAAAAGAGAGTACTGTTTGATATTCATGGCTAATTATCTATGTCCCAGGCACCGAGAGCACACCCCAACCCTAGAGAAGATGGCAACATCCCAGAGAGACCAGCCTAAAAGTGGCACCACACCTCAAATGATGAATGTGGAAATACATATTTGATTATGGACATGACAGGTCAGGAAGGCTGGACCTGCCAAGAATAGGTGTGGAGGAACAGTTATTAAATATTTATCCAGCACTGCTGAACAATAAGTGTAATTGTGCCAAACATATAAAGTCTTTGCCCTAAGGAGTTTGCTTTCAGTTGTAAAGCTGGTTATTCCTGAGATATTTGTATGTTGCTTCATCAGGTAAACAATCCGTTCCCTACATCAAGGGACCATCAATTCAGCAAGCTTCCTTAGGAATGAGACTCTACGCCCAATTATTTAATGCAAAAGCTGAATACACTCATTACTGCGTTAAGGATTTTAGGATATTCACTTTTATCCTCTGATGATCACTTTGGGTTGGGTCTCTTTTCATTCTTTCTACTTAACCCGTCCGTACTGTTTGCACAAAATGCCACTACGGTCCCTGCAACCGCAGCATACATAATGACACCAGCAAAAGTGAAGTGCATGGCAAAGCTCTGAGTCTGCAAATCTACATTAGCCAAAATGAAACAGTCAAGTAATTGTAGTCAATTATGTATGCTGAAGCAAAACAAATTATGAAAGAATAATGATTCCAAACCATTAGAAAACTGGATGGACAGGGGGGAGAGCTGACATCAGCTTCACCCACAATACAGTAAGTGGGAAAGAGAAATTGGGGAAAAAAAAAAAAAAAGGAGGCTGCCACAAGGCACGTGGGTGGCTCAGTCGGTTAAGCGTCCGACATCGGCTCAGGTCATGATCTCGCTGTCCGTGAGGTCGAACCCCATGTCGGGCTTTGTGCTGACAGCTCAGAGCCTGGAGTCTGCTTCTGATTCTGTGTCTCCCCCTCTCTCTCTGCCCTTCTCCCTCTTGTGCTCTCTCTCTCTCTCTCTCTCTCTCTCTCTCTCTCTCTCTTAAAAAAAAATTTAAAAAAAGGAGGCTGCCCGTGAAGGAAAAATGTTATTTACCTCGGATAATGCTCAAAGGATATTGTATTATACTTATCACTTAATTAAATCCATGAAGGATTTAAAGTAGCTAGTAATATAAGCAAAGAGATCTTGTGGAACTGGGATATATTAAAGTAAAAGGAAAATAACAGGAATCCAGGTGATAAGAGATTTGGAGACAGGAGAGAGTAGAGGAAACCACTTTCACCAGGGAATGAATGCAAAGAAAGACTACTGCCTCTTAGGAAATAATTTAGCTCTGTGCTTGTTACTGATGGCTGAGACAAACCAGGCAGTTAAGACAGGCAAAGCATTCACTCACTCATTCGCAGGTTGCAGTTTCTACCTTCAAAAGGCTTGGAGCCTGGGCAGAGAGGGTGGTGATAACAACGGACATGTACAGAATTAAATACTATCATAGCACCAGGTGCAAAGTCCCAGGGAACAAAAGGTGGGACTCAACTAAATTATCTGGGAGTGGGACTGTAAGGGACAGTTTGAATGATAAAGTGACCTGTGAGCTCAGCCTGGAAATAGAATAGGACAGGGAAAAGCACGGCGGGCAGATGGAGGAAGGCTGTGTGGTGACCCCAGACCTGTGCCAGTGAAAGGCCAGCAGGGCCAGAGAGCAGCCAGTGGTCGGTGGGCTACAGCAGCGTGTGGAAGGGGCCGAGGCAGGGATGAAGCCTTTCATCTGAGCAGGAGCCAAGCTAGGAGGGCTGCTGGGCCCTCAACACTGTCCTCGAGAGTATAGGCTTGATTCTGAACGCAAAGGGGCCATGAGAGATGCACCATCAAAAATAAAATGCAGAATTCATTGTTTTGTAGAAATCTACCAGTGGATGAGAGAACTACTTCAGAGATGCAGTTCCAGACTCCGGAGGGGTCCTAAAAGAGTAGAGATTCTTGGCAGTGACCGTCTTTATCTTACTTTACAGGGAATATGCACAGAAACACAGGGTGGTTAAATCACTTACCTAGATTCACACACTGCTTGTGGAAGAGGGCAGAGTATGCATAGCCCTGGGTGGGACATAAGCATTTTGCTGAACACCTACTACGGGCTGAAATCATTGGGTAAAATGTTTCAGGGCAACACCAACAACAAGAGAAAAAAAAATACACAATGTAGCTCTTCTATTCAAAGAGCTAAGAATAAAGGTAAAAAGATGACAGAAGCATGAAAAAAGATAGTAAACTTATTAGAAAGAATAATATAGATATATGTATTTCTTAACACAATAGGGTTGATATCTTTCTGAGGAGTGTGCACATTTTTGTAAAACGGACTACTTAAAATGCCTCATATAATTTATCAATTCACAGCATGGATAATTTAAATACTTTATAATGACCCTCTGATCGGTTTCTGTGTCTTGTATTTAAGTGATCTTTTGAAAGAGACACAGCTATATTGTAAATGGAGTTGAAACAAAGCTACCTTTATTCGATAATGCCACCTAAATCACAAACTACTCTGGGTGTTAAAATTATAGAATGCAGAACTGTCCTAACCCCAGATGGTCCTCCTTCCCGATCCTTTAAGACTGACTGTCTTCTGTCAAACACCATTGGAAGACGGATGGTAAGCAAAGTCCTCTGGGCTGTCCGAGAGCAAGCTTTGTCCTCTATGTGACTTAGTTACATGGGTCACTGAGCCTGTTCAAGTGAATACAAACATTTCAGACAAGAGAAATCCTCTTAAGACAGGAAACACGAGTCTTATCCCCTGCTAATGAGTCTACCCGAGTTTGACAGAGCTTCTAATGACAGTGATCTCTGGCTTATACCATAGGGTGGGCTGAGCAATCAAACAATGGGGAGATGTTTACCTCCAGTCATAGTGAGGGTCTCTGCAGGCGTTTTCTGAGAATAAGATACCCTCTCTATACGTAAAGGAGAAAAAGCCCTGCTATCTGGACTCCAACTGCCTCCAGTAGAGGAGAAATCTCATTGTGCCACAGGGTTTCCCAAAGAATGAGCTGGAGATCTATCAGAATCAAATCATGACTCAATATAAGTGTTTCTAGGCCAATCCCAAACTGTTGAACCGGCATCTGAATTTAATTTTAAACAATTTGCAGATGGTTCTCATGTACTCTTGTGTGGACCACAGGCTTAAAGGAAGTAATCTCAGAAGGTGCTTTGATTTGGATGAGCACCTTGATTGGTTTTGGATATGCAATAACAGGCCTGAAGAAGAGTTTAGAACCTGGAAAGTTTAGGAGCTGGAAAGATCAGAATTGCTCTATACAACAGGCAGAGAAGAGGACGGAATTCCAGGGACATTGTGGAAGGGACTTTGAAAGGACAGAGGGGAGAAGAGAAGGAGAAAGGAGCCAGCAAGAGGACTACAGGTTGAAGAATACTGTTTGAAAAACATCTCATGTGACAGGATGGCTGAAAGGGCTTTTAAAGAACAGGGGCGTCTAAAATTAAATCAAAGTCATTTGTGCTGAATGAGTAACTAAATTCCGTATACCTCAGCTTCCTCACTGTAATAAGGAAATAGTGACAAATCTCAGTCCGTGAAGGCAATGAAACTTCAATAGACCTTTCCCTTTCAAAAGGAACATATATTCCTTGACCCTCTCCCTGAAAAGGAAATATTTGTATAGGATCCAGGTTTCCTCCTGAGGAGAATCATGTTTCCTTGAACTAAAGTTACCTTAAACTTAAATTTTTTCCTCTCTCTCACTTGATTGTGTTTGTCCAAGAAAGAGAATTTTTTAATATCTGAAAGATATTATTTATTTAAAAATTTATTTAAAAATTTTATTAAAAAATATTTATTAAAAAATAAAACCTACTGAGATCTTGATGCCATGCATTAGACAAGACTCAACCCCCACCCCAGTTGGGTCTCACCAACTTTGACTGACATGTACTTTTTTTTCTTTTTAATTTTTTTTCATGTTTATTTATTTTTGAGAGAGAGAGAGAGAGAGACAGAGCATGAGCAGGGGAGGGGCAGAGAGAGAGGGAGACACAGAATCCGAAGCAGGCTCCAGGCTCTGAGCCATCAGCACAGAGCCCGATGCGGGGCTCAAACCCACGAGCTGTGAGATCATGACCTGAGCTGAAGTCGGACGCTCAACTGACTGAGCCACCCAGGCGCCCCAGACATGTACTTTTTAAAACTTCCAACCTGACCTACCACCCCCGCCCCACCACAGCGTACAACATGGCGGACATGTGGAGGTTGAATAAGCAGGTTGGTGCGTGGATTGCTTGCCTCTGGGACCCTGTGGAAAGGAAAACTGTGAGTGTCATTTTCTCCTCACTCTCTCTGTAAAAAATGGCTGCAGAGGTTCTTAATGTAGGTTTCTGTGGTGATGTCATGAAGATTAGACTGGGAAGCAGGAGGCCCCCAGTGCAAACTGTCTGTGTAGGTCTGTTATTTCATCTGTAAAATGAGTGCATTGAATTAGATTCCAAGTCTTTTTTCAGGTCCAAAATTTGATGATTCTCTGATTCTTTACTGTGCTGACTACCAAGTGAGCTATTTTCTTGTCCAGATTCTTCAACGGCACAACCGCCAAGCACTTTTTAGTCTGAGCTCTGAAAAAATAGTAAATCTCCAGGACTAAAGGCATAGCTGTAGGATAACTAGGAGGGAGTTAAACTTTTGAGGAAATGCCACAGAGTTTTCAGATGCCCTATCACTGGTTAAAACGACAATGATGACAAACTGAGACAGCTCATTGATGTCTGGAGTAGGCAAGATGCAGGCTTGACGAACTCATATGACTTAAAGATGGGTGCACTTCTCATTTTCCCAGTAACGAAATGAACAGTTTTGAAAGCGAGATGTTCCTCTCACCTGATCACAATTCTTAGAAGTTGTTTGGAGAAGCGTTGTCACTTTGAGATGCATTGCCTTTCAAATTAAAACTTTTATTTTAATTCCTAAAAAATGCAATAGTTTATTATGCCACACACTTAAAAAGATGTTGTACGCCCCTCATTCAGCAACGAGTAGCATAAAGCAATGCGGTCCCTTAAGATTATAACTGTTGAGTATAAGAAATTAGGGGCTTACAGACATTTTAGGGCATGGGCAGAATTCCCGTGGGCTGATTAATCTGTACTTTGTGTACAACGTTTACATAGTAAGCTATTTTACAGTGTCTCGTAGCCTTCAGCGTCCACACTTATCTAAAGAAGCAAAACAAACACTATCCCCCTCTACTCTAGCTTCTAAAAGAAGGTGGTGGGTTTTAGAGTAGATTTTTCTACACGCTCCTACACACTGTATTTTCTTTTGTTGTTGTTGTTGTTGTTGAGGTACACGCTGCATTTTCAAATGTAATGAAAACAACGTGCAAGGCCAGACTTCTGTCTGAACATCAAAATTTCATATAGTAATTTCTACCCCTGCTGCCCAAATATAAATAAGCTAGATCCAGATATTGTGGGGTTTTGTTTTTGTTTTGTTTTGTTTTGTTTTTTTAAGTTATAATGTAGAGACTGAGCAAGGGTGCCTTTCAGGGAGGAGTGTGAAAATACGAGAATCCAATCAACTCTTCGGGGCTTCTCTCTCTCTCTCTTCCTGCTCCACCCCCTCTCCCCTCTGGTCCACTGTCTTGTAAATCCCTCAGAGGCACTGGTCGGGTTATAAGTTATAATCCTTCGTTGTCCTTTAGGAGAAAGGATGAAACAGAAAACTTCCATCCACTTCCCAAACACAACACCAAAGCCAGTTTCGTACCCGCGAGTGGTCTTGCCCTGTCTGTAGCTGTGAAATCTTCAAAATAAAAACCACCTCGCACAGTCCTTGCTGTGGGAGGTGACTGTATATGGATGGGGATGTCACATTAATTTCTTTTCACTTTTTTTCTTTTTAAGTGCTCTCTGCTGGGCATGTTAGACAACTTCCTGATGCATTTCTTCCGCATCGCCCTCACCTGCTATCATCACCCCCTTGATGCAGATTCTGTGTTTTCATTTTAGGTTGTCTATGGAGAATATCATTCTGCATCACTTCCTTTTTCTTCCTGCCCATCCACGTTTGTGTGTGTGGGAGTGTTTGCTGTAGGAATCAGAAGCCGATTTACTGCCAATAAAATGGCTTCTATCATTACAAATATTAGTCAAGCTCGGTTAAGCATACAGATTTTAGTCACCAACTCTTTGTTGAAGAAGGACTGACTGAGCAGCATGGGCGTATCGGAAACAACAAAACCCTATTTTAGCAGAAATTAAGACAAAGTGCAGGGCCATAACTTTGGGATGTTTATCACTTTCCAAAAACGCATTTCCTTCTACTTAAATAACTATGTAGTAGTTTGTGACATCTTTATCACAAGTAATTCATTTGGCAATATTTCTATGATTCGAAAACCAAAGAAAATAAGTATGGTACTTACAGTTTACCCTGTTTTTGATTAATGCAATTTCTGTGCAGCATTAAGTCTCATGAAGAACGTTCACTGAATTTTATTCATTGGACGTGTCTGTATATTTTATAATATAACTTGCATTGTTTATAAGCTTTTGTTTTTAAGGGCTTAAAAGTTTCTCATTCATCCAGTTGGCTGCCTGCAACCAGCCCTGAGGCTTAGTCAGTTTAGGCTGCTGTAACAAATTACTGTAGACGGGGTAGTTTATACAACAAATATTCGTTTCTCACAGTTCTGGAGACTTGGAAGCCTAAGGTCAAGGTGCTGACTAATTTGATGTCTGGTGAGGGCCTTCTTCCTGGTTTGCGATGGCTGCTTTCTCACTGTGTCCTCACATGGCAGAGAGAGACAGAGAGATCATCTCTCTTGCGTCTCTTCTTATAAGGGCACCAAGTGCTTTCATAACGACTCCACTCTCATGGCCTCCCTGCCTCCCAGAGTCTCATCTCCAAATACCATCAACTGGGGATTGTGGCTTCGACATATGAATTTGGGGGTGCAGGGCACAGACATTCAGTCCATAACACATTTTTACCATTTAAAAAAAATGATCAAGAGGTGGCAGGGAGAGCCCTAGTGTTTAACCCTGTGGTTCTGAGCAGGGGTTAGGACCTGGGGATGGGTAGTCTGGGCCTCCGCACTCTGCCCTAAATTGATAAGTTAATATTCCCTTAGTTACGCAGGAGTTCAAATATCTCAAAGGACTGGAAAACCCTTGCTGAGTTGGGCCTCAGGGAGGGACCTTCAACTTATGACTCTTTCCTACCTAGCTGTTTTTTTTTTTTTTTTTTTTTTTTATAGGGCTCAGAAAAGAGGCACAAATTACAAAAAGGAACAAAGCCCTGGCAGAGAAACCCAGAGCAGGAGGGGGAGGAGGAAGAAGAGGAGGAGGAGGAGGGTGAGGAGGAGGGTGAGAAGGAGGGTGAGGAGAAGGAGGAGGAGAAGCAAGATCCCCTGGGACTTTCCTGGAGGGCGATGCTTCATCGCCAATTAGGGCTTCTGTGCCAGATGACAGTGTCACAATGGCCATTAGCTGGTGCAACACAGAGGCTTAAATATCGGTTGCCAGAGAAGCGTGAGTGCCCAAATTAATGCCCCCTGCTTTCCTAGTAAAAAATTAGATATGCGAACAAATTACTGTGTATCCATTCCTTAACCACCATCCACTCCTTGCAGTGTTTTGCACCTAAGAGACATTCATTTAGCAATAGAGTTTACATTTTTGTTGAATAGATGTGGTAGTCTTTCTCGAGGATATCTTCCGGCTACCACTGGGCACCTACTTCAATACTTACGACCAAGGAATGTTTCTTTCAGTTGTGTCTTTCTTGCCCCTAATTACTCTACAATGCCATCTAGCATTGATTACCCACTAAGATGACTTTAGTCTTTCCTAAGTGTCAGGGTCGGTGGAGGCAGGGCGGGGGGGGGGGGGGGGTGTTGGGAGAGAAGTATGGTATTTGAGAGCAGAGGCAGCACCATGGGTGAATCTGATCTAATGACCATCCTCCTTGTGCCTCCTCTGTCTTTGGGCTCTGGATGTTGGGATGTTCAGAGGTACATCTGGACGTACTTCTGATGTTTCCAGGATATTCAGAAGTACATCTGACAGTCAGCTGCTCGGCACAAAAAAGTTAACTCATGACCCATATGGGAGGGAAAGGTTTTCAAATTGTGACTGAAAAATACCCTAACTGCCTTCTGATGAGAGTTTGCACATGCACATCACCTGAAACTAACTGTTTCATCTCGTTTTTGTTTTTTTTTAAATTTTTATATGTTTATTTATTTTTTTGAGAAAGAGAGAGACAGAGTGTGAGCAGGGGAGGAGCAGAGAGAGAGAGGGAGACACAGAATCCAAAGCAGGCTCCAGGCTCTGAGCCGTCAGCACAGAGCCTGATGCGGGGCTCGAACTCGTGAACCATGAGATCGTGACCTGAGCCGCAGTCAGACACTTAATTGACTGAGCCACCCAGGCACCCCTCATCTCATTTTGTAACCCCTACTCCCAAATCTGTATTTCTCTAGATTGTAAAGAAAGACCAGAGGTATCCTAATTGAAATTTGAAGGCAAACATCCTTTAGATAGTTAGGTAGCCCCAAAGTATTTGGAGTGAAAGAATGTGGGCGGGATGGTGGTTTCTCATGTAACTGAGTACCTGGTGGGCCATTCCCATCCTAAACAGTTGTTGAAAATACATTATTTATGCAAACAGTTAAAAATGCTCAAAAATGGGGCACCTGGGTGGCTCAGTCGGTTAAGCGTCTGACTTCGGCTCAGGTCATGATCTCACGGCTGGTGAGTTCCAGTCCCAGGTCGGGCTCTGTACTGACCGCTTGCTCAGAGCCTGGAGCCTGCTTCGGATTCTGTGTCTCCCTCTCTCTGCCTCTTCCCTGCTCACATTCCATCTCTCTCTCTCTCTCTCAAAAACAAATAAACATTAAAAAAAATTTTTTTAAACACAAAAACCCTTTTAAAAAATAATAAAACTGTTTACAAATCACCACTGAAGTATACTGAGTAAGCATCAAATTATACGGATGTAAAAATAGGTAATATTTTCATTAGTCTCGATGTGAATACGTATTTAGAGCATTATTGACAATAGGGGGGAGAAGTGTATGGAAACTCAAGTCTGTAAAGTTGCACATTTGCTGTAACTCAACAAACGGAGAGGAACTGCTTTTACGGCAGAAGTGTTCAAGTGTTTCAACATACTTATACAGTAAGTCCTGAATTCAGAAACCTGTATTTTTAATTTTTTGTTTTCTTTTTTATGACAGGGACCAATGCCTGAAGTGGAGCTATAAATCTAATGCCTCCCGCTTATGCTGGGTACACTCGGTCCCTTGCATAAAGGTAAAACATATTTTCCCTTGCTTTTAAATCATGCATATAAGTATTACAGTATCAGCATTTTTGTGCTCCTTATAGTAACTGGTTTACCACTAATAATCTTTTTTTTTTTTTTAATTTTTTTTTTTTTTTTCAACGTTTATTTATTTATTTTTGGGACAGAGAGAGACAGAGCATGAACGGGGGAGGGGCAGAGAGAGAGGGAGACACAGAATGGGAAACAGGCTCCAGGCTCCGAGCCATCAGCCCAGAGCCTGACGCGGGGCTCGAACCCACGGACCGCGAGATCGTGACCTGGCTGAAGTCGGACGCTTAACCGACTGCGCCACCCAGGCGCCCCACCACTAATAATCTTATTAAAGGTTTGTTGCCATTTTCTTTTTAGAAAACAAAGCAAAACAGGAACAGAAACTTCATCCCCTTTAATAAACTTGTCCAATAACTAAATCTGATTATTTTTAATAAGAAATGCCATAAATATTGTTAAATATTCTAAGTCAAAATGTTAAGTGCTGACCTTCAAGAGATTTTGAAGTCTAAATACCAGTATTTAAAAAGATCCATTTCAAGTGGTGAATTCATTTACAATCCTCCATAGAAGTGATTTTTTAACATCACAAGTGCAAACCAATTATCTTCCTATTCTGAGTTTTAGCTTAAAAAAAAAAAAAATAGCATAAGGACTGAGTTTCCAAAAGCAGGGCCTTAAATAGGGCAAAATTAGGTAAAAATATTAAACATGGCTAGGCTACAAGTTTATAAAACACAGACATTGATGTTTGTAATATTAAACAATTTTCAGAGGCTTTACATGACCATACTCTCAAGTTTAATGATTCACGGTAAGAAAATACGTGGGTAATGTATCACAAAGAAGAGTTTCTGTGTCCTCCTCTTTTTATGAGAAAATTAAAATTAATTGATCTTTTACTAGTGTCGTCTTATATCGGATTTACATTAGCAAAGGTCTTGATTAAACATTTTGGAGGGACGCCTGGGTGGCTCAGTCGGTTAAGTGCCTGACTTCAGCTCGGGTCATGATCTCGCAGTTTGTGAGTTCGAGCCCCGCGTCGGGCTCTGTGCTGACAGCTCAGAGCTGGGAACCTGCTACAGATTCTGTCTCTCTCTCTCTGCCCCTCCCCTGCTCTCTCTCTCTCTCTCTCTCTCAAAAACAAATAAATATTTTAAAAAAACATAACAAAACAAAACAAAAAAACTAAACACACTTTGGAGAACTTCCCAACCATGAAGTTTGTGAAGTGTTACAATCATACCCACTCTCCACCCATGAATAGGAAAAGCACTAATTATGAAAAACAAAACCTTTACTGGCACCAAAGAGTAAGAGCAGTCTGGCGATCACAGTTGTGTATCATCTTATAGCCATGCGTTACCCCGTTGGAGCTCACCACAACCCGTGAGACTAGTGTTTCCAGAGAAGGAAATAAGTTCTGAGAGACGAAGTGATTTTAATCATGTAGTGAGAGGGAGGATCAGCACTTGAACTCAGCTGTGAGGCAGGTATTTACTCTGTGAAATGCTTTGGCTAAAACAGAAGTTCCAAGTGTTGCCTTTGAGGCTCCCTCTGCTTTGGCCCCTGGACATGGCCTGCTGTGGAAGCAGCCGGAGGAAGTCACAGGACCAGATGGGCAGGGGTGCGGCCCACAGAGTGGTCGTGACACGTGTATTCGCGCACATCTTCCACCCTGCTGGACTATTTCACCACCTCTTGCACACGTAGGCAAAGCCTGCGAGTGGGTGTTGTGGGGAATACCGGGGTGTGTGAAGTATGGTTCCTGTCATTACCGAGTAGAGCCACTGAGCCTACTCACAACCTGTGACAACAGAACATGATCCCAGGACGCAGTCTTTTGTTTTAAGTTTATTCATTTATTTTGAGAGAGAGAGGAGAGAGAGAGAGAGAGAGAGAGAGAGAGAGAGAGAGAGATCGCACAACAGGTAGGGGAGGGGCAGAGAGAGAGAGAGAGAGAGAATCCCAAGGAGGCTTCGTGCTCTCCGCATGGAGCCCGATGTGGGGCTTGAACTCACCAACCTTGAGACCACGACCTGAGCTGAAGTCAGACACTTAACCAACGGAGCCACCCAGGTGCCCCAGGACGCAATCTTTAAATAGCACATCTTTAAGGAGGCCCAAAGTTCTCCCTCTCTTGAAGGCCCTGCTGAAATGTCACCAGATGTGCTAGTCAGCAGGTTCTGGAAGGGTAGAACTCTAGCAGAGAACACAGTGCTTGAGGAGGCATGCTTAATTACAGTGTCTTTTACTGTGCCTGTGATAAGTAGGGCACCTGAAGCAAACTGCCCATCCTCAAAGTCTCCTTCTGGCCACCCTCAAGGGAAGCGGGAACACATCTAGGTGCCATCGTCCAAATGACTACCTTGAGTTTCCAGCAGAAACCTCCATACAGCAAGCAAAAGAAAAAAAAAAAAAAAAAGCAGTGTGACTTTAGAAATGTCCCAAATCCATTCGATTATAAAAATAACATGATTTTAAATAACTTTTTTTTTAGACTGTGGACTTGAAAACAAACATGCCTTTGGAAAGGAGGGGAGCCAGAAATGAGAATCCGGACGGGCCAGATTCTGGTCCAGCTGCCTTCTGGGGGCTGCTCCGAGTTCCCTCCTCCTCCCGGCCCCGAGCAGTCCCTGTCGCGCTGCCCTCTGACTAAGCGACAAGGAAGCATTGTGGAACCGCCTGCTTCCTCCGAGCGGAGGAGTGCTTTGCTTTTCCCAACAGCTGACTGTAGACGTGGCGAAGGCATTTTCAGAACTGGCTGGTTATACAGACCACCCTGTCTGCCTCCGAGCGCTAAGCGAACAACCCGTTACACCGGGCACCTGAGCCCCGCTGGCTTCCAGGTGCAGGACGGGCCGCTCATTTTAATCTGACACGCTTACGGGGACGGTGTCTGTCGGGACAACTTCTCTCTCCTCCCTTTCTTTCACTGAGCCGAGCCTACCGCTAGCGAGCTGCCGAGCTCTTTCAGGAGGACGGGGAGGCCAGGCTGGTGCTTGCTAGAGACATACGTTCGACACTGCGCCTGGTGAGCCCCGGCGAGATGCCAGAACGTCAGCTCGAGCTTCGGTTGTTGAGGCTTCTTTCTGTTGTGTTTTGTTTTGTTTGTGTATTTATTTTGAAAGAGCACGTGCACACGCAGGAGCAGGAGAGGGGGAGAGAGAGAGGGAGAGAGAAGCCCACGTAGGCTCTGCACCGCTGATGCGGGGCTCGAACTCACGAACTGTGAGATCATGACCTGAGCCAGAATTGAGAGTCGGACGGACGCTTAACCAACGAGCGAGCCACCTAGGCGCCCCTTGAGTCTTCTTTAAGGGAAGAAAACTGGTTAGTATTTAATGTGCACATATGATCTTAAGATGCATTGGTTTTCCTTTTAAAGATTCAGTGCTCTCAGTTCCTTTATTCGGGAGGCATTTACTGAGCTGTACAATACGCGAGGCACCCAGCTAGGAAAATTCTTTCCTATTCGCTTAGACCAGAAACATACTATCCGCGATCTCCCCAAAGTCTAGGATAGTTCTTGGTAGACAGCAGAATCCTAACACAGGTTTCAATGAATGAATTACACACTGAGACAAGGGAAACCTGCGTTTTTGCCTCCCAGGAGTTCTTAAAATGATGAAAGGCAGTAAAAAGACCTTCGCCTGTTACAGTCTCTATAGGCCAACTAGTTCTTTGCTGGAGCTAGACTCAGACTCCACAGAATGGACACGGCTGCACGGAAAATTAGTTACTGAACCACCAGGTGTTGGCTGAACACTTACTATGCACAATTCCTTCTCCTGGGCAACTGGGCCACGCAAAGGCATATAAGATACAGTCCCTATTTTCAAGGAATTTCTATATAAACAAAAACTTAACAGTTGCCACAAAGTAACAACGTGACCACCGAGCCCATTTACGACTAAGACAATGGAACACAATGCCAGGAAGCACTCTTTTTCTTACAGCTTTACGTAGTACTGAGGCCGAGGAAGTGGTAAGCATAAAGGAGAACTCAAAGAGATCAGAGGAAGAAGAGCGGGTGGCTGAAGAAGACAGAAGATTTTAACTGGGCCTTAAAACCCAGGTGGGGAATGAGACAAAGGGCATAACAGGGACGCAGGAGTGCATGTCTGTGTGCGTGTGTGTGTGTGTGTGTGTGCGTGCGCACGCATGTGCTGGGAGGTAAGGGAGAATCACAAGCAGAGAGTCTGGAAGAAGACAGAGGAAACAAGGTATGCCAAGAGTTAATTCAGTTCAGTGCATTTTGAATCAACTGAATAAATATTTATTGAGCACATACTATGTGCCAGGCATTGATAGGTACTGGGGATACAATGGTGAAGAGACTGATATGAGCCATGGCTCACTGGCTAGTAGGAGATACCGACAAGTAAACAGACAATTACAATACGGTGTGATAAGTGCTGTGATAGGGAAAAGTCCAGGTGTTATGAGGAGGAGAAGGACAGAGAATATACCCAACCCAGATGTGGGGGTCAGGAAAACTTCTTAGAAGAAGGGATGTCAAGCTGACACCTAAAGCCAGGGTGGGAGTTAGGTGAGACTATGCAGGTAGGGTTCCCTAGAATAGGAAACATGAGGGGCCATGGAGGTGGGAAGTTGGCTGAGTTTGTTGGAATGCCAGGGGAAAGTGTGCTGAGAGAGGCTGGGGAGGGAAGCCGTGATCAGATTATTAGGTCTCTTATACTTCACATTAAGGAGTTGGGACTTTATCCTAAGAGCAGTGGTAACCACTGGAGAATTTTAAGCAAGGGAATGAAACAGACTTGTATCTTGGGTGGATGGCTCTCTGGAGCATGAGACGGCCCTTAGAGGAGAAGTGGGCAACAGAAGAGAAGGGTAATATGCAGTTAGAATCTTGAAGGTCTATTCCTAACAGTGCAAGGATGAAACAAATATTTCATGAATGAATGAATGAATGAATGAATGAATGATTGGTTGATCAACCAATCGGTCAACCGTCCAGCATGGGACTGAACATGAGACCTGACATGGATGATATATATGTCAGGGTGAATGCACAGGGCAGAGCTGATAGCTCTTCGAGTCTTGAATCTCACCCGAAAAAAGGCAGCAGCAGCTGACAATGGAGTGCAGTGTAATAGAGTGGAGACAGCTTCAACACGGGAGTCAAAATACCCGGTCTGAGCCCTAGTTTTGCCAGTTATTAATTCCGAGATGCATCTTAGTTTCTCTGACCCTCAGGTCCCACATACGTCATATGTGCTCATTGTGTGCAGCTACACAGCGGTATAAAACGGGAACAGTTATCACAGTCCATGTACATTTCCATTTTCAGGTGACGCTTAGGAGCTTTGGTGGGATTTGCAGTTATCCACTGCAAAAAGAAGTTAGTACAACTGGCATGAGAGTGGAGTCATGCTTTAATTAAAGAGGAATTTAGAAATCAAGTAGTCGGTATTGCCCAAACTTTGGCCAGGTAACTCTCTAGCCTGTCAGCTGAAGACCCGAGTGAAACATTGGAAGGGTGAAAACAGCCTATCTGTTGTCACTGCCCCCAAGGAGGGGAAGTGGGGCAGAAACAAATAATGTACTTGAAGGCCACAGGGTCAGTGGAGTGGGCCAGAAAACACACAGTCATTGAGGGGCACAGTCTAGACTAGAGCTTAGCTCCCCTAAGCGCAGAGCCCTTTTCACAACCCTACTCTGTTGTATTAATCATGACAATTCAAGATCTTAGAAAGGATAACCTGTGTGAGGTCCAAACGAAGAGGTCTTCCCACAGTTTTGCGGCTGTAGCTGACAGCCCAGAGCGAGATGACTTTATAGAAAGGGAAGACAAATGGGAATGACAGTGGAAGGAGGCAAAGTGCCCTGGGGTCTGGCTGTTTGGAAAGAAGGAGAAGGCTTCATGAAGTATGGGGCTGTGCCGGTAGAGGAAAGCAGGAGGCATCATAACATAAATGGGTCCGGGCAATGTTACACCCAAGAATAAAGGAAGGGAGGAAAAAGCAGAAGGTGAAGAAAAGGTCTGGGAGGACATCTGTGAAGAAGTCCTAGCAAACCAACAGAACACAAAGTGCTCCCTGGCACACCGCTTCTGGACAACCAGACCGGCCTCGGGTCCTTGGTGCTTTCAGACCAAAGAGGATGAGCAGAAAGTGGCTGTTTTTCTAGACACATCGGACATGTCAGTGATCTTCCTTGTAGCATTTTTCATGTTGCCCCTTCCTTCACGTCACAGCACACTCACCCACTCACACCTCTGGCCCAGTCTAGTCTGGGCTCTGCTTTTTTCTTTCTTTCTTTCTTTTTTTTTTTTTAATTTTAATGTGAGCACAGAGCCTGTCAGCACAGAGCCCGATGCGGGGCTCAAACTCACGAGCTGAAGTTGGGCACTTAACCGACTGAGCCACCCAGGCACCCCTGGGCTCTGCTTTTTTCTGCAGCAGAGTTTGACATCAGAGCAACATCACTGAACCAAGAAGAAATGAATGAAAACCACAGCTCCCTTAAGAAATGTAATTTTCAGCTTGTGGCCTTGAGTCCTCAACTTTCTAAATCATCTCCTAGCTATTTCCGAAAGCAGGGTAATGACTCAGCGGTTAGGGAAGTCAATTCCATCTTTACAGGTAAAACTTGCTTGAATTGTTTGTTTCTTTGTGTGTTTTCTATCATCACAGAGTTAATCCTTGGCAGTTGGGTCTAATCAATCCCCCATACAGACTCCAACAAATCAATCACAACAAAAAGGATACTTGTAGTTTTTCCAGGAAATTCGCAAACAGCATTGAAATCAAGTTGACTACATAATTCATACACTCCAGTAATCACTCTCCAGTGATGCCTCAGTTAGAGTTCACTGTCACAGGCATTTTATATGATCTACATATCTGTAATATCCAGGCATGGAAATCTGAAGCAGACATCAGAGTCCCTTTATCAAGATTGAAACCCATGAGTCTTCTGTGCTACAATCCAGTTCACCATCCACATTGTTTAATTGAGCCCTTTACTACAAATGGTTTTAGGCTCTGATGCAAGACAGGAATTTGAAGCATGCCTTCGAGTATTTAATGGTGTTAATTTCTGGTGCACACAAACATCAGCTTCACTCAACAATCCAATAATCTTGCAAAATAAAGAAAATACGCCAGAGAAGGAAATGCAGCATGGAATTCTTCCAGATTGCAAGGAAAGCAGTTCCATGATCTGGCTGTTTGTGACAAGTAATAAAATAGCTGCCTATTTACAGATCCTTAAAGATGTTACAAGAAACAAAGAAAATAAAAAGAAGAAGGTGGGGGTGCTTTCACATCGAAGAATTATTTTATTTTTTACAGTTAGAAATATTTATTTGTCCACTGTCAGCTCTCAAATGTCCCAAGTTCATTTTAAATGTAACGCATCTGATCATAACAAATGAAATAAAGTCCTTTTTTTTTTTTTTTTTTCTCCAACTGGCCGGTATAAACGTAAACGATTCCTACCTGGAAATATGGACGGTCTCTTTTTTGGGCGCCTCAGGTGAATGGGCTCCAAATTTTTCAAGTTTCTTTGAAGTCTACCTCGAATGTCATTTCCTATGAGTAGTTCAGGTGGCAGGCTACTCCGTCTTGATGATTTATAATCATTTTGAGACGAATTCAGTTTGTTCTTCGTTCTGGAATATAAATTGCTGTCATCAACTGCCATGGTAGGAGATACATTCGAGACTCTTTCACAAAAATCTGAAAAGCCCAACCCGGCAGCAGCCACGGCCGCCTCAGCCCCAGATTCAGATGTTCTCATGCGTTACCGGCACTTGTTTGGGAAGCTTAGCAAGTTGATAGGCGTGGACTTGAACAGGTGTAGGATTACTAAGTGGCCCCTCCTCTCAACAGTTAATAGCACAGGGGAGGAGAGATCCAAAAAACCATTAGGTGCAGGAGGGCGCGGGATTTGAGCAGATGTGGGCACACGGGCTCGGGCTCCTGCAGAGGGTACTAAAAACTGGTGTGAAGGTTGCCGTGTGGAATTGCTGTTGGTGCGATGCCATAAAGGAACCACCACCTGCTACTTAAGAATAAATAACCTATGCAAATTGCAAGCCTTATTTTTCTTGCTGCTTCTCAAACTCGGACGGTTTTTAAAGTTGGGGGGAAAACTTTTTTACAATGCCTCGTACCCTTTTGTTTTGAACCGCAAACGCAGAACAAACATCCGTCTTTATGAAATTCCTTATCTGGCAGGCAGCCAACTGGAAGTTGGCTGCAAGGAGGAGATGAGAGAGGGCTGGTGATGATCAGGAAGGAACCCGCTGTGGGTGTGTAGGGAGCAGCAGTGCCGGGAACCCAGCACAGCTCCCCGACCCGCCCCTCCATCCTGTCCTCTACCTGGCAGATGGCTTCTCTAAAAGTTCAGCTGTCCGGCGGCAAAGTCAGAGGTCTAGCAAACAAGCTGGGACTGTAGCAGTGACGATGGCCTCCACTCGGCAGATGAAAAGTACACGTTATCCTTGCGGGTCTCTGCCTTGCTTTTAACCCAAGTGGTCAGTGGTTTGGTGGTGTGAGAAAAATCAGCATTTGCTCCGTTCCGCTTGACCCCTTACATATTTTCTATCTCCTCTGGATTTGGCGTTTTGGTGTCCTTTGTTCCCCTCCCCCTTAAATGTTCTGCACTCTTTTCTTTGGGCAGAAATCATAACTCTCTGATTTATCCTCTCCAACCATGCCCCAGGGCTGTGTCTTCTGTGCCCTCTCTTTCTCCCATCATCTCTCACCCTCTCCACGCTCCCCCCGTGCCACCACCCCTCCCCCCGCCTCACTCACACACACACACACACACACACACACACACACACACACACACATACACACACGAGCCCGTACACCGTCTTCTGTCTGGCTGCAGTGGGTGGGGGGGGGGGGTGTCAGAAGATAAAGAAGGTAAGATCTGCCTTTTCTCTTCCCAGTGCTTGGAACCTGTGGATACATAACATTACAAAAGATTCCGAGGTCCTTTAGAAATCACTATTTACTTTGGTTTCCTGGATGCCAAGTAGGTTTTACTATTGCAGAAGGTTTTACTAAATGCAGAAGTTGGGTGTCTTTACCTAGTTAAGGATACACCTCCAGGCTATGCCCTTTCAGCAACACGTCTTCAAACCACTACAGATTTTCTGAAGAGAAAACTAGTTTTTGGTTTTTTTTTGTTTTTTTTTTTTAACAATGATGTCCCAATCAGGGGCGCCATTATAATCCAGCAATTATATGTATAATTATAACCCAGCAGTTATATTTACATATTAGATTATCAGGTTATTTTACAAATTCTGAGAAACGCCTACACCACTTCCCTCACAGGACTTAGAACTATTTTATCAGGTTGAAATGTATCATTAACTTCAAAACAATGAGTGGTTTGTACAAAACTATTTTTAAAAGCCCATGAGACTGCTTGAATCTCCCTCAGCTTAATGAAAATACGGTTTTTTTCTAAAGAAATAAAAAGTAGTTTTTAGACGTTAAGATAATGATGTAATAGAAAAAAAACCTTCCAAAATCTCAAGACCAGTGTTCACTTTTCAAAGACACAGCAGGGTAGAGTCGTAGGACACACATATTTGTATGCCGACAGGGAGAAATCCAGCAGTAGACAGGCAGAAGTTCGAGCTATTCGGTGACTGTTTCTTTCCCAATTCATGGCATCACTGTGAGCCTAACTAAGAGTGTGTGTGAGATGGGATGGGAGTCGCTGAGAAAGGGTGTTATTATCACACAGTGTGCAACAGGTAGATGCATGGTGTGCACCTGTAATTTTGCCTTTGTCTTTAAGGGGCTGGCTGTAAGCATAGCGTTAAGAACATACACATCCGAAATGCATGATAATAATAGCTGTCATTTATTGCGTGCTTAATACCAGCCAGGTTCTTTCCTAAGCCTTTGACAGGCATTATCTCATGGATTCTTCCTAAGCACCCTGTTCTGCAGATGAGCAAACTGAGGCACTGAGTCCAACATCCAGAAACTGGGGGAGGGAAGATTTGAGCATAGGTTTTATAGAACTCCAAAGCTCATGTTCAAGCCCATGCTTTACATTACAATATCATGCTGCTTTATTAAATGGATCTGGGATCTAAAAGCAATTGAAAGGTCTTTCTCTATTTTCCTAAAATAATTCTTGGTTTCAAGCAACTCCTTTTGCCTTGACTGTATGATTGAGGGGTGGGCTCGCTGATCTACCAAGACCCACCCCTCATAACTGAGCTGTCAGTAGGTCTGTAAGGTTTATGAGACGGAAGTGAGAAAAAGCAGGAGAAATCAGATTTTTGTTTTAATAATAAAGTAACCATGTGCAGGCTTTACATATTTAAGTGCACTTAATTGCTTTTTTTTTTTTTTTTTTTAGTTTTTGAGAGAGAGAGCTGGGGAGGGGGTCTGAAGCAGGCTCTGTGCTGACAGCAGAGAGCCCGATGCGGGGCTTGAACTCATGAACCATGAGATCAGGCCCTGCACTGAAGTTGGATGCTTAACCGACGGAGCCACGTGGGTGCCCCATAAATGCACTTAATTAAATATTGTATTTTCCTAAGATTTATGTTATAATTAGGACAAAAACCCCTACCTTACTGGAGAGGTAACCCTCATCTCCTGATCCCTAAAAATTAAATGTTGTCAGAGGGGGCTCAAAGCTTCCTGATATGTTCAAATTAATCCCTTTCCTGCCCAACTCATTCTCCCCTTGGGGAATATAAACAGATAGAGGGGTGTAGCTCCTTTAATATATTTCCATAAAGAGAAAAGTGGGAACAACGTGAATCTGCTATTATTAAAATTTGAGGGCGATGAAAACAAAGGACAATATTTATTTAAAAGTAGTGTTAAATCTGTGAGCATGAAAAAAGTAAACCTGTCTTTCAAAATATTTAAATTGGCTGCCACCATGAATGATAATCAACCACAGAAAATGTAGCTTGGTTTGGTCTAAATGAGGACATTCAGAGATTGTAATGTGAAGTCCATACCTCCTCCCGCCTATCGTAACAGTCAAAAGTGGAATTTTTTTTTTTCAGCAGCCAAAAGAATGATGATTTGGGGCTCTGGGCTCAGAGGAATCTCAAAACTTACAGCATAATTAAGTAATTTAAAATACATAATGGACATTGTCTAGTCCTATATTTTGTAATAACCATTGTTTCAAAGGTCTCCATTCTCCTAAAAACTCTCACATTAATCTCTTTTGAATTATTCTCTTTTCTTATGCTCCTAGAGCTTGTGTATTTTATATCACATGATGCTACCATATCATGAACCTTGTTATCCTTTCTGGTAAGGCATTATCTTCTCAGTTTCAGAATGTTCAAATATTTCATTGAAAGGCATTTCCTCACTTTGCAGCCATGATTTCCTCGTGAACAGTGGTAGGTTTTAAACAGCGTTATTGAATTATTTGGCTCTTTGTGAGGAAGCTGCAGGTTTAGAACTGTGTGATCTGACAATTGCAACAATCTTTCTCTTTTATCATCTTCCAAAAAATTGATCCATCAGGAAGATTTTAGACCTGTTAGGATTCACCAAATCAGCTTCCAAATCTCAGTCTGACTCTGTTGTACTGAATATTCTGCAAATATTTCTTATTTTTGATCTCTTTATTCAGTTTTTAAACTGAGAGGACCCAACAGCCAGTGGGTTTGCCACCAGGAAAAAGCAATTGTGTAGAACATCAGAATGATGCACATCACCAAGTCAAGCAGTTCTGTGGATGTATCTCTCCAAGAAGTCACTGGCCACCTCTTTGGCCAACACATCTTTGCTTGGTTGTTAACAACACCTGCAGTACTATCTAAGGTGTGATTATGTCTGAAGAAATCTTTTCTCAGTTCCTAAAAAATACAATGAAGACTTTTCAGTACTTATCTCATTGGCTCTAGATAACAATGAACTCTAATGACCAGACTTTCCTTCTTAAAATTTTTTGTGTCTGTCACTATGCTTAGTCCAATGTCTGTTCTTAAGAACCTCTTAATCTAGGAAGGAAGCCAAACTATAACAAACTGGTTCTTTTTTTTTTTTTTTAAGCTTGCTTGCTTGCTTATGTATGTATGTATTTATTTGTTTGTTTGTTTGTTTGTTTGTTTAGAGGGAGACTGAGAATCGCAAGCAGGCACTGCACTGATAGTGCAGAAGCTGGGCTCGAATTCATAAACTGCGAGATCATGACCTGAGCTGAAACCAAGAGTCAGACACTCAACCAACTGAGACACCCAGCCGCCCCAACAAATTAGTTATTTCAACACAGAGTGACCAAAGCTACTAAGTCAACCCTTCCTGATGGAGAGGGGGATGGGAAGGGAAGGGTTTTCAGAGGAGAAATGAGTTCACGAAGCAGACGAGGGGAACCTGTGCAAAGGCACTAAGATGTGACATAACAACAAATGCCCACAAAACCCCAATTACGGCAGTCCCTTCCCCAACACTAGGGCATTACATCATACAAAAGTACAGACATTAGAAAAACAAGATCAGGCAATCCTAGACAACAGAAGACATAAGGAAAACCCAAAAGTCAGCATTATTATAGATTTTTTAAAACACCACCACCAATTAGACATATGGAAGACACCTGCTTCTAAAAATCTGTACTGAAAAGCTGGCTCCAACCTTTTCAAATGATTCGCTAATTCCTAACAAAATGTAAAAAGACATTTGAAAAAAATCTGGCTCCACTAAGTAACCATTCTCCTGAATCATCTTTATGTATTCCAGAATCTGTGATAGAGGGATTTGCTGAAGCAGATTCTTACTCAAGTTTTTAATATCATGCAGATTGTACCTTTTTAAATAAGCTCTAGAACCAGTTCTCACTGGCTTGAAATCCAGCTTCATTTACACGTGCATTCCTCCTTGTTCAGTTTTGCAAGTCTCAGCAAAATGCCAGTGTAACTGCCTGGCCTTTTCCCAAGTTAAGGTAGGGCCTAAGGGCACATTTTTCTGGGCTTGTTGTGGAGCTCTTTGGTGAGACGGCACAACATGAACAAATCTACCTCTCTATACTATTTTCTGACACATCCTCACACATGATCTGTGTGAGGAAGAACTGAGGGTCCTTAGTCTTACTCCTCTCTTTAAGGGATTAACCTGAAATTTGCATTCGTAAAAGAATAAAACTTTTGAATATTTTGGTCCAAATACTAGGCAGTGTAATCTCAGAACTGTGGTTGCTAGAATGAAGTCGGCCAGTGACTACTGTAACTGAGATGAAGGAGCATTAGTGGCACTCATCATTCTCACTGATGATCGCAATTTCCATCTGTGCGCCATGATGTCTAAATTCACGCCCAACCCCAACTTCCCCATAGTGTCCTAATCTGTATATTCAACACATACCAAACATTTCTTGGTGGGAACTCAGCATGTACAAAACTGGCCTCTCCAAACCTGTAGCTCCTGAATTCCTGATCTCACTAAAATGGCATCACCATTTACCCAGGGACTCAAGCTACAAACCTTGGAACTACTCTGCCCAAATGAGGTCATGTTTGTCTCTTAAACATCTCTTCATCTGTGTCCTCTTCTGCTGTCACTGCCCAGTGGTAGGATTCATTATCTCTTTCCTCAGCTATTGCTTCAGAGTCTCAACAGGCTTGGCCACTTCTAGTCATAGTTCCTCAGGCATTCCACCTTTGATATGGCCTCTTGACTCTTCCTATCTTAGCAATTACCTCTGGTTAGCCCATTTCCCTCCTTAAAATGCTGTTAAGAATTGGACAGAAAACCTCTGATGTGCTGACCAGTCTTGGGCATCATAAGACTAATTCTAACCTCAATACAAACACCATGCATCTTGTAAAGCAACACAAGATCACTTCAGCTTTTAGAGCAGCCTTATTTCCTTACTGTCTAATGGTCTGACCAAACCAAATCTCCAAATTTCAACACATGTCTTGCTATGAATCCTGGACCTGGGCAACTGACTTCCTGAAATGCATCAGAGGTCTATTATGTTCCCTCTATGAGATTTCTTTTTGCTGGTTTTGGTTCTTAGATCCAGATTTTGCTTTCTCCCGCATGCTTGGGGTTCTGTTTCAGATTGGGGGGGGGGGAGCAGAAAGGGTAGTATTCAGAAATTCCTTTTAATTTTTTTTGTTCAAAAAAGATTCCTTGACCTAAAAATTTAAATTAGTAAATTTTGGTTTCAGACAAATCATTGTTTACCAAGATTAAGCTAATGTCCTGGTGTCTTGATTTTCTGGTCAAGAAAGAAAGAAAGAAAGAAAGAAACAGAAAGAAAGGAGAATGAAAAAAGAAAGTAATTTTTTGCTCAATTCACCATTGCCTTGTGTGAATTAACTAATGATCATGTCCTTAGGTGAAAGATATTATATACAGAATGGATAATGAATAACAGTAAGCTGAGAAATTACATGTATTCACATACATGCTATTACTACTATTCTGGCAAA
Source organism: Neofelis nebulosa (assembly GCF_028018385.1). Classification (NCBI taxonomy): domain Eukaryota; kingdom Metazoa; phylum Chordata; class Mammalia; order Carnivora; family Felidae; genus Neofelis; species Neofelis nebulosa. Next base: position 232,891,553 of record NC_080782.1, read on the forward strand.
TGAAATGGGACCATTATCATTGTAATACCACTTTAAAAAAATTTATCTGATTAGAAGGTGGTATTCCTGATGAAGACACTCAGCGAAGTAAGAACAGAAAGCTCCCTCAATCTAATAGAGGAACCTATGAAAGATTGACAGATAACGCATACTTAATGATGGAAGACTCAATGTCCACTCTCACCACTTCTACTTGACATTGTCCCGGAGGTCCTATCTAGTGAAGCTGGGTATAGAAAACGAATAAAAGACATCTAAAGGAAAATGTAAAACTATATTTGCAGATAAACGAGCATCTATGTAGAAAACCAAGCAGAATCTACAAAAATATTACAAGAATTAAGTAAGTTCGGCAGCTTGCAGGATACAAGATAAATGTGTAAAAAGCAATTGTATTTCTATATTAGCAGTGAAAATTGGAAAATAAAATATAAAAAGACATTGCCATAAAAATATTAAATTTTTAGGGGGAAATCTGGCAAAAGACGTGACAGACATATACGTTAAAACTAAACATACTAAGAGAAATTTCAAAAATACTATATAAGTGGAGAGATATACCATGCTCATGGGTCAGAAGACAATATTGTTAAGATATCAAATTAATGTATAGATTCAGCACAATCACAATTAAAATCCTAGCAGGGTTTTGTTTTTTTTTTTTTTTTTGGTAGAAATTGACAAACTGATAGTAAAATTCATATGAGAATGCAAAGGATCAAAACCAGTCAAAACAACTTTGAAAAAGAAAACAGGATTAATACTACCAATTTCAAAATAACATAAAGCTATGATGCTCAAGAAAGTATGGAACTGGCATGAAGATAAATAGAAATATCAGTGGAACAGAACAGGGAGTCCAGATATGGGCTCACATAGCAACGGACAGTTGGTTTTTGACAAAGATGCAAAGGTAATTCAATGGAGAAAGGATGGTTTTTTAAACAAATAGTGATAGAACAATTGGATGTCCAAATGCTAAAATAAACAAACTTTGATCTCTATCTCACACTACATGCAAAACTAAGAGTGGATCACAGACCTAAATATAAACTCTAGAACCACAAATTTTCTAAAAGAAAACGTAGGAGGAAACCTCTGATCCATAAAAAAAACAAATTAATAAATTGGGCATTATCAAAATTAAAATCTTCTGCTCTTTGAAAGAGACTGTTGAGAAAATGAAAAGGTAAGTCACAGGCCAGGAGAAAACATTGGGAAGACATTTATCTGATAAAGAACCTGTATCTAGAATATGTGAGGAAAATTAATAAGGGAACAAATAGCTCAATTAAAAATGGGCAAAATATATCAAAAGATACTTCCCCAAATACAGATGGCAAATAAGCAAATGAAAATGTGTTCTGTACCATTGATTATTAAAGAAATGCAAATTAAAATCAGTGACATTCCATTGCCTACCTATTGGAATGGCTAAGATTTAAAAAAAATTTTTTTTAACGTTTATTCATTTTTTGAGAGACAGAGAGAGACAGAGCGTGAGTGGGGGAGGGGCAGAGAGAGAGAGAGAGAGAGAGAGAGAGAGGGAGACACAGAATCCAAAGCAGGCTCCAGGCTCTGAACTGACAGCACAGAGCCCCACATGGGGCTCGAACTCACGGACCATGATATCATGACCTGAGCTGAAGTCGGATACTTAACTGACTGAGCCACCCAGGCGCCCCAAGAAGGGCTAAGATTTTGAACGACTGGCCATATTAAGTATTGGGGAGACTATGGAGAAACTGGAATTTGCATGCACTTTTGGTGGGAATGTAACATGGTAAAATCATTTTAGAAAAAATTTGGCAGTTTCTAAAAATCTAAACATACACATTTCATATGATCTAGTCATTCCACTCCTAGGTACTTCCCCCAAAGAAATAAAAGCATCAGTTCATACAAGGACTTGTACACTGATATTCATAGCTTAATACTGGAAACAAATGCCCATCAACAAGTGAATGGATAAACCGTGGTATATCTATACAATAGAATACTGTTCATCAATAAAAAAAAAGTATGGGTGTGTTGCAACACGGATGAATCTCAAAATAATCATGCCAATTGAAAGAAGCCAGATCAAAAAGTGTGCCTACTGTATGATTCCACTTGTATGAAATTCTGGAAAATGTAAACTAATCTCAGTGATAGAGAGCAGACCAGTGGTTGCCCGGTGATAAGTGTGGAGAGATGGTGGGAGGGATTACCAAGGGGTACAATAAAATGTTGGGGGGGGGTGGATTCATAGATATATGCATACATCAAAACTAATCAAACTGTATACTTTAAATATGAGTTTATTATACATTAATTGAAACTCAATACAACTCTTTTTTTTTTTTTTACAAAAGGCTATATTATACCTTCCATCAGTGCCTTTGACAAAGATTCAGAAATGTTCTGGATTTAGGTAATAAAGTTAATAAAAGTGAAAACAATTCTTCTGATTCCATCATCAGCATCAAGAGTGAATGAAAGATACACATACATCCAGGGGCACCTGGGTGGCTCAGTCTGCTGGGTGTCTGACTTCGGCTCAGGTCATGACCTCACAGCTCATGAGTTCGAGCCCCGCATCGGGCTCTGTGCTGACAGCTCAGAGCCTGGAGCCTGCTTTGAGTTCTGTGTCTCCCTCTCTCTCTGCCCCTCCCCCACTCGTGCCATGTCTCTGTTTCTCAAAAATAAATAAACATTAAAAAATTTTTTTTAAATAAAAAACAGATACACATACATCCAAAAGACACACTTTTTTCACTTAAGAATTTTGTTGTCCTGAATTATGTCTTTAGCTTTTAACTGTATACCCTATAAAAGTAGAACGCCTGAAAGAATGTCTACATTGACATTCCCAGGTGACACATTCAGTATTATACTGAGCCGTCCAGAAAAGGTGTGCAACAAGTGTTACAGAATAAATGAATGGGTAAATAAGTAAATGAAAAGAGAAGGCATTTCTTAAGAGGAAGTTTCCTCACAAGCTACCAAGAAAAATTGTGAAATCTTTTAGGTCAAAGCACAGGTCAAGTTCAGGATAAACATCAGTTATCTTACCTGGCCTAGGTACAACCTTCCTAGACACCACAGGGCTGGACAAAATTAGCTAGTCTGAAGATCCCGTCTTCGGAAGGTGCTAATGTTCCTCAGACTATCTTATCCGAACCTTCCAGAATTAAATGGCAGCATGAATGCCTTCATTGGTTTTGAAGCTAGATCTAACACTGCCCTGATTGTTGAGGTGACACCACACATTTAATGAAAAGCATTTGAAACATCCTAGCTATTATATACATTGAGCTAGCTTGAGTCTATGCAAATTCAGGTATAGTCGATGGAAAAACTTTATAACTCATGGCCATTTAAATACCAGCTTAGCTTTATATGACTAGCAGTTTCTTCATATCCTACTGCTTGTCATATGCACGAGTAAAAACAAAGTTTCTCAAAACTGATATTAAGCAAAAAAATTGTAAGAATACAGCTTTAACTATCACAGTTAAGAAGCCTAATCTGACGGGCAGAAAGCTCTGCACCCCCAATGCCTTCTCAAATTCATACAGAGCATATAAAAATAATGGACCATGTACTAGGCCATGGAACAAATCTCAGAATACCAATTTTTTTCATGTTTTCATCCTATATGAGACATTCTTTTATCATTACCCAATAAAACTGGAAATGGATATAAAAAATAGCAAAAACCACTTGCTCTTCAACGTTTTTTTTTTTTTGTTTTTTTTTTATTTATTTATTTTTGGGACAGAGAGAGACAGAGCATGAACGGGGGAGGGGCAGAGAGAGAGAGGGAGACACAGAATTGGAAACAGGCTCCAGGCTCCGAGCTGTCAGCCCAGAGCCCGACGCGGGGCTCGAACTCACGGACCGCGAGATCGTGACCTGGCTGAAGTCGGCCGCTCAACCGACTGCGCCACCCAGGCGCCCCAAAAACCACTTGCTCTTAATCCAATGCTTATAATAGTAATTCATTGTGCATTGCCCTAATCACGTCCTGCACTACACATTTCTCGTGCAGTATTTCATTTACACTTATAAGTGTGGTACCACCATTATGTCCATTTTATAGAGGAGAAAACATATTAAGAGCGGCCAAGAAACTGTAACTAATTACAACCACACCTAGCCTTCCTTTATTACCCAAATCTATAAAATATAAATTTCCCTTTTAATTCTTTGTTTCTCAGCTACCTCCAAGCTCTTCCTTTTGATTCTTGGCTTCCCTGCTCCCTGTTCCTTACCCTTACCCACAAAGCATGTCCTGCCCCACCCCCATTTCTGGGCTATTTTCTATGACCAGGAAAAAGCAATCGAATCCAATGAGGAATTCAAAAGTGGCCTTCCAGTACGTCCACTCTCAGTTGTTGGAAGGAAGCACCATTTTCTTTCCTCTGCCTAGGAATTAAATTCCAACTCAGCATTCCAAACGCCTATGTGTTATACAAAATTTTGGAATGCAGCACGTTTTTTCACTCACTATTGAGTTCTGGCCAGCTTCAAGGAAACTTCCTATCTTCACCAGTAAGGTGGGCCTTAATTTTCCACTTCAATTCTCCCAAGCTCCTGTATCATCTCAGAAAGATCTACTATTCTTCTATTTATTTTTATCAATTCTACATAAAAAGGTGATTTATTTTATATCATATTCTAGAAGCTAAAAAGTGTCCAAGTTCCAGAAACCATACTCATATAAGTCAAAACAACATCTTTCTACTGCCCCCCCATAAAATGTTAACTATGAATTTATTATTAATTTATGGTAAAAAGCTAAGAGACAGGATCTTACGACAACTCTTGAAACAGATCTATTTTTTGGTTTCTTGCATCAAATTCCTACTTCTTACTGGTTTTATTAATTACGATTTAAAGGAAGGCAGATATTTCTATAGTAGCCAAATCTCAAAAAAAGAAAAAAAAAATCCCTATTTCCTATTCTTTTTAGCTGTTTTTTCTTTTTTAATTTTCTTTTTCATTAGAAGGGACATACGTGTTTGTGGCAGAATATGTGGAAAGTGCAAAAAAAAAAAAAAAGTAAAAGTAAGAAGAAAACATTTTATAACCCCAGCTGTGTAGATAACCACTGTCAACATTTTGGCACATTTGGCTCCATATTCCAGGCTTTGTCCTACCACTTACCTAGTTTCAACCTTGGAGCCTGTTCTCAGTGAGCCGAAGGAAACCATCCAGTGTTTGGTACCACGTGGTTGGGAGGGGTCAGTGGGGTATTTCTGGAGCTACACAAGTGAGGCAAATGAGTGGGGCTGTCCCAGTGTTAGAAACTGGGTGCCCGCACCCTCTCTTAAAGGGCAGCGTCCGCGGAAGACCCAGCGCATTGTGCTTGGGGAGGTCCGGAGGCCCAGATTTGTCTCATTCTCTGATTTTTCAAGAGAACTTTGAACCCCTGAGTTTTAAATTTACCTGATTTGTAAATGTTGGCTTCAGGTTTTTAAAAACACTGTAAAGGACAAAGAAAACAAAATTGTGTACCAATTAAGGCTTTTGATTTAATCTCCTTCCCTGATCCACACAGCCATTTTCACAGAACTTCTCTAGTCAATGCCTTAAACCATCATTTTATTTTTTTAAATGTTTTATTTTTGAGAGAGAGAGAGAGAATGGGGGAGGGGTAGAGAGAGAGGGAGACACCGAATCTGAAGCAGGCTCCAGGCTGAGCCGTCAGCACAGAGCCCGATACAGGGCTCAAACTCATGATCTGTAAGATCATGACCTGAGCCAAAGTTGGACACTTAACTGACTGAGCCACCCAGGTGCCCTGCCCTTAACCCATCATTTTAAGCAGATCTGTGAAAATCCTAGTTTATGCAGGGGACTGAGATGAGAAACATCTAAGAAATTCTGCAGTCACCCTCTCTTAGAGATGCACCATGCAAAGAACCCATTCTACTTAATTTTGTTTAACTGGCATTTTCCAAACTTACCTGAATACAGAATGCCTGTATTTTTTTTTCTATGTGAAGGATATCCCTCAGCCCTGATGTCCTACAAAACAAGGTTTGGGAAGCACTGCCTTAGCACAAAGCCATTTGTTAATGGCCACTTGGGGCATTGTGGCAGGCCACGGTAGGAAATGACCGGAACAAACTTGATGACATGCCTTAAATTCCTCCACATTGCTTTCCAGGTGCCTCCTCTCCTGAATGTATGACAGGCGTCAATGCTCTGTGACCAACGCAAAATCAGCTACTGTAATTACCTGGGCTACAGAAGGTGGACTGGAGAGAAGTAAATTCAAATAATTTTTCTTAGGCTCTGGAATCCGATACAAGCCAAATAAATTACTTTTATAATTATAATTTTATCCAGGCAACTGAAGAAATGACTTGTTTTTCTCTTCCGACACACATCAACTATTGAGGAGGGGCAAAGTCAAAACACAACTTATATTTTTCTACAGATTGTCCTCAAAGTAGCCAGAAAATAACTGGAAGTCAACAATGTTCTCACTAAATAGGTAATTACTCTGTTATACACAAACCTGTATTTCTCTTGTTGTTGAACAAGTTTCTCCACAAAGGATCAACTATCACACCACCTTTATGAAATGCTATCTATCAGGGAGGTCAGTTTTTTTCCATTTAGGCTTGCTTGTGGTTTCACTTTGGACTTCACACAGATGTAGACGTTTGACTAGTAACTGAACGAAAGCTATTTTGCCGTTTCTCATTTTCCCACGATAATTCTTCCGAAATTCTAAACGATAAACCACCACCTCAGCCTGAGCTCTTACATGACTTTACTTATTTATTGTTTTGGTCAGGTCTTTATTTTAACTCACTATTGATCTGAAAGGACAGATCATAACCGTGCTTTTTCTAATCTCCCTTTTCTACACTGAGAGACAATTCTTACGGAGCTTACGATAATAAAACATTTAAGCATTCCGGAAAATTTTAGAGTTTTGGAAAAACTAGCATGGGCTTCTCAGTGTGATTCAGATGTGAACATACAATATTTATCAACAGTTAAACGTTTATTTTTCTGCCATTCCAGGAGAGGAACCATAAGAAATAGAATTCTTTAAATCACTCAGCACGAGAGTTCCCAGTATCGTTTGTCATTCTGGAAGGTAATATAGGTCGTACTACGCAGATACAAAGCTTCTTTTCTCTAGAAAATGCATAGAACTTAACTTTCTTTTTGAAACGGCAAAATGTAGTGAATGCCCAGATCTCAAAACAAGCAGTACAGTATTTTGTAGTTTCATCCTTCCTAGAGGGAAAAAGCAAAGCACTGTAAACACATTAAGCACATATTATTAGATGAATGGGGGTGAGGATGCACTGATGGTGACTTTACCTGATACTGAGGATATAAGGGGTTCTCTTGTGACTTCCTGTGAACATTCTTTTCCCTCAAACCAAACAAGTTAGTTATTTGAATCTTCTCATATCCTGTAGCTGTCAAACACTCTTCCTTGACATGGATTCAAAGCTGTAATTTTCTACACGCACTGCTCTTTTTTTGGAGTAGGTGTGTGGTTTTTGGTTTATGTTGTTTTGTCTACATTCCTCGAGAACGCCTCTTCTGATGCAATGCTTCATGGATATTTATTATTTTTTAAATCGGTAGTGGGGTGGGGGAACAGCGTATAAGCACACATATGCACACGTACGTGTGCATGTATCTATATCTTTATGTTGAAGCGAGCTGGGATTTTTAGACAGGTGTTATTAACTGAGGGATAAAATTGAATCAACCTTGTGTGCTCGTTCCCAAATATTGGCTGTGTGCTCTTCCGATAGTTGTATTCTCAAATCTCTGCTCGCACCTCAGATGTGGGCGTATGTGCCTGACTGCTGATGGGTATTTCTGTCTGGATCTCCGGGGATGGCTCAAAACGCAACACGTCCGGAACTGAAATCAGCATAATCTCTAAATTGCTACCCCTCCTGCGTTTTCTTGACCACTTAAGTTTCTAACTTGGGAATCGTTCTAAATTCCCTCCTCTGACTACCACTACGCATGCTTACTGTTTACCCAGTGCTGCCAATTCTGACCGCCTCGAATTCATTGCCTCTTCTATTCCTGTCACCCTTGCCCCGATGCACGTACCCATTAACCCTTGCCTAGATCCTGCAATAGCTTTCTCTCTGACTTCGGTGCTCTGCTGTCCAAACATATCCTCAACGTTGTTCCGACGGCTCCATCTAGAAGGCAAAAGGTGAGGCCGTTCTGCTTACGTTGTTTCTAGTGCCTCCTTGCAGCTCTAGGCGGAAAGGCAATGGTAGATCCATTTCAATACCTTCGCAAGGTAAAGCGCGTCCTCCACGACTCAAACCAGCTTGCTTCTTTTGAGTCCTCCAATTCGAGGACACTCCTGTCCTCCAATGACCTTCTTTGCGCTTGCCCCTTCAGCAGCACTCAACTCACGTGGTTAGCGCCCTGACACTCCCCGCATCCAGCCATTTCTCAGTTAGGTGCCTGAGGTCAGGGTGCCACCTCCTCCCAGAGTCCTTTTCTTTACCTTCTCCTCCCCCCTAATTCCCTTCCCTCATTCCCTGCCCTCCACCACCCCCATCCTCCATCCCAGTTCCCAGGCTCCATTTAAGAAACCACTTCTGGGGGCACCTGGGTGGCTCAGTCAGTCACGCGTCCCACTCTTGATTTCGGCTCAGGTCAGCGTCTCGTGGTGAGATCGAGCCCCACATCAGGCTCTGTGCTGGGCATGGATCCTGCTTAGGATTGTCTCTCTCCCCCCTCGCTCTCTGCCCCTCCCCTGCATGTGAGCGTGCTTGCTGGAGAGCTCCAGCTCCCTCGAAAAAGAAAAAGAAAAAGAAATCACTTTTGGCTTTTGCCAGCTGAGTTAGTGGCCCCTTTTGTGCTCCTCCTTCATTCTGTACGACTGTCTACCACAGCCTTTCCTACCCTGTTTTAAATACCACAGCCTTTCCTACCCTGTTTTAAAATTATCTGCTTATGGATAATCTCCTTTGCTGGAATAGAATGTATTTCTTACTCATCTCTGTATCCCCAGTGCCCAGCACAGTGCCTGGCATACAATAAGTGCTCAGTAAAAGTTTTCTAGGCTGTGGAGCTAGAGGCTCATCCTTCTGCCTCACTGGGGCCACCAATGCCTTGCTCCAGACATGCTCATGTCTACAGAGAGCCAGGCTCCTGAGGCTCTGAGCAGACAGCAGGTGGATGCCAGGAGAACTATATCTTCTGAGTTCCTGCAACTTCTAAAAGCAGTTTGGGGCCGTAAGAGTTATATTTTCATATACTTAAACACACATACCTAAGTAGTTGACATTAGCAGAAGAAAGGAAGTCAGAAAAAAAAATAATAAGAGTTCAAGACAAATTGAAATATTTAGGTAAAAGGCTGATATAGAAAGATAAGGCCTGAACACCTACTCTAACCTTATAGGGTGGATTTTCTTGATTCACAAATGGTTCCAACATGACTCTTAACAATTGCTTTGGTTAGGTTGCAAAACAGGTGAGGGCAAAAAGTAATCGCAGGATAGTCACTTTTTATTCTTTAGTTATATAATAAATGGGGGAGAAGGGGAGAATTCCAGTGCTATTCCATTCATTTCACATTTCTAGATTCTAAGTGATACAAATAGATCTGGGCAATGACAACAACCAGATTCCCAGGGAAGGGGCGGGGCAAAGAAAGGCAACACTTTATGTAGCAAGAGGAAGGGGCAGGCAGGTTGGATCAAGGAGCCCAGGGCTCTGGCTCTGTTGTCTGTCACAGTGACTGTGCTTCCCTGCGAACCTAAGCCCCCTTCTGGAAGCACTCAACGCTTGTGGAGGGACTTGTGGAGGCACAAACAGGATGCCCACCAAGGGCAGACAGCTGCTACATTTCCACCCTAGTGAACGCAGCACTCATTTATTAAGCTCCTTCGTGTATCATAAATTAAAGTCTGGGGTGGGAGGTGGGATTAAAAGAATTGGACAGAGTTCCTGAGCTCAAGGAATTTACAATTTAATGAACCAAGGAGAATAAGGCTACCTGACGAGATTAGTTATCTGGCTCCTATAAAGAAGAGTCAGGGTATACCTCTGAATAAGACAAAGCAGAGAAAAGGAAGGAAAGATAAAATTTTCATCAGATGCTTTTAATGGACAAGTGAAATAGAAAACTCAATATAAGAAAAATATTAGTAAACATAATTTGTGTCAACGATCCAGCGTTTGCACTAAATTTTACAAATGCAGCAGACCGTACTATCTGTTCATGAATTCATAGGATTATATCTGCACCATTCTGCAGGCAGGGTAAAATGCAATATTCTAGAAGCCAAACTAAGAACATTTACTTAACATTACATACTATGTTTGACTTGTGTAGCTTCTGAAAAACTACAAAAATTAAAATAAAGTTGTAAGAAAGTGGCAATGAATACCTAGTTTTGGTTAAAAAAAAATCGTTGCTGCAGATTGCTTTAGTTTTTTATTTTTTTTTAATGTTTATTTATTTTTTTGAGAGAGAGAGAGACAGAGCATGAGCGGGAAAGGGGCAGAGAGAGAGGGAGAGGCAGTCTCCAGGCTCTGAGCTGTCAGCATAGAGCCTGACGTGGGGCTTGAACCCACGAACTGTGAGATCATGACCTGAGCTGAAGTCGAACACTCAACTGACTGAGCCACCCAGATTCCCCTGCTTTAGTTTCATTTTTGGCTTACTAGTAACCAAGCGATTTATGACTAAAAGGATGAACTTTTAAACACCAGCTGAACTTTCACGAGGGATAGATAACATCTCAATGTTCTTGACACTTGATAAGAAATGCATTTCTCATAGTACTGGGAGGCAGCCCAGGGAGGTGGAAAAATCACAGAGGCTGGAGTCCCAGGAGTGGTTCTGAGGATTAAAGAAGATAGCCAATTATGGAAAGTGCAGCTCACACTTTCTGGGACATAGTAGTTGGTAAGTAAAAGCAACTTCTTACTCCCTCCACTTTCCAACTCTCAAACTGCATGGAGTATTTCTGGAACAAAAAACTCATTATATTACATGGGGTGGGTCAGGGGATGGCTCGGTTTTAAAAGTCTTAATAGCGTTATCTGACTTCTCAAAGAATGCATATGTAATGCTTGGCTGAAAACACAAATCAATTGAAGATGATAAGCCACAAAGCATATAATCTTCAGGGAAACAGCTGAAAGCCAACTGTACAAAGGTAAACAAGGCATTTTCCTGGACCTAAGGAATTTACCATATAGTATGAAATTGCTTTGGTCTGGCAGGAAGATGAACGAATTTTAAACTGGAAAATCAGAAAACCTGGGTCTGATTTTAGATTCTGGCATTTATTAGCTCTGTGACCTAGGGTAAGTTAACCTCCCTGAGTTTCTGTGTCTTCATCTTTAAAGCAAGAATGATAGCATCAGCTACACAAGAAGTGGCTGTGGAAGAGTAAACAAGATCATTCTTGTTTGGCTTGTAATAAACATGGGTTGACTCGGAACAGGCTGCATTGAATTTTACAGGTAACTCCAGGTGACCACAGTAAAACTCCCTTTATCTTCATGCAGTGCAAGAAATGGAAATAAGAACACACCCTGAGCATTATTTCATACAAAATGTAAAAATCCCAGGCAAAACAGACACTCAGGGAAGGGGGATATTATTTCTATGACGAAAACATTTGTCACTTTACATAAAGATTCTTCCCCACGAGATCCCTGGGTTTCAGACTCTTCTGCTGTGTGTGGAAAATACGTGTGCAGGCAGGCATCTGTCCACAGATATGTACACATACACAAGTCCATCTTTTTATATCTCAAGAGATCATCAATATATACTGGGTTTTTTTTTTTAGTTTTTTAATGTTTATTTTTGAGAGAGAAAGACACAGAGGGTGAGCTGGGGAGGGGCAGAGACAGTGGGAGACAGAGAATCCGAAGCGGGCTCCAGGCTCCAAGCTGTCAGCACAGAGCCTGACTCGGGGCTCAAATTCATGGATTGCGAGATCATGACCTGAGCTGAAATCAGATGCTCAACCAACTGAGCCACCCGGGCGCCCCATTTTTCTTTTTTTTTTTAATTAAAAAAAATTTATTTGTTTTTGAGAGAGAGAGTATACTGTTACATGCAAGTATTAAGTAAGTAAAAGGGAAGGAAAACTCAGGTTTGAATTCATGTCTACACTGCCCCCTCTCATTCCAATTTTCACGAACACAGTGGGAGACAAGAAAGGAGAAAGGTAGAAAGGACACTGTCACAGGCAGGCTTCCTTGCTCATTCGCTGAGCTGCTTTTATTCCATTTCTCCTTTTCCTCTCCCCAGTCCCACTGCTAAGCTGAGTGTCTCTGCTGGGAGAACTATATATAATTCAAGGAGATGGCAATCCTTCTCCTAAGTGGCTTTGGGGTAAAAATGTAAAGGGGTCATGATGGACCGATGGCACATAGGGCGCACGGGGCGAGGGCCAGGCTGGGACTGTGAGAGGGAAGAATGAAGTTCTCTAACCTGGGAGCTCTGGTTTAGAGCCTGGTAGTCTAAGGAATGTGTTGCTCCTTTCCGGCAGGTGCGACTCTGGCTCCTTATGTCTGAAACTCCAGATCCAAAGCCGCCCTCTACAGGCCCTGCACCCTACCTCAATCAACAGAAGGTTTATTTATTGAGCTTGTGTCAACACAAACTAGCCTCTGTCCCAAAGAAAGATTAAAAAAAAAAAAAAAAAAAAGGTACTCTGAAAGTGCTTAGTTGGCTACTTCAAGTTCTGGACATTTGAGAGGGGTTTCCCAAGCTGCAATGGCAGACAGGTCACATTCCCACTTAGAAATGATCTCTCCTTACTACTTCATCTCATGTCCTTTTGGTTAAGAAGCCAGGTGGAGTGGTGCAGTGGAAAAAGAGGGTCAGGAAAACTGTTTGCGACTTACTTTGGTTCAGCAACTAGCTAGCTATGAAACAAGCCTTTAACCTGTTTGCTTTCCCAACATGGAAAACAAAAAGTTTGAATGATACGGTTTGGACAATCCCCACCAGCTACAAAACATCTGTGACTCTCTGGGCCACAATGTAAACATTTTAAACCAAGATCTCTATTACTAAATTGGAGCAAATTAAAATCCATGAATTAAATGTGTGACTTAAGATGACAGAGAAATAACATAAATCGAAAGAATGTGGGATGGAAAGATTTAGAAGACCTATACAGCCAGAAAGCAATGAGTTAAAACAGCATAGAGCTGATGAATATAAGCACTGGCTCTTTAAAAAAACAATAAAAGATCCACACTTCTGCCAAAGATAAAGCTTAAACTTGGGAGAAAGTATAAATGCATTACTTTAGGAATAAAAAGGTAACTGCACGATGAAGAACGATGGAGACACTCTATGGTAACAAATTTTAAAATCTGTAAGAAATAGACAATCTCAATAGGAAGCCGTTACCAAAGTGACCTAAGAAAAGACTGGACATCCCAATGTGCCGATCATTATGGAAGAAAGCATAGCGATGAATAAAACATAAAACTCAATTTCCCCAAAGCTGCTAGTACCACATTATTTTATAAGCAAATGTGAAGGAACATATACTTTTATATTACTCAAGTCATTCTGGAGAACAGAAAGAGATGTTAAGATTTTCAGATTTACAATTTATTTAATAAAACTCACATATCCTTACTACAAAGAGCAGAAACATATAGTACCCAAAACAAACAAGCGAAGTAACAGTCAATAGTTTGATATTACTTGGGAATCTATAGATGTAGCAATCCTAATAAAATACTAGTAAATCAAGTGAGTGTAAAGAAGGCTATAACCAAATAGACTTTATTTCAGTAATGCAAAGATAGCTCAAGATTAGAAAATCTATCAATAATTGATTACTTCTATCCATGATCGCAAAAAAAAAAAAATGGAAAACACGTGCTCATTTCTATCATTTAATAAAATTCACGCTGTGACCATAGAAATTATAGTTTAGTAAGATTAGAAGATTAATATGATAAATACATAATCTAAAATTAACCAACACCTTACAGAAAATGGTGAAACCCTTATGGATATTCTCCATAAAATCTGAAACTGATAGTATCTAACAATTTTACCTAGGAATTCTGACTGATGTAATAAAACAAGAAAATACAGAACTAGTGGCATTTTTTGCAGATTATATGAACTTATACCTGTAAAACCCATTACTGAAAAATCATCAGAATTAATAATTTTAGGAAGAAAGCTAATTACAATAATAATATTAAAAACTACTGCTTTCCTATGTATTAGCAATAATGGGTTGAAATAAAAAATTTCCACAAAGACCCAATTCATAATAAAAAAAATTAACAAAAATAAAAACTTCACAAGACACGTACAGGATCTGTGCCATGACTTCTAAGATTAGCTTACTGTAATTTCTACAACTAACTTACATATATAGAGAGCTTGATCTCTTGCTAAATAATAGGTTTATATGCATTATTGCATTTACTCTTCTTAGTAGTGATACAAGGTATTTCCATCCCCATTTTATAGATGAAGAGAGTGAGGGAGGCTAAGTAGTGTGACAACTCAAGCTAAAAACTGATAGACTCTGAATTCAATCCCAGGAGACAAACATCATTATTTGCAGGATAATAGGATTATTTACCTATAAAATATAAGAGAGCCGTGAAAAACTATAAAAGCTATCAGAGATAGGCAAAGTAGTTACAAAAATATACAAAGATGAATTGATTTCCTACTTAGGCAAAATTAATAATAATAATAACAATAATAATAATAATAATAATAAGCAACCAGAAAATACAAAGAACAAAGAAATTTGGTTTCCAACCACAGTCAGAAATATTAAAAACCTAAGACTGAAGAAGAAATTTGTGGAACCCATAAAAAGAAAAAAATACTACAAAATGTTACTGAGGGACAGAAAAGCAGACTCTAAAAATAAAGAAGACACTGATTTTTTCCCCAGTTAATCTATATACATCAGGTGGATTTACTATAAGAAAAAGATTTTTCTGGGAACATAACAAAATGATTCTAAAGTAATCAGCTAAATCTGGATGACACTAGCTTAATCAAATGATCAGAGCCAACATCCCCTGTACTCCCAACAAACTGACGTCATGTTTGGTATGACATGATGAGAAGGGCACAATATTGCTACTGTGATATCTCTGTCAAACAAATGCCTACCTTGGGCACCTGGGTGGCTTAGGTGGTTAAGTGGCTCAGGTCACGATCTCCCAGTAGTGAGATCGAGCCCTGCGCCAGGCTCTGTGCTGAGCGTGGAGCCTGCTTGAGATTCTGCCTCTCTCTCTCTCTTTGCCCCTGCCCCACTTGTTCCCTCTCTCTCTCTCTCTCTCTCTCTCTCAAAATAAATAAACATTAAAAAGTGCCTAACTTGAATTTAATGATAGAGAACCATCAGACAAACCTCAAATGGGAGCATTCCACAATCGGCTTGTAGTTTTTAAAAAAACATCAAGGTCAAGAAAGAGAAACAACGAGGATATCTTGCTCCAAAGTAAGACAGTAAGGAGACAACTCAATGCAATGTGTAACCTGAACTGAATCCTGGACTTCTGGGGGCAGAGGAGTGGTGGTAAGGTGGGAGAAGGAGGACGACGGTGCTGGTGGGAGCATAAATACCTAACAGGGACAGTATCCGGGTAATTGACAGAATTTGAGTATGGACTGTGGTGAGATAATGGTAAATTTCCTAATTTTTTCTAATTAATGTACCGTAGAAATATTTTAAAAATACCCTTGACCTTAGGAAATACACATTGAAATATTTAGGGTATCTGCACTGCGGTTGTATCTGCAGCTAATTCTGAAATAGCCTGAAAATAAGGTGTGTGTGTGTGTGTGTGTGTGTGTGTGTGTGTGTGCATGTGGGTGGGTGTGTGTGTACCTGCATGTGCGTGCATTATGTATACAGGAAATTAGCGAGGAAGAGATAATGATAATATGAATGAAAAAGCAAATAGAACAAAAGGTAAATAATTGGTAATTCTGGGCAAAGGGTATAGGAGAAACGCTTGTAACATTCTGGCAACTCTTCTCTAAGTTTGTAATTATATCAAAATGAAAAGTTACAACTACCTATATATATTATATATGTGTAATACATATATACTATGTATAATATGAATTGTATACATAAGGAGTGGCTTATACTCCTGGACAAGAAAACATGTTTCCAAAACACAGTAATTAAAAACTGTGGTAGCGTAAGTAAGCAGGAAGAATAATAAAACAAAATAGAAAGCCAGAAGCAGATACAAGTATAAGTAAAAATTCAGAATATGATAAAGCTGAAATCTCAGATTAGTAAAGAAAGTTAATCTTGGGGTACAGGAAGATTTTCAGAGTATGGTATGAGCACAGAAACTATAGAAAAAGGTTAGTAGACTTGACTATGTCTATATTTTAAATGTTATGTATAAACTCCTATGGAAAAGTAAACTAACATCATGAACAGGTAAATCATCAGAAATGAATGAATAATAGCCAACAAATACATGGAGAAAATGTTTGACCTTAATAATGATCACAGAAATGCAAATAAAATAACAATGAAATTTTTTACTGACTGAATTATCAAAAAATAAAAAGAATGATATCTTCCACTGTTGGGAAGGGTGCCAAAAATGGGCACACGTACAACAGAAGGCTACACAGACGTTAATAATGATAAACATACACATTTATTGATCTGGAAAGATGTTCACAGACTTTCCCTTTCCCTTGGCCAACTCACAGTCATTTATTAGTTCCCAACATAAATATAAAGAAATTAATAAAGATACTTCCTTTATTCGTCAGTTCCCAACATGAATATACTTTCCCCCAAGCCTTGCTGGCCATATACCTTTACATTATCCTGTATTCATCCTTCTTACTCATCACAGTTTAATTATATCTGTAACTGCTTGATGATGTCCCAGTTTGTGTTCCTCTGAAAGCAGGGCATGGGACAAAGACTTGGGTGCAGGAAGTTTATTTGGGAGATGGTCCAAGGATACAGGAGTGAGTGGGGAACAGTGAGACACGCAAGGACGAAAAACCAATAAAGGATGATTGTTGAGCTGTTAAGTCTGGGCAACTGCTCAATCCTGCTGTGAACCTAATGAGGAGCCGTGGAGGGGTGCCTGCCAATTGTCCTAATGAAAAACAGGGGGCTGGGGTATTTATCCACTTCGTCCATCAGCTCACATCACCACTGAACAAGGACTGCTTCTGGGATGTGCTTATGTGTGAGCAAAGTGAGCTTCTGAGGCATCAGAGAAAGTCAAGGGAGGACACATGGAGATATTTTTTAGTGCATGCTTAGGATATGAAGGTATAGCGTGTACAGACTATCCACAGAAGCTGGCCATCGAGGGTTCGAGGCAGGGTACAAAGAGGGGTTGCTACAGATACCTTTCAGGGATCCTAGTTCAAAGTAGATATCTATTAAATATCTGTTATAACAAAACACAGCTTATAAAATATTATATTTTATATGATCCTACTTTATTATAAGTGATATGTGTGAACATGTGTGTACATGCATGCAATACATATTAACGTATAAGACATAAGGTAATGGAGAATTTTCAAAAATGGAATGAAATGGTTATGTCATATTTAGAAAGAGAACTTTAATAAACACATGGAGAAAAGTGGTAGAAGGAGGAGAAACGATTTACGGGCTAGGCATTGTGCCATGTATGGAATTCTTACAACAGTCCTGTTGTAGGATTCTAATTCAGAGTTCCCCCACTTCCGCATCTGGGTCCTTTGCATCATGCCACGGAGAAGTGGGGGAGGCCTCAGAAGAAGGCTGGATGCAGGGAGAGCAGCTGCAAGGCATAGTGTAGTGGACGCAGCTGAGATTGGGACAAGGATAATATGGATGTAGACAACTGAGCAGACAGGGGTTTTACCATGAGGATGTAGAAAACTAAATGGCAGACTTGAGGGGAAGCCACATGGGAAAAGGCAGGAGTCAGGGATGACCCCAAGGTTTCTGGTTTGAGAGATGGTAGCACTATTAAGATACCTAAGGCAGGAGGCACCAACAATTTGGGAAAACACAGGCTGAGGCTGGCTTAGGCCATGTTGAGTCTGAAGTACCTGAGAGACAGGATGTGGAATCTTCAGCAATTACTGATGTGGAGTTTGGAGCTCAGGAGGGTCAGCGGTGGGGATGGTTAGGAGTCTTCCGTCTATGGCATCTCAAGTGATAGCTCAATCCAAAGAAAACAGATGATTGCCCCAAAACAGAGCATTTGGAATAGTATGCAAGGCTAGAGTGAATCCAGTAATAGCAACATTTAAAAGAAAAAGAAAGTGAAAGAGCAACTAAAATAGAGAGAACCCCTGAAGACAGAAATATCTTAGAAAATCAAGGGAACAGAGCTTTTTAAAGTGGGGAATTTCAAGGAGTCAAAAAAGTAAAACGCTGTGTAGAATCACTGGGCATTGGGGTGATCCTACCCTTTGAACTAAGAGGGCCTCCAAAAGAACATTCCACTAAGCAAAGCGGCATGAGGGCAGGGATTGTGTCTCTCTTACCCACTGTGGGCCAGCACAGCTCTTGGTCTAAAAAGGTACCTAGTAAGTATTTAGTGAATGAAGACAATAATGTCTTCATTGGCTTGGAATAATACCAGAACCTGCATAGAAGCATGCCTGTTGGGTGAGATAAAATTCCCTTCTTTGGTCCCTGCATTCAATAATAGATACTGGTGGGAAGAAGATTGATTCTTGCTGTTTGAAATGGTCTTACTGATAAGTGGTCTTTTTAATAGTAATTGCTTTCTTCAATCCTATCTTCTTACTTTCTTTATGTTCATTCAGAGGAAAGATGTCCCTCCCCCCGAATGGCTGTGACTCATAGCACCCAAGTTCGCTTTCGCTGGCATGGTTAAGGAAGTCAAATTGTTTGATTATTTAAATTCCAGGAGAGGAAAGGGCAATATAAATATTTAAAAACCATTTAGTGTAGAAAGACAGTAACCTTGTACGTATTTAAAATTCATTTTTCCCGCCTCCAATGACTCCTCTTCTCTCTTCTAAGTAGACTGTAAAACCTGTGTCAGTTTTTTTTAAACCTTTGCCATAAACAAGCATCTTAAATATCTTGTAGTATATAAACAACCTTCTTTAAATGCAGTTCAAATTTTTGCAAAACTCCTTCAAATAATATGGAGCCATGATTTGATATTTCAGAGATAGCTGATGCTTACCCAAGTCAAATAGCCCATGATTTAGATTTTTTAAAAATTTGGTCCATATAAGAGTTCATGCTAGGGGCACCTGGGTGGCTCCTTGGTTAAGCATCTGACTTCAGCTCAGGTCATGATCTCACAGTTCATGGGTTCGAGCCCCACATAGGGTTCTGTGCTGACCGCTCAGAGCCTGGAGCCTGCTTCGGATTCTGTGTCCCCTCTCTCTGCCTGCTCCTCCCCTGCTCATGCGCTCTCTCTCTCTCTCTCTCTCTCTCTCTCTCTCTCGAAAATAAACATTAAAATAAAAAAAAAGAGTTCATGCTAACTGTATTAAACCAGCTTTAATATGGTTATTAATTTTTCTACTCATAGCAAAGGTCAGAATAAGCATCATACAAAAAGGTACCCAGAGTCATCTATTTCACCTATTACCTGGTATGCATATGTGAATAAATACATCCACAGCTTGAAGAACCCAATAGATAAATGAAAAATACAAATTCATTCTGAGAAGAAAATGTATGATCACAAAGATTGGTTTAGGTGTGATAGGATCCTACTTGGATGTTTGCCATTTTCTCTGCATCTATTTTCTATCTTTAGGTAGGCTTGAGTTTGGGAAATAGAGTCAACCAGATTTCTTAAAATTTTGAGCATGGGTGCTCCCTTTCTATCATTCAAATTCATAAGAACGCTGGTTGCTATTTACTCTGGTTTCGATGAACAGGGGATATACTTTTACAATATGAAACTTTACAGTTAATTAACAATCCCAAAAAATCACGGAATAGGATGAGCCTGTGTGTTTCCCAAAATAAGCTTTTCTCTAGTGCTTAGAAATGCTTTTGTTTCAATTTTTCCATCTTCAAAATTCAGTTCTATAGGTAACTTCGGCTCACCTCAGAAATTTGGCTGTTCAATTTCCAGTAAGATTTCAATTGGCCCAATGTAGCACAGATTGATGTGCTAAACTGTTAAAAATAAATTGAAGAAGGGATACTCCATTTTTTCCTTCATCAATATAAAGAGAACGTCTTTGGAAAAGTAAAAAGGATTTGGTAAGAATGTGTATCTTTTGAAGAAAAAAAGAACGTGTGAGGATAGTAACCCTTTATCTTAGCTCTAGCCTCATCACTCAATTTCTGAGTTCTTACTAAATCTCCTCTTCATGGGTAAACTGAACAGTTAGGAATAAACTGATTCAGCATGGTAGTGTAGCGCTTCATACCATTTCTTTGGGAACTGTGTTACATTCAGTATGGGACTGCTTTTCCATTCTGCTATAGGAAAAAAAATTCTCTGTATGCTTTTCATATTCTCTCTCTGCTTTTATGGCGATGCTGTTTAGACTTGGGTTATAGCTTTCTTTCAAATGTTGGGTAATGACATTACACAAGGAACACCATATTAAAAATTCAAGACATTCAATTTAAATTCTAAATTTCTTTCCTGCTGTTTTTCTGACAGTAGAGGCCACTTATCTTGCTCTCCAAACTGTAACCCAGTTCCTGCCCTCTCATACACTGGGAACAAACCAGCATATCGTCAAAGACATCTACTTAGCAGCCCGAGAAATGTCCTTCCAAGCTAAATATGGTTCAGCTCCAACCCTTAAGATATTACCTAAAGTTGTATTCCAATAGCGAATGGAAATGTCTGTGTGATGGCAGCACCAAGTTTTATAATTTACATACTAATTCTTGACCTAAAAGAAAAATCTTTATGCAGAGGGCAGAGTACACACTAAAACCAATAATAATGTACTGAATGACTATTTTGTATGAGGCAATGCATTAAATGCATTAAAATACATACATACAAGAATACAGTTCTTGTCCTTAAGGAATCTAAAATCTATCCTGGAAAATAGGATGTAAAAGTATGAGAATGTAAAAAAACAATCCAAGGCTTCAATGACTGCTTATAAGATGTGGAAGACAATTCAAAGCAAGTGTGGAAGAGCTGTCGTAAGTCAGTATATGATTAGTTTCAAAATGAGTCACAGAGAAAATCACATTGGATGCTATGTGAGTTGAAAATAAAAGACAATTACTTTATTTTGGGATGAACAGGAAAATATTAATGGGAAAGACCAACTTGGAACCTGATATCAAAGAATGGGTGTTTTGCATTGACAGGGAGACATGACGAGAACTTTCTGGAAGAGGCAATGGTGGAGGCTGAAGTGTGGAATCAGAAAGTACTTCTGACTGCTTGTCTTCTGCTCTCACTGCATAGTCTACCTCTTTGTGTTAAAATGAAGAAAATCGTGAGATTGTCTTTATTTAGCAAAGGAGTCAATATTTTCTGGTGTAACTGAACGTACCAGAACTAAAATAAATTGGTCTAGAATAGCAAGGTGTGTAAAGCAACAAAACCACTTGCTGCCATTAAAGTTGCCTTAATTATAGTCACTAGTCGCCCAGTATAAGGAATAGGCACATTTATAGCAAAGAAAGCAGTCCCAAACTGAGAATGACTTGGTTAAGTGTTGCCTATAATATCTGCTCGCAACAACTACTTCCTATCACTACCACCAAGAAATGTCATAACTGTCTGTTACCAAGAACACAGCAAGGCGTCGATTTGGCAGAAAGCCAACTGAACTGTAATCAATGGAATGTGGAACCGCAAATGGAAAAGCCAATGATTCCTAGGTTCGTGTGCTTGTCAAATTTTTAGCATATAAGTCGCTAGAGAAACTGGTTAAAATACAGATTCTTTTTTTCAGCTGGTCTGGGGTAGGGCCCGAGATAAGTAATTTGCTAGT
Organism: Neofelis nebulosa; assembly: GCF_028018385.1. Lineage (NCBI taxonomy): Eukaryota > Metazoa > Chordata > Mammalia > Carnivora > Felidae > Neofelis > Neofelis nebulosa. Next base: position 232,913,489 of record NC_080782.1, read on the forward strand.
TCATTTTGATTATTTATGGGGCGCCTGGGTGACTCAGTCTGTCAAACAGCCAACTTGGGCTCAGGTCATGATTTCACAGTTCGTGAGTTCAAGCCCTGAGTTGGGCTCTGTGCTGACAGCCAGGAGGCTGAAGGCTGCTTCAGAGTCTGTGTCTCCCTCTCTCCGCCCCTCTCCTGCTTAGGCTCTGTCTATCTCTCTCTCTCTCAAAAATAAATATTTAAAACATTAAAAAAATATTGATTGTTTATAATGTCCCTTCCCCTCCCCCTCCCCCGATAAAAGAATGTAAATTCTAGGAGGACAGGGATCTTTGTTTACTTTGTTCGTTGATGTATCCCAAGCACCAAGAAGAGTGGCTGGTACATATGAGGCAGTCAATCATTATGTGCTGAATGAGCAGCCAGCATTACCCACAAACCCCTACACTAGGAGGATGAGGTTGCCAATTCTGACTCTGGGTGATTAGTTTTGCTCAAGAGACACCACTGACTCATTAAGACTAAGAAAGGTCTGTAACAAGGATGGAGGTGGCCAAGTGGCCAGGTGGCCAGAAGTTTGTACTAGATCATTTTCTGAGTCACTCCCTTCCCCTGGGGCTCGGCTTGCCTTGAGCTCTGGCCTTCACTTGCCCAAAAGTTAATGGGCATTAGGATTGACCTGGCATGAATTTCAGCTCATGATTTGGCTTCTTGTGACTTGCTGTCTACCAGCTGTGACACTCCCTGGGTTGTTCAGTCCTGTAGACCAGGCTTTCCTGTCTCACAAGTCTTCATCTGAATTGTGCTTTCTCCAAAACCCTGTGTGGTTTGGCTTAAGACCTCAATTCCACATTACCCTGGCTGCTGACCTTCTAAGCTTTGGCAAAGTTGAAAAAGTTAGGCACCAGTTTGGCATCCAGCTTGAGATCACAGTATTACCCTGTGAACGCCTAAAGATTGTGAGTCTGATGTACCACAATGTCACAAGGTGTCTGAGCAATTTGCATGGGTATCCGTAAGGCGTATACATTACATCCTCATAACTAGGGAGCTGAGCTTCCTTTCTTACCCAATTACATTTTTTCTGGGTATATAGTGTTCATTTTCTTTACCCAATTTTATATTAGGCTATGTTTTTATATCTTATTGATTTATAATTTTAAAACATACTCTGGATACTAGTTTATAGCACTTATATCCAACATAAATATCATGTTGTAGTTTCTGTTGGACAGACTTAATTTTAATGTAGTCAGACTTGTCAATTGTGATTGTTTCCTATATCCTGTCTGAGAAATCCTTCCATGATGTGAGATTTTGCAAGCATTTTTGTTATTCAGATTTAGATCTTTAATCCATCTGGAATTTATTTTTGTATGCATTCTCAGGTAAGTATCGATAATTTCCCCTACTCAGTCTGCAATGCCAATATCTAGTGCCATATGTCAAGTTTTCTATATATGCATGACTTTCTTTCTGGGGTCTCTACTCTGGTCTGGGTTTCTATCCCTGCACCAATACTATTTTGACTTAGATCAACATAGCTTTAAAATAAGTGTTGCTATCGGATAGCTCTTCTTCAAATATATCCTTGGCATTTTTTTGGTGTGCTTTCCATATGAATTTTAGGATCAGCTTGTAAAACTCCAGACTCCCACACACCCACAAAAAACCTACTGAGGGTTTGATTGGAACGTTACTAAGTTTTAAAATCAATTTGGTAAAAACTGACTTTGATATTGAATCTTACCATCTAAGAATGTGATGTATTTCTCCTTTGATTTATATCTTAATATTCTTTGGCAATGTTTTGTAATTTTCTCCATAAGGACTTGGATGTCTTTTAGATTTGTTCCTAAGTATATTTTAGCTTTTCTTACTATTGTGAACGAGATCCTCCTACCTTCGCCGCCCCCGCCCCCCCAATTAATTAACAATGTTTATTTTTGCCAGAAAGCTTTGGTGTTACCATTTGTCTGGCAGTCTGAGTTCATGGCTTCCCTATGGCTTAGCCACAGGCAGCAGGTTCATTCTTTTTTTTTTTTTTTTTCATTTTCAGCCTTTTTAAGGAAATGCAAGAATCAGGGTGTCTTCTGAGATCTGCCTGACTGACCTTCGGACCAGACTCGTCTTGTTGACTTCTGAGCCCGTGCTTTTCCTCTGGTGAGGCTGGTGAAGTGGAGCTCACAGAAAAAAAGGGCATCAGTCATTTTTAAGTGCCCATTACATCCAGATTTCATATTATAAGTCTCCTTTTCCGAAGCTTAAAGGTTAAATATCTTCTTAAAAACCTTCAGTGATTTCCCATTTGTTCTTCTAATACATCCAGACTCCTTACCAGGGCTGCCAAGGACCTGGGTAAGCTGGCCTGCCTTACCTATTCAGCTTCAGCCCTAAGCAAGCCCCATGTCCAGCCATGGTGGACTTCTTTCAGTTCCTTGAATATGGCATGACGTCCAATGGACTTCTGTAGATGCTCTTCCTTCTGCCTTAGACATCTTCTGCCCTCTCTACCCTCAGTTCTCAGTTGTCCTTCAGGTTTTCTCAGACATCAATAATAGGAGAAGCCTTTCCCCACATGCCAAGTGTAGGTTAATTGCTCCTACTGTGTTTGTAGGAAATTCCATGAAGGTAGGAACTGTATTTGTTTGTTCACTACTGAATCTCAGTGCCTAGCTTGGTGTCTGCATTTAGTGAGGGCTCAATAAATATTTAATAAACAAATGAACACATTTATAGGCCCTATCTATTGTGATGAAACAGGATCAATAACATCGTGCTGAAGAGATTAAAATATATCAACCTAATGGTGTCTAGAGGTCCATACATGGCCTTTTGGACAAATGTGGCCCATCTGAGGTCTATGAAAAGCATTTTTTAACCTAACTACCTGAATCTCCTACATGACAGGCCAAATGGAGCCTTACCATCTGTCCTTCGTAGCACTGTGAAACTCACTGCCACCAGGTGTCATCAAGGTAGGTGGGGATCAATTCGTAATTATAATTCAAGCTTCATGTAATTAATTACTTCATGCTCAAGTTTAATTGCTCTGACCTTACATCATGAAACCAGGGAAACTACAAAAAAAAAAAAAATTTGAAAGGAAGAAAAATAATTATAAAAAAAAAATCCTGGGCAGACTTTTCCCCTGAGGCAGCCAAGAACTTGGAGAATTGGACCAACTACTGTATATCAACACATATTCGGATGAAATAATGAGGGTTGGGCAGAGTTGTTTGATTACAACTTAATCAGTGGCGTTAAGTGGTGTCAAGAAAGAATCTGTCAGCAGACATCAAAAGGATTCAGAGTGGCAAAGCTGGCCAACGCGTCCACATAACAGAGTCAAGAGCCCCAAATATGGGGACCTGCGTCATCTGGCTACCTACCCCCACACAGATTTTTGGCTCTGTGACCCATGAATAAGAGAAGGAAGGGAGGAAGAAAAGGAGGGAGGGGAAGGGAAGGGGAGGGGAGGGGAGGGAAGGAAAGGAACGGAAAGGGAGGGGGAAAGGGAAGGGAGGGTAAGGGAAGGGAGGGGGAAGGAAAGGGAAAGGAAAGGGAAAAGAAAAGAGGAAGAAAAGGAAAGGGAAAAGAAAAGAGAAGAGAAAAAGAAAAGAGAAGAGAAAAAGAAAAGAGAAAAGGAAAAGAAAAAAGAAAAAAGAAAAGAAAAGAAAAGAAAAGAAAAGAAAAGAAAAGAAAAAAGAAAAGAAAAAAGCTGCTACTGTAGTTTCAGTTCAGTTCATTTCATGGTGATATGTCCTAGGGCTTTGGTATTCATACCAAAGATCCCCCTCTATCAATATTGGGCATGGATTTAAAATTTTTTATACTAGCACTTAATAACTAAATTTGTGTTGACGTTTACAGAGATTTAGAATGTTTACCATCTCAACTTGTCTACTTATCACTTACTGATGTTCATGATGTTTATCACCTGGCTCATGATAACAAAAAATTGAACCTTTGAGGTTGGTTAAAGAAATTGCAGTGTATCTATACTGGAAAGATATTCTGTCCCCTCATGATGCTGTAGATCAATGACTGTTATATGAGCATTTAGACATTTGCTAAAATATAAATTCCAGAGCCATAACACTGGAGATTCTGAATCTGCAGATCCAAGCTAGGGCCTTGGAATCTGAATTTTAATAAGCATTCCCAAGGAAGCTTTTTACGCAGTGAGTTTATTGAACCTCACATGGAGATCAACACTTAGGTGAAAATGTGGAGATTAGTAAATGGAAAAACATAAGCTGTGTACTAGTGTGCATTACAAAATAATGTGTCTTATAGTATAATCTCATAAAAATACCTAGCTACACGGATTGGTAGATAGAGAAACAGGAGGACAGATAGACTAATAGAGATATGTACAGAAAAAAGTTTGGAAGGATAGATACTCAGGTGGTAACAACAAACTGTGGGACGGCATAGTGTTTTTCAAAAAATACTTTTGCTCTATACGTTATCTAATTCTCCACAATGCATTTATACTGCTCTTATGCTAATAAAAGGATATTTTTAATTCTAAAAGAAATGTTTTTTTGAGTTCCTAATGTGCCTTGAGCATGAGGACCACAAAGACGAAATCAGGCCCCGGTTCTACCGTAAGGAATTCAACCCCAGCAAGAGAAGACACACATCCCAGGTGCCCTAGGGCACAGTATGGAGTCCACCTGGATGAGGGGCTGGGAGAACACGGGGACCCGAACCCCTGATCCTCCTGAGGCAGCCCGGCTACAGGGCAGGACACTACAGCGTCCCACCGTTCTGGCTGCAAGACAGCCGTGGAGGGTCAGGAAAACTACCAGCAATATTGGGGATGGAGTGATTTACCATTTTAATGACAGCGAGGCCTTTTTTTCTTTTTCCTTCTGAGAAAAGAACCACACCACGACCATAAACAGAACAGGCTCTAAAACAAAACCCGAACTAAAAACCACAACAATACAACCTCCAACCCACAACATTAAAAACAAAGAAATAACATAAAAATAAGGGACATTTGTAATTTCGGACTGGGACCTCCCTGGGGAAGGATGAAGAGACGTCTGCTGTGTTGCCTGGCGTGCGTCCTTGCCTGCTCCCCCTTCTGGCCAGGCTGTGACTCTGCTCTGCCCGGTCTCTGCCACCCAATCCTGCAACCTCCTAGCCCAGCCAGTTCCCCCAACCCTCCAGTCCTGTGGTATCACCTCCTTTAAACCCATGGTATTTTCTCTGACACACATTTACAAAATGGTGTGTGTTTGGTACGTATTATTGGTCGTGGATTATTTTTCTCACATGACAACTTCTTGAAGAGAAAATCTCTTGTTTCTTCAAGTAAACTGCCAGGTCATGGAGAGTGGGGATGGCTTCAAGGACAATTCTAGACACACTGACACACAAATGTTAGGCATTAAAAACATACTTTTAAGACAAATTATGTTGAACAAAAATACATAGGTTTTTATTTGTTCTTAATTCTTAAGTTTATTTTGAGAGAGAGAGGGAATGAGCAGGGGAAGGGCAGAGAAAGAGGTGGGGTGAGAGAGAGAGAGAGAGAGAGAGAGAGAGAGAGAGAGAGAGAGAGAATCCCAAGCAGGCTCCATACTGTCAGCACAGAGACCCATGCGGGGCTTGAACTCACACGCTGTGAGATCATGACCTGAGACGAAACCACGAGTCCAAAGCTTAACCAACTGAGCCACCCAGGTGCCCCTGAAAATAGATTTTCAAAAGCTTAACACTGCAAAATAAAAACCTTCTGGTTAAACGATCTGTTTACGAATAAATGCCAGTATGATTTTCTCACTACCCATTCCTATGTTTCTTCGGCACTGCTACTTTATCCTCATGTATGCACACGTTTCATTTTAAATTCAACAGGAGGCACACGCTGATCGAATCACCACGCTCTGTGATTCTAAAAGCAGGTTTGGAAATAATTCATTTCTTTAATATCTAGCAGATGAGAACTGCTCACCATTTTAACACACGGGACTGTCTCTTGGGAGAGGTCAAAGAGATGCAACCTTGGAAGAATAAGAATGTGCCTTCCTTAAAAAAGCACAGCTAAGCAGAGACTTAAAAATTATTTTCTTAAATTCAGCATGGGAAGAAGAGACCCGCTTTTGAAAAAACACTGATGAGAAGGATACATAGCAACAAATGTTTGACTCTCATCACAGAGCTATGCTGTATAGCTTCCAATATACGTGTTCAAGACAAGGGAGTGCATTATGTGAAAAGCTTTATTTCATTTTTGAACGGCAGAGCCAAGGGAAAGCCGAGGCATATTGTAACATCCCTCTAGCACCCTCTGGTGTCCTATTCACTGCACGCCTTTTTGAGTTCATTATTTGCTGTTTTGATAGCTATTTGCAAAGGAGCTCTTTGGGAAACCACTAATGTGTCTGCTGGGGAATGCCTCGTCTAAGAAAACCAAATACCTGGATCTTACAACCTGACTGTGTGCTAATTATGCCCACACACAAGGTTTACTTCTCTTTGGGGAGCCAGAGGCGTCATTGCACTTATTAGAGTCACACAGGTAAGTGGAGTCTGCAAGGGCTCCAAAAGGAAATCTTTGCAATTCTATTCAATGGTCGTTTTGTGGAACATTTCCACAGGAAGCCACAGACGTGAGGTGATCTGAGGGAGAGCTGAATGTCCGGTGGATACCTGCCATATGAAACCTGCTTTATTAAAAAGAAGTTGCATAAATGAGATGGGTGAAGATTTATCACCAAAGATACTTGAGACTCTTTGTGTGTGTGTGTGTGTGTTGGGGGGGGGGGTCAGAAAGGCAAATATGCTCTTTTAAGACGTACAGATTTAGAACTAATTTCAGATTTTGGAGTCAACCTAACCAAGAAGTGTTAAAATAAATTAATAACTGCTACTCAATAAATATTCTAAAGCTAAGCATAAGAGTATGTGAATTATAACTAGGCCTAAGCAAACAAATACAGAAACAAAACCAATCTACTCTAATACAATGACTACAAATCTCTGAAGGAAATATATACAAAGGGTTACACGGTTTATATTGAAGTAGTGAAATCGTGTCAGTTTTCCCTTCTCTAATTTCCTTTTTTCTTCCAGTCATCATAGGAAATTACTTTTATAATGGGGGAAAAACTCATTTCAATGAATAAAAGTTCGTAAAGGAGAATGTGCTTGCTCAAGTCTTTCTGAAAATATATGCAAAGAAAATGAGGGCAAGGGAGGGGTGTTTTGTCCTATTCCCCAATTCTCCCAGTTGGTAACTATAAATCAAACTTTTATTTATGCTCACTTCACCTACTGCCTTTTGACTCTCTTCCTCACCGAATCCTAAATCCCAAGTGATAGAAGTAGCTGTCCTCATTTCTGGCTACTGCCCCCCAGTCTTTTTCATTGTCATAGCTGAGTAATTGACAATTTATGCAATCTAGTTCAGCTGCTTAGCAACAGAAGGGTGGGGCTCAAAACAGAGGGAAACTACCCGAGTAGCATTCTGCAATTGTGAAACGAGAAGGGGAGAATGGGGAACTGGCTGCAGGCCGTGTAAAACTATTTTCAATATGAAATAAAAGGATTTTCAATACTTTGAATACTAAGTCCCAAAAGGATAAATCAAACAAGAAGTGTTCTATATTCTTTTCAGGCAAAAACTGTAATTACAGTCTTAAGGGGGTCATGTGCTTAGAATGCCATAAATAGTGTCTAAATGACAAATAAATATGAAGTTCCTTACCCTTGGATCTCTAAACGGGTCAATGGGCTTTGCCTGAGAAACCTCCTTAGAAAGGGTGTGGCTTAGCTGAGGGTCAGACAAACTTAAGTTCAGACAGGAGCTCTAGCCACGCAGGTGAGAACGTGTGATGTGGTAAATTCTGATTGAGACTGTTCCAGAATCATGCCTGCTGTACTTTTCATTTCATCTCGTATCAGCAAAAAGGAAGGGAAAACTGGGGGAATAAATGAAACATCCCTAGAGGAGTTCTCAGTATTATGAGCTTTCCATTTCTGCCAAACTGCCTGAAGTTTATGGCTAGCATTTCCTCAAATGAATGAGAATCCAGAGGTCATAGGTCATAAAGATCTCATCTCCAAGTCACATTACCTTCCTCCATGCATCTAACTAGAAATCTATCAGATTTACAGTGCCAATATGTTTCTTCTTTGTGGCAGCCTTAATCACAAATGCAGAAGGAAGAGGTTCCGGGTAACTGAACTGGCCAAATGATGGTAAGTTTTTATTTTATTTTTTTGATTAGTCCTTAGGAATTTAGTTAGATCAGCCAAGTTCACACTATGAAATAAAACGGAAAATGTCACCAATTCTCCACATAGCAGATTGTCCTAAAGGTTAAATTCATTCATTCATTTGTTTGGAATATGTTTTTTGAGCACCTATTATGTGCACTGTTCCAAGCACGGAAGTTATACCACCAAGGCTCCTGCTCTCAGAGCTTATGGTACAGTTGTGTGTGTGCCCACACACAAATTAAAGAGTAAAATTTAATAAAGAAGATGTCAAAGAGTAACGAATACATAGGAGAGAACTGAAGGAGAGGAATGTGACAGTGACTACTTTAGATTGCTATCATGGGAGGTGAATTAGGCTGTGATATGAATGTTAAGAAGGATCCAGCCACTCGGAGGTAAGAGCTTTCCGCCCAGAAACAGCATCTGCAAAGGCTCTATGGAAGGCACATATCTACAGTGTTAGAGAAATAAAAAGTAAGCCAGCAAAGTTGGGATATAAAAGAAGGAAGAGAGCTATAAAATGATGTTGGAGAACCAGGCACAGCCCAGATGGGGTGGGGGCTTGGTAAACCGGGGCACAGCCTGGGTTTCATTGCAGGCCAGATGGGATGCCATTGGGGATTACAACTGTGGGAAGGAAGGTGTCATAAATATTATTCATGATTAAAAATTTGTTTTAATGTTTATTTATATTCGAGAGAGAAAGAGACAGAGCACAAGCTGGAGAGGGGCAGAGAGATGGAGACAGAATCCGAAGCAGGCTGCAGGCTCCGAGCTGTCAGCATAGAGCCTGACGCGGGGCTCAAACTCACAAGCAGTGAGACCATGACCTGGGCCGAAGTCAGACACTTAACTGACTGAGCCACCCAGGCGCCCCTATTATTCATGATTTTAAAAGTTCACTGTGGCTGTTGAAGGGAGACGTGAGTGGGAGTGGGGAGACAGTTGGGAGGTAGGCGCAAGAGGTGAGGGTCAGAGACACTGGTGGTTTGGATAGGGTGTTGATGAAAATGAGAAGGAATGGATGGTTTGGGTCTGCTTTAGAGGCAAGGGCGACAGTACAGACTGAATGTGGAAGGTGAAGGTAAGAAAATGATCAAAGACAAGCCCTAGAATATTTGTCTTGATGTTGGACGGTGGTGTTTTCTACCGAGAAGGGAAAAGAGGGGGAGGAGCAAGTATATGATAGAAAATCAATTTTTATTGATAGAAAATCAATTTTTATTTCAGCCATATTAAGTCTGCAGTGCCTCCCAGACTACCTAATGAAGGCACTGAGAATAGGAGTTAAATCTTTCGGGGAGATGTGAAGACCAGAGACATAGTTTGGGTATTACCAGTACATGGGATTGGAGATGACCTCAGAGAGCGTAGATAGGAAAGAACAGGGTGCTCGAGACCCAGCGTCTTGGGGCAGTCTACATTAGTGGTCGAGCGAGGGAGGGAGAGCCAGGAAAGAAGATGGAAAAACAATAGCCAGTGAAGTATGAGAAAATCAGGAGAGTATGGTGTCCAGAGAACAAGCGAAAAAAAGGGAGTAGGTCAACATAGTTAGCTACCACCAGGTGTCTCAGTACGATGTGGAGAGAATAGTGACCAGGGTGTTAGGCAACATCACTAGGTCAAATGGAGAAGGGTGTCTGCACCAAAACAAAGCAACTGAAGTTTGAGTCCAACGCTGTGAATATCCTACAGTACTGTATAAACTTAATATCTCTCCAAATTATATGAAGCATCTTTTCACTATTTGTAGCTCGTATCTTTTCTTATTTCTGTAACTAAATGACCTAAACACGTCCCTAAACGTTTCCACCCTTATGAACACATGTTGAATACATTGAAAACTGGCTTCAGCGATATCCATTGCCTTTCTCGTTCCTCCCTACTTTATCATACTTTATGCGAAACCAAGGGTATTCAATGCAGAACAAGAGGTAGAATTAAAATCAATTAACATCTGCCCTTGGTAGAAAACATTTTTCTGAAAAGAACTTTGAAATCATTGGCTAAAATAAACTTTGGTGATTATTCTGGGTTTCAATGATTCAAATGATACATTGTCCCCATTTTACTGTAGAAAAACAGTGTCAGCTTTGTGTAGACTTGTACATGAATTGCAGTGATGGAAAAGGGTCCTGTGTGTCCCACCCCAAAATTCTTTTTTTATGAGTTTTTTAATGTTCACTTGTTTTTGAGAGACATAGAGAGAGTGCAAGCAGGGGAGGGGCAGAGAGAGAGGGAGACACAGAATCGGAAGCAGGCTCCAGGCTCTGAGCTGTCAGCCCAGAGCCCGATGCGGGGGCCCGAACCCACAAACTGAGAGATCATGACCTGAGCTGAAGTCGGACGCTCAACCGACTGAGCCACCCAGGCACCCCCAGCCCAAAATTATTACTTTTTCTATTTTTACTTAGAGATTGTCTTCAAGTATTGGACAATCTCCACATTTGAAGCCCGTGAAATTTCCATTTGTGGAGCCCCTAAATTGAGTTGCTATTGGTAGCTGTCTTTCTGTCCTCTGATCACAAGGAGATATGCAGGATGAAATGGGTGAAGGGGGTCAAAAAGTACACACTTCTGGTGATAAAATTAATCCTGGGGAGGGGCGCCTGGGTGGCTCAGTCGGTTAAGCGTCCGACTTCGGCTCAGGTCATGATCTCATGGTCCGTGGGTTCGAGCCCCGCGTCGGGCTCTGTGCTGACAGCTCAGAGCCTGGACCCTGTTTCGGATTCTGTGTCTCCCTCTCTCTGACCCTCCCCTGTTCATGCTCTGTCTCTCTCTGTCTCAAAAATAAATAAACGTTAAAAAAAATTAAAAAAAAAAAATTAGTCCTGGGGAGCAAATTTGGATTGTGTGTTTGGAAGGTGCTAAGAGAGCAAACCTGAAAGGTTCTCATTACAAGGAAAAAAATCATGTTAACTGTATGTAGTGATGGATGTTAACTAAATTTATCACAGTGATCATATCACTACATGTACATACATGGAATCATGTACACTTGAAACTGTCACATAAACTTGAAACTTGAAAAGTATTTAGGCACGGAATGAAAGACAAGAAGACATTCAGGCTTCCCAAGGTACTTGGCTCTGAGAGAGAGTCCGGTCTCGAGCTGTTACTGTTTGTGTGACCATTGAAAGCTATATTCCCAGGTGCCCAGTCTAGTCCTCTGCCAACAGCAGAGCTATGACATCTATACCCCCTTTTTCAGCGGTGAGAGACAGGAACAAAATCTCCTTTTACCATAATTGATATTCACACAGAGCCACCAAATTTGAGCAGGAACATAAGAAAGAGATGAAAATTCAGTTGGAGATGGAAAAGTAAAAGTTATTTAATAGAGCTCTTCTTGTAGGAAATAATTTTAAAAATGGGACGCCTGGCGAAGACATTAATTAGAACATTTTCCGAAGTTATTCTTCGTGGCTGTGGATAGGGAGCCATTTTTTTTTTTTTTTTTTTTTTAATCACACTTCTTTGGAAAGCTTACTCTAAAAGCAGCCTTTAACTTTCTATGATGCTTTCAAGTCACATCAGTGGGTAAGGAAGTATGGAATAAAATCGGGTGTATCCTGCGTTTCCTCTAATGGTATTCTCTAACACTAGAAATCCCACATAACTGATATTTCTAACAGAGGCCTTGAAGAAAGACAGGATCCCAACGACAAAAATAGTAATACTTCCGGGGCCCCTGGGTGGCTCAGTCGGTTAGGCATCCAACTCTTAATTTTAGCTCAGGTCATGATCTTGCGTTTTGTGAGACGGAGCTTGGGCTCTGCCCTAACAGCACGGAGCCTGCTTGGGATTCTCGCTCTCCCTCTCTCTCTCTCTCTCTGCCCCCACCCCTCCTTGTACCCTCTTTCTCAACTAACATTTCGCTGAAAATTAAAAAAAAACACGAAGGTGAACTCTGTAAAAAGATTCCTGATGGATTTGTTTCATTTTACCCTGCTTGTTCGAAAAACTAGCAATCAGGAGTTGGAGGACGTGAGGCACGGCTCTCCGGTAGTTAAGTGTGTGATCCTGGGAAGGTCTCTGTACCTCAGTCTTCTCATCTGCAAAATGCAGGGCTTGGATTAAAGAAGCTTACAGCTCTAACATTCTGAGATCCTGTATTAACCACAGCATATGACTGATCAGAACAATCTACATGAGTACTGGGCCAGTACCACAATTCTCTTCCTCCACATGCTCTGGGGCACAGCAATTCCAGTCACACCGCCTAATGTAGTCTAGTGCTGCTTTAAAGTGGAGGCTGGTTAAATTATTCATGTGAATGCTCTTTGGAAAATTATAGACCTCTTTGAGTTTATCCTGTGTTTCCCACTAGACTATCAGTGTCTGAAAGACATTACTTTCTCTGTTATTCCCTATTCAGTGATCAAGTATCAACTAAGTATTTAATGTACATCGAGGAGCCAAGAGACAATTAGAAACACATAATGCAAATTTGGTTCATGAAGTGTTGATAAAGAAGAAGACGTGAAAAACAGCCAAGAGGAAACAACTAAAAATCAGCAAAAAGCTGACTTTAAGGACTTTAAGTAACGGACTTTAAGGATTACACAGGCATGTAGTTAAAGTGCAAATGAGAGCAAATGTTTGTTCTATCCATGCTTCGTGCTGTGAGGAGGAAATGTGAAAAATAAAAATGACTCTTCTTGGCTACCTCTTCTTCAGTGCTCTTAATTATGAGAGTCTGTGCATGTGTGACTTTCCAACCATCTCATGGGCATGAGTTTCTAAAATAATAAATGGAATTTCTTAAGGGCAAGGGTCATTTGTGTGTGTGTGAGAGAGTAATAAGTTGAAAGCAATGAATCTCATTTTTCTACATAACTTACGGAAAAATCATTTTCCTTAATTTGGAATGAAAACCAAGGTTAAGTGAAATTTCTTAAAAGAGCTGAGAGGAACATTTTTGAGTGTGGAAAGGAAGGTGATTTGGGACAGAAAAAGCCTGAAGATAGGGAGGGATGATTGTTGGGTGAGATTCAGGGGAAAGATGCATTCACTGAAGGGGCCATCTTCTCTTTATTGGTGGTTCAGACCAATTGAGCAAACATTTCTGGAAGATCAGCCATGCTTAGACTCAGAAGTGGGAGGGGTGAGGTGACAGATCAAATACTGTGGGCTCAGAATGATGTGCCTTTTGTGCCCAGTTTCCTCCAGGAGGATGCATTTGGCTGAGGTCCCCCATGACTCCCAGATCCCCTCTGCGTGTGACCAGTGCATGGTCACAGCACAGCCTGTGGGGTGGTTCTAGAATAATTATTGTGGTTTTATTTGCACCATATGGTATCAACTTCTTCTAACAGGCCACTCAGTAATGCCTATTTTAGGAAATAAATTTTACCTGCTTATGTCCCTGCAAGAAACAAATTTTGCCAATATGTAATCATCAGTAAATATTCATGCTTAAAAGCAAAGCCTTTGAAGACCACTTCATTTGGATTTTGAGGCTTCCTTGTACTGAGAAAACAGGAAAAATGTCAAGAGAGAAGCAGTGATAGAATTAAGTGACAGATCTACAGAAATCAAACTTCTTAAAAATAGGCATAATAATTACATATTAGTCAGAACTGATTTGAGTCTGGACCTAGTTTTAAGTTAAAGAGCTGTCAGGAATGGAGCGGGAGGGGGACAGAGCTGAGTTAATCACAGGACAAAATGACAAAACACCCAAGCTTTGGGAAGAGAGGAGCCAGGCCTGCTCCAGTAACCGTGGTCACAGGAACCAGACATTCAGATCCTGCAAGATGGCTTCATTCTCTCTAGTGCAGACAGGCACATGGAGAAGGCCCGGCAGCTCTGGCAGCACAGGGCAACAGAGAGGAGAGATGTCTCCCCCCCACCCCGCTTAAGTTCACAAATTCCCCAAGGAAGGACTTGGTTGCAGCTGATTTGAGTCATGAACTTATCCCTGAATCAACGACTGTGGCTTGGGAGGAATATAATGGGACTGGCTTAGCTTGGTACCTCTATCTCTAGAGGCACACGGCCTGATGAAAACTTTGTTCTGGAAGAACAGTAGGTAGGTAAGTGAAGGTAAAACAGAACTATGGAATAGCCATGAGAACTATCATTTATGAAGACTCTACTAGGACTCAGGTGCTTGCACGTATTATTCTGATAAATTATTCCAGCCACCATGTGATGCAGGTATTTTTATACCTACTTCATAGACTGCAGAAGCGTTAACTATCTTTCCCAAGGTCATACAACTAGATAAAGGTACAGTGAGATTTGGACCCAGATAGATCTGATTCCAAAGCCCAAGTTTACTCTGCTAGGACATTCTGCCAAAGGAAGGAAGGAGGGAAGGAAGGGAGGGAGGGAGGGAGGGAGGGAGGGAGGGAGGAAGGAAGGAAGGAAGGAAGGAAGGAAGGAAGGAAGGAAGGAAGGAAGGGAGAAACACTATATTGACTTTATCTAGATTCAGCAAGGATGGGCAATATGTGGCATATATATTTGTACTCCCAAATTCTGTACCACCTGGACATTATTAATTGATCACAGGCTCTGTCTGATTTCTCAGCATGGTACTTTAATCACGGCAGACTGGCACATGAGTTAAAACCTGTTGGTAATAATTACAGCTCAAACAGTTGGTTTCAGGTCTTGGAGGTTCACAGCACATGTGCATTCTTCAACTACTAACCACACCGCAGTCATCTTTCTGCAGATTTTTAACATTACAGCACTTGATGACGGAGGTGGAAATAAAGGAAATGTGCAAGACTACAGGCGTCGGCAATACTTCATATCGGAAAGCATATAACCATGGGCCTTTGATACTGCTTGCTGAGATATCAAAGGCAGTTATGGAGTTTTAAAAGACACGTGGTATAAAAATTAGGCCAATAATTTACCGCAAGGGTGAAATTCTGCTTCATTTCTCCATCCGCTGAGCCTCAAGGAGTTCTTACTTGAGGAAGTATGAGATTAACATCTGGTTGAGGCATAAAGGCAAGGAAGGAGTTAAACAACAGAGGAGGGTTAAGAATAATGTCCTACAAGGAAAGGCACTCTTTCAACCTTGATGGGAGACAGAAAGTGAAAAAAAGCGAAGAGCTGGCAATATATTTTCAGCAGCCTGAAAAAAAACACCCTGAGGCCACTAAACCAATCCAGAATATTAAAATTTTAAAATGCTACTGGAAACAAGATTAGCATTATTTTCCTTATATGGATCCAAGTCTAATGGATATGTTTATTTAACAATAAATATAAATTCTGGCCCCATGTGACCAGGGTTTTAAAATAAGTCAGGACAAAATGCGGAAATGAACAAAAATAAATGTAATAAAATATGCCTACCTCTTTTTTTTTTGGTGCACTTTGCTTGATTTTTATGGAAACCCGTTTTGCTGCCAGAATCATGTTTCTGTTTGACACAGGTCAGTTTTTTATATTCTCACAGAATTGTGGCGTGCAATAGAGAGATGCGAAATAAACTCGGGAATTATAACTTCTATAAGTCAAATGGAATTCCTATGTTTCCGAAAAGTCTTTGCAATACTATTGTACCAAAACTATCTAGTTAATAGATATCTATTCAACCTCTTTGTCATTTTCATTATGAATTTCTTCCTCTGGATGATACAATGCCTGTTTTCTTGAAGCATTTAAACTTCATTTATTTGACAAGCACAGTTTTTTGCCAACATAGAAAATTCAGATTCACCAGGGCATACTTTTGGTGCTCCAACCAGTTTCTCCTTCTTCTTTCTATATTGCTCACATGTGCCTCGGCTTCCATCTCCTGGCTACTGGCTGGCAACCCTGCCCCTTCATCTTTATCACTAAATCCTCACTCACAGCTCTCTGGCACAAGTGCAGCCACACCACTGGTAACATGAACTTGGAAGCGAACGGCATAATCTCAAGACTCTCAGAATCCAGATCTCAAAGGACAAAGGAAAGAGAAGATGTGACTGCGAAAGAGAGAACAAGAGACATGATAGCATAAGAAGGACTCAGGTTGGCTTTGAAGATGGAGGAAGGAGCCATAAGCCAAGGACAGCTAGCAGCACCTAGGGGGTGGAGGGGGCAGGGAAACAGATTCTTCCCTAGAGTTTCCAGAAAGGAATTATATCCTCGATCCTAGCTCAGTGAGATCCACGTTGGACTTCTGATCCAGATAACTGTACGAAAATAAATTTGTGTTGTTTGGGGCCACAAAGTTGGTGGGTTCCTTTGCTGTAGCATCAGTAGGAAACAAAAATCTCTCTTCCCTGAGATGAATACCTTTCAGGACAAGTCATACGTCTGGTCATCATAAGTTAAGACTACAATCAAACCTCACCATAATCTGTTCATTATAGGATTTCACGAAGTATGGGATTCT
The DNA here is from genome assembly GCF_028018385.1 of Neofelis nebulosa. NCBI lineage: Eukaryota > Metazoa > Chordata > Mammalia > Carnivora > Felidae > Neofelis > Neofelis nebulosa. Next base: position 232,930,058 of record NC_080782.1, read on the forward strand.
CCTAAACAAAAACATAAACCCCAGAGTCAGGGTTGCAGAGAATCTTTATCATATTAAATTAATTTTAATTTTTTTTAATGTTTATTTATTTCTGAGACACAGAGAGAGAGAAAGAGAGACAGAGCAGAGAGAAAGAGAGAGGGAGACACAGAATCTGAAGCAGGCTTCAAGCTTTGAGCTGTCAGCACAGAGCCTGACACGGGGCTCGAACTCACGGACAGCGACATCATGACCTGAGCCAAAGTCAGACACTCAACCGACTGAGCCAACCAGGCGCCCCAAATTAACTTTCTTACTTAATAATGATTTCTTACTCTCTTTGTTAAAGGCCTCTAAGGAACTTACTCTTATTGTCCATCCAAATTTATTTCACATCCTTCATTTCACTGCCCTCTGGTCCAGTGCCTCTGATCAGTCTTGTCACGGTCCTGTCTGCCTCTCTGCATTGTTATTCATGGATCCCTGGGCCTAAGGCACTTCCCTCCCGATGCCAACTAATTTGCCAAACCAGAATATTAAGATTTTAAAACACCAGTGGAACCGAGGTTAGGGTTATTTTCCCAATTCCTCATTATTTGCTTCATTTACAGTTTGAGCCCGCACCCTCATGACTGTCAACATTTCCTGAGACTTTCCTTTCCTGCAGGAAGTGGTGTAACCAACCAATAGTATCTCTGAACACGGAGATACTATTACAGACACAGGTAACAAATGCAGTGAGAAGAGGAGAGGCTGTGAGGTGTTGTGTGGCATCATCCTCTCTTTAAAAGGCAGGGCTGGGGCGCCTGGGTGGCTCAGGCCGTTAAGCGTCCGACTTCAGCTCAGGTCATGATCTCGCGGTCCGTGAGTTCGAGCCCCGCGTCGGGCTCTGTGCTGACAGCTCAGAGCCTGGAGCCTGTTTCGGATTCTGTGTGTCCTCTCTCTCTCTGCCCATCCCCTATTCATGCTCTGTCCCTCTCTGTCTCAAAAATAAATAAACGTTAAAAAAAAAAATGCAGGGAAGAACCCAGAGCCCCTTTTTTTCTCTCGTCACACTGCCTTCTGAGTTCCCAGAGTCATCTGAGTTTATAACTGGCTGCATCCAAGCCATCTATCTCGGGCTGCAAGCCCCCGGGGAAAGGAAAGAGACTTTATCTTTCTTGGACTCGTTTCCATGTTGTACCAATTACGGTGCCTTCCACAGTGTTAATAAGTTCCATCATTTGGTTCCAACATCTATAAACTGGGCGTCATCTTTGTGTTTCAGTGGCAACATAGTTTCTGTTTTAGAGTAACAGAAGCAGGCTACCTCGCTTCTGTTCCCAGTTGTGCTACTTCCTATGTGCAGGCGTTTGGGCAAGATACTGAGCCTCTCCCCGGCTTGCCTTCCTTCATTGACAACAAGAGGACCTCATTTAGGGCTTTTCTGAGGATTGAATGAATTCATGTACGGAGAACCCTCGTAAGTGTTTGCATTATCGTTCAAGTTTTCATAAAGATCTCACAGGGTGCCTGCGTGGCTCGGTTGGTTAGGTGTCCAGACTCCTGGTTCTCAGCTCAGGTCATGATCTTACAGTTCATGGGATCTAGCCCCCCAACGGGCCGTGCCCTGACAGCGCAGAGCCTGGTTGGGATTTCCTCTCCCTTCTTCCCTCCCTCTCTGTCTCTGTCTCTCTCTCTCTCCCCCACCCCTGCCCCTCCACCGCTCACATGCTCACACTCTCTCTCTCTCTCTGAAAATAAACAAATGAACATTAAAAAACAAAAAGAGCTTCCCACCAGAGCATTCCACATTCCATCTCCATGGGGCGCAGCGGGGGACAGAGCCTGGGTTTGGTGGAAACTTCACCACTCATTAGCCGTATGGCCTTGGGCAAGTGGCTTCATCACTTTGGACTCATTGTGTATACAGTAAGAGGAGCGCTTTCAAAAACTAATTCCAAGGATTACGTGACGCAAGTCGCGTAGAGGGCCAGCAGCAGTGTCTGGCGCATTAGTAAACACTAAACATGCACTTTAACTAGCCATCAACAAATCCCCTTCGTGGAGCATGTGCCATGGCACATGAGTTGTTTTCTCTCCATCCACGGAGAGAGGAGGCCTTGGGCGGCTCAGTTCTCTCCACTGCTCATGTGCTTGTGCAGGGGTGGAAGCTGTCAGTCTTGGGGTTCTGGCCCCACATCATGCACTTCCATCACGTGAGCCCCCAGCAGCCGCTAAGGAGCCGTGGGTGGCATCCGTGCTGAGTATCATTAAGCAATTCCCAACCTTCCAGTTTCCAAGGACGCCAGGGGCCCCCACTCGTTAAGCCCTGGGCCGCACACCCCAGCGGGCAAAGCTTCGACGGTGAGTCCTGCCGTCTGCCTCAATGCGGGAAATCTGCCCCAGGAGTCGGATTCCAGCCTCTTCTCTGCAGGCGGCTCCAGCAGGCACTGTCAGTAAGCAGGACTGTCACCCATCAACTCCCCGACGACCTTCTCCGCAGCGAGGGCGCCACTGCTGGCTCAGCCCCGACTCCTGGGCGGGCAGCTGTCTCCCGTGAACTTCCTCCCTGCGGCTCCCGACACCATCTACCGCGAGCCACAGCAGGAAGCCCGAGAAACATCGCTGTACTTGAAAAGGATGTGCTCTCACCCACGCACGTTCAAGTCACTGCGCTGACAACCAATTTATATGCTAAGTACAAGGTGAAGACACGCGGCAGCACGGAGAGGAAATGAGCTGACTGGGAAGTGGTCAGTCTGGAGTGCCTGGAGGTCCCCCTGGGCAGGGGGCCCTCGCTTAGCCTCACTAACCGAGCAAACGCTGCCGAATGATGGGAAAGAGGGTCTGGACCACATGCTAAAATAGAGACAGAATGTTAAGGGAGAAATTGCGTCTTTCTGAACCTACTCCTTGACTGCACTGTCATCTTTCACATATAAGTGTACTGAACCATAAAATTCTGCACAGGAGCAAACTGGCCTCACGTGACCACTTCCACCTGCAACGTTTTGCCATTCTCTCCACTGGCGGATTTCCATCTAGGGTGTTGGTCCGACACGCTCCAAAGCCTCGGGGTGGTGAGCTGAATAATGGCCCCTCAGAGATGCCCGCATCCTGACCCCAGGAACCCGTGTGATTATGTTACGTTGTGTGGCAAAAGGGACTCTGCAGATGGGATTAAGGCAAAGGTCTTGAGATGGAGAGAATATCTTGAACTTTCTGGGTGGGCCCTAAGTACAATCACAAGAGTCCCTAGAAGAAGGAGACAGGGAGATTGGAGTCTGAGAGGGAGATGTGACCATGGAAGCAGAGGTCAGAGTGTGCAGGGCCGTGAGCCAAGAAATGCAGCCTCTAGCAGCCGGAAAAGGCAAAGAAAGGATTTTCTTCTAGAGTCTCCAGAAGGAATGCAGCCATGCCGACCCATTTTAGACTTCTGATCTCCAGACACGGAAGACAATAGAGCTGTGTCGCCATAAGCCACTAAATTTGTGGCAATTTGTTGCATCAGCCTTAGGAAACCGATACATTCCAGGTAGGGGATGCAGGACCTATCCTACCGTCTGTACTGTCTGTACGAAGCAAGCCATAAATGGGCAAGACGTCAAAATAGTATACGTTGTTTACCAGTTCCTAATCATCTGCATTACACATAAAACAAATAAAAGTAATGATAGCCAGGGTAAAGATTTAAACTCTCCAGTATTTGTTTTTAAGGTACTAAAAAAAAAATAATTTCTGGTCATAGGCGTCAGTGGGTTAAAGCCTATAATTTTTCTGCTCGTTATGAGTTTCCTCCACTTTATGTTTCTTTATTTATACCATTCTCCTTCTATTCACAAGGTCAAAGCTTGTGGTCTAAATTGATCGCTTTTTCTTGTCTCAGAGACTTGCCCAGTCAGGAGAAAAGCTCTGCTGTGGTTTTTAGCTCCCAGAAACCCCATGGGGCTACTTAGTTAGGCAGCTATGAAGTCTGCTTTATTCTGAGGGTGGAGTCCTGTTTTGAGGATGGGAAAAAAGTTCTTACTCCCAGGGCTGTTGAGTAAACCCAGACAGCCCCGCTTCCTCCTGTGCCTGGGGCACTGTTCTTACCACAACAGTCAGAGTCCCACAGTGGGGCATTTAGGGTCTGCAGGGGGCTGTGGTCAAGGACCAGGAGCCTGGGGTGGGGTGGCGGTTGGGGGGCTTGTCCAGTTGACAGTCATTTCAGATGTGTGCCTTCTTCTGAATGAAGACACGTTCTGAAGGGAAGGTCCCAGGCTCCCCTCACAACAAGCCTGTCACTTGTCATTCTACGAGGCTGGTTATCTTCTGATGTTTCTCCAGTCAAAATTACACAAAGGCACTTTTTCTTCAAGCTTGGCACAAAATCCCATTTAAACCTTTACTTGAGTGAGCGTGAACCACTCTCCGTGACTTGAACACCCCTTCCTCTAGCCCGTCTTTTAAGAACCCAATCTTTGAGAATATTTCAGAGAGGGCTCTCCCACTCCTCAACGTCCCTCACATTTGTCTTTCTAGTTTTCTATTAAAGTTCCAACTTAAAACAAGGTCACAGTCTAAGTCTATAGGTGAGCCTAGTATTTTGAACTCAGAAAACTCTTCCCCACAGATGTAACTATAGCAACAACAAGGAACCAGGGCGGCCACAGAGAGCCATGGAGGCCATGCACTATGTGGCTTCAGGGACTTGTCTGTGCAAGGCCCATTGCCAACATTTACGAACGTGCAAGACACCGCGCTGTGCATCATGAGGATCAGTTCATTCCTTTATTACCCACAAAATCTTATTATTTGCATTTTACAGAAGGGGGCACTGGGGTTTTGAGATATAAACTGTGAAACGTTACAGTCAGTAAGCTGGGATCCGACTCAAACCCAGGCCTGTTTCAATGAAGATATGAGATATTTGTAACAAAGCCAGCAAAACACAGGGGCGCCTGGGTGGCTCAGTCGGTTGGGCATCGGACTTCAGCTCAGGTCATGATCTCATGGTCTGTGAGTTCAAGCCCCGCGTCAGGCTCTGTGCTGACAGCTCGGAGCCTGGAGCCCGCTTCAGATTCTGTGTCCCTCTCTTGCTCTGCTCCTCCCCCACTCATTTTCTCTCTCTCTCTCTCTCTCTCTCTCTCTCTCTCTCTCTCTCTCAAGAATAAATAAAACATAAAAGTTTTCTTTTTTTTTTAAGCCAGTAAAACACTGGGAAGTGATGCTGTTGCAAATAAAGCATAAATAATAAAACTGGCATGAGAAGTCGCATTGGTTGGGTTACACATTTTGTTGGAGCTCAAGGTAAAAGAGTTGTTGTAGATAAGAAGCCCCCCCACCACCCACCTCTACCAATAGAGAGGATTTGTCTCCAAATACTGAGAGATTGATACTGGGGTCCTAATTTGTATGCCTGCTCTAGAACTGTTAAAGATGAGAATGAGTGGGAAAAATAAAATACAGTACTCTCTAAGTGAGTTTCTCAAACTAGCCATCAAGAAATCCTAAATATTTCCAAAACCCTGCTTAAAGATGCACATCATTACTTAAACTCAATTCTACCACCCCATGAATTATTTGACCCTTTGAATAACTGTAATAAATACAGCAATAATGATAAAGGTGAGAACTGAGCATAAAATAGTATCATAGTAAGTATGATTTCATATATAAGGAAGCTTAATCTGTACAGTAAGAAGGTACATACATTACAGGGGTAACTGGTTGATGAGATATGGTGCCCATTATTTGAAAAATATTGGGTATTAAGACCTTGCTTAAAAATGCAAAATCCTTTGTTCTAATTGTCGTTTCTGGGAAGATCACATTTAACATGCTTCATTTTAATTTTTTTTCCTACAAATGTAACTTGCTATAACTCTGAGTGTCCCTGGAAGTGAATTTTTGTGGATGCAAATACCAATAAAAAGTGGTATCTCTTCTTGATTTTTCTATTTTCTGGAGATGTTTTCATTTGCCACTCACTTTCATGGTACTTTCTGATATCTGTTATAACTGTACACCTTACTTCACTATGATTTTAAAATTCATATGCTTTTCTCCTCCACCCTGACCCAACTATTAGACTGTGAGTTTGCCAAGTTTCTCAAGGATGCCTTATTCATCTTCTGTGAAGTTATTCACTAAATGTTAGGTCTTCTATGTAATGAGCACTATACTGGGATCAATAGCCCTTGCCCTAGTACAGTTCTTGGCTTACAACCGATGTTAAAAGAAACACACTTACTAAATATATGGGTATTTCTTAACGTGAAAAATTCAACAAAAATTAGAAAGATTTGGACACTCATGAAAATTAGTAGAAACGGGGATTTTGATAATGGGGGCGGCTAAGCATGTATGAGGGCAGGGGCTAGGTGGGAAATCTCTGTACCTTCTCAATTTTGCTGTGAACCTAAAACTGCTCTAAAAAAATAAAGTCCCAATAAAAACAGAAGTGGAAATGTTTCCAACTATTTTGCTTAATACGATCTTATCTCTCCAAGGGCAATGTAAAAGTGTCCTGTAATATCACAATATGGCACCGAAGAAGCTTTAGAATATACTGTATTTGCTGTAATGTCAGACTATGGGCAAAATGTTCCATGGTATTTAACTGGGGTATCATTAATTTCCTTCACTGGATCCTTGATTTACTTAAACCCTAAATTGTTCTTTAAAATATCACCATTTGTAATACCTGGTCATTCAGGCTGCGAAGTCTCCTTACTGTAGCTCATTTCCTGTCCCCCGACCCAGGCTGTATCAGTTCCTGTGGATCTGATTTGTGACTTCGCCGCAATACCCCTGATGGGCAGCACTCACGGGCCCATCTTTAGACACGTTAATAAATATGGAGCGTGTCTGGTTGTGTTGTTCTGACATCTCTCTGAGAATGCTATTTTCCTCATGAGAAATCATCCCCGTCTAATTTTCACGACTACAAAGTGAAAGTCATTCAGTCGATACTGATGGCTCAGCACGGACCAAGGGGCACCAGTCCACCCCAAAGATAGTGTACACATGCTTATTAAGACTATTAATATTATAATTGTAACCTCTGTTTCTTTTCTGAGCTGGCAAACTCTCTCCAGGAGCCACCAGCTCTTGTATGTGAGGCACTCAAGATGATAATTGGCTATCCCGTTAGGACGACCGATTAATGACATTATGTGGTTCCCGCCTCAACATGGTTGTGTTTCTTTTGCTTGTGCTCATAGTAAAAAAATAAATAAATAAAAAAAATTATAAAAAGAACAAATTTCTCTATGTTATCTTTTCTGGCAATCATGGACTTAATATTACAGATTATGTTTTACATATACAAGTATTTGAAACCTGATATATGCAATTTTCTCCTTATGCAATGAAAAGGAATAATGTAATGCAGGTAATTTTGAATTACACTTATTTGAAAAGAGCAGTGAACACAATTTATACTCTCTCATTTAACACTGCAAGCAAGGTAGTATATAAAAAACAAAGCAAAAGTTCTTGCCTGTGTCTTCTCTCAAAAGCTCAATGACTGACTTATCAGAAGTATGATCTCATAATCGATACTGAAAAGTGGAAAGCGATAGCCTTGATTTCTTAACCTTCACAGAAAGTTTTCTATAGGTAAAGGAAGAAGAAGAAGAAGAAGAAGAAGAAGAAGAAGAAGAAGAAGAAGAAGAAGAAGAAGAAAGGACACTTTCAGAATCAGCTGACATATAGAAGAAAGTAAAGCTGCAGAAACCTAATATTAAGGTATCGGTTCCAGAGCAAGATTTAGAAATGAGGTGCAAGGTTGCCAGGGTGAATTCTATAAGATAATGTACAAGAGGAGCCAGGCTGGTGAATAATTGATAGGTGCCTAAGATTAGAAAAGCTAATTTACAGGCCGTTCCTATGTGACAGGCACTAGGGAGTCTCCAGGGAGCCAGTGATGAGCTGGACAGCGTACCAGGCGATGTTATGGTGCAGTTCCCTGCTACTAATCATAGAGAAGCACGTTACGGGCAGAATGGCTTTATGCCAATTTACACGAGTTGTATGAGATTGTTAAGTAGGCAATAAAAAGACAATAGAAAGGCAATAAAAAAGTGGTGAGGGCTGGGATCAGAACATTTTCGTGTGTATATCTCATGCATACTTCCAGCTGCTTTGTAAGTAAGACGTGTTACACGGGCAGAAATGCTGTCTCACAGAGCTTAGCAACTGAGCACAGCACCCATCCTCCTGCCTCACCTTCTCCTATAAACTAAGCCCCTCTTACAGGAATTTTTACTCTCAACATTTAGTCTTAGATAAACAAGCAGTGCTTTTCACGCATTAGAAACGTAAAGCCTGCACCTCCTCAACCCCCAGCTAAATCGAGTTCTGTTTTATTCCTTGAGCAAAAGTACGGAAAGTGTCTTTAAAAATGTACTATCTTCCAGGGCACCTGGATGGCTCCGTCAGTTAAGCATCTGACTCTTGGTTTCAGCTCAGGCCATGATCTCCCAGTTTGTGAGTTCCAGCCCCATATCAGCTCTGTGCTGACAGTGCAGAGCCTGCTTGGGATTCTCTCTGTCCCTCCCTCTCTCTCTGCCCCTCCGCCCCCACTCTATCTCTCTCAAATAAATAAACTTAGAAAATTATGTAAAAATGTACTGTCTTCCTTTTATATTTCAAGAGCCCAGGAGGGGACTTGACAAGAAATCCAAATCGCAAGGAGACACATTTTCACCTGCTCCTACCTGTTGAATCGCATTGGATTCTCGCACGGTCATCCCGGGACCAGAAATATGCTGAGCAACCAAACACAAGCAAATGGAGAATGAACGACGCTCGCCCTGCCTGAAGTCCTACCCCTATCACAAGACATTACAAAGCTACATAGCTTTTATGCGAAGTGTCTATTAATATGTACGCACAAAAGGAAGGCCTGGGAGCCCGCACTGTTGTGCTTCTTTTCATTTAACCTCCTTTCAACTCCGTGTCCTGTCTGAAGGAAATGAATTGCCCTATCTGATAGTGATGTTTTCCAAATGTTCTGGGCACTGAAATGAGGGCTGGCGTCTAACGGGAGGCTCTGGTAGCCTTTCATTCGTGCACGCCGGCCAGCAGCAGCTGACAGCAGGGCCAGATGCTTGAGCGCCTGGTGCTTAGTGGGGGCTTAACTGTCTGCCCATTTTCCAAGCATTCCATGGTTTGCTCACTGGTGCCACGGAACTTCTGTGTCCACTGAACCCCCACGGGAGGAATTCGGTAGCTAAAATGGCCACTCTGCAACATCCTAAGCATTTGAAAGGGCTCTCTCTTCCATGTTGACTTGCCTCAATTAGTACGTAGGTAGATGGCTATCTGCAAAAGATTTGGTCCCGCAACCTTACTCAGGCAAGGCTGATGTACCAAAGCATAGGCACGCATTATGCACTGGTATATGCATGCATTTTGAGTAGCAGAAATACCACATTAAAGGAACAACACTTTATTTATTTATTTTTTAAACTTTTTTTTTTTTTAATGTTTATTTATTTTTGACAGAGAGAGAGACAGAGCATGAGCAGGGGAGGGGCAGAGAGAGAGGGAGACACAGAATCGAAAGCAGGCTCCAGGCTCTGAGCTGCCAGCACAGAGCCCGATGCGGGGCTGGAACTCACAGACCGCGAGATCATGACCTGAGCCGAAGTCGGACGCTCAACCGACTGAGCCACCCAGGTGCCCCAAGGAACAACACTTTAAAATAGCAACAGGAGGGGCACCTGGGTGGCCCGGTCGGTTAAGTGTCTGACTTCAGCTCAGATTCTGATCTCACGGTTCATCAGTTTGAGCCCCACGTTGGGCTCACTGCTGTCGGCACAGAGCCTGCTTCAGATCCTCTGTCCCCCTTCTCTCTCTGCCCCTCCCCAGCTTGAGGGCACACGTGTGCTCTCTGTCTCTCTCCCTCTCTCAAAAAGAAAAGAGCATTTGGAAGTGGCAGGATCTACAGGAGCCAAGGTGATGAGACAGAGGTGGTGGCTCAGAGGGGGCTGTGGGGGTGGGGGGGGTGTATCTCCTGAGTGTCAACTTTCAACCTTCGCTTGGCTGCAGCCCATGATGGGACATGCCTTTCCCACGGAGCCCCAGGACACACAGGATGCACGTGAATGGGGGATCTGTATACACATGCACATACACACAGATTTATATTCAGTTATGACATGGTTCATGCCCCAGAAAAGGTTTATAAAGCTTTTATATATATATACAACTTAAAATATTTTTTGTAAGTATTTGCTTATGAAATGTACATCAATAAGACATTTCCAAATTAAAAGAGATGGACAGAAATAAAAGTTAACCTGCTGGGAAGAAACCCGTGGCACCAGTTACTAGAAGATTGTCTCCTCTATTTACAGGCGAGAAGATAATTGTGTACGTGACTGTACATCTGGGTAAAACCAAGGCCTAGGCTCAGACCCTGCAGGTGGGTGGAGGAACCTCGACCCCTCTTCTGCCTGCCAACGTCTGGAGCCTCATGTCCCTAGGTGGGACTCCAGCGGGGTTTTTCTTCCATATAAGCTCATGATACCCACTAGTTTACCTGGAAGCTGAGGCCTTCTTGGCATAAAGGAAGCTGAACCCTAGCCACTTGCCTTTCAGATTCAAAGTTCTTAAGACCCTTCTCATTTGTCACAGCCAAAGAAGCAAGATGAGAGAGAGAAAGAGAGAGAGGGAGAGGGCATTTGTCTGGTGACAGTACCTTGATTGAGACTAGAAGGAAAAAAGAACAGAGGTGTCTGAGAGAGAGAGGAAGCCTCTGGAAGCTAGGAGCTGACAGAGCCAGTAGAACTGCCTCTGCACCAAGCACTGGACACTGACGGGATATTGGTCTTTGTCCACGAAGTGACTTATTCTAGAATCTGATCCAAAGCAGATGGTGGCAGTTGGCTCCGTCAGGGTGGTGCTCTCAGGTTGTGCGAGTGACACAAGATAGCTGTGCCACTGGAGCTTTCAGGACAGAGTGCAGCTCTGGGGGAAGGGACATCTATTCTTGCCCCCCGAGGAGGCCCTACAGCTTGGGTGAACCAGCAGGGCCCGGGCTTGTGGCAACACCGGGAGGGAGACTGTCACTTTTCCGTGTCTTTGGACCTCAGCTAACGGCAAGGCCATACCTGTCTTCAGCCAAGGCAGTGAATGGAGCAGCAGGACCCGCGGGGTTGAGGAGCTCTGCCAGAACCTCATCTCCAAGGGAGGGGCAGGGTATTCAGTTCCCTCAGGCCATGGCAGCAAGAGCAAGAATTTGTCACTCCGGGGGCTCAAGCAGTCTGGCTTTGGACACTTCTTTGTCTCCAGCTTTTGAAACAACTCGAACACAGATGGAGCAGTATCTGTTTCCTTTTGAGGGAATAGTATGTGGCTGTCACAGGTGCGGGCGCAACATTAAGGATTTGCTAGAATTCCTGCTATGCTGACGGAGGGGGTCGGGGGCGGTGGCAGCGACACCTGGGCCAGCTGGGGATTTTCCTCCATGGCAGGCAGCACAGACATCAAACCTCACCTCGGGCCAGGCGTAAGCACCTTTGTGATTTATTCAAATCAGCAAAGGTGCTGGTGCTGTGACTGTACATCCTGTTCAGCCTGTGCTCTGAGGAGGGGGGCGGCATTGCTCGTACTAGCGAGCCTGGACCCACTAGTTCCTCTCTTCCTCTTCTCTGCCCCCCCCACCCCCCACTGGGTCATTTATTGATCAGTGCTTGTGTGGAATTATGAACAAAATGCTGTGCCAGTATAGCTTAGAAACTGGCAACTGGACTTAGAACTTAGAAACAGGATTTTGGGAAGGTTAAAGAGAAAACCCCCAAAATCTTTAATAATGCATCCAGAAAGATGTTTAAGAGTGGAACATGGGAGGAACGACAGAGTCGGCGTCACCCTCAAAACAGGTCTCTTCTGCCCAGAACTGGATGAGGGTATGAACCGAAGACCCTTCTCATTTGTCACAGCCCAAGAAGAAGATGAGAGAGAGAGAGAGAGAGAGAGACAGAGAGAGAGAGAGAGAATGCATTCCTGGCATAATAAACAGTTGCAGCAGGTACTTTCCAGAATGTTTGAAACCATGTGACTATGTTTAAACAATAGAAGAACTTCAAAGTACAGTTAATGACAACTAGATCCTTTAATGTCTAAATTTGAAGCATCGTGAGTTGGGGGTGTCTCTGCAGCCTGCCACGAAGGATCCAAGGAAGCTTCCACTCTGTCACTAAACAAATGAGAGGCACAGAAAGGATCAGCACATCTGAACCATACACAAGAAGAGGCTCTGAGGAGTACTGGGATGCTACTGACCTCTGAACCATGCCAGGACAGCAAGGAACCGGGGTTATTGAGGGAAAAGCACTGTAGGGTAGACGATGGTGTATGATTTGCCTGGTTTTTTTTTTTTTTTTTGCCATCAATGAGAAATTTACTTGTTAAAACAAATCCAAATACTGGCATTGTCCAGAAAAACTGAACAGATTTATTTATAATTGTTATAAAGCTGAATTGCTGAAACTTGCTCACCGAAACATTTTCACTTGCATTAATGCTTTACATCCCCACATTTATATTAAAAATTCACACAGAAGTGAAAATGGAAAAAACTGCCAATACCTAAGTCCTGTGTCCTATTTTTCTCATCAACTTAGGTACTCTTTAACCCATTGGAAAAAAAAACAATAGCTAAGGTTCAGAACTACCAATAACAGGAAGAAGAGAATTTTTTTTTAAAGAATGAAATGTTTTCCATCGAAGTGGATTCTTAAGCCCATTCTCAGTTTTGTGAGTAAAACCACGATTCAAGCTTCTTCAGGTAAATCTTTACTTTTCTTAGGAAAACCGAGCTGAAGTATTGGTGCAAGTGGTTTCCTAGATTCCCAAAGTCCTGTCAAGGTGCAGGTGCTCAGAAAGGTCAAATCTGATCAGAAACAACCTTCCTCATTCTTGCCTGTGGGTGCCACACATTATACCGGGTGCTGTGGAAAATATGCCAAATAAGAAACAGACTTGGCCTCCGTGCTCCCAATTTAATAGGAAAAGTGAAGACTTCATAGAAATAATGATCACAGGGTGTTAACACTGCTAAGTCCCATAAAAGAAACACAGATACAGCACCTTGGGCGTTTGTTAGAAGGATACATGATTTCTAGCTGGAAGTGGAAGCAAGGAGAATTTGAAGATCAGAAGTTTTATGGCCAAGGAAATGTAGCACAAAGGCCACAAGCCTGGGCTTTGGAGTAACACGTCATGGATCCGAGACTGCTCTCCCATCCCAGGAGACTCACTAAACTTCTCTGCACCTTAGCGGCTGCAGTCGGTAAACGTAGACAGGAACAGTGAATGCACTGCTTGAAAGTTACATGCGTTGATCTCCCGATAGAACAGCGTCTTGCACCTGGCAAGTGTGTTCAATTAATATTAGCTGCCATTGTTGTTATACAAGAAGGCTTTGTTGAACCTGGCCTCAAAGGCCAAGGCTGATTTTGATTTGTGGGGTGGGGTAGGGCTGTGACAGGGAAAGCCATGAAAAGGCTGAGGTATGAGAGGGTGAGCGTGTGATGTCGCTCTTCCCATCTCTTCCCTCCACCCTCCCGCTTCATTCCCTTAAAGCAAAAGTGAAGCTATGGTTGGAATGAGAAGTGCTGCGTGTCCTTACATGACCTCATGGCAGCTCGCTCCTCCCTCATGTGAGGGTGAGGGGGTGGGGAGGGGGGAGAGAAGAGGCTTCACATATTCCGCCCTTTGTGTGCACAGGCATGTCGGTCTTCGGTGACATTCCTATCGCGGCTGCACAGGTGAGCCAACCGATTCCCATAATGTAAAATAGAAGACTCATTATAGGCATAGTGCTCTGTCTTTGGCTCAAACAGGAAACAAGTGTTCATTTGCATAGCATCCTCTTTAAGCTTACACATATGACTCTATTATGCTGGAATCTGAACCAGCAGGGCTCACTCTCTCCCCCTAAAAAGCTACAGGCTTAGAACAAGTGAATTTAAAAAGCTAGTGCCTCTCACATTCTGGAATCATATTCTAAGTGCCTTTCAGTCAAGTTACAGTTTGAAACCAGTGGGAGGTTCAATAAGGCGACAGCTTCCAAACTGAGGAGATCCTGACTTTGAGAGGTGGAGACCACACAGCACGATTGCAGCCAACAGAGATTTGTTATCTGCTTCTGAAGGACACACGATATTGAGTTCGGATGGTGGAGTAAACAGTCACTTTCTTTTTCTCCAACTTTTGCCCGACAACATAGGTCTGCATAATTCTCAAAGCAAGTATGAGTACTTCACAGGAGACTTTGGAGGTTCTTTGTTTAATTCAATTCCATTCATATTTCCTGGTGTCCATGCATAGAGTTCTGCTAGGGATACAAAGTGCCTACGATAGTCTCTGACCTTTTACGGTTTGTAATCTGCTTGCGGAGACAAGACGACCGAGCACATAAATTATTAAAGCACAGTAGTAAAGATCTCAGACTCTGAACCCACAATGTGACATTGTGCGAGTCACTTAATCTTTCTGTGCCTCAGTTTCTTTATAAAAAGATACAGTTGTTTTCCATCATAAAGTCGCCGTGAGGATTAACTGAGCTAGTATGTGCAAAACACTTAGAACAGAGCATGGAACCAAGTTATGAGTTATTACTTATTGTTATTTTCATTATAAATAGGGTTAGGTTTTAGGCCCTCAGCGTGCCATACACAGATATTCTGTAGCTCCATATCCTGTCCCTCTCCAACGCATACCCTGGTGCCAGCCATATCAGATCACTGCAATTGCTTGGATCTCTCCTTACTTGAAAGCAAAATGGCTTTGGAGGCAGGTCGACCTGGATTCGAATCCCACTTCCACCACCGGGTAATATATTTAACATAACTAGTACTTATTATACAAAATATAACTAGTTGTATATTTGTTTCTCCAGGTTGACTGCAAACCTCTCTAAGGCAGAGGTCTGTGATTAATTCATTTTTGGGCCCCCAATTGCCTGGCATATGAAAATTGCTCAGCAAATGCCTACTGAATGAAGGCTTGAGGAAAGTCTGTTGCTAGTAGAAGGAACATCATAGAGGTGTGAAAGCACAGGTGCACGAGGGGACAGTGTTTGGCATGCATAGGGGAGTCTGATGATGGACGTGAGAAAGCCAGGTTACAGGCACGCCACTGAAAATGGTGGGTGCCAGGTCTGGGATTGGTATTCAAAACCCAGGGCAATAGAGGGTCAAAGGGCAATAATTAATGAAGACCTACACCAAACTAGAGGGCCGATTGGGAGAGTGGAAAGGAAGGGCCAGGTCTAGGAAGTGTGCAGATTAAGACTACATGATTTGGTGAGCCGATGGACACGGGAGACAAGCTGGAGTCTTTAACTGCAAAGGCAAGCGTCTATGGAGAAAAAATGAAGCATTTGCTTCATAGTAAGTCTGTTTTGGTAGCAATTTCATTTTAAAAATTTACTTTCCGTTTAAAGAAATGATATCTTTTTATTGTAGAAAACTTCCAACAGGCAGAGGAGTTTTAAGAAAATTGAAATTGAAATTATTTGTGATCCGGACATCCAGAGATAACAGTTTCTAACATATTGCTGATTTTCAGTGCATACGTACAGATTTGCCACGGTGCATATTGGTATCTGCAACAGTAATCAATTGTACACATGTACACAATTACACATTATATAATCGTGCACAATACACACGGAAGATTTTAATCAATATTCTTTGGACTCCCAGTTTTTAATGTCAGCATTACTGCCATCATTGATGAACCATAATTTATATAAATAATTCCCTGTTGTTCATTTATCTTCAATTTTTCACCACTACTAACAGTGCTGCACTTAACATCCTTATGTATCTTTTTTTTTTTTTCGGTTTTTCTAATTATGTCCTGAGTCAATGTGTATGATCACATTTAAAGCTCTTAGGAGGCACTGCTAAATAACTTCCCAGAAAGACCACATCCGCTTCTATTCTTCTCAGCGGTATGTGCGTGCCAATACTGAGGGTTATCTTGTAAAAAAAAAGATTGCCAATAAGTAGAAACAGTCTTCATCTCAGTGTAGTATGTGTTTCTTTAATCACTAAAGAGAACAACTTTTTTCACACTAATTAGCCATTTATATTTCTTCTTTTGTAGAGAAAAATAATTTCTCTTGTCCGTTATTGTATTGGGATAGTAAAGTTTTTAAAAAGTTGATTAGAGACATTTATTTGCAGATTAACCCTTTGCCTATCACATTTGTTACATATATTTTCCTAATGTGTTGCTTCCATTTTATCATATTTTTCATATGCAGAAATTGTAGTTAAATGTACCAACTTTTCTTTTGCAATTATTTTTTTAAATTTTTTTAATGTTTTATTTATTTTTGAGAGAGAGAGAGAGAGAGAGTGAGTGCCAGTGGGGTTGGGGCAGAGAGAGAGAGAGGGAGACACAGAATCCGAAGCAGGCTCCAGGCTCTGAGCTGTCAGCACAGTGCCCGACGCGAGGCTTGAATCCATGAGCTGTGAGGTCATGACCTGAGCAGAAGTCTGACACTTAACGGACTGAGCCACCTAGGCGCCCCTGCAATTATTTTTCTTTGCTTTAATATCTTGATAGACTTTTCCCCAAACTAAGATTTACTTTTCACCTCTGTTTTCTTTTCTATTTTTATGGTTTTGTTTCTGCATTCAACTCCTTTCATCAATCTTTTTCTTTTTAATTTTTTAAATGTCTTACTTTATTTTTTAGAGAGAGAAAGAGTGCGAACAGGGGAGGGGCAAAGAGAGAGAGAGAGAGACAGAATCTGAAGCAGGTTCCAGGCTCTGAGCTGTCAACACAGAGGCCAACACGGGACTCGAACTCACAAACCATAATATCATGACCTGAGCCAAAGTCAGATGCTTAACTGTCTGAGCCACCCAGGCATGCCTCCTTTCATCAGTCTTGAACGTATTTTAGTGCAAGATGTGACTGCAAGCTCTTGGGACTATAGGAAGAATCCATCTGTGAGTAGCAAAACAGGCAACGCATTTAACTGTGTTCATTTTCAAACACAACGGTGGGTAGGGGCGCCTGGGTGGCGCAGTCGGTTAAGTGTCCGACTTCAGCCAGGTCACGATCTCGCGGTCCGTGAGTTCGAGCCCCGCGTCAGGCTCTGGGCTGATGGCTCGGAGCCTGGAGCCTGTTTCCGATTCTGTGTCTCCCTCTCTCTCTGCCCCTGCCCCGTTCATGCTTTGTCTCTCTCTGTCCCAAAAATAAATAAAAAACGTTGAAAAAAAAAAAAAAAAAAAAAAAAAAAAAAAACACAACGGTGGGTAAACCGGGCCATCTGTTGGGTTAGAACTAGCATGAAATCTTAGGTGTTTTCTCAGCTTCAGGAGAGTGTCCTCTTGGACAATGAGATGTGATACAGCATGTGACAGAAACTGAGAGCTTCCTTTCCTAATAAAGCAAATCTCTAAAGAGGGAAAATATTAAAATGCTTACGCCTTCTTCTCTAAGAGCTGAAATCAGGCTACTCTGTGCAAAAGACATTCGCGTAGCTCACTTGTCACTTGAAGTGAGCCACGAAAGGTCACTTGCAGAAGCTGCGCTTTGGGGTGTGGTGCTGCGTCTTGAGACTAGACATCCTGTTGCACGTGGGCTTGTCTCCCCACTTCACTTTACTGTGAGAGGAAGAGAAGAAGAATCTGACTCCAAGGGTATTTCAGCCCACAAGGAAGGCTGCTCTGAAATAACATCGTCATTGTCACAAAGGCAACGAGGTAAAAAATCTGCTCAGTGATGGAGGTAAACTTTTATATTCAGTCCACCATTTTAACTGAACTGGAGAATGATCGTGCTGGGGCATCAGTTCAACAAGGTTCGTACCTATTTGCTAGATTACTGGGAAGTTTCTATCTCAAGAATACGTTAAGTCCTTAACTCCTTAACGTATCACATACGTTAAGTCCCCGGAGCATAATGAATTCAGCCATCAATCTAGTGCCTAGCCTTTTCTTACACATATTTCATCTCATCATCTTAACCTACTGGTAAGTTGTTTTCAGGGAGACAGGACCACACATGCGTGGGAAGTGAGGTACTAAGGTATCCGATGACTTATTAACATCAAGGTCTGCTGGCTCCCAGCTTTAAGATCTTCAAAAAACACGACCTCAAAAAATACTACTAGTCGTCTGGGAGAGTTTAAACAGATCCAGGGCAGAATATCATGACCTTGGATAAGTCTCTTGGCCTTCCTGAATTTTTAAAAATTATGCATTTTTAATTGTGTTAAAATATACATAACAAAATTTACCATCTTAACTATTTTTAAGCATGTAGTTAGTTCAGTGGCATTAAGTACCTTCACATTTTTGTGCAACCATCACCACCAGCCATCTGCAGAACTCTTTTTCTGTTGCAAAACTGAAACTCTGTACCCCTTAAACGCTGACTCCCCGCCCCCTCCTACTCCCCAGCCCCTGGTAACCACCGGTGATCTCAATGAGCTTGAATGCTCCAGGCACCTTATATGGGTGGAATCATACAGTATTTGTCCTGTTGTGACCGGCTTATTTCACTTAGCATAATGTCTTCAAGTTTCATCCACCTTATAGCATACGACAGGATTTCCTTCCTTTTTAAGTCTGAATCATAGTCCATTGTATGTATGTATCACATTTTTGTTCGGCTATTCATCAATGGACAGTTAGATGGCTTCCGCCTTTTGCCTACTGTAATTAAGGCTGCTATGAATAGGGGTATGCAAATGTCTCTTCATGTCCTTACTTTCAATTATGGGGGGTGTATCCCCAGAAGTGGAAGTGCAGGATCATATGATAAGTCTATTTTTAATTTTTTGAGGAACTGTCCGACTGTTTTCCGTAGTGGCGACAACATCGTCACCAGCAGTGCGTGAGGGTTCTAACTTTTCTATATCCTCCGCAATACTTCCTCCTTGGGTTTGAAGTGACTTATTTACTTAGGCAGCCTTTCAGTAAACAGTTGCCATGAGGTCCTCCATATACCAGATGCTGGGGCGACAGCAAGGGACAAGCCAGATGCTGCCTGCTCTCCAGTAGCCTGCAGTCTACCATGGGAGAGGGACTCCGAGCAAATAGTTACAAGGGGGGTGAATGTTTAAAAACCCAGGGAGTGGAGCCAGAGCAATGAAATGCTTTATCACGAAGCCTCTGCAACTCTAGGCTCTCTGAACACGTGAGATTTTCTTTCTCGAAGGCACTAATTCAGGTGGGGAGAGCAACCACTGGGTGGGCTCTTACATGGGACACAGTCCATGCATTTAGAAACATGTTCGAACACGTCTGCATTTGTGCAAAAGGGGAATCCTTTATTGTCCTTAACCAAACCTAAAACAGCATGTTGTGTGAGCCAGAGAACCTTTCAGGCTTTAAATTTGAAATGCTGGGAACAGAGGCCACAAACTGGCAACCTGAGGGCCTGGCCTATATACTGTTTTAAAAGTTTTGAATTTGTTGCCGACACTTAAAAATCAAGAAATTGCCTGCAGGGCTCTGGATTTCTGGCTTCCCTAAAAACCTCAGAAAACCTGGCAGTTTCCTTAAAAACTAGGGCTACGGGAGGAACCAGCTGAGCTAAGAGCAGTTCCAAACATCTTAGAAGAGCTGCGGCTCGCCACAGGCCCCATTTGGTCTCTGTCTCCCTTTTCTTACCTGTTTGGCCCCATGTAACCCTTTGGTCTAGAGCTGTGCTGTCCAACACTGTAGCCACACACCACTTGGGCTCCCGAGGCCAAGAAATGGAGCTAGTCTGAACCGAGATGTGTTGCCAAGAATAACATACACACCAGACCTCAACAACATTAGAAAAAAATGGGAAAATATCCTATTGAGATTTTTATATTAATTACATGTTGAAATGATAACATTTTGGAGGTGCTGGGTTAAAGAAAATGGAAACTTAGATTGACATATATCGCTTACGTCAGATTTCTATTGGATGGTGCTGCGATAGGACCCATTCCAATTTAGAACATCCTGGGAACTTTTCTCGCCATAGGGAATTACCACTTGAATTGTGTCATATTAACTTTTTCTTACAATGCATAACTGTGTATTCCATTGATTAAGCAAGAAAACAATCCGAAGGGGGAAATAACTGATGATTTATATGAACTGTAGCTCACATAAGAAATCTGAAATCATGGACCTTATATTATTTTAAAACACATTTTATTCCTCTCCAGTAGATGCACTAAAATAACATATTTAACCATAGCTCTGAGACTTTATTACTACTCCAATATTTAACTCCTATTTTCATTCACCTAAGGTACTTAGAAAGTTACAAGGTGAATTGTTCACGTTTGTTTGTCACTTAATGCACTTTATTTTTATTTTTTTAAATGTTTATTTACTTTTGAGAGAGAGAGAGAGCAGGGGAGGGGCAGGAGAGAGAGAATCCCAAGTAGGCTCCACACTGTCAGCACAGAGCCTGACACGGGGCTCAGTCATATGAACTGAGAGATCATGACCTGAGCGGAAATCAAGAAATGGCCACTTAACCGACTGAGCCACCCAGGCGCCCTATCATTTAATGCACTTTAAAATGAAATCTAATGTATTCCCATAAACCCTTTCCACAACTATCTGCAAAAAGCTTAAACAATGCTAGCATTCTTAGCATTTCATAGGGGCCATTAGCCTATGATTTTATTGGATAAATTAGTTTTTTAAAATCTTCTAACTTACTCAATTAAATAAATGAGTGACTTAAATTAATTTCCAGCAGGCGTGGAACAAAGGACTCTAAGCCAAGGCCAAGGGAATTATTCTATTTTTTTTTCCCCACAAAGACAACCACTTAAATTACTATTATTTTCTTAGCAAATAAGCTGTATTAATATTAAAAGAGATTCTAATTTTAGATGGGTAGAATGCACAGATACTAAGTTGAAACATATGTTTCCAGATGACATGCACTTAGCACTCAAAGAAAAAAGAAGGACCAAGGAAGTTTTGGATCCATGTAGGTACAATTGAACGAGGAAAACACAACTCTAAAGCAAAGCTGTATTTTGGACTGCACTTTCCAGTCTGCATATTTACATGGATGTAATTCGTCTGGTAACCGTACAGTCTCCCACTCTTCTTTACCAAGGTAACTAGTAGAGAAACTTCTGTCCAACTTCTGTGGACCACTATAGAATTTATCTTTTTTTGTCTCCTTTTTTGTTCTCTCTCTTTTCTTTCTATAAATGATTTTTTTTAATAACATATTGTCAAAAAAATAATATATGGTCAAATTGGTTTCCATACAAAACCCAGTGTTCATCCCGACAAGTGCCCTTCTCCATGCTCATCACCCACTTTCCCCTCTCCCCCAACCCCCATCAACCCTCAGTTTGTTCTCAGTATCCAAGAGTCTCTTATGGTTTGCCTTCCTCCCTCTCTGTAACTTTTTTCCCCCTTCCCCTCCCCCATGGTCTTTGTTAAGTTTCTCAAGATCCACATATGAGTGAAAACATAAGGTATCTGTCTTTCTCTGACTGACTCATTTCACGTAGCATAATACCCTCCAGTTCCGTCCATGTTGCTGCAAATGGCCAGATTTCTTTCTTTCTCATTGCCAAGTAGTATTCCATTGTATATATAAACCACATCTTCTTTATCCACTTGTCAGTTGATGGGCATTTAGGCTCTTTCCACAATTTGGCTATTGTTGAAAGCACTGCTATAAACATTGGGGGCACAAGTGCCCCTATGCATCAGCACTCCTGTATCCCTTGGGTAAATTCCTAGCAGTGCTATTGCTGGGTCATAGGGTAGGTCTATTTTTAAGTTTTTGAGGAACCTCCATACTGTTTCCCAGAGTGGATTTCTACACTCAATGCAGGTCTGAGTTTCGAGCAAGCACATGACAAAATAGTTGATTCCCAGCATGCACACCAGTACCTCATTCCACACTGCATGTGAAGCTCTCATTGGAGCTGTTTCTATTTGGGTCATGGGACACGAAAGGACATGCTTTAGAAAATGGGTAAGAGGACAGATGAAGTTAGGAGACAGAGCCAATGAGGCCTGTTAGCAGGAGTCTCATCCAGAAGCGAGAGAGAAAATACAACACATTAGCTTTTCACAGGCTTGGGGAAATCTTGGAAATCCTAACACTCCACCACTCTTCCAAGATAAAAATACGTAATAAAAATGGTGTGGTAGGGCATAGATTACTAATGAGTCCCCAGACACTTCTGAAAATGCTTCAACTTTTCCTCTTCTTGAGTTATTTTTTTTTTCTAAAACATCGATGCTAAAGTGTAAGTAATCATGTCAGTGTAGCTTCTGTCTCTGCTTAATCGCCTGTTTATTTCATTCATGACATTTCATAGAGGCAGTCAGTTTTCAGTTTCCCCCATAGGTTAAAGGAAGGCTTTAAAGGGATCACAACTAACACAACAGTCATGATGAAAACAGCAAGGCTGCCTTGCACATGCCAGGAAGTATGCTAAGCATTCCCGTGCACTTGAGTGAGGATGATGTTTATGTCTCACTAAACGGGAAAGAGAGAAATACTTTAGACACCTCTAAGAACCCAAAAGCCCACTGAATTTGAAGCTGAGAAGGATGCATCACAGTTCTGTATATGAAGAACCAACTCTTTTCTGAAACAGGAGGCTGAGAGCATCAACACAGGAAAACCTTTTCTCTTGGCTTTTAAAATAAGATATATTCATAGCTGCTTCCTCTCACCTGACAGTCAGAAGAGTCTGAGGATTTCTACCTGAAAATTCCATCTGGTTTTTCATTTTTGCCAGCATCAGTTCAACATCTGAGAACATTTTCAGAGTTTAGGCCAGTAGGAGCCTTTGAGGGCAATACTATTAGGAAGTGGCTGGCCTCTATTAATTCTGTCCTATAGGGAATCCTGACTTTAAGTAGTAAGTTCACGAACACACAAAATTAGGTAGAGCAAAACAGCACCAATTAGACTAGTTGGGAGTATGCACGGGGTCCAAAAGAGTGTAAGTTACTAGGAAATGAATATTTCAAACGTATACACCGAGTCTCTGCCAGTCTAGGAGAGAGCTAGCACCCTGAAGCCTAGAGAACTGCTCTAGGGCCCAGATAAGCAGGATTGGTAAACATGATAATAAGCATATTGCTTGTAAGAATAATGTTTAGCATACTGTTAAGCACGCATCATTGCTCAATAAATACCTATCGAATGAAAGAATGAATGAAGGGACTTAGAAAGAGGCTTCATACTCAGAAAAGCACAAGACCTGAGTTCACATCCTGAGTCCACTGCCTTGGATATACAACTTTGGTCAGTCAATTAAACCTTAAGCCTCAAAATGTAGATATCTATCTCAGAGGTTAAGTTAGGTTTTTTTCTGACACTTAGCACTTAGAGTCACTTATGATGGTGCTCTTTGCAAGGCCCATCTTGTCCATATCACTTATTTCTACTTTTATTATAAATACAGAAATTGAATGCTTATGCCAAGGTTTCACTTAAAACAATCAACTCCAAACTGTGCATGAGTTATTGGGATTTGACTGCATTAATAATATTAGTAATAACCCAAAGGTTAATTTTATTATCTAAGTCACTTAATATTTTTCCTTCTAAAATATTTAGTCATGTATAAAGCGATATTTAGAAATAACTCATTGCATCCAAACTATGTATCTTTTACACTCCTACCATATTATAATTAGATATTAGACCATATATATACTTGTAACTTGGAAGCAAATCTCTAGGCTTTCCTGGTGAACAGGTACAGATTCAGAAAGAGCTATTACAATATCAAAGATAAACTCTGATGCACATGAATAATGGAGCTTCAGAGGATATGTTCCCACTAGGCATAGGGGTTATTCTCATCAAATAAATTTCAATTCCATGATAATTTGAAAATTCCAGATTTAGTTCAGAACACCTCAAACTTGAGCCATGGGCTCCTAAAGAAATTACATCCCAAAGTTAGACTTAATTTCAGGATAGCGGCTTGGTCCTGGGTGGGGTTCTGTGATAATTTCTACTCCCTAAGGCTCATAGACCTGAGGCAAACAATTAGTTTAACATACAAAAAAAAAAAAATAAATAAATAAATAAATAAATCACCAGGAAAGCATCCCATTGCCTTTACTTTTCTAAAAGAAAAGTTGTGAAAGAAAAATTAAAAATATATTTTAATAAGTAAAGCTCAGGCATTATCTACCCAGAACCGATTCTCATCAAATGTAGCTATATGAGCCTGGGGACATTTACAACTTCCATGTTCATCAGAAATGTACTTGAAAAGCAGGGAAACTATTTGAGATGATTTTTCGCCATTGGTGATATATCTTTAAATATAAGTGCACATACATATATGTGCATGCATACATCCATCTATAGAATACATACACACATATGCACTCATACATGCACTTGCTCTCTCTCTCTCTCTCTCTCTCTCTCTCTATATATATATATATATATACATATTACATACATATATTTGGAAGGGCTAACATATATATGTATGTATACACTTACGATCTATGATATATATATATATATATATATATATATATATATATATAGGCACATATATATCACAATCTTTTCTAAAAAGATACATTGAAATATTGTGAATACACATGAATAGGTCTCTTCATGGGCTGGGAGCATCATGTTTCAGTGGTAGCTATCATCACATCAGGATCCCAGATTCCTCTTCCATTCTGATCTACCTTCGAGGGTAATGATAGTGTTCTTTATCTGACTTAGCTTCAAGTTTCCACCACATCTCAGCTCCATTTGTTATTCAATCTGCAGTCAGCTAAACTACACTTAAGCTAAGGGTGTGGGTATATTTGGAAATACGTCCAAGCATCAATCATGGTCATGATGTGACACATTATACTTTGAAAACTGTGTCTTTAGCCATCCATATCCATGCTTTATTTAGCACAGAGACCTCAGTGCAAATAAATTATCAAACAGAATTTGGATACTCATAATAAATCGAACAACTGTTAAAATGAATTTAAGAAAACACTTATCAAGAAACTTAAAACAAATGGCTGGTCTTACACAAATGTGTCTCAGATACACCAGCATTAATTAACTGCATGACTTGGCCTTGTCAACATAGGCGTGTGTAGCGTTGGTTGACCTTTCACTTGAAATCCAGAGTTTTGTTTAATCCTTTGAGCAGTGGATCAAAAGCTATGCCTTAGATGAAGTAATGACTGAAAACTATTTAAAAATAGTCAGGGTTGATTCCCAAAATAGGAATTTTCCATTTGTCTGGCAACAAAAGGTCCCTGTAGATTCCCTATACTGGCAAAGGAAAAATGAGTCTATTGCAGAGTTAAAATTTCAACGGGGCTTTCATTCTGCCAACATCCTGGATTTTTCGAGTATGCCATTAAAGTAGAAATTTTTTAAACTGACACAACAATTTATTTGTGAAGTAAAAGGAAAAAAGAAAACATTCTCATTCGAATCCCAAGGATTAAACCATAACCAGTTGGCTGTCATTTAATATACTTTAAATTCTGTTAATGAGAAGTAACCCAGGCTGAAAGTCTCAAAAGTGAACTAGAAGGTACAGATTCCCATTCTTGCTCTGTTGTCTACTGCACACACATATACGCCTACCGCTACGGTTTCGACCTGGACAGATGATGAACGTTGCAAAATCACGGCTGCCCTGACATATCTCAGAGGATACAGAGTCATTAAACAGAAACACAAGAAAGTGCGGGAATATGTTTTACTATCTTTCAGGTTATCAATTATGAATGTCACTTTCTCCAGGTAATTTTCATAAAAGCGTCTTTAATGACCCAAATTGTTATTCCTGTCTAATGTTCTCTTTTCAAAATTCCCCTTTAACAGAAACCTCTGGCACACTATGTGATAATCATTAATTTTTTTCCCCTGGTGCTTTACTTAATTTTTAAATAAAATTTTTTTCTTTATCTTTTTTTTTGGTCTTAATTAAAGTCAGTATTTGGCTTCTTATGAACAATGCTAACTTCCTCTATTTTCCCTTTATCCTCGTCCAACTCAGGGTAGATTTTTCTAACTGAGACTTCCCTCATCCTTGACTCTGTCTCCTCCATTAAGAATTTTCTTAATGACACGGCCCTTCCCAGGATTTCCTGATAATCTTTCCAACTGCAGTTTCATGACAGGTCACATACAAGGTCAAACTCATTAGAAAGCTCACATTTCAGGTCCCCCAAATAATTCAATGTTCTAGAGCTCAAATGGAGTACCAGGATCCACCCTGGTAGATATCCTATGAAAGAACTAAAGTACGAATTAACGGGACCCACCACAAAATATCCTACCTGGAATGCAGACAGAGCATCCGCTTGAAAAACTTCTTGGGGAACTCCAGGTTGTAGGACGGCAGTGAACGCTAACAGACCTTTCAAGTTTCCTTGCAAGTTTAGTGTAGACATAGCCCAAAAGACTTTGGTTTTTCTCCTGTGTGCTAATTTCTAAAAAACAGCTTCCACCGTTACTTTCCTGCCCACGCCTTTTATTGATAACCCGTACTCAAATTCTGTCACCCAGTCTATATCCGTGGGTCCCGAATCCGACTGTCCACCGCATCTCTCCATACTGTGGAATCTTAACTGTCTGTTATCTCTGCGGCATCTTCTGAGTGGCAGCTCATCAGCAATTCAAATGTAACTTGACCAAGACTGTTGTCTAAAACTTCGCAGGACGTTCGCTGTGGTGCCGCTCAGTCTTGTCATCTGACTCTCATCTTCTAACATCTTTTTCTAACTTCACTTTCATTGATTTGCCCCTCTGGCCACAGAGCCTCCTGTTCAGTCTCACTGAAGGTGTGTTTTCATGGAAGACTCAACAACATTCTTAATTAATGTGCCATTCTTTTTGAAGCTAGACGAAAGAGAGGGGATCCTACTTTTCTGAGCCTTCAAGGTTGTGTTAGCACCCGAGCGGTACAGAGTCAGTGCAATGCCTTGTTCAACTGGCAGGCTGAAATGACTTTTCTATTCTTTGGTTTATTATGTGTGTTACTGTCTAATTGCACTGAACAGGAGGGGAAAGCACTTGACCCTCAGTAGGATCAAGGCAATTTGTGCCTCACAATTTTCATTTGATATTTATAAGTATAACTGAAGCTCATTAAGCCATATTCTACTGCACAACGCAACTTGATTTTTCCCCAGTTTTACTGAGATATAATTGGCATATAACATTGTATAAGTTTAAGGCATACAACATAATGATTTGACATATGTATATATTGGGAAATGATCACCACAATAAGTTAGTTAACATCTATCACCCCACACAGTTACACATTTTTCCCCCTGTGATGAGTCCTTTTAAGATCGACTCTCTTTGCAACTTTCAAACACATAACAACATAGTATTGTTAACTATAGTCACTATGCTATGCTCTACATCCCCAAGACTTCATGTATCTTATAACTGGAAGTCTGTACCTTTTGGCCACCTTCGCCCATTTCCCCCACCCGGTACAATGCAACTTTAAACAGATACTGTTTAAAGCTCTTGGCTAATATATTCCAAAGAAGGTAGCACACACAGAGCTGGGTAAACCCAGGGCTCTCACATCTCAAGCAGCAGCTAGGCAGAAGCAAAATAGGCAGAATATATACAAACTTTGGAAATTATGGCCTTTAATGATTCAAAATATGGGTATCCTGGTTGAAATTGGAAGATAAGTCTTAAGAAGACAATATGACATTCCATGGAAGTTTTTAGGAAGGAATGGAACAGGTTTGTGTGTGTGTGTGTGTGTGTGTGTGTGTGTGAACTAGATCAAGAGTGGGTTGACAATCTAAAAAAAAAAAAAAAGTATATTACAAACTGATAGAAATCTGATTCTTACTTCCTGAGTGGTGAATTCAGTTTGAACTTGTTATAAAAACTGGATTCACTTTATAGTCTATTCTTTACATCCTTTAAGTGTGGCAAGGATCTTAGAACATATGTATTCCATTCCTCTTGTTTTACCAGCAAGGAAACAGAAACACACTGGGCAACCTTGTCTCCAGGACCACCGGGCCTGCATAGGAGCAGTAGTGGGGTCAGGACTCAGGGCTTCTGCCTCACCAATGTGGCTTCCGTGGCCAGACCTGTCCATATTCCGATCACCATCTCCTTTTTTATATCTCAAGTATGACACTTCTGTTCTCTCTTTCCATTCTAGGTTTGAATCTGTCTTTGAATCCCTAGATTTCGGGTGGGGGGAGGTTTCTTGTTTGTTTGTTTGTTTTTTTGTTTTGTTTTTAGATTTGATAACTTCTCCTGATCCATGAAAAAGGTATCTGGGTGTATACAGATACCTGGTGCAGCTTGGAAGAACAATTTGCTGTCTTTTAGTTTATTTTTAAACCATGCTTGGGGGCGCCTGGGTGGCTCAGTCGGTTAAGCGTCCGACTTCGGCTCAGGTCATGATCTCGCGGTCCGTGAGTTCGAGCCCTGCATCGGGCTCTGTGCTGACAGCTCAGAGCCTGGAGCCTGTTTCAGATTCTGTGTCTCCCTCTCTCTCTCTACCCCTCCCCCGTTCGTGCTCTGTCTCTCTCTGTCTCAAAAATAAATAAACGTTAAAAAAAAAATGTTATACCATGCTTGCATTGAGGGTTCCACAGACTAGGGGGTGTTGTTGTTGTCATCGTTTAATCTCTTGTTACTCCCTCCCCCTCCCCTTTGCTATTATTATCACCGGGCACAGAATGGTCACCTAGCTTCCCCCTTCTTCAACCCTCATGCGACTGCGGAGCTGCCAGTGGTGTCTTCGTCTCTAATACATCAGCTTCCATTTCACTTAGTCACGGGAATCCTCTATCATAATGTTCCCCCTTTTGCATCAAATTGACTTTCTCATTTTCAGTTTCAAGGTTTTCATTTATTCTTCACTTGAGTCATCTGTTATTTGACCCAAAGTCACACTCATTCTCAAAGCTTCTCTCCCTATTCCCTTCCATTGTTAACTTTCTGTGGTTATATTGGGTTATGTGGGGTTATATTGGGATCAGGTAGGAGTTTACCTTTCACTTGCTTGCTTCGGCACCTGTCACCTATTTTATGTACGATAAACACATTCTCAATCTCAGCAGACAGAGACAGAACTTCTAAGCCACCCTTATAGGAACATAAATTGTGTCAGTGTGGGTCTGCTGATGGCTGAGACAGGACCTCAGCTCAGATGGGGCCGTGTGTGGACAGGACGGGGTTAGATGTGACTACATGGGCAGCTCCCTGGTTTACGTTCCCACTGTGCCATCTTGATGTGTAAACCAGCCCCTGGGTGCTACGTCCCATATGCAGAAGGTCCTTGGCTAATATGTTTTGCAGTTCACTGTGGTAACATGATAATGTGGGGGTCTCTAATAGCACCTCCCTACCCCAGCATAACTGACAACTCCCTTCTTTGAGCCACCACTGAACTGTATGCAATTGTATTAGCGTTCTAATACTTGCAACCATATCTGTTTCACTATCTGACCCTGAGCTCCTCAAGTGTCTGATTTATATTTCGATCCTCATTGCTGGGGTTTACCAAGTCATTAACAAATGAGACTTCTACTTCCTTGAAAGGCTTCTTTACTCTCAATATCCATTTTGTAATATTGATGTTACTAGTAAATACACAGGGTGACAAGTTAGGGAAATCAGAACTGTCTGGGGCTTACATGTTTGGGGGTGAAATGTACTTTAGACAATTTGTGCCACATATCCAGGATGGTTCGAGAATGTCTGAAGCATTTTGCAAGTGTAGTAGCTGGCTTGAGAAGGGGTGGTTAAGAAGTGTACGAAATAGAACAGTAATTCCCCTTTATACCTCTGATAGGAAGGCCAATCCACCTTAGATATATGGCTCAGCAGTGAGAAAACCGCCCCTCCACCCAGAGCCGTGTGTGATCAGTTACATCTGCATGATGACTAGAGCCCTTCAACAGCTTCGCTGAGGCTGAACACCCGGAGAGGAGAAAAGTGAGACCGTGAGGCGGTAAATAAGGAAAAGGCCAGGAATTAGGCTGCTTGGTGGAGGAGAAAATCCAAAGTCAGTGTCAACATCTGGACTTCATGTCAACTGTAGCCAAATAGCACTTATTTAAGAAAAGTTAGTGCCACCCTCACTGCTCATCCCCACTCACCCTCCCCCATCACCAAATTGGCACTTAGCTTTTCTGCATCGCTGACTTTTATTTACTTTCCTAGGAATTTGATCTGCCCAACCATACTCTTCAGAAACTGGAGGTTGCCTTTTTTATCCCTAGCTCAGTATTTGATCTTCTAGGTGCACAGTGAATGCCTGTTGCATGAATGCAAGTTGAGTATGTGGCACAGCAACAGCAAGCACTTAGAGAGTACTTCCCAACTTGTCAGATTCACAGAGAGTAACTCGTTTTACCTTCCTTAAAAAATATATATATTTTAAAATTTTTCATTTATTTATTTTTCAGAGACAGAGCACAAGTGGGGAGGGGCAGAGAGAGAAGGAGACAGAATCCAAAGCAGGCTCCAGGCTCTGAGCTGTCAGCACAGAGAGGGACGCTGGCCTCAAACTCACAAACTGTGAGATCATGACCTGAGCCGAAGTCGGATGCTTAACCGGCTGAGCCACCCAGGCACCCCTACTCTTTCTTAACATAGACTCTGTTATCTCCTCCATTTTATGGATGAGAAAAGTGATAATCAACAGGTTAAAGAACCATCTCTAGGTCACATAACCCATGGAGTCTGGCTCCAGAGTGTGTGTTCCTATGTTGCTTCTCTGTTCTGTATATTTAAACAGAATTTTTTTAATGTTTTTTAATTTATTTTTGAAGGAGAGCAAGAGACTGAGCATGAGTGGGGGAGGAGCAGAGAGAGAGGGAGACACAGAATCCGAAGCAGGCTCCAGGCTCTATGCTGTCAGCACAGAGCCCGACATGGGGCTCGAACTCACGAACCACGAGATCATGACCTGAGCCAAAGTTGGACGCTCAACCGACTGAGCCACCCAGCCGCCCCATCTGCTCTGTATATTTTAAGTAGAAATAATCAATGTGCCACTGTGGATGGTGAAGAAAAATACTCAAAACTAAAAGTAACAGGGCTTTATAGAATTTCTGTGACAACATATGAAAAAGAAATTTGGTGATAGCCTTGAAATACTCTCATTGTTTTCTCTACTGCTTGGAAGAACATGTAGATTTGTTCTGTTCATGCTTTTACTAGATCTTATTTTATTTTTTTAGCATCAGGACTGTAAATTTTGAAATGCTATCTAAAATGCTTAAATGTTTAAATTATTTGCATTATCGTCATTGCTATCCATATATCATAATGGTATCTACAACAAAGATAGTTATAAATATAGCTTTGAAATATTTCAAGATACCTAAATTAATAGTGTAAAATATTAAGCAGTTTACACCTAATATCATGATTAGAGGATCATATAAGCATATCCATTTCTTGTGTCTGAATACAGCCACCTTAAATTCATTTATTTCCCTAGAGAAGTTATTTTTCCTAAGCATAAAGAAATAAATTCTCATGTATCACTATATTTAAAATGTAATTGAAAAAATATTTCCATATTTCAAAAAATATTATATAAAGTCATGACTCTTGAGCTCCTTTGACCAAGACCCATAGTTAGAAATTAATATTATTATATTGCAATCTAGTACCAACTTGGTATACACATACTTTCATGTATATGAAAGTTTTCTTTTGCAAAATATTTAACCTTGGAATACAAGATGCCCTTTGATATTACTAGTCTATCCCATTTAATATTTGAAAATAGCTGGCTCTGAATCACTAAATTGATTTTCCAAACCCCTGATACATCATTAATGATTCATGATCTGCAGTTTTTTAAGACTAAGTAAGTGGACTCTGGAGTTTACAACTTTCTCTGTTAGATCCTGGTAATGGCAGGTTACTTAGAGAGGAGTCTGGCCATAAGGAGGCCCACAGAAAACTGTCACGTTGGGCAGCCAAGAAAGGCACCAAGTCATTGTGGGATACACTTATCCCATTTTCTCAGGATAGTGGCCTCCTGATTAATTACTTTGCAAATTACTCATTAAAACTTGGCTTCACAAAGTTAGCCCTTGGTCCAGTTTATTGCTGCCAGATTTCCTGTTTACACTGAACTCAATGTGTTAGGTTATTGTCGCCACTGAAAAAATACTTTAGACAAGGAAAAAAGGTGAATCAAAGCAAGAAGTCAGATTCCTAGCATCATTCTGGGTACACTCTGGCAAAGAATTAGTGAACACAAAATGACTACAGGGGATATCTAGCAGCCTACTGAAGAAACTGACAAAGTAATTCTGTAGCAGATGGACCAGAAAGTTTAATATAGTTATTAGTCTGTGCCGCGTTCTCCTGGCATTGACATGCACTGGCAGTCACTGGTAACTTGAAATTTCTCTTAGAGAGGTTTCAGGATGAACATTTTCTATATTCCTAAATTAAGAGTTAGGATAAAGCATTCTTGCAAGTACACTGATATACATTTTCTCATTGCATAAACATATTTCTGCTGCAAGTCATGTGGTTATAGATACCTGCTTCGATTTAATTGACTACCACACTCGCACATTTATTTTCTTAATTTTGAAGTTAATAAAAGCTACAATCAAAAAACCAACTCTTAGTTTAAAATTTTTTTTCTATTGTTTTTCTATTTTCTATTTAATTTCTTTTTGTCCTAATCTTAAAAATTTTTTTTTTTAACGTTTATTTATTTTTGAGACAGAGAGAGACAGAGCATGAACGGGGGAGGGGCAGAGAGAGAGGGAGACACAGAATCGGAAGCAGGCTCCAGGCTCCGAGCCATCAGCCCAGAGCCCGACGCGGGGCTCGAACTCACGGACCGTGAGATCGTGACCCGAGCTGAAGTCGGACGTTAACCGACTGAGCCACCCAGGCGCCCCATCTTTTTGTCCTAATCTTAATTATTCCTTCCTTTTGCTAATTTTGGGCTTAGTTTGTTCTACTTTTTCTAGCTCCTTAAGGTTTAAATTTAGGTTGTTCTATTTGAGATTTTTCTTCTTTTTTTTAAGGTAAGAATTTATGGCAATGAACTTCCTCCTTAGTTCTGTTTTACTGTATTTTACATTCGTCTTAAGGTATTTTCTAATATCCTTTTTGATTTTTTCTTTGTCAATGGTTCTTCAAAAGTGTGCTGTTTAGTTTTTACATATTTGTGAGTTTTCCAGTTAGTTTTCTGAAGAGATAAACAAAATTGATAAACTCTTAGTTAGACTAACTGAAAAAAACTCAAAATCAGAAATGCAGAAGGAGTCATTACGACTGGAGCCATAGAAGTGAAGAAGATCATAAGAGAGTACTGTGAATAATTACATACCAACAACTAGATAACCTAGAAGAAATGGGTAAATTCCTAGAAATATACGACCTTCCAAGGCTAAATCATAAAGAAATTAAAAAGTCCGAACAGACTTATAATTAGTATAGTGACTGAATCAGTAATCAAAATTTCCCAATAAATAAAAGCCCAGGATTAGATGGCTTCACTGGTTAATAAAACCAAACATTTAAAAACGAATTAATGCCATTCTTTCTCAAGCTCTTCCAAAAATGGAATAGGAGAGAATACTTCTAAACTCATGTTATAAGGCCAACATTACCCTGATACTAAAGCCAAACCCCACAAGAAAAGAAAACTACATCAATATCTCTGGTGAATATAAATACAAAATACAAACAAACAAACAAACAAAAACAAAACAAAACTCAATAAAACATTAGCAAACTAGTGTTTGCTAAAAGCATATTAGAAGGATCACACCACAACCAAGTGATTTATCTCTATGATGGAAGGATTGTTCAACATACGAAAATCAATGTGATACACCACAATAACAGAATAAAAGATAAAGATCACATTATCCTTTCAATAAATGCAAAAAAAAGAAAAAGACAAAATTCAGTATTTCCTCATGATACACATTCTCAACAAACCAGGAGTCAGAGGAAAATATTTCAGCATATAAAAACCATATATAAAAGGCCCACAGCTAACATCATACTTAAAGGTGAAAATTAAAAGCTTCTGCTCTAAGATCAGAAACAAGATATGGATACCCATCCTTGCAACTTCTAGTCAATAAGCTACTGGATATCCTAGTCCAAGCAATTAGACAAGAAAAAGAAAGAAAAGGAATCCAAATCGGAAAAGAAGTAAAATTGTTCCTGTTTGCAGATAACATGATCTTATATAGAGAAAACCATAAGGACTACATAAGAAAGCCTTTAGAATACATAAACAAATTTAGTAAAACTGCAAGATACAAAAATAAGTTGCATTTCAGAATACTTACAATAAACTATCTAAAAAGAAAATTAGGGCAACAATCCATTTAAGATAGCACCAAAAAGAATAAAATACTTAATAATAAACCTGAGAACTATGAAACACTGATGAAAGAAACTAAAGAAGACACAACAAATAGAAAGACATCCACGTTCATGGGTTGAAATAGTGTTAAATAGTGTTAAAATGTCCATACTATATCCAAAGTGATCAACAGACTCAATGCAATCACAGTGGCATTTTTTTGAAGAAACAAAACAAAGATTCTACAATTCTATAAAGATACAAAAGAATAAGAATAGTCAAATCAATATTGAGAAAGAACAAAGTGAGGGCATCATACTTCTTGATTTCAAAATATATTACAAAGCTATAGGAATCAAAACAGAATGGCGCTGACATACAGACATATATAGACCAAAGGAACAGAATAGAGAGCTCAGAAATAAATCCATGCACATGGCTGACTGATGTTCAGTAAGTGTGTCAAGAATACACAAAGGGGAAAAATAGTTACTTCAACCAATAAATAGTGTTGAGAAAACTGGTTATCTACATGTAAAAGAAAGGAATTGTGCCCTTATCTTACACTATACATAAATATCAACTCAAAATTGATTAAAGACTTAACTATAAGACCTGAAACTGGGGCGCCTGGGTGGCTCAGTTGGTTGGGCATCTGACTTCGGCCCAGGTCATGATCTCACGGTTCATGGGTTCGAGCCCCGCGTCAGGCTCTGTGCTGACAGCTCAGAACCTGGAGCCTGCTTCGGATTCTATGTCTCCCTCTCTCTATGCCCCTTCCCTACTCACACTCTGTCACTGTCTGTCTCTCAAAAATAAATAAACATTGGAAAAAAAAAAAAAAAAAGACCTGAAACTATAAAACTCCTAAAAGAACACACTGGAAAACACTTCATGACATTGATCTTGGCAACAATTTTATGGATATGACACCAAAAGCACAGGCAACAAGAACAAAAACAAGTGAAACTATATAAAAATAAAAAGCTTTTTCACAGCAAAGGAAACAATTAGAATACAAAGGCAACCTACAAAATGGGAGAAAATATTTGCAAACCACACTTCTGATTATGGATTAATCTCCGAAATACTAAGGAACTCCTCCAATTCTTCAAAAATGGACTAAGGACTTGAATAGGCACTTCTCCAAAGAAGACATACAAAGAGTTAACAGGTATATGAGAAAATGTCCAATGCCACTAATCATCAGGGAAATACAAATCAGAACCACAACCTGTCAGGATACCTATTGTCAAAAAACCCAAAACCAAACCAAACCAAAACAAAACAGGAGACAACAAGTGTGGGCAGGGATGTGGAGAAACTGGAATCCTTGCTTCCTGTTGGTGGGAATGCAAAATGATGTGACTGCTATAAAAAAACAGCATATAATTTCGTTAAAAAAGTAAAAGTAAAACTACCAAATCACCCAGTAATCTTATCTTGGGGCATTTTCCTAAATAACCGAAATGAGGATCTTGAAGGGATATTAGCACTCTCATGTTTGGTGCAGTAGCCAAATATGGGAACAATTTAAGTGTCCATCGACGGAGAAATGAATAAAGAAAACATGATGTATACATACAATGGAATACTATTCACCTTATAAAAAAAGGACACTCTGCAATATGTGATAACATGGATGAACCTGGAGGACACTATGTTAAAAGAAATCAGCCAATCACAGAAGGACACACACCGCACGATTCCACTTATATGAGGTATCTAAAATAGTCAAATTCATAGCATCGAAGCCTGGGGTGGTATTTGCCAGTGGCTGGGGGAGGAAGAAATGGGAAGCAATCACCATAAAGTTTCAGTTAAGGAAGATAAATAAGTTCTAGCCATCCTCCATACAACATTGTACCTATAATCAACAATACACTTAAAATTAAGTACACTTAAATTTTTGTGATAAAGGTAGATCTTGTGTAAGTGCTCTCATCACAAATAAATAACTAAAGCAAGCTGCAGTGAGCACAATTTTTTTGCCAGGAAGGATGACATGAAAATCAGCTAGTTTCTCTCCCTTCCCCACACTCCTTGTAGGACGATTATAGGCCAAACTTTTAGCTTATCATATAATTGTTTCTTTGTAAAGAGGTTACTTGGCCTCACGTCATATAAAGTGCAGCTTCTTAGCTTATGCCAAGCAGCCTTTTCTAAACTAACAAAAGATCAAGTACATAATTTAGGGTAGTTCAGGGATGTCTACCTTATCGCCATGCACTGCAGCTATTAAACCCACAAATTAGTACTAAGAGGCACCAAGCTCTTCTAGTCTTGCCATCAAATTAATATGTATCTAACCCACAGGGAAGCTTGACCTTCTTTATGTCTAACAAAGTCAGCCTTATGTAAGTCCGTTTCCTCTTGATTGGTTCTGTAATAACAGGAAAACAACTTTGAACCTCACACAATTGAGTACTTAATTTTATAGTTTGTTCATTAATGGTTTCTCATATGTTTATTTCTTCTCTTCAATGGCCTGTGTTATTCAAATGCCGGAGCTCTGTCTTGTATTTTTCTTGTATCACCTCCTGCCTCTCTTAGGCAATGGTACCCACCTGATACCTGTGGTCTGACCAGCTGATTTCTGGGCTTATCTGGTGTGTGTCAGTGGAGAGGTGAGTAGAATCTTAGATGGGAGCAGGTTCTGAGAGTGTGGGCTGTGAGGTCCGGGGAACCTTACACTTCTAGAATGATGTATCAGCATAAAAGCTGTCTTTGATCCACTGTAAAGTCTTAGAAAGCAAGTGTCTGCATTATTGTAATGTCAAGTTCATGTACCAGGCCACAGAATGCTTGTGGGAAAGTGCCTAATGAAAATTATTTGAAAAAATATTATAAAGCTATGGGCTTTTTAAATTATTTTCAGTAAATGGTATGTTATTTTACACCAGTTAACTTCTAAATATCTTAGGATTTGATGTAGGTCTAAACAGAAAACCAATGTGTAATGCTTACGTCAGTTTTTGAGACACATTTTTTTGTACAGATGATCACACTGGGTGTCCTTTCAGACATTTAGGGTAGAAGTATTTACTTGTCATGAGTTCAAAATGCAACACGCTCCTATGGGCTGAAAAGTTACTATATAAATAATACAGGGAAGCCTTTCCTGTGCATATGTCTCCAAACACAATTAACTAGTATAAAAATAGATTATACCCCAAATGATAAACGTGGTGATTTAGTTTTATATTTTCTGACACTTATATATTTAAAGAAAATTTCCTCATTGAGCAAGAAGAAAATAAACCAAACAAATATAGTACATGTGGGGGTGGAGAAAATGAATCTGACATTTTTCCTAGTGCCTGGCTTTGACTATTATATTTCTAATTATAGAGCTATGGACAGGGCTGTTTTAGGCTGAAATGCAAAATGAGTGAGAAGAGATCATTTCCTGGGTAGAGCCAGATTATTTTCTAAAGTATCATTAATCTTCCTTTTTCTTTTTCCTATCAAGACATAAAACATGAATGCCTTTTATTTTAATGATACAAGTTTCCAGGTAATTGAATTAGAAATGCAGAAACATGGCCCGATGTTGACAAGCCAGCATGATCTGGCTGATTACAACATCTTCCTTAGGTAATTTTCAGAATCATTAAGAAACCACTTAAACGCACACACGCACACACATGCGCGCGCGCACACACACACACACACACACACACGCACGCACCCAAGTCATTCCCTGAGATTCATCTGCCCTCAATGCACATCTCATTAAGACATTATAATCAAAAGTCATATGCGATGAAATTATCATCCTCCACCAATAGGGTGGATAAAGTGAACTTAAGGTCCCCTAAGTGCCTTTCCCTGATCAACATGAATCACACTGGAGGAGTCATATAGCTCATGTTCTTGCTCTGACCTCTTGAGTTTTCACTTTATCTAAATGGCTTAGCTAGATCATCTAGGCTCCCACCTGGACCAGATAAACAGCATTGGGATGAGGCTCTAATTTTCAAACCTGAAGCCTCATGGTTTTACACTGAACCCCCAGAGAGAATACAGGCTGCCCTCCCAGGAAAAGCTGTTGTCTGACAATGGGTCCACAAGGTCATTCAGGTTCTCACATGTTAGAGGTTTCAACCAGATGTCTGAATGAACTTTCCTGGCTATGGGAGTTTTTCCTCCAGACCATCTATAATGTAGAAATCTATGTTGTTGTTTTCAATTTTTTCTTGGTACCCAGATCCCAGGGAACATAAAAGCATTCATGATAGTTCAGAGCCAACTTAAAAATGTTAGAGTCAGGGCTTCCCTATCCATCTTCCATTGCCATCTGAGGCTGAGAGATCAAACTGCCTGGTAAAACAGAGCTGAATTAGTTATGGGCTTCTGACTTTATTTTTATTAACAGGAGCCTAATACATGTTGGGC
Source organism: Neofelis nebulosa (assembly GCF_028018385.1). Classification (NCBI taxonomy): domain Eukaryota; kingdom Metazoa; phylum Chordata; class Mammalia; order Carnivora; family Felidae; genus Neofelis; species Neofelis nebulosa. The sequence goes on from NC_080782.1 coordinate 232,968,720, forward strand.
ACAGCTCTGGGCATTTAAAATATTCTCCTGCTTTCCCCTCACCAACAAACTGTGAAGTAGGCATTAGAATCCTCATTTTACAGATGAAAAAACTAAGCACCTGCTATGTGCCGGGTCCTGGTCCAGGGGCTGGGGTTGAGATTAGTTACCACGCATAGGAGCAATGGCTTGTTGTCTGACTAAGGTTATATTGCCCAGAAGAAGGTTAGTAGCATGATCTCCTACCTCTTTGTTGCTGTTCACTAACCTCCTAAATCGGAAGGTCAAACTCTAGAGAAAGGTAGACAATCAAGAGCGAAATCTAGATTTGTCTATAGTGCTATCTATCCATATTGCACAACTGTCTTCAGAGTCAACCCTCTAATCAAACGCTCATGCTGGTGACCACTGTTTGGAGCCTCTGCCTCTTCTCCCCCACTGGAAAGAGATTTCACACAGTCAACCCGAGAGCAGATTCACTGAGAAGTGAGGGAGGCAGGTAGGTGTGTTATTTTGGTAAACATCAGGGAAAGTGAACTTAGGCAGTACTGGTACCTCTTCCTGTTGGAATAAAATAGGCTGAGAAATAATAGGTAAAATAGAATAAATAAAACAGGAAAACAAAAATGGTGTTCCACAAACACACTGAAGATCTAACGAGCGATTTATAACTATGCTATGAGCTTCGTTTGTAGAGAAAAGCAACTAAATAGTTCTGGTGAAGAATGGTTTGGGGACCTCCATTACCTGGTTTTACACACGCAGAATAATCAGCTTTGTTGATCACCTGCCATATCTCCAGGGGACTGGCAACTGGTGGAAAACAAAGCCTGTAAACAACTCTAGTGTGGAAGTGAAAACAAAGCAAAACAAAACGACCTTAAATGGTGCTCCAGGACAAAAGGAGAAGCCTCTATAGTGACCAGACTCTTCGATTTGACTGAAATATATTTTTATTTCATTACATAGCATCTCATTATACGACTCACAGCCACTGTCACCGAACTGTATAGAAGTTTTAAGCAAGCAAACTGTAGAGGTTTATTTGGTTTACAGGCTAAAACGTATCTATTTATAATGCTGAAGAAAGCACTGTGAAAAAGATAAATGTTGGGAGGTGTACTGAATAATGGTGGCATTGTCTCCATTCCACAAAAGAATTAATGAATTGAAAATAAATAAAAATTACGTTTTTGATTATTAAGCATGTACTAGGAAAGATTATTTTTGTAGGAATATATATAGAAACCAAGTCATCAAGCCATTTAGTGTGTGGCCAGTATCTTAAAACTGGGAGACATACAACTCTAAATATATTTGAATCTCTCTGTACTTATTGAAAAGTTACATTTCGGGGCACCTGGGTGGCTCAGTCGGTTAAGCGTCCGACTTCGGCTCAGGTCACGATCTCACGGTCCGTGAGTTTGAGCCCCGCGTCGGGCTCTGGGCTGATGGCTCAGAACCTGGAGCCTGCTTCCGATTCTGTGTCTCCCTCTCTCTCTGCCCCTCCCCCGTTCATGCTCTGTCTCTCTCTGTCTCAAAAATAAATAAACGTTAAAAAAAAATTAAAAAAAAGAAAAGAAAAGTTACATTTCTATGCATAATGATGTCAGTTCTCCCATTTTATCTCCCTTTTTGGCTCTTTTATTTGCATTGTTTTATCATTTGTGTTATTTACAATACACCATATACAAAATATATTGAGCCAAAATTTGTGGTCAAGGTGCAATTAGTAGACTGACTTCAGATGAAGGCGAATAAGAGACTTTGCCCTTACAAATCCAAAATTTAAAAATTGCAATATATATTTTAGAATTTTACCTCCATTATTATAGTGAATTAGAAGCTATTCTTTAACCAAAATCCATTTTGAGAATAATTAAAACCAATAAACATCATCGCCCTGAATTAAGTGTCATCAATCCTCACTCTCTTAGTATGTCTAAAAGAACAGCATTTTTAAAGTGCTCTTTGCTGTATAAGAAAGGAGTGGAGCCATTCAGGTAACGGCAGGGAATGGTTGTATATTAAATACTCTGACAGTTGTGGAAAGTAATCATGACAATCTGTGGAGGAAAAAGGTCCATAAAAATCAGAGTGAAAAAGTCAGAAAGCACAGACATCTGGGGTAATTTAGCTTAATGGACAAATGGTCCCACATACACAGGTTTACAGCCCCAGAAGGTCCTCCCCCTGTTAACACAGATGGCCCAAGCCATCCAGAAAAGGGAAAGTTAACATCAGTTATCTCTGTATCAGGAGACAGTGTGAGGATCTTGGTTTTAGGAACACTCAACAAAGTGGGCTCACATTGTCTGAAAAACCAATTTAGGAAAACATATTTAGAACATGTTCCCCTGTAATGGTAAATAAATGAAATTTACTGTAACTGTAAAGTAGTAAGTGACAGACTCTACATAAGCCCTTTAAAAAAGGCACACCAAGCTACTGCTGATGCCAAAGGAAGCACTCTATTTGTAAACAGAGGGATCTATTTGGCACTTAAGCAGAAATGGTTTACAATCAACTATATGATAATGAGATTAACATCAGTCTGTCATCACTTTCTTCTGCTTTAGTTGGTTAATCCTCAATGACAGTCTTCTCCTTTCAGTAAAGCACATCCTCTTACCTAATGGATGTTCCAGTTAAATAGAGACCACCTTGCAAACTTTGGCAAATAAGTAAATCCATCCACAAAAATCCAGAAACTTCACTCAAATTCACAGATAAAACACATGAGCAGACCTGAGAGTTCAGCAGAAAAGGATTTTTTTTTTTTTTGGAGACGGAGAGGGAGAGGAAAAGAGAGAGAGGGAGAGAATGAGTGGGGAAGGGGCAAGGAGAGAAAGAGACAGAATCTTAAGCAGGTTCCACACTCAGCATGGAACTGACACAGGGCTCGATCCCACAACTCTGGGATCATGACCTGAGCCAAAATCAAGAGTCATACACTCAACCAACTGAGCCATCCAGGTGTCCCTGAATGGCTTGAAAATAAGGTTGTGTATTCTCTGCGATATGATGATGATACCGATATTAAGTTATTAATAGAGAACTTCCAAAAATAAAAAAAACATCACATATTTATTCTTTTTTCTGCATGCATGTTTGGTCAATTGATCACAAACAGTGTGTGGCACGATAAAAGACAGTCCTTAGGCTCTTAAAAACCTAACTGCATCTGAACCAGGACTTAGTTATGACTTGATTTCACTTTTATATTATTTCAGATCAGTCATTTTGCAAAAGGGGGATTCTGTTTAGTTTATATATATGTCAGGCACCCATTCTTTCCACTGACCAGTATCATTACTCTTGAGGAACTTCCGTTCTGAGTGGAAAACAAAATGAGTATCATCAATTTTCACTGCACTTATGATTCAAAACCTCATACGGTTTTTTAAACTACTGTGTTAGGCTGTATGTTAGAATTTAGGATCTGAAGGTGTATTTGGACCTTCAGCTGTCTAGGGCTAAAGACAAAGTTGTGGGAATTTATGCCCACCTGAGCCCAAATATTAAAGGTCCATTCACAGAACCTGTTCACTGGGATGGCAGCCCAGTGTGCCCGCTCAGCTATGCCAGCGAGCATCTTCCCGCAGCTGTCAGACCACATTGGCAAGTGCACGGTATCACCCTCCATACTGTTCAACCTTACTAGAGTGGCCCTCCTCCAATCCTGTGATTTCTTGGATTCACTGGGTGCTCAGGAAGGTAAGGGTTTGGGATTAAAAGCACCCCTTCCCCTGGCTGTGGATGATGAACTTGGGAGATTTAGAACATCTCAAACTTCTTTCCTTTCAGGACAACTCGAATAAAACTCACCATTAGCAAAGAAGAGGCTATTATAGACTAGGGAGAAGAAACAGAACTGACGTTCTCAACCACTTATTTTTTAGTCATGGATTCCTGTAAGAACTTGGTCAAAGCCATAGACTTTCTTCCAAAAAAAAAAAAAAAAAAAAAGGAAAGAAAAATAAAAGATAGATGTCGCACAGGCAATTTTCACACAAATTTCAAGGGAGAAATCACTGATGTCCTGAATCTCATCCAAGATACAAATGAAGTCAATAGTGTTGCCACCATTTCCCCCAGGCCCCTTGTTAGCTTTGAATTGTTCCTTTTTGTGTAATCCAGGGTCCAGCTGGCGTCGGCCCTTGGCTGGGTCGGTGGGCCTGGGGTGCTGTGTCAGGCGGGAGATGAGAGCAGGAGGGCACAGACCCTGGGCTCCTCCTCTCTGTCTCCTAATCAACAGCCCTCACACCCAGTCTGGGGGCTGTGCCAGTCTGACTGTCCTCTGTCAACGGGGATAATTCACATACAATTTCTATTCAGCGCTTCCAGTATTCCTTTCCGGTGCTAAGGACATGATCCAACAAGAAATCAAGTTCTACTTGATTCTACTGAATCAAGTTTCAGTAAAAATACAATTAAAAGCATATACTATAATGTGTCTGTGTCCAATGGACATTTCTGATAAATGCCCAGCTGTTTAACAAACACCGAGGAGAAACTGGAAACACCCAAAAGGCACTCATCCAGTTTGCACTAGCCTGTAAGTGCTGGCCAACATCAGTGTCTGGGAAGGCTTTTAATGTTATTGACAGCTTATTCAAATAGGCTGGAGTGGTCCCACAGGGCCTGAATCACTACTACTGTGAAGAAATAAACTACTTATGAAGCAAAGATGGGGAAATATGCTCAGAAGTAAGTGTGCTGCAATGCCTAAATCAAAATGGCCCTTCTCAGCATCTATGATGTAACCAGATGGCAGTAACCCTTTCTTCCAGTTATACAACCCAACCAGCTTCGAGAATGCCTGGACGGCCAAATGTCCAATGACTTTTAAGGAAGAGAGTCTTGTAAACAGGTAGCGCGCTGTTTCAGGAGACTTGAACAGCCGTGATGGTCACAGAATACCATGGTCTTAAAGTGAGATACCTCACATGTCCTTGTTGAGGACAAAAAAGTCAGGGAAATAGAAAAAGACATTGTCCAAAAGGAAAGAAGGGGCAGAAGAGAAATGGAAATGCTGACAGAGGACTTGAAGTTGGAGGAGAGAGGGCTAAAGAGGCGAAGTAGGTGCCCTGTGCTGGTCAGGAAGGAGAGGGTGCTGGCATTCATGGCGCCACACTTGGCTGCTCGTGATTTAAAGGCTCGGTGCCCCTTGGTGGAGAAGGTAAAAGACAAAAAATATAGGAGGTTGCAGAATAGTGGCTCTGATTCATTTTTAAAGACGTGTGTTCGTGTGTATTCCATATACGTGTATGCACACATGTACACACATACATGTATGTATTTTGCAAGAGAATGGAGGTAAGATGGAAGACTGATGAAAGAGGAGCTTAAGCTACTATTTTTTAAAATTGTTTTATGTTTGTTTATTTTTGAGAGAGGGAGAGAGACAGAGTGCAAGGGGGGAGGGGCAGAGAGAGAGGGAGACACAGAATCCGAAGCAGGCTCCAGGCCCCGAGCTGTCAGGGCAGAGCCTGACGCGGGGCTTGAACTCATGATCCGCAAGATCCCGAGCTAAGCCAAAGCTGGATGCTTAACAGACTGAGCCATCCAGGCGTCCCAGTTAGTTTTTTTTTTTTTTTTTAAATAAAGGAATATCAATTAGTTGGAACTTGTTTGAAAAGCTTTGGTGGTTTTTTGGAGAACCAAGATAGAAAAAAAGCAATTTATATGCTCCTGGGCAAAATATTTGGATAAAGAACCAAGAAGGGGCAGTATCTGCCTGATTCTAATAGTACAAAACCCCTCGCTTAGTGCTCTTCACAGTGAAGACACTGAAGGTTTCAAAGACTGATATACTCAAACTGTAGGAACATAAAGACAGGCTGGTTCTGCTGGTCTCTCTGGAAACCAAATTTTGGCCACCTCATTGCTCATTAGGCTGTGAATCAGGGGCTAATCAGGAAAAATAAAAGGAGGAGAAACTCTAATCAGTCCATTTGTGAGCAGCTCTGCCTGCAAGATGGATGGGGAGGAGATTTAAACTATCATAAAGTTTGGTTATTATCTGTGGGTTTCAATTATCCTCGGCATCTCCGCTCCCGGGAGAAGCGGTAATTGAGAGTCAGCTGTGGAAATTAAAATCATAAGATGGGGAGGGAGGGTGTCAGCATTCTGAATGGCAGCTTTTGATCGGCAGATGGGCTTGGTTTTAAGAGGCCGGTTGGCAGGGTTGTGGGTCTCCTGACATTCATCTGTCAGAGGATGCGAAGCAGAAAAAGCTCATTTGCACTTCCATGTCAGAATCACCAGGATGACTCTGAGACCCCTCTTTAGACGATGAAAATAATAGGAAGCTCATGATAACACGAACACCAAGACCAGGCAGAGGTAGGAGTCTGGATGTAGAGCTCTCATTTTGCAGGTGAAATCCCGCTCGGGCTACTCTAAAACTCCTCTAGATAGGGGTATGTCTTGTGCAGATACGGACACAGTCCTCAGCCTTGGGGCTAAGTGCAGGCTTAGAGTGTCTCAAAACACAGGACCAAGGTCTGACAACTTTCAGTCTGTCTGAAAATCTATGTAATGATTTACTACCACGGAAAGATATTTGGGGTAAATTGTGTTAGCTGACAAAAGTAACTTACGAAACAGTATATTAAATGATTCCATTTTTTTTTTGTAAACAATATGTGTGAAAAAAAGAAATACAGAAGGGAATATGAAAAATGCAAACAGTGATCACACTGAAGAGGTGGGATTATGGATGGCTTTTATTTTCTTCTATTTGCTTAACTAAATCCTTAAATTTTTCAACACTGAACACATCAGTTGTATAATAAAAAATATTTTAATAACATTAAAACTGAAACATATTTTAAATGCATTAAAATATTTTTAATGTATTAATCAGATGTCACATAGCTAAGGTGCTAAACCTGTGAGAATAAGAGAGCAATTCATAATTGATTTCTAAAAACTCCTACGTGGATGCCCCAGGATCTCCTTCGGAAAAGCCAGGAGGAATACAATGTGTAGTTTTCACTTGCTACAATATATTTAAAAAGAATGTTTAAGATCTGCTACTTCAGAACTCATGGAATCTGTAATTAAATGCACTCTATTTAGTCACTGCTTCACGAGTAAACTTAGGGTTGCCAACGGTTTTTTTCTTACTTGAGAAGATAACATAGTCAGGACTCAAAAAATAGCAAATGAAGGTTCCCCAATTCTTGGTATCAGAGTGTTGAGTCGAAACTTCCCTCCCATTCTACTTTTGGTAGATTTAGTTCCACTGTTTTTGCTGAGTGAGTGCAGATAATTCCTGCAAAGAACAATGCTGATCTGTGCCCGCCCCCCTTGAAGCCTTTCTGTTTCCACTTCTGCTGCTTCCTACTCATCTAGGCACTCCATGTAAGGCAGAAAAGATAGGTTCTGCAGTAGAAAGAGTTTCTAGACTGGACTTACGGGTGCCAGCAAGGAAGTTCCTATAGCTGTGATGGTGAATGGCTTGATAGAATGGTTGCCATAGTAATGCATATGACTGGGCTAAATTTGAGAGACAAAAATAGCTAGGACTTTCACTAGACTATCACATTACAGTCATTAACAAAAGCAACAAAAGCAGCAATAACAACAGGCAACTACTCTGTACCAGGCCATTAGGGCACTAGATATTTTATATATATTCCCTTGCAAACTCACAACAAAGTTGCCCAGTAGAAATCAATGGCCCCATTTTACAGACAAGGAAGCGAAGACTTACGGATGTTAATTAAGCACACAACCTGGGAGTATTACACAGGTGCTTAAATTCATGAGTCTGGGGTCAGACACTCTGAGTTCTTCTCCCAACCTCTCCACTTGCTATCAGGGTGGCACTGGGCAAAATATCTAACCTCCTGGTTCTTCAGTTTCCTAATCTGTGAAATAGAGATGATAACAGGGTCTATCATGCAGGGGCTGCTTCGGGGGTTAAATGAGGTGAGGAGAGAATGTAATGCCATTAGCTTGGTACCAGCCACAAGCCACAGTTAGCCTTCAACAGGTGTTGATTCACTTCTCATTCTGTGGCTGAAGGGACAGCAAGTCCAGGTCAGTCTGAATCAAAGCTCTTCCCCTTCCAAAAAATACCCAACATGAGGCAGCCACTGCTCAAGAGACCTCCAACCTTCATTCTGATCATTTTCATAGTCAAGAAAATTATTTTCCATTCCCAGACAGTACTCACAGAGTTTCCCCCTGTCGTTTCTACAGAAACAAGAAAACAATGCTGACGTGAACATTTTGTGAAGATTGAGAACAAATTTCAAAACTTCAAGTGCAGTTTTGGGTACGTGAGACCAAATTCCAAACTCTTAAGTGCTGTTTTGGTAAGTGTGCTTTTAAGAGATACAACTAAAGTGAAGACACTGTCTAACATGCTGTTGGAGTCTATTGAGTGTCCACACTGAAGTCTTTTGTTGGATTTGTTTCTATTGTCTGGAAAAACATCTAAGTAAAGAAGATAGTCCTGATATATAATTCTGTCTCAAGTGGTTTCTGAATAAAGTCACTATGATCCAACTTCTTCAGTGGTGGTTCAAGGATTATTGTTATTATTTTTGTTTTACTAATTCAACAAATGAAAAGGAAGTCAGTCGACACAGATTTCCCACTTTCCAAATCACTTTTGATTTTTGTCAAAGCACAAACTACACCTTTAAGTGGTGGCAATTAATGGATGTGTTTTATGCTCTGGACATATCGTGTGATGATCTAATATTTGTGTTTCAGTATCCAAAATGTCTGCTTATCTCCCTCAACCCCACGAACTAGAATCTGAGTACTCATGCCATATATCCTTATGTTCATATCAACTCCTTACATATTTTATAAAGTTTATTTTTATTTATTTATTTAAGTAATCTCTACACCCACAGTGGAGCTGGAACTCACAACTCCAAGGTCAAGAGTCACATGATCTTCCGACTGAGCCAGCCAGGTGCCCCCTTTACATATTTTAGATAAGTTTTTATTACCCATGTTCTTTCTCATTCTGTCATCTTTCCTTATAGAATTATTTTATTGTATTTCCGTTCTTAAACCCTTTTCAGTGTTCTACATTCTAATGCATGTCTTTTGTAAGATGGCATAAACATCCAGAAAAGTCTTCACTGCCTTCAGACCTGGGATAAATACATTACTTTGCTTGTCTTCCCTCCCTCCCTTCCTTACCCTCTCCCTCCTTTTCTTCCTTCCCTCCCTTCCTTTGTTTTTGTTTTTCTTTTATAGTAAGACTGCGTTTTTTTAGAGCAGTTTTAGATTCACAGCAAAATTGAGGGATCAGTGCAGAGATGTACCATATGACCCTGCCCCACACATGCAGAGGCTCCCCCAGTATCAATATTCCCCACCAGAGTGGTACATTTGTTATAACTGATGAACCGATATGGATACCCTGTTATCACCCTAAGTCCACCGTTTACATGATGGTTCACTCTTGGTGTTGTATGTTCTGTGAGTCTGGACAAATAGATATACATACATACATACATATACATATATACACACAGATAGACAAGTATCCATCATTACGGTATTTCTGTTTTTTTCCTCCAACATTCAGCACTGTGGCTTAGCTGAAATTTATTCTAATACAGGTTTCCTCTGTTATCCAAAACACTTAGCTTTTACAATAGATCTACATTAGTACTTATTTTCACTAACCAAAAGAAATTTGAAGACGATTTTCACTCTTACAAAATGGTAATTGCTTTTTCACTTCACGCTACCTTGGCTTACAAAAGTTATGTAGGAACACTCTCCATAGCAGGGGAAACCTGTATTTGGTTATGACCAGAATGTTTTTCTTTTCCTTACTGTTTTCTCTTCTTCAAACTGTCATTCTATCGTTCTAGCAAACTTTACTAAGTAATCAACCTTTTCTTCAAAGTTGTGTTGCTTATGTGTGTGTCTTAAATTAGGTTCCTAGGCAATCTAAATCAAAATCTGGAATTGCTATGATTGTTTTTTAATCTGTCTAGTTTTCAGTCCAATACCGGAGAATTTTAATAATGGTCATTTATAATAGATTTTTTAATTTTGTTATATCAAATTTACCTTAATGACTTCTATTTGTTAAAATTTCAGTTTTGATGTGTTTGGTTCTTCACTGTAGATGATTTAACTATCAAATTATAACATATTATGTGAGACTTTTATTTCATAATTAATAAGAATCTTTCAGCCAAAGAAGGGTGGAAATTCCTGTGTCAACTAAACAATATATTTTAAATCACCAAATATTATTAAGCTTCCACTATTTATGGGTACTTTTCTAGGCTCTAGGGCTGAAAAGATAAGCAAGGATATGCCTCTTTCCACTCCACTCCAAAAGAGTGCAATTCAAATTCATTAAGGTTAAAGCTAAAATAGAATGAAAATACCTAGAACAGCTCCTACCCCCTCCCATCTCACCCTCCCATTATGGGGACTCACTTACAATTATCAACACAAAGAAAGGGCTCCAGGAACCAAAGGACTAGTATCACTGATGTTGAAAGCAAGATGCAGCACTCATGTAGATGAAATTGTCCCCCCCCCACTTTTTTTTTTGACAATTCAGATGTTTCTGCACATTATCATCTCATTTGACTGAATACTCCATTTTCACATGGGCCTAAATTGTGTACAAAATCAGAATTCAAAAGGATATAAAAGCCTGGATTTCAAAATGTATATTAGGTTAAGAGACATTTCTTCACTGATGTAGATAAACCCAAGGATTGTCCTGACCAACAACAAATCTAGGTCAGCAACATAAACCAGGCAGAAAATCCTTCATTGTCCAGTTTAGGCTAATATTGCAACTTTAATTAAAGAGTCATGATGTCAGTTTGGAAACACAATGGGGCAGCAGCTGTACTCCAGTGAAAACATCCCTACAATTTCCATCAACATAGATAAGCTCTTACACAATGCAAAGGAGACGTGTGCACAGCCACAAATTTAAAGAATTGTAAGCAGAAGGCAATCTCAGTTCTCACTGAAGAAACTACCCTTCTAGTATTAGACGAACGTCCTGCGTATGTTTTCATTATTATTTCTTAACATGCCTGATCAAGATTCGACGGAAAAGTCATTGGACTTCAAAGACATTGTAATCATCAATCGACCACTTAGAGAGAAGTCATGAGGTTGACCACTGCAACAACTCATCCAATTTACTTAGCTGTAAGCCCTAATGCTTGTACCCTCCTGTACTCCTGACATTCACCATAAAGAGCAAGCCATGTCTTCAATATGGAAGCAACTCAAGTGTCCATCGAGATGAATGGATACAGAAGATGTGATATGATACACACACACACACACACACACACAAAACATTATTCAGCCATAAAAAGGAATAAGATCTTCTTATCTGCTACCATGGATGGACCTAGAGGGCATTATGCTTAGTGAAATAAGTCAGGGAAAGACAAATACCATGTGATATCACTTACATGTGAAATCCAAAAAACAAACAAAAAGCAGAAACAGACCCATAAATACAGAGAAGAAACTAACGGTTGCCAGAGGAGAGGGGAGCAGGAAGATGGGCAAAATGGGTGAAGGGGATCAGGAAGTACAGGCTTCCAGCTGGGGACTAAGTCACCAGAATGAAAGGTACAGCATAGAGAATATAATGTATTGTAATAGTGTTGCATTGTGACAGATAGTAGCTACACTTGTAGTAAGCACAGCATAATGTATAGACTTGTCCAATCACTATGCTGTACACCTAAGACTAATGTAACATTGTGTGTCAGCTATACTACAATAATTTCTTTTAAGGAATGTCTTGAGTCTCACCCGGCATCCATCCCACTCATCACCACCCTCCATCAACATCCTGGAAGTACAGGTGCATGTTACACATCCTATGCCTAGACCCGTCACCACACCAGGAGTATGTCTGATGCTATTTTGAGTAGCTCACATTTAGAAGTGTGCTCCTGAGCACAACATTTACAATACACAATTCACTTTGCAACTCCAGTTTTACTCAGAAGCAACCTTTCTACAGGTTGCCGGCAACCTTCATGTTTCCTGACCTTTATTGATATTCCAAATCCACAGTGATTAAGGAATTACCCCAAACATACAATTACCTTATAGATTTTAAGATCTTAGAGTTAAGGATGTATTTGCCTAAGAGCTCATTTATGTTTTTAACAACTTTCTTGCCTCCTCCTCATCCTGGGTGGCTCATTTTTCATCTGGGGACCCTCTGTGTAGCGTGCGTCCCCATTGTTTTCTTTTTCTCAAGATGAGCACTGCACACCTGACTGCAATATGCAGCAGAGGCGGACTGTGAGCATGGCTGGACCATCTGGCACCACAACTCAGATTTAATTAATGTTTGCTGGGTGAGTACCATGTGCCATGTGTCAGACCCTGAGCTGGGCATTTCTGCACATTTGGCTGAATGCTCCATGTGTACACGGACCTAATTCATTACTGGACTATTTTTAAAATCCCCATTTATTAAGCATGTCTTTTCTTCTCCGTATCCTGATGCTTTGGCATCTTTGGGCCTTGATGACCCTGCAGGGATTGTCCCTCCCAGAGTGAGCAATTCCTAGGGATAAGTAATCTGCCTTCCGATGTGCCTTCCATACGCAAACCAGCAGTCCAGAGCCCGTCCTTCTCACACTAAGCGTGGCTGTCCACCTGCCCTAATCACCCCAGGGCCAGGTACCGGATAACCAGGGACAGCTTCTATGCCCCAAAGCTCTCTGAAATTATTCAGCCCTAAGTCCGCTTGCCCTGCTCCTCCTGTATCTTGTCTTGCCCACATTCATCGTCACTCCCTCCACCTCCACATAGCCCTGCACGACACATGTGCTTACTGCTTTTAGGGACCTGTGAGCATAACAAACTCTTCCCTTCATGACAGTCATTTCCATGTCTTCATGTCTTACCACACCTTATTGAAACATCCCACACAATCACAGAACTGGCATCTAAGATTATTGTGTTTTTCTTTCATCCCACCCTGTGTGTTCAGTAAAAGCAAGTTTTAAGTTATTTTTGTCATTTGTCATTTATCTGGCTCATGTTAACAACGCTTAATAGACGTAATTATACAGAAGTTCCTTTAGTGGAAAGCCAAAAGGATTTAATTTAATTAATAATTATTTTCTAATAGGTGAAAGAGACAGCTCTGGCCTATCTGCCAAGTCCCGTCATGGCATACACCGCTTTGCCTGTACATGGGGAGAAACACACGCCATTCATTCTCCCCCAAGCAAGCACACTAAATATGTCTTAGAAACCTACAAGTGACCTTAGTTGATTACATAGGGGTTTCGGAGGTCTCACATTTCACTGAACGAGAATTGGGACGTATCTTCGCAGGACCGGCTGTTTCACTCATAGACCGTGGGGTTATTTGGGCAACGCTAACTGTCAACTTTGGGTCCTCGGGATCGCTTTGGAGCTTGCTGCTAAGCTAAGCTTCCCAGCCTTTCCTTCGTTGCATCCTCACATAGCTTCCTGTTTGGCCTAGAAGTACATTCTGCTTGCCTAGGGAGCAGTGAGGAGGCAGGAGCATGACCGACAGAGGTCTATATTCCTATCAAGGTTTCCTTTTTTCCTTTTTGTCTGTTTCTTTGTCAAAGTGTCAGGATGGCCTTTTTTTGGTGGGGGGTGGGGTGGGGTGGGGGTGGTAATTAAAAAGTGGACTGCAAGGAAAGGCCTTAAAAGTGTGTGTGTGTATACAAACACAAATATAAATAAATTTAAATAATTTTTTCTCTCAGAGATGCACATCCAGACAAGGTCACCAGCACCGGATTTCTGTCTCAGAGGAGCTTACTGAAGGAAAAGCATGTACCTATTAATTCTAGTTTCTGTCCAATGTCCAAGAGGACAAATGCATGACATTGCACCAAGCATAAAATTCAAGCAACTTATGATTTGGGATCGTGCGAGAGAATCAAGGTGTTACGACGTCATACATTCTTTCATTGGTCAAAGATGAATGAAGCCACAGTGGAATTTCTTCTATCCTGGGGTCGTTTTTGTAATGGCATGAAGTGCTTTGTACAGGGGTCTGTAAACAAAATCGAGGACTTAATTCTGGCCTGTACCCTTTTCCTATGTCTAGCATTTCTGTCAATGTCATAATTTTAAGACTATGTCTTCCAACCAGCAGGAGAGTAGTGAGCCGGCTGATGTGTCTCCATGCCTTCCACGGGAGGATAGCCACTCACTTATTCCACGGACATTTACTGAGCACATCAACTCTGTGCCACGGACTCTCCTACATGTCTGGCACAGAGAGTTGAGAATAAGACAGAAAAAGTCCTTGCCCTCCTGGAGCTTGGTCTCACAAAACGAGGGACCATGTGAATGAACGAATCAACAGCGTTCATGAAATACGCACAGATTAGTATAGTTCATTGATAAGGTTCATTTTTTTTTTTTTTCACATTTTAACATCTCCAAAATCGGGATGTGTCTCAATATTGACGGTGACAACTTGGCAGTAGTTGTCACAACGCTGTCACTGCTCTGCACATGCATAAACATGGTCACAGCTATTCATTTTGGTAGCACTTCTCCTAAATTATGGGCATTGTTGGCACTGCAGGTGTTCTGTTTAATTGCCATTTAAACGGTTTTTCTGAAAAGATCCCACTATGATTTGGCACCGAAAAAAGATGTTACTATGTATGCACTACGGCACTGAAACAGAGCAGTGGGGCTTAAATGTTATATCACTCAGGGAAACATTTGTCTTTGTTTGACATTTCCGTACTACCTTGCAAAGCAAGATCCAAATGCTTCACCAGATTGAAAAAAAGAAAGACACAGAAGAGGAGTCTGTTACGGTCTGTTACTGAGATATATGCAAACCCACTGTCTATCACACATTGCTTAGGGAAGCAGTGCTAATTAATGACGGTATGAGCAGAAAAATGTACCAAAACCCTTGATAGAAATGGAGACTCGAAAGCAGTAAGAGGGTGGTGTAACCAATCCACACGATGTCATGGAAGACGGCTATTAAGATGGCCTGCATGTTATAATATAATCGGCAGTATTTTCTTTTTCTTCTCGTACAACATAAAAATGATGCTATATAACTGCTGACATTTTAGATTTGATGAAATACGGAAATAAAAATGGATGGCCAGCGAATGAGAAGTTTTATACACATGATAGAATGCAGAGTAGAAGTTTGTTGATACTGGACGGTCTTAACCTAATGAGGTACTTGCACGAACCCAACTTTAGGCAAACTGCGCGATGTCAGATAGTTTTGCAGATCACCGGTCATGTTAAAGAAGTCTACGTCACTCCGTATGCCCAACAAAGTTTTTGGTATATTTCCCATTCTGGTGCAAAAGCGTGACAATGAGCAAACCTGCTGTTCTAGTTTCCCAACTTTAATTAGCGCTGTACCAGCTTTTGGCAGTTTAGAGAATTTAGAGGGGAGGTGCTGGGGCTGTGTTCCAAACGCAAACCTTCCAACTGCTTCAGGGGATGCAGTGAAATAATTAGACAGGAGAGTCCATTTGAAATCCCAAAGCATGCATTCGGGACTTTGAGGTTCTTAGCACTAGAGTAACATGAGTAAAATGCCAACTACAGGGATATGTTTCCAGGCAGCATATGGCCTCAGCTCAAAAATGCATCTATTTCTCTTTAGGCTTGGAACTTCAAATCATTTTGGAATCAGAGAGAAGAGAATTGAAAACTATACCACGGGAGAGAACACACACACAGACACACACACACACACACACACACACATTCCCCTAGGGAGGAGAAATAAAATGATAAAAGAATGTCGATTATCATAACAGACACAAGTTTTAAGCACAGCTTCACAACTCTGTCACACCTGCGACATCAGTGTTTGCTACCATTCAGCCAAGTGACAACTGTGTTAGTACAGCGAGAAACTGAAACAGAAATGGGTGTGTAGCTGCACCCATCACCATGATAACAGGTAAACGAGTTTCTATATGGTGAACAGGTATCTTCAGTAGTGTTGACAATGGGCTATACCGTATACTCGGCATTTCACACTACGGGGAAGGCCTGCTTCCTGCCCCTGCGGCCCTACGTTAATTTCCTTTCCGGTAAGCCTCAGAGAATTCAGGGATTCCCTAGACTAACACCACCATCCCCAACGGCTCTGTTTCAGTTTCTCCTTTTAAGTAGCCTGGCCCGTGTCAGGAATTCTCTGACAGTTGGCACAGGAAGATGAGTGTGCCAGTGTGAACACTGCAGGGGATGTATTCCTGCCAACTGGTGGTGTGTTCTTATATGTGCAGAGCTAAACCAGACGTGGATGACTGAGAGAGGAGAGATTGCTCCTTAAGTGGCAGTGACAGAAACACTTGACTACCTGTCTTCCAGAGCCAACTTCTCTGAAGGGACAAGGGGTTTAGATGTCTGGAGATTTCCGTCTGATTTACATGCTGGGGACTGGTGCTTAGAGGGTGTCCGGGGAGTTCCTGATGTTGCCCTTTGGTGAAAGGAATACTTGTTGGGCGCAGTGTTGGGTTCCCAGAGGGACAAAACAATCTATGAAGGGGTTTGATCCAGGAAGCCAGTGGAGATAGCATTTGCCATATTTTGATTTCCTAGTCTATTATAAAATGGCAATTCTCTTTCAAGGGGGCTGGGAGTGGTAAAGAGCACGGGTAAGGAATCAAAGAGATCCGGGTTCAAATCCCACCTCTATCACTTACTTCCCACATAATCTTGGGCAACTTTACATAATCTCCTTAGTCTCTGAAACAGGGTAATAATATCTCATCAGGGTGCCTGTGAGATTTAAAGTAACTGTATGGGTAAAAACACTTAGTATGTGTGCTCAGTATTTATTTGGATACTATTGTGTCACCACTAAGGGAGTTTCCTTCTCTTTATGATGTAAATGTACTTAGAGAAGTTATGTTACCTGTGTAGGGGATAAATCATATGAACCAGAAGAGGATGTCCATATCCTTAGCTAAGGGTGTCTTTAGGGCACAAAATGGTACTATGAAGTTGTCTTTTGGTGTGAATATGTCTTGGTTAGAAATGAATAAAGTAAACCTGGTAATCCACCAATATGATCAGAAAGGTTACTCAGAATTAAACAGAATCTACATATATTTGCTGAGATCTGCTAATTTCAAGTCAACGTGGTATCGGCCTGATTACCCCCTCTATCGACTCTGAGCCACTTGATGATAGGCCTGTTGCCACAGTCTTGTGTCAAACTCAGTCCTAACTCTAATCGTTTCTCTGCATGAGAGGAAGTTTTGTAAAGCAAATAATCCCCACCTAACCCACTTTATTTTGAAGGTTGAAACTTTCTCCTATCTTCAAGTGGGTACACGTGTTCGGTATTCTTTGCTGCCACCTCCCACCCTAACAGCCGGGCTGTAACTTCTCCTCCCTTTCCTGTGCTCCACAGCACCCGCCCAGCTCTCAGGGAAAGCTGATTGGAAGCATATGGCAATAAGAAACTAGTCAAGATTTGACAGAGGTAATCATTGGCACCTTGGACACATGGGTGTTTAGGGGTCTTTAATTCGAGGTCCGACTTCAATTTTGGATGCTCTTACAGCATAGATGCTGGTGGCGCCCGTTCTAGGGGAGAGAACGTTCTAGGAGAGAGAGTACTGTTTTCAAGCGATAATAATGTGTGAGTTGTGGATGCTCTGTGCCCGAAAGCCCCTCCCCACGGGGGATTCCCACCCCCCACGGGGGATTTCCTCAAGCAAGGGCCTGCGTCAGGAATGCTGCTAGGGTCCGAAAGGGGCATGGGTTCCTGCACGGCCCTGTTCAGAACCCAGACCTTCCCAACAGAGTGCTCCCACGCTCTTTAAGGGTGCGGGCCTCGGGGGCCGCAGAGTCTGGCTCCTCAAGTCTCAGCCTCCAACTTTCTCCTGGCACAAAACCTCTTCCGAAGCGCATGGAGACGGGAGGAGGATGGACGATGGGGATGCAGCCAGCTGCTGCCGGGAGACAGCCCTCCTCCCCACCCCACCCGCCAACCCCGCTTCCCTCTGCCCCCACCCTCTTCCTCACGGGGAAAGCGGCCCGGGCCGCGCAGCCCCGCCCTGCCCCACCCACCCCGCTCCCAGCCCACCCCTCGGTCCGGGGAGCTTCGAGCTTCACAAAGCCACTTGCCGGGCGCTGCGGTGCCCTGGGCGAGGGGGCGAGCGGGGCGGGGTACCTTTAGGAAGAGGCCAGGACACCGGCGCCCGGAGAGACCAGCAGCATCGCCCGCACGCCGCCGCCGCCGCCGCCGCTGCGGAGGGCTACTTCGCGGCGCCCACAGCCAGATCCGGCGGGGACCGGCCACCGCCGTCACCGCCGCCCGAGCCGCTCGCGCTCCCCGCGCTGCGCTCCGCGCGCAGCTCCCGACTCCGCTGCCCGGCGACCGCCACTGTCAAGCGGAGCCCCGCCCCCTGCGCGCTCGGCGAGCCGCGGACCCCCGGGACGCGCCGCCGCCGCGATTGGCTGAGCAAGCCGCTGGCTCCGCCCCCGCGCGCCGCGCCCCTCCCGCGCTGGTGGCGCGCGCGGCGGCCGGCTCCCTCCAGGGGCGCCGCGGGAGGGTGGGGTCCCGGGCTGGGCGAGGCTTCCTGCGGGCACGGCGCGCGCGGAGCCTCGGCTCCGGGGCTCCGGGGCTCCGGGCTCTGCAGTTTCTCCGTCCTCGCCCAGCCCGGAAAAAAACTGGACGGCCAGGAAGGAAAAGAGGAAACGTCTTCTGTAGGGCCCTTCGCACTGCTGCAGCGGGTCTGGTGGGAAATCTTAATGATGGAAAGACGTTGGTGAAGGAAGCCCAGGAAAGGCTACCTAGGGTAGAGTACTGGATTATAGTCAGAGGGCTCATTTGTTTTTTGGTTTTGCTGGTTTCCTGTTTAACCTGAGGGTGCTCTATCACACCGTCTAAACTTCATCGGACGAGGAAACGAGATCCAGTTCGACAACTTGCCCAAGGTCACGGAGCAAGGAGATTGATTCCACACCTGTATACTAAATCAAAGCTGCTCTGGGTTTTCTTCCTTTTCAGTCATGTGAAGCGATGCGTCCTAATATTTGATGCTATGGCTATTGTGTCACAAGAAATTAATGAAAAATCCGTGGAGACAGAAAATAGACTGGTGGTTGCTAGGAGGTGGGGGGGGGGGATGGGATGGGGAGTGACTGTTAGTGGGTAGGATCGTCTTTAGTGTAGGGAAAATGTTCTGCAGTTTGATAGTGATGACACAAACTCTGAGTACACTAAAATACCACTGACTTGTACCATTTGACCAAGTCAACTTTGTGATACGTGTGTGAATTGTGTGTGGATAAGGCTGTTACAAAATATGTCAAGAGTAAGAGTGCTGTGGGTTAACCCACACAAACACATGGTTGGGGTATGTCACAATTCTGTTCTTAGTGGGCAAAAACTGTGGTTTATATGCATTCATTCATTCATTCATTCATCCGATAATCCATGCCCATCTTTACCAGGTACTCTGACAGCGGTACAAAGATTAAAAATGCATGATTTCTGCCTTCAAGGAGTTCCCAGTCTACTGAGGGGGCGGTCATTATAGTACAATATGGTAAATGTTATTCCAGGGAGGTAATCAAAGTGCCAGATTTAGGGTACTTAAAACCAAGGGAGGGACCTTTGCACCATCATGGAGGCGCTGGAGTACATGACAGAGTTTGCCAATGGCTGATGTGCTGGGTGTGAGAGGTGTGGCAGAAAATGCAGCCAGACTGTTACAGGACAAAGTCTCACCGTGTATTAGAGCTCAGTTCAAGACGGACACCCTAATGAAAAAGTGAAAACTGAATTCCTCTTTGTGTTTCCTATTCCTGCCACAGTGTGTGATTTTGGTGAATGGTCTTGATATAAACCCAGTTTGGTTACCTCATAGAGAGCAACAGTCGCATCAACTGACCTTTGTTTCTACCTTTATAGTAGAGTAGTGTAGTACCTTTCTTTCCTCTGAAGCTGGAGAAGTTGAGGGGATGCACTCAAGGCTTTACGGCTTCTATTCTAAGTGATGGATCTAGGATGACTCCATTTCCAGGCTGAGTCCCACATTCTTGACGTTGTCAGCCTTGCGAGTTGTGAAGCTTCCTTAGAAGCGCAAAGAACTCTTGAGCTAAAAAAGCTGTTTGAGCAGCAGCAAATGAAACCTGTGTTTACACTTGGAGTTGATCTCCTTTTGGATTGGGAAGTAGGGATATTATAGGCCCTAACGGGAGAAAACAAACAAACCACATGGCCAGCTGATCCCCTTAGCTCCTCAGGAAAATCCCGGATTCTGGATTTGTAAGAGTGGCCTTGCAGTTGGAAAACCAGAGGCTACCTATCTGTATTGTCAGCATACGATTGTCAGCGTCAACAGCACTTTCCTTCTCCACCTTTCCTTCTATCCCTCCCGGGTTTGTGAATACCTTTTGAAAGCAGAGACTGGGCTTTGTTAATTTCCTTACTTCCCCTCCCCACACTTACAACCTCCTCCCTCTTAACCCTCCCCTCTTCCCCGCCCTCTGAGCCTCAGAGCTTGGGACCCAGTAGCCCCTCAATGAATGTTTGCTCAATATTCAATGTTGTTTTACTGGCAAAAAGGGAATCGTTTTTCCCCACGCTAATTGTTTATAGTGCTGATATACATTATGAATTTGGGGTATTAATTGGCCTATATAGCATGTACATTCTACAGCTTTGGGACACGGTTGCAAGAACATGAGAGAATTCATACATTCCACATTTTAACAAGCTGTGAATTGAACTCTAAATCTGAAGCCTGAAATTTAAGTTAGTTTCAATCTAATAGAACACAATATTAATATTTTAACAGTAAATAAGCTAAGTACTTGAGAGCAGAATAATTTTAATATTTATTATAGAATTTTTTTTATCGCTGAGGAGATAATTTGCTAGTAGTTTCAAAGGCCCTCAAAATCTTTTCTAAATCTTCCTTTTTTTTCTTTTCCTTTTTCAATTTCTCCTTTTAGTCTCATTTTAATCTTTCACAGTATTCTGTTATCTAATTAACACCTCAGCATTACAATACTATTTTCCATAAATTTCTGTGTTAAAAATCTAGGGAATCCTAAAAAATGGGGTCAGGGGGAGAATGGGTGCTGATCTCCCTGGAGTCTAAGGCCTGGAGAAAACCAAGAAGCCTGTAACTATTCCTTTTGCAGGAACAGATGTTGTCCCTCCCGGAGGAGTTATTATGGGTTGGAAGAAATGAGATAATAAAAATAAACAAGCAATATTGTGAATGTTATCAAACATCATCAGCACCAGCCAGATAGATCCCTAAATAAGTATTCTTTTACCAATAAAAGCAAAAGCAGATGAACATGACAGTTCTCTAAATATATTCAGAAAAAGAAACAATTTGAGCAAAATAGCCAACCTAACTGGGCTACACATGAGCCACTCCTTGGGAAGGTGGAAACTGTTGTTCGTTCAGCCTCCCTGGCCATCCGCAGTCAACCCTGCCCTAGAGCCTTTGCTGCCTTCTTAAACAGCCTTCTTCCTTTCCAGGTCACATGGCAATCTACTGCCCCTTAGGATATTTATGGGATCTGTTTTATGGGTGAAAAGCCAACCAAAGATAGGACAAGGGGAAGAGCCAGAATCCTTCCCTGCTTAGCTGTCTGCCAGATCCTGGGGTTTCCAAGCAGTTAGCCCTGGGCCTCCTTGCCGTTCTAGGAAAATCAATCTGTGGCAAAATTTGAGGAAAGGAAGGATACCAGCAGATAATGATCACAAAGGTATTTAACCTGATGAAAAAGAACAATTTTGTAGGTAGTGTAAATGTGAAAATTAGGAACTTTTTTTTTAAGTCAAACGTAATGCTACAATTGCATCCTCTAAACAATTAATGGTGGGAAACTATTGCCTAGCTCTGTCTGATTAGGGAAAGCTTATGATGAAGGTGGATTTTGAGTTGACAATGAAGGACGTGTGAGGACCACTAGTCAGAATGAGGGGAGTTTGGAGTGAGCAGCACCTGGAAAGTCCCAGTGTGTGCATAGGTATGTGGCTTCAGAAAAGTCACCGAAAGGTGACCTGTGGATGGATGAAGTGTGCAAATTTCTGTTTATCTAAACTGCTCACAGCTTCTCTGCCTTTGTGTATTTGCGGATTCTCTACTTCCACCTCCAGGAAAATAGATACATATTTAAGAGAAAAAGACACTGGCTTGAAGTAACTTAGCTGTTACCATAGAGAACAAGAAAATAAAAAATTTCACATTATGTGAAAGGAAAGTCAAGCGTGATAATTATTCAGAATAAACCACTCAAAAGGCTCTTCAGTAGAATAAAGAAGAATCGTTGTCCCAAAGGAAGCTACTGTTTTGACATTTAACTGGGAAGAGATCCAAAAATTGAGACTAGGAGTATAGCCCTTGCTTTTCTTTTGGAAGACTTCATGTGATAATTCAGAGAAGCTGATGTTTGTAATTCTAGTTACCTTCAAATGATAATAAAATCAAACAAATCAAACAAAACCAATGGATGCATGTATATAGGAGACTGACACTGAAATAATTTCTATCTTTTTAATAAATGACTTGATACATTTTCTTTTTATTAAATGCTTATTTATTTTTGAGAGGGAGAGAGGCAGAGGGAGGGGCAGAGAGGGAGAGGAGACAGAGGATCTGAAGCGGGCTCTGTGCTGACGACAGAGAGCTCATGCAGGGCTCCAACTTAGGCAAGATCATGACCTGAGCCAAAGTCAGCCGCTTAACCAAAATGAGCCACCCAGGTGCCCTGATACATTTTCTTAATGTAGCTCAACTTCCTTTAGAAATGAATTTTTAGAATCCCTTTTTATTTCTTACCTATTTTTGCCTAGTTACTAGACTAGTTGAAAAGGTTCCATTTCTTTCCTGTATTATTGTTTTTCTGTCTTTGGCTTTTAGAATCATAGTTCGTGACCGTGGGAATGACTTAGAAGAAAATTACCAAGATGTTAATCTTTGAAGAATCCCAAGGAGTGAAAGTGTGGCAGGAAGATGGGAAAAGATCAAATTTAAATTTAATTTTCCTCAATAGAAGGAGGTATGTAGTTTCTGCAAAGTAAGACTGATTAGCTTGATTAGGATTCTAGTGAGGGTCTAGATCACATTATTAAAAGTCTAGATATAAGCACCTAATGGAAAGTAAGGACCACCAGAATCCAGCAGAGATTATTGAAGAACAATTCATGTCAGATTAACCCTCTGGATTTCCCCAGGTTACCCTGATAGGTCAGAAATGTATTAGACTAATGGCAATTGTCCCCTAATATCTATTTCCCCCCATCTTATTTTCATTAGAAGTACCCCCTGAGTTACAGATGGAAGCATGGCAACTTAGGACTCCACTGTGGCTGGACATGGCCAGGTGACTAGCTTTTTTCTGGTCAGTGGGATGTGAGGAGGACTGATGTGTCCCACGTCCCAGTGGCTTCCTTCACTTCCTCCTTCCCTTTCCTGCAAACAAGCAGTGGTGAGAAAATTTCACCCAGGTAGCAAGAACAACACTCGGGGAATGGGGCAACAACAATATGGAGGGTCTCTGAGTCCCTCAATGACTTCATAAAGAAAAGCCACCTATCCTTCTGCATATTATAGATTAGAAATAAATTCATTTTGTTTCAGCCATTGAAGTTTGGAGTCTCCATGTTACAGCAGCTTAGGTTGTAGCCTAAGTAAAAAATATGTGAGCTTCAATAAGACATTTGCTTAGTCTCTTACGATGACTTCTATACAAAGAGAGGAAATGTGTATAAGACAAATAATTGAATTTGTAGCTGGAAGAATAACCTGACTCAGATTGAACTCACTGTGTTATACCCACAGTTACGGGATATTACTGTGAAAAGATCCAGATCAAAATCAGCTAAGGGAGAAAGCAGATGAGTCAGAGTTCAGAAGAGTTCCATGAAGAGATCTGCTGTATGTCCTCTCTCATTAGAGTCCTGGACAGCACTAACTTCTCCCAACAAGTCAGTATGTGATAACATGCATTGAGCATGACTCCACAGAGCTTTGGTGTCTCTGGATTTATTCCTGGGGCTTGTTCACATAGACCAGCAAAGCTGACCTTAGCATCCAGACCCTCCGGAAATAGACCTGATACTACATGACCCAAAGCCCCCAGCCATAAATCACATTATTAGACTCTCGCCCCCAGCCATAAATCACATTATTAGACTCTCTTGTGTGGCTCAAGGCATCTAGATAAATAAAGACACATTTATCAGGCAAGGCATTTCAAGAGAATTATACATCACCTTCAAGGAGCTGAGAACAAAGACCAGATCTCTTTTTGGGTAAGGTTAATCTTTTTATTACACAATAGATTTCAATCCATTGCAAGTTTTGTTATTTTTTTTTTTAATTTTTTTTTTTAACGTTTATTTTTGAGACAGAGAGAGACAGAGCATGAACGGGGGAGGTCAGAGAGAGAGGGAGACACAGAATCTGAAACAGGCTCCAGGCTCTGAGCTGTCAGCACAGAGCCTGACGCGGGGCTCGAACTCACAGACCGCAAGATCATGACCTGAGCCGAAGTCGGACGCCCAACCGACTGAGCCACCCAGGCGCCCCAGCAAGTTTTGTTATTTAAGCCTGAACTGTGTCATCTTTGACCAAAGTGAGCTTCTTAAGTTGCTTCCTGGGTCCTTATGAGAAGATTTATTGATCTTGAATAGGTTCCTTGATTTTTAAATTATTTTAAATTATTTTTTTATCACAACATGCTCCAGGCACATCTAGTTTCTTTGGGAACAAATATTTGAAGACCATAGTCTGTATGCTAGGTATTTTCACTGTTACTGAGTTAGTTATTGTTTCTAGGGATTTTCAGTGGACAGAGTTAGAATGATGTGTATTCTCTCTCTATGTATATGAAATAATATACGCAAAATGAAGATCAATTTCTTATGAGTATCATATTTAAATTTACAATTGAAAAAAAAGTACTACACAACTTTTACTCAAGTTCTTCCACATTAAAAATATATCTTTCTTACACACCGAGAATTCTGGTTCTCAAGGATCAACAGAGAGGATAATTATTCATTTGTTTTATTTATAAACTACTGATACTAGGAATAGTACTACCAGTAGAATTACCCCAGGATGAAAGCAGTTAGAATGTGTTTCCATATGCTTTTCCCAGTGTTCCCCCATATTGTTTACAGGTACTCCTATATATACATTGTTTTAGAGACGAAACGCATGTGGGAGTGGGGGAGAGGGGCAGAGAGAAAGAGAGAAAGAATCTTAAGCAGGCTCCACACTCAGCATGGAGTCTGATGTGGACTCCATCCCACGACCCTGGGATTATGACCTGAGCCGAAATCAAGAATTGAATGCTCAACCAACTGAACCACCCATGTGCTCATTTAGTCTTAGTTCTATAAGAAACTATACATTTAACTTTCACAATCAATCATACAACAATATCTCTCTAGTCATTTTGGTTATCTTAACCTCATTCTTTCTCAGATTCTTTAGGAAGAGCTCACAGAACAATGTTCTCTGCTCTCTTACATGTTGGTAACATTTTTTTCTATGTTGTTTCCACCTGAAAATCAGTTTTGCTGGATATAAAATTCTTGGCTACATCTTTTTCCTTGAGTATTTTAAATACATTGCTCCATTTTTTTTCTGGCATGAAACAGAGCGGTGGAGAAATTTAATGGCAATCTAATTTTTATTCTCTTATAAGTCATCTGTTCTTTTTTGTCTAGATGCCCAGAGACATTTTTTTTCTGTCTCTTTTCAGTCTAGTAATTTCACTAGAAGACTCTTAGTGTTGGCCATTCTTGGTCTATACTTTCAGGTACCAAGTGTGCTCTTTCAATATATAGTTTCAAATGTTTTTAAAAATTAATTTCTGGAAAGTTTGCATAAATTATAGTCTTTAGAGTTTGTTCTGTTCGCTTGTCCCCGTCACTATACTTCCTCCCATCCTATCTATGCCCAGAGACTCCTATTATCTATGTTGTGTCTTCTTTGCCTATCTTCAAAGTTTGTCATGATCTCTCAACTTTTCTTTATATCTCTTTCATTTTGTTCTGGAGTTCAAGTTACTTTAAACTTTATTTTATTATTGTTTTTAATGTTTCTGTTAGAGAGAGAGAGAGAGGGAAAGCAAGCAAGTGGAGTAGGGGCAGGGAACAGAGGATCTGAAGCGGGCTCTGTGCTGACAGCAGTGAGCCCCATGCAAGGCTCGAACCCACAAACCATGAGATCATGACCTGAGCTGAAGTCAGATGCTCATCTGACTGAGCCATCCTGGTGACCCTCAAGTTACTTAAATTTTAGACATTACCTTTTATGTTTATTTGTTCTTGAGTTTCTTTTAGTTTAGTTTTTATTTCTGAAATTGCCTTTTTAAAATTTCTAATTCCTTCTTCAGTTCTGTCATTCTATTTCTGAATTTTTATAATTTTTATTTTTACTGTTCTTGCATTATTATCCTACTATTTTAGCTTGTCTTGAAATATTAGGTTACAATTTGGGTTTGTTCTGGAGGCATGTCTTTCTGGCATGCTTTCATTGTCTGTACAGATGTTATTTGCTTCTTATTCTTTTTTGTTTGTCTTCTTACAACAACCTTGCATTGAACTTGACCCCAATACTTCTGTGATGCTCATTTTTATGTGAAATTAGTTTTCTAGAATTGTTAGAAGGAAATAGAGTTCAGGAAGCCTTTCTAACTTTATAAAATTCTCTCTTTCGTTCGTTCTTTCCTTGAAGTGTCATAAATTAACAACTTTATTTATAATATTTTCTGGCACTGTTTCTCTCTCCCACTTCTCTGGACTGACTCTCTTTTTATATCTATTGTCGCTCTGCTTATCTGATTCTCCTCTCAGCTGTGTGTCTCCTTGGGAGCTCTGGCCTGTCAGTGGTCAGTTTTGAGCCTGTTCAGTCCCTTTACTCTTCTTTACCATACACCCCTTACACTTACTAGCTGTTGGAGTGGGCAGAACCCCTCCCGGTTTCAGTGTATCGTCTCAGATTGGTCCGCCACACTTTCTGATGAGTACAATACTGGGATTTTCTTTTCTTGATTCTGTCAGATATCCCATCACTCCCTTCTGCCTCTTGCTGCACAGATGCTTTGTAATAAATATTGTCCATGGGTTTTCCGTTTTGCTAACCATTTACTCCGTCTGTTTTCATAAGAAATTTCAGCAAGTTTCAAAATATAGGATGATGATGCGACCATCATCTACCTATAATCTTAAGGTTCTTCTGTGGTTGAATCTATAGCATTGATAAGGAAAAGGAATAACCTAGTGGATATCCTTAACCTGGGCTAGATCAGCTTACTCGGGCTTCCATAACAAAATGCAATACATCGTGTGGCTTGAACTACAGAAACTTATTGCTCACAGTTTTGGAGGTTGGGGAGTCCAAGGTCAAGGCGCTGGCCAATTTGGTTCCTGGTAAGGGCTCTCTTCCTAGCTGGCCGATAACAGCCTTCTTACTCTGTCCTCATACAGTCTTTCTACGTGTGTTCATGTGGAGGGTGGAGGGGGAAAGAGAGATTGTTCTTTTTCATATAAAGCCACTAAATCCCATTATGAGGGCCCCACCCTCATGATCTAATGTAACTCTAATTACTTCCCAAACTCCTCATTTCCAAATGCCCTCACTTTGGGAGGTAAAGATGGAATATATGAATCTGGGGACGAGGGAAACAAACATTCACCCCATCACATGTGTTCTATAGAGGGGTTATAGGTGGTTGTCAACATCATAAAAATTTATATTCAAAATTTTATATAGATGTGTTCATGTTTCTAGGAAGTCGGGTTCTCATTGAAGTCTAAAGGGATCACTGACCCCAATCTTTAGAACCATTTTCATAAATTATGAGATCTTTGAAGTGAGCACATCGTATTCCTTCTTTCAGTAAGTGAATATATGAATGAATAAATGTTTCTTCTTTTTATAAGATACATGGACAAGAAGGGTGATTTGAAACACATAAACTTGGCCTCCTTTCTCTATTACTGATTTGTTTTTTTTTTATGGGAATCTGTTTATGGAACAACTATGAGTGTATTTGCTTGCAAATACAGGGTCAGCCACAGAGAATATGGGAACTGATGGGGATGAGGGACTGGAAAATCTTGTAGGCAAGCTAAAGACTATAATCCCTGCCATGTTTTTGCCTTTAAAGAACTACTGTTGCCAGGTTATCTTGGACACTCAATATGATAAAAAATTTTTTTTATTTTTATTATTTCAAAAGATGCCATTTCTAGTGATAAAATAAAACCAGAGGAACGCCAACATTACTGGTAAATGCAATAAATGCCGTGTTGTCCCAGGACATGTTTGGAGTCAGGGTGAGGCATTTTCTGGCAGATTGTAATCGTCTTCACTAGTTTTACAGATTCAGTTCTCATTTCCAGCTAACACTGTTCTGCTTTTATCAGCTTAAAAGACATCTGACTGCTGGAAGAACCATGCAGATGTTATACTGTAAAAAAGCAATTGCAGTGTTTTCAGCTGTAGGTAGGCTCCTGAGGCCTTGTGCTCTGCACCCACAGCCCTCAGCATGATCCAGAACTAGGACTCGCTGAATTACAAGAGCTGACAGAAATTAATCCTCAGGAATGTTAAAAATAGGTAGACCCAGCCCTGGAGCTCTGCTGATAAAATAAGATATATACTTGTTGACTGGGCAGCCTAGGGCACTCATGTGAGAGTGACCAACCAGCAAGGGCCTGGAGAGGGGAAAATCAGGGCAGTGTCGTCTCTATATGTGTACATAGTGTGAAAAATCTAACAGCAGCATGCTTTTCCCTTCACTATCCATTGAAGTGAATCAGGTTAAACTCAACGCAACAGACACCTTAAAGACAGATGGGTAAAGTGCAGCTTGACGGATGTGAATGAACAAGGGGAGGGAAAGTTCCCATGTGGGTTGGGATTTAGGTGCTGAAAGTCTATAGGTATGTGAGTCCAGGGTTGTTTTTAGCACCATCTGGTAGCATTGTTCCCAGCTTCCTTCTTGCACACAAAAGATAGGAAACTCTATGCATTTCTTGTGAGATGTGTATGTGGTGTGTGTGTGTGTGTGTGTGTGTGTGTGTGTGTGTGTGTGTGTTTCATTAACTATTTTCTCTAGACTATGTATTTCTAGAAGGTGTATTTCTGTAATTGTCATTTTAAAGCAATACCTACCAAGTTCTGTAGTAAGAAGGGTCTGACTATTTCATAGTTAAAGTTTCCAATTTGAGGTTGCAGTTAAATACCCACTAAAATTACAAACGTGTAATTTTTAGGCATGTGTTGTGAATACACACAAATTATAGATTTTGAAGTGCCGAAGAATATAGCTTTCATGAATTTGGACATGTTAACTAATTAGTTATTATAAATGAAAATGAAATTCTCAAAACCTCTTTGCTCAGGAAAAAAAAAATTTCAAATTTTACTAAAAATGAACTTGTAATGAATGCAATGAATGAGCCTGATTTATATGAACTAGATTAATGTATTAATTGTTTTATTATAATATATTAATGTATCAGAGCATGAATTTTTAAATCTTGGAGTAATGTATAATTATAGAGCACCCCCCACCCCAAAAGGCCTTAATTTCCCTAAAAACAGGCATGGAAAGCAAAATTGCAAACCTCACTAAGGCAAAACATATTTATATCTGTTTGCTCTTTCAATATCTGAAAGTTCCTAAAAACTTTAAAACAAACAAAAAATCACATTTGTTATACATTTTGTTGCTTTATTGTTTAGTGATGATTCTTCATTGATTTAATCATCCAAGATTGTTCATCTTGTTTCTCCAAATAAACCTTAGGAAAATGAACTAAGTGTTATATAACTAGGGAATAAAAATATTGAACTCATGAATCATATAACAATTTTTCTATTTTTTTAAGAAATATTAAGATAAAAGAAACTTACCATGGATTTTTACTTTATTCATCCCTTTGTTAGTCAATATTTCTGGTAGTTACATGTTACTAAGACAGAGGTGTAAATGTAGAAAATCTGTGACTAAACTACTCATGGTCAATATTCTTTCAGCATTTAGTTAATCCTCTAAATTGATTAAATCTAAGTATTATTTCCTGCACAATCCAATCATACAGACAGAATTGAAAATATAGTTTTTATTTTGACAGAGCATGTCTTTGATTTTTCTAGAAAATGAGATGTTCATGCCTCTAGGATGACTAATGCTCAAGTATGCATTTGAAGTACTTTTAGGTATTGATTTTTAAATTATATTTCAGACACACTGTAGTTGTGCTTACAAACACGATAACAGAGATATCTGTAGTATTCAGAAATAGCTGGTTGATCAGAGAAATAATGCACTTCGTTTTAAAAACAATTTAATGTCAGATATGTATCACATTATACACTTAGATTTAAATTATTTGATTAATAGACAAATATGTGGAAATATTCCTACTTTATAATCTAAGAAATAAAAGTTTGCTTTTCTGTGTCAGTTATTAGGAAAGAGAGAACAAATCAGTAATTTGGCTTTATTTTATAATACCCATTGGGTGTCTTGACACAATTGAATGTTTCTTGAAAATGCTGTTTCTTGATTGGAAAATAAATACTCAGATCCTAAGGGAAAAGATTATTAAAAATTATATCATTTATATAAATTGAATCTTCAGTCAAGACTGAAAAATTGAATTATTTCTTGTAGTCAATAATTATTAATTTTTAGGGGCGCCTGGGTAGCTCAGTTGGTTAAGCATCTGACTTTGGCTCAGGTCATGATCTCACAGTCCATGAGTTCGAGTCCTGCGTCAGGCTCTGTGCTGACAGCTCAGAGCCCGGAGCCTGTTTCAGATTCTGTGTCTCCCTCTCTCTCTGCCCCTCCCCTGCTCATGCTCTGTCTCTGTCTCAAAAATAAATAAAAACACTTAAAAAAATTAAAAAAATAATTATTAATTTTTAGAATCTACTATTAAGCAAAAGTGAAGAGCACTCTGATCTTGCAAAAATTTGTTACTGCTTTTATTTTTATGTCTCGTATTTTAATGTTGTTTTGTTTTTTCTCCTTTTTTTTTTCCTTTTTAATTCCAGTTAGCTAACATACAGTGTTATATTAGTTTCAGGTGTACAATATAGTGATTCAACAGTTCCATAAAACACCCAGTGCTCATCACAAGTGCACTCCTTAATCCCCACCCCCTATTTCTCACATCCCACCCCCACTCCAGCCTCCTCTCTGGTAACCATCCATTTGTTCTCTTAAGAGTCTGGTTTTTGGTTTGCCTTTCTCTCTCTCTGTCTCTCTCTCTCTGTCTCTCTCTCTCTCTCTCTCTCTCTTTCCCTTTCTAGTTTGTTTTGTTTTAAATTTGAGATCATATGGTATTTGTCTTTCTCTGACTTATTTCTTAACGTCGTTTTCTTTATGGAGTGACAGTTCAATGAACAAGTCCTTCAACAATGAAGTCCACTATAATAAAATTGACCAAATTTGGCAAAATTAACCTAGAAGAAAATGTGGGGAGTAAGCTCCTTGATATTGGTTTTGGCAATGAATCTTTTTTAATTTGATACCAAAACCAAAAGGAACAAAAGTTAAAACAAACAAGTGGGACTACATCAAACAAAGAAGCTCTATACAGCAAAAGAAATCATCAGCAAATAAAAGGGCAACATATGGAATGGAAGAAAATATTTGAAAATCATATATCTGATAAGGGACTAATAGTTACAATATATAAAGAACTCATACAACTCAATAGTAAAAAAAAAAAAAACCCAAACCATCCAATTAAATAGGTTTTTTTTTAATGTTTTTATTTATTTTTGAGACAGAGAGAGACAGAGCATGAGCAGGGGAGGGGCAGAGAGGGAGACACAGAATCCGAAGCAGGCTCCAGGCTCTGAGCTGTCAGCACAGAGCCTGACGTGGGCTCGAACTCACGGACTGTGAGGTCATGACCTGAGCTGAAGTCGGATGCTTAACCGACTGAGCCACCCAGGCACCCCACAAACAATCCAATTAGAAATTGGGCAGAAGAACTGAAAAGATGTTTTCCCAAAGAAAACATATGATTGGCCAATAGATACATGAAAAGGGGCTCAACGTCACTAATTATCAGGGAAATGCAAATCAGAACCAGAAGGAGACATTACTTCTCACATCTGTTAGAATGACTGTCATAAGAAAACTAGAGACGGTAAGCGTTGGCAAGGGTTTGGAGAAAAGAGAACTCTTGGATGCTGTTGGTGGGAATGTAAATTAGTGCAGTCTCTATGGAAAACACTTTGTAGGTTCCTCAAAAAATTAAAAATAGAACTACCATATGATCCAGCAATTCCACTTCTAGGTACGTATCCAAAGCAAAGGAAGGCAGCATATCAAAGAGGTATCTTCACTTTTATGTTCGCTACAGCATTATCCATAACAGTCAAGACATAAGTGTATGTATACAATGGAATATTATTCAGTCATGAAGAAGAAGGAAATCCTGCATTTGCAACAACATGGATAGAACTTGAAGGCATAATGCTAAGTGAAAGAAGCCAGAGAAAGACAAATGTTGTATAATATCACTTATATAGAGAAGCTGAAGAAGAAGAAGGAGGAGGAGGAGACATCAAACTCAGAGAAACAGAGAGTAGAAAAGTGGTTGCCAGGGGATGAGAGGTGGGGAAAAATAGGGAGAAGTCAATAAAAGAATACAAAGTTCAATGGGGCGCCTGGTGGGCTCAGTCCGTTAAGCATCTGACTTCAGCTCAGGTCATAATCTCATGGTTCATGAGTTCAAGCCCCACGTCAGGCTCTGTGCTGACAGCTCAGAGCCTGGAGCCTGCTTTGGAGTCTGGATCTCCCTCTTTCTCTGCCCTACCCTTGCTTGAGCTCTGTCTCTGTCTCTCAAAAATGAATAAACGTTAAAAAAAAAAAAGAAGAAAAAGAAGAAAGAATACAAAGTTAAAGAAAAATAACAGCAACAACAACAACAACAAAAAACCCAAACAAAAATTGGCCAGATTTAAAACATATACCTGTATGGTAATAGTAAGAAGCACAGCTACATGCATGTGTTGGCAAGAGAAAAATATCTCTCTTTCAACCGTGTTTATGTGTTACATCCAAGTAGGCAGCAGACCTAAAGACCATTCTGGAATATGTGGAAGTTGGTGAAACCTGTCTTCCCCGTCCCTATCCTCCCATATTCCACTTCACTCATTTCACCGAATGAATGACTGTTCCTTTTAATCATTGTGGATAGTTAGGACTTTTTGGGAACATCAGTGATATGGGCCTTATATTTGCCATTTCATAAGACGGAAACGAAGGGCTTGCCCCCTCTGGCCTTTCTGCTTCCGTGTCCTGAGATCCAGAGATCTCGCTTTGCATATGCTACATGACATGAGAAGTGAGTGGTGGGTGTGTGTTGTTTGTAGTGGTACTTGTTGAACTCCTCATTGGTGCTTTCCCGCTTATGGTTATGGTTTCCCCATATGTCCCTCTTCACTTGCCAGACTGTCACCTCCTGAGTTCCCTTTGCTCAGCTTTGGCTCTTTCCCACCTCTTCCAAGTATGCGTTGTGCTTCTCACAGGACACTGCTGCTCAATGTCACTGCTGAGCAGCTTCCCAAATACCCTTGGCAACGTACTCTTTGCACATGGCTTCTACTTCAGGAAATGCACAATGATTCTGCTGCATAAAGGGAGGGTGTTTAAAATCTTCATGATTTTTTTTTTTTTAAATGTAAGAGTTAAAATATTGTGAGTGCATCTGTGTACTGGCACTCGCCACTTATCTTCTGGGTGGTACTCAGTACTTTAACACATAATTGTTCTCATGTGTAGGGCACTGCTCCTTTAATTTTCTCATTTTGGCATGTTTAATGCTTCAGAACTGCCAGATCAGAGGACCTCATCACAGACAGACACTGAAATCCTCTCTGTTCTAAAGCCAAATATATTGCCAGACTAATGGGAATGAAAGGAGTCCAAAAGGCTTTTGGCAAGATATTATCGACATTCCCAGAACTTTAAAGGAAGGAGCTAGCAGGTAGAGGGCCTCTACATCAAAAGATTAGGGCTGGGAGGAGCTCCTGGGATTGGGGTGAAGGTGGTCATTCTGACGTCAGTTATCTCTGCTCCCCCCAGCCAGCCGGAGTCTGTCTCTCCTTAGCTGTCAAGTGAGAGATATCCACCATTAGAATCGTGGTAACAAAATGGTTCCCACGGACCAATTGTCTCTTGGGGGTTATTAACATGCATATGTCACATGTTCTTGGAAGCACACGCTCCCCACACGTACTCCTTCTGTAACACTCAAGTAGCCACTGGATTCACTAGTTAGCCCTTAAAATCTGAGGCCATGAAAACCCACCAACTATTGGAGTTATGAGTGGGGAAAGGGTACATGTCTTGGGTTGGGGATGGAGACAAAAAAAGATGGTGAGTCAAGGATGACCAAGTTAAGATGAGGTGTTTGGGAGGCTAAGGGACTGTAGGGGGCGGAAACCTTCCCAGAGCTTGGTAGATCCTAAGGGAGGGAGAAAACAGAAATAAACAGAGAGAAGAGAAGGGATACTCAGACCAACTTCACTTTTTTCACTTTGCTTTCAGTTTAGCCAAGCCTTATTCTATTTATTATCAAACTGACCCTCACCATCTCTAGTAATCATTTATTATTTCTGCGAAAAATCAACATAATTTGCTGAGTTTTGTTCACTGGGCTTTGATTGAGCAGCTCCATTACCAACAGTTGGGTTTTGAAGAGGATACACTTTGCTCTTACCCGTGCTGGAAAAGGGCTAAAAGAAAGATCTCTGCCTTAGCCAAGGGAAACTGTTTTAAATTTTAATTAATAATGTGTTTTTCAGTGAATCACAGTAAGGAACTCAAAGATCTCTGAAGGTTGCTGAATGTGTAGAGAGACAAAGACCTTCATCATATTCCCTAATTTTTCTTTTGTAGCAACTTACCGGTAAGTGAATTGTTACATTAATCTGAGGCTATATATTTCTCAGAAAAAGAGAGAGAGGTAGAGAGAGAAATGAAATGTTTGCAGTGAGACAATCTGCAGTGTTGGATGTTGTTCACTGGATGCCTTTGTCATACCAACCGAGGATAGTGGTATAACCATCAGAAATTATACCGGAAGCAGTAGGTATAACTTCTCAGTGGGGCAGGCTCCCACGGACACTTTTCACTGGGGCGCTGTCATCCCCACTATGTCCAGACTCTGCCTTATCAGTCTCTCCTTCCATCACCAATTGAAATGTCTATCACTCTTTTGATTTCCATTTGAGCGATTTGCTATCTTTCAAGTGAGCTTCTTAATTATCATGAAGGAACTTCACAAAAAAAGAAGAAAAAAATGAGCCAAGGATTACTTACAAAGTTCTCTGGCCAAGATAGGCTGAAACATTAGCAATATATCCCCCACCCCAAAAAACCATTCTACTATAACTTCCTATACATTAACAGGACTCACGTTTCTCCTTTATATCCAACCCGAAGTGTCTATCTTCCACTTTCTTATATCCTTACTTTATACCCAAGATTACAGGCGTTCATGTAGCCTGGGGCCTGCGTGTATAGTGATTAATTTATGTTGCTAGAAATGTTTATTATAAGTGTTGTGGAGTACTTTGACACTCACTCAGGGTTTTTTATTTTTGACATATCTTATGAGCCTTAAAGAGTTAGTTCCAGCCAGATGTAAAAATAGTCCAGCAGAGTATTACTCTAGAGCTATCTGAATGGTTTAATGTTGACAGGCATGGACTTACGGAACAGGCAAAAAAAAAAAAAAAACAATTCCAGAAACTATTGAATAATAATCAATTATTTAATGTCTTGCACTCTGTAGAGTGCTTTCCCTAGACATACATTATTTTCTCATTAAGTTTTCATGAAAAAACCCTGTGAGATAGATGGGGAGGAATTATTCTTATCTTGTAAACATTTGAGGTTCAAAGGCAGTAAGAGTCTTACTCAAGATGACACTGATTCTCTGTGGCCCATGTAGAAATTGAGCCAGATGTTTTGATGTCCCGTGTGAGATTTATGTCATATTTCCATCCAACACTCTGACAACCTTGTATTTCCTTCATGGTAGGTCACAGGTTAGGATTTCCAAAAAGTACGCTCTGAAACAGTTTAGTGTTCAGGGTTCTTTATTAGGGAGTGCCCTTGAGATCAATACCTATGAAGGAGATAACGAGGAGGCAGATTAGGCGGAGGGAGAAGTGAGCTGGTTGCAGGACCAGCAGCTTTGGCTGATGCACAGGGAGTCCTGGATCTGAGGTGGCTCACAGAGCTGTCATGCGTGGAAACTACTGGGCTGAAATGGCCAGGCCCCCAACCTGAATTGGTCATTGAATGCTCTCCACCCACGGGAGAGCATGCCTTTGGGCTGGTGGCTCTGCAGATGACATGGTCGTTGAAGGCAGCTGAAGCCTGCTGACTGCACTCATACCAGCTGGGGCAACAAGTCCTTCCTTTTTTTTAAAAAAAAATTGTATTTATTTTTTAAATCTACACCCAAATTAGTATATAGTGCAACAATGATTTCAGGAGTAGATTCCTTAATGCCCCTTACCCATTTAGCCCATCCCCCGTCCCACAACCCCCCAGCAACCTTGTGTTTGTTCTTCATATTTAAGTGTCTCTTCTGTTTTGTCTCCCCTCCCTGTTTTTATAGTATTTTTGCTTCCCTTCCCTTATGTTCATCTGTTCTGTGTCTTAAAGTCCTCAAATGAATGAAGCCATATGATATTTGTCTTTCTCTGACTAATTTTGCTTAGCATAATACCGTCTAGTTCCATCCACGTAGTTGCAAATGGCAAGATTTCATTCTTTTTGATTGCCGAGTAATACTCCATTGTATATCTATACCGCATCTGCAGTAAGTCCTTCCTTAAAGGGCCATGTGGGTGGACGAGTGGAACATCTGCCTGCAGCCACCACAGACAACAAATGGGAAGTGTGGTTTTGACTCACTCGGCTTAGCTTCAAAAAACAAAAAATCTGTAGTGAACTTAACTTCAATTAGAAGCTTCAAAGCTCTAAAAAAAACAATAAAAATAATAAATAATAAAAAGGGGCACCTGGGTGGCTCAGTCGATTGAGAATCTGGCTCTTGATTTTGGCTCAGGTCATGATCGAGTCGTGGATCGAGCCCAGCATTGGGCTCGGCGCTGAGTGAGGAGCCTGCTTAAGATTCTCTTTCTCTAGCTCTCTCTCATTCTTTCTCCCTCTGCCCCTCTCTCCCACTCGTGCTCTCTCTGAAATAAATAAATAAGTCAATAATATATAAACCTTAGAAGAATGTTTGCTACTAATGGCTGTATGTTAACAAAAAGCTCTAGTCCACATTCAGCAAATCTCACCACCTTAGTCTCAACTTTGCTTGTCTACACTCCAAAAGAAAAGGGCTAAGCCTTACATAGGTATTACTGAAGAGTCGGAAGAGAAGGCTTTATGCTCAACATGAGTCCATCGTTAAGAGCACAAGCCCTGATCCCATCATTAGTGTACCCTGACCAACGCTTCTTAGACCTAGGGCACTTGTCAGCCCCCCGAGGAACTTGGAAAATGAAGGCCATGCTTCAGTAGGTCTGAGGTGGGGTCTTGATCCTGCATTTTTATTAGAGTCTCAGCTGCTGCTAATGCTGTTGGTCCTCTAACCACACTAAATGGCAAAGTCCCACATGGAAATTTCAAGCCTGTCCTCAAGGGCAAAGGAAAGTCTATTTCATATAAGCTGATGGAGAATGATTTGATTGCATGGCACCAATTAGCATCTGCCATGTTTGCTAATTACTATCTGTCAGGGATTTTTCCTTTTGGAATGATTCATGTGTGGTGAGACCGAATGGGGTTATGACAAAGAACCTGTACTGCTATTTATTTGGTGTGACTTAGGCACCGTTTTCAAAATTATGGAGGCTTGCTTTCTTTATTTTAGGTTTATAATAAGGTGAATCTTTCAGAGAGAATAACTGTCTCCAAAGACAATTGACCACTGACTTCTGTGTTGTTACTCTTTAATATTCTTAAGATATAAGTCCTACCCTACCCAAAGATTTGGGTCCTTTCCAAAATGTGTATTTGGCAATAAGTTAACATAATATCTTTCTTTTCTAGTGTTCAATACACCTCTGTTATCGTAACGATCTTACAACATAGACAGGGAGAACTGTACTGTAGGGAACCTGGAATATCATACCATCCAACATCCTGATTTTCAGAATAGGTGCAATGTCCACATCGTTATTTAAAAGGAAAGCAAGAACTAAAACTTTGGTCTCCTGGCTCACAAACAGCCTTCCTTTCGCAATGTTATACTTCTATCATATTCCTGCAGAATTCTTGTGGTGGATATTTGCCATCCCCATTGGAAGATGGAAAAGTTGATTTTCTAATAGCATATCTGTGTCAGAGTCAGAGAGAAAATCAGGTATTCATTCTTCTTGTACTGGCATTTTCTCATCGTGGCCATACCACTTAAACCAAACGAAACCAGACCAAAACACTACGTCTAGTAAATGAACCCTAGGCAGCCTTTATTTGTGAATAAAATAACAACTAATTTTTGAGCACTTTCTACATCCCAGCTACTATTCCTTGTGTGGAAATATATCAATTCCTTTAACTTCAAGTCATTAAGCCTGAAGGGCAGAGGAAACAGGCACAATAAGGTTCAAGGGATTGGCAGAGCTCAAAGAGCTCTAAACTTGGTGAAGCCAGGATTTCAATCCAGGCAGTTTGGTTCTAGGCCCTTCTAATTTTCAGTCTGCAACTGCAAACGTTAATAAAAGGAGACTTCATTTAGAATTGGAGTTGGGAGGCCAGCGCGTGGGCTCTCATGCGCTACCACTCCTTGTCAATTGCAGACCCAAGAGGAAAAGAGAGACCTTGCAGGTGGACACTCCTTTACCACCCCAGCTGGAGAAAACGAGGCTTTGCTCCTCCCCCCGCAATAGTCCACCCAATGAGAAACTGTTACAACCCAGCCAGTGAAAATCCACTATACTTCAACCTCCCAGTTTCCTCCACACGGTTTTTTATTTATAACAGCCCCTCCCACCTCCCACCTTTCTCAGGTTGAGGGTTCCTCTCCTTTGTTCTCCAGACTTGCCTGTGGTTTGCTGTAGCTTGTTTGTGTCAAATCACATTTCTCTGTTACTCCCGAATAAGCCCCTCTCCCTACTTTTTTTTTTGGCTGGTAAAATAACTAGCATTGTTATTTTTTTTAAGATTAACACAGTGGTGTCGCCTGCAGAACCTGGTTGGGGTACTAATGGTCTTTGCCATAGTGATGATTTCAGCTGTGGGAGGCATAATTTATAATCCAGCAGGAATATATTCCAGATAGTTTCCAGACAGATGGTCTTCGTAGGGCAGAAGGGGAAGAGACAGCGGGCTCCTGTGGGGCTTTGAGAGGAGGCAGCTGCAGCGTTACGAGGGATGGTGTGAAAAGGCTAAAGAGGCTAACAGAACCAAAGGTAGCCTCCCTTTTGTCCAGTATTTCCCAGCATTGGTGGTGTGGTGACTGTATTAGTTTCCCGTGGCTGCTTTATCAAATTACCACAAACTGGGTGGGCTTAAAACAGTAGAAATTTATTTTCTGTTGTAGAGACCAGAAAGTCTTAAACCAGGATGTCGCTGGGTCATTCCCTCTAAAAGCCCCTGGGCAGGATCCTTATCTCTTCTAACTTCCGGTAGTCTCAGGTATTCTTTTTTTTTTTTTTTTTTTATGTTTTCTATTTGTTTTTTTTTTTTTTTTCAATATATGAAATTTACTGTCAATTGGTTTCCATACAACACCCAGTGCTCATCCCAAAAGGTGCCCTCCTCAATACCCATCACCCACCCTCCCCTCCCTCCCACCCCCCATCAACCCTCAGTTTGTTCTCAGTTTTTAAGAGTCTCTTATGCTTTGGCTCTCTCCCACTCTAACCTCTTTTTTTTTTTTTTTCCTTCCCCTCCCCCATGGGTTTCTGTTAAGTTTCTCAGGATCCACATAAGAGTGAAAACATATGGTATCTGTCTTTCTCTGTATGGCTTATTTCACTTAGCATCACACTCTCCAGTTCCATCCACGTTGCTACAAAGGGCCATATTTCGTTCTTTCTCGTTGCCATGTAGTACTCCATTGTGTATATAAACCACAATTTCTTTATCTCAGGTATTCTTTAGCTTTGGTAGGGTTATTCCAATCTCAGCCTCTCCTTCTCATAGTTGTTATCCGTCTGTGTCTGTGTCCAAGTTTTTCTCTCTTTATATGCACATCAATCATTGGTTAAGGATTCACCCTAATGACCTAGATTTAACTTGATTACATCTGCAAACACTATTTTCAAATAAAACGTTCATAGGTTCTGGGAGTTAGGACTTCAACATATCTTTTGGAAGGACACAATTCAACTCATAATAGTATCTGTATTAGGATTCTTCAAAGAAACAGAACCAATAGGATGTATCTATATATCTATGTATCTATATCTATATCTATATCTATATCTATATCAGCTCATGAGGTTATGGAGGCTGAGATGCCTCCTAATGCTGACTGAAAGCTGGAGACTCAGGAGAGCCATTGGCGTAATTCAGTCTGAGTCCAAAGGACAGAGATGCAGAAGAGTCAGGGTAATTCTCAGTTTCGGGATGGAAGATAAAATGAGATGTCTCATCTCAAGCAGAGAGGCAGGGAAAAATGGGGTGAATTCCTCTTTCCTCCACTTTTTGTTTTATTGAGACCCTCAATGGATTGGATGATGCCCACACACAATAAGGAGAGCAATCTACTTTACTGAGCCTACCGATTCAAATGTTAATCTCATCTGGAAACACCCTCACAGAAAGATCTAGAAATAATATTTAATCTGAGTATCCCATGACCAGTCAAGGTGACATATAAAATAACCATCACAATATATATTTGTGGCTGGGAGGGATCCAGCAAGTAAATAAAACATTTAAGAAACATTAGCAGCATACCAATTCAGTATTGAGGTACATCTGACACCTATTTATCTTGTAAAATTGTCAAGGATATTGCTGTGGACGAAACTGGCAAACTCCGAGTCTGGGGTGATGTGTTTATTAGTTCAGTCTGTTTGGACACCTGTTTATAGTATGTACCAGAGCAGCTTTTCTAGTTTCCACCTCGTACATCCTCTATCTAAGGTTGTTTTGTAAAGGATCTTGAGATGGGTATACATGGGAAATGCTGTAGTAGGCCACATCCCTTCCTGGAAGTTCATGATGTCCGCTGGTTCTTTAGGGGCACACACTTTTTAAACCCTATGTTTAGCTTTGTTTCATTCTATCTCTCTTGAAGCCTACTTGACTTTGCAACCCATTTTTTCCATAATATATATTTATGTCCCTTCCTAAACATTTCAGAAATACTCATCAAGACTCCTACAAACTTCTTTTGTCTTCTGACCTTTTTATTGCATTCATTGTATTGGGTTTGTGTCCCTTTTTAGTGAGCATATCTCTTTCACCCTGCCCTTCTCAAGAGCAGGGATTGTTTCTTTCTTCCTTCCTTCCTTCCTTCACAAGTTTCTTTCTTTCTTTCTTTCTTTCTTTCTTTCTTTCTTTCTTTCTTTCTTTCTTTCTTTCTTTTCCCTAAAATTAGTATAATGCTTGGCAGATAAAAAGTGCTTCATGCTTTGTGAATGAATGAACAGAGTTGGAAAGGCCCAAATGTGCACAGCAGGGAAGTAGTTAAGTCAATTAGGATTAATACATCAGTGAAAAATCATGCTTCTCTGTATAGGAAAATAACAATTATGAAAATTGTGTCACAAAAAATTTTGCAATACAGCACAAAGAAAAGAGCATAATACAATTGTATGTATTGTGGGCTGGGTTTACAATA
This sequence comes from Neofelis nebulosa, assembly GCF_028018385.1. Lineage (NCBI taxonomy): Eukaryota > Metazoa > Chordata > Mammalia > Carnivora > Felidae > Neofelis > Neofelis nebulosa. Next base: position 233,010,541 of record NC_080782.1, read on the forward strand.
ACAGAAACATATTTATTTATATAATAAGTTACAGTAAAGAAATAATACAGTAAAGAAACTGAAGAGAGTCATTATATTAAAATGGTGAGATTATGGATGACTTTAATTTTTTTAATTTAATTTAATATTGAATTTTATTTCAATATTGCCATCATTTAATTTGTGTAATACTAACTACATTGTTAAAAATAAAAGAAAACAAACCACTAGTTTGTGGCTTTCCTAGCACCGCAGTTGGCCAGAGAGCCAGCCTCTTTGCCCTCTGCGATGAATTGGGATTTCCAGAACTGGAGAGTAGGGCTGGCAGGTGAAAGCAGTTAGCCATTCTAGAAGTCCAGGAAAGCTGTACGTTACTTCCTTCATCCATCCCCAATAAAGATGTTATCTCCTCTGCTAGAGGCTCTTCTAAAATTGTTAATTCTTAAATTGATCTTCAAAATCCACTGACTCAAAATCTCATTGAGTTAATGGATTTTGTTTCTTTTCGTATTCATGTTATTTTATCACAAGATGTTTGAATCCTTTAGCAAGTTTTAAACTGAGATCATATGAATTCACTCTCTGGCAGCATTCTATAAGCTTCTCATGAGAATAGACCAAGAACCTATTCTTTCTCTCCTACATGTGCTTTGCAGGTGACTTAATAAAATTCTGGCCTTTCTTGATGTAAGGATTCCTTATATTTTTGTTAGTGTTCTAAATTATCCAGTGGACTTCCGTCTAACTACAGCAGTTGTATTAGGAGTTTAGAGCTTGATACACCCAACTCTGTCTCTTGGAATCCCCTCTCTCCTCTTACTCTCTGAAGCAAATTCTGCCAAACAAGACTCTGCTGTTTGCTCAGCCACCGAGAAGTCTCTCCTGAGCCTGGAACCAAGGTCTGTTCTCTGATGTGTCCTGTCCTCTGAGCAAATTCTCTCTATCTCATGAATCAAAGCCAAAGGTTTTACTTTACCTCCTATTATCTGTGTGTTTCGCCTTGCCTCATTCACTCATATATATATATATATATATATATATATATGATGCTCTATTGAGGAGATAATAAAGTTGTGAAAAGACCTTATATGGATCTCAGTATCTTCCTTTAGGTAGGGTTTTTATATTCATGGGTATGTTTTCTTATCTATTAATAATCTACACTTTCTTGGGGCACCTGGGTGGCTCAGTGGGTTGAGAGTCCAACTCTTGATTTTGGCTCAGGTCATGATCCCAGGGTTGTGGGATTGAGCCCTGTGTCAGGTTCCATGCTGAGTGTAGACACTGCTTGAGATTCTCTCTCTCTCTCTCTCTCTCTCTCTGCCCCCTCTACCTTTCTCTCAAAAAAAAAAAACTTCACTTTTTTACGTGTACGATTACAAGGCAAGGAAGAGAATGATGAAGATGGGGAATTCCTGTAGACACACACACACACGTGTGTGTGTGTTTGTGTGTGTGTATCACGTCTCCTTCTGTCCTACATAACACCATTTTGGCCATGTAAAACATTTGGGTGGTTCAACTAGAGTGTGATTTCAGGAAGCTATGGATATACATTTTTCATTTATTTATTCTACAATTATCAGGCACTTACTATGTCTCAGGCATTGTTCTGGACAACCATTTATCCATCAAAGCCACACTTCAAAACGAACTCTTTCCGAAATTTTTTATATCTCTTTGCACTTTATCCCTTCTATAGGACCCTGATATTAACCTAATCCTTTCTTGGAGTCTGGGTTTGATACAGTGTGAAAAGGCATCATGTTAGGAGTCAAGGGAACGAGATTTTAGTTTCAGCTCTGCTGAAAATAATTTGCGTCATTTCAAGTATTGGTTAACAAATTGTTTTTTTGTGTGTGTAAAAGTTCTTTGTAAAGGAACATCATTATTATGGAAGTTCATTCTAATACAAACATTTCTTTGGGATCAGCTAAGGCATATGGAATAATGTGCCCCTTTACTAAATGGCCTCAGATCTCAGGGCTTCTAGTGTTTGTATGTATGTGAAGGAGGCAGGGTAAACTGTGGATAGGGAGCCCGGGGGAGGTTCACCACTCTTGCAGATTTATTCTGGACAAAAGGAAAGTGATTTTTCATACTGTTTTCCATCTGTTTTCAGAAAGTCTTGGAAGGTAAAGCTATCTTTCATAAAACTTGGTCATGTTGAAGGAAAACCTATCATTTCAAAGGTTTTCCTTTTGTTTGGTTCAGCTAAAGGACCAAGACCCTGAATAGAGCGTTCTTTTTTTAACAACGTAGATTAATATTCTGGATAAGCAAAGGTAGGCTTGAAAACCTTATTTTGGGGGCAGACATGAAGAACAAAACTATTATGCAGAAGGTATTAACAGGATTTTGGATGTAGGAGACTGATACAGTAGGGATAATGTACGTGTGTGTGTGTGTGTGTGTGTGTGTGTGTGTGTAACAGAAAAGCCTAGAAGATGGAAACCAAGTATGCCAAAATGCAGAGGTAAAAATGTTTGAAAGAGCTTTTAGAACATATTTTAAGTATTTTGCTGAACTGTGATCCATATTAATTTATTCTTCACTATCAGTACAAGTCTATGCACCGTAGTCGTGTGTTTATATTGAGTTGGAAATGATAGAGAAAGTGGTAGGATAATGCAGCCCCTCTACAGCATTCCTCTAATGTGCTGGTATGTTGGTGGCAGAACTACACTGAGGGGAGAATGAAGCCTGTGGTCCAGGCGTTCAAAGTCAGAGGAGGCTCAGAGCTGGGGATCAGGGGAGAAGGGAAAAATACTGACAGAACAGGAACTGACTTAGCCAATTATAAATTCCATGAAAATTTGAAGAAACCTGGAAGAGACTTCTACACACTCTGTGCTATGATAGGTAGAATGAGGGCTTGAGCCATGTACATTTTAATTCGAAAAGGTATCTGCACCACAGAAATGTTCATGAATTCTTATAACAGATAACATGGACATACTGGCAAAATTAAACTGATAATCACATCAGTTATATTTGCTTCAGGATATATATGGGATGTATTATTTTGTGCATTTCAAAATTTTGCATAAATGATACAGTAGACACAACCTTTCAAACTTGTCTTTTTTAGCCAATGTTATGTTTTTGACATTTCTCTATTTCGATGCATGAGATCATTTTCACTGTTGTTTGATAATTGACTGAATAAGACATAGTTTATTTATCCATTCTTCTATTGTATGAAACTTAGGATGTTTCCCCTTTGCCCTGTTACAAACAGTAAGGCATTGAACATATTTGTATTTATCTCTCTGTTCACATATGCAAGGGTTTCTCTGGGGTGAACATCTTTCTAGTGGTTGAATTGTTGGGTTATAGGATATCTTAGCCTGGAATCCTTAAATAATCAGGGCCTGAGGCAGCGCTTAGGTGCTAATGCCTTATTAGGAAGCCAGGCCTAGAGCAGTGAGGCTGAGGGAAGCAGGAAGCAAGACAGGGAAGGACGAGAAGCAAATCCAAGTCAAGAAAAGATACAGCTGGTGGCTGGGCAGCTGGGCCCACTTGGCCACATGGACTGCTCTAGATAGGCTATAGGGAATACTATTGCTAGGAACAGCCTACGGGAGGAGGAAAAGAGGAGACTGATTTGTTGGCTCCGATTTCCCTTCTCTCTCCTCTGAACGAAGTTCATTTCAAGGGAAGTAAAGCACACTGCACTTTCAGATTATATTACATGGCGTCTTTAATAGCTGCCAGACAAGTTGGATTCCAATTCCCCCTCCCCACTTCTCACCCCTCTGCAGCCCAATGCTTCTTCCTGAGTAGTAAGTGATGGGAAGAGCCAGGGACTTTGATGTCTGGCTGGCCAGCGCCAGGTAGGACAGCTTCATAGACCTTTCTCGAGCTGGTTGCAGTGATGGTAACTGAGTTGGCGCAGATGATGCAGGAGAATTTGGGGAGGCATATGAGATGTATATCCAACAGGGTATGCCTTTTACTATTATGCGCACATTTAACTGTACTAAAGTGTCATGTCAAATCATTTTCAAAAATGATTGTGATAATTTACACTCCCAGCCAGCAATGCAAAAGATTTTGTTTTCACTACATCTTTGAAAACTCAGTTTACTTTTATTAATTTCACTGCGTAAACCAGTATTTCCCTTTTGTGTTAAATTGCATTTAGCTGATCAATAATGTAAGTTTATATTTGTTTGTTTGTTTTTCACATTTATTGACCACTTGGTTTTCTTCTGTGAATTGTTGATTCAAATCCTTGGTCCATTAACATTTTTTTTTGGTCTGTTTGTCTTATTCCTATTAATTTCCAAATAATATATATTTATAATTTACATGATTTACAAAGACGTTCTCCAGGTCTATAAACTCATTTTTTTATTATTATCTTTTTAGGGGTGCCTGGGTGGCTCAGTCGGTTGAGCATCCGACTTCAGGTCAGGTCATGATCTCGCAGTCTGTGAGTTCGAGCCCCGAGTTGGGCTCTGTGCTGACAGCTCAGAGCCTGGAGCCTGCTTCGGATTCTGTGTCTCCTTCTCTCTCTGCCCCTCCCCCGCTCATGCTCTGTCTCTCTCTCTCTCTCTCTCTCTCTCTGTCAAAAATAAATAAACATTAAAAAATTATTATCTTTTTAGATTAAGTCTTTATTTATTTATTTTTAGAACAGTTTAAGGTCCACAGGAAAGTTGAATGGAAATTACACAGATTTCTCATATACTTCCTGATCCCACATATGAATGGTCTCCCCAGTAACATCCCCCCAGAGTACTACATTTATTATAGTTGATGAACCTACAGTGACATATCATGATCACCCAATGTTCACAGTATACATTATGGCTCACTCTTGGTGCTGTATATTCTATGAGTTTAGACAAATGAATAATGACATATATTTATCGATGCAATATTATACAGAGTGTTTTTACTGCTGTAAAAATCCTCTGGACTCCACCTATTCATCTCTCTTGCTCCCTGCCCCTGTACCCCTGATCTTTTCACTACCTTCATGGTTTTGTCTTTTCCAGAATGTCAAATAGTTGAAATCCTACTGTGTGTCACTTTTTCACATTGGCTTCTTTCACCTAGTGATATGCATTTAAGTTTCCTCCATGTCTTTTCACGGCTCTATAGCTCATTTCTCTTTAGTGCTGAACAATATTCCATTGTCTGGATGTACTACAGCTTATGTATCCTTTCACCTACAAAGGGGCATTTTAGTTGCTCCCAAGCTCTGGCAATTATGAATAAATCTGCTGTAGACATCCATGTGGATGTGTGGGTGTCTGTTTTCAGTTTCTTTGGGTAAATACCAAGGAGCACAATGGCTGGATCATGTGGAAAGAGTATGTTGGGTTTTGTAAGAAATCGCCGAACCATCTTCCAAAGTGGCTGTACCATTCTGCATTCCCATCAGTAATGAATGGGGGTTCCTGTTGCTCACATCGTTGCCTGCATTTGATGTTGTCAGTGGTCCAGATCTGGGCCATCCTAACAGGTGTGTATTGATATTTCATTGCTGCTTTCATTTCATCTCCCTGATGATATATGATGCGGAGCACCTTTTCATATGTTGCTTGCTATCTGAGCCATCATTTGTTGGAACAGTGCTTCTTTTCCATCCTTCCTGTTCTTTCTAGCTGGGACTCCTTTATTTTATTTAAAAATTTTTCCTCCAGGTTTATTGAGGCATAATCCACAAATAAAATTGTATGTTTTAAAAAATATATGATGTGGTGATTTTATATTGCTTACATTGCAAAATCATCGCTGCAGTCAAATTAATTAACACATCCATCAACTCACTTAGTTACTTTTTTACAGTTATTTGGGTGGTGAAAGCACTTAAGATCTAGTCTCTTAACAAATTTTGTGTTAGAGAGTACAGTATTAAGTAGAATGACCATGCTGTACATTAGATCCCCAGAACCTGGGACTCCTTTTTAATTTTTTTTTTTTTTAAGAGAGAATGAGAGCACATGAACTGGAGAGAGGGGCAGAGGGAGAGAGAGAGAGACAATCTTAAGCAGACCCTATGCTCAGCATGGAGCCTGATGCAAAGCTTGATCCCATCACCCTGCGATCATGACCTGAGCTGAAATCAAAAGTTGGATGCTTAGCCAACTGAGCCACCCAGGCACCCCTCTGGGACTCCTTTTAAATGTGCTTTTGACCTTCTTATACTATCCTTTGTAACTCCTAAATCTTGATCGTAATTTACACATTTTTAAAATCTCTCTCCATTTTTTGCGCTTTCCTCAGTCCTAACTTCTAGTTCAATAGTTTTCTCTTCAGCTGTACAGAATCTGATCTTGAAACTATCCATGGACATTTAGGCTCTTTCCATAATTTAGCTATTGTTGAGAGTGCTGCTATAAATATCGGGGTACAAGTGCCCCTATGCATCAGCACTCCTGTATCCCTTGGGTCAATTCCTAGCAGTGCTATTGCTGGGTCATAGGGTAGATCTATTTTTAGTTTTTTGAGGAACCTCCACACTGTTTTCCATCACCTGATGAATGGATAAAGAAATTGTGGTTTATATACACAATGGAATACTACGTGGCAATGAGAAAGAATGAAATATGGCCTTTTGAGGCAATGTGGATGCAACTGGATAGTGTGATGCTAAGTGAAATAAGTCATACGGAGAAAGACAGATACCATATGTTTTCACTCTTATGTGGATCCTGAGAAACTTAACAGAAGACCATGGTGGGGGGGGGAGAAAAAAAAAGAGGTTAGAGAGGGAGGGAGCCAAAACATAAGAGACTCTTAAAAACTGAGAACAAACTGAGGGATGGTGGGGGGTGGGAGGGGGGGGAGGGTGGGTGATGGTATTGAGGAGGGCACCTGTTGGGATGAGCACTGGGTGTTGTATGGAAAACAATTTGACAATAAATTTCATATTTTAAAAATAAATAAATAAATAAAGCAGATAGATAAAAGAAAAAAAATAAACTCTCCATAGAATTTCTAATTTTAATGAATACATTTTAATTCAAAAAAGTTCTGTTTTTAAAGGTACTTTTCTGGTTTTAAAGGTACTCAGTCAACTGAGTGTCCAGCTCTTGATTTCTACTCAGGTCATGATTCAAGGGTTGTGGGATGAAGCCCTGCATCGGGCTCCACCTTGAGCATGGAGCCTGCTTAAGGTTCTCTCTCTCTCTCTCTCTCTCTCTCTCTCTCCCCTTCTTTCTCTCCCTCTGTCCATCTCCCCTGCTTGCGCTCTTTCTCTCTCTAAAAAAATTTAAAATTAAAAAAGATACTTTTCATAAGGTCTTATACATTTTATAGTGTCAATTTATTCACTTCAATAATTTTTTAAAATGTGCTTTATAGATTTTGTCATATAATTCTATTACCTGAAATTTTGTTGTTGTTTAGTTTTGTGGCTTCGTTGGTTCCCCATTTCTGGTGTATTGTTTCCTTGTGGTTTATTAATTTGGGATTATGAGCTCATCATTTGTGAGACGTTACCTGTAGAACTTCTATAAAAGCTTGTATGAGAATCTACCATTTTGGAGATGTTTGTGAGGACTGAGTTAGGATAGATGTTTTAGAGAAGTTTATTTTTGGCACTTCCTGTTATCTCAGGGTTATTTATTATCCTCTTAGAATTAATTTTTGGCTAAATTTATTGGGTTTGGGGTTCATAGATCTTAGGAAGTCTAAATTTGTAATGGAAATCCACATGAATATCCAAGACACGCACATGCACACACTCATACACACCCATATATACATACACGTATATACATACATACAGTCTTCTCTGAGTTTAAAAATAAGAAAATATATCCTGCTAAAATTATATGTGAATTATAGGAAAATGTATTCTGAACATATAAAGCTCTCCGAGATGAGTGAAATTTTGAGAGTAAGATGAATCTACTGCTTGTTGAGTAATTAACACATTTCAGGCTATGTGCTAGAATATGTATCTGGTCATTTAAAGCTTTCAGTAATTTTGTGAGATAGTCATTATTTTTCCTATTTTAAAGATAAGTAAACTGAGGAGAAATAGTGGCAGGCTATTTTACTCAAATGTCACCTTTTATGAGGACTTTCATTGCCATTTTCTCTCCTCTGGCAATAAGTTATCCACTTCCCTTATTTATTCATTTTTCCTGCAGAATTTCTCACTCTCTAGCACACTATAGATTCTGCTCATTTTCCTCTATTAGCTCCTGCCAACCCCCAAGAATGTAAGTTCCATTAAGACGGGCACAACTTTCTGGTCCATGTGTTCACTGCTGACTTCTGTTACCTAGAATTGCCTGGCATAATGGCACCCAATTTATATTTGTGAATGAACGAACAACTCAAATGAGATGCTGGGTGCTTTTGCCTATGCCCCATTCTACTTCTGTGCTTTAATTTACGAATCTGTAGCAACTGTTTTATCTTGAGTTTCTTAAAGGCCTTTAAAAATTAATGGGTTTATTCTTTTAACTTAGTTATGTTCCAAGGAGGTGAGGTTGTCAAATGAATTAATTCCAACATAACAAGGTGTTTATGTGTATGTACATGTCTGCAAGAGCATGCACTTGTGAATAAATAATGCTTGACCTCTAACAAAGCCTATCTGAAAGCATTTGGCAGTCTGCAAAGAACTGTTCAGTTATGTTTCTAGTATGATTTGTTGCTATAGGATCGTGGCCAGATGATTAGACCTCCTACCATTGACTTAGGGTACTTACAGCCAGCTGAGAGCATAAAAGTGAACTTAGTCAGTCTGCTTCCTGATGTGCTCAACAGAAGAGCCCGTCTCACTTTGGGCCTCACTCTGGCCTTATATCCCCTCTCCAAATACTGCCTACCCCAGGAGAGAGAGAGAGAAAGACAGACAGACATAAAGCCAGGAATATTAAGAGTAAGGATGGAAATGAGGAGGCAAAGAAGCAGGTTTTGAGAGAGGTAAGGAGGGATGTGTGTGTGTAGGTGTAGTGAGTGAGAGAGCAAGAGAAAAAGAACGATGAATGTCAGCAAAAAGTTTGACGGAGCAAAAAAGGAAGAGAAGTAGAAAGAAAAAGATATTGTGGTAAAAAGGAGTGTCCTGTGGATAAAAGTGATAAGACCGATGCATCCATGGGACTTAATCTCTGACGGCAACTCTAAAGCAGTCCCCCGGTTGTCTGGCCAAGCATATTTTATTGGAATGTGAATTACCTGCTCTTGAAGATGACCTTGTCAGACAGCATTGTGGCAGCTTCAGGTAGCTGCACAAGGCCTATTTGCTGACTGAATAAATGAATGGCAATAGAAATTTAGATGTATATTTCCTAAAGTGATTCACTTCCTTAAAAAAACTATTATTTTAGAAGCATACATTATGTCCAACTGTTTTCTTATTGGCTGACAAAGAGCATGGCAGGACTCCAAAGATGGCCATGATCCACAGTGAACGAGCAAAGGGCAGGGCTAATGGCTGGAGAGACATGGTTGTGAATCTAAATCAAACTCCGTGCATGGTGGGTTTAGACTTAGTCCCTATGCAGGACAAAAGTTTGAGGCTTTTCTTTATTTTAAACAATAATATAAAAGAGGTGGAAATGAAAAATTCAAATCAAGGGAGGAATGAAGCATTTTTTTTTTAATTTCATTTTTAAGTAATCTCTACACCCAATGTGGGGCTCAAACCTACAACCCCAAGATCAGGAGTTACACACTCTACCAACTGAGCCAGCCAGGTGCCCCAGGAACCAAGCATTTTTAAGGGAAAATATAAGCCACTGAAGAGTGGAAGACTAAGACAAAAAGATTTGCTGTTTACAAAACAGCAAAAGGATACAACCCTTGATCTCTAAGGCTACCGCCAGCTACATAAAAACAGGAGAGGTAAAGCAATTAATATCACTGGTTCAGTATCTATGATGGTTATCGTGTGATCTGAGGTTTCTACCCTACCCCATCCAATGCCTTTCAGTGATGTGCATAAAACTTTTCCTTAAGATCCCTTTCTCGATTTCATACTTTCAGTGGACATGTCTGCACATTCTGATCCTGTCCAATAAAAATAAAGAAAAAGAAAGAAGTTTATGCAAGCATAGGTCCTGGACTGAAAATAGAGGAATTGAGCAGAAATTTATATAGGGAGCCACTAGAATCGTCCTCTCCCCTCTCCAGCCTGGGCCACTTACGGAGTTTAAGTTTACGGGATTTTCTCTTAAAAATCTTCCAAACAAATGATTTTGGTGGGTTTCAAACCCATTTGCTAAACATGTAAAAATGCATCACTTTTGGATGAGCCTGAGAGAATAGCTGATTCTCATCAGGGAAGTTAGAAATTTCAACAAAAGTTGTATGGTGGAGAAGATTAAAAAGTGTCAAGATATGATAAGAACTACCAAAATAAGCCCCTTCTATATTTAGTTATTTATGTATTTAGATTTGTTTTTATATTTTATTTTTTAGAGACAGCGCGAGCAGGGGAAGCGTAAGGGGTGGGGGCAGAGGATCTGAAGTGGGCTCTGACAGCACAGAGCCCGATGCGGGGCCCAAACTCATGAACCGTGAGATCATGACCTGAGCCAAACTTGGATGGTCAACCGACTGAACCACCCAGGCACCCCTCTTTATGTTTATTTTTACGTGAGCTTTAAAAATTAATTTACTTATCTATGACAGCCATGGAGAGATTGAAGCCTGGGAGGGATTTAAGGAGGACAAAGAACAGGAAGCCAAGAATAAAACCCCAGAAACTTATTTATAAGTTTATGGGGGCAGGTGGAGGAAGAGGAAACTCATAAGGACGTGAGAAGGGAGAGCCAGTGGAGTAGTGTAGAATAGGAAAGAATGATGTCCTTCCTTCTAAGAAAGGAATTTGGAGGAGCAAGTGGTTGTCAGTGACAAATTCTTCAGAGAGATGAAGTAGTTAAAGAAAGGAAACTGTCCATTGGGCTGTTATCATTAAGACCTCAAGGAGCAGTGCCTCCATGGTGTGGTGAGGGTAGAGGCATTCCGTTGTTGAGAAGTCAAAGCACCGCTGACAAAGAGTTTACCATCCTTTCTAAATGTTTAGTCATAAAGAGAAGGCAAAAATAGACAGATGCTAGTGTCGGATGGCAGGACGGTCTTAGATATGAGAAATTGGAGCATTGTGAGCTGAACAGAAAGGGCCAGTGGAGAAGAGAGGTTGGTGATAAAGGGAGGGAGTTCAAGGCTGATGGTGCAAGGTTTGAGGCAGAGATCAATCCTGGGTCAAGAACGACGTGTTGTATTTTGGTTCTGTGGGGAAATTGGGTAGGTTGTTATGTCTTTACCCTAACAACACTTTACCCCCAGTATATGGGGTATAATCCCGGTCATAAGTGCTTGACGTACCTGTGCATATATGTGTTTTCCAGAATAATGTAGGTGATAGTAGACCTATTTATACACTTACATGAAGAGACCAGTTTATGACTTGTAGTCAATTGAAATGGTTACTTGTTAATTACATCACTGTCTGCATTCCTAGATTTTTCTAGCATTAGGTCACCTAATTTTTAAGTTGAACTCATTGCTACACTGTTGTAATCTTCCACGTCTTAGGAAAGAGTCACTGTCTGAGGCTTTGCCTCAGTGTTCTTTCCATAAGAGAATGGGGGCCCTGTAAGCTTTCGCCAGAAGAGGATTTCTGAACATCGCACTGACCCATGAATTGATTCTTTCTGAGACCTTGTAATATCCCAGGGAAACTGAGAATTGGATAATCCTTGAATTTTATGTAAACTTTTGGATTTTTAATCCACACAGAACTTCAGGAAGTGGTTTAATCCACATTATAGATCTTGCCCAAAATGGGATAGGCCATCAGTTTGTGTGAGGGTCCTAAGGAAGCCCAGTTATAGAGAATGGAAGAGATTTAAAGGCATTTGTCTGAGAACTTACAAGTAGTTGATGACTGAGTTGGAACTATGGCACCAGCTTTCTGGTTTTGACTCTGTATTTCTTTGTCCTAAATATATACTGTCTGTAGCAGGAAAGTATATAATAGCTTCCATTGCAAAATCATTACTGAATCAAATACTCTAACATCATGAATTCAGAAAATCAGGAAACAGGTGAAAGTTTTATGGGGTCCCAGGCAGTCCAGAAATAATTTCTTTTTGTATCCAAACTAGTTGTGAGTTTATGACTCGAAATAGTTATGCTTTTTCAGGTCCTAGAGATAAGAAGTGTCACCATGGACTGGGGCCAGACCGTTGAGATGGCATAAGATACCCATCCCTGGATCTGCAATTTTGTCAGGTGGCCTTATTGTATTTTATTTCTTTATTTTTAATTGATTTCTTCCATATGTGTCATGTGGAGAGTATCCTGAAGACTATTCTAAATGAAATACATTTCATATAGGTTTCAATCAGCTTATAGGGCTGTAGGAAGTGTACCTCAAGGACTTTAAGGTCTCTTACTGAAAAACCATCTAAAAGAATACTCAAGGGGTGCCTGGGTGGCTCAGTCGGTTAGGCGTCCGACTTCGGCTCAGGTCATGATCTCACGGTCCGGTCGGTGAGTTCGAGCCCCGCATCGGGCTCTGTGCTGACAGCTCAGAGCCTGGAGCCTGTTTCAGATTCTGTGTCTCCCTCTCTCTCTGACCCTCCCCCGTTCATACTGTCTCTCCCTGTCTCAAAAATAAATAAACGTTAAATTAAAAAAAAAAAAAAGGAATACTCAAAACAACAACAACAACAACAACAACAACAAAGAATATTCTGATTACATTTTATGTTTCTGGTTCAGAAGTAAACATTATCTTTATTAGAAATGCATCTTCTGTCTTTCATAGACAGGATATCAGACAACTGACATATGAACAGATTAATATAAGGAGAAATATTTATAATCACTCTTTCTTTTTCTTTTTCAGGAAATAAGAAAATACAAATATTTATCTTCCATGCTTTGTTTCTTGAGTAAAGGTACCTAAGGTTATTTATTAAATAGAACCATACACCCATTTACACTACACTGAAAACACTAAAAAGAAATATGTCTTACATGTATCCCTTGTTACTTTTGGAAGATCCATTTACTTCAGACCTCCCTTGGGGGCATATGTAAAATTACAGGGAGCATATGATTGGTGACACTTCACCAGTTTTCATTTCTATCATGTACATTCTCTGGATCTTTGCATTGCTTACCAACTTGAGAATGGTTAAGCAGAGTGAAGAATCATATTGCGTGAGATAAATTCTTGAAAATGTAGCATGAGTATCTGCATAGCAAGTTACCAAATACTCATTTGATCTGGCACCGAGGTCACCCTTAAGAGAAAAACATTGGGGTGATGGCTCTGCTTTTGTGGCTCTCTGATGCTATAGGGACTAGGCCGGATGGAGCTGCGGATTTGAGGCACATGGTGAGGTGTAAAACTACTACCCGTGAGCTAAAGCTCAGCTATGTGTAACCCCACTTAGAGCTCCTGGTCACCAGGGTCTATTTCAGCAACCGCAGTGGGCATAAACTATTTTAATTTTGATTACAAATAAGCCTTAAGAATAAAACAAAGTGATATAAGTAAGCTTAGCTATGTCTAACACAGATAAACCACGTACCCCCTTTTGGTACACTCATCTGAGGTTCCATATTCATTTCTTAGAATATATTTTTTTTACATTTCAATACCAGATGTCAGTAATACACAGGCACATGATGGAGATGCGGATTGGGTAATTTGCCCTCATTCTCTCTTACTCAAAGATGGCACAATCTATGGCCTCTTATGTTCTCAAGTCATGTTTATTTGCTGTTTATGTTGTCATGGGAAGTGGTTAAAGACCGGAAGTAGTATTTTCATATCCACACAGAAATATCGGGTTTAGAAAACAAGTCTAACAACGCCAAAGACCTCACTCAATCCAGATAAAAGACTGTTATTTGCTAAAATTAAACATTTCTTACAGGTTTCTATTTATGTAGCAGTGCAGAATAAGGCCGTAAATCACTAAGCTATTAGTATTCAATTCTATACTATCCATTAGCATGCTGCTAACCAATATATAGCTTCCATTTTTTCTGTGAAAACTTCCCTGATGCACCTGACCTTGTGTTTCTCATGTGTACTACTTAACAGTAAGAGCGCAGACATTCACAAACACAGTTCCCAGATGCTTGGTTCATGGCCCACCCTTCATGCTTTTCAAGAAAGGGAGACACACATTTGTGCTAAGATTGCAATATCCTGGGCTCAGGGTCTAGTCCTTATTTATGTTCCTGATGTTGGGAAATGTATTAGGAAATAAATCATCTGATGATCAAGGACTGGCAGAGGGCGTTTAATAAAATGTCAGCAAATTCAGGAAACATGTCAGGAAGTAACTCATCATAGTGAGGAGACAAGATGGAGAAAAGTTTGAAACCATAAGGGAAAAGGGCAGCCTACTTAATGGGGAGGAACGTTATCTGCAGAATCCTCAGAAAGATTTCACTGATGCAAAAGATGTTTCACTTGGTTGAAATGATGGTTTTAGTCACTATTAAGCAATAACAAGTAAATTACCAGAACTGCTGTGACACATGAACTCTGGGATTCTTTCCTGGATGCTATTAGATGATAGGAGGTCATCTGGAGTTCTTGGTCAGCTGCTTAGATTCTACTCATTAAAGGAACTCAGAATGAAGACAGCAGTAAAGACATTCAGGTTTTGCCTCATGCTTTGGAAAAAGGGGTAAGAGAAAAATATAAGATGTGCTTGTTGACTGAGGTGCTGTGTTTCCCAGCTATACTCTCTCTCAGGAGAAGCATGGTAATAGTCAATAAACAGCCTCTGTAGTCTTTCTCAAACATAAAATAAGATATGGACAAATGCAAAATATAATGTTATTTACCTGATTGTTTTTCACATATGAGCTTTCATGGTAACGACACATCCAGGCCTTCACAAGTAAGTTTACATTTTCAAAACTCAAGTCCAAACTTACTGGCCTTTTTGAATGAAATTTCTCTGAGTAAGCAAACGGACCCAATCAAACCACTATTCTTAAACCCCTTTAACACGTCTCATCCGTGTGTTTTATGAAGACAGAACTTCCTAGCCGTAGGGATGTTACTTTAAAGAAATTACCCTTGAAAGAGATTAAAATGTAGTTTTGGCCGTTGGGGTGTCCAATTTTTCTTCGTGGCCTGGGCAATCTCGAGAAAAATAATCTTGTTTGCGATCTCAACTCTGCTGACACTAAATAGCAGCCAAGAGGGTGAATGGTACTAGGCTTAGTCTCTGTCTCTCTGCCGTTTTGTTGGCTGCAACAGCCTCGTGTAAAGATGTGCTTTCAAAGTTTCTACGCCACCGGCGTAGAGGGCGAGGCTGGAGGCGGGCGAACATCTCAGAAATCCTTCGCCCTCAGTTCAGCAGGATGCCGATGATTTCCTTTGACGTGGAAAAAGCAAAGAGAGAGATGTGAGGTTTACGTGACGATGGCCACCCTGGAATGAGGTGTCATGAATGTTTTTATTTTACGGACGGTGCAATTCAACTCAGAAGCGGACATGCAGTGCCAACGTGCGGGGCCTTCACTTGCAGGGGGGTAGTGTCGACCAGCTGCGGATCAACGGCCCATCGGCCTACTATGTGTGGTTTTGCTAGTGCATTTCCGAAATGCCGAGAGCGAGCAGAACCCATAGGTACAGTTCTTCGCACGGCTGATAAGTAGTACAGCTGCCATCGGAACGCAGTGCCAGAAGTCACTCTGCGGTGCTCTCTGTGCAGAAAGGTTTGCTGTTGGGAGAGATGAAAAGCACTGCAGGTAGCATGTTCCAAACGCTGTCCTTTTCTTACAGGTAGTCCCCTGGAAGTCCGGGGTTCCAAAACCATTGCTAGGAAATTGGCTTCACTATACCGTCCCCGAGGGTTATCTTGTTCAAAACCCCAAGTTTAAGTGCGGAGGAGTCATCCGTCCACACAATGGATGTCGAGAGACTTTCTTTCTTCGTTTTGAAAACGGATTTCCTCCGATGTTTGTGCAGCAGCTGTTTCAGCTTGTCTTTGAAAAAGCTGGTTGTGAGAGTGTAGAGGATGGGGTTCAAGGCACTGTTTACCGGAAGGAAGAAAATGACTATCCAGGAGGTGATTGTGCCTGGAGAGGGAAAGGAAATGTGGGAAATGTCATGAAGCGGAAATTTTAAACAGACACAAATAGCACATACCGGTTTGTAGTCAATGTTCCTTTGGGGAGGGCTTCCTATGACAGTTTTCTCTCACCATATTGAGACCCTCTCTGTTGGAGGAGCAGAGGACCTATGAATTCAAGGTCCTACCATTCAGAAATTTTTGAATTTCAGTAACTACTTGGTAGGTTGTTGGGAGGCCAACTGAGAGGAAATATATTAAAAAAAAAAAACACTTCATAGATGTAAGTGTATATATGTGTGTGTATATATATATATATATATGATGTATTTTTCTTGTCGTTATTGCTTTTCTTTATAGATACGTAAGAAAATGACAAAATACTTCTTAATCAATAGATCAGTGTTCAGGAAATATCTGGTCCGGGCTCAGATGGGACCTCGGTCTTAACTTCACTCCTCAAGGCCTAACTGTCCCGCCCTCGTATTCCAACCATCCTTTTCAGAGCGGAGGCTGAGGATGTGACGAGCAAAGGAGAATACATCTTCCAACTGAATCAATCCTTCCGTGTGAAGCCTTACAGACGCTCATTAGAATACGGAGGGAAAGATGCCACAAAACTTCCTCGTGAGTAGACGTTTGTGATGATTGTGCCCTCTCCGAATACATCACGCACTTGGTGAGGATGAAGTGTGTTTTCCCCCTTGCACGCAGCCTGCTCTTAGGGCCATTGAGCTACGGGACCGTGGGCAAATCACCTAAGCTCCCTGGACCTCAACTACCCTACCTGTGAAAGGGGCTGATGATAACTTACTTGATCGAAGTCGGGGGGCTGGGTGGGCCACGGTCGGCAGCTCTGCTGACGTCCCTCTTCAGCACTAACACCTGCAATTCTGCGACCCCCCCACACTAGGCTGCCTCTTCTTACACCTTCAAAAGTGTAAAGAACTCCCAGCTCAGGTGAAGAGCCGGAGGGTAAGGCCAAGGATACATTCCCTGTCACTCTCCCTTGTCTCCTTCTCTTCCCTCCCCATCTCACAATTTTCTTATCCTTTAGACATTGTTCTTTGTTCTTCTTTGCCCTGCTTTGTTCCTTCCATCCTTTCTGTTCTTCTCTTTCTTTTCCATTTCTTCTGACTGCTTATCTGACCTCCCCTCCTCTTTTTCCTGCTTTCCTGTTATCCCCTCCCTTCTCTTTTTTTCTGTATTTGCCTTCCTCTTCCTATCCCATCTTCTCTTTCTTGTCCTTATTTATTTTTTTGAACTGGAAAGAATATGGAAGAAAAATAGCTATATTTAGCATAACTCAGATTTATTAAGTTTTCATAATACTACATTACGGGTCTTGAATTTTTAAAATTAGATAGTATGGACAGTGCATGATTGAAATCAAAACAAAACCAAACGAAACAAGTGGCTTTTTGTCTGTTGTGTTCCCAGAGGAACTTGTGACCAGGAATGAGACTTCCCATTCAGTCTCAGGGTGACTCACTAATGTAAGGTCAGCAGGTGACTTCTGAGAAAGGAGGGCTAAAGCTGGCTTATCTTTTGGGCTGACCGCATGTGCTGTCAGTGACATGCCATGGTGGGGCACACCCCAGAGTTCTTGGAGGATGAGGACAGGATGGGTTTAAGTCAATGGGTCCAGCATTTCCTACAACACTTGGGGAGTCAGACAAGCAAGAAGGGGCTTAGTCAAATGCCGTCAAGGCTACTCTGTTAGGTCCACCCAGTGTTCAAGACAGACCTCAAAGGATTGAGCTATAGATGTAGAGAAAGACTGATGTGTGGGCCAAATAAGGTTGTCACAAAACATTTTTTTTTTCCCTTTCTAGTTTCCTATCATGATCTGGAATGTTGCAAGCTCTCCAAGGATGATGACTACTCCTGTGGCTCTCAGATACCAAAACATCTTGATCACCAGACCTCCCCTGACTCTAAATCGGACAGTGCTATGGGCTGAATTGTGTGCTCCAAAATTCATGTATTGGACCTCAGAATGTGACTGCGTTTGGATACGGCCTTCTAAAGCTGCCATTAAGTTAAAATAATTTAGATTGGTCCTCATTCCAATCTAACAGGTGTTCTTAGAAGAGGGAAACTTTCATACACATAGAGATACTGTGGGTGCATATGCACAGAGGAAAGACCACGTGAGGATAGGCTGAGAAGGCAGGAGGGCCAAGGAGGGAGGCTGCAGCAGAAATCTGCTGACACTTTATTCTGGACTTCCAGCTCTCCAGAACTGTGAAAAAATAAATTTCTATTGCTTAAGCCACCCAGTTTGTGTTACTCTGTTACGGCAGTCCAAGCAGAGTAATACAGAGGAAAAGCCTCAAGGAGTTGACAGGCTCACAGAATATGAAAACTGGAAGGAATTCGAGAGGCCGTATGAACACAGTCTCGGTGAGGTGAGGTGATCTGCCTCCATTTCCTCAACTGGTCAGCGGCGGGATTAGGACAGAAACCCAGGACTCCTGCCTCACTTGGTCCTTCTATCACCATACAAGGCTGCCTCCTCCTACATCAAAAACAAGCAAGTGCCTGGGGTGGGGGAGGGCATCAAAAGGCGTGGAAAGAGAAGTTTGGGAGGTTGATGAGACAGTCCCCTTCCACCCTGTTCCACCACTCTCGGACCAGCTCAGCATCTTTAATTAAAGAAGCATTTATCAAATAACATTATGCAAAAAAAAAAAAAAAAAAAAAAACACTTGTGGAAAGATAAACAACATATGGTCCCTATCGTCCTGAAGCTTATAATCTGAAGGGAGCAATGAACACATAAAAAAAAAAATAACACCGGTGGGAGGCAGCTCGGATGAGGTTAATAAGCGAAGTGCAAACAAAATGTCACAGACATTTAAGCAGTTGGGTTAGATGGGTGTGGGTTGGAGAGATACCTAGACTGGTACCATGGGAGAGGGAGTATTTGGATTGAATCTTGAAGGATGAGCAGGGGTATTTAGGAAGCTAGAGTCCTACAGGTTGAGAATATAATCCAGGTGGAGGAAACATCTTCAGCAATGTCAAGACATCAAAAAGGTACAGAAGGGGAAAAATCCTAATCATTCGAATGGATTAAGTCCCAGGAAGGAGTTCACATAGAATCCTAACTAATGAAAGTGTTTTTTCTCTGGTTGAACTAGGGGTGTGGGTGGGAGACCCCATTCCAACAGACATCTAACACTCTAGAGTGGAGCCTGGATGACAGAATACACGAGGGCGGGGTAGGAGGTGATTTTTAATGCCGATCGCAGCACTTGGATTTTATTCCATGAGCAATGGAGGCCCACGGACCTTTTAGTCCTGTTGAATTTGGAATGCAAGGATGTAAAAATAGAACTGTCCAGGACACTGTCGCATACTGGATGGTTCATCAAGCTCCTCAGCGGTGACCATTAATATTTAAGTAATTTTGCTCCTCACTCACATGCAGCTGAGTCTCCCCAAGCAATGGCACATGCATTCTTAAGGCATCTGCCCTCGCCACTCAGTGAAAGTTCCCAAGTAGTCAGCCGTGATGTCTCTCTTGATCTGCACTTTCACGCCTAGCATCTGCCTTGTGATCAGTCTAAACTGACAGGTTAAGTGGAAGCTGTGGGTGTTGTGTGCCGTTTCGCAGTGAGGCACTTGAAAAGACCTCCCATGACTGCCATGCACACGCCAGAGGGACAGAAATCATTACAGCTGCTTGTTTCCTGGACATTCATCACTCCTTTATAAGCGCTTCCGAAGCGTCCACCCCATGCTTGACCCTGGGGTGCCAAGATGAACAGATACAATTCTGCCCCGGATGAGGACCCCCCCGCCAACTAGAAACCCCGTGTCCCTGGGAGTCAGGCCAAAGCTCAGGTGGCCCCTTGATGACTGTGATTTCTAAGTCCCGGAAATGGGTTCGCATAAAAACCTAACTAATGAAAGGTTTTTTTTTTCCTCTGGTTGAACTAGGGGCGTGGGTGGGAGACCCCATTCCACCAAACATCTAACACCCTAGAGCGGAGCCTAGAGTGACAACCATACGGCAAGGACCGTGAAATAAACTGGTGGTTCTTAAGGAGGGGTGTGTGCCTCAGAATCACGTGGGCACATGGAGAACTTTTCCAAAATACCTGCGTGTAGCTCTTTGTCCCTGTAAGATGAAATCCAGAAGCCCAGAGTAGAACCTGGGCTTTTTGTGTATATTTTGATTTTCTATGTGTACTCTTGGTTAAAAGCCGCTGTCTAGCTCAGATAGAAACGAGACACTAAGTGTTCGTTTTTTTTCTCAGTCCTGTTTCCTTATCGTCCTTGTCTGGATTGCACCACTGCCCAGTTACTGTCTTAGAATACAGACTATAAAATATTGAGGAAAATAATAGTTGTTTGTAGGTGTTTACAGAGCATTTACTATATGTAAGGCACTGTATTCTGGTCTTGCCAAGGGGCTAAAGAAAGCACAATGTACTTGGGAATAATAGAAGGGACTGACCTGGTATTTCCACCCGGAAGAGGGAGAGAATTTTAATTACAAATACAGGAATCCAGCAGATGGCATCAGAGAACACTATAAAAAAGAAACGATTTGCAACAGCCACCTCTCTTCCAACATGATTCCTCACTTCCGAAGTCTGCAAGGCAGTTTTTTTAATGGAACAGAACATAATAATATAGGAAAACACAATGATGAGAAAAGCCAGCAAGTTCACACCTGTTGGGAAAAGCACAGCTCTTAACATCTCAGGTGTATAAATCAACAGTAAAAGTGTTGTGTTACATAGATGCTCATTATGGCGCCTCCTTAGGCTGTACTTCCAAGGATATTTTTGTATAGGTCCAGTGGCGATCAGCTAAAAACCCTGAATCCAAGGCTATCAGCTGCAACAAGCTAAAAGAATTGGGTTTGTCAGATCAAAAAGATACTGGAAACACACAAACCCTTTATAAAGAGTTTCAGGCCTCTGAAATTCAGATCTAGGTGTAGCATGAGGTGAATTTTAGCTTTTTGAAAGCCAGAATAAAGCTATTTTCATTTTTCAGTCCCCGCAAATTCAGATCTTAAGGGATTATTGTAATCATCTGATTATCTCAAAAAATAAACATGACCCCATTTCTTTATCTTATAAATAGGAACAAGATGACTTGGAATATCAAGAAGATAATAGCCTCAAAAACATTATCTCCCATGGTTTTTGGTCTTAAGTAAAAATATTACATAGAACAAGAATGCATTTTTTGTTTTGTTTTGTTTTTTTTTTTTTCAGAGAGCTTACAGTAATTTAAACTAAAATTCAGAACCCTTTAGGCTTGTTTTAGAAGAAAAAAGAGAAGAAAACATAAAAAAATTCAACTGTACGAATGATTTTTTAGGGTCAAATATATTCTCACTATAGGGTCAACTTCTCACTTAACATCACTATCTTATAATGCTGACTTCTTAGTCACTTTGTTATATTCTTGCTGGAATAAAAATACTAAGAGTAATTATCACATTCCTCACTGTGAGCATAAAACATGCATACGATTTCGAAGTTGTTTAAAAAATGTTCATCTGAATCTAGATTATGTGTAAGATGGGTGAAGTCTAGGGGAGAATTGTATAAATTCCCAGTGTTCTGTTGCTTTTACCCAAAACATTTCACATTCCATAGAATCTCATAACAAAGCCATTCAATAGAATTTTATAAAATTGGTTTATCTTAGGCCTCTTGTCAGAAACTTTAGTTAAGAATAACAGGTAATGACTTTTAACGATGATCCTATAATACAAATTGTGAAAACAGACTTACAGGAAGGATTAAAATCGTGTGTTCTGAAAGCACCATAGGGATGTGAGATGTTGGCAATAGGGGAGACTGGGTGAAGGGTAAATGGAAGCTACTGTCTTTGCAACGTCTCTCTAAATCTTATTCCATTCTAAAATAAAGAATTGATTTCCAAACTGTGTATTTGTATATTCTTTAAAGAGAAAAAAAGGCTCTAGGACTCTTCTCACAGGTAAGCCAAGTGTATATAGGTGATGATGATGATGATGAGTGTGTGTGCGTGTGTGTGCGTGTGTGTGTGTGTGCGTGTGCGTGCACGTCTCTTGATCTACCTGGAATACATCACAGGTGCTATCTTACCCCACTCTCCTTAACTATAAGATCCAGCTACACCTAACTTCTTGGCCTTTCATCTGGGCCTGTTCCCTGGCTTTGGACTTCTACCTCCACTATGTTTTTTCCCGGAACAGACTTCACTTGGTTAATCCTTCCTTATCCTTTGGGCCTAAGGATTTGGATTCATTCCTACTGGAAAGCTTTCCCCGGTGCTCAGATTTGGGGCCTCCTAGAACATCCAGTTCTCCTCCTTTGTGGCATTTGTCAGTTTGTGACATAAGAATGTGTTTACTTGTCTTCATCCTCCTTTCTGGTGGTAGGTCTGTGAGCGCTGATCTGTTGTGTCTCCAGTGTCCAAAAGAGTGCCTGGCCTATAGCAGGTGCTTAATAAATCATTGATGAATCAGCGAATGGAATGGAGCGGAATGCGTGTGTGTGTTAGGAGGGGTCTCTATGAAGTGCATCTATGCTAGGAACAGCTTACAACGTCCATGAAAAAATAGCTATAGAACGGGGTCGTATGTGAAGAGTATTACTAAAATGGTGCTAAGAAGGTATATTTCTCAGAAGAAGAAAAGGAATCCATGAAGAAGAGCTGGACCGGTGGTTAGAGCGATTTTGTGAAGTATCTTAAGTGACTAATGTACACTTGACCTTGGCAGTAGCAGGGAGTCATTGAAGGTCTCAGAGCTGAGGCCTTTTTGATACTCAGGGAGTGAACAGGTTAACAGAAGAGAGAACGCCCCTGAGGCCAAAAGACTAGTAAGGGCTAATGTAATAAGCCCTTCAGGGTTGAGGTAGTGAGGTTTCACATGAAGGTGATGCTAGGTAGAGACTGGAAGAAATAGAAGGCAGTGGTATATTTTGATGAAAAAAATATTTGATGAGAAAGAAAGGATGATAGAGCTTATCGACCACTTAGAGAGGGGAAAAGATGAGAAGGGGGAATTAAGATGAGAATACTGCTCTAAAGAAATGATATGGAAATCGTCTTAATTTTAAACAGCAGGGATACCTATTGGACAAAAACAAATGTGTGTTGTTTTTTTTTTTAACCTTAAAGAGCTCCACTTCTCATTCACTTTTGTTCCAGAGAAGGTAGGATCTTCTTTTCTTAAAAATTAGAGGGAATTAAGAAAAATTGAAAGCAGTTTTATTAAGCACTCTTCCAGTTTTGATTTTAGAGCTGCATTTACCAAAGGCAATAAACCTTCTTGGTATTTCCATTCCAATAATCTCCTGTCAGTGAGTTTCCAGAATTTTATTATTATTATTTACTTAACTCATATCTAGATTGTAAAAAAAAAAAAAAATGAGTTCAGATAACTTGATGGGGTCACAGGTCAAGGTACTAACCTAGACTTCCTCCAGCTCATAGTCACAATGTGAAAATCAAAGGGTCTTACAGATAATAAAAAATCATCCAGAGATCCTGACAGTATGTTTTTGTTTCCCATACTAAATCTCTATATAAAAAGTTTAATAAAAACTATACTCAGTAAGAATTTTTCTTTAAAAAAGGACACAGTCTTGAGTATATTCATTTACTTTCTGAAAAGGACAAAAACACCGTTGATGAAATATATGATATTTCTATCAAAATTATGTTGGCCCAGAAAGTGAAAAATATAATTTACCTAGGAAAATTCCAAGAGAATAACCTTTGCTTCCGATATCTTCTGTTTGGTCATAATAAAGTGGGAAACACACGCCATTTTTTCCATAAAAGTTTCCAAAATAATCCTCATTCCAAAACGGAATCACAGCTATTAAAAATCCCATAATCCAGATGCAAATGAGGATGACCGAGGTCTGCCATTTTCCAGGACGAATATTACTGAAGGGAAAGACAATGACCAGAAACTTCTCCAAAGTCAAGTACGTCAGCAGCAGGACGGAGACTTCGGTGGACAGCATGGCCAGGAACCCCATGAGGCGGCACTGTAAACTCTCCATCCACAGTAACGCATACTTCTGATACTGCCCACGGTATTTTATATCGAAAAAGCCAATGAAGAACAAATAAACACCCATCAGGCAATCTGCACCTGTTGAGGAATCAATACATCGTATGTTGATAGTTCCCAACATTCCGGTTTCGGTTTCCTAACTGGGTCTACTTCCTTCATCCTGTATTAAATGAACTAATATAAACACCTACACTACAGCGGTCTCTAAAAGCCAATGGACTTCACAAAAAAATGTCCAATTCTAAAATACCGTACTGGGTCTTTGTTTTATAATTTTTAAAAATGGTGGTGTGTGTGAGGGAGTAAGTTTTGTGGGGGAAGCTAGTTTTTAAACAGTAGATAAGTATTACTGGCCTAGTTAACAAAGAGAATAATTTTCTGGGCTCGAGGAGCATGGGTGCTGTTGTAATTGAAGGCAAACTGGGCTTAGTTTGTAACCCACAACCTGTCCTCCATAATCTTTCTGTTGATTCATTAGCTCCCTGTTACCCCATTTCCAAGATATAACCCCCAGCAGTGAATGCTGGATCACTGCAAACTCATGCAATCTAAAACAGAAAGCCAAAGAGAACAGTCGTTCATACTGAGAGAAAAAAATGCCTAGCTCATCTAATCCGTACTAAGTGCCTTTGTTGAAGGCCAATATGTATCTAGTGCTCAGGTCACAGAAGACATCCTAAATCCATTTAGGTAGGAAACATACTTACAACAAAGGATTTTGATGGACGTAGCGTGGGTCGTATTTTCAGCTTTAATGAAAGATCTCATGCCAATGACAAAAAGATTTCCAAAGCAGGTTATGAAAGCTATAACCCAGACAAATATTCTGAGGATATTGTTAGCCAAGAGGTCCTCAAATGAAGAAATGCCGTCAGTCAAGGGCATACATATGCGGACATGGGGAGCATAGGAGCAGTATCGAAAGTTTTTGAAATAACTAAATTCAAAGGGAAAAAAAGAGTCACTTTACAGCAATGACAGAGAAACTACAGTTGCCATCCTGGCAGAGCTGCTGCTCTCTCAGGGAGGCAACTTCACTAGGTGTGTTTATCTTTGTTTAATAATGATTATGCAATTAGAGTGTTTCCTCATTACGTATTACGTTACTCTGGGCAGTGTTCTTCTTGGAAAGACAAAGAACCTAAAGGGCATAGAAATTCTGTGGCTTGACCGAGATGTGTCGGGTGAGGACATGAGAATGTGAAGTCTCCAGGACTCTATTTCTTCCTAATTTCCTGGATTATTCTCTAGGGTATGGTAAAAAGCAAACTGTCATTGTTACATTGATCTGTAGCACACATTCGGGGGCTTGGGTCGGGGATGTAAAGGACCTCGCCGAAAGCATTCCTGCCTGGTACTCAGTTTAAGTACACTCACTTACCCAGCCTCCTTTCCCCCTGACACTGGCAGGAAGGGAGAGTCTCTGAGACTCGGAAACCTCAGACTCACGGGAGCTAGGAGAGGAAGCAGATTTCTCACCAGAGCCTAAAAGGGCTTACACAGTTTCTAGAGAAAAATACAGGCTTGTTTGTGATCGAGGTGTTTGTGACCTAGGTGTGTGGAAGCTTCACGTGATTGAATTGGGAGGTCACTTGGCTTACTGCTGCTCCCTAAACCTGTGTATGTAGACTTTCCCCCCCACCCCCATACAACTTCTTTTAGTTCATTTCTCTTTGTCTAATCCTTTTTTTTTTTTTTTTTTTAAATCATCTCTCCATTCAGTTTTCAGACTACAGAGTTAAAGGAAGCTTTCCTTTGCCACGGCCTCAAGGCCCCTCAAGACTGGATGCCCGGATCCACTCACCTCCTTCCCTTCATTGCTAGTTCCACCCGGGCACCCTGTCTTTCTTCCCAAACTCAGACAAGCCAGGCTCACCCCCTTATCACTGCAGTGCTTTTGCTGTTCGCCCTGCCTGGAAGCTTCTTCCCCCAGATATCGCCAGGCCTGCTCCCTCCCTTCATTCTGTTCCGCTCGGATGTCCCAGCTCTCTGACTTCTATGTGAACCATCCACATCCTCCCCCTGACCCTTCATCTTGTTCTGCTTTTCTTCGCAGTATGTGCTAACTATTTGTTCGCTTTCTGGGTCCCAAAGCTAAACGGAAGCTCCGTGAGGCAGACACTTCTCTCTCCTGTTCATCCCTGTGTTCTCAGATCTAGAACAGGGCCTGACACATGGGAAGCCCTCATCTAGCCACTTTCTAGATGAGCGAGTGAGTGAATGATGGATAATTCAGCGCTGGGCTTGTCAGGTAGAGAATAGGGGGCCGTCACTGCCCCCAAGTAGCTCAGAGCCTAGCTTCCTGACATCATCTATCCGATTCAAGGGGCTTGATGTATAAATTCTCTTTTTATCTTCTCCCTGCCTGGAGTCCCTGGCACGCACCTGACTTGACCTCTTAGTCTTAAAGGAGATTCTTAAAGGAGATTCCATCATGTCTGCTGCCTTCAGATAGAGCCAGCTAGGGTCTTGGTCATTCAATCTCTCCTCCTGCTGTGACCAAGGCACTGGCTGGCAGAAAGTGTTGGGGGCTATGAGGTGGATGTGTTTCAATAAATGGTGGACGAGGAAGGTGAAAGAAGAATAGATCACTCAGTAGAGAAGCAACTAACTTAATACATTTTCTGTTCATTGTTGGGCCCTTCTTGACCTCAACCCGAAGTTCATAGCTTAAGCAGCACCTTCTCCATCATGTTCTATTAAGGGTGAATTTCTCTGTTCTAAAAGGACCTCACATTCTGCCTGCAACAAGGAAACGATCGCCTCACTAAATGTGTATCTACTGGTGCCACAGAAAGGGAAATTAGGAAAGCCATGTGGATACGCGTCAAATATCTGTCTTTTAGTAGTCACACCTACTGCAGAGAACAACATAAACATGTTGTTCTCCCCAAAGAGCACTTTCACACCAACCATTCCATCCATTTGCTGCACCCAACTTGTAATCTTACATCGAATCCTCCCTACTGTTGTGGATAACAAGGGTTAATTTTTGAAATCATGAACACAGAGATTATACAGCTGGGAAAGAAATGATCATGTCATAAACACATATATTAACACAACTTACACAGTGCACTTTAGCCAAATATATTAAAGTGACTTATCAAAAACTACTATAAAGATTAATTACCTCCATTTTGTAGTGCACTTAGTAACAGTAACAACACCTGGAATTTATATAGCACCTTTCTTCCTAAGGGCTCAAATCTTAGAGCAGCCCACTGCTCATTCATGTGAGGTGAATTAATGTTTCCAGGTCTCCTGAGTACCATTTAGCCAGTGGCTTCATCTTGTGTAATGTGTGGCATTCTGGTACCCTGATCTCTTATTGGACCTCAATTGGATAAACAGCGTGTTTCCAGGGAGAAGTGTCTCATGTCGGCACATCATAATATTGAACTCTATTTGACAGGGACCAAAGGTGACAAAATTAAAAAGTTCTCAATAAAAAGACTTTTCTTGCATACAAACACATTGCAGTGATACATTAGACAGTTTACACTAGAACATTGGCAAGATTTCACCATGCTTACTTCTCCACTCTTTCATACATACATACATGTGAGAAAGATTCGTCATGGGTTGAAACATCCGCGTATTTATATTTGGAATCTCTATCCTTTCCAGGTCTCTGGAAAACATGCACAATAGGTTTCATGTGTTTAGGGCTTAACTTTTTAATCATCGCATTTTGTCCTATCCTAAATGCCATGCTTCAAAGTCTTGTTACCAGTTCAAACCAGGATGGAAATGTTAGAGTAAACTCTCTTAGAAGATTGCTATTTCTATTTATGCCTTCTGTAAGTTGGAGCTGATTTTGTCACTTGAAGTGCAGAATTAATTCTAATAAGACATTTTCATGCATTTCTTTGATTTAAAAATGGCAGTGGTGATTAGTGTGATCATGAAATTGGCTGCACAGTTTGGTTTCATGGATCACGACATGTGAGTTGTGGAGGGTTTGACAGGAGCTGGTAGTTCCAATCTGAGAACATCGCTGAAGTGACTTTTGTGGGGGCCTGGATTCAAATGCAGTTGTTTCTTCCAGGCCTATGGGTCTTTAGGGTGGAAAACCAGGGAAGCGGTAAGCAGGGCTCCAACTCTGAACAAGCGTTCCTAAGATAGTAGTGGGAAGTATAATGCCTTTCCTTCCCAGACCCCATGAGATGTCCTCAGAGGGCTGCAGTGGGAACTCCTATACTCCTCACTTATCCAGAAGCCTCTTCAAATACGGATTCTTTGAAGACTCTTTAGGGTGGCATGAATTAAGGGAACCTGCCATGTTCTCAGGAAACAGATGGAGAGAGGAAAATCTAAAAAGACAGAAGCCTCTTACTTTTCATGGTTATTTTTGAAAGCTGATTCTCACTCAGTTTCTTTTTGCTTGATCTGAGGAGGGATTTCTCGACATGGTTCTGAGGTTTCCTTGTCCGTTGACTCCTTCATAGCACTGCCTTTTCTTTGGCAGTCAGAAATGAAACCTAGCGGAACAATTATACTCCAGAATCGTCACAGGGCCCGTGCTGCAGGAAACTCGAGTCCTTTTTAGAGGGTTCGTTTCCCTCTTCTTTCTTTTCTCTCTGGCTTTCTCCTGGACTTACCGCAGTTTTAACTCTACATGGATTATTTGATCATTTGGTTCATAGCCGATAGTTTCCAAAAGGGCAGAGGTCATTATATCTTGGATGCCTAAGACAGCGCTACAGGTAAGTTGATGGCTGGCAAATGTTTGTGGAATCAATATGTCAATGAATCTTCAAACAAAATGAGGAAAGTCTTTTTTCATCGGTGGATGCTTACTAATGAGAGAGAGCATGTTGAAAGAGAACCTAAATCTGGCATTAATTGCCAAAAGAAAATTATTCAGCAAGAAGAAAAAGTGATATTAAGAATGAGGCTTTAGAATTAAATGTGCCAAGGCTTTAGGCTGAGATCAGGTAATGCATATGTTCTCTGTGTAAAAACAAATTTGAACCAACAATGGCTATTCATAGAAAAGGGATGAGGAAGTTCAAAGGAGAACTGGCAGAGTTCTTGACACTAATATGTTTGAAATTTTAAAATACGAAGCAACATTAAGTGTCTGAATGTTCATGTTGCTAGGATATTTTTTTCTTTACTGATAGAAATAGAAAAAGTATGCACTGTAGACCAATGTCAAGTAGACTGTCGTAGCAAATGGGAAAGGGAAAAGCAGGCAAGTCTTATATAATTTGCTTTTTAGCAACAGTTCAGTAACCAACCTACTGAAAATGTAATTCTTCGGGAAAATTGTAGGATGAGATTTTTCCATACGAACCCGGTACATGTAGCTTCAGACACAGAAATGGTCTTTGCAACAGATTAAACGGTAAAAGAGGTGGCTTTGTTGTCATTTCAGCACATACTTGATGGTAACAATGATATTCACAATTGTCTGATGGCATGGGCTCAGATTAAGAGCTCTCTGCATAAAGTACCCATTTAAAAATAAACGTGGTTCTAAGTAAAATATATCCACTCAAATGATAATCAATATACCGTTATATTTCACTTACAGAGACTGAAGTTGTTTAAGACTTTCAAACTGGTTCTTGTGGAGATACAAAAGAGGATTGGACGACAGATTCCTTTTGTACCATTAGAAAGAGGAAGGAAAGAAGCATCAGGATGTTATTATTTTGGAAGCTCAAGATGTTGCCATTTAAATCTGATGATGGTGGGTGGGAAGAAGAACTTACAGTTTCTGTAGAAGCTTCAGGTCTTTAAAAAGGTGGGCTGGTAGTTCCATTATCATATTGCTAGACAGGTCCCTGTTGATGACAGCGAAAACCCAAAGCAATTACATTGGAAATAAATGACATGGGTATTACTCTTCACAATTATCACCATCCCATTTGACGTAACAGAAAATAGGATCCAATTTAACCATCCTGATAACTTGTTACAAAACAGGGCTGTGTGAGTCAGCCAAATGGATGTTTTCCATCATTTCAGACGTGTGACATTTTGCTCATCCAGTTCCTGTCTGGAATTTCCTCTCAGTCCCTCTCCAACACATTCCCAACCTGGCTTCAATATCTACTTTGATTAATTTCCTCTGTTTCAGGTACTCTTTGTACACTTCGATCATTCGTTTTTGTGATTCCTCCTGGGTTCAAGTATGTGATATCTTATTTATCCAACTCTATCAGACGCTTTCTGAGGCCAAGACCTTTGCCTTTACTTACTTTGCATTCCAACTAAGACGGTATTGGCCACATATTATCTCCCCAGATAGTCTTGAATGGATAAGTTCATGCATTTTAAATCTATTTTGTTATAGTACTATTTTTTAAGGAAATTAAAATTTTAGGACAAAGTATCACAGTACCGTCCAATCCGTGAAGAATCATGGCAAAGTGTTTCTAGAGAATGTAGAAAAGGATTGTCTAGGATCAGAAGGAATCAGGAATCTTTAAGAGTCCAAAATATGCTTCTGAACCAGGGAAGGTATTGAGAAGTGAAACAGACATTCAATTGCTTAAGAGTCAAACAAAAGATTTTATCTATTTTTGATGCTTTGGAGCTGTTGATGGATGGATAGGTGGGAGATACAAATAACTAAGACTTAGATATCTTTCTAAAGAAGCTTACAATTAGAATAAGCAACTAGATTATAAAACAAGGACGGAATGAAGCAGGTGCTATTACAGACCTACTGACAAAAGAAAACAGAGGAACGAGTTGGAAATTAGGAACTGTGTAAACAAAGCTTTATGATTTTCATAGGCGGAATAGAAGAACAGCTTTTCAGGTGAGGGTTAACCAGGCTCAGAGAAACAGAAACTTGGAATTCGATGACATCTTCTCTAGTTGGTAAATAGCCCAGCGTGGGTGAAGGATGGAAAGTATGGGGAGATGTAGAAGAAGTGAGCCTGGAAATAAGCACAGAGACAAAATGGAAGGGCCTTGAACAGATTCCAAGGCGGTACTTCCCAGAGCATAGCCCAGGCATCAGAACCAAGGAAGATGCTTATAAATCCTGGGTGCCCACTCAAAGAACTATCTTGGTGCCCACTCCAGCAGGACTATCACTTCATAATCTCTGAGTGGGGGCAGCTTGGTAACATGCATTTAAAGCCAGTATCCCTTGTGATTCTTCTGAACATTAACATTGAGAGCTAGCAACAAGGAGTGAGAATATGGAGAAGGACAGGGGCAAACTATGCTCTGCATTATGGGAAGACAGTTCTGTCAGAATCATGGAAAGTCAAGGAGCAAAAGGATGGAGACCAGGCAGGAGGCTTTGACCCTGGACCGGGTGAAAGAAGACGAGGGCTTAAGGGCGCACAGCCAGGGCTCACTGTCCGATGGGACATGAAGCGTCATGAGGGTCGGAAAGAAAGGAAGAGGCTTTGAGCCTGGCTGCCGGGAAGGATGCTGATACCACCAAGATGGCAAGTTCAGGGGAAGAAGCTGACAGGGGGGTAAGAGTCATCCATACATTAATTGTAACAGATGCTTTTGAGGAGCTGTCATGATACCCAAGTGTAGACATCCCGCCAGCTGGAAACTTCTGATCTGAGGAGCTGTAAGTGAGCAGAGAGCCCCAGGGTTGTAGCGCAGAAGGACAGCCACAGGCACGCATGGGTCAGCGAGAGCGTGACCACACAGCGAGACGATGATGTCTTGTACAGCTAGAAAACATCCTGCTAAGGGTCACGTTGAAAAACAAAGTACAGTCTCGTAGGGGAAAGGGCTTTAGTGGCCTCCCCTAAGTCTGTTTGATTCCTCTCCAGGCAGCGTTTGTGGTCATAATGGCTCAGGAAAATTATCTAACGCTATTGTAAACTGAGGAGTTAAAAATACCTCGTTCAAGTTAATTCTATAAACTTCTGAATTTCTTTCCACTTACTGGGGACTAGTGGATTGGAATGAATTATTGGTGGTCTTTCACAAAGCAAGCTAATGGCTCTTTTGGGGGGCCGGGGTGTGTGGAGCTCTGCCAAAGTGTAGGATAAAAGGAGGGTTTGAATAGTTTTCAAAATACGAACTCCGTACCACCATCTCCTTAAGTTTGTACCTAAAACATCCCTCCTGTTCGTCCTGGGCTGTTCACCTGCCCCACCCTGTAACCCAAATCCCTAGCAAACCCCTAAAGCCTCATGAGGAAGAATGACTGAGCAATTCTAAGGGGGCTGCCTTTCACTTTGTGCCATAGAATGACAATATTTGTAGTTCTAATCCGTGTCTTTCACATACTAGGCACTTAGTAAATATATGCGCATTTGGTTTGTGATACTTATACATGAGATTGAATTATCTTAATTATTCATAAATTCGTTTTCAAGTGACTCTTACGGAGTTATTTTCCCCAGTCCTTTCTGTATTTCAAAGCAAGGTATAAAGAAGGGGGAGAGATTGATTAAGAAATTCATTTCCATTTTTTAGGCTTCAGATCAGGAGGAGGAGTTCTGTATCCTAATCGCCACTAATTATAATGTAGCAGACTGAGTTTTAACTTCCAATGACACACAATTATGTGGGTAGCAGTGAATTAATCGCAAGGCAGATGCTTTTAAAAGTTTTAGCTCTACAAAACATATATTTGAACAGAAAAAGCTCCATGATCTCTCTGCACATTTTCCAATAAGCCTGATCATTCTAGACATTAGTATTTGTTTCATCTGCTCTAGAAGTCATAATTTCTCAAGGGATAATAAGCATCTTTGTTCCTTTGTTCAGTCATGATTAATATCATTGCAGTCATTCATTCAGCAAGCATTTACTGAGAGTTAACTATACGCCAGTCATTAGAGATAACGATCCTTCAGTTTAAGGAGTTACAGAAAGCCCATTTGCTCCAACACACACACACACACACACACACACACACACACGAAATCACCCAAAGAAAATAGGCAGAGAAATTAGCGTAGGCTAAATCCGTATTAAGCCCACTGTTTAATTTTAATTTGCTTTTGGCTTTAGGATAATGTTGGTTTTCTTAATTGATTTGGAATATCCGGGAGTCTGCAGGATTTGATTGCCACTAGTGAAAAAGAAGCCTCACTAGTCATTTAAATTTATAATCTTGGAAGAAGCAATCCTATTTTCCTAGTAGACAATGCTACTTACAGTTCTCCTAAATTTTTTAATGAAGAAAATGTCTTCTCTGGAACAAAATCAATTTGATTTCTAGGCAGAAACCTGTAAGACATGGTGAGAGTCAGCACTGTTGGTTTGTGTCTGCGGTAAGAATCAGCCCTCATTGGGAGATGCCAGTGATCCGCGTGTGTTTTCTCAAGGCCTCCTGTGAAGTGTCAAAGTGAGGCGTGATCTGGAGTGGAGCACAAGGCAGGAGTTTCTCACCGAGGATATCTACGTGTTCTCTCCAGGAAACGCTAGCCATAGGTAAGGTGAGGGGCTGAGTGTGGTCTCTAAGGCTGCATTTGGTTTCCATTCTGATGGCTTCAGAAAGTGTTTACTTCCCGACACACACGTAATGTCAGATTTCGACCCCGTTAATACTTAGAGCGAGGTTTGCTTTGTGTAAGGCATATTCCTTAGGAAAAGGCCAGAGAGAACAGAGTTTGAACCCATGGGGACACAGATGGATTTTAAATGTGGTGGTGGTGAGGGCACTGGTTTTACATTTCCTTTGTCTAGAAATGGAATTCTTCAAGACCTACGGTAAAAAGAGGGGGTTGGCAGCTACCTGCCCTACAGAGGAGAGCTCGTGAGTATGACAGTGATTCAAAACCTACACGGGGCTGTAAAATAGAAAGTGTCAAGGTAATTTGTTGAGGTTACCAGTGTTTTCTCTCATTATCCACGAGAAAAAGAGTCAACTATTTGCATCTTCTGAGTGGGATAGCCCCTCTTTTCTCATTCAATATGCTGGTCTGTAATCTGACTGATAAATATGTAGCCTGGCAATAACCTCGTCTCTTAGTTTGGTGAAAAAAAAAAAAAAAAAAACAGTGGTTAGACTACTACAAATGAATATACTCCAAATTTTCTTTTCCAACCACCTGTGCAACCACCAGACATTACTAACTGCTTACTACACGTGGAAAACTATTGGTTAAAACGAAAGCAAAATTCTTGTGTTTTTTTCACCAGTGCAAACGTGGCGTAACCAACCCATGTGCACCGCCCCGCCCAATAAAAAAAAACACAATCAGCAATCCAAATCACCAATCAGAATCTTTGGCAGATCAGAATACACTAGATATTCTTCCCTAAAGAGTACAATTATCATTTTTTTTTTCTTTAGAGAGAGCGACAGACATCAAGGGATAAGTGCCCCTGGCAGTAAGCACTCATTATTGTAGAGCTAAGCTTTTTCTCACACATGATCTCATTTCCTTGGTTATCACGGGGTTAGACACCAGCTCGGCTCAGCTGAGAGGATGCAGTGAAATAACAATTGCCCTCAGCAAGAAGGGGAACAGCTGGAGACCTAGCTTCTGGGCAGCTCAACTGAAGGCTAGGCCCACCGTCAAAATCCATCAACCCATGGGTGCGTTTTCTAGGACTGTAGTTCCAGACCGAGGCTGTAAATAAGACTATTTTAAAATTCCTTGTCAGTGTTTTCTTTTGACTTCCAAATCTATCGGGTTTCCCCTTGTTCGCTAATTTCCATTGTATACTTACAGCACTGTGAGTGAATTGCATGACAGAAAGGTGGAATTCGTAAGACATTTTATTCCATTGCCTTCCAAATCCCTAAAATGCACGGGGGAAAGATATTTTTAGTGTTTTTGCACGAATCACATGTCTGGAGGCGCTTTTCGTGGCCATAACAGTTCTGAACTTCATTTACAGAAAATTTTTTTAACGCTTATTCATTTTTGAGAGACGGAGAGTGACAGAGCATGAGTGGAGGAGGGGCAGAGAGAGAGAGGAAGACACAGCATCCGAAGCAGGCTCCAGGCTCTGAGCTATCAGCATGGAGCCCGACGTGGGGCCCGAACCCATGAACTATGAGATCGTGACCTGAGCTGACGTCAGACACTTAACCGACTGAGCCACTCAGGTGTCCCTGAACTTTATTCTTTACTTCATTTCAGTGTTTATGCTTTCTTCCCAATTATTACAAGGTTAATATAATATTATGCTTCTTTTCCCCTTCCAATTAATGTTAGAGCTTAATAAAATTGAGGGAAAGGGCAGCTCAACATTTAGTGAGTGTTTCTCTCTGTGCCAGATACCATGCTATTAATTATAATATTGCCACCATAATAGCGGCAACTACATTTACTAGACTTTTATGGTGTCAGATATTGTCCTGAGTGCATAATCGCGCTCTTGCTAAATTGGTATTATCCCTCCCCCCAACATATAAGGAAACTGAGGCTGTTGGGAATTCACTTAATTTCTGGCCACGCAGCTGGTAAGCAGTAGAATTGACCTTCTCACTCAGATGCCTCTCTATCTAAAGTCTGGACACTAAACCATGCGTCATAGATCCTTCCACTCTCACTTTCCCCTGGCCGCAGGTAGATACTTTTGTCTCTATTTTGGATTAAGGAGAAACTCAGGCACAATCATCTTCCAGATACTAAATCCCAGAGTCAGGCATAGGTATCCCTCTGCCTGATGACAGCAACCGCTCTTTCTGCTCTGCCTCTGAGACCCCGATGCTGAGTGTTAGCGCTGCTCCAAGGTGGCTGGGACAGCCCTCAGCGTCACCTGGGAACTGCTGAGAAATGCAGACTCTTGGACTCCGTCCCGTTGCTACTCTAGGGTTGAGGCCTTTTCATCTGAGTATAGTTAACATACAGTGTTATATTAGTTTCAGGTGTGCAACATTTCAGGTGCTTCAGGGCTCCCATACAACACCTGGTGCTCATCACAAAGCCCCCCCCCCCCCACTTGGTCCTCTTGGCCTATTTAACCCCTCCCCCCACCCGCCTTTCTGGTAACCATCAGTTTGGTCCCTGTAGGTAAGAGTCTGTTTCTTGTCCCTCTCTCTTGTTTTTTTTTTCTTTGCTCATTTGTTTTGTGTCTTAAATCCCACATACGAGTGAGATCATATGGTATGTGTCTTTCTCTAACTGACTTATTTCACTCAGCATCATACCCTCTAGCTCCATCCACGTCGTGGCAAAAAAAGGAAAAAAAAAAAAAAAGGACTGAGGTCCTAACAAGGCCTCGTGTTGTTTGAGGAGCGTGGGAGCTGTGACATTCTGCCGGGGATCCTTTGTGACAGCGGCATCCTACGTGATCAGGGACCCTCCCAGGAGCACTCTGACATTACGGCTTCCAGCGGTGCAGAGGAATGAGGAAGAGGAGACTTTCCTGCCAAGTCTCCTAACCTCTTTTTATAGTCCGCTTCTTACAATCTTCCCCGTATATGACAATAGCTGTTTTGCCGCCTGTGAACATTTCTCACGTTAACACTAAAATCGCCAGTCGTGTGTCATTTCCTTTTAAATCCTGTTTTATACCCATCCAGATGGTCTGGTAGGAACTTGGTATTTTTTTTCCCTCTGAAAATACTGTGGCTAAAATAGTAAACACTGTACTCTCTTAAAAGCCCAAATATTGCTCGGTGGAATGGGAACAAGGGGTTTTCACACTTCACAAGTATAGCAGCAAGGACTTGCGAGCGATCGCCCTGCTGATGGCAAGTGAGGGAGCGGGAGCCTGGCCAGGGTGTGGGTTTTCCTTCCTGTAAGGGTTTTTTGGGGTCTGACCTCTCAGTGCTGTCCTCTTGGTTTCAAGGCCCTTTCTCATGTGTGATGGGACAATCTTACTAATGATATTTTCACTGGGTGTCTATTTTTCCCCTCGTGTTTGAGGGAGCCTCAAATCACGACTGTACCAGAACCTGGGGCTCTGACGCTGGTTCCTGCTCTCCTCCTGGTTGCTGATGCCCATTGGAGGAGAGGCAGGCTCGGGCCCTGATCTTTTCCTGCTACCTTCACTCTTCCCTGTTTGCTTCCATGGTGCAGCTATGCTCTTGTCTTTTCTAAGTTCTTTTTTCCCCCACCTATTCTTAACAAGTATGATTCTCATGTTTTTCAGATCATTATTTCCACTTCAGGAGTGGCACACTTACATGAGACCTCTATGGCCTTAGAAGTCTTCGATAACAGGTATGTAAATAAGTAAAAGTCCGTATAAACATAAGGACCCCTAAGAGTTGTAGAAAGTAATTGTGAGGCTAGCTCAGAAAGGACCAGAGGCTGAGGTGCTATAATTTTATCATCCTAGGAGTATCGAGTCTCCTGGTTTGACAGTGAGAAGAGTTCTGCGGGACAGTACAACCAGCATTTTACAGGGCAAGAAATCACTGTGGGTGCCAAAACTGCCTGTTTCAGGAGACCTTGAAGATGAAGGTGACAGGGAGGGGCGAGTAGTGGTGGAGAAGCCATGAATTAACTTAAGTAGACGTTTTAAACAAGTATTGGTTGAAAGCTAACAAGGAGTGGACACGGTTGAGCACTTTGGCTCAACAAAGGTTTGTTGAGCAGTTACTATGTGCTGGTTGGTGTACAAACGCTGGGGTATAAATCACAAGGTGGGTCTCTGCCCTCACAGAATTTACAGAATGGGGGGGGGGGGACAGGCAAGATGGTGACAGTAGAACCGAGATAGGTGTGTAGGGAATGGGTGCCGTGGTGGAAGCCTGTCCATGGTACAAAGGAGTCACAGAGGCAGTCACTGTAATTGGCTGGTGTGAGAGCTTCCTAGAGTGGCTGTTTAAGCTGACTTTTGGAGTTAACCGAAATTTTGGAGTTAACCGAAAGAATAAAGGAGAAAGACTTTTCTAATTGAAGGAACAATATGTGCTCAGGGAACTGATTATAGCAGTTTGGTGCATCTGGAAGGAAGGCACATAGGAGGAGCTGGGTAGTAGTCTAGATGGAGGAAGGGATACAAATGGGTCTCGGGTGCTCAAGGGGCAAGTCTGAAGTTAACTTGCACACCCATGGGAATTCTCAAAAGATTTTTCTTTTTAAATTAATTTAATTTATTTTTTTAACGTTTATTTATTCTTGAGAGCGAGAGCGAGCGAGCGAGAGAGAGAGAGAGAGAGAGAGAACAAACATGAACAGGGGAAGGGCAGAGAGAGAGGGAGACACAGAATCCGAAGCAGGCTCCAGGCTCTGAGCCGTCAGCCCAGAGCCCGACATGAGGCTCGAACCCCAAAACCATGAGATCATGGCCTGAGCCAAAGCCAGACGCTTAATCACCTGAGCCACCCAGGCACCCCTCAAAAGATTTTTAAACCAGGAAATAACATAATCAGATTTCAGTTTGGGAAAGATGGGCTTTTTTATGGGCTTTTTATGTAATCATGAATTAACTTCAGGGCTGGTTTCCTTAAGAACAAATTAGCTCCTAAATGCATACTCACATCCAGTTGAGTTGAGGCATTTGGGCACACATCTGTTTGGGAAGGGCCTCTAAGTAGTTATTAACCATAGACCTTTGCACAAAGAAGATGTCAGTTAGAAACAAAAGGGTATGCCCCTTTAAGAACAACACTTTCACTGTTTCCACAATTTGGAAACTTGCATGCTAAAATCAGTATAGCAGGATAAAAAATAAAAACATAACTACTTCTTCAAAACGGTCTCTAGATATATGTATAGCACAGATAAGAAAGCACATGTCAAAGAGGCTGAGCGCAAAAGTATGATATATAACCTGGGAATAAATATTATGCGCTTTAATTTTACGAGATCAAACAAAAGTATGTATTGAGTAATAATTCTGAAGTTCATGGTAATTTTCCTTGTAAACTTCAAACTTGTAATCATTTCCACATCCTACATCCAAAGTTTTTTCTTAAGGGAAACACAAATCATTTACAGTGTTAAGGGGCCACACTGGAAACTGCATTAAATCTAAGAAGCGATCGCAGGGGGCACTGGGGGAAAGAAAACAACCCAGCAGCATGTTAAGTTGCACGATTAATTTACGATATTGTGGTCCCTTTTGACAAATGGAAAAATAATGATGCCATGCGATGAACTATAAAGGAACATAATAATCCCCTGCTGATAAATCATTTCAGTGTATTAATAAACAGTGAGAATGTAATTATGAGAACAGCTCTGTCAGTGGGACAAAGGTTTTGGAATGTTTAGAGACTCTTGCTGGGCAAAGGCACATTTCCCTCTGTTAAAAATGTAGTCGGAGCTGAACTCCCAGGAGATTCTGGTAGATTTAAATGTAGTTAGGAGATAAAAACGAATATATCTTTGGTCAACCACTGCAAGTAAAACATGCCTTAAGATTAAAGGAAAGTAAAGGAGATCAAAAATTAATCAACCAGTAGGTTTAAAATATACCACGAGCCAAGGCTAGGAAGTCACAACAGTAACTGTGGCTGGAGGTACAGGAAAGGTTTTGATTAATAAAAATGTTAACAGGCTTGAGGTTTTTAAAGCTCATTTTCCAAGCTAGTGTTAGATGTCACTGCAATTTATAGACAGATGTATTGAAGGGTAGATGAACACTTACAGGAAAAACAAGGACTTTAGTCCAGTAAACAACCGCTGGGAAATTCTGGTTATTGGATTGTCATCTAGAATTCTGAAAAAAAAAATATCAAAAATATTTCCACCATTAGAGACATCTGTGAAATGAAACCAGGAAACAGTATAAAGCCCGTGACAATCCTGCCTCCCAACACTTGCTCTCCTCTTTCCTGCCCGTCCACACTTGGCTCCCCATCCTCTTCCCTAAGAGTCCTTCCTAGCTCTTTCCTCCAAATTTCCACCACCCCCTGTCCCAGCCCTTATGAGGGGTTCGTCCTGATTGTTTTCTCTGACTGCATCCGCCTCCCATTGGACTTAAAGACCAGAGACAGACCCTTCACCTCTGGATACTTGAATCCAGCATAAGCTGAATTATTAATTGGCTGAATACAGGCTCCACAAATGCT
The DNA here is from genome assembly GCF_028018385.1 of Neofelis nebulosa. Lineage (NCBI taxonomy): Eukaryota > Metazoa > Chordata > Mammalia > Carnivora > Felidae > Neofelis > Neofelis nebulosa. The sequence goes on from NC_080782.1 coordinate 233,050,472, forward strand.
TTGACCTACTGATTGGCTGAATGAAGAGTGGATGAAAAAAAATTCATAGGAAATCACAAATGGTTCTTTGGTCTCGTGGTGTTTAAATGATGCATTTATAAGGTCTGTACCAACCAGCTCATTAGGAGCTTTGAGGATGAGAGTGTGAAAATACTCATATATTCAAATAACCATTTCTAACCATATACGGTATTTTCCTAGAAAGAAATAGACTAAGGGGGAAATATGCCTTCTTTTCTCCTGTTGCCTTTGAAGCCAGGTACCATTTCCTCTTACTCTCAGTGGTTCCTGAGAGTAGGATTTGGAGAAGGAAGTGACATTAGACACCTGCGATATGCCAAGTGCTCTGCATGTGGCAGTTTATATCTGCCTTGTGATTTAATCCTCACGCCATCACTCTTAAAAAGGAGCTGTGCTTCTAGTTTACAGATGAGAAATAAAGCAGCCCAGGAAGATTAAGAAAGTTGCCTGGAACAGTAACAGAGGCCCACAGCATACACAGGATCTGGATAAAGTTGAAGTTCTGGCTTTTTCCACCAGACCAATCTGACCTACAGAAATGTCAGACTGAAACATCGAGCCTTCTAATGGGCCAATGTTCATTTTCCTGGTGAAAATACAAATATCTGATGTGAGACTCCTCAGAAGCGAGCTGGTGGCTCAGCCAGGAAAGTGATGAAACACCACCAGCTACCATATCTTCAGACTTTTCTATGAATGCTCCGGAACTCTAAAAGGTCCCTAACTTGCTTACTTTCTAGGTCAGTGGGTTTCAACAGAGGTCCGTTGAAATGAATGTCTGGAGACATCTTTGGTTGTCACACCTCTGGGAACCAGTACCACTGGCATCTAGTGAGATAGAGACCGCAGATAATGCTAAACATCCCCAAATATGAGAGAACACCCCCTTCATCAAAGAATTCTCTAGATGAAATGCCAATAGAGCTGAGGTTGAGAAATGCTGGAATAGATCAACACTGGATGAACACATGGCTCAGAAAGCCCCCTGGAAAAAGCACGGCACAGGTTCCTTTGCACACAACTACCATTTGGCATGCCATTATCTGAATTGCTTGGGTAATGTGCTCCAGATGATGTGACAATCAGAAAAATGAGTGTAATAAACAAGATACATAAATAGATGGAGACTATAAGCATATATAGTCTATCTGATCTATCCGATCTTCTGAAGGAAAAGCTAGGATACTTACAGCCAAGTTAGCTGATGTAAGTCTTTGAATACTCCGGGTCTGAGAGTTGTAATACAGTTGTGGCTGAGATACCTATAAATAGCATGAGCGAGTCAATTAGGCAAACTCAATACTTCATTTTAGTCACATATAATCAGAATATGAACCGCTGATGATGATTATGGAGTAGGGACATCTGTTTCTGAAAGCACTCAGCTGGATAAGAAGATACAGATAACCACGAACCTGGTGTGTATGACACTGGGGACAGGACCAGCAAACTGGCCACAAATAACGTGTTGGGATATTATATTCTGTTAAGAGTATAAGAGTAGGTGATTTTTGCTTCTGTCACTTTTGGTCACATCCTTAGTAGATTAGCATTTTAAGAAAAGAGAGAGGTAAGTTAGCAAGGGTTAGAAAAAAAATGCTAAAATATTGTGGAAATGACCCAAACTTCAGAAGACAAGGTTAAGGAGAGCCTTTGTTTCTGTCTTCTGGTAAAACTAGGAATCTTTTAGTAATTCCGTTAGGTTAATAACTCATCTAAGTACTTTCTGGTAACCTATTTCTCCCATTTTGCTATAGCCAAGTCAAGCCTTTAAAAAGTGCCATTTCTACTCTTTTAGTCTTTACTTAAAATTGTACTCATAGTTGTAAAGAAGTTACTCACAATATTTGCAGATTATGTAATCCAAAAAATGCTCTCCGTGATATGTGCGTAATACAATTATGCTGAAGAAATCTGGTGGGAATGAGACAGAAGAGCCATGTGATTAGGTACTTTATCGAGTTGTGGCACATGGTCTCCACTTGATTCATCTAAAGACAATTTGCGAAACTGGTTTACGAAGTCCCAAGTCCTATTCTTATGTTGGGTGGTGGTGGTGTCGCCCACGAGATGGCTGTGAAAGTAACCGACGCTTGTCTCCCACTGGCAACCATGCAGTGAGATTTGGGCGTCTCTGGTCTGACCCGCTGAGCTCCCGGGTGACGAGTTTGAGGAGGGACGTGGGCTTGTGTTGCGGTTTTCTTATTCTGACTTGCAGATGATGCTCGCCATGTGAGATGGGCCCGGGCCCGTGTCTCACTGCTGAGCTTTTTATTCTTTCAGCACAGAGTTCCACCTTTAATTCCCCATTTCTCTTCATTCTATTCCCATGAAAAAAGGAGAGGGCAAGTCTCATTTGTTTCTATTGCGAGATGCTGAGCAGGAAGCACAAAGGGAGTTAGTGAGGTACTCAAGGTCACAGCTGGCATCCACAGTGGAACTGAGGCTAGTATCTCAACTTCAGCTCACAGGGTCACGATTTACTTACCCCCTGAAGCAATTTACCAATATAGTATTGATTCAATAATAGCACTGTTGGGAGTATCTAAGTAAAATAATTTCCATTCCCTGTGCTTATGATACAATGGGAGTTTAGCCTTGAATTCGTATTTTCTCAAGGTATTTAGGAGCAGGAAATATCCACACTAATAATAGTGACTAATGACTACATAGTGTTTTGAATGGCTTCCCTAGCTCTTATTTTGATCTGGTTCAGTTCCTAAAATCGCACACAACACTTCCTTAATTGTTAGGAGACTTCACTGCAAAACCATTAGTAGAACACGTGCTCCTTTGGCAGCTGGCTGTACTTTGAATTTTGTTATACTGTAACTATTCTCTAGCAAAGCTTCCCAGCCTTTGAATTATGAAGCCATTATAGGAGTGCCAGGATATTGAAGCCCTCAGCCCTCAAGGTAGCTAGGTAAAGCCGATATCAGCTCCCAGTTATCAGCAAACCCATCCATCCCAAGTTCAAACCCAAGTGTTGAACGGATATTGTCATTTTCTCTGTGTTCCACCAAGTGGCAGAGGTTGGTACTACAGCACACGCATTACATCCATAAGATACAAAGAGCGTCAATTTCAATCTCACCAAGTAAACTTGAAACCCATTGAGACCTCGTGTCATTCCACCCCTTCTCTCCCCCCCGCCCCGCCCCACGTCTATGAGGAGACGCTTCCCATTACAGCATACATTGTCATTTGGTTTTAAAGTTCCGCTATGAATAGAATGAATCCGTACGGATCAATATCTGTTTTGGCATTTCAAAGCCCTTGGAGTGATGTAATGAAAATGAACGTAATGAATTATGTTACAATAGTAAGTGAAATAGAAAAATAATACAATGCTATAATATACGTACGTTGAAGTTCCTCTTAAACATAAAATTTACTACCTAACTAGTGTTAGTTATATTTTATTCCAGATAATGAATGCAAGGGGCACCTGGGTGGCTCAGTAGGTTGAGTGTCTGACTCTTGACTTCAGCTCATGACTTCAGGTCATGATCTCACCATCCGCGAGATGGAGCCTTGTGTGGGGCTCTGGGCTGACAGGGCGGGGCCACTTGGGATTCTCTCTCCCTCGCTTTCTGCCCCTCCCCCACTCGTGTGCGCCTGCGCACGTGCTTTCTCTCTCTCTCTCTCTCTCTCTCTCTCTCCCAAAATAAATACATAAACTTTAAAAAATATAATGAATTCAAAATTGCCATGCACATTTTACCTACATGTTGTCAATCTTGAAGAGATGGGCGTGGTCATAAATTGTGCATTTGGCTCTGTGCTTTCCACTTGCATGACTCACTGGACGTGTGCAGCCTATCTGCCTTCCCTGACATGAATTGAGACCCCAACACTTTATTTACTTATTTTTTTAACGTTTATTTATTTTTGAGACAGAGAGAGACAGAGCGTGAACGGGGGAGGGGCAGAGAGAGGGAGACACAGAATCTGAAACAGGCTCCAGGCTCTGAGCCGTCAGCACAGAGCCCAACGCGGGGCTCGAACTCACGGACCGCGAGATCACGACCTGAGCCGAAGTCCGACGCTCAACCGACGGAGCCACGCGGGTGCCCCAAGACCCCAACACTTTAAATAAGGAAGAGCCTCTAGTCATCTGCTGGGCTTCAGCTTCCTGGCACCTCCCAGAGAACTGGAGCTCCAAGTCCCCTGTCTCAGACTTAGGCTACTGAATTTTAACTTGATCCTGTAGTATCCCCTTGCTTCTTTGTAGAATAGTAGCTTGGTGACTACCAGGGGAAATTGGGAACCGTAACAGTTTGGCAAGTGGTGTCCTCTTTTTATTCAGAGCCGAGATGTGAGCCCATTTAATATACTTTCCACTGAATGGCTTTTCTAAGAATAACTTACTGGTTCATGAATTCCTGCTGTTTCAGCTGTCAGGACTTTTCAAGCAGAAACGCCAGGAATTTATGTACCTGAAACTAAAGCAAATAAATGCTTTAATGACATGCATGCTTATAGGCTATTTTTTAATGCAACATTTTGTATTCATGAGCCAGGCAGACTCCTTGAATTATATTTTGTTGCCAATGATTGTTTTGAACTAGAACCATGTTTAAGAAGAAATTCCTAATTTATGTAAGGTTTATGTCACAATGAGGAGGAAGGCTGCTGCTGGTTTCCATGGTAGTGGTGATAGAGTAATATAGTCACTGTTAAAGTCTATTTTATTTCTTTGAAATGTCATCTTAAATCTCTTCCCTCCCCCTCCCCCCACATTAGAAAGGCTTGATATTTTGAAAAGATTATTAAAATGAATAATCTGACCAATAGTAAAAACATTCAGGTAAGTTCAACAACATTTATTTGGCAATTAAAATTTCATTTTGATTTATGAACTTATTCTTCTGGTTGCCTAAATGACCTCAACCCACTGACTATTTAGAACATTCTAGACCACAGACTCACTCAATGTTAGAGTCAATGATCTCTTAGGATATATTCCAATTTGTATAGTAAGATGTGCTTGATGTGGGTTCTGGGCAAAATCACAAAACAAGCTATTTAGGAAACCGCCTGTGAATACCTCAAGAAGAAAATGAACAGGGCACTTCATGAGAAACAAGTCACGTCAGACTAACTTTATTTTCTTTTTTGAAAAACTGATCAGTCCAACACCAACAGTGGCTGACACTGCTTATATGTCTAGCATGCATTGATCAAGTGGCTTTCTGATGCGTTTGTGGCCAAAATAAAGAATAATACACATTGTTTGAAGGACAGTGATGAAGGGTTCTGGAAAGAGTATTTGGCACTGTCTTCTTCAATATTTTACTCCACGATTTGAGTAAAGATGGTTCATCCAATTTTCAGGTGACAGAATGCGGACCTCTCAGCAGTCATATTCATATTTATATGAATATTCAGCACAGTCATAGTGAATATGTTGAATTTTCCAAAAAGTCCATTGCAGTCTGATAAGAAAAGCTGAATCTAACAGGTTGAAACTGAACAGGGTTACATTTATGGACCTACAACTAGCTCTCAAATGCCAAGTGCACAGATGCAGGATGGAGACGCCATCACTTTGCAGAAACACCTATGGCACGGGATGGGGAATTTTAGAAGCATGACCACTAAGAGTTACGGGTACGAAATAGCCACCAAGATATCAAATGTAAGCTTGGAGCATATGGAGTTTAGAAGAGAAGTCTTGCTAGCTTTCGTCTGTCCGTCCCCGCCCATGTCACAGTGACAATATTACATTTATTCTAGATACGACGTGGAAGGCAAGTGTAGGTGAACATATACAGATTAATGTGACCAGGGTGATGATCAGATTTGAAACCACATCCTTTGGGCGAGAAGTCTGCTGGAAGAGACTCGTGGAATATGCAGGGTGACAAGAGCCAGCTTTAACTATTACAGTTAAGTAGAGGACTGATTGGGTGTGTTTTGAACAGTTTCATGGCATAAGTCTAAGAAAGATGGGGAGCTTTAAAAACACCCTTGGCAGTGGTAGATTTACATGACAGGACAAAATTTATTGGTGTATTCTTTGAAGTTTCTTCTGCTCAGCGCACCCTCATGACCTTCCTGGCTTATTTTACTCCATGGCTCTCATCAGTATCTAACAAACTATGTGTTTTCTATTTTATTGCCTATCCTCCTCCACTGCACCTTTAACTCCATGAAGAGAGGGCTTTTCACATGTGTTGTTCACTGCTGTATCCTCAGTACTTGGAGCCTGGCAGGTATCGACAAATGTTTGTTGAAAGAATGAATGAATATGTGGTTTTGTCAGCTTTTACCCTCCTGCGGGATGTTTCCAAGGATCCTGGGAGTTGTTCATTTCTTCCTTCCCCAGACACCTTTTCCTGGGGATGGTTTTGGTTTTGCCACATCGGCTATTTGGGATGTTGTAATGCAGAATAGGGAAGGAGAAGGTAAGAGTGGAAGGACAGGAGAGAGAAGGGCATGACTGAGGCTGGGGGTTGGAGAAGGAGTGGCAGGGGCGACTGAGGAGTGGAGAAAAGGGGGTGGGGGTAGGAGGTTTAAGGATGGATGGCTGAGCTCATGAGCTGCTTTATGATACTTAAGTAATGGTTGTAAAGACCCTGTGTTATGTTCAAATCAAAGCTTGGTTAATGGACGTTTTCATCAACAGGAACAATATTCTGAGACTGGACCAAGCAGTTAAGCTTCCAAAAGATCACAGTCAGAGGTTTGGCTTTGAGGCCAAGATCTAATACTTGTCAGCTGACTGCCTTTGAACAAATAATCCCTCTTCTCTAGAATAGGTATCCTCAGTCCTGAAAGAACCTTGTAAGGCCCACCCCCACTTCGCAGATTATGGGGCTCAAAGTCCGAGTGAGAATTCCAAATGTTGGGATTCTTTGTGAACTTTAAAAGGTGATATATAAATATAAGGAACTGTGCTGTACTCTGCCTAGGATAAACACTTAGTGAGTGTTTCCTGATGAGGGTCCCCTAATCTTTTTTTCTGAGCCTCTGGGAGAATCAGCTTGCCTCGTTGATTCAAATAGCATCAAATAGCACCTTGCATCAGGAGAGCTTCAGCTGGGTGATGGTGTGGCATCTAAGTTTTCTCAAAGTAGAAGTAAACATTTACTTGGAGAACTTTCCAGCTGACCTGGCAATTAAGGTCAATCCCTATTTTATTTCACTAGGAGAAATTGGGGCCTGGATTATCAAAATTAGTGATTCCATATCCTTCCCCTACATGGGCTAGCCGATACTATCAGAGATAAGTATTGACATAAATCAGTGGTCTACAAAAGGACTTGGTAGGAGAAGTTGAAATGTACCCCTCCTTTGCTTGATCCTCTGGTGATCTCTCTGCCTTCCCAGAAGTCAGTTTGTCCCAAATTAGAGGGCACATGTAGAAAAGGGAGTTCTGCGTGGGGCAGGACAGTATGTGCTGGTAGAACATTCAGTCTGATGCTAGAACAACATCCATCTCTGGTTCCTGGCTATTGTAAAATAAACACTGCACTGAGCATCAGAATATATGGGCTTTCACTCTGGCTCTTCTGCTTACTAGTCGTAGATCTTAGTTAAATCATTTAACCATTGCAGACTTTAGTTACCTTGTGAACAATAAGAGCACTTAATTAGAAATTCATAAAACTTCTATGACTCTAGATAACAGAACTGAAACAGGTACTCTACAACATGAATCTTTTTCCTTCCTTTCTGTTAGTGCCATTTTCCCCCCCTCCCTTGAGCATTATTCAGGCCGTGCAAGAACCGTATTGACTCACAGGATGAACATGTGGTGATTCCAAGAATTTCCAGTAAGAGTAACAGCAGTATAGTTAGGGTTTCCTCTCTAGATTCATCTGGAAACCCAGAGTCAGTGCATAGCTACTCCCCTGCGGCAATGTGAACATGACCACACGCCCCACAATGGAGCAGAAGATCGTGACTGCGGATGAGAGGCTGTGATCAACCCCAGGCATGATTATCTCTGTTCACATAAGATTCTACGTCACTAATGGACTTCCTTCAGCAACTTCTTTTCTTGTGCGAGAAAATCTGTACCTAAGTTCATGCACAGCATTGAATTTTGATGGCATTTTACGCCAAATCTGTTTGTCCGGTATCAGCAGAGGATCAGATTATTTTTATTCTTTTTAACATATTTTACATTTCTAGATATTAACATACTTCACATTTCTAGAAACTTTCTATGCTGACTGTGAAGGATAAAACGGTATAATTGTGCTGCTAAGGAGCCTTACAACATTACCTTGTTAATTTTTAAATCTGGTCTAATGACCATCTTGGCAATTGTAGAAACTTGATCTCTTCGTTATCCCATAATGACTGGGCTCAGAGGCGCTGCCATAGAGTAACAACTGACAAGAGGTTGAATATTCTCAATGTCTTTATTTAAATGGGAGGTATCCAATTCCACCAAAAGGAACATTCTAATACCCTATCCGAGGTAACTGTCCAAATACTTTGATATGAGTAATTTGGAAAGTTAATGCAGTCATCATAAGGTTGTTTGGTGAGCAGGGAATCAAAGTAAAGGGAATTTCTATCAAAAGATAGTTCATGCAAGTAATGAGACTCGTCTAGGGATTACATCGCCCAGATCCTGGTTTTCTTTCTTGGAAGGTGCTGGAAGCATCTTGATACTTTGTTTCTCTCTGACTACCATTTCTTCACTGCGGACTGTGCCCTATTTATTAACATTTTCTTTCCTCAGATACGCTACTATCGCTGATTTCACTAAGATTGCAGCTTTTGTTTCTATTATCCCGGGAGACAGTCTGTATCCTACCATTATGTGTTTTAAATGATCTGATCTTTCTTGGGGCGCCTGGGTGGCTCGGTCGGTGGAGCGTCCGACTTCGGCTCAGGTCATGATCTCACAGTTCGTGGGTTGGAGCCCCACATCAGGCTCTGTGCTGATGGCTTAGAGCCTGGAGTCTGCTTCAAATTCTATGTCTCCCTCTCTCTCTGCTCCTCCCCCGCTCATGCTCTGTCTCTCTCTCCTTCAAAAGTAAACAAAAACATTGAAAAAAATTTAAAAAAAAGATCTGATCTTTCTTATCTATACTAACATTCCCCTTTCACATTTACTTATTTTTGAGACAGAGAGAGACACAGCATGAGCGGGGGAGGGGCAGAGAGAGAGGGAGACACAGAATTGGAAGCAGGCTCCAGGCTCTGAGCCATCAGCCCAGAGCCCAACGCGGGGCTCGAACTCACGGACCGCGAGATCGTGACCTGAGCTGAAGTCGGACGCTTAACCGACTGAGCCACCCAGGCGCCCCTAACATTCCCCTTTAAAGTTATGAAGTATATCTAGTGCCTCTGAATCTACCGTGTCATTTTCCAAATGATCTTGGAAAACAGCATGGAATGGAACTATGTGTTTTCTTATTGAGATGCCTGATCTCAACTTCAATTTAATTCTCTAAAAATAATTTAAATAAAATTAATTCAGCTACTTTCAATTATGAAATGGAAAGATAATATACTAGTTTTCAAAGCTTTATTTCCTAATCTTAATTACATTTGAAAAATAAATTTAATGATAAAGATTATTAAGTTTATGTTCCATTTTACTTAAAGATAAAAGGCATCTTAAAACATCACAAGGATTTCTTCATAAAAACACTATGAATATCTACTTACATCTGTTTAAGTGCTGTGTATTTGATGAAAACTTTATCTGGAAGACTGTGAATTTTGTTTTCTTTAAGAGACCTAAAATAACAGGTAAAGCAGACTTCATTATGGGTTTTATGACCAAGAAAACTTTTCCCTAGAAAGTGCATGACTGAAAACAGGATATTTATGGATACTCCTTGCTACTTCCCGCACATTTGAAAATGACCCTAGTAACTGAAAACTTTCTCGTGTGAGAATGAGAAGTGCATAAGGCAAAATTAAAGCAGTTTGCAAGTATCTGACAAGTTTGGCCATTTAGTATCATAGATTAGAATGTCTATGAAGATTTAACATCTTTACTCTCTGGGTAATTTAATAAAATACAACAAACAAACAAACAAAAGAAAACCAAAAATTCCTAACCAACTCACACATGCTCAAATCATAATATGACTGCAAATTCTGGAGGCTCTCAAAACATTTTTACAAAGTACAGGCAAACTTACAGTGACGACATAGCCAGCTTCATGGATTTTTTATATCTTTGTTATATCTTTGCAGTCTTGGACAATTGCCACCATTTACAATGAGGTAGAATAAGCTAGTGCTCTCCTTTTTTATTTTCATTTTTAGTTGTATGGTACTCGCATTTTAGTAAAAACAATGAATCGGAAAGTAACTGAAAATCAGCACTGCAGACCAGAGACATTTGTGAGCTCCACGATAACCAGGCTAATCTAACACACGGCATTTAAAAACTTGCCTTCCCTGGAGAAGAAACATGTGGGATTCTCTGATTTCTGGTAGTTTTAAGGGGAACTTCTATGATTTTGCTAATATATAAGTAACACAAAACACAACAAGGGGAGTTTAGATTGGACTACATGGTTTTCATATGGTTTCAGGGGCAAATATCATCAAGACATGAATTCTACTCACAGTAATGTCGCATTGCTGGAAATCACTGGCACAGACTTTAAGCCCATATTTACACATTCCAATTCAGTTCCTTTGCAGTCACAGGGTTGTGGATACTGGTTTAGAGCTAGGGGGCAAAAGAGTAGTATTTCACTGGGAAAAAAAATACTTTTCTTTAATTATGACCTCATCTCTAATAACTGACAGTGTTCTCTCTTCATTCAATGTATAACATTTACCTCTTTAGTAGCCTAATTTGGGTCCATACTAAAAGCAAAGAATTGTCTCCTAGTCCATCATAGACTAATGTGGCATTTCATTTTGGTTCTAGCTTCCAGTGGTCATTTCAGAGGCACTTAATAAGTGATTAGAAAGAAACCACAGAAAGATTTAAGTAGCACAAAAGTGTGTAGTGAAGCAAGATTAAGTTCTCCTCAACGAAAAACATTAATACAACAGAGTAAATCTGCAATGGGTATAATTGAGTCGATTTAATTTAATTGAAAGGCACAAAGAGGTTGCTCAGTAAATCCTTGTTGGTTAAAATTCAATTCAATTTTTTCCCCCTTCAAACTTCTCCTAGGGCTGTGAGAAGAGACAGATGCAGTAGCCTCCACTGTGCCTTACTGAAATAAGCCAAGTTGGATACCGTCTTATTTTGGTTCTTTGTTTTTCGTTACTATAAAGTTATAGTGGAAGACAAAAATGGTGAGAAGCTATAAAGCTGAGAAAACCAAAGATCCATCTAGCTGAAACATTCAGAATAAAAAAAAATTCAGGATTTACTGTGAAGAAACTTACATAATTATTAAGATAATGGCATATAAAGGGGTGAGAAATCTATGGAGAAAACAGGCCAACTTGTCCCATGAGACAATCACTCTGTGTGTGTGTGTGTGTGTGTGTGTGTGTGTATGAGAGTAAGGGGTGTGATATTTATGGAGCACTTGATTTTGCCTCTGATCCTGTGGGTATTTGTTTTGATGGAGCTAAGAAAATGAGGATTCTTTTCCAATTTTTGTATTATTATTTAGTTAGATCTTTACACATCCTTTCTAATTGCTCTGTTTCTTTTAAATTCCTTTAACCAAACTTTCTAAAATCAATTTTACGGAATTTTAGTAAATTCAGCAAACTTTTATTGAGTACCTGCTTAATTCAAAAGATGCATAAAGTTTTGGAAGTATCTAGTGTATAAAATTTTTGCAAATATTCTATGTTGTTTATAAAGTTTTTTATAGAGTTTTTGAAAATATTCTGTTATAGGTTTATGCTAATTAGCTCAACTCCTTAAAGCTCAGAATGTTCACTTCAACGTTTATTGACAGCAAAAATGGTGTTTGCGTTATTAGATTGAAAGCCTGGGGATGGAAACTCATATTTACCAATAAAAGAATTCCATGTAGTCCAAGCTGGGCCTACTGCCTAAACCAGCGACGTGAGCATAGCTCCCTCACCTGCACATCAGTCATACCCACAGGCTCTGGATTCTTCTTCAGAAATGCTTCTGCATCTCTGTCTCTCTCACTCTTCCCACTGGCATTTTCTGGGATCAGATTCTTAGTATTACTCTGGAGTATTGCAGGAAACATAATGATCAGTATCTCACTGTTCTTTGTTCTCAACCTTGGGAAGGTTGACACTTGGGTTGGCTCATTCTCTGTTGTGGGGGGGCTGTCCTGTGCATTGTAGGATGCTAAACAGCATCCTTGTCCTCTGCATACTAGTTGTGACAACCCAAATGTCTTTTGACATTGACGAGTGTTCTCTGGGGACAAAAGTTGTCCGGGGTTGGGAACCACTGTTCTGATCCATTCTCTATGATTCTGATGGAAGAATCATTCTTACAAACCCTCCCTTTCATGTGCTTCTTCCTCCTCATTAAAAGAAAATAAGCCCACAGTGTCAGTAGTTGCCGACCATGCACAGCAGTGATCTCCACAATGGGATGTGTACAAGATGACCCATTATGGCTCAGGAAGAAAATACGAGAACTTACAGTTGTGTTTATTTTTAATCTTTTTAAGTTCTAATTTTTATATATGATGTACCTGTGCACAATAAAGTATATAATAAGTGGTCATTATAAACTGATATTATAAAGTGCATAATATAAGGTTAATATAGTGTTTAATATATATGTATATTACTATTTGTATATACATACTAATATATGTATATAATTGTATATGTACCTGCATAATTATGTCTAGGTATACATTATACACATGTATGTAATATAGGTGTATATAAAGACACGATTCTATCTACAGGGTAGAGGCCAAAGTCCAAAGTGTGCACCCAGAATCCTCTATGGGCTGGTGCCATCCTTCTAGGTCCATGTCAGTGTCATTGTCTCTGTGGATCTTTTTCCACCCTTGGCACAACCATCATTTCTTCCAGTGGGCTTCCACATTCCTTTGTGCAAACATCATCCTTCTAGTTTATTGTATATATTGTATATTGTATATACAATATACTTCACTATATTGTATCATCTCTGTCTCCATGAGGTTTTGCCTTTCCTGCTACAATGTGAAGTATTTGTGACTTGGGACCACATCTTACTTATCCTTGTACTCTCAGTCCTTAACATAGGGGCTGAGAAGTAGTTGGTGTTCAATATCTCTACTGAAGAAAGTAGTTAAAGGGAAAAATATCTTTATTATTTATCATAATTATTTAATATATATATATTCTCACAATCGTAGGCTACTACATAAAATGAGCATGAATGGAATATGTTGTTTCCTTCCATGTCTTCAATCCCATGGCAGACAACGGAGCAGTTGACCACTGAAAGACATTGACCTGAAACTGAAATTCTAAAGGGAATTGACCACACTACCCATATAAATCCATGCACCACAAATCATGTTGCTCGCAAAGCTGAGACTGAGTCTTTGAATCAATACCACTTACAGCACTCCTGTGTTAATGCCACATAATTAGCATTTCCGTGGACTGTGCCAAATATGGTCGCCCATCCACTAGTGTCTCCTGTGAAATGGTGATGAATATGTGTCAGTTATTCTATAAACCAAATACCAAATTACAAAACAAAAGTATAAAAATTTGATAATGAAATCAATTAAAAATTTGTTTCAGTAGTTGAATGGTAACATCAATGGTAAGGGACAAAAAGCTAGGCAAACATCTGGAGCCTTTCCCCTTTGGAAAATTACAAATATTTCAAATGTATGCTTCATAAAATATATAATGGAAATAGAGGATTATTTTACCTACCTATATCCATCTTGAAAAATACTACTTGTTTCTAGTGCTGACAGTTGAAATGTTTGATCTTAATTTTAAGGTCCTCGGAAGAAAATACAATCTGAATTGTTTTGGCATATGTATATGTAGATACATGCTTGATAGATGTAATGACTAATAATAAAATATGTGTCACCTGACCTTTTTAATAAAGCAAAAACAAAGTTCCTTTTCATCAAGGATATCTAGTCCTGTTGAGTGGAAAAATATTTTCTCAACTTGTCAGAAATTGCCAAGTTGCTGCTTATTTGCCAAGTTTCCTTCTCCTTTTCCGCAAGAAAATTATCTTCTTTTTAAAAAGGAAACCTGATTTTGAAATATCATCACTTTAGCACATGCCATTAAAATGGTAAGATACGTATTATAACGTAGTACACTGAAGCTCATACAAATAGAAAAGTAAATTTAAGTAGTTGCCCACAGTTCCCTTCTGATGCCTACAACCTATAACTGATTTCTATTTCTTATTAATACCCACAATTGTTTTTTAAATGATTCTATTTGATGCCTTTACATGAATTATTTAACTTGTGTTCAGAACATCCTCACGAGGTAGATAAATATGCCAGGTCTCTGATTCCCAAGCAGTGAAGAGGGAACACTGAGGATTTGGTTGACTTGCCCATTGGCATCCAGACAGCTGCCTCCGTCACTGAGAAGTGATTGGGCACCTACTATGTACCCTACTATTATAGGCTCTGATGACAACAAAAGAAATAAGGCACAAATAAGAACTCTTCTCAAGAAGTTCATGTCTATAATGAGAAGAACAGTGAAAAGACGAGGCAGCCCTTAGTACAACCATATAGGTACAGCCAGGATGCTATGGTAACAGGGAGAAAAGGTGCTTATCCTAGACTGCTGGCAGAGCTTCAGGGTGGGGAGTGAGGCCAGGGAAGCCAAGCTTCTGAGGTGAGAAGGGTCCCTGAACTCATCCTAAATGGTAAGTATGAATGATCCACCGGAAGTGAGGGCGTAAGGTTCCATGAGAGGGGAGCATACGTGAATCCTCAAAGGCAGGAAAGCAGATTCTAGAGACAGATGCCTGGCGTTCCTGGACTTTGTGGTCTCCCTTGGATTGCTAGTTAGGTGCTATCAAAGAATGGCTGTTCTGTGCGATAGGAAACTCACAAGGTTCTTTCAGATTCAAGAGATCTGGGTTCTAGTTGTCTACTCTCTCACTAACTAGACATGTCAATTTGGCATCAGTTTATTCAAGTAAAAACAAACAGGTTATATTAGACAATATACACGGTCCCTGCGTACAGACCTCAAACAGCCTGTAAGACTTTTGGTGATCTGGTATCTGCTTACCTCCTCACCCTCTGTATCTTTGTTCACTCTGCTCAAACCACACTGGCCTTTTGGCCTCACAAACACATTGTCTTACTTCGTTGAGCCTCAGGGTCTTTTCCAGTTGCTGTTTCCTTTGCCTGCAACTCAGTTCGTCCACAATTTTTCATGGTTTAGTTTTCAGTTCAAACATTATAATCTCAGAGAGGTTTTCTCTGGTTGCCTTTTTAAAATAGGCTTCACTTCAGGTCACTTTCTACCCCATCATCTTTTTTTTTTTTTTTCAATATTTTATGGCACTTATCATGCTCTAAAATATTTAATGTTTGAATAAATATTAATATTTGAATACATTTAATATTTAACTTCGTTCCGTACAGGGTTATTGTCCTCCTTGTTCACAAGGTCCACGTGAACTCCATGAGGGCAAGACCTTGTCTCTCTTGAGCCTGCTGTGTCTGGGTGAGTGAGACAGCACCTGGCACATAGTGGGTACTCACTGTAGGTTTAACTCAGTGAATTAATTCTCTAGGCAGGAACAATTCACGTTTTATGGGTATTCGTGTAACTGCACCAAATTACCAAGCCAAAAAAAGAGGTAGTCTATAGGAAAACATTTAAAATTAGAATATGAGCATCAAGTAGCTTTCAAAATATGATTTCAGTTTTTATCACACTTGTATTTCTGATTTAAGCAACCTCTACCTGTAAAAAATTCTGGTCATCATCGCAAACAAATCGGGGAACAATTATTTGTGTTACAGTAGGATTCCCTATAGAATATCAAATCATCTCTTCCCTTTCGTGACAGTTATTATTTGGTCCACGCACAGTTTGGGGGCATTCACAAGGGGAGGTGGATGTCTGGAGCTGAGCGGAGGACTCACCACAGCTATCCTCGTCAGCCTGGTTCCCGCAGTCGTCCACACCATCACAGTGAAAAGCACGGGGTAAGCACTTGGTAAGATTTCCACAGGGAAAGTATCCTTTTGGGCACAGAGAAGTGATTGTACTGCCCTTGGTCAGTGCAAAATCTATGTGAAAGAGGGGAAAGTAGTCTCATGTAATAGAATGAAAGTGTTAATATGGCCAAAATTCTTTTCATGGCATTCCCTTTAATTTTCAAAAGGGCCCTTTAGATTGAGTTTGTCTAATTCTATCCATAGTGTACAATATCTTTGAATAGTATTCTTAATTATAACATTCTAAACAATCATTGTCATATCGAACATCAGCTATACCAAGAATCAAGGTTCATTTTTTAACTAATTTCAGGAAGGCAATAGTAAGAAAAACCAAAGCAATCATCCTACTTTTGTATGGAATCAAAGAGTTGTCCGCTCTTGGAAACAGAAAGGTAAAGCCACGAGCTAACAGAATTAAACAGATGGATTTATTTACTTATTAATCCTTTCTGAGAAGGATTTGAAGTGACATAATATATATATGCAAAAGGACAGTTTTAAGTGTGAATTAGAAATTGGGAACCACATTTGAATTAGGAGGGATAAATAGTAAGTAATAATATCTAATCCTCATTGAGCTTACTGTGTCCCAGGCCATTTGCACAAGTGGTTTATCTCAGGTATTCATTCAACCAATCTATGTATGGGTGATATTTTCCTTTATGTTTCAGAGATAAGGAAGTTAAATGCAGACATCCATCTGGAAAGTCACAGAAGGTTTGTTCTCTATCCCTCTGATTAAAATACATCATACCTCCAACCCAAGGAAAGTCCTGGCCATGATGCCAAACATCAGTGGCATGGTTAGGAGCACCATTCCAACACCGCTCACTCCCTTCAATTAGTGATAGTGAACTGTGGTCATGCCTGAATGTATAGTCTCCCTCAGTCAATTTCTGTGAAGTTTTGACTGGCACTCCTTTAAAACAATACATGACTTCAACAATTGTACTAGAGTATTTATGAAGAACATCTCTTGTTTTCTGGAAAGTACTCTTTCAAAATTGACAGATGTCTCTTACATCTAAATTTCTAGAATGTTTTTGATCATTTTACCCACAGAGTAATTTTGTCAAAGTTAATGATATTCCTTTCTTCATTTTCTCATTCAACGTAGCCACTATTCAGCTGTTGTCTTCTCTTATGTTTCCTTCTCTTATGTTTTGCATCTGTCCTCACAGAGGATTTATGCCCCCCTTGAAATTCGGGTTCCCGATTCAACTGGTATCTTTATAACACAGTAGTTAACAGTGGTCCTCTGGGGTCAGGGGATGATTCAAATACGTGTATAGGGGAGGGAGGATATGAGCAATAAAACATTTTTTACAGGTAGGAAATTCATAGAAAAATAGTTTAACACCTTCGAAAACACATTATATTTTGTATTGTCTGTATTCACTTTGTCTAATTTTCCCTTCCCTTTAATAAATACAACACTACTAAAAAAAAAAAAAAGGTTAAGAGACTGGCCCTGTCTTGGAGACGACTGGACATGCCAACACACACTTGACCCCAGAAGCTGCTGCTGTTGTGTCTGCTACACCTTCTGTAGATGGGGAGGGCGGCCTTTGGATGCTTTTCTATCCGTTGGATGTTTGCTCTTAGCAAAGCAAAAAATATTTTTCTTTGCTATTGTTGCAGTGGTAGATGAATGATTTACTATTAGCAACTTGGCGTAAGACCAGTGAAGGCTGGCGATTTTAGGAAAACTCTGCTGCATGGCTCTGGGAGTTGGCTTGTTAAGCCTATTCACACAGGGAGAGGCATACTGAGTCATAGATTTTTAAATCTCTTCTTTTTTTTTTTTTTTTTTTTTTTTTATTTATTTTTGGGACAGAGAGAGACAGAGCATGAATGGGGGAGGGGCAGAGAGAGAGGGAGACACAGAATCGGAAACAGGCTCCAGGCTCCGAGCCATCAGCCCAGAGCCTGACACGGGGCTCGAACTCACGGACCGCGAGATCGTGACCTGGCTGAAGTCGGACGCTTAACCGACTGCGCCACCCAGGCGCCCCAATCTCTTCTTTCTTGTAAAGATTTCTGCGGAGGGCAGGTTTATAAAAAACTAGTTGTCCCCCTGTGTTTGGAATATGAATGAGTGAGAGTCAGTATATCCTAGTGTAGCAGCCTTGAAATTTTTTATGATAGTAACTCACAGACATATATCTTGTATCACAATTCAGCATACAAACAGGCACACACTGAAAACAAAATTTCTTGAATTATAACTTGCCTTTTACTATGTGGGATGTACTCTGATCATTGCTATTCTATCTTATTCCCTCGGAACGGGATCACAATCCACTAAATTGATCTCACGATCCACTAACGGCATATGACCTATTCATTATTCATAAGTATTCACTAGTGATGAAGTACTCTGGATGCCATCAGACCTGCCTGGGTTGACATTCTTTCTGCCACTCACTAGATTTCAAGAAAGCTACTTAATCTACAAATTTAGTTTTCTCACATTTAAAATAAAGTTCATGTAATATGGATGTGTCTCGGGAGCTTCACAAGCTAATGTTATGAAATACCGGGGAGTTCCTGGCCCACGTTAAGCCCTCAGTTAATGTTGGTGTGCAGGTAATTTCAACACAAGATAAGAAAATAGGACTTTAAGAAGGAAACTCGAATGTAGAATGAAAGCTTGCTGTGCCTTAGCAGTGCAGAATTTTTTATGTGACTTCTAAGAAAGGAATAACAGAGACTATAATAAAAATTCCCCTACCTATTCATGTTTTTCTATTTGAAACACCATATGACATTTAGGGTTTCTATTTTAAGCAGCCTCAAATCGCTTTGAAAGCTAAGCGGGGGGGGGATGTTGTAAATGATAAATAAGCAATGAAAACGTCCTCACCACTAATAATAATATTTTATTAATGATTTAGAAGAGGCGATTAAACATTTGATTAAAGACAATTTTGAAATAGAAAGCTGAGCCTGCATAAGATATTTTGAAGGCAATACATTGTGTTCCTTTGTGGAGTTTACCATGAAGATAACCTTGAGTTCCTTGAGGGCTGGACCCAACTAAATGCCCATCTCAGAGAAGCAGATTCAAAGCAAGACAAGTAATCAATTGTCACAGACAAGACAGACCAAGATTATTTCCTTGCATCTGGAAGAAAAATGGAATACATCTAGCAAGTTAGAGTGAGGGAAGGGGAATGGAAAGACTGACCATGTGTAAAGAGAACTTATCAATTGCATTTCTCATAATTCCCCAGTTTGCATTCAAGAATGGCAGCTTCCTGAAGATATCCTCGGGGTAGAAATTTTATGTGGAAGGAAAAGAAATAAATGAAATCTACTCCCTACCCCTTGCCCTCGGTATCCTAAATCCCTGTTATCCAAGTGCCTGGCACTTACTTCATGCTCAATAATTTTTTTAATGAAGAAATGAATTAATAGGTCATTTGGGAATAAAAAGAATTGTAAGAAGAGCCCCTTTCAAGATTTAAACTTCTCAAAATTGCAAGCTTATGTTTTTATTTTAATAACAAAAATAGCGTTCAATCTTCCAAGCACTCCATCTATTACTTTTTCTGTCATATATAATTTAAAAAATAATTAAGAATCCCCGCTATATTTGGCACATACTGAAAAAGAATCAATAGCCGTCTGGAGAAAGTGTATCCTGCCGTCTAGTCTTCCTGCCATCTGTGGAAGTGGAAAGAGATTGTTTTTATTGAAACTTAGGGATTACTAAAATGGAGGATGCCTACATAAAAGCTATGTTGATAGCTTCTGCAGCAATTTCTGTGGGACTCCTGCCAAACACACAGCTGAGGGGAGGTTCGAACATGTGAGAGAAAATTGCTCAGTGAGTGCTTCTTCTTCTCTCTTCTGGTCAATATTCTGGACATGTCTGTGCAAAGAGCTTTTTAAATGACTCCTTGATAGCCTTTCGAAGCCAACTGGACTGCTGTCCAAGGACATTTTTTTGCTGCCTGCCAACACCATCATTGTGTTATTGGGAAACAACAGGTGAAAATGCTTTTGTAGGTCCTCAGTTTAAGAACCCATGGAGGTGTGCAAGCCCCTCTTTGCTTTTTCTGATTTTTTGCCAATAGTAGTCCTGCATGAAGCTAAAGAAAGCCCTTATCCCCTCAGCCTAGTGTTCTGGCTGAGATTCTCTCCACACCAATGCCAGAGATGACAGCTCTACAATCCCCGGGGGGGTTGGGGGGGGGGACACAGAGGATCCTGGCCAATGGGACCATTTCCCAGAATGCACCGCTCCTAGTGGATCTCAGTTCAGATGCAGATGAAGCCTCTGCCATTGACTAAAGAGCCAACTAGTCTTTAGTGTAAAGAGCGGCACCAGAAGAAACATTTATTTAATGTGCAAAAAATGTTAACTGATTGCCTGCTATATGCTAGGGCAACAGGTTAGACAATGCCCACTGCTACCTGGAGCTCGGGTGCCAGGATGTCTAAGAGGAGCAGCAGCTACATTTACAATGCAGAGCAAAGGTGAATCCAGCTCATTCACTGAATCCACCTTTTAGAAGCTCTCCTATTTCTAGGAAGAGTATGAGCGTCACTAACAGCTCACCTTTGTGGGATGGATGATTTATTGTTTGTTTGCAAGTAACTAGTAAAGTCTTTCTAAAAAACTTTTATGTTAAGGTGAGTGGAGAGGAATTGGCCTCTTGCGTGGTGTTTTTTAAACTTAGAAATCTTATGCTGTTGTGCTTCTGTTTGGTCTCCCCCTGCCCCAACAGTATTGTGTGGGCATATCAATCAGTATGTATAGGATTCAGATCCAATTTCATTCATACATTTACCCACCTCCTTGTCATTTCAAAGATTGCTGCCTCAGCTGAATTTCTCTAGGGCCCTATTCTCTCTCATGTTCTTCTGGGACAAACCAACCATCTAAGGCCCTCAGGCCTGAGACGAATGTCCCTCAGGATCCCTCTCACAAATTTTCTGATGAAACTATCACCCTATCTCCCTCTTCAGATGATTGTCCAATGTTTGAACAAACAGATTTGAGGAAACAATGCCAAACTAGCTGGAACAAGTATAGACTCAATACATGTTGATTTAAATTAGAAAACAAGAACTTCAAATTGTCAATATCATCATCAACAGGAATGGATTTCAGCCCCACGTTTCCCTTTGCTGGGTCCATTTAGGTGGATCAAAAACTGAATGCTGTGGCCCTTCATGGGTTATAAGGGATATAAGGGCACAAGGAACACTTCTACCCCAAAAACAACTGTGCTACCCACCAATAAACTCCCTAAATTTCACCTTTAGAGAGGAATTCCTTTAGGTTAAAATATTGTCTTTTATTATTTAAACAGCCACCTTGTTCTGTATGAGTTTGAGAGGCTATCTTCTTCCTAAAGAAAGCTGCCTAGGCACAATGAACTCACGGAATGACCACTGTGGTGGGTCAAGGGAAGAGGAACATGGAAAAGGTGCTTGTGAAGGTGACATCTGTTGGGAACTTGGCATAGGAAACGTAGAGAGGAGAGAAAACGCTTCATTTTCCCTTCTCCCCTCTCTCTTCTAATTCATCCCCAATTTGCTGACTACTCTGTGTCAAGGGACTTTCACCGGCTGTTCTTCCTCTTGGTGGCAATTCTCCCAAATTCAAGTTCCATCAACTTACAGATTTACCTACAGACAAGACTGCTGCATGTGCATAGCTGGGATGTGTTTCACACGACCATGGGACACCATTCAGCAGACTGTTGGTGTTGAGCCACATAAAAGCCACACCATCCTAGACTGAGGCCCTGGGTGCTTTTTCATGATGCACGAAGGATAAAAGTCTCTTTTCCTGCCCATAGTGAAACTGTCCATCTGTGTTCTATATTCCATTTAATCTCATCTTCTCAGAATCTCTCTCCGTTAATTATTATCTCTGTCTCCTATATTTTAATATACTGTCTCTCCACTGGTTTTTATTTTATTTTTTAACAATATTTCCAATGTTCATTTGTCCATTTGTTTTATTTTGGAGAGAGAATGTGTATAAGCAGGGGGGAAAGGCAGAAGGGGTGAGAGAGAGAGAAAATCTTAAGCAGGTTCCATGCTCAGCACAGAGCCTGATGTGGGGCTCGCTCTCATGACCTGGGGTTCATGACCTGAGCCAAAATCAAGAGTCCAGTGCTTAATCAACTGAGTCACCCAGATGCCCCTCCACTGGTTTTTAAATTGATGTTAATTTTATTCAGTCATCTCTCATGTTCAAAACAAACAAAGAAACAAACCAATCAAGCAAGCAAGCAACCAACAAACCCATCAACCCAAATCCTATATCTACAGTGGAACTGAAATCCACCTCTCTCTTCAAAATTAAATTCCCAAGAAAAATCAAATAAGGTAATGTCTCCACTTCCTCACCAGCCTTCCTTCAATCCACAGCATTCGGTTTTGGCCTTGCTGCTCTGCTGAAAGTCTCCCATCAGCACCATTAATGTCTTCTTTGTTACTAAATGCAGTAGGTATTTTATAGTCTTCATCTTACTTAATTTTTTTGTAGCATTTGACACAGCTTAACCACAGCCACCAAGTTGAAACCATTTTTCCCATGGCTTTGTGATGTCTCACTGTCCTGGTTTACTTCCTCTTCCATATTCTCTAAAGGTCCTCCCCCACCCCCCTCTCAATGCACTGGCTCCTTTTTGTTTTTTGTCAACACCCTAAAGATTACTGATAAACATTTGGTCAGAGATTCCTTAGACCATCAAATCAATTAAAGAATGTAGACGGACCTCCAACAAGTTACTGGTATTTTAGTTTGTCAAATAAGAAAAAATTTAAAAACCCTAAATTACTATGTATTATAATAATGATTTATTAGAAAAATACTATTTTACCATTAAAAATTACAGAAAACATATCCACAGGAAAAAAGAAAGTCCTTTAAAAGGAATATATTTAGCTTTATGAAAAATACTTATTTATGCTCCTGGACTGGTGAAACTTTCATTCCTGACGGCAGTGGCCCGGAACACAGTGTTTGGAACTGTGTGTGAGAAAATCAAATCTGGCAATGTTACTGGAATTCTTTAGAGAGCTTAGCCCTCTGGTCTATAACTCACAAATATTTTCTCCTAGTCCTGCCATTCGTCATTAACTTCGCTTATGACAGGGACTCCAGAGATGGATCTATCAGTTTCTGACTTTAAAATAACTATGCAGGGGCGCCTGGGTGGCGCAGTCGGTTAAGCATCCGACTTCAGCCAGGTCACGATCTCGCGGTCCGTGAGTTCGAGCCCCGCGTCGGGCTCTGGGCTGATGGCTCGGAGCCTGGAGCCTGTTTCCGATTCTGTGTCTCCCTCTCTCTCTGCCCCTCCCCCGTTCATGCTATGTCTCTCTCTGTCCCAAAAATAAATAAAAAAAAAACGTTGAAAAAAAAAAAATTAAAAAAAAAATAATAAATAAATAACTATGCAAACTAAAAATAGAAGGTAACTTGCTTGATTTAATAAAGGATATCTATAAAAGCCAACAGTATAGAATATGCTTGATGGTGGATTTTTGAAGGCTTTCCCTTTGAGATTGGGAACAGGATAGCAATGTTCCACTATACTACATCTATTCAACATTGTACTGGGAGACTTAGCAAATGTAGTGAGACAAGGCAAGTAAATCAATGGTTTAAATATTGAAGGAGAAGAAATAAAACTGTCATCATTTATGAATAATATGAATGTGAACAGAAAAATCCAAGATAATTAATTATTAGGACTAGTAAATCTAGCAAGCTTGCTGAAAATCAAAGTCATTTCTGTATGTCAGCAACAAATAATTAGACAGTAAAATTAAAAAAAAATGCCTTTTACTATAGCATCAACAGTGTCACATATTTGGGAATAAATTTAACAACAATCTGCAAGACGTTTATGCAAAGTATATAAAATTACTGAGTGACATTAAAAACTTAAATAAATGGAGACAATATTTTAAAGATGTTAATTCTTTCGCCCAATTGATCTACAGTTTCAAAGCAATTACAATAGAAATCCAAGAATGTGCATGTACAGTGTGTAGAAATGAATAAGTTGTTTCTAAAATGAGTAATATAGGGGCGCCTGGGTGGCGCAGTCGGTTAAGCGTCCGACTTCAGCCAGGTCACGATCTCGCGGTCCGTGAGTTCGAGCCCCGCGTCAGGCTCTGGGCTGATGGCTCGGAGCCTGGAGCCTGTTTCCGATTCTGTGTCTCCCTCTCTCTCTGCCCCTCCCCCGTTCATGCTCTGTCTCTCTCTGTCCCAAAAATAAATAAAAAACGTTGAAAAAAAAAATTAAAAAAATAAATAAATAAAATAAAATAAAATGAGTAATATATTTCTAGAAGGACAAGAAGAGTCAGGTAAGTTTGGAAGAAGGAGAACAAGGCAAGAGAACTTATCTGTAAACTAAGACCTATTATGATGGTACAATAATTTGGGCAAAGAGTGAATATTGGGGCAAAGGGTGAACAATAGACTAGCCAAATGGAATAGAAACTTCAGAAAAAGACAGACAGATGTGAACATTAATTTACGAACAAGTAGCACTACAGAGCAGTGGTTGGGGATGGGTACTTTTGGGTGAATTATATTTAAATACCCAGGGTAAAACGATAGAGTTTCTGGATGATAATATAGAAAAAAGTCTTTATGACTTTGGGGTAGAGATTTTAAGGAGAATACAAAAAATAGAGAAAAAAACATTAATCATATAGGAAAGAGCTAAATTAGGTTATATTAAAATTAATAAGTTCTATTGAAAAAAAAAGAAAAAAGAAACCATTAAGAAAGTGTAAAGGCAAACTACAGAGTAGAAGATGTCTCAGAAACAACAGAAGTTGGCAAAGATGTGGAGACAAGGGAACACTTTTGCACTGCTGGTGGGAATGCAAACTGGTGCAGCCACCCTATGACCCAGCAATTACACTACTAGGTATTTATCCAAAGGATACAAAAATGCTGATTCAAAGAGGAACATGCACGCCAATGTTTATAGCAGCACCATCAACGATAGTCAAATTATGGAAAGAGCCCAAATGTCCATGGATAAAGAAGGATGTGGTGTATATACACACATACAATGGAATATTACTCAGCAATCAAATAGAATGAAATCTTGCCATTGGAAACAACGTATTATTCTAAGGGAAATAAGTCATCAGAGAAAGATAAATTTCATATGATTTCACTCCTATGTGGAATTTAAGAAGCAAAACAAATGAACATAGGGAAAGGGAAGGAAAAATAGGATAAAAACAGGGAGACAGACAAACCATAAGAGACTTTTAAATGTAGAGAACAAACTGAGGGGTTGCTGGCAGGGTGTTGGGTGGGTATGGGCTAAATGGGTGATGGAGATTAAGGAGTACACTTGTTGGGATGAGCACTGAGTGTTATATATAAGTGATTAATCACTAAATTCCACTCCTGAAACAATTACTGCACTATATGTTAACTAGCTTGGATTTAAATAAACCTTAAAAGACATTTTTTAATTAAGAAAAAAGAAAGTTTAAAGGCAAGCTCCAGAGTAGAAGATGTTTCAGAAAGTTTATAATTAGAATATGTGTGTGAGTGCGTGCATGTGTGCGTGAGTGTGTGTGTGTGTGTGTGTGTGTGTGTGTGTGTGTAGGGGAGCGGGGGGAGAGAGGTCCTACAAAATAATGAGGACAATAGGAACAATAAATAGAAAATGAACAAGAGACTGAACAGACACATAACAAAAGCAGATACACCAATGGCCAAAAACACATTTGAAAAGATATTCAATCTAATTAGTTAGCAGGGAAATGCAAATTAAAACTACAAGAAATATTACTACAGGTTACCAGTATGGCTATAATTAAAAAAAAAAAAAAACTACTGGGGCACCTGGGTGGCTCAGTTGGATAAGCATGGGACTCTTGTTTTTGTCTCGGTTCGTGATCTTGAGGTTGTGAGATCAAGCCCCGTATGGGGCTCTGCACTACGCATGGAGCCTGCTTGGGATTCTCTCCTTCTCTCTCTCTCTCTCTGACCCTCCCTCCTCCAAATAAATAAATAAACCTAAAAAAACACAACACCATCATAAACTATTTGGTGAGGATGTGAGGCTGTGCAAACTCTCACACACTAGTAGGGTGTTCCTTGGAGCGACTGCTTTGGGAAGCCCTTTGGCATTGTCTGGTAAAGTCGAAGCCTTAAAAACCTGACCAGTCTGCAGTTTGACTTGTAGGCTTGTGCCCACAGAAATGCACGCACATGTGCACCAAGAGACTCAGACAAGAATATTCACAGAAGCATTCTTTGTAACAGCCCCAAACTGGAAACCACCCAAACATCCTTGAAACATAAGATAGATAAAAAGTGTGGCGTATTTATCGGCGGCATACAATACAGTGCTGCAAATGAGCAAACTAAATCATTCAACGCGGTTTCAGATCAAGCACAGGCAGAGGACGCTTCTCCTTTACTTTTTAGAATTGCTGCGTACTCTGTCAGGAACATGCGCCTGGCGGCCCTGACTTCTGAGGTAATAAGACACTGAGGCCTCTTCCTTCAGCCTGTGCTGTTCTCTGCCTCTGAAATGCCATTTCTCTCCTGGTTCACTTCCTCACTCTTCACACCCGTTACAAAAGTCATTTCTGTGGGAACTTTCAGGATCCCCTCCAAAGTTGTTCCGAAGTATGAACCTTCCCAAAGCATCTTACACATAACCCTATTGTAGTATTTATGACATTTTATGATTATAAAATATAACACATATTTTTATATCTATATCATATATAGATATATATTATATATCTCTAATAAAGTGTATACATATATATATGTATATACACTTTATTATAGATATCTTCCTTTATCCCGTAATATATTGTGCCCCTCTTATGGAGAGGAACTTACTTTACCAGTTTTGATTCTCTCACTGCCTAACAAAGTTTTCAGTTTTTAGCACATACTATATGCCTCAAAATTGCTATGCAAACTGAATTATCATTTTCAGGGGCGGCCATGTTGTTTCCATAAGTGGACTACATATCCCTAAATTCCTGTATGTGGGGTGGGGGGCACATAGCTACTTCACGTCAGAAGTGTAGGCCAAACTTGAGTGTACATGTACATATGCCACCCATGTGGGTTAGGCGCATGTAGAAGCTTTATGTTCATTTCTCTTTTCTCATTTATCTAATATCAATACTTCAGGGGGGTTTTCATGTTGGCATTTTTGCTTAAAGTTACCTACCATGGAAGAGGAGACATGGTCCGGTGTCTCCTAATTTCCAGGAAGATTCTATGTATGTTGGGGTAAGGTGGTCCACTTTGGCTTATTACAGTATATGCTCTACGTCTGGGAATCAGGTTATAGTACGAGTAATTTCCTCATGCTTTGTTCTTTACAAAACTCTTGCAATTCACTCAGACAATGGACAAAAATCACACTGCATTTGCAAAACCCTGTGCTCTTAGTGAAGGCAACTTACTTTTCCAAGCAGATAATTTTAGCGTTAATTAGAGTAAGAGCGGCATTTGTAAGTGGGGAATGGGAAACAGCCATAAAGGAATGGTTTCTGAATGAGGAAACAGAGTTTTTCACTAACACTCAGCCTGGATTACCCTTTTCTTAACTATAAGTAAGTTTACCTAAAGACTCGCTCATCTCACTCCCACACAGAAGTTAAGACTTTTGAGGGAATATCTTTGCAGTGGCCCTCAAGAATGGAAGTGAATCCATATCTTTTGAATTTCTTATATTTCATGAATTTACATGAAAGAAAATTAAGAGTACAAATATCTACAATAATAGATATACTATTTTTAGCCTATCTGGTTGAGAAGGAAAATCTCAGGCAAACGTGTGACTAAGACACAGAAGGCCGCCTGGGTGGCTCAGTCAGTTGAGCGTGCATCTTCAGCTCAGGTCATGATCTTACAGTTCAGGAGTTCGAGCCCCACATCGGGCTCGCTGCTGTCAGCGTGGAACCCGCTTCAGATCTTCTGTCTCCCTTTCTCTGCCCCGCCCCTGCTTGTGCGCGCTCTCTCTTTCAAAAATAAATAAACATTAAAAAAAAAAAACAAACCCGGAGAGGTGGGTGAAACGAGGGGAGGAAGGGAGTGAGGAGAGGTCCCTAAAATAGCACTCTTGTCCTCCTACAGGCAAATGACTAGCCCAGTGTCCACTGGCTGGACGTGGATAATGAAACGTGGACGTGGGTATCCACGTGGTCGTGGATAATGAAAGCCAGGTGACGAATGAAAAAGAGGACCTTACTCTAAATCAGAAGAGATGTCTCCCTAGCCACTTGTATCATAGGTTTAGGATTTCTTTCAAAAAAAAAAAAAAAAAAAAAGGAGTGGTAACATTGACTACTTTACAGCTAAACTTGCATATTAATTATACTTTCTTGAATCATACTATCCATTAAGAGGCTGTGTATTGATAGACAACATATGTTCAGCTATTCCCTTGCCAAATATTTAATTGGTTCTTATCCTCAAAATGAAAAAAAAATTCATGTTGAATTAATATGTAAAATAATGCAGGTAAGCCCAATGAACATCCTGATATGAACAAAAAATTAGCAAGGAATGAGCATATCTTATAGGAAACAAGCCTACTTATATTTTGATGTGCTAATGTAATATCAGTGTTTCCAGAGATGCGATCCATAGGGCAGGTTTATCAGAACACCTGGGTTGCTTCTATACTGCGCAGAGCCCTGTGGCCCAGCCTAGATCTGTTGAATCTACTGGGGGTGGCATCCTAGAATCTATTTCTTTAACGTCATCACAAATGGTTCTTCGAAACCAACAATCACACCAATATGGCTGAGGCTAAGGGGTTATTTGGTATGTTGAGGGCCAAAGGCCAGTGAGGATAAGGCAGTGACTTGAACACAGTTCCGCTGATCCTAAATCTAGCATCCTTGCCACACTCTGCTGCCTCCCCTCCCCGAATCCCTTACACCTGTATGGCGACTCCAAATCTCCGGTGTGTGGCCACTAGGGTCCGACGTCTGATAAACCGAAATCTAAAGAATGAAACTACCTTCTTTTCTGAGCTTCTGCATCAAGGTGATCCGTTGTGAGCAAGTTCCGAATACGCTCCCCACAACACACTCTTTTCCGTAGACACAAAAAAGATGGGTATCGTGTTTCTTCATGAAAACGTCAAGCTCATAGCAGAGAACTCTCCACAGTACGTGAAGAGAGAAAAAGTCACTGGAGTGAGAGGAGCTAGCCCCCCAAGGTGGGCAGGGAGCTGGGACTGGTTGAGCATGAGGATTGGGCACCAAGCCCATCTGTGAAAGCCCAGCCAGCAGTTGTGTGAACCTGCAGACGCGTGTGCTGGGACTGAGCCCCAGGCGATGAATGTAAATGGCTCCGTCTGAACCCCCAAGGTTGTGGACTGGATATCACCCTGCCCATGTCAGCAGTGGAAGCGGCAGTGATGCCTTCCAAACCAGACATGCGATTTGGAACTGGGTCACCCACGAGGTAAAAATCGCTGAAACCTGAACATAAACTCCAGCTCAGACCTGAACACTTCCATGGGCTACATTGCAGCAATTCTGAGATCCCTCAAAGGCAGAGGTGTGCAGGGGAAAAAATCCCTCTGACTTTATGAAAGGGTGCAGGGCTCCAAAAAAAAGGGAGAATTCATACCTGGGGAATTAGATGATAGTGCTTTAAAAAGCGGTTTAAATCTGTATTTATTTTCCAAAGAAATAATGGGAGGAATAATTTCGTGAAGTAAGAAGGGAAGTTTATAAAACCAGAACAGACAGATTTAAATACAGTTGGAATTATTGGAATGGAAAATATAGTCACCGACATTTTAAAAATATCGGAACGAATTGAATAAAAAATGAACCAGAACCACAGAAAGGGAGAATTCGTTAAAATAATCTCTCTCTTTCTCTCTCATCGAACACTTATTTTGGTAATACAGAACTTCCCTGAGCAAAGAAAATAGTCATATACCACTGGTGAGAAAAATGTTGGACAGACAGCTGGTAATCTGAATAGGGTGATGGCTAGTATAGATCTATAACGCCTTAACAGAAACCGTTTGGAGAAATGTATTCCAGAATTTATCATTCGTTTTGGTTTAGAAAGTTAAATGATACTTAGGCTATAAATGACATAACATTCTCTGCTGGGTCTAGGGCAAAATCACATGAGCGAACACATTAATATCTATGTATATATCACAACGTATGACATTTTGCAGTAAATTTATAAGTGAAGACCTTAAATAGTTTCTGGTAAATTCTAACCACATTTTTTTTGGCAAAAGAGTTCAAACTCTCAGTTTTTGGAGCTCTCTGCATTTCAGAATTGTGGAGAAATCACCATGGACCTCCAAAACGAGTGCAAGGTGGGGTTGAAGTTATAACAAGATATAGTACATGTTTGCTTGTGTTTGAACACATGTTCTAGCAATCTGAGCAACAGAAATGATGACTGCTGGCCAGGCCGGGAGACGCTGGGGCTAGACACAAATAACAGAAAGGGGACCAGGGTCTCAAGAGGAACAAGACAGATACAAGAAGACCTGGAGAGGAAGCTCAAGAATGACAAGAGGCCATCAAAGGTGAGGAATACCTGGGAAAGGAGGAAACCGAGGGGCACTTGGATTCCAAGGGGAAATGACGAGGCGGATGCTGTCGGTCAAAGTGAGGCAGAAATGGGAATTAGGGAGCATGAAATGGGAAAAGCATGAAGCTTGAGCTGGAGAAGGTAAGCACTCAAAGAGTAAGAGAGTTGAAAAGTGGAGGCAGGAAGACAAGACAGAAGAGGTCTCAGAGGCCAGGAAACCTGGAAAAGACCACAGTGAGGAGGTAAGAGGGAGAAACAGCAGCCAGAGAGGCCAGGAGGGCGTCTGAGACAGATGTGTGCAAAGGGGAGGAGAAGAAGGAGTTAAGTGTGTCAGGAGATGAATCTAAGAAAGGAGCACCGGTGGGGGTGGGTGGGTGGGGGACTCAGGGGGAAGAGAGAGGCCTAAAGAGGAAAAGAGGTAAGGATGGAAGCCAGAAGAGTGCAAAGGAAGAGTAACCTAAGACAAGTGGTCTATCATTGTATCAACCTCACTGAATGTATTTAAAGGCTTTTTACTTGGTAATAAAGTTAATTCTTCTACTGCAATTCCTTTCTAATCTTACAACATTCAAAAGTTTATCGAACCACGCGAGCATTAAAGCAACCATTGCATTTTGATTTGGGAGCACGTTCCGAGGTATTTAACACAGTTGAAATTACTGCAAGCTTAATTTTAAAAGGATTTTTACATGTTTATTTATTTTTGAGAGAGGGAGAGAGAGAGCGCGCACAAGACAGGGCGGGGCAGAGAGAGAGGGGAACAGAGGATCCGAAACAAGTTCAGCTGTCAGCTTGGGGCCTGAACTCACAAACCATGAGATCATGACCTAAGCCCAAGTCAGATGCTTAAGTGACTGAGCAACCCAGGCACCCAGCAGACTTAGTTTTCATCCAGATGTACTCAATGATTGGAAGTGTGGGGTGAGAAATTGATGTGTGTGAATAAAGCAGAGAAGACAGGTGTATTTTTTGTTTTCAGATAATTCCCTACTATTTCTGATGTAAAACAAGCACATTAATTTTTTCTGATAAATGTTAAGTTATATGTTTACCAAACAAGTAATAGGTTCTTAAACGTATATATTTAAGATATACATACGTTCCTAAAAATGCTGTGCGTTTATCATTATATAATTATGGACACAAAAACTATTCTAATTAGTTGAATTTTATTCAGGCTACAGTTTTCTAGGACAAAAGTGTGCCATTTTTCAAAACTAACTGATTTGAAGGCAAACCAATTTTGTCTCTAAAATTCAGGAGACAGCCAATTTTGTTAGTTCAAGTAAGAGTCCTTAAAACTCTTGATATACCTGGTCATATTTATTTACCATAAGGTAAACAAATGAATAAACATCTGTTGCAAGATGTATTTGGTTAGTGCCTTTAGAGAGAACACATCTCAAATAGCTTTCGCTTCTGGTTTTCTGATATTTTCTGTCTTCCTCACAGAGGTCTCCATTCAGGTAAGTTTCTTTTTCATTAGTGGTGCCCGTGTAGCCTCTCTGTATGGCTGGCCTGCAATATAATAGATTTTCACAGCTACCAGCAGCATGATGTAATTGTGTGAAATTAAAATTTAGTTGGAAAATCTTTTCTCAAGTGACAGCAACCAATTAGAAGCGACATTTCTTAGAAAAAGGAGCATCCAACGCGAGCTTTGAACTTGTCCATTAGGGGGCAGTCAAATACTGCTCACTTCAAAATGTTAGGCCCCTGTTTTCAATGACTTCATTTTTTGAAGGTTAGCAAATTTTTGGAGTAGCTAGCAACCTAGAGTTACCCAGTAGCATTGTGGGCACTTTATGCTTTTAATTTCCCATATAAGCCCATGTTTTCAGTTTGTAATATTATCCGTAATTAATCCACAAGAAACTTGTTGGGGAGAAGGTGGCTTGAGTCTGATTAACAAGGATACCCAGTGAATAAATTGATGATAAAATACATGTACGAAGTTATCATAAGATATGTTATCTTTACTCATCAGTTAATGTCTGTAGCTTGTTAGCCAATATCACTAATCCCTTAGACACTCAAGGGTGATGATGGCCAGAAGAGAAAAGGTAAAACATAATAATGTCTGCCTTTTCCTTTTGTTTAGGTCTGACCTAAAAAATTATGACAAATATTTATGTAAATTTAAGAAGCAATCTGTGCTCTTACATAATTCCGGATGACTTTTCTTTATTATAGCCGAACTACTTTAACTGTCTATAATTTTATTGTGAAAAACTTCCACTAATTATATAGCAAATGATTATTATCTTTATAAATAGGAATAAGATATCAAAGGATTAACATGTCTAGCTTTGAAAATAATGTTAAAAAGAAAGGGTTAAATTAGCAATTGAAATGAAAGGTAAATTGGAAAATAAAAATTTCCAAGGAATTACAATGAAAATATTTATCAGGTTGGACTGTGGATCTGAAACATGGCATTTGCTTAGAAATAAACCAAAATCATCTGTTTAAAATTTCTTTCCTTTCTTTCTTAGTTTAAAGAACACCATTACATTATGGTAAATCTTAAAACATTATTTCAGTAATAGATGTTTTTCATCTCATAAAAATTTTGTTCACAAAGTCAATTAAATCTATTACCACAAGCAATACTATACTTTATATTTTATACATATCCTTTATACCATATATATTTTATACCATATATTTTACTAAAACTGGTTAACTATATTGCAATTCCTGTACAGTAAAGAATTAAGGGTACAGATTACCTCTACAAAGTGTATTGGATCCAAGAACCTTCTTTTTAACTTTTATTCTTAAAAATCATATAAAATTTAATATTACAGATATGCATAGGATATAAATTGAAGGAAGACCCTAAATCAAAGAAATAGACTGCTCTCCACAAACGTATTTCATGTCAAGTGAGTTCATATATTCCTTGTCTTTAAGAAACACATAAAGCAACACTTAAATGATAACTTAAATTTTTATGTAAAGGAGATTAAAATGCAAAATAAAAATCATGCTAACTGT
Organism: Neofelis nebulosa; assembly: GCF_028018385.1. Lineage (NCBI taxonomy): Eukaryota > Metazoa > Chordata > Mammalia > Carnivora > Felidae > Neofelis > Neofelis nebulosa. The sequence goes on from NC_080782.1 coordinate 233,084,120, forward strand.
ATTAGGATAATACTTTAAAATAATCTGAAGAAACTTTTAGTATTTCAAATTCAAACTGAAATTGAAATACTTTAAAAATCTTCTATTTGTTAGAAGTTTGTGAATAATTGTTCATAAATAACTGCATTTTATTTCAAGATTAAAAATACTCAATTGAGTTCATTTAATGAAAACTGAGTATTTTAGAAACCTAAAACCAATTTCTCAGAAAACAAAAATAATTTCAAATTCTAACTCTTATTCTCAGAAGTTTATCAAAATTCTTTAAGAAAGACTAGGAACTTAGACACATTTTGAATAATAATAAACCCAACATGCTTTGGATATAATAAATAGATACAAGTGTACAAGCTCACAATAAAACAAGGGTATATTTTTCTTTAAAACCAGGTGAATATTAATTTTTTTCCTAAGAAAAATGCCAAGTTATAAATATGGATGAAATAAAAATGTTTAAAAATCAAAACCAGTAAGGAGAGTCCTTTTGTACATTTGTAATGATTTTATTTTACATAGGTTTGCTCTAAGGGAGAGATTCTGATTTTTAGATTTGTGGCTTTTTCTTTTCCTTCTTTCTTTCTTTGTTTTTTTTTGTTTTTTTTTTTTTGGGGGGGGGGCAGTTCCCAGTTCAGCTATGTTAACAACGAAACATAGCAACTAACAATTACATACATTTTATGAAGATATTTCAACAGGTTGAAATTTCATAAGGCAAAATTTTAATTTTTTAATTTGTCATGCTTGTTTTTTTTTTGTTTTACAAATACTAAGAACTATTTTCGCCATTATAATTGATATATTCCACATTGGTTTTAAAAAAATGTTTTACTTACAATTTTAATAACGTATAAAAGCAAGTTCCCATGAAAAATTTGTTGCTGCTAGAAATTGCTAGGATGGGACTACAAGCAATTAGTGGTGATGACAATGACAATGTCAACTGGGTGTCTGTTTCTCAAACGCTGCAATGAGTCTATTATAAATATGCTAGAACTAAATAGAAATAGTCTATTTTCTATTCTTTTGGAATTGCACTCATTTAAGTGAGAAAGTAGCAGACTTACCTTTGACATCGACCAGGATGATGAAATGAAGTAGAAGGAACATTGCAATCAGTCTGAGGCTGAAGAGATGTTTAATACCAGAAAAATAACAATAGGTTTTCAGCAATTGAAGTGTTAGATGTATCCTCCTTATACCTCTGAAGGAGTTCTGACATAGTAACTTCGGTGCCTCCCATGTGTCTGAGCATGCTCAGAGCTAGAACCTTACTGGCATTGAGGGGAGAAGGTCTTGTCACTCTGCAGCCTATCTTTTTTGCTCTTTCTTTTTTGTTTCATATTAGTTTAAATCTGCGGTTGTATTCTTGGTCGTTATTTCCTTATAGTATGGACAGAGAGACATAAATAAGACTTGGGCATTATTAGATAAGAAACATTGTTTTAAATCACTTAAAATTTGTTTCCCCTCAAAGCATGTAGTGCAATTTGCTCTTACTTAAAATCTAAACATACACAGTTCTTGCATATGAAGGGATATAGATTTACAGTGAAAAGGTGATGAAACTCTTTACAAGCATATTTTTAATGCAAGAAGCAAGTGACAAAAAGCTACTTACTGACAAATATATGAAGAACACGTATTCAAACGCTTTTCAATGTTTTCAAATAACATACAGAAAGATAGTAATAATGAAAATATATGGCCTTGGGTTTAATAGTTATTGTAAAACATTTACACAATGTTTTAAGCATTTACTTACTCTGTAACCATATTCCTTTTTTAAAGTGGATAATTTTAGTGGATAATTTTAAAGTGGATAATTTTGCTTTCAATGCTGTGTTGCATGCCTATCAGAAAACATTAATTACAGTTTAGTTCTTACATCCTGAAAGTGGCTTCTAAGACAGCACAGTTAGTGCAAATTCAAGTATAGGAAGGGACTTTTGGTTGATCCTCACATAATCAGAAAGATTTCTACAAAACTTCAGTGTAGAATTCTGTTGTCAGAGTTTCACTGACTAGGAAATGCCTATGTAGACATATATAAAACAGCTTGCAGTCCTAATTTGAATGGAGGATTTTGTAAGTGAATGATAGGGATTCTCTTACATGTCGTTATTAATCGTGTCATTAACAACGCTGTTTGAAAAACTGTCCAGTGATGGCTGGCCATTGTGGTCACTCATCATAAGAGACAGAGTTGTCATTGTTCGTTCTTTCTTTCTTTCTTTCTTTCTTTCTTTCGTTCTTTCTTTCGTTCTTTCTTTCCTTCTTTCTTTCCAGGCTTTGATAGAATAAGGATTCAAAAGGGATTTGAAAGGGAAAATATTTTATCAATCACATGACGTGTTAGTTCTTTCTCTTTTAAGAAGTCAGCTCAATTCTCCAGATACGTTTAGATGTGTTTGTTCTCCTCTTATTTTTCAAACCAAGAAAGCAACAAAGAGAATCAAGTACTAGATGAGAAGAAAAATTTCAAAATCTTTCCTTACATTTCAGGCACCTTTTTTTCTTCACTAACCTCGAGGACTTTTTAAATAAAAATTGCCTTACTTCACTTAAAAAAATCAGGGGGATCACTTTTTCTTCTAATTTGTGTTCTGTCATCAAAAGGATGGTTGATAGTTTCTGGTATTGAAACTTTGGGCATGAATTTTTAAGTGCAAGTAAATGCCATGAATTGCCCGTCACAAATCTATTGGAAATTTAAATATATAGTCCATGAAAATACAATTTTTAGAGCAAGAATTGTCAAGATTTCAAAGGAATTACCAGACTTACTCATGAAAGAAATAGAGTTTAATTGCTAAAGAGCTGAATCATCATCCCTTTGTGTTAGGCTTTTCAGAGTTAATCTTTGAAATATTAGCGTTCAACACACACAGTTCAGAACCCAGTAACTATAAATAATAGTTAAGAATATCTTTGATTCATTATTGATTTCTAAAGGCAGAAAGTGTAAGAATTCAAACATGTTTCAGTTAGTATGTTTTAACTTTGATTTTGAACAGAAACTGAAATGGCTGATATGTGCACAAGGTATGATGTATGTGTTTAAATGAGGGTGGATGAATTTCCTCTTTCCTTGGAGACACCGCTGGGGAGGAAGTTCCAGAGAGCGCTTCATGCAGAGCTGGGAAGACACTAGGCAAGCCAATTCATCCCCAGATACTAACGTCAAATTTGCACAAATGTACTTTATTGATCCTTACCTAAATCAACTTATTCCTCCATTCCAGTCTCCTGTGTTAGTACCCATGCTCTCAGCAATAGTAGTAAAAGCTCATGTAAATATAGCATTCACTGTATAGCATGATTCAACATAATTCTGGATAATTCGAAGGAGTTTATTTACTGTAAGTACTGATTACCTAGTTCTGTGGGGGTGGGTGGGTAGGGGCATTTTCTTAGTTTCCACTGTAACTCTTACTCATGTCTTAGACATGATTGTTACACGTAAAGCTCTGAAATCCGGAACATAATTTATTTAAATATAGCCAGAAAACCCTGATTTTGACACATATTTAGAATGATGTGATCATTTTTTATGTAGGCTATAATTCATTATCTTGCCAAACTAATATTTTCAATCAGGATATTTACTAACCATTCACTGTACTTAATGCCACTATAGGCTTGAAAACACCGCTCCCTTCTACACATTATCTTGGTTTTTATTCCCCAAACCTGATCCATTAGCTGTTTGCTATCATTTTCTGTTTGGAGGGAAAAGGATATAGTGATATTCAATGAATGAGTTATGTTAATAGATAATATTTTCCTCAAAAAGATAAGTTATACAATAAAAAAATATCAGAATTCCAAGCTCATGATGGCGGCCCAACAATGGCAACATTCGCTTGAGTAGTCACTGTACTATAAATAAAGTTAGAGTAAAACCTTAGTAATTCCGCTATGTTAGCTAAGTATTTGTGATGATAGTTATTGTTAACTTTTCTTCACGAGATTATGTCACTAATTCATCCTTCAATGAGTGATATTTTGAGTAACCTTTTCAGTAGGGGTAACAGGTTTATATGCACCCTGTTGGCAGAGAGAAAACAGAACTGAATCATGTGATGTCATTAGCATAAGCTGTCAGTCAGTTACGCAAACCAGTCCTGAAATAGGGCCCATTTTGAGCAAGAAAGTCTAAGTTAAGCTTTCTAACTCTGATGTTCAACGTTTAAAATAATTTAAGCCATGCTCCATTTATCTGGGAATCTCAACTCTTGGCAAGCTCCGCTTTTAGGAGCATAGCTATAAACCCAGAGTAAAAAATATCACCCAAGGCAGCCACTCCTGGCAGTGTGGTAGAGTAGAAGCTCTGAAAGGCCTTCTTGCTTGAAAATAATAGCTCCTGCATAAAACAAGTTTTACTGCATTTCTGAAGTCTCTGAAATGAGGGGAATTAAGTGTAAGAGGAAAACACAAGACAAACCAAACCAAAATGCTGAAATGGCGATGAATAGCGGCGACCAAATAGAAAAGGCAAGGTGCTCCCGCAAACGAATGTGGGTATCAGTGCTGCACCTTTTATTTAAGTTTATTTTGAGGGGGAGAGAGAGTGTGTGCACAAGTGGGGCAGGGGCAGAGAGAGAGGGAGAGAGAATCGCAAGCAGACTCCGCACTGTCAGTGCAGGGTCCACAGTGGGGCTCAAACTCACGAGCCGCAAGATCGACACCTGAGGTGAAGTCGGAAGCTTAACTGACTGAGTCACCCAGGTGCCCCACAGCACTGCAACTTTTAGACCAAGCTTTGGGTCGTGGCAAGTTCTGAGGCTTGATGTTAGCCTCCTTAGAGGATTCGGCTGAGCACTGTTAAAGGCAGTGCCTCTTAGCACCATTCAAAACAAATATGAACCTTGTAGGAAATATCCTCAATTTAGATTCTTAGGGTTTACCCAGACTAACATCAACCACACATTGGCTCATTATCCAAGATCAAGCGAGCACACTTGGGTGAGAGTCGGCAGAAATAAAAGCAGATTTAAAACCCTAGCCTTTTCAAATATTAAAATGATCAGTTATGGAATATAAAATGAAATCACAAACATGACTAAGAAATAAGAAACCATTCAAAAAAAACAAAGAGAACTTTTAGAAAAGAACAAGTCTTGTAGAACTTAAGAACTCAATGGGTGGGTAAAATAGTTGTTAAGACGTAAGTTGAAGAAAAAAGTTGTACATTGGAATAAGGAGGTGAAGAAATTATCCAGAAGGTAGTATAGGAAATGAAAAAAATTAAGGAAATTAAGAGATTTGAAGGAAAGCGTGAAAAGTTTCCACATACAGATAATTAGAGTCCCAGAACAAGAGAATGGTGAGAATGAAGAAGACATAATATCTGAGGAGATCATGACTGAGAATTTTCTAGAAATGATAACATATAAAATTTACAAATATGGGAATAACAATATCTATCAGGCAGTACAAATAACAAATCCACTTCTAGACTTTCGGCATTGAAATTGCATAATATCAGATGTACAGAGAAGGCTTTAAAAGAAACCAGAGGGGAAAGACAGATCACCAACAAAGGGAATACTTGAATGCTAGACTTTTTTTTTTTTAATTTTTTAATATTTATTTATTTTTTGAGAGAGAGAGAGGGCATGAGAGGGGAGGGGCAGAGAGAGAGGGAGACCCAGAATCTGAAGCAGGCTCCAGGCTCTGAGCTGTCAGCACAGAGCCGGACGCGGGGCTAGAACCCACGAACCGTGAGATCGTGACCTGAGCCGAGGTCGGACTCTTAACCGACTGAGCCACCCAGGTGCTCCTAGACTTCTTAACAACAGAGATGGAGGCCAGAATAAATAACACAGCACTCAAAGTTCTGAGAGAAAAGAGCTGGCAACTAAAAATTGTGCACCAAGGAAAGCTATCTTTTAAAGGGAGTATAAAATAAAGTCAAGCACAAGATATGCTAGAGAGTTAAATAGGAACCAAAATGAAAATGCAGATAAGGAGTTCAATGGCATTTCAGGGAAGGGAACATTCTGCTTGAGTTGCAGAGACAATTAGGTGAAACTTGAACCCTGCCCATCTTGGATAATGGATTGCGATATTAGGAAGTAACATCAACTCTTCTCACAGTGATAATAAGATGCGCTCAAGTAAGGCTGAAGGGAGAAGAAAGCTAAGCAGATTCTTGTATTTGTGTAAAACTGAGAGAATCCTGCCCACACATACATGGCCAGGACAACAACAGGAAAGATATTCAGAGTGTATCAGAGGTATTATGATACAGCATTGCTCCTAATTCTTCCCCTCCCTGTGAAAGGACTATACACACCCACTTTTTTTTTTTTTTTTTTTTTTTTTTTTTTTTTTTTGCCATGTGATTGGCAATACTTCTTATAGGTGGCTCTGGTCTATTTTCCTTTGGCCATGAGACTGGTTTTGACCAGTTCAATGTGGCCAGATGTATCATGTGCCAGGTTCCAGCAGAGGCTTAGAAGTCCTCGTTGTGGTGTGGCTTGACCTTGTATGGTGTGACTTCTTAGCCCGAGTGAGAGTGGCACGCCGCATGCTTGAACCTGAGCTGAGCTAAGCCCAGAAGAGCCATAGATGACCGCAGACCTATGAGCAACGCATAGATGTTTATGGTTACAAGCCACTAAAAATTTGACTTTATTGTTGCTGTTTTGATTGCCACAGCAAAACTTAAACGGATAGATATGGAAGTCATGAGTCCTGCGGTTCGTTATTCAGGACAAAAACTGAAGGCATTGGCCTAGAGTTACGTGCTACGTAGGAAGAGTAAGTTTATGCACGAATCCCATTTTTCTTTGCAGAAATTTTCTTCTTTTGGAATACCCTCTTTATTATATAGTATTCCGAAGTTTCTTAGAGTAAATTATGCAAGGATTCTTCCAGAGAAGACATTCCTGCATTATACGCAAAATGATTCCTAAACATGAACTATATTCTTTGATTTTTCTGAAAATCTCTGTAATATGATTGAATTTCAGTATGTACTTAGGAAATAGATGCTATTTTCTAGTGCCTACGTATTATGAGCTCTAAGTGCCTACCTTTTAAAGCTTGAGGTAACATAGAATAAATTAGAACACTATTTGATGACTGCTTTCATTTTCAAGTCTGTGTATTGAGTTTACCCTGAATGAAGGTACTTTTATTTATAAAGTACAATCATGTATATTGCTGGGTAATTATCTTTGATTTAAAGTGAAAAGTAACAAATCATTTTTATCTAGATTCTTTTTGAAGTCATTTAGTCAGCCCTTCATTTTATAGAATTACACAACCAGAAGCCTGGCAGAGCTCCCTTAAGCCCTCAAAGCAGCTGGAATGCTCACAACGGCCATTGCTCTCATCTTCTTCTCACGCTTTTCCCTTTGCTTGAGTAAGAACACTGATCAGTGTTTCTTCAGAGTATTACTTCACATTTTGACAGCTTGATGAAATATTCAGAAAGGCACCCAATCTGTTGGCTTCAGATGGGAGAATGAGCAAAAGCAAGGCCCCACACAACCAATAGATTGGATCATCTTGGACAGCAGAGTTAACTGCTCGTCTTTGGGCAACCCTGTGACAACTCATGACGTGTGTTTTTATTTCATTTGTTGACATGTTCATTCAACAAACAGTTACTGAATTTAAATGTGGTTTAAGCTGAAGAGTGAGGGAGTATGTCCTGTATGGAGGCCCAGAGTGAAGGGGGCTCTGGGGGGAAGCCAAGAGCTTGTGTGGAATTGGAATGAGCCTCTGAAGTGTTTTTTAAACTGTGGGAAGAAAGGTAGACTTCTTGTGGCTAGAAGGGGGAAAGTGTTGAGAAGCTTTAATCAAATAGAAGGGGAGAGAAGTTGGCGTGGCTACTGTGGAAGGTGAAGTGGGGAGGATGGTTCCTGAAGGCTGGAGGACCCATCAGCTCTACCACAATAGCCCACAGGGAGGCATGAGCCAAGGCTGTGGTGGAGGAAATGGAGAAGAGGGAACAAATGCAAGATACATTTAAGAAGTAGAATTGAGGGGATATGATGACCAATGAGACACAGGAATAGAGGGAAGCCTCAGGTGACTCTCTAATCTTCAGACTAAGCCATTTGGTATTAGAGCTAGGAGGAGTGTCTGGTCAGACACAACACTGAGTGAATATTTCCATGTGCTGAATTTGAGGGGACCGAGGGACATCTAGATAGCAATGCCTAGTTAACAGGTGGAAATAGAAGTTAGGATTCAGGAAAGAGGTATGGTGTGGGAAGCAAGGAGTCTTACTCGTGAAAATAGTTACCGAAAATACTTTACAATAAAGGGATTAAAATGCTAGAATCAAAACTTTTAACTCATTCAGTTGCTATATATAAGAAGATAGTCATTAGAAGCTTTATTTAAAAGTCATTAAGATTCCAAGGCACTCAAGGAACTGGCGCTACGTGTAGCTAATATCAGATTATTATCTACTGAGCATTCATCCTAGGACTAGCATATATGAGCTCCATTTTGGTAAACCAAAGGAAAAGAGCTAAGAAAAGAAAAATTATAATAGCATAGGTGATGAGGTTATGTAAGTGATTATGTGTACCTGTGCATATCCAAGCACATATGTAGACAGTTATCTAGATCCTATTCAACATAATGCTATTGGATTTCAGAATGGAGAGTGAAGGCACACAAGGCTAGCAAATGAATAGGAGTAGCCACTAAACTCCTTAATGCATGGAATTTTCTTTTCATGAGATATGATTTAGCGGATAACTTCATGATCAAGTCAATGAACCCAAATAGCTGGGGCCAAACACAGGGCCTAGTATGTCTTTAGCTGGCATATGGTGAACTAGTTTTATGGTTTGAAAACTGTCTTTCTTGAAATTTATAACAGATACAAATGACATATTTTACCTACACTTGAATGCTTCTCATTTAATGTCTCTTTTAGGAGTATAAATAGATTGGCATTCAATTAAAAAGCAACCATTAATGACAATCAATTTTTCACTACATGAAACTCTGAACTCAGGACAGGACCACCTACTGCAGAATAGTTGTTGCAAAAACATATTGGATTTCTTTGTATTTGGCAAACCTCCTGCCCACGGGCCAAATTTGGCTCCCAACTCTAAACTCATCTGAATCTTGGCAAATATTCCATACGTGAACTGCACTTCAAAATGTCAACGGGCAGCAGGATGGGCCTCAGGTGACTATCCCTCCAATGGCACAGTGTGGGAAGACAGCAGTTAACTCTGGACTTCCTCTTGTTTGGAAACCACAGGGCTTCTCCCTTGCTTTTACTCCTCCCTTCTTCCTCCCCTTCCACCTTTTAGCACTGTTCCAGGCACACAGGAGACCCTCAGGAAATATCTGCAAATGGGGTAAAAGGGTGATGTTTCCTTCACCAATCTTTCTCTTTGCTTTGTGTTTCTCTCAATCTCCTGTTACCTTCCTGTTTCATTTTCTTTCTCTCTTGCCATTTCCCTCATTTTAATGAACACAATGTGGTACTCAAATATATTTTGATTAAAATGATTTTAGTTCATACCCTATGACCCAGTGACTGCACTGCTAGGTATTTATCCAAGGGATATAGGTAGGCTGTTTCGAAGGGACACATGCACCCCCATGTTTATAGCAGCACTATCAACAACAGCCAAAGTATGGAAAGAGCCCAAATGTCCATCGATGGATGAATGGATAAATAAGATGTGGTACATATATACAATGGAATATTACTCGGCAATCAAAAAGAATGAAATCTTGCCATTTGCAATTATGTGGATGGAACTAGAGGGTATTATGCTAAGTGAAATTGGTCAGTCAGAGAAAAACAAATATCATATAACTTCACTCATATGAGGACTTTAAGACACAGATCAGATGAACATAAGGGAAGGGAAGCAAAAATAATATAAAAACAGGGTGGGAGGACAAAACATAAGAGACTCTTAAATATGGAGAACAAACAGAGGGTTACTGGAAGGGTTGTGGGAGGGGGAATGGACTAAATGAGTAAGGTGCATTAAGGAATCTACTCCTGAAATCATTGTTGCACTATATGCTAACTAATTTGGATGTAAATTTTTTTAAAAAATTAAAAAAAAAGAAAAGAAATGATTTTAGTTCAATAAAAGAATTAAAACTTCTCTACTGAAAAGAATTTTAGGATTCATGTAATCCATGAGTGGAATTAGTAAGTTTACTGTGTTATAGCTCATGGAAAAGAAAAAAGAGAAGATTGTTTTTAAACTTTGATTGATGTCTCTGCTTAATATTACAAGTTCCTGATGGAAAAATTTTTGTTTTATTCTTCATGATTACTTGATGAACCAAATACCATTATTATAAAAATACTGAAATGATTTTTAAGGTACCAGCATTGAAGTAGGCAAAACTCTTGCTAAGTGTTGTGTTACACAATATTACGTGACTTAAGGTTTTGTTTTAATTTAAAATTTGTTTTACATTTATTTATTTATTTACTTACTTACTCACTTACTTAGAGAGAGAAAGAGAACAAGCCCGAGAGAGGCAGAGAGAGCGGGGGAGAGAGAATCCCAAGCAGGCCCTGCACTGTCAGCACAGAGCCCGACTGGGAGATTGAACCCACGACTGTGAGATCGTGACCAACTGAGTCACCCAAGCACCCCATTAGAGGTTTATTTTAAATACCCAGGGTAGTTAGTCATGTTTTTTAACTTTCAAAGAGAACAATACTTTAAGAAAAATAGCATCCTGATTCTAAGCATAACCATATTATATAGATCAAGACCAGATATGTCCTAACTAAAGGATACTTAATTATGATGAGGAAAAGTGCTCTAATGAAACTATTCTCTTAGAATTTTCCTCCTTTGAGGTTCTTTCCTAACTTGAGGTGGTGCATGCATTGATGTTCCCTTGGGGTGTCATTGCAAATGAGGTAAGACTGGTGATTCAGCCAGGGTTGAAGTGGGGGATGGAGGGATCCCTGAAGCTAGTTATTGATAGAGGGAAAAGCAGATCTGGAAAGGCCTGCAGAGTCCATTTCTGAGTCATCAAATCCCTGTGCGGCCCACAAAGACGTGACCATAAAATAGTTAAACATCAAAATCTGGAAGCGAAACATCCAGAGCTTGTGTGGTGACGTCTGAATCAGATCACACAAGGAATCCAAGAACCCAGGACTTCTGAAGAGCTGAGAAGAACTTTCCAGGCCCTTGGAAGCTGTTCTCTTACCAAATGTCAGAGTAGCTGCAACAATCCTGGATTCCACTTCCTCTTGGAGAAATTGGCTATAAACACAGGAAAGATGTTCCTGAAGAAATGGGAGCCTGCACTGGGCAAAACCTGAATTGGAGGAGAGTGTTGCTTTTCAATAGTTACGTGGGGTTGTGCAGGAGCAAATTTGGAATAGAAACGACTTGAGCTGGGAGTGCCTGGGTAACTCAGCCAATTAAGCGTCTGACTCTGATTTCAGCTCAGGTCATGATCTCACAGTCTGTGGGATTGAGACCCACATCAGGCCCTGTGCTGACAGCGCGGAGACTGCTTGGGATTCTCTCTCTCCCTCTCTCTCTCTTCCTCTCCCTGCTGGCTTGCTTTCTCTCAAAATAAATAAACTTAAAAAAAAAAAAAAGAAAGAAAGCACTAGAGCTAGAGAAATATGGCAGACAAATAAGGTAAATATACTTAAAATCAGATCACTGATTCTTTACAGACATGGAAAGGGAGAAATAGCTCAGTTTCTAGCTCAGTTTCAATAGAATACAGAATAATGTTGTAAAAACCAGGATATAGAAGAAGAAAAGAATCTGGTGAGAACAGCATAGAGGCATTTTCTTCAGTCAATTTCTGAGCAAGGAAGGATTAGATGTTAACATAAGGATAGGCAATGCATTGGTGGTTTGCTTATCCATAACTCAGTCACTGCGGCAGAGTGAATTCTACAGTGTAACTAAGTCATTTTCAATTAGTTCTTTTGTTGTGTTTCTAATGCCCTATTTAGAGAATGCTTTCAGGTTAAAAAATCTTTAACTTTTGGTAGTAATTTCAAACCTATATAAAAGTAGCAAACATACTATTAGCACAAATAATATCTGTATACTCTCTAACCAAATTCAACTTTTGTTAATGTTTTACCCTATTTCCTTTGTCACTTGTTCTATCTATCTATCCGTCTATCTAATCTCATATGAATTTTTTTCTGGATCATTAGAAGTCCAGTTGCATACTTGATGGCCCTTTAAATACTTCAATGTATATTTCCTAAGAAGAGGAATATTCTCTTAGGTAACCGTAATATACTTTCAACATGAGTAAATTTAACATTGATGCAACACCTTAACCTATCATCCATATTCCAATTATGTTAATTGATCAGATGATGTTCTTTTTGGCATTTTATCCCTCGAGTACAAGGTCTAGGTTAGGGCTAGGTATTGCATTTGGTTGTTGTGTTTCTTTATTCTCTTTCAATCTGGAATATTTCTACAGCCTTTTGTAATCTTTTATGACACTGATATTTTTGAAGTATACATTCCCTGCACTTCAGTTTTAAAAAAATACAACGGTTCTCATTATGGGTTTGTCTAATGTTTACTTATGTTTAGATTTGGGTTATGCTTTATAGACTGGAATACGGCAAAGGGGATGTGTTCTTGGGGTATCACGTGTAGAGGCACACAGCTTCCGTTTGTCCCTATGAATAATGTTAATATAACAGGGGAGGATGGTGTCAGGGTTGAGTATCTGTGACAACAAGTTCACAACTACACTGAAGGATGTGGGGAACGGTGGAAGATGCGGCAAAGGCTTACTAACAGGATCTGAATATAGTTTTGTCTTAAAGGGATGTGTTTCACTAGCAGAGGAAAGACTAGGAGCTGAATTTCAGGTGGCTGAAATTGACAGACTTAATCCATGAATTCTGCTGGCAATGAAGATCATCACAGGTAACCTTGCCCTCACTCAGAAACTGTTTTGTGTGGTGACAACCTTGGTTTGTTGTGGGGAATTAGATCGCTTCAGCATCCAGACAGGAAACCTCCTAAAGGACCATTCATATCTGATCATCTTGTACCCCACACTGTTCGGTACACTGCTGAACACCTAATATTACATAATTAATGAACAGTTTTCTCTTTTTAAAAATTTTATTTAAATCCAAGTTAGTTAACATCTAGTGTAATAATGGTTTCAGGAGGAGAATTTAGTGATTCATCACTTACATGTAACACTCAGTGCTCATCCCAACAAGTGCCCTTCTTAATGCCCATCACCCATTTAGCCCATCCCCCACCCACCTCCCCTCCAGGAACCCTCACTTTGTTCTCTATATTATGTAAGAGTCTCTTATGGTGTGCCTCCCTCCCTGTTTTTATCTAATTTTTCCTTCCCTTCCCCTGTGTCCATCTGTTTTGTTTCTTAAATTCCATATATGAGTGAAATCATATGACATTTGACTTTCTCTGACTGACTTATTTTACTTAGGATAATACTCTCTAGTTCCACCCACATTGTTGCAAATGAAAAGATTTCATTCTTTTTGATCACTGAGTAGTATTCCATTGTATGTATATACCAATTCTTTTAAAAGATTTTATTTATTTATTTATTTATCCATTTTGAGAGAGAGGGAGAGAGAGAGCGAGCAAGCCAGTGGGGGAGGGGCAGAGAGAGGGGGGGTGGAGAGAGAGAGAATCCCAAGCGGATTCCACGCTGTCAGCATAGAACCCAATGCGGGGCTCAAACACACAAACCATGAGATCATGACCTGAGCCAAAGTCAAAAGTCAGATGCTTAACCGACGGAGCCACCCAGGCACCCCATATACCATATCTTCTTTATCCAGTCATCAGTTGATGGACATTAGGGCTCTTTTTGTAATTTAGCTATTGTTGATAGTGCTACTATGAATATTGGGGTGCATATGCCCCTTTGATTCAGCATTTTTGAATCCTTTGCATATACACCTATAGTGTAATTGCTAGGTCATAGGGTGGCTCTATTTTTAAGTTTTTTTCTTAAATTTTTTAATCTTTTATTTACTTTTGAGACACAGAGTGCAAGCAGGGGAGGAACAGAAAGAGAGGGAGACACAGAATCCAAAGCAGACTTCAGGCTCTGAGCTGTCAGCACAGAGCCTGATGCGGGGCTCGAACCCATGAACTGCGAGATCATGACCCGAGCCCAAGTTGGACGCTTAACCCACTGAGCCACCCAGGTGCCCCTATTTTTAACTTTTTGAGGAACCTCCATACTGTCTTCCAGAGTGGCTGCACCAGTTTGCATTCCCACAAACAGTGCAAAAGTGTTCCCTTTTCTCTGCCCCCTCGCCAACATCTGTTGTTTCCTGAGCTGTTAATTTCAGCCATTCTGACGGGTGTGAGGTAGGATCTCATTGTGGTTTTGATTTGTACTTCCCTGATGATGAGTTATGTTGAGCATATTTTTTGTGTCTGTTAGTCATTTTGATGTCTTTTTGGAAAAGTGTCTATTCATGTCTTTTGCTCATTTCTTCACTGAATTATTTGGGTTTTTTTGTTTATTGAGTTTGGTAGGTTCTTTATAATTTTGGATATTAACATTTTATCCAATATGTCATTTACAAATACCTTCTCCCATTCAGTCAGTTGCCTTTCAGTTTTGTTGATTATTTCCTTTACTGAGAGTAAGCTTTTTATCTTGATGAGGTCCCAGAAGTTCATTTTTGCTTTTGTTTCCCTTGCCTCCAGCGACATGTCTAATAAGAAGTTGCCATGATCAAGGTCAAAGAGGTTGTTGCCTATTTTCTTCTCTAGTATTTTAATGGTTTCCTGTCTTACATTTAAGTCTTTCATTTATTTTGAGTTTATTTCTGTGTATGGGGTAAGAGCATAGTCCAGATTCATTCTTCTGCATGTTGCTGTCCAGTTTTCCCAACACCATTTGCTAAAGAGACTTTTTACCATTGGATATTCTTTCCTGCATGGTCGAAGATTAATTGGCCATATATTTGTGGGTCCATTTCTGGGTTCTCTATTCTGTTCCATTGATCTATGCATCTGCTTTTGTGCCAGTACCATACTGTCTTGATGATTACAGCTTTGTAATACAACTTGAAGTCCAGAATTATGATGCCTCCCACTTTGGTTTTCTTTTTCAACATGGCTTTGTCTATTCAGGGTTTTTTTCCTGGTGCCGTACAAATTTTAGAATTGTTTATTCTAGCTCTGTGAAGAATGCTGGTGTTGTTTTGATAGGAATTGCATTGAATGTGTAGATTACTTTGGGTAGTATCGACATTTGAACAATATCTGTTCTTCAATTCACGAGCATGGGATGTTTTTCCATTTCTTTGTGACTTCTTCAATTTCTTTCATAGGCTTTCTATAGTTTTCAGTATACACATCTTTTACCTCTGTAGTTAGGTTTATTCCTAGGTATTTTATGGTTTTCAGTGCAATTGTAAATGGTATCGATTCCTTGCTTTCTCTCTCTGCTGCTTCATTACTGGTGTATAGAAATGCCACCAATTTCTGAACGTTGATTTTATATCCTGCAATTTTGCTGAATTCATGTATCAGTTCTAGCAGTTTTTTGGTAGAGTCTTTTGGGTTTTCCACATAGGGTATCATGTCATCTGTAACAAGTGAAAATTTTACTTCTTCCTTGTTGATTTGGATGCCTTTTATTTTTTTGTGTTATCTGATTGCTGAGGCTAAGACTTCCAACACTATGTTGAACAACAGTTGTAAGAGTGGGCATCCCTGTTCTGTTCCTGGCCTTAGGGGGAAAGCTCTCGGTTTTCCCCATTGAGGATGATACTAGCTGTGGGTTTTTTGTATTTGGCCTTTATGATCTTGAAGTATGATCCTTTATCCCTACTTTCTTGAGGGTTTTTATCAAGAAAGGATGCTGTATTTTGTCAAATGTCTTTTCTGCATCTATTGAGAGGATCATGTGGTTCTTATCCTTTCTTTTATTAATGTGATGTATCACACTGATTGATTTGCAGATATCGAACCACCCCTACGGCCCAGGAATAAATCCCACTTCATCGTGGTCAATAATTCTTTTAATGTATTATTGGATTCGGTTTGCTAGTAACTTGTTGAGAATTTTTGCATCCATGTTCATCAGGGAAATTGGTCTATAGTTCTCCTTTTTAGTGGGGTCTTCATCTGGTTTTGGAAACAATTCATCTAGGAATTGATGGTAATGCTGTCCTCATAGAATGGGTTTGGGAATTCTCCTTCCATCTCTATTTTTTGGAACAGCCTCAAAAGAATCGGTATTAACTCTTCTTTAAATATTTGGTAGAATTCCCCTGGGAAGTCATCAGCCCTGAACTCCTGTTTGTTGGGAGATTTTTGATTACTGATTCAGTTTCTTTATTGGTTATGAGTCTTTTCAAGTTTTGTATTTTTTTTGTTTCCGTTTTTGTAATTTATATGTTTCTAGGAATTTGTCCATTTCTTCCAGATTGGCCAATTTGTTGACATATAATTGCTCATAATATTCTTATTATTGTTTTTTTTTTTCCTGCGGTGTTGGTTGTGATCTCTCCTCTTTCATTCGTGACATTATTTATTTGGGTTCTTTCCTTTTCTTTTTGATCAAACTGGCTAGGGGTTTATCAATTTGTTAATTCTTTCAAAGAACCAGCTCTTGGCTTCGTTGATCTGTTCTGTTTTTTTTTTTTTTTATTTTTAATTTTTTAAATTTAAATATCATTGATTTCTGCTCTAATCTTTATTATTTCCCTTCTTCTGCTGGTTTGGGGCTTTATTTGCTGTTCTTTTTCCAGCTCCTGTAGGTTTACCTTTACCCTCAGTCTTCCCATCTCTAGGCTTTTGTCTAGTAAATCTTGCTTATTTTCATAGATTCAGCCATCATCCCTTCCAAATGTGGATTTCCAGCCTTGACTCAGTTTGAGTGCCAGCTTTGTCTTTGACTGATGATCTTGCCATCATTTACTTTTTTCCTTTTCCAATATCTTCCTTTCATTCAAGCTCATATACTGTCACATCTACATACTAAAAAGGGTTCCTAACTAAGCTGCATCACTCCTCTCTAATGCAGTCTCTCTCACTCTTACATTATCCACCCTGAAATAGCATTTGACACACTGGGTCAAAACTTTCCATCATTCCCCATTGCCGTCATAATTAAATCTGACACCTTTATTCTGACTTTTAAAATCTTTCTTTCCAACCCTATTTACCACTGGCCACTTCATGCTTCGTTCACTCCTGCCAATCAGTCTACCTTAATGTATTTCAAATATACCCATGATCTTTCACCTATAGGCTGTTGCTCACATACCCTTCTCCTTGCCTGCAGTGGCTGCCCAAGAATCTATGTTTGTCCACATACATGTGATGTGTCCTGGAAGATCTAGTAAACATCCTGCTACCTTCTCATTGAACCTTTTCCAGATTTCCCAGCTCACATAGATTTCTCCCTCCTCTTATGGTAATTTTTGTCTGTAATATATAACTCATTGCTGTCTATATAATTTTGTGATGTTATCTGTTCCTTTGCCTATATGTTCGCATTCTTCTCCTAAATTCTAAGCTACCAATGGCAGAGACTTCAATGTTTACAGTGAATTTAGTGACTTGACTAGTTATGCCTCTGTAATTATGTGCTCATTGTAATATTAAAGATCATAGCTGATTTCAAGTTTGACGAATAAAAGTTGGAGACCTTTCCCTGATCTTGGGAACTTGTTATTATGAGTAGTAAATGAGAGAGTGCCTTTAAACCTGCCTTTTCAAGTAGGTTTGAATTTGATTATATCCTAATCAGTAATTCAGTTTTATCATCATAAATTTACTAACTGATAACACTTCACTTCCACAGGTCACTTCATAGTTTGCAAAGTGTTTTTGCAGCCTTTGTTTAATCTTTATTACAATTCTGAAATAGGCAGGGTTGGTATGATTCACTGAGTTTTTTATGGGTGAGAAATTAGGGCTGATAGAGTTCAGATGGCTTGTTCAAGGTCATTTCACCACTGCCCATTCTCAGTTCCTTGTCCAATGCACTTGACCCATTTTAAAGATACACGTTTTATGATTATTTCCCTGTTGCAGTGGGAAAGGACTAATGACTTCTGTTTGGTCTGCCAGCTTGGCCAAAATGAAACCTAACACTTCTGTGGTTGAAGCGACCTAGACCACACATGCCCTGGGAAACAGAACAACGCTTCCCAAACCCACTGCAATTCAAGTTGAGGCAGAAAGCCAACTTCATCCTTCTTAATGAGGAAAATGACTGCCAAAATCATGCGGACAAGGAATGTCAACACATTTTTCTCCCCGTGGGTAAGCCCTGTTTTGGAAACCAAATATCCAAAATATCCGAATAGAACTTTTTATGGTTATAGCTTACAAATCAATTTCAAATACATATCCTCCTTTGATTCATCTAGCATCCCTCAGTGTCATGTGGAACGGATGTGATTACCCCTATCTTCATTCTACAGCAGGAATGTACCGAAGATTCCTGATAGGCTCACTGGGGCAGAGGCCATATAGATCTTCCCTAATACCACTCGACATGGGGTTCTTGGGGAGGGACACATAAGGGCAAGAAATCTTATGTATATTGTGGCATTTCTTGTAATTAATTGCATTCTTCCCCAAAGTCTTCATTTTCCTGTGTGATTAGTTGTAAAATAAGTGTGAAACAAGAGTTCTTTGAAATGGGAGGATGAATGGGAAAAGTATATAAAGGAACAATGTGAGAAGGAGGAATCACGAAATATGAATTCTACCCTATAGGTTGGTCCTGAGGAGGGATAAAGAGTGAAAATCAGGGTGTCTGGAAAGAGGGAAGCAATTGGAACAAATCCCTGGGGTCTGTGATAAGGAAAAAATGGCCTGGAGACTGGTTTAAGAGGCAGAGGTGTGTGGAGGTCAGGGAGCCTTCGTGTTCTCAACATCTGATGGGCAGAGAGGCAAAAAACCACCTGCTCACATACTCAGTGAACATGTGGAGATCAGCAGTGCCCAAATGAAGAGCAGAGAAGCATTAGCAAGCCGGGGGTGCCAGTAGACCTCCAAATAACTAGAGAAGCAAAGTCAAGAGAAGACTCTCTCCCTCACTTGCCAGTGATCCCTTTGTCTGAGATTCACTGGTGGGGCACAGAGCAATGGGCTTCTCAGGAAACCTTGCAGAAGCAACAGCTCCAGTGTGGGGAACAGAGGAAACACTGTGGGACACAGGCGAAATCCAGAGCCCAGGACAAGGGGCAGAACCAGGCCCAGACCAGTGTGAGGGCCAAGGGGGTGTGCTGGTCCTGAAAGGAGGAATGGGGCCCAGTCTGGCCCAGTGTGACATTTGAGGACAGGGCAGCTAGGAGAATAGCCAGGAGAAAACCTTTGGGAGTTTCCAGACAGACAGGGGAAGCAGAGGTAGAGGATCCTTCTTTAAATCATAGCTCACCATAAAAATAAACAAACAAATAAACAAACAGGATTTTCACCCCCACAGGACACATACAGGGAGCAAGGAAAATTTAAAGAGGCAACAATGAAGACACTTCCAAGCGAAGTGTTATGTGCTTGTGAGGAAAGAGAGAGGGTCTTTGGTTTCATCTGCCAGGTAACTAAACAAGCTATATAAAAACACCAACAACACCTAGGAGCTTGGTGCGATGTTCTTAGTAAGGACATCGGCTCGAGAGCAATCAGCTGATCTGGGTGTGAGCAGAAGGCAGACATCTCTTGTTAGAGGAAGGACACCACATGTAGCTTTCAGGGAAGTTCTTTGTGCCTGCTCGACTTGGTCCCAAGCACAATATAATAAAATATCCTACTAACTAAATGCCTGTAGAGTCACAGACTTTGGGTTTAAAGCCAGTGGCAGGTAACAAAACTATTTGAGACACAATGGTAGTGTGTTAGTTCGTCAGGGCGGCCATAACAAAGTGCCACAGACAGGGCGACTTAAACCACAGACATTTATTTTCTCACAGTTCTGGAGTTTAGAAATATGACATCAAGGTGTGGGCAGCGTTGGTTACTTCTGAGGCTTCTCTCCTGAGCTTGTACATGGATGTCTTCTCCCTGTGTCTTCACCTGGTCTTCCCTCTGTGTGTCTATGTTCTCATAGCCTCTTTTTAAGGACACCAATCCTATTGTACTAAGGCCTACTAGAATGTCCTCATTTTAACTTCACTACCTCTTTCAAGACCCTACCTTCAAATACTATACTATCCTGGGGTACTGAGGGTTGGGACTTTACCATATGAATTTTGGAGACATATGCAGCTTATAACAGGCAGGCACTAGTGAAAATGAGATTGGGACAAACCTTCTGTGAAATAACAAGAAATAAATATATGTTGGTCTCTGCCTCTGGTTCTTGACACAGAGCTCCCCAAACTTGTAATTTCCCCAGTTGGTAGGAGTGTCTTTTGTTCTAATAAAGTGGTTTTCAGTGGGTCCTGGAGGGGGTTGGTCACTAAACAGACCAAGCTATGATTAGAAGCTTGGACTTTTTGGTCTGTCCTTCTGTTCTCTGGGGAAGGAAGAGGGGCTGGAAATTGAGTTAATAATTGATCATTCCTACATGATGACGGTTTTGTAAAAGTCCCTAAAGTGTAGGGTTCAGAGAGACTTCCCTGTTGGTGAAAACATTCACGTGCTGGGAGCGTGGCATACTCCAATTCTACCAGAACAGAAGCTCCTGTGTTTGGAACCGTTCCAGACCTCACCCTACGTATCCCTTCCATCTGACTGTTCAATTTTATCTGCTAAAATAGCCTTTGTAGTAAGTTGGCAATAACAAGTGAACTGTTTTCCTGTGTTCTATGGGCTGCTTTAGCAAATTATTGAACCTGAGGAGAGGGTCATGGGATGCTCTCATCTGTAGCCAAGTTGAACAGAAATTGTGAGTAACCTAGGGACCTAGTACTGGTGATTGGCATCTGAGGTAGGGATCAGTCTGGTGGGATTAAGCCCTTCACTTGTGGGATCTAAGTTAACTCCAGTTAGAGTCAGAAATGATTTTTTTTAATTGAATTGTATAATACCCAGTCGGTGTGGGAGAATTGGTAGATATGGGGAGAAAAACACATCTGGTATCAGGAGTATTGTGAGTTTGAGAGTGAAGGAAAACGCTGTGTGTTTTTCACAGTTACCCTTATACACCTTTCTGGGAAACCAAATAGCTCATTTAGAAGCAGGATCCCAAACTTGGTTTCAGGCTTTAAAATGGGTGAATTTGTTGGTGACAACCTAAGGGTAGGAGTAGGGGAAGGGAGGACAAAGGAAACACGCTAAGCGGCAAGCTCAGAGAAAATTTTGCCAAATGAAGGGTATATTATTTTTAATGTTGCAATGTACAGTTCAGCCCAAATGTTCTCATAGGTATTATTCTTTGGTCTCCATTGAGCTATATTTCTTTATCATATATTTTTACAAGACAAAGCTTATTAAGCAAATTGTCTCTAGGACTCTTATTGTTTTGCTAATTGTTTTTAGGGCAGAAAAATTATACTCCTCCTCAATTTCATTTAATCCTGATATAGTACATAAATATTATCCAATTAAAATATAAAAGAGCTCCATTAAAAGATTCTGCCCATAAGTCAAGATGTTCCAAAACTGGGTTATAAACTTTCAAAATTAAATCTTGTGCATGATCGAGGCTCTTCTTTAATATGTTCACTTTTCATTGGCTTTGATAAAGAAAAATCCAGAAAGTTTGTTTTCAATAAATGCAATTCACTAGAATCTCCAAAAGCTGGTATTTTTGGCACTTCATTTGTTAAAACCCTTTGAAGATTTTTCGATTGACGTCGGGGTGGGGGGGGGGGAAATGCAGCCACCATTAGAAGACTTATTTACAGATTAAGTTCCAGAACACTGTAGGATATTAAGATAGGTTTACAAAGTAGTTCTTCAAAGGCATAAATCATTTTCCCAAATCTAAGTGATCCCGGGCAGCTGAATCAGTTTTGCTAAGGCTGCCATAAAAAACACCACAGACTGGGTGGCTTAAAAACCAGAAATTTATTTTCTCACAATTCTGGAACGTGGAAGTCTGAGATCAAGGTGTCAACAGGGTTGGTTTCTTCTGAGACTTCTTTCTTGGCTTATCGATGGCCATCTTTTCCCTGTGGCCTCACATGATCTTCCCTCTGTACATATCTATGTCCAGATTTCCTCTTCTTAAAAGAACACTGGTCATATTGGATTAGGGACCATTCTAATGATTTCATTTAATCTTAATTATCTCTTTGTAGACCCTGTCTCCAAGAACTGCCTCATTATGAGGCACAAGGGGGCTAGGACTTCAATATGTGAATGTTTTTGGAACGGGGGAAACAATTCAGCCCGTAACAGTTGCAAAGAGAGAATGCCATGACACTTTTGTATTCAACGTCACGGACATCATCAACCTCTTTTCCATTATCTAGAATGTCTCTCTTTGCACAGTTGCCTGGTCCTTGGTGTTCTCTCTACCCCATCCAGGGTCTAAGTGGAGCCCATGGAAGAAAGGTGAGAAGTAGGAAAGCTCTTACTTGATTTGTATTCATTCAATTATGATTTGGCTCTCTCTTTGGTCAATTTTAAAACTGATTCTCTGGGTGTGGTGGGTGGCAAGTGAGCAAAGGTGACTCCTTGGTGACTTTCAGAGGTCCCCATCAGCAACACTTGGCCATAATAACTGTGCAATCTCCTCTGACTGACCACTTGGGGTTTCTCCACTGGCTGCTGAGAATTGGATGGCTCATTCTTCCTGGCTGTCCTCTTAGGCAATATTTAAAATGGTTCTAGATGGTCTTCTTCTCCTGAGTGCCCTACATTTGTTCCAGAAGTAATATATCCTTGCTTCCTTTTCCTCTGGCTCCCCTGCTTTTAACTTCAATTACCTGAGAAGTCATTTGGAATTCTCAAGGTAGCCACAGCTAAGAAGCCAATGTGAGGACACCAACGGTTTGCTAGGGAGGCTGCCCTCTGAGGAGGCTCCAGATGTCATGAACATTAGGGACTCTGAGCAGAGCTGAGCTCCACAGGGAGGTCAGGAGAAGACAACTCCCCAGAACCATGTGCCACACGTGGACTCCTATTTTCCAAGTAACTGTGTCTGTCCTCAGAGCCCCTTACAGTGGAAAACATACAATCAGCTGGTGGCTTCACACTGCTGGGACCCCCATGCCATCTCTCATGGAAATGGTTATGCAGCTCTTTCTTCTGATTTCAGAGGCTCAAACTCAGTTCATGAGGCTCTATAGCAATAGGCCACCCTTCCTCCCCTTACACCTTCCTCCCCTCAAATTCCTGCTCAAACTAAGCATCTCCCTGCTGTCCACTCACACAACCAAAATGCTGTGTGCAAATAGACAGCAAGTGACGAGGGGTGTTGTCTGTCCTGCTCAAGCAGAAAATGTCTGGTTATAACCAGAAATACGTTAATTCACCCCCACATGTGGTTTCAGCATCATTGCCATTATTATTTTTAGCTAATATTTATTTTAGCTCTTTTTATGAGAAAATGGTGCTGTTCTAACCACATTTTACTACTCTTGTTTGTATGTATCATTAATCCTCACAACAACCCCATGAAGTAAATACTATTATGAATATGTAGGAAGGGATGTTACGCAACTATTAAAAACTGTGTCAAAAAAGAATACTTCAGGGTCTAGAAAATACTCATGGTTCATGGTAAGTGGAACAAGAAAGGTAAATACATTTAGGCAGTATGATCTAAATTTTTAAAAATCAAATGACAGCATGGATATGTACAAGGAAGAAAAAAACTGGAAAGAACTGAAATTATAATACCAAAGGGTGATGAAATTATCGACTATTTTAATTTTCTTCTATTACACGTTTCTGTATTTTCCCACTTTTTATAATGAGCTTGATAATCATACAGCTTATTTTGAAAAGATGTGTCTAGAAGCATTGCAGAATATGGTTAGGACAGGGAGTGATAGTTACAACAAAAACTAACACTTCTGAAGCTCTTCTTTTGTGCCAGGCATAATTTTAAGCATTTGCATTAATTAAAACAATCCTAAGAGGGGGTTTCTATCACTATTCCCTTTTTCTAAATAAAGAAACGAAGGCAAAAAGAGGTCAAGTCGTTTGACATAGGTAGACCAGAATCCAATTTCAGGCTGGGGTCTCTGTTCCATCCTGTTACATGTTCCTGGCTTTTGAGGCATGGGCATTAGGCGTCCAAAGCCGCAATCCAGAAAGAGCTTGTTATTATTAGTGGCTCTCCAAAGAATGGATTTATACAACCCCATGTGCTGAGGGTTAAATCCTGCCATCAAAGGAAGGCTTGGTAGGCACCGATGAAGGGATCTTGGCTGGCATTTCCGACCATACTCCTCAGACGACCTGGTTCTGGAAATGGTAACTTCAGGTTAGAAGAAAAAACCCACCTTGGAGAGAAAATTGCCAAGAAGAGGATAAAGGGCATGTGGCTATATGTTATTTTAGAGGGTAAAACTTGGAACCCACTGGTGACCGATAGGCCAGATACCGGGAGGCAAATCTGGGTATGTCAAACTTCCTCCTTCCTCAGACTTTCCGCCTCTTCCTCTACCTGAATGCTCCTTCCCCAGATACTGGATACTGAAGCTCCTCACTCAGGTCCATGCTCAGAGAGGCCCTTCTGACTAGATTGCCCAAAATATCAAACTCCACCCCGCCACCTCCCCTCACTCTGCTTTACCTCTTCCTAGCCTTGCCTCCACCTGCAATCATATCATGTATTTATCTTTTCTTGTCTGTCTCCTCTCTCTGTCACAAGGCCAAGGCTGTGACTATTTACCTCATCACCTGTCCCCGGGGCCTACAACATGCTGGGCTACAGTAGACTCTCAAGAAATTACTTGTGGAGGGACTAAGTCATGTCATGAGCAAATGAAGAACTCTGTAGAATATTAAGAGAAAAAGTTGGCATGCTGGTATTTGATAATGACATCTCTAGTTGGAGAGTTTGTGCACTTTGCTAGTGGCTTGGGTGCTCAAAGCAGCCAACGTGTAAGTGACAACAGGGAATATATGCTGTTAATAAACCATGCGGCTTCTCCATATTGAGAAATTATTATCTGGAAGGACCATCAGGGTCCGGTAAGGTGATCAAAGGTATAGATTTGAAGAAAGGATTCTGGAAAGTAGAAGTAAGTCCAGAAAACAGGGCCAAGATGATTTGTTTGGTCCAGAGGGATTTTATGACTTTAAGGCATTGCCTTTCTGGATAAGCAAAGCTCTAACCACCTTACAGGGGCTGGTCCATAATTTTTTGCTGGAAATGGAATCCTTTATGATTATGTATGTAGACAATATTACAATTTTTAATCCAAAATATGGGAAAACATCTGGATGACTTGGAACTATGGAAGTCCAGGCTAATGATGAAACCCAGGCATGTAATTTGGATTGCCTGAGGTATATGATAGGTCACAATATCACTCCTTAGGGACAAAATTGAATCTGTTTACAAATGGGGGAGTCTGAAAACAGAGAAGCAGCTGCAGATTTTCCTGGATTGGACCAGTCATTATCTCAGGTCTAATGCACCATTTAGAGCTTTGGCTTCCCCTCCCACTAATTTATTGATTAAGTAAAAGCCAGATACAATAATTTGGAAGCCCTGAGTGCTTGGGGATCTTTGATTGGAAGTTGGGAAGACAGAAGACAGCTGTTCAACTCCTCCAGACCTTTGTAGTCAGAGGGCAAGGGCTTGTAACTATGCATGTTGCAGTGGAGAAGCAGGAAAGAAAAACTCTCCCAAAGTTGGTTTTATTTTATTTTATTTTTGTAAATATTATTATTAAAGTATAACATGTAAAAAAGTATGCAAATTATAATCGCACAGCTGAATATATTTTCTTATAGTGGATACACTCATGTGATCTGTGCACAGATTATGAAACAGAACACTGCACCAGAGACCTCCCTGTCCTGCGTCTCCCTCCTGTCGTGGTTCGCCACTTAGGGCAACCACCATCCTGACTTCCGAAACCATGCATTAGTTTTGCCTCTTCTTTTCTTCCATACACATGGAATGATGGACATATTTCCTTGGGAACAGCTTTCCTCACTCAACATCACATCTCTAAAATTTATCCGTGCTGAGGAATGCAAGTAAACTTTATTCTTCATTGCTTTTCACCATAAGACACTATCAAAAGCCGTCCATCACCCGTCACAGATGGACATCTCTGTGGCCATTGCAAATAGTGGTTCCACGAACATCTGTGGATGTGTCTTTTAGCGAGCATATGTATACAGTTAGTTGTGTATATACTTAGGAGCGGAATTACTGAGCCACAGGTTATGTGCACGTCTGAATCCAGTAGATGGTGACAAAGGGTTCTCCTTGTTGATGGTTCCGATCCTTTGACTCCCAACAGTGCCACTGCTCTAGCTGCTCTACGTTCTCACCAACACCTAATGTCGTCTCTCTGTTTGATTTTAGCTGTTCTGGTTGTGGGGCAGTCTTGCTGCCTGGTGACCTCTTCAATGTGTACCTCCTTGATAACTTCTTCCTTTGCTTAATAGCCATTTGGATATCCTCTCCTGTAACCCACCCAGCTCTCCTGTTGACCTCTCATCTGGGTGTATATTCTCTTATGGTAAACTGACTAATGGCTCCTAGAGATGCCCATGCCTTAATCCCCAGAAGCTGTGAGCATGCTACCTTTCATCGGGAAAGAGACTTTGCAGATGTGATTAAGTTAAAGTTCTTGAGATGGGAAGATTATCCTGGGTTATCCAGTTGGGCCCAATATCATCACTTGAGTGCTGATAAGAGCGAGGCAGGAGGATCAAAGTTAGAAAAAGAAGATCTAACAGTAGAAGCAGACGTTAGAGGCTACCCTGCTGGTTTTGCAGATGGAGGAATGGGCCCACGAGCCAAGGAATGCAGGTTGCCTCTGGAAGCGGGAAAAAGTAAGGAAATGAATTCTCCTCTAGATCCTCCAAAGGAACACAGGCCTGCTAACACCTTGAGTTTAACCCAGAAAAACTGACTTAGGACTTCTAACCTCCAGAATTATAAGATAATATATACATTTGTGTTAAGCCGCTAAGTATAGCAATTTGTCACAGTGATAGTAAGAAACGGATAGACTTCTCGCTATCTGCAGGTATTCTCTGAATAGTCTCCTTTCTAGACTAAGCACTTTATACATCCTCTAGCAGTCTGTGGCCCGACCTCCCTGCTCCCACAATGATATTCTTAGATACACTGGAGTTCTTAACTTCAGTGTAGTTTATTTTTCTTTCTTTTATGGCTAGCAATTTCTGCATACTATTTATGAAATCTATGCCTACTCCAAGGTCATGAAGACATACTCCCGTGTTTTCTTAAAATCTTTTACACTGAGATATGCAATCAATTTGGAATTGATTTTTGAGTGTGGTAGGAGGCAAAGGTTAAAATTCATTTATTTGCCTGTATAATGTTCATTTGACTTGGTACCATTTTTTGAAACAGCCACCCTTCCCCTTTGCAGCGTCAACATTTGTGGTATATGTGTGGGGCCTGGTTCAGTGAGCACTTACTCTGCTCTGTCCCCCTTCACAAGAGTGATTTCACTTTTGCCAAGGGGAGCTCTGCTGTCTGGGAGACACCCAAAAGGGTGTTCACCCAAACACCCAAAAGGGGTTTCCCTTGGCCAGAAGAGTGGTTAAGGGAGACATGCCCTTTTCACGTCCTTGGACATCAACTAGACTCTAGGGCATTGGCCTGGCCAACAATCTATGTCAGACCTTGCAGTTCACATTCCCCAAGAATTGCAGCAGGCTCTGCATTGACTACATTAATTAGCAGTGTGAAGTCAAGTTAGCCATTCAGAACAGGGCCATAAGGCCTGCAATAGTACCAGGGAGCCCTAAAGAATGTGGAAGAAGATCCTTTTCCCAGGTTCTGTATTAATGTGGATACTTGTTTTGGAAGGATATATTCAGGTAGTCATTTCATGATAAGAAAGCCCTAGAAATCGGGCTTCAGTTTGTTAGACAAGGGGACGCCTTCTCCCTACCCTGGATTACATCTTCCACTCTTTGGTGCTTGATATTCCTTGATGCTTCTACGTTCAGCTACAGATCCTAAGTTTATGCACAGGCCCACACTTGGGAGGATATAGAGGAAAGAACCAGCAGATATCAGATTGGGAATCCCCCCTTGCTGGCCTATTGGATGGCTGGGGAGGGCACCTAGTACCCACTGCAGCAAGTGAGCTGTAGATTCTGCCCTTCAGCACATTGCTTGCCCATGAGGAGACACATGGTGGGGAACGGCAAGCTGGCCTTGGACAGGGAGCTACCTGGGACTTCTCCTTGCCAAGGCAGCAGTTCCCACTGTGAGGGCAGGAGAGCAGAGCAGTGAGTGGATGTGTACAAAATTCACAATGGGATGTGTGTGGCAACATCCCCAGGGGGAGAGCTCTTGACTCAAATATGTGAACCACAACCTCCACTTGACCGCAAATCCGAGGTGAACGAGTGGCATAGACCTGGCTTAGCCTTATAAGTGTCTCCACGAGTCCTGTTGAGAATTGGATAAAATCTGAGCCCTCCAGATCTCAAAGGGATAGTCAGGAAGTCAGAGAAGGGGAAGAAGCTTCACCAACTTAAACCTTGGTCCTGGCCTGAGAGGAGGCCCCAGCACCAGTGTTCTCCTCATCCTGAAGCACGCAGGAGTGAGCCATTTCTAAACCATGACAAGATTGCTTCGTCTCAATTTGTCAAAAAGTCAATTGAGTGCCTGCACTGGGGATCCTCATTTTTCTCCCCAGATAGCCTCTACAATACAGAATGGAAGCAGATTCTCTGTCTCATTCCTTCTGCTCCCCCTTGGGCTCAGAGCAAGCAAATAGCCAGTTTCAATTCTTCTCTCTTGTGGGGTACTACCCAACCCTCAGATCTCCCGAATGAAACCAGTGGGACACCTTCCACGCCTCGGGCCATTCATAAAGGGAGAGAAGCAAAGGGAAGGACAGAACCCATGGCCAAAAGTGTTGCCTTTAACTTAAAATGTCTCTGGTATCTGTCAGGGGTTTCTACTCCTATCTATGACATCCGCAACTGAATTGAGAGGCAGGGTAGGAGGGTAAAGGCTTCTGTATTTACATTTCCAGAAATCCATCCTGATAGGCACCCAATCGATGGCCTGTGTCTGGGCCTGCCCGGCAACAGTCTTCCACAGCCTCCTCAGGAGGCTTCCCCAGGCTGGGCGGGGCTGTGCTGCCCCCACACGGGCTCAGGCACAATTTCGGACCCAGCTAACGTCTGACGGGAATGCACAGAAGGCTGGGAGAACAGGGAAACTTCTAAAAGAAGCAAGACAAGTGTCTTAGCCTGCTTGTGCTGCCATAACAGAACACCACAGACCGGGTGGCTTAAACAACAGCATTTATTCCTCACAGTTCAGGAAGCTGGGAAGTTCAAGATCAAGGTGTCTGATGAGAGCCTGCCACCTGGTTTTCAGATGGCCATCTTCTCCTTGTATTGTCACATGTCAGAGGCACACAAACATTTAGTCTGTAGTTATGAACATTTCTCAGAGTTTGCATACCCCGGACCCTCTAAATGGGTTCTCATGGTGATGTCTTTCCTCTGAACCTGGCATGATGCTAAATCTTGCCCCTCACATGGACAATGGGCTTCTCCTTGATAAATGTCCGTCCTGCATACAGTCTAGGACCCAATATAAAGAAAATGACAAAACTTTCCCAACAGATGGAAGAAATTGAATAAATGGAGAGACCTGTAGTGTCCTCAGGTAGAAATACTGATTTATTTAAGGATGATGATCCTATTATCTCAGAGGGTAAACACATTTATGATAAAAAAAAAAATCCCAATAAATGTTTGGAACTTTACAAATGGATTGTGAATTATTGAAAAAATAAGTAGCAAAAGTTACTTGCAAAAGATGAATTATGAAGCGAACTACCAAGTTTTGAAATCCATTTTAAATTTTTTTTAAATGTTTATTTATTTTAGAGGCAGAGAGAGACAGAGCATGAACAGGGGAGGGGCAGAGAGAGTGGGAGACACAGAATCCGAAACAGGCTCCAGGCTCTGAGCTGTCAGCACAGAGCCTGATGCGGGGCTCAAACTCACGGACCGTGAGATCATGACCTGAGCCAAAGCCGGACGCTTAACCAACTGAGCCACCCAGGCGCCCCTTGAAATCCATTTTAAAGAAGGCTAAGGATGCTGCTGCTGCTCTAACCCTTGCTGAGCACTTGGGATGTGTTCAGGATTATGCCAACCAGTTTCTGTACATTGTATATCTCATCTTCACAATAATGCTATGAAATAGGCACGATTATCATCCATATTTTACAAAGGTGACAGAATTCAAGGGGTTAAATACTAACTCGTTGAAGACCCGACAGCCAATCCACTGTGAGGCCAGGTTGGCCCGATTACTTGGAGCCTCTCTTCACCCGTGTCCCATGGGCTCGAAACCCATTTGCTGCTGGTGAGAGAAGAGGGGGATTGCATGTAGAACAGACTAGAAAGCCTGGGATGATCTTCTTAGTTAAAAGTGATGACATAAGACACAAGGAAAACATCTATGAAAGTAATCCTCTAAAAATTTACGTCGATGTTGTTACAAACGCTCGTGTATATACACGCAGCACACGTACAAATCAAAGTTGAAAACCAAACTTGAAAAAAATTACAGCAGATAGAACATAGGTCGGATGGGATTAAGATGAGAATTATAGCCTGCTGCCAGGAAAGGAAAATAAGTATAAGCAAATGGAGTGGAGGGGGAGGAAATGGCTAGAAACACGGTCAATTTCCAGCTTGGAATCCTATGCCATTTTCCTTATTTGGCCTGAAAGGAACAGGAGGCTAGGAGCCTGCAAGAGGCGGTATTTCGCATGAGCAAGTCCCACGTCCACGTGCTCCAATGTCCCCTGGGACTTCATTTATGAAACAGAAACTCAAAGATAAAATCATGAAAAATGTCGAGACTGGGAGCTCAGAGCATTAAATCCCAAGCACAGGGTCCTTCTGAGCAGGGAGCCCTGGGGGAGCTGCCCCAGTCGTCACACGCCTGGGAAGAGCTGAGTTGTTGAGACAGACCTTCTGACCCTCAAAATATCTGCAGAAATATTTTGCAAAACACCTTCTCAGATTCCCGGTCTAGAAGACTCACAGGTTGTTGAACTTTGCGTGGACCTGTGCACTTGATTGGCTCAGCAATTTCACAACTCGGGAGAGATAGAAGTTAAGTCCTAGAGGGTCGTGCTCCCCTGTGCACGTGCTCCCCTGTGCACGTGCTCCCCTCTCCCCTGCTCCTCTGTGCAATGGGCCCATTTTTTGTCTACTGGCCGATTCACCCCACACTCCTGATTACACCTGCACTTTGGGTTCCTCCTCGCCATTCCCCTCTTTTTTACACCTTACTGTAAAATGAGCTACAGGAAACCATTGACCGGCTGAAGTGTTGTCCTGGACGGATAGGTGGATAGGTCGTTGGCAGGCACAGCTGTGAAAGGGCCGCTCCCGGCCTGGGGGGCTGTCAGGTCCAGGAATGGGGTCTGACTTGACCTGCTGGCCTGCAGAAGGTGTGCGTGGAGCGGGAGGAGGAGCAGAGGGGAGGGGGTATCAAAGCTGCCCTGGGGCAGAACGTCCCTGCGGGGCATGGGGGCAGGTTGACACCACGCCCCCACAGGGGTAGAGCAGACCCCACGTGAGTTGGGTAGGACCC
This sequence comes from Neofelis nebulosa, assembly GCF_028018385.1. Lineage (NCBI taxonomy): Eukaryota > Metazoa > Chordata > Mammalia > Carnivora > Felidae > Neofelis > Neofelis nebulosa. Next base: position 233,115,761 of record NC_080782.1, read on the forward strand.
TCATTTCCTCTCGTTAAGCGACTGCCACCATCAGGAGGCTGCTGCTGACTGTATCCGCGAAGAACGGGGCAGAGGTGATACCAGGACTCGGGGGCAGGAAACTGGTGCAGTTGGGCTGGTCTTCACTGTAGCCTTCTGTCACCTCCGTACTTCACCAGGTAACTGATGGCCTGGGCTTCCCTGGCCTTTGAGGTTCTGTGAGGGACCCTTGTCCACTCATTTCCTAGGTGGGTTTCCTCCTTTGCTTCTGTCCAAATGCGAGCAGTCCATTCTGGCTACCACTCTACGGTCTGGAAATTATTCAGCATTATTTCCCACCTTATAATAATGTTCCTAGTTTTCAGAACTGACACAGGGTTTTCTCTTTGAGGAAATAAAACGCCCCTTTGGCAATTTTGGTGGGAGAAAATTCTCTTGGCAGAGAAGCAGGCAGGTCAGGTGGATCCAACAGTTACCTTAAAATATATCATTTCCGATGATTACCTTGTTTAAAACAATGATGCCATTTTTGTATTTGGATAATCTTAAAATCTGGTCCCACAGTGTGATTACTGGCCCACGCATATCGACATATTGAAGTCTCTTGATGTATAATTGCTAACTTGCCTTTCCGAAGGGTCGGTCCAATTTACAGTGCTATCAATGATAAATGAAGGTACAAAATGGCAAGACGAGCTCATCATTACCATTCTTCCTCCCTAATTTGGTAGCTAAAACAGTACCTGCTGCTTATTTTAATTTGTGTGTCTTTTATTCTTTTGAGAAAGAAGGGGTCACATTAGCTGCAGGAGTGTTCGCAAGTTCTCCTGTTTGCTAGCTTCACCTTGTTCTCATTATTTTAAAATAAAATAGTTTCAATTCCCTTCGGTGGTAGAAACCCACTGTCTGCTGGGACAGGTCTGGAGATCTGAGGGTCTTATTTTTCTTCCAGGCACTTCTTGTGTCAATTTCCTGAATGGACAGAATTGTCAGTCTCCCCCGCCCCCCATTTCTTACCTTCCATGATCACACCGTCCCTTCTTCATTTCCCTCAAAGGATCCTCATACCAGGGACAGCAAAGGAGGGGTCGAGTTTGCAAGTAAACGAAACCTCTTAGCATGGCAAAACCCTGAAAATTGAATAGTGGACATCTCTATTTGTAAAAGGACACAGCTGTTCCTGTTTCTGGAAGCTCACCGATGCCTTTCCTTCCACATCCCAGCTTCCTGCGTCTTCCAGGCAACCTCTTCCAGACCACACCTCATCAAACCCCCTTCTCTCCTTCCAGCCCTGTGCTCTCAGTCCTGTGTTTCTTTGTTGCCTCTAGCCCCCTCTCGATTCCACTTGGCATTGGCCTACAACTGTCTTTCACAACCCAAAGTGGCCCATCAGTGTTTTGCTAAAAAAAAATGCAGTTTTCTCCTTGAATAATTATGTCAATAACTTTCAACCATTATTTTTTCCTTTCCATTTCTCTGGCCATATTTTCTCCCTTAAGTGTTTTCTGGTCAGGTTCTTTGCTCATTTATCTACTGCCTTAATGTTTCTCTTATTGGTAAATGACTTCTTTTTGTTCATTTAAAGATTTCTGAATTAAGAGAAAAATCGTAATTAACAGATGCTCTCTCCACAATAAACAAAAGAAGATACTATTTCTTAGTTTCTGGGGAAAATTACTTTTTCCCAGAAGGATCAATAAATCTTTCAAAAGGTTATTACATATATGGCTTCGGGCTACAAAGCAGAAACTCAAATCTCATTTTATTTATATCAGAAGAAATTTTGCATAATTGTGTTTATTTATCTCTGGTTTATCTTGGTAATCAATATCTCATCTTCACCCATAAAAAATACCATAGATAGTCAACTTCTGAATTCTAGATAAAACAAACATCTGCTTAAAATATTAGACAGGTGTTCGTTAGTTTTGACTCTTATTCTGAGTAATCTGAGAATCATCTGGTTCTAGAAACATATTCGACCAGACTCAAATCCTTACCTGTGTCTTTGAGGAAGTTACTTTATCTTGCTGGTTAATATATTTCAGATGAAAATGGGTAGATTTTCAGTATATGCATTCAAAGTTGTATACTTTGTATTTCCTTAAAAAACCTGAGCAGCCACGTAGCTAATACAAATTAATAATAAATATCCAGACATCTGCCAGCATTTCTCAGGTCTCCTCCTTATGCATGCAGTAGCGACTGTTGGAGGAAAGGGGGAAATCCTCTCTGTGGCAAAACATGACTCAAGAATGACATACAAAGACAGGTTATAAAGAGTAAACGGGGAGTCAAAACAAATAAAAATAAAATAAATACAAATATTTAATTGTATTTTATAAATATAAAATAAATCAATTCAAAATAAAGGGGTTTGTCGGGTCAAGAGCGTGGTGAAAGTGAAGAAATTCTATGCCATTGATCTCTACGACCGGCGTTGGATTTCCGTCAAAGGGTTAAATGTGCATCCATGGAGGGATAAGTAGGCTGCAGAAAAATAAGAAGGTTTCATGTGCACCAGATCATGGGAGGATTCTTAACACCATCTCCAAATGGTGGTTAACGAATTCCAGTGTATTCTGGAGAGGTCACCTCCCACCCATCGGGAAACTTCTAGGCGGAGGGCTCACCAGCTGGCTTTGCACTTTATTAGCTGCTATCCAGCAGAGCATCTGCCAAAATACAGCGAACTTCTTCCACATCAAGCTTTTCAGCTCTTTGCTTCTACTGATTCATATGGTAACAATTCACAGAAACTGAAAGAATCTGCAAAATGTCTCCAGTGACTTTGAAGTGCAGGGAAGAGAACAATAGGTCTTAAGAACAAGCTGGTATGTTTAGGGTTTCTTTAATTTTGGAGACCAGGGACATTAAAAGGGAAGAAGAGATCAGTAAGACGGAAGTGAAAACTTGGTTATGTGGATGGTGTCAGAAGACGGGATTTGGCTTTCTAGATCCTGGGTCTTTTTTTTTTTTTTTTTTTTTTTTTTTTTTAACAGTGGATCTTTAACGAGGGACAGAATGGTTCCCCTGAAGACCAAGGGAAAAAAAAAACATTTCATTCACTTTTACACAGCCTAATTATCTGATCAGGAATGTGCTTTTACCAAGGTGAGTGTGAAGAAAAAAAATACTTTGGTAACCCTTGCTTTCTGAGGCCGCACTAGCCTGTGGGAAGGTGAAGAGCGGTGTGGTTGACATTTTTATTGGCACCGGATATACCCCTTGGTTCTGAGCCTAAAACAAAGTATGTTGAGATGCCAGTGCCCACACTGCATCACCCTCCGCAGCGCTCTCCTTTGCCAGGTAGACCGGCACCTTTTTTTTCTCTTGGGGGGCATGGGATGAAAGGGGTGTATGGGGGTGGGGCGAGGTGGGGGTGTATTAGGCACGGGTGCGTGATAGGGGCAGGCAGAGCAGAACTGGCTCCTCCCTTTATTACTCAACACGGTTCGCAGGGCATACTCTGTGTGGACACGGTGAGGATGAGCCAGAGTCTTGGGAAGCAGAACAGCCTTGTGTGGAAAAGCCCTGTTTCAGGAGTCACATGAAATGGGTTCAAAAATCTGTCACCTCCTAACAGCATGATGCGGCAAATCACCACACATCTCTCCACCTCCAATTCTGCATCTGAAAATGAGGTTAGTAGTACCGCTTTAAAAAAATGCTGACTTCACACCAAAAATAGAAGGAGTTCAAATTCTTCTTTCATACATATAAATTTCTTCATAGTTTGGCCTCAGCCTAACCACTCCCGGCTCTCACAATATTTTTTTTTTTTTAACATTTATTTATTTTTGAGAGAGAGAGAGAGAGAGAGAGAGAGAACATGCGAATGGGTGAGGGGCAGAGAGAGAGGGAGTCAGAGGATCCAAAGCAGGCTCTGCGCTGACAGCAGAGAGCCCAGTGCAGGGCTCGAACTCAGGAACCGTGAGATCATGACCTGAGCTGAAGCTGGACGCTTAACCGCCTGAGCCACCCAGGTGCCCCTCTCACAATTTCCTAATATGCCTTATCTCTCCAATCCCACCAAGAATCTCACCTTTTCATAGTAAGACAGGTCTCTTAATAACTGGAATCTTGCTGAACGAGACCTCTTTATCTGGCACTCCTGTCCCTTTTCTGCCTGCTGGACTCCTTCCCATCCTTAGGATGCCTCTCAAAAATCTCTTGCCCTTCTTAGACATCTCTGCTTCATGGGAAGAAGTCAGATCCTTTCCTATGAGTGCACAGTAAACTTTGAGTTTCCGGCTCTCTAGCGGATAACACTCTTGTTTCATACCACTCGTGATTGAACTTATAAGCGTCTTGAGGGCAAAATACAGGTTTAATTTATCTTTGTATATCATTTATAGCCCAGTAATGGCACATAAAGGCTTATCAATTAATGTTGAGTAAGTATAGCTCTTCCTTATATGTTTCGGTTTTGGTTTTGTTTTTTAAAACCTGAATTTGACAAATAATCTTATATAAGAGTTATTGCAATAGCTCAAACTGATAAATGAGTGAACTGTGTGCATCTTCCTATTATTTTACTAACATTCAGTTCTGCACTGTGATGCTGGTGGATTCTAACTTAGCTCGTAAGAGAAGAATTATAAATGGCCAGTAAACATATTTAAAAAATGTTCAACTGAACTAATAAAGAAGTTGAAATACAAAAACAAGACCCGAAAAATTAATTAAATAAGCAGAAAGGATTATAAAAGATATGCAATTCTGGTTAGGGTGCTACGAAAAATGAACTTTAATCAACTGCAGATGGGAGTATTGGTCTAATATTTTCAGAAACCAATTTGGTACTATGTATTGGGAGTCTTTAAAATCCTATCTTTTCTTAGTCAATTTCTAAGAATATTTCACATGGAAAAATGCAGAAATGCAGGAAAAGCTTTAGCACATACTCAGCATGACATAATTCATAATAACAAAGATCGGAAACAATCAAACCATTCAACAACACGGGAAGAGTTAAACAAATTATAGTACATTCATGAAAGAAATATTGTGTAGCCACTGAAATTTACGGGTACCAAGAGTCTTCAATACTATTGAGAAATATTGAAGATTTAAATGTGTCATTGATTTCAGCACAAACATGGTGGTAGGTAAACAGTCCATAATGTCAGTAGCACTTTTGGGGGGCATCTTTTATTTTCCTCTTTGCTACTGTTTTCCTGTTTACTATCCGTTTTCTGTAATTAACATATGTCTTATTAAAAATTTATTTATACTTTTTTTTTTTAATTTTTTTTTTCAACGTTTATTTATTTTTGGGACAGAGAGAGACAGAGCATGAACGGGGGAAGGGGCAGGGAGAGAGGGAGACACAGAATCGGAAACAGGCTCCAGGCTCCGAGCCATCAGCCCAGAGCCCGACGCGGGGCTCAAACTCACAGACCGCGAGATCGTGACCTGGCTGAAGTCGGACGCTTAACCGACTGCGCCACCCAGGCGCCCCTATTTATACATTTTTTAAAGTGTATTTATTTTGAGAGAGAGAGAAAGGGAGAGAGAGTGAGTGCACAAGCAGGGGAGAGACAGAGAGAGGGAGAGAGAATCCCAAGCAGGTTCTGCATGGTCAGCATGGAGCCAGGGTGGGGCTCAAACTCAGGGACCGTGAGATCGTGATCTGAGACGACCGAAATCAAGAGTCGGATGCCTAAATGACTGAGTCACCCAGACGCCCCTCGAAAATATGTTTTGATGAAGATTTAAAAGATTCTCTTAAGTGGCCTGCTTTTTTTTCCTCCAAATTTTAATTTAAATTTCAGTTAAATATGTTTGTTAACACTTAAGTTTTTTGCATGTTTGCTGTTTGAAAAGTTTGTGGTGTAGTTGGTCTGTGATTAAGTTGCCGACTTAAAGCTGCTGTTCGCTTTTTAAATCAAAATGTAGATGTTTTTGTCCCGGAATATCTTCATTCCATCTGCAGCTGGAGTTGGAATACCGTTGATCTTCTAGCTACCATTCGTTTCCTTCACGGTTCCCAAAAGAAGAATATGGCATTCAGTGAATGCCGTTCATCCTGTCGGAAGGTGAATCTCATTTCACCAAAATTAAATTATGTTTTTTTCCACTAACATGATGATACAAGTTGAAGACACATCACTCTGAAATTGGAAAACCTCACCACTTAAGGCTCCGCAGCGGCTTACTCAGCTCAACTCGAGGTTACTACTCTACTTTGTTCACCCATTGGGAGGTGCAGGGTTTTTTTTTTAATGTTGGGAGATGGCCATTCTAACTACTGTTGAATGGCTCTGTTTTGAAAAGGTATCACAAAAAAGTAACGATGAATATCTATGAAGAAAAACCATAATAAATTCCAGTTGGTTAACATACGGTGTAATATTAGCTTCAGGTGTAGAATTTAGTGATTGATCAGTTACATAGCACACCCAGTGCTCATCCCAACAAGTGAAGTGACCTGCTTTTATTGAAGATACAATGTTCTCAATCCACAAACTCAACTGAACAAAAATGTAATTATACTTAAAAACAACAACAACAACACATATCTGTCTTGATCTGTCGTTATACCCAACAGCAAAGTTCTTAACCTAGGTTAGTCCAGGTAAAGCGAATCAAATTCTGTACCTATCTGATTGTGTCTGTTTCTTTTAGTAACATATGAAACCAGATCACTGGTGAAAGACTGCTTTGCTTTCAGAAGAGAGATCAGAAGAGAGATTGGTGTGTGTGTGTGTGTGTGTGTGTGTGTTGGGCAGAGTTGAACAGAAAGCAGATAGCAAATTACCTTTTTGGAGAGTGGACAAGCACACATTAAAAATGTACTCGTTTGAGATTGTCACTTTGATCTTGAGGAGAAGTGCGTCGGCTTGATTGTGTATTTGCTGTGGCATCGTGGAGCTTCTTGAGTGCAGGCAGGGAGCAGGTGGTTAGTGGGGCTTGCAGGTGGGTAACAGGGCTGGCATAGAGTTTCAGCTTTCCAAGGCCAATTAAATGAGAAAGGGAGGAATGAGGGGGTTAAGTTTAGAATCGTGGGCTGTGGAATTTATGCTGAGCAAGAAGGGACACAAGCACAACGGGAAGAGTGGTAGTAGGAAATGGTCAGGTGGACGCTTCGGTAGGTCGGGATTTCTGGAGTAGCACTAGGGGTAGGTGAGCTGGAAGGAAGAGGTGTAGTTCTCAGGGAGAGCGTGTTTTAAAGATTCCAGAATAGCTGCTGAGTTGGAGGAAGTAACAGACCTTTGGAAGCAGAGAGCCCAAGGATTTGAGAGATCAGGGTGCTGAATCAGTTGTCTACATGGACACTGAAGTTGTTAAGAATGAGGACAGGAGTAGTGGTGGGGAAGTAAAGAAAGCTTAGTTGATAAAGTCATCCCTTCCTGAAATAGGGGGAGTGGGGTGGGTTCCTCAGAGGACAACGACAAAGAAAAGCAAGGGGTCACGTGTGATGGTGTGAATTTCAGGTGATGTGTTGAAATGGCTGGAGGGTCTGGACACCAGCATCATAAGGGTGTCAAATGTTCAGCCAGCGCCTGTACTTTTTGGCTTTCCTTTGGATGTTGTAACATACTGTGGGAAGGGCTACAACTGCAGAGTTAAAAAAAGAAACAAATACTCTCTTTACTTTCTGAAGAACATTCAATGTTAATTATGCTCCAATATGCTTCAAGTAGCCCCACTGGCAATGGCAGTCATTCAGAGAACAAAGAAATCAAGATACTCTAGGGCTGGGAGTGAAGATAAGTGAAAAATATACTAATAAGTCAAGTGTATCTTTGACAGCTGGGGAAGGAGTTTCACTCCCGGCAGATCAAACAGAGGTTTTGCCTGGAGCCCCTAAAGAAGAAAGTCCCAAGCTACAAAGAGAAACAGAGTTGTAATTGGACTCACTTAGCAAAAATAAAATTTAGATAAATAAAAGTTCTCTGTGACATTATTGTGGGTCATTTTTTATAACACAGCTGAACAGTATCCCTAAGGCCATTCGGTTTGATTTTTCTCCATGTCTCATAACGAACACGAATTCAGTTTGATTTTGGATTATGTAAATTGGAATTTACGGCACACATAAGAGATACAAGTGCGAGATAAAGCTACATTTTGTAATGTATTTTGGACAGATTTTTGCCACTAATTATCTAGAAATGGAAGAAATTATAGTAATGTAGGATTTGTTAAATCTAAGAATAAATCTATAATGTATAACCCAGGAGTATATGTATAATACATAATCTCTCCTTTTTCACCTATAAAAATACTAATGTGTTTTCTATTACATATTTAGGTTTTATCTGCCTATAAAGCCAAAACAAGCCCCACCTCCTCCATAAAACTTCCTGGACCTTCCCCCAGTCTCACGGCCTTTTTCTCTTCTGAAATACTACCGCATTTTCATGTCACGAGACATTATTTATCATCTGTGTATCAAGTACTGTACCAAGCAGGAGGCACAGGGAAAGAGTAAGAGGAAACTAGTGAGAGAAAAGGGAGAAAAACAGTGACAACGATAAAAATGACCGGTTCTTATTCGCCAGGCATCGTTATAAGTGTTTTACCTGTACTCGCTCCTCCCTAGCTATGGAAGTCCTCAGTGGCATCTTCTTCCAATAGAAGGCTATTTCATTTACACTGAAAATCTGTTCATGAGTTATGTCAGTGAGCCCTTCTAGAGAACTTGCCGCAGCTCCTGCTTAACACCTGCTGCTTGACCTTGTACCTGTATGTTATGGAGACGGCTTCTTTCCTTAAACCTCATGAACCTACCTGTGCCAGCTTCAAACTTTTCTTCTGCAGCTTCCTTACCTCTCCCAGCCTTCACAGAATTGGGGAGAGTTAAGGCCTCGCTCTGGATTAGGCTTTGGCTTAAGGGAATGTCGTGGCTGGTTTGATCTTCTGTCCAGGCCTCTCAAGCTTTCCGTGAATCGCCAGTAAGGCTGTTTCACTTTCTTATCATTGTATCATTGATGTGTTCCCCGGAGTAGCGCTTTCAATTGCCCTGAAGAACTTTTCTTTCACATTCACAACTTGGCTCCTTGGCACGAGAGGCCTAGCTTTCGGCCTAGCTTCACTTTTGACACGCTTTCTTCGCTAGGCTTGCTCATTTCTAGTTTTTCATTTAGAGTGAAACATATGTGACTCTTCCTTTCGCTTTAACACTTAGAGGCCACTGTAGGCCACTGAATAATTGGCCTAATTTCAATATTATCGTGTCTTTGGAAACAGGGAGGCCCGAGGAGAGGCAGAGGGACGGGGAATGGCTGGCGGATGTAGCAGTCTGAACACACACAACGTTGATCAGTCAAGTTTACCATGTTACACGGGTGCGGTTTGTGACACCCAAAACAATCGCGATAGTAACATCAAAGATCACTGATCACAGATCATCACAAATCCAGTAATAATGAAAAAGGTTGAAATATTGTGACAAGCAACAAAACATAACACACAGACAAGAAGCGAGCATATGTGTTAGAAAATGACGCGGATAGACTGGCTCAGTGCACGGTTGCGACAAACCTTCAATTTGCAAGAAAACAACAACAACAACAGCAAGAATATCTGCTCTGTTTTTTTTTTTAAAGGTACGATACAGCAAAACACAATAAAATGAGGTATACATGCGTGTAATTTATTCTCCATATTGCAACAGATATAATGGAAAGCATATTTTCACCCCACCCTCTGGATCTTTCCCGAAGTTAGTTATCTTGGGAGTTGTACAAAATATGAGGTTTTCTTCAGACACAATAAAATATCTTTAGAAGGCTACAAGTAGGAAAATTCAGACATTAATGGCAGACGTACCATCCAGTATGAACCAGAGTTTATCTTCCATGAACATATTTATAGAGTCCACTCAAGATAGTCACAAAGCCTGCTGTGTTTCTGTTTCATATTAACACGAAAAATTCTCTATAGATTCACAGGTTTGACAAACTGAAAGTTTCCATCGGCTAATAGAGCTGTTAGTAGTTCAGCAAAAATACTAGACACGCAAGGTAAAAATTTACGGCCTCCAAACATTTGCTGTAAGATCTAAAATAAAACTGTATATCACATTTTATTAGACACCTTTTTTTTAAATCTCCCTTCTTTACTCTGATACAAGTGAAAATAAAAATTACTCATTAATTCAACACTAAATGTATCAAATTATTATTTCCTTAAATCATCCATGACGCTAAAAATTCTTTCCTTGCCAGTATTTTATAGGAAATAAAGCAAAAGCAAACAATTTCAGCAAATGGAAATCACCAATATCTATCAAGGTTGGCATTGGGAGCCTGTCCAAGAATCAGGTGGTGTTTTTCACTGGGAAAAGTGAAATAACGTCTAAGCTACGAATTTCTTCATTATTTGGAAGGAGTCCATATTTGAATTAATTTATCACAATACATGACTTTCTTCAACTGAAACTCAAAGGAATTGAAATGAATTTTGTGTTCTCAAGGATGTAGTGAAAATAATTCCAAGTAGGGATTTTCTAAAGTGAGATAATTTCCTTAAATATTTGAGAATTTTGATGTCCTGATTTAGGACTTCAAGGCTGATTTTTAAATAATTCTTCCACATGTCAATATAATCTTTTTACCGGAAGATCCTTTTCTTCGGAAGAAATTTTGGAATTAAATGTCTCCTCTCAACTTTCTTCTATACTGCTGTCACGTATTCCTTAACCCAAACAGGCCTGGTCAGGTATAAGCAGGATAAACATTAGACAGAGGAAGAAACTGTCCAACAAAGCATTTGAGGTGGAATTTATTCAGCATTTCTGTAGAGTTTTGTTCTAGAACATTCCTCTGGACAGAAGGTGAGAATATATATGTAGCCAATTTAACGAAGCGCCTCTGCCGAGAGGGTCTAAATGTGAAACACTTCTCTTCTCTAAACATGACTTCCAGGTATGCTCTTCTGAGTCATCTGTTGGGATCCCTTGACTGTACCTCTGGCAGATTCTAGATCATTCTGATCACTTTCAGTCATTATAACCTACTCTAGTTCAATATTTCGAGCTTAAATTGAATTTGAGTTTCATCTTGATGGTCTTTTCCTCCATTCCCAATGTGGTAAATTATTAGGACCGTTTAAGAATCTTCTAGTCCTTGGGGCGCCTGGGTGGCGCAGTCGGTTAAGCGTCCGACTTCAGCCAGGTCACGATCTCGCGCTCCGTGAGTTCGAGCCCCGCGTCGGGCTCTGGGCCGATGGCTCGGAGCCTGGAGCCTGCTTCCGATTCTGCGTCTCCCTCTCTCTCTGCCCCTCCCCCGTTCATGCTCTGTCTCTCTCTGTCCCAAAAATAAATAAAAAAAAAACATTAAAAAAAATTAAAAAAAAAAAAAAAAAGAGTCTTTAAGAATCTTCTAGTCCTTTAAATGAGAAAATGGCAGGCAAGCACTCCCCACAGCCTTTCAAGTTAAGGTGGCCATATGACTTGTGTTTGGCCAACAAAATTCAAGCAAGTATGACATATACCAGATCTTAGCAGAGGTGTATCATTTTCTGCATGCCCTTCCTTCCTATGCTGGTGGAGGAAGCCCATGTCCAGGTGAAGCATCCCTCAGCTCAGCCCTCTGCCGCTGTGCTTTGGAAATATAGCATGAGTGAGAAGTAACCTGTTATGTCAGGCCTTTGAGACATGGGGCTTTTCCAAAAGAGTGAGGGAAACTGAGCCTCTTCTGGCTCCTACGTCCCAGGACAGGCTTGAAGCATGAACCTGTCTGCTTAGAATTGAAAGAGCTAGTGGGGAAGCTTGGTCTATCTGTGCAAATGGTTTCTCTCAGGCCTAGCTCCTTCTAACTTGGAGGGAGGCAGGAGGGAAACACGGAGAAGGTAAGGAACATTGCATGTCACTGGTTGCATACATGTGCTGGGGAGTGTTGCTCGCCTGACCCAGGTTATGTCTATTCTTGCTTATCCTCTGCTGATATGGTGGTCTCTATAGACAGAGCACATAATGTGAGTATCTCTCTGCTCTCTCTGTTACTGAGGATCCCTTTAGACAGAGATATTCAATTGTCCTGCCCAGCAGGGCATTTTTCTCCTGGCCTGGTGGTCATCCTGGCCACTCCAGGCTTCCTGCAGCTTGTCCCCTATTCCAGGCTCTGTCACGGGGCCAAAGGACGTGAAAACTGGAGTGAGGGTGTCCCTTCCTGTCCTTTTCTTTCCAGGCACATTATGCTGTAGCCCTTTTTTTGCCTACTAATATGGGCTTCACCATCAAGCCTGTGTTTTAAGAATCACCATCTGAGTAGCAAGCACAAGTTTCCATGTTTTTTACATTCCTACCCCAGAGGACACTCCAGGCTTTCCCAAGGCTTCCTTCACCCCACTCAGCCAGTACCCAGCTGAACGAGAGTCAAGCTTCCTTTCTTGCTGGCAGTTTTCGTAGATGCACATAGGTCTCTTGGACTTTCCTCCTTCACTTGATTTTGGAGGGAATGGGGAATAAATCCCACATGAACATCACAGTGTCCATAAGGCTAATGATGTCCACTTCCCTCCCCTCTCCCAGGAGACCTCTTCTCAGAGGAGACTTAAGGGGTGGTGCTGGGAGTAGGTAGTTGTCATAGGACCTGCAGTGGGAATTTCTGGCTTCTATTGCTATGGGCTGTCTTTAATGTGAACTTCATCTTTGTCTGGTTCTATGGTTTAATAGCCACAGGTAAGTCCCACTAAGCACCATGTCACATGTATATTTAGAACTAAGTTGATTGTCTGGATGTGCTAGGAGACAGAAAACAGACCATTGATTTAATTATTCATGGCTTCTTTCATTTAAATTTTCCCAAGATTAACTATGCCTCTGGCACTTTTCCAGGCACTGGGATATAGAGATATAAGGCACTCCAGCTTAATAATTTACTGGAGGAGTAATGGTCAAACAGGGTATTAACTATTACAACATGGATCATACAGAACACTCCAGGGGAGTGAGGGGAGAGGCCCCTAACCTAAGCTTGAGGTTGGGGAAGGACAAAGGATGATCAGGACCAGCACAGGTAAAGAGGGGGTGGAGAATTGTGTTACAGCAGCGGGAGAAACTTGAGTCTGGGCCCAGGTGTGCCCGGTAGGGATCTGTCTGGCAGAACTTGGAAGGCAAGTAAGAACGGTTGATTCTACCTGGGAGCTGAGCAGGGTTGAGTCTTGAGGGCCCCTGCGTGTCGCTTAAGGAATTTGAACTTTGTGTGGAGGGCAAAGAGAATTCCATAAAGAATTTAAGGAAGGGAACAACACAATCACTTTTTTATGCTTTAGGAGGTGGTCAAGTGGCAGTGAGGGGTTAAATTCTGAGGGGTCTAGGCTGCAGGCCGGTAAGTCAGTTGCAATGATCCTGGAAACAAAGGACGGTGTTTCTGAAGTAAATGGCTTTTTCATGTCCGTGAGGCCCGTGACCTTGCAATCAAATGGCAGACCAATATAGGAGACACAGTGAGAGTGTGACGTGAGAATGAGGCTATTCGTGTACGTCTTTTCCATACAACTTGGAAATGATGCCTGCGTAAAACCACCTATTTATTTGTCTGATATCTTCTCTGTCTGGTTCTCAGACAGAAATCTCAAAGATACCAGACTGAGGAGTTTCCCATCAGATACGTGGAAACCCGATTGCAAAGCTTTGGTTTTAGACTTATAAAAACAAGGGAGGTCACTCCTGGGAAACACATGGTGTAGGAGCAGTTTGAGAGTTTGGGCCTCACCACACAGCTCTGAGGTTAGCTATTAATCCTGTTCCACCCCTCCCCCAGCCGGAAGGGACGGCTGCTTTCCAGAATGGCAGGCTTCCGAAGCCAACTGAACATCTTTCCAGTATTTGCCTCAGTTCTGGAGCCCGTCCCCCAAGACCACTAGGTGACACTATGGAACGTGGTCATTGCAGTCAGCTCTTTTCACGGGCTGAAAAATGAACTCAGCTTTATATTTTTCACCCCCTCCAAAGTGGTAGAGAAGCCTCTTGTTTTTCAGCCATTTCCCCCAATTTAATTATTTCCCGCTTGGGGGGATAGCTAGGTTAAAAAAAAAAAAAAAAAGACTCCAGAATGGTTTGCTATTTAAAGGATGAAATTTGGCGGTAAATTCTTACACTACAGCTACCTCCAAATTAATTGGTTCTATAAGAAAGGATGTCTGTTTATGAAGTTTCCTCAACCGGAGGGACACCGGCAGTAATAATAGGCATCCCATTTCTGTCAAAAAGAGAACAAACAAAACAAAACAAAAATGTCAAATCATCTTTGCTATTAACATGGTCTAGAAGCTTTGGGCTTTTGGTTTGCTGCTTTGGGGTTTGTTTTTCCCCTGATCCTGTAAGATATAGTCTTCTGAGACCAGGGGATTTAGGTTTTTTTGTTTTTGTTTTTGTTTTTTCCCCGCTACTGTATCAACACAGTATGCCCTTGAGTTTTTCCTCATATTTTCTCATTTTTCTAACTTCTCCTGCTTTATTGAGTAGTTCTGTATTTACCCATTCCTTTATTTATTCATTTATGCATATGCTAAAGATTTGTGGTTGCATTGTTATTCTTAGGGAAAAGATATTACAGAGTTGGAAACAGTCATCCCTGGGCATTCTTTCCTGAGGGACACATAACTGATGACATCTTTTAAGGTTTGCTTTCCAGATCATCTTGCCTTTTGGGATAATTGATGAAACAAAAACACATTTGTCTCTCTTTTTTAATTTGCCTCTTTATGTACACATTTTCCTCTTTAATGACATCAGCAGCTTGAACTTTTTATTTTCATCATTGAACTTAGATTATGCTTTTACTTTAAATGCACGTCCTTCCCTTGATTTAACATCGGATCGACTTCTTGGGCTACGTTAGCGTCCAATTTCTCCTTTTGAAAGAGTATATCTCATTGTGAACTAGCACAGTTTTCCAATCTATAGAACAATAGGACTAGAAACCTATCTTCCCCACCTTGTCTTATTCTGGCTATTTAAAAAAAAACAAAACAAAAAACATATGAATCCCTGCCCTGGACACAGCTCCATCTGAGCTGTGAACAACGAACAACGCGTTTTGGTTACTTGCAGATGGATGGTCAACTCTACTTAGACCCAGAGGAATCCACACAGGCTGTGTGCCCTCAGGGCTACCAACAGCCACCGGTAGTCTGTGAAGTTGGCAAGAACCTCTCAGCTGGTACACCTAATGGCATCTTTCTTCATGTCAGGAATAATTATAGTACTTTCTGGCCCACCTGCTTCCCAGAGGGAATCTAGCGGCATATTTGTTCACTTCCTGTTGGGTGTCCTGGATTCTCGGAGTTTCTCTTTTTCTTTGAGGCTCTAGTTCCCATGACAGCCCCGTGCTTTGCATACTGGCTTTGCTGCGTTACTCAAAAGATGTGAAAACTTTGCGACAAAATTTTCAAAGCGGATCTCTGGAAATACTCAAAATGTAAGGAATTCAGGAAATTCTTCTAGTGGTGGTGTGGAAGATGGTTTTTGGAAGAACGGGTCTCTGGAAAGACTCAGAGCATTAGCATGTTACCGTGTGATATCACATCCTATTTTTTTATAACCTATTTTTATTTATAGAAACTCTATAGGAAAATATATGATTCCACATGGTTTATGATGAAAATAGTTTCTACTGCTTTTTGATGGTTTTTGGTATTGGATATTGTTACCGACTTCCAACTTTAACAAAGCACAAGGATTCAGGTCTCACATTACAATTAGGTCATAATTTTTAGTTACATCAATATGCAATGAGGTGTTGCAGATACGGAGTTAGTCCTGTTATCGGGGCAAAAAAATTTGCTTTGCACGTGCACGGGAAGTGACGTCCACCTCATGACTGTCCCATGGCCAATGGTGATTGTACAATGCTTACTCTTCTAAGATGCATCTAAATTTCAAAGTTGTTAAAATGAAAAGAAAAAGTGCTTCAAAACTGACAGATGCCTTTGTATTGGGGAGCTTCTCAGTGAAGTGAGTGGACATTTTGATGGGAGACTCGCCCTACTGGACCCCCCGGTGCTTTCCTTTCAGTGGCATAGTGGTTCCCCCAGAGAGATACCTTACAAATTCTCACCTGTGGCTTTTGTTCTGGGAGCCACTCGGGAATAGGGGCACATCCCAGACTCACTATGTCAAAAATGCGACTCCCGCTGTTCCCCCAATCTGTTCCATCTTCAGTCCTCTCATTTAAGTTAATGATAGACACATAGCTTCTTATTGTAAAAGTGCTGGTTTCGTCCTTGATCCTTCTCCCTCTTCCACACTCATCTGATTGGGAAGTAGTGTTGTTTCTGCCTTCGGTACAGATCTAGAGATTCATCGCTTCTCAACACTTTCACTCTACCTCCTGGTCCAAGCCAGCACCATCTCTCCACCATTATCGCAGTAGCTCTGACCTTTCTCTGTTTTTTCTCTTACTCCTAGTGTCTCTTGCCCTCAACCTCACCACCTACAGCCTACTCTCAGCCCAGATGTCAGCATGATGCTTTTAAAGCAGAAGTAAGAACATGTTCGTCCCTGCTTGAAATCTTGCAGCAACTTCTGTCTCAAGTCCAAGCGAACACCTGAATTCTACCAATGGCTTACAAGGACCCACCCCATCGGGGCCTTTCTGACTTTATCTCCCATCACTCTACCCTCACTCCCAGCTCTCCAGCCATACTGTTCTCTCTGTTGTTCCTCAAACACACGAGACATAACCTACCTCAGGCTGTTTGTCCCGGCTTGACACCCTGCCTGCATGCTAGTCCTTCAGAAATCTAATGGTCACCTCTGCCACACCCTTTAAGTCTTTGCCCAAATGTGTTCTCCTCAATTAGTCTGACCACTTTATTTAAAAGTATGCTAGATCCTCTCTATACCTGGTTTCTCTTACTTTGCTTGGTTTTATTTTTCCTATAGCACTTGGCATTTCCAACACACGACGACATGCTTTATTTCTTTATTGTCAGTTTTCCTCCACTTTCTAGGTGTGATTGTTTTATTCACTGATGTGTAACAGCAGCCACTTAATAAATATATATTGTTGAATTAATAAATTCACAGGATATATTCCCTCTGAAGGATTCAAGGTGAGATCTGATGAATACCTACAGTGTGGCCAAAGATTTACCCACCTCATCTTAATCAACCTTATCTATAATCCCAGGGGGCAGCTGGGTGGCTCGGTTGGTTCAGCGTCTGACTTTGGCTCAGGTCGTGATCTCACAGTTGGTGAGTCTGAGCCCTGCCCGGGGCTTGCCACTGTTTGCACAGAACCCGCTTTGGATCATCTGTCCCCCTTTCTCTGCCCTTCCCGTGCTTGCACTCTCTCAAAAATAAACATTAAAAAAATCTGATCTCTAACCCCACGGAATAATATTGTCTCTACTTGACAAACGTGCAAAGAGACTTAGAGACATTTAAGGCAATTTTTCTAAGGATTCTTACTTAATCAGGGATACTGGAGTTTTTCTCATTGTATTATGCTGGCTCCAAGTCTCAAACCATCTGAAGCCAAGCTGCCTCCTCTTTTTTTTCTTTTTCTTAATTTTTTTACATTTATTTATTTTTGAGAGACAAAGCATGAGCAGGGGAGGGGCAGAGAGAGAAGGAGACACAGAATCCAAAGCAGGCTCCAGGCTCTGAGCAAGCTGTCAGCACAGAGCCCGACGTGGGACTCGAACCCATGAACTGTGGGATCATCACCTGAGCCTGAAGTCATAACCTGAAGTCAGATGCTCAACCGACTGAGCCTCCCAGGTGCCCCTAAGCTCCCTCCTCTTAATTGCCACTTATCTATATCGCAATGTCCAAGGTGGTAGTCACCAGGCGTACATGGTTATTTAGCATTTGAAATATGGCTAGTCCAAATCAGGATGTGCTGTATGCATAACACACGCATAGATTTCAAAGACAATAGGAAAACTAAAATAACAATAATTTTTAAATATTTATTACATGTTGAAATAATAATATTTTGGATATATTGGGTTGAGTAAGGCATATTATTAAAATTAATTTCACCTCTTTTGTTTTAAATTTTTTAATGTGACTCCTAGAAAGTTTTAAATTTCATTTAAAGCTTATATTTAGATTGGATAGTGTTGATCAAGACCATTTGTCCCTGGCTCTGTAATCACAAGAATTCACATTTTCATCTTCCTTCAGTTAAAGGCAATGAAGACATATGAAAGACATATAAAGACAATGAAATCACCATAAGAAAGGAAGATAAGATGTATATATATCACAAATCTGTCAACCCCAAGTCAAGACAGGGCAGGATAGAAGCGTTGAAATGTTCTAAAAGGTCACCCTGCTCCAGAACATCTCCCCAGACAATCTTCCTGGATTTCCTGCCCTTAGACTCATTCCTCTGGAATATTTCCAAAAGTTGTCATTAAAATGAAAATGTCTCTGCAATGAGTCATGGCAAAACAGAATAGATCAGTTTGTCAAATGATCTCTGGAAGGGCTATTGGGTGTATGGTTTTGATCAGGGAAGTTCATGAGAAAGATTGCAACAGCAGGCACTGCTGGGGAATCTAAATGGAGACTTGGAAATTTTCAGTGATCAAACAACATAGACCACTTGTTGGTACCATTTGACAAGAAGATGCGAGTTCTATGACATGAAACCGCATCTGTGGCTATCTCTATGTTGAGAATTAGTAACTATTATCCCTGTGTTGATTTACATAACCCAGAAATCCTTATCACTTTGCACTGGTGCTGGGTAAATTGTGCCTAAACATTTTTGATGCCTGACATTGTTCAAATTAGATATTTTGAAGATTATCCAAATATTTTAATTTTCATCAGGGGGATTTGAAATGGTGATTTAATAGAGTTTAACGTGTGTTGCTTTTCAGGTGATTCCAATCTATTGTCATTCTCTAGGTAGGCATCGTTGTCTCAAATATCTGAAAATGGGAGACAGAGGGAAGAAATGAAGGCATTTATAGCAGTAAGATACTGTAACCAAAAGTTGGTTGAATTGTCATTTTTCCAATAGCAGGTAAGAAATGAAAGATAGTTCTTTATTGACTTAATATTTTTAAAAAGGAAAACAAGAGAAAGACATGTAATATCCAAGAGCCAAGCCATTTATCATACAGTAAGGAGAATCTAGAAGTTTCATAAGGAATTAGGAGTTAAAGAATCACAAAGTAAAATTCAATCAATATTCAAGCCTCCAGAACCCTCTGTAAGGGGAGAACAGGCATGCTAACAGACTATTCTAAGGGTGGCTGTCACAGAGAAGTTTCCTGCTGACACAGGTATGGCACACCTACAAATGACACAGCCCTGAAAACCCACATGTTTAAGCCATGTGTTAAAGCGCATGTGAAATCCACACTAAAAATCAATCATTAAAAAATGCTTAGACAAAGTTTGATATCTGTATAAGAAAAATCTGTTACTAATGTGATTTTTGGTTATCCATTACATTTGCAGCTCATTTAAATATCAATGAGAGATTTTTAGATTAATTTTATATTTTCAAACAGTTTTAGATTTACAGAATTACTGCAAAAATTATTCAGAGAGGGGCACCTGGGTGACTCAGTTGGTTAAGCAACCAACTTCTGCTCAGGTCACGATCTCACGATTCCTGAGTTTGAGCCCCACTTTGCGCGTGCGCACTCTCTCTCTCTCTCTCTCTCTCCTCTCTCTGCCCATTGCTCACTCGTTCGTGTTCTCTCTCTCTCTCTCTCTCTCTCTCTCTCTCTCAAAAATAAATAAATAAATAAATGCCCTTAAAAAAAATATGTATATATATATATATATATATATATACATACAGAGAGCAGAGAGTTCCCATATATCCCAGACCCAGTTTCCTTTATTATTAACATCTTACATTCGTGTGGTATATCTGTCACAGTTAATGAATCAATATTAATACACTGTTACTAATTATATTCCTGAACAGAGTTCAGGAAAAAAAAAAAACCGAGTTGTTTTTCTAATGTCATTTTTGTTGCCGGATCCCATCCAGGATGTCACATTATAAGTCTCCTGGGACACCTTGCAGCTGAGGCTGTGCAATGGAACAGTAGGTTTGGGTTGCTACAGCTTGGACCTGGGGGGGCCACATTGAGGCCCCGGGGTTCCCCAGTGGAGGACAGTGTAGCTGCCCTGGGGCCTCAGGCCTCCAAGAAGGCGATGGATTTGTTGCCTGAGCATGCTCAGTTTGCATCCTCGGACCAGCCTTGGGAACTTGGGCACCACCTGAGCTAGAGTGGGTTCCTCTGCACCTGGCCAGCCCTAAGGGGTGAGGCGCCCTGTGGGCGGCGACGGATGAGCCTTTGGCAAGGACTGGGGTTTGCTTGCTAGGTGACCTAGGCCAAAGTCCTTGTGGAAGAGTGTGAGGCCGGGGACCTCCAACACTCAAGGCACCCAGATGCATGTCATCCCAGGTCTCGCCTGCAGCCCCGTAGGACCTCAAGGTCCTGGGAGATCAGGCTTCCTCCCGGAAGAGTGGCTGCAGCTGCGGCAGCTTGGGCCTGATCCTCCGGTCCTCTGAGCTATCCATTCTCTCCCTGCCCTTCCAAATTTACTCCCCCCCCCCCCCCCCCCCACACACACACACACCGGAAGCCGTAGAGCGCAACCTGGCAACCTGCCGGCTCCAGCTGTGCGGGGTTTGCCTTCCTGGGAAACCCTGCGCTCCACCCACCCAGACCAGGCTGGCCTCTTCCAGAAGGCAGTCATCTTCCCCGGGGGGGAAAGAGAGAGAAATGCTTGCCGGGTTTCCAGCAGAAAGCCGCTGTAGCTCCTGTCACTGCTTCTCTGCAGGTAAGGGGTGCTGATCCCGACCCCCACCAGCTTGTGGGCCCTTGCAAAGTTGTCTCTTTGACTTCGGTTTCCTGCAGTCTGAATATGATATATCTAAGTGTAGGGCTTTTTGGGGTGTGTGTGTGTGTGTGTGTGTGTGTGTAATTACTCTGAGCGTCCTGAATCTGTGGTTTACTGCTTGTCATAAATTTTGAGTGGTTCTCAACTCTTATTTCTTTAAATATGTTTTTGTTCTCTTTTTTTTTTTTTAATTTTTTTTTTTCAACGTTTTTTATTTATTTTTGGGACAGAGAGAGACAGAGCATGAACGGGGGAGGGGCAGAGAGAGAGGGAGACACAGAATCGGAAACAGGCTCCAGGCTCCGAGCCATCAGCCCAGAGCCTGACGCGGGGCTCGAACTCACGGACTGCGAGATCGTGACCTGGTTGAAGTCGGACGCTTAACCGACTGCGCCACCCAGGCGCCCCTTTTTTGTTCTCTTTTTGTCAGTTGAAGCACGGTTGACCGTACAATATTATATTAGCTTCAGGGGTACCACATACTGATTGAGTTATATATATATATTATGAAATGCTTACCATGGTAAGTGTATCCTCTGTCACCATACAAAATTATTACAGTATTATGAACTATATTCCTGATGCTCTACTTTTCATCTGTGTGACTTATTTATTTTATAATTGGAATTTTGTGCCTTTTAACTCTCTTCACCTATTTCACTCATGACCCTGTCCCCTCCCCTTGGGCAACCACCAGTTTATTCTGTGTTTTTTTTTTTTTTCTGTTTTGATAGTTTTATAGCCCATATATAACTGAAATCCCGTGGTATTTGTCTTTTTCTGCCTGACTTGCTTGATTTACCGTAACACCCTCTAAGTCCATCCATGTTGGTGTAATGGCATGATCTCATTCTTTTTTATGGCCAAGTAATATTCCTGTGTGTGTGTACCACTTCTTTTTTATCCATTCATCTGTTGACAGACACTTGGGTTGCTTCTGTATCTTGGCTGTTGGGAATAATGCTGCAATAAACATAGGGATAATGCATGTATCTTCTCCAATTAGTGTTGTTGTTTTCTTTTGGTAAATACCCGGAAGTGGATCTACTGGTTCATAGGATATTTCTATTTTTAACTTTTTGAGGAACCTCCATACTGTCGTCCATAGCGGCTGCACCAATTTACATTTCTACCAACAGTGCGTGAATGTTCCCTTCTTTCCACATGCTTGCTAACACCATATTCCTTGTGTGTGTGCGTGCGTGTGTGTGTGCACGCATGCGTGTGTGTTTTATACAAGCTATTCTGACAGATGTGAGGTGATATCTCATTGTGGTTGTGATTTGCATTTCCCTGCGGATTAATGATGTTAAGCATCATTTCATATGTTTGTTGGTCATCTCTGTGTCTTCTTTGAAAAATTGTCTATTTAGGTCCCCTGACCATTTTTAAAAATCAGATTTTTTTTTTTTTTTGGTATGGAGTTGTATTAGTTCTCCATTTGTTTTGGATATTAAATCTTTATTGAATATGTCATTTGAAAATATCTTTCCCATTCAATAGATTGCCTTGTATTTTGTTGATAGTTTCCTTCACTGCAAACTCTTTTTTACCTTGGTGTACTCCCAATAGTTCCTTTTTTGCTTTCATTTTTCTTGCCTAAGGAGATGATCCAGAAAAATATTGCTAAGGCTGATGTCCAAGAGTTTACTACCGTATTTTCTTTGAGAAGTTTCATGGTTTCAGGTCTTATCTTTAGGTTTTTAGTCCATTTCGAGTTTATTTTTGTATATGGCGTAAGAAAGTGGTCCAATTTCATTCTTTTGCATGTAACTATCTAGTTTTCCTAACACCATTTATTGAAGAGACCATCTTTTCCCTATTCATTTTTTAAGATGTTTATTTAGAGAGAGAAAAAGAGAGTGCAAGCGTGTGAACGGAGGAGGAGCAGAAAGAGAGGTAGAGAGAGAATTCCAAGCAGTCTCCCCACTGTCAGCGCAGAACCCAACTCGGGGTTTGATCCCACCAACCCATGAGATCATGACCTGAGCTGATATCAAGAGTCGGCACTCAGCTGACTGAGCCACCCAGGCGCCCCTCCCCGTTGTATATTCTTGCCTCCTTCATTGTAGATTAATTGACCACATAAGTGTGAATTTATTTCTGGGCTCTCCATTTAGTTCCATTGATCTGTGTGTCTGTTTTTGTGCCAGTACCATACTGTTACAGCTGTGTAGTATATCTTGAAATCTAGGACGGTGACAACCTCCAGCTTTGTTCTTCTTTTTCAAGATTTCTTTGGCTATTAGACGTCTACCGTGGTGCCATACACATTGCAGGATTATTTGTTTTAGTTCTGTGAAAAAATGGCCTTGGTATTCTGATAGGGATTGTTCCCTTTCTTCCTTAGTCTCCATCTGGGATTCCCATCGTATACACTTTTTGTTATTGTTCTTCTTACTATTATTTTCTTTTAGATTTTCATTTTAGGAAATTTATATGGACCCATATACAAACTCATCGATTCTTCCCTCAGGTGTGTGCAGTTTACTATGGAGCTCATCCAAGGCAATCTTCCTTTCCATGAGTGTTTTTGATTGCTAGGACTTATTCTCACTTCTTTCTTAGAGTTTCTTTCTGCTTACATCATCCATCTCCTTTCGCATATTATCTAATTTTGCCATCCCAGACCTACTAGTTAGACTTACTTGAAATGATTTTATAATTCTAACATCTGTGACATTTCTGAGTTTGGTTCTGATACTTGCTTTGTCTCCTCAAAATGTTTTTTCACAACCTTTTGGCCTGGCTTGTAATTTTTTGTTGCAATCTACGTATTAGGTATCAGGTAATAGGAAATGAGGTAAATAGCCTTTAGTGTGAAGTTTATGTTAAACTGGCTAGGAGCTGGGCTGTGTTTAATGTTTGCTGTAGTTGTGGGTTCCAGAAGTTTCAAGTTCTTTTAATGTCCTTAGTTTTCTGTCTCCATTCTTGACTTTGGGATTCTGTAAATACTTCCCTGTGAGAGTGTGTGTTCTGCAACTTTTTCACTCTAATTCACTCTTATTATACTAGAGTCCTGTTCATGTGGTGGAACAGGGATGTGAGAGAAGGAGCATTCTAGAATCTTCCAGTTAAATCTCAGTATTTTTATTGGGCCTGTGTCTATAGCCTATGACCACAAGAGTTTCTTATAGTTTCCTTCCCCAGGCCCCTTAGGTAAGACAAAGAGGCTAGAAGAGGATAAGATTCAGAGGACCATCTCCCACACATGTAGGACAAGTCTCTGGTAAAGTCTTTCCCCCTGGAGAGAAGGCCTTTGTTAGGCAGAAGGCTGGGCCTCTTTCATAAGCATTATTCCTCATTTTCATGCCAGAGCTGGGAAGGAATCTTTAAAAATTTTTTTTAAACCTTATTTATTTATTTTGAGATAGAGAGAGCATGATCAGGGGAGGGACAGAGAGAGAGAGAGAGAGAGAGAGAGAGAGAGAATCCCAAATGGCTCCACACTGTCAGCACAGAACCTGACAGGGAGCTCGATCCCACAAACCCTGAGATCATGCTCTGAGCTGAGATCAAGTCAGATGCTCAACTAACAGAGCCACCCAGGTGCCCCCGAGAGGGAATCTTTTATCAGCTCTTTAAGTCATGGACAACTTGGTAGGACTGATGGAGATAAAGCCCAAAGTGTGCTCCTTCCCAAGACCACAGTATCAAGGAAATTCTCATGTTACTGCACCCTCCGTCTCCAGCAATTCATCAAAATGTGCACTTAAGTGTTCCCACTAGTATGACTCTAGTAGCTTCTGCTCCACATAAGCAGTTCTTGGCTTTGACTGCTGGATTCACCTGACTTTCTAGATTTTAGAGTGGCAGATTGCCCTGTGGCCTCAGTTCCCTGGTAGATCTAAGAAGAGACACTGGTTTTTACTTGTCCGGCCTTTTCTTGTTGGAAGGACAGGAGTGATAACTTGCAAACTTTTTACATGTCAGAGCTGAATACAACTGGACATTTTAAGACCTATGATGTTTGGCGAGTGTTCATTGGGACAAATTCATTTTCAGAGTTTAAGAATATGGAGAGATGTGGTTTTAGCGAGAAGTAGAAGCACTTTCTGGGCTATGACTCAGAGCCTATGGTCATTGCATCCAAGAATCTTGACTGGAACGGAGAGAATATGGTACCTATATTAGTTAAGATCTGGGACAAGGAGATGGGAAGAAAGGGAGATGAAGTGAGATGGAGGGATAAGATGCTCCCAAATACTTGGATGCTTGATATTATAAAGACTGATCATTCAGATAGGCTAAATATTATTCCACCATTATATTTAGTTGTCATGAGAACCTGGTATATACCGGGCATATGCTGAGCACTGGGGATTAGCAGTGCTTATTTTCATGGAGCCTGTATCTTCTTCCTAAATTTGTTTTTATGTTTATTCATTTTTGAGAGAGAGAGAGAGAGGCAGGCAGAGAGAAAGGGAGACACAGAATGTGAAGCAGGCTCCAGACTCTGAGCTCTCAGCACACAGCCTGATGCAGGGCTTGAACTCACAGACCGCGAGATCATGCCTTGGGCTGGAGTCGGTCACTTAACTGACCGAGCCACCCAGGCACCCCTCATGGAGCCCATATCTTAATGGAGGTTCCCAGAAATTGTTTGTTGCCATTCAGCAACCATCGAATATGCTCTCACATAGCACCATAATTAGTTCAGGTAGTAGGAGGAAGTCTTTTGATCTCAGGGAAGGGCAGACCCTTGGTCAGATTCAGGGGCTATATTATAATTAGCCTAACACAATCATTGTAATCCCATTTCTCTTGCTAGAATCTCAGTATCCCAGCATACTCTGTAGCTAAGCAATACAAGGAGATGTTTTCCAGAAGTATTCCGGGAGGATTTTCTTCCTAAATGAAAAAAGAGGGCCTTAGGACATAGAAACCTTTTCTATGTCCAGCCCTTCTTTCCTTTGTGGGGATTTTGGTGTGAGGATGTGATACTTGGAGCTACAGAAGTCATTTTGTGACTCTCGGGATAAGCAGGACACAGTCAAAATCAGCAGATAGCAGAGGAGAAGGCTGGAAAGAGCTCTGAGCCACAAAATGAACCTTGAATCACATTCCTCCAATTAATGTCCTGTGGTCAGGACAATGACCAATTTTTTGGCCAATTTTTTCCTAACCCTTTGAGGTTGAATAATTTTGGTCTTCACCCCGTTCGGTGAGACAAGTCCATCGATCTTCTGCTTTAACGTTACCATACTGTCCGCATGCCATCAAAGCATCTACACGCTCTCGATTCGTGTGATTATTTTATCGTGGACTTGTAACAGCAGGTGCTTGTCCACAAATCAGATTCGGAGTAGCACTTGTTAGCTAGCACTCATTTAAGGATGGCTTGTTCTAGAAACCATGTGCCAGACATTTGGGCAATTAGGTTTTCTTGCTACCGAATGCTTTTCTAACTGATCCACGGGAGACAAGTAATTAAACACATGAATAAGTGAGACAAATACATACACACGTATTTTGGTAGATCTCTAGAAATAATCTCACATAAGCTGGCAGTCCAAGTATAGCGGCCTGTCTGATAACATGCCGCAAGATGCCTGCTAGTTCTTTTCTTTTGTGCCACTCTGCTAGATTTCTACCAGCCACTGCAACGTTGTTGTCGTATGCTGTTGCTACCTCTTCCAGGTGTCACTGCTGCTTTGGGGTCTGCTGGATCCCACTGTGTCTTCCCGACCCCTCTGGAGCCCACTAGGCCCAGTAGTTTCTCGCAGGTGCTGAGGTCCCTGAGCCTGAGAAGTGGAGACAGAGGCCTCTTTTCCTTTACTGCTTTCTGCTTTACTAAGGCGCCTCCAAACCAGCGCTGTGTGTACGATCTCGTACCTTATAAGGTGCTATGGACTGAATCTTTGCGTCCCCCCGTTCATTGGTTGAAACCTCATCCCAATATGATGGCATCTGAAAGTGAGGTGATTAGGTCGTGAGGGTAAAGCCCTCATGCATGGGATTAGTGCCCTTATAAGACCCCAGAGAGCTCTCGCGCCCTCTTCCGCTCAGCCCCGGTGAGGATGTGAAATGTATAGAGAATAGCAGTCTGCAACGCAGAGGAGGGAGTGCTCGCTAGAACCTGACCATCCTGGCACTCTGGTCTAGGACTTCCGGTCCCTGGAACTGTGAGAAAAAAAATTGTGTTATGTATAACACCAGTCTCTGGTATACTGTTATAGTAACTCAAACTGATTAAGTTAAGGGGGCTTTAGGGAAACTGTTTTTTTATATGTATTTTTATACATAACCTTCTCACTACTCTCTGCCTCCATCACATGATTCAGAGAAGAGCCCAGACCAGTGGCGGGGCAGATCTTACCCTCTGAATCCCCTTTTGTCCCCAACACCGAAGGCTCATCTGACTGGGCTTGGCCTCTTTTCTCAGGAGAATCCTCAGTCATTCTGACAGAAGCATTTTCAGAAGCTACCTTCCCCTGTCCTGTGAGAGAAGCTCAGACATGCCTGAATCTTGGGAGTGAACATGACCTGGCCTCAGGCACATGTGCATGCACACACACACACACACACACACACACCACACTTTCTAATCGCCAACGAAACAAAGCAATATGCCTCTCTTCAGACAACTTTGTCTTTTTCTTCCTCTGACTATGCCTGTGCACTCATTTAAACCAGCTATCATACGAATAGTATCTTTGGGAAAGAAGAGATAGAGGGGGATTTATCTTGCAAGTTGAATTCTTTTAGCAAAAGTCCCGGGGAGGGGCTCCCCAGGAATTGTATTCATTACCAATCCTTGACAACTGAAAAGTTTTACTGGATTTCTGGAATGCTAGTCTATCTGACAAAATGCACTGCTTCCAAGAGGATAAAGAAATACGAAGGTTGGGGTAGGGAAAATTGTTAAAACTGTAAGTGTGCATCTAGTTAACTAGACTGTAGAAATACTTGATCAGGAAAAGTGGTAATCAGGAAGGAGGAACACAAAAGAATTGTGTGCAAAGAGTCACTTACTTTCTCTGGAGTGAACGATACCAGTTTGTAACTCAAACACTGAGGGAGGGATCATCCTACAAAGTAATTTTCTGCATGTGCTTCTCAGCACAGTCCACAGCATGAGATCTGAATATTTTATGCCTTCTCTGAACAAGTATTACTTAACTTCTGTACTAGGCTTCCCAAGTTCATGTCCACCCAGGACCTCCAATTGTCATCTTATGTAGATATAGAGATTTTTGCAGATGCAATCAAGTTTTATATGACTTAGGCCATGTCTCTAGAAGACCAACAAATACAGATGAAATGGAGGAAAAATCATCCAGTTTCTTTTTTGGAGTTTTACAAATCAGCAAAGATAGAAGCCATTGCTATAAAAGGGAAAGATCTTCCCACTAGTTGACTGACATTTTCACTTTGCATCAGGACCCAGATGATATGGCTCAAAATATGCACTGGGTCTCTCATGACATCCAACCCTATTCTCATTAGACCAAACCTTCATGTTTTCCTGGTAGTTGGTTGGCTAAAGATAGTGTTTCTGAAACTTCTCTGAATGATAAAAATTACCTGGGCTGTCAGTGAATTTGAATTTTCAGGAAATCTGGATGTTTAGCATTTCGTCAGCATCAATAGCAAAATGTGAATCAGTGGATTTCAATTCCCCAGACTCAAATAACCAGAGGCTATATAGAGAACACAAAATAATTTGATGCATTTTGATTCTACTTATCAACTTCCTCTTGCATCCAACAACATCTACTGAGCAGGTGCATATGTCAAGCCTGTGTAGACTAGGAAGCACAGAGATGTGGAATCTTGAATCTTGATTCTGCCATATGCTGTTTGCAAGGTTTAGGGCAAGTTGTTTAATCTCATTGGATGCCTGCTTCTTTATACGTGCGGTTGCGATGATGTGGAACATTATATAAATGCAAGATGCTATAATGAAGAAATAGGATGTACATACAGAGAGTTGTAAGAGCAAGCCTTATGGCACTGAAGGAAAACCTGGAAATATCAGAGATGTGAAACTAGGAAATTGATGTATTTTTTTCTCTGAATGAGGAATATACTTTGAGTAAGTCATTCCCTAAATGTCCTTTGTTCTGAATTAGAAATGTCTGAGGAAGATTTTTTCATGAGGAGCATTGTCAGTGAGACAAATGGAGGGCAGGTCCTCTGACCCAGATGCAATGGTAATTGTACACTCCTTAGGAGAAAATTGACTTTGATCAATCTTAAAACAGAAATAGTATGATGTTTTTAAAAAAAATGTGGAAACAATGAATTTTAAAAATAGGCCCTACTTGCAGAAATAACATGGAGGAAACGAGCAAAAAGACACGGGAAGAGAAATACCAGATCAATCAGTTGAAATCAAATGTGTAGCCCTCTTCCAGACTGAAAAATTTAAAAAAAAAGCAAAAGGATCAGAATTTTCCATTTTTGTCATCAAATGATGAACAATGTGGGAAAACTCTGAATAATGTCATTTAAATCATAACCATGATACAGTAAAAATACTGTTTTAAAAATAATAATTGTACATCGATTTCTTTCTTTTCCGGAGGGTAACATTAGCTGGTGTATAGAGCCTTATGTTACTGGATATTGATGCGACTTGGTTCTCAGTCTGGTTCATGTGGTCCTTGGTTTCCCCAACACAAGAAATCAAGTGACTGCACCCCTGCCCTCCCCCCATAATAGATGTTTACCATCATTTTTCATCTATCTGGCGTTTGAACTCTTATGTTTGAAAATTTCCTATCTTGTAAGTCTATATGGAAAACAAATATACTCTAACCCTGTGGAAGTTGAAAATTCCAGCTATGGGTTTTATTTTCTCTTGGAGCATGAGCATGTGAAGAGTACTGATTCACCAATCAGAAACATCAGCTATAGAGCTTAAATCAAGAGGTAGGCAGATGAAGAGGTGGGGGGCTACAGAGAGTCCTACGGGGAATAGATAACAGCAGCAGTCACAACAAAATTGGATTTCAACAATCACTGGAGGCAATGATAACTATGGCATCTTATGTCCGTTGCTGATAGTGACAGTAGTGGTGGGAACAGTGTCCTCACTGAGCAATGTTTTCTTGGGAGAAGATGGGAGGAATAGGGAGTGTGATGTTGTTTGCTCTTAATCTTTCCCATTTCTTCTCATTTTCCAAGCCTGCTTTTCTGGCTGGTTCAAAACTATTCAGTATCTTCTTTGCAATTTCTCTTCTCTCTTCTCTTTTTTTATTTTCATTTTTTATTGTTTTTCTCTTCTCTCTTCTCATTTTCTTTTCTTCTAGAATCAGCTGGAGACAGAAACTTGACAAGCACAGCAATGGTTGCAGGCAAATAGACTTTAAAGATAATCAGGCAATCTAAGATCATCTGACCTGGTTGGGGCTGAAGGCAGTGAAATCCAGTCAATATTTGGAGATGGGAATTTGATGATTACACACTCAATGACCAAGAAACTAACTAAAATATCAACAGTATTGGAATTAAAATAGTAAAACTTAATAAAGAAAAGTCCAGAAATGGCCCCCCCACCCAAACAAAAACATCACCAGTATTTATATGGAATAAAGTACCAATTGAGGGTGATGGGCAAGTATTAGGGAAGGTATCAGTTATTAATCAAGTCCAGGCTGCTTTGGGCTGATCACTACAGAAGTTGTGGTTTGATTTCCTGGATTGGTTTCTGCAAACTGTGGGTCAGGGTTCTATTTCACCTCCCAAGAGTTTAGGAAAGAGAATGGTAGACGTTTTCTCAATGCTCATCTACCTTTAATTTAAAACCATTCCTTCCTATCACTGTGCTAAAAACAAAACAAAAACAGAAACAACAAAAACCCTCTCAAGTCTTATTGCCATTGGGCTGAAATCAATAAATAAAATCTATAGACTTGGATCCAGATACAGTATTACAAAGCTGTTAAGTTTTCAGCCTTACCAGGTCACTTACGTAAGAGTCAAAGCGTTGATTCAGAGTGAGGACAAGCCCTGGAACAAAAAATAATGGAGGGGTCATGAGACTTGGATTGACTCAACATCTGCTGATCCTTCTTTATCAGCCAAGAATCCATCCTTTCCCCCATCTATTAAAGCTGTATCTACCTTTTTGAAGAGTAATGATATCCTGAAATGCAAAGTCACTGTGTATCATGCTCTTACCTCCATACCAATAAACTAGAGGTATATGTCAGCATAGCATAGAGAGTCTATTACAAAATCTAACCCAGGAGAAGACATTTTTTTCCAGGTTTTTGTTTAAATTCCAGTTAACATATAGCGAAATATTAGTTTCAGGTTTAGAATATAGTGATTCATCACTTATGTACAACACCCAGTGCTCATCACAAAGTGCCCTCCAGAAGGAGAAGACTTATATACCTATACACAGGCTAAAGTGTGAGGAATATGTTGTAAATGTATTTAGAGATAGACTTAAGAGAACAGAATGTTATTTTAGATTTGATTTAATGTGGTGGCTCAAACATGTTAGTTTGTTATAGTGGCCCTTCAGGGATCTGGAGCTCTGGAACCAATGAGATGAGGTGGTTTATAAACTTAAAAAAAGGATTTGTACACTTCAAACACCACCTGATCTGGTGCCCAGAGACCTGGCTTAAACTACTGTGATAGTCTCAGCATTTCACTGGATTCCCACACATACCTATGTCATTTCAAAAGTCCTGAGTATCTTGAGCAAAGAGAAGACCAAATATTATTGAGAACCCCATAATGACATTACAAACAGGTACAATGACTCTCCTCACAGAATCCCAAAAAGGAACCTGTACTTCTGCTTCAATTCACTCTTTTAGCCTCATTGAGAATTCTCTTTAACCAGTTAACTGAAGAGAAAACAAATTTAGCCTTAATTGTAGAAGAACCTGCATGATATATGAACTCCAGAAGCTGGCTTCCGTAGAATTACAGACTCAGTTGGGGTGACACCTAAGCAAAATAAAAAGTGAAAATTCTCCCAGTGTATAATCATTAAAGTATTTTGCCTGGAAGGAGAGAGTAGTTAACAATCTACAATCAATCATTGATTATTCCTAATGGTCCTCTTAGGAGTTAGGAACACGGAAGATGATTGAAGTCCTAATGATAAGGATGCTTGGAGAAGAATTATGGAGTTTTTGAAAAGGGTCAAAGTGTAAGAATTTGGAGGATGCTCATAATCAAAGAGGCAAAATGTCTGGCTTTGTGAATGTCAATTAACTATATTCTCTACTCTTTCCAGTACTTTCTCAATGGGTTCCTGACCAAAGAGGACATTATTACAGGGATAAATGCTTTACTTGGGTTCAACAGCCTTATTCTCTTTGGTTTTAAGGATATTTCCAGGAGGGAACACAATAGTTCCATTGAAATGGAAATTGAGGCTGTCATCTGATCATTTCAGGTTTTTCTTGCTGATTAACAAATGGACAACAAAAAAGAGATGAGGATTTTGGTGTTGGTTGAGGTGACTGATTATGATTTCTAAGAGGAAATAGGTCGATACTCTTAATGATATAGAGAGGAGTTTGAATGGAACCTCAGGTGATCTACTACGTTACCTCCTACTTGACCAAGTCAAGTAGGAAAAATTAATGAATTTTTGATAACCCAATCGAGGTTACCCATGGCTCTGATTCCTTCCATAATGAGGTCATCATACATAATAAAGAATCCCAACTAGTTGACATGTTGGTTAAGCACAATGGAAGAAATAGAATTGGTAAAATAGAGGAGTCATTAAAAAAAAAATATGACCTGTGACTAGTGCAGAAATGAGAATTATAGCATCTACATAATTTTTTTTCTTGTTGAAACACATATGTTTTCATGTATTTGAATTACATACCTTATTTCTATTCCTGCTCTACTATTTTATAAAAGGATGTGCTGATGATTTTAACTCTGTGGTTTAACCCATAGGTTATAAGATATTGAGATAGTAGCATGACAAAGTTAGTAGGAAAATGGACATCATCCAGAGTTCCAGGTTTTGGAGCTAAATTTATTAACTATACTTTAGGTTGTCCTACTTTAGAGATGAGGATAAGCTCATTTTTAGTGGTAGCGTATATAGTTACATGATTGAAACAGAAGCTTTTCTTGCTTCCTTATTTTCCTTCAAAATAAATCTATTACATTGAGCATCCAAAGAGACTACTACATGGATATGTAGCATCCACCTTTTTTGATATCCAGCATCTATACTCCCTTCCCACATTTGGGAAATGTCCAGAATTCTCCAGTGCCCAGAAGAAAAGCCTACTTCCCACTATAGAAACTAAAGTGTCGGGTCCTTGATGTCCCCGACTCTTGCTGCTAGGGAGAGGACATATGATCCAGACACTACTAATCAGAAGCAACTTTCTAGACTGAAAATTGGGAGTTTGGGTTCCAATAAAGAGGAGCTATATGGAGTCCATTCTGGGGCATGTGTGGGCAGCAGGGCAGTGTGAGAAGTATAGTGGCCCCATCCAGGGTATAAGATGAAATGTAGCAGGGAGGGGACAAACTTTGGGAGCCAGTGTTTGGTGACTGTGACAAGAGAGTCTTCACCAGATGCACTTTGTAGGAGGCTTTTAGCCGTTGTCTGGGTGTAGTTTAACATTCCTTTCTTATACCCATTTTACATGTTGTGTTTTTCACAACTTTTTTCCCAGTGACTCTAATTCCTGTTCTGCCAAAATGTAGTTTTTACCCTGCCTGACACAGCTATCTTGTTAGCACACCGTGTTTCTTACTTCTCCATTCCCATCTTTTTTCACCTCATCATAAACTAACCCCCAACAGTCATGACCCAAACTCATATTTACCACACTGCCCTAATGACTAACGCAGACATCAGTGCTGGCACAGTGCTGGGTGGATTCAGGATACATGCTCAGCTGGCACATGCAGTGGTGATGACAGTAATGAGAAAGCCTCATTGCTGATTGCTTAGGTGGGAACCTTCTAATTAATAGATATACAATCTGATGCAACACATCCATATTTCTTTGAAGCAAGTTAATATTTTGGTAAGGTAGTATATGTCTTCATAAGAATAAATCATCAGCATGACTTGGGAACATCAAAGACGTTTCAGGGTGCACGAAATTAATTTCATTTCGTGAAAGAAGTAGTTGGTGGAGAAGAGGATGAGTTGTGTGCTCGGGGGCAGCTACAGAATCGTGATCAACTAAATGATGATGGAGGAGTTGTGTTTACTGATGAAGGTTTGGCTTCATTTTATCTGCAATATCTGTATTCCTGTTCTAGCTGACCCTTTCAAAGAAAAATAGATTTTATCATGGTGCCTGACTCAACTCTGTGAGAGAGGGGTAGAGGACAGAGTGTCCACTATTCCGTGAGGTGCTACCATGGAATGAAAGAGTTAAGGCTCCAATGGCCTGCATTCTGTTTCCATCTAGCTTAGGACAAATCACTCAATCTCTCTAGGGTTTGTTTTCCTATATGTACTAGATTCTTTTTAAAAGAAGCAATTTAACTTCCATATCTCAGATCCCTTCAGGTTCTAGTCTCTTGGATTGCTGATTCTATAAAATAGGGGCAATTGCCTTCACAGGGGTGTCATGAGGACGAAATAAGTTGACTTATGTCAAACACATCAGTTCAGACCCAGCACATGGATGGCTCTCAACAAGAGGTAGGTCTTGATGTTATCATTACTGTATGGTTTCCAAAATTAATTTAACTCAAGGCATTTTTGTGCCTTCAATGCATTGTTTCATTGACATGATATTCTTTTTTTTTTTTAATTTTTTAAATGTTTTTATTTATTTTTGAGACAGTGAGAGACAGAGCATGAGCAGGGACAGGAGAGGGGCAGACACAAAATCTGAAGCGGGCTCCAGGCTCTGAGCTGTCAGCACAGAGCCCGGCACGGGGCTCGAACTCACAGACTGTGAGATCATGACCTGGGCTGAAGTCGGACGCTCAGCCGACTGCGCCACCCGGGTGCCCCATCATTTACGCGATATTCTTAAGTAAAAAGTCCAAGAGCTATTGCTGCCATAGCAATTTGGAGCCCAGGTGATACTGACTTGAATTCCACGTCTGCTTCTGGGTTTGGGCTAGCACGAGACTCATACTGAGGACGCAGCTGCTTCTAAGTGTATGTTCCACTTCATGCAACAAGGCTAAAATAACATGGAGGAAAAGCCACTAGATTTTTATGTTATATATTACTTTCCCTTTCTTCTCCTTTGATACTTCTATACCTTTACTTACAGTGAAGAGTGCATTTAATTTGATCTCGTTCTGTTGCTCATGAACACATTTAATAACCTTTAAGAGATCCACTTCCGTGTGTGTGTGTGTGTGTGTGTGTGTGTGTGTGTGTGTGTGTATCACTCACCTAGAGTTACATAGTGGTAATTGGAACACTCATCTGGCATCTAGATCTACTATGTCTTTTTTCCTTCAATAATTCCTTGCATTTTAAAAAGGTAACACTTGGGTAAAAAAAAAAAACAGAAACAAAACAAAAACAGACTGTTCTGAACAAGTGCATACAGTAAATATATTAATATATTCATATTATTTTAACAAGTCATATAAGGGGCACCTGGGTGGCTCAGTCAGTTAAACATCTGATTCTTGATTTCAGCCCAGGCCATGGTCTCATGGTTCATGAGTTCAAGCCTCACATCAAGCCCTGTGCTGATGGGGCAGAGCCTGCTTGGGATTCTCTGTCTCTCTCTCTCAAAACTAAATAAATAAACATCTTTTAAAAAGTCTAATAAATAGATAATCAGAAGTTAAAGAGTGAAATTATCTCCCCCCTCCACCCCCACCCCATCATTCCCACTACCTTCTTTATAAATAATTAGTCGTAGCAGTCTGGTGTGCATCACTTTAGATCACTTTCAATGTTGACATACTAGATGTACACACACACAGATATATAGGCTCCATTTTTGTGTTGGTTTGTGTATAGGGGATCGTATGGTGTGTGTGTGTATACATATTATAACTCACATTTTGTTTATGTATTTTGGAAATCTTTCTGAATAGCTATACAGATCCACCTCATTCTTTTAAGCTAATAAATAATATTCCATAACTTGGCCATTTAATAATTCATGTAACAGTTTTATTGGCAGATATTTGTATTGTTTCCAGTGTTTAAATTCTTCTGGAAATGTTTCCAGAAGTTATATTTGTACCTCCTTGGGAACATAAATATTTCTCTTAGATACCAGGAAATGAACATTCTCTGAAGAGTGTGCATTTTACAAAAGACGATGACTTTTGGGACTGTGTGTTAACTTTAGGAATAAATATTAAAAACATCTCTGAGAGTGAAAGTGGAATGTGGTGGAATGAACGGGCCAGAATCCCTCATGGCGTCATCAGAGAACAACTCTAACAGCTGAATCATCCCTCAAATCTCTTCCAGCTGTAGGGTCTGAAGGCTGACTCCCTCTCTGGCTCCCTCAGGGAACTCTTTGTGTCACCAGTTCCCCACCATAAATAGTAGTAGAATGATTGACTAGACCATATACTCTTTAAATTCAGGGAGGCTGGATTGATAGCTATGTGTCTGTGGTTCTTAGCAAATTCTGCTTCTGGAGTGCCCTATTTATTTAACCAGGGAGAAAGTTAGAGGACACTTAGGGTGCATTTGGCCACAATTTTCATTCCATTGTCTGAAGGTGAGATGGGTTGGTCACGTGATTTCAAACCCAAGATTCCTAGTCAACTTGGACATCAGTCTCTGGACATGAAGGAGTTAATTGCAACTTGCTGGTTAGAAAGAACATGGGGTTCAGGGAGTAGAGCTGGGTCAGACTATTAGCTTCCCCACTAATAGCTAAGAAAGCAGATAACTTTGCTCAAGATCATTTATGAAATAGGAATACCAGTAGCTACTTAACAGGTTTGGACTAGGCAAGAACATAAAACCTATAAAATGCTTGTCATTCATGCAGTAGGTTCTCTTGGGGAATATGCAAGAAGGCAAATGTGAAAATGCATCAGCTTTCTAGATTATTATGTAGGATGAGATTATACACCTATGAGATATAGCTGATATCAGGCAGTCACTTCATCTTTCTAAATCTGTTTTCTTATAAAAAGATTCACCAATCTTAAAATTTCCATTGCAGATCAGCGAATGCCCTTTGGCTTTCTTGGGAACCCCTTCTCTATTCATTTTATCCCAACCTGGCTATTTTCAATAGTATTTAGGATTATTTTTATGATACTTGCCTAATGTGCTTGGAATCATATTATTTCCCTTTTAGGTGCATTTTGCATATTAAAAAACATGAAATTTTAATGGTGTTTAATTTCATTCTTTCTGATCGAAATATCTCTTACTGCAGTGTGGTTATACAGTCTCCGTCACTGTTCAGAAATCATTTTACTTGATGTATTGATAAAAATAAATGGTTAATGGACTCCTGGAAACTTGTAGTGAAGCAAGGACCTTTGGAGAATGGAAAGAAGTATTCATCTTCCCTGGGGCTGGGAAAAAGGTTTCTCTGGGGGAGATGCTTCCATTCTCCAGATCAGAGTCTGAAGCAAGACTCAGGTCAGAGCCTCCAGGGAGGTGAAGGCTTTTCACTGGAGTTGTATTTCCGTATCAAATTTAAACGTAACAGTGATGCTTTACAGGTTGGTGAGTTCAGTACAAATCTGAGATACTCACAGTTATTGTCAATTCAGAGACCTTCGACCCAGTCTGCCCTCTTAGCTCTCATCTAGTCATGCAGCTTAGTGAAGCTCAGGTTTGCGGACAGCAAGGAATTGGTGCAAAGGGGAAGGTCTCCCATACAGACGGAGAGAGCTTGGAGGCTAAGCAGGACTCTAAAACCCTAAGCAATTTCCCTCTTTGCTCTGAGCCACTTCATCACCGCATCTGCAGATCATTTCATTTGTATGCTAATTCTCTCATCAAGGCTCTCTGTCCTGTCTGTGTGGAAGAGGGGGGCACAGAAGCCCTCTTTCTGGAGCTTGTGCTTTGAGAGTGGGGATGATGAGAAGACACATTCCCTTTCTATTCTGATCTGAAATAAGCAGCTGAAAGTTGGCGTGGGATATGTCCACTTCTTTTAGGTGTCCAGGAAAGCTGATGCCCAAGAGAAGAGATATAAAAGAACAATGTTTCCAGGCTTATGATATATTTAGAAAATAATGGGAGTAGTTTTTACTGTTAGTTTTAATCATTTCAGCTCCGCACCATGTGCTGGCTGGAAGACGCGTGCCCTATAAGACATTTGGCGTATGGGACCTTCAAAGATGATGACTCATTGGCTTTGTTCTTCTGAACATGTGGGCACATCCACAATGGTCAGCCCACCTGTTGGTTCATAATCCTCAGTACCATGTGTTCCAGAGACTCATTCTTCTCATTAGTTACTCTGCTCTGCACTTGGAGGGATTGTAGACCAGGTTTATAGTGAGACACATGGTGAGATATGAGGAAGGATTCTTCCAGGACTGATGTCAATGTATGTATTTTAGAGCCTCTGTTTAATGCCCTGTATGGCATCAGAGCATGAGGAGTTCAGTCGAAGGTCTTGTCTGATCAGTATGGGGAAGCCAAGTGCTGCAGCCTATTTTGACTCTCCGCACAACCCAGATTGAGGAGACATGATAATGTCTAAGGGCCATGATCTGTGCCAGCTCTGGCAAAAACGATCAGTTAACAGAGTTTATTAGTTCTTACGTGAGGGCATTTTCCTTGTGCGTTAATTAGCACAAGAACGTAGGCCAGGAGTTCTCATTTTACTTCCAGACTTCATTTCTGGTTAGCCAAATACCGATTATTCTTTCTGTTACCTGTTTGGTGATTAGGTTCGTCACGGAGACAGTAAAATGAACCAGGAATGGTAACAAACGGAGCTGAGTCTCGGTTCGCTGTTTGCTGGGCTGTGGACACCCATTGCATCAATGCACTTCGGGGTGCAGCCCCGGTGCTGAGTAGACACTTAATGGAAGCAAGAAGAAAAGGGAAAGGAGCTTCCCCTGCAGCCTGAGAACTCTGCTCTGCAGGACTCTCACTTTAAGTCCTTTTCATTTAAAGTATTCTGAGATACGTTGTTGGCCATGATAAATAAAGTGCTTAACCGAATATCCTTCAGATAATCTACAAGAAAGTCCTTCTCTCAAATTAGGAAAACCGACAATATGTTCAGTTATTAATCAGGGTGTTTGACTGCTAGGACAGTGGTTCTACAGCGGATCAGACCGCCCACTTTTTAAAATTGAGGTGACATTTACATAACATAAAATTAACCACTTTAAAGTGAATAATTCAGTGACATGTAGTACATTTGCAGCATTGTGCAACTACCACCTCTGTCAAGTTTCAAAATATTTTTATCACCCTATACTAAAACCTCATACCTGCAAGGCAATCATTACCCATTTCCCCTCCTCTCCTCCCTAGAAACCACCTGTGTGCTTCCTGTCTCCATAGACTTACATATTTTAAGTATTTCATAAAAGTGGAATTCTACAATATGTGACCTTTTCTTTCTGTCTTCTTTAACCTGGTTTATTTTTTTTTTTCAGTGTTAATTCACATTGTAGCATCCATCATTAGTTTACTTCCTTTTATGGCTGAATAAGATCCCATCATATGTATATACTACAGTTTGCTTATCATTCATCCGTTAGTAGATATTTGGGTTGTTTCCACCTTTGACTATTGTGAATAGTGCTACTGTTAACATTTGTGTATTTGCCCAAGTGCCTGTTTTCAATTCTCTTAAGTACTTACCTAGGGGTGGAATTGCCTTGACATATGATGATGCTATATTCAGCATTTTGAGGAACCTCAGTTTTCCATAGTGGTTGCACGATTTTATATTCTCACCAGCAATGTGTGAGGGTCCCAGTTTTTCAACATCTTCCCAACACTTATTATTTTCTGGTTTTTTTTTAAAAGTATAGTCACCCTGAATAAGGATTCTGGGAAGAGGGTAGAGTAGAAAGCACTAGGAATACATCTCCCCACCTAGACAACAATTGCACCCGTATCATCCGATTTATGTAACTATTTTGCAATTCTAGAGTCTATTGAAGGCTTAAAACTTCTAGCAGATGGCTTAGACACTAAATTCATGTCTAAAAACCCATTGCCACATTCAAGGTCATGAAGACTTACCATATGATTCCTTCTAAGATTTTTATGGTTTTCGTTGTTTTATTTAGGTGTTGACCTATTTTGAATTAATTTATGTATATAGTATGAGGTAGAGGCCCCGATTCTTCTTTTTTTTTAATTTTTAAATGTTTATTTATTTCTGAGAGAGAGAGAGGGAGACAGAGTATGAGTGGGGGAAGGGCAATCCAAAACAGGCTCCAGGCTCTGAGCTGTCAGCACAGAGTCCAACACTGGGCTCAAACCCATGAGACGTGAGATCATGACCCAAGCCAAAGTCAGATGCTTAACCAACTGAGCTACCCAGGCACCCTGAGGCCCAAATTCTTTATTTTGCACGTAGATACCCAATTGTCCGAGGACCATTTGTTGATTAAATTACTTGAAAAAAACACTTTTTAAGCCTTATTTATTTTTGAGGGAGAGAGAGAGAGAGCGCACGCTATAGTGTGAGTGAGGGAGGGGCAGAGACAGAAGGAGACACAGAATCTGAAGCAGGCTCCTGGCTCCCAGCTGTCAGCACAGAACCTGATGTGGGGCTCGAACTCACAAAACATGAGATCATGACCCGAGCCAAAGTTGGACGCTTAACCAACTGAGCCACCCAGGTGCCCCTGATTAAATTATATTTTAAAAATATTTTACATCATTTTTATAAACCTGAACTTAAATTCATAGATATTATTATCTACCAACACATCTAAGTCAATATAATAACTTAATTCTGATATAAAGGGAAGACAGGTAATTTTTTTTAAGGTTTGAGGGTTTTTATTTTATTTTTTTATTATTTTTTAAAATGTGTCTTTATTTTTGAGAAAGAGAGATAGAGCATGAGCAGGGGAGGGGCAGAGAGAGAGGGAGACACAGGACCGAAGCAGACTCCAGGCTCTGAGCTGTCAGCACAGAGCCAGACATGGGGCTCAAACTCATGAACTGTGAGATCATGACCTGAGCTAAAGTCAGAAGCTTAACCAACTAAGCCACCCAAGCTCCCCAAGACAGGTAATTTCTTTTTTATTATTATTATGGAATCTGCATTTATTTATTTATTTATTTATTTATTTATTTATTTTTATTTATGTATTTTTAAAATTTATATCCAAGTTAGCATATAGTGGAAAAAGGATTTCAGGAATAGAATCCACTGATTCATCCCTTACATTAAACACCCAGTTCTCATCTGGTGTTGATGAGAAAACAAGTGTTTTTCTTAATGCCCTTTGCCCGTGTAGCCCATCCCCGTACCCACAACCCCTCTAGGAACCCTTAGTTTGTCCTCTGTGTTTAAGAGTTTGTTATGTTTTGTCCCCCTCCCTGTTTTTATGTTACTTTTGCTTCCCTTCCTTTATGTTCATCTCTTTTGTATCTTAAGTTCCTCATATGAGTAAAGTCATATGGTATTTGTCTTTCTCTGACTTATTTCGTTTATCATAATACTCTCTAATTTCATCCACATTGTTCCACATGGCAAGATTTCATTCTTTTTGATCGCTGAGTAATCCTCCTCATTATATATCCTCATTATATATATGCACCACATCTTTATCCATTCATCTGTTGATGGACATTTGGGCTCTTTCCATACTTTGGCTATTGTTGATAGTGCTGCTATAAACGTTTGGGTGCATGTGCCCCTTTGAATCAGCACTCCTGTATCCTTTGGATAAATACCTAATAGTGCAAATGCTGGGTCATAGGGTAGTTCTATTTTTAATTTCTTGAGGAACCTCCATACTGTTTTCTAGAGTGGCTGCACCAGTTTGCATTCCCACCAGTAGTGTAAAAGAGAGCCTCTTTCTCTGCATCCTCACCAACATCTGTTGTTTCCTGAGTTGTTCATTTTAGCCATTCTGACAGGTGTGAGGTGGTATCTCATTGTGGTTTTGATTTGTATTTCCCTGATGATGAGTGATGTTGAGCATCTTTTCATGTGTCTGTTAGCCATCTGGATATTTTCTTTGAAAAAGCGTTCATATCTTTTGCCCATTTCTTCACTGGATTATTTGCTTTTTGAGTGTTGAGTTTGCAAATATCTTCTCCCATTCAATCAGTTACCTTTTAGTTTTGTTGATTGTTTCCTTAGCTGTGCAGAATCTTTTCATCTTGATGAGCTCCCAATAATTCATTTTTGCTTTTGTTTCCCTTGCCTCTGGAGACGTGTTGAGTAAGAAGTTGCTGCAGCCATGGCCAAAGAGGCTTTTGCCTGCTTTCTCTCTAGGATTTTGATGGCTTCCTATCTTATGTTTAGGTCTTTCATCAATTTTGAGTTTATTTTTGTATATGGTGCAAGAAAGTGGTCCAGGTTCATTCTTCTGCATGTCACTGTCCAGGTTTCCCAACACCATTTGCTGAAGAGACTGTCTTTTTTCCATTGGATATTCTTTCCTGCATTG
Organism: Neofelis nebulosa; assembly: GCF_028018385.1. Taxonomy (NCBI): domain Eukaryota; kingdom Metazoa; phylum Chordata; class Mammalia; order Carnivora; family Felidae; genus Neofelis; species Neofelis nebulosa. The sequence goes on from NC_080782.1 coordinate 233,157,999, forward strand.
TCAAAATTGGTTGGTCATACATTTGTGGGTCCATTTCTGGATTCTTTATTAGGTTCCATTGATCTAAGTGTCTGTTTTTGTGCCAGTACCATACTGCCTTGATGATTACAGCTTTGTAATACACCTTAAAATCCAGAATTATGACGCCTCTACCTATGGTTTTCTTTTCCAGGGTTGCTTTGGCTATTCGGGGTCTTTTCTGGCTCCATACAAATTTTAGGATTGTTCTAGTTCTGTGAAGAATGATGGTATAATTTTGATAGGGATCGCATCAACTATGTGGATTGCTTTGGGTAGTATCAACATTTTAACAATATTTGTTCTTCCAGGAGCATGGAATATTTTTCCTTTTTTGTGTGTCTCCTTCAATTTCTTTCATATGCTTTCTATAGTTTTCAGTATATAGATTTTTCACTTCTTTGTTAGGTTTATTCCTAGGTATTTTATGGTTTTTGGTGCAATTGTAAATGGGATCAATTCCTTGATTTCTATTGCTGTTGCTTCATTATTGGTGTATAGAAGTGCAACCAATTTCTGTGCATTGATTTTATATCCTGCGACTTTGCTGAATCCATGGATCAGTTCTAGCAGTTTTTTGGTGGAATCTTTCGGGTTTTCCAATTGGAGTATCACATCATCTGCGAAGAGTGGAAGTTTGAGTTTTCCTTGCCAATTTGGATGCCTTTTATTTCTTTGTGTTGTTGGATTGCTGAAGCTAGGACTTCCAATGCTATGTTGAATAACAGTGGCGAGAGTGGACACCCCTGTCGCGTTCCTGACCTTAGGGGGAAAGCTCTGTTTTTTCCCATTGCAGATATTATCTGTGGGGCTTTCATATTTGGCCTTTATGATCCTAAGGTATGTGCCTTCTATCCCTACTTTTTTGAGGGTTTTTATCAAGAAGGATACTATGTTTTGTCAAATGGCTCTGCATGTAGTGAGAGGACCGTGTGGTTCTTGTTCTTTTATTAATGTGGCATGTCACATTGACTGATTTGCAGATAGTGAACCAGCCCTGCATCCCAGGAAGAAATCCCACTTGACCATGGTGAATAATTCTTTTAATGTATTGTTGGATCTGGTTGGCTAGTATCTTGTTGAGACTTTCTGCATCCATGTTCATCAGGGAAATTACCCTGTAGTTCTCCTTATTAGTGGGGTCTTTGTCTGGTTTTGGAATCAAGGTCATGCTGGCCTCATAAAATGAGTGTGGAAGTTCTCCTTCCATTTCTATTTTTTGGAACAGCTTTAAAAGAATAGGTGTTAACTCTTCTTTAAATGTTTGGTAGAATTCCTCTGGAAAGCCATCCAGCCCTGGACTCTTGTTTTTTGGGAGATTTTTGATCGCTAATTCAATTTCTTTACTGGTTATGTGTCTGTTCAAATTTTCTACTTCTTCCTGTTTCAGTTTTGGTAGTCTAGATGTGTCTAGGAATTTGTCCATTTCTTCCAGATTGCCCAATTTATTGGCATATAATTGCTCATAATATTCTCTTATTATTGTTTGTATTTTTGCAGTGTTGCTTGTAATCTCTCCTCTTTGATTCTTGATTTTATTTATTTGGGTCCTTTTTCTTTTTGATCAAACTGGCTAGGGGTTTGTTGATTTTGTTAATTCTTTCAAAGAACCAGCTACTGGTTTCATTTATTTGTTACACTGTTTATTGTTTGTTTGTTTGTGTTTTGTTTTTTGATAGCATTGATTTCTGCTCTAATCTTTATTATTTCTCAGTTTGCAGGTTTCCTGGTTGCTGGTTTTGGGTTTTATTTCCTGTTCTTTTTTCTAGCTCTTTAAGGTGTAAGGTTACACTGTGTATCTGAGACCTTTCTTCCTTCTTTAGGAAGGCCTGGACTGCTATATACTTCTCTCTTATGACCACTTTTGCTGCATTCCAGAGGTTTGGGGCTGTCATTTTATCATTTTCATTGGCTTCCATGTATTTCCATGTACTCAGAGAGGAGATTCTCTGAGACTACACAAATAACCTGTTTCTCCTGAAACATTTACCATCTTGAATGTTCTTCTGAAACATTCAACATCTGTTAGTGGGTCTTACCTACAGTAATTATTTCTATGGTGTTCTAATGATGATTTTCTCATTTCATCATTCCTTCTACATTTAGTAATTGGAATGCCTCTAAGGAATAGTTGTCTTTTCTCCCCCCTTTATTCAATTATTTATGTCTGCTTATTTGGATTCATGGATATTTATTTTATTCTTTGGGCTTTAATCCAGTACCATCATTATTTATTTTATTCCTCAAAATTTTCCAGCTTTGGCCATTGAGGAGGCTCTTTCATGTTGGCCTCTATATTCTTTTGACATGCCCCACCATCCTACATAAATCTTCTTCTCTTAATAATTTCTTACTGTCTGGCACCACAAAATTCTCCAAGCTCCTCATGTATTTTCCCTGCCCCAGCCCTGGAATTAACCACTTACCCAAGGCACCCCGGTTCTTTTTATTGAAGAATTATATTTAGGAATCAAGACCTGGGCCCAAGATGTGCTCAGTGCTCCTGGGGTATCACTGCTTCTTGACTGTCTCGGCAGATAAAGCAGTGGAATAAATGCATGAATACTAACCAATGTTAGGATTAGATACAGTCTATCTGTCTACCTTTCCTTCCTTCCTTCCATCCATCCACCCATCCATCCATCTCCTTATCAATAATCTATTAAACTGTGTGTTGATACTGATACCTCTACAGGCTTTGTAACTTTTTTCTCATAGTGAGAAACAGAATTCTTGTTACCGACAATGCGTTTACTTAATTGCGTAACCCAAATACATATGGTTGCACAACTTCTAACCCATACCTAACGGGGAACATTTTGAATATGCTGCTCTTAAGATTTATTAAATTTTACAAAATAGTTATGGATAATAACACTAAATGGAATATATAATTTTCCCATTGTATAGATAACCAAGAGTTGTATAGATAACTCAAAAAAGTTTAGGTAAATTCTCCAAGGTTAGACATGCAAATCTTAACTCCAAAATTCATGGACTTTCCTATAAACTAAATAGAGGTAGAACTAGAACTAACCTTTCTTTCAAATAAAGTTTTATGTAAAGTCCCAATATAGAAAACTAATAAAATTGGAATTGCCCTTATCGAGGGAGGGGTAGATGCCTTCCTGTGATGGTGCTGAGCCTTCTGGGGAATCTTAAGTTTTTATAGAACACTGCAACATATTACCACTTTTGATAAAACTCATTTTCTCAGAATAATTCTAATTCCAGGCATCAATTTAACCTGTGATTACAAAGTGAAGTAAAATTAGCCAAATGATAAAATTTTAACGGTGTTACTCTCTATGCCCTCTCTTATTACTCAGGTTAAAACTTACAGTGTTCCTGCTAATGATGTCCTGTCTAGTTGCTCCCAAAGCTACCTACTCTAGACATGGGTTCCAACTCTTTTTCTCTGATCTATTTTCCTATCAGCAGCTACAAGCTCTGTTGGTACCCAGGGTCTCACAAAGCCTTAATGAACTATAGCCCATTAGCTTCTACCCTTCTTTGCTCACCCATTAACTGGAATTTCACCAAGTAGAATGAAAAGTTTCTATCCCTTATCTCTTCCACCAAAAGGGCTCACACCTAGTTGAGGTTGCTGGTTTGGGATAGATACCAGGCCTTCCACTCAAATAACACATACCAGTCCCCCTCTAGTCACAAAAGCAAAACTGCTAGGCAGATACAAACAAATATGTATAGGTGGTAGGAAGTGATGGGGAGAGAAAAGTGGCTTAGACCACCAGCTTTCAAGTTATTATACAAAACCTCAGAGCTACTTAAAGTCATTTCTGGAAGGGAGAGCTTTAAGGAAATTGACAACACCTTCAATTTTCTTCATGTTGTTCCCTAAAATTCTGCCTGGAACAACCCTGTGGTGAGGGGAAGCTCTTTTCTATATTCCTTTCACAATTGACCTTCTCTAGATTTACAAAAGAAACACGTAACTTTCATCTGCCCAAATCTTAACATGATACATTGCCCCGATGTGTAAAAAATTGTAAGAATGCCAAATGATATGATAATTGAAAATATTGATTTTTGTCTTGGGAAAATAAATGATCTAATGACTAAGTAATGAATCACTTTGCAAGTCATAGGTTTCTAATCCTTCATTTTCAGCAAAATTTAAGGGAAACCTAATGAAGTTATCAACTGATAGATTATAAAAGTAATTTTTAAAACATAATTTTATGGCGATTTTCAGTCATACACAAAGGTTGTGAGACCTTTATAATGAATTCTCACACACATATCATACAGTTTCAAAATTTATCAACATTCAAAAAAAATTACCAACATTCTGCCACTCTTAAAAAAGTAGTAATTTGATGCTTTGTCACTGTATGAATTTTGGCATATTTTTTGAGGGAATTCAAAGAATTGTTATGGCTACTGAAAAACAAAACCACCTTCTACTCCTATGTATGTGTGTAAGTAAGTATGTAACAGGGTTTCTTGGAGCTTACATCTATAGAACATGAAAAATAGAAATATAATTGATATTAAACTCACTATCATTCCAGGATTATAATAGTGTATGGATGTACAAATTAATTAAAAACAGAGGGCCCAACTATCTAAAGATTAATTTACAATACAAGTTTACATTTGAGTTAATAATTGTCAAAATAAATAATATATTTGATTTTTTAAAATTTTATAAAAAGTTTTATTGAAGTATAATTGGCACACAATAAATGACACAAACATATAATTTGATAAGTTTTGACATGACTACACACATGAAAACATGACCTGATTAAGATAACGAACATATCCATTACCCCTAAAAGTTTCCTTATAAACTTTTCAAATCCTCCCATCCTTTTTCCCCATCTTCAGGCCACCAATAACCTACTTAATAAACTAAGGGTTCCTTTACATCTTTTAGAACTTTATGTAAATGCAATAATAAAGTATGTACTCTTTTTTTTGGTCCGGCTTCTTTGTTTAGATTCATCCATGTTGTAATGTATCAAGCATTAATTTATTCATATGGCAGAGCAGTATTCCACTGTGTGGATATATCACAGTTTGTCTATTCACCTGTTGAAAGACACTTGAACTTTTTCCAGTGCCTATTACATATGAAGCCGTAAACATTCAAGTACAAGTTGTTGAATGGACGGATGTTTTTATTACTCTTGAGTAAAAGCCTAGGACTGGAATGCCTATGTCATATAGTAGATATGCATTTACATTTCAAAGAAACTGGCAACCTGTTTTTTATCTGATGTTGATGAGAGTTCCAGTCTCTTGAACACCTTAGTTGGTGTGTCTAATCTTTTTAGCTTTGGCCATTCTAATAGATGTGTAATGTTATCTCATTGCAGCTTTAATTTGCATTTACCTAATGGATGATGGTGTTGAGCATCTTTTCATGTGTTCACTTGCCATTTGTATATCTTGGGTGAAATGGTTGGATCATTTTCCCATTTTTTCTGGGTTTTCTTACTGTTAATTTTTGAGAGTTCTTTGTTCTGGATATTAGTACTTATGTACATTATCAAATATGTGCTCTTCAACAATTTATCTAGTTATGGTTGCACATCTTTTCATTTGTAATGTATCTTTTGAGGAACACAAGTTTTTAACTTGCAGAATGTCCAATTAAATTTAATGGATTGTGCTTTTATTGTTCTAGGAAATCCTTGCCTAACCTCAAGTTGCAAAGATTTTCTCCTATGCATTTTCCAGAAATTTTCAGTTTTAGATTTCACATTTAGGTCTATGACCCATTTTGTGTCAATTTCTCTATATGGTGCAAGATACAGATCCAAGGTTTTTTTGTTTTTTTAATTTGGATATACAATTTTCCCAGCATCATTTTTTTGGTCATTTATTGTATTTATTTATTTTTAAATATAATTTATTGTCAAGTTAGCTAACATACAGTGTATACAGTGTGCTCTTGGTTTGGGGGGTGGATTTCCGTGATTCATCCTTTATATACAACACCCAATGCTCATCCTAACAAGTGTCCTCCTCAATGCCCATCACCCATTTTCCCCTCTCCCACCCTCACCAATCCTCAGTTTGTTCTCTGTATTTACGATTCTCCTATGGGTTTGCCTCCCTCTCTGTTTGAAACTGTTTTTCTCCTTCCCTTCCCCCGTTATGTTGTTTTAATGAACCATTTATTTTTAATTGTTACAGTAACCTCATAAACATGTATATATCCTTTTGATCATAAGAAATTGAACTTTTAAAAATATTGTATTTAGGGGCGCCTGGGATGCCTAGTCACTTAAGCATCCGACTCTTGATTTCAGCTCAGGTCAGGATCTCATGGTTCATAAGACTGAGCCTCATGTTGGGCTCTGTGCTGATAGCGTGGAGCCTGCTTGGGATTCTCTGTCTCCCTCTCCCTCTCAAAAATAAGTAAATAAACTTAAAAAAATAATGTATTTATACTGTTTTTCATTGCAGAGAAATTTTATTAGGGTAACTAATAACACAATTTTTCAGTTACAAAATAAATTACATTAAGATAAAAGTATGTGAGGAAAATGGAAGGAAATACTAGTTCAAGAGTAAAAAGAACAATACAACGTTTCTGTAAAGATTGTATGTGTATTTTTTAATGGAAAATGATATCAAGTGGCTATATAGTGTTTTCTTCCATAGGATACATGTAAGAGAGGACTTTTCAGTGATGTAATAGTTTAATTTTAAAACATAAACATTTAAAAGATGCCAGAAATTATATTCTTTGCAACTTGTGAAAATTCCAGATATCAATTTAAAATTTTGTGAAAGTATACATAGGTTTATAAAATTCTTGTAAAATTTTTGAAGACCACTGGATGATACTCATTGTCGGGCTATTAACTCGGTCATCTAAAATTCTGTTTTCATATAAGAAGAGAAGACAGATTATGTGTTGAGGAAAATAGTGATCTCTTAGTTTGTAAATAACATGAGTCTTCTGGATAGTATGTATGGTATATGGATAGTATCCGTGCTTGACTCCTGAGAGATCTGTTGCTCTCACTAAGGTGCATTTATTAGACCAATTGCAGTAAGAAAGAAGACTAACCTGATATCCCTATCAGAAGGGAGAAATGAGGGGAAGATTAGATTGGGGGTCTGAGCTACGTGGTTTAGGGTGAGTCATTCATAGTGGGACAATGACTGGGATTGGGCAGAGTTGAAGACCTAATAAATAGTTAGAGATTGGTGTAAATGGCAATGGGAGGGGCCTTAAATTTTATTTGACAAGTGAAATTTGCCAAGGACAAATTGGTTTTCAGGGGTTTGTTGAATCAAAGAATCATGCTAATTATTATTTTATAGCTTTATCTTCCTGGGAAAGAATTTCCTGGAACAAAGAGCTAAAAGGATGTAACCAGCACAGGTTAACCTAACACAAGTCTTGCAGTTCTCAGTTCTGTTGGCTAAGCTATGTAGGTACAAGAAGTTTCATTTCTCAGCAGAATATCTATCTATCTATCTATCTATCTATCTATCTATCTATCTATCTATCTGTAAGTCAGACATAGGCACCTGGATGATTTTTAGAAAAACACAACAGTATGCTTGTGTAAGAGCAGTAGGTTTTGAATTCACTGAGAATTAAAAAGATGGAGATGTTATGTGCTAAAAGAACATTGCGTTTGGTGTAATATGGATTACAAAAATATACAACAGAATACTTTCAAAAAAGTATGCACTTTAAATGCTGACATACTTAGTCTAGATTCTCATTGCTCTTGGCTTTCAATAAAAAAGAAAGGGCAAGGACTGAGTTGAAGCACTGAAAGATGGGTTGGATTTGGAGGCAAAGGGGGGGCAGAGGGCATGGGAGGGGCACACTTTTAGGAGGTTGAGGTATAGGGTTGGGCCTGGCTGAAGCCTCCCCATCTGGGTTGTCAGAGCAGCTTCTTGACAGAGAATGAATGGTTCCAGCTGTTGTGCTCACTACTTCATGGTTAGGGAGGGAAAACCAGGAGTCATTGTGGCTTGGCAAAGCCAGACAGGTCATGTTTCAGTTCTCAATTTACTACATATGGTGCCTTAAGTTTAAATTGCATCTCTCCATTTACAGGTGATTTTAACTTAAAATTCTGCTTCCCATAGAATTTTTCCACCCGTGTGAAGTCCCCTACTTTACTTGTGGGGAGATCTCACTTAAAAGCTTGAACAGCTTTCCTCAAATAGTAGAATAGTCATTAATGGGCAGCTTCTCCTTAGGACTCTAAATTGGGAATGGATAGCTAAGAGGAAAGGAAAACTGTTTCAGGGATTCTGTACCTCCCCTTCTTCCTCCAGGAGTGTGATCTTTTGGCCAGCAGCACAGGCATCACCTGGGAACTTGTTCGAAAGGCAAATTCTCAAGCCCTATCCCAGACCCAGTGAACCAAAAGCTGGGAGTGAGACCTAAGAAATCTGTGTTTTAACAAACCTTTAAGGTGATTCTAAAGCGTGAAAAGTTTGAGAACCTCTGCACCAGGCTATTCTTCCAGTGATCAAGAAATTTCCCTGCCTCTCTGTCCCCTTTCAGTCAATTTGGATTCTAAGGATTGAAAACAAGGACTTCTTTGTAAACTAGAGTGATGAGCCTGGGGAGTTAACCTTTGTTTAATAGTTAAACTTTAACTATTTAACTAACTGGTTAAACTTTTTGCATTTGGCTGAACCTTGAAAAACTCTGGAAGCTCTTTCAAGTGGTTTCCCTCATTCCTGATGGTTTCTTGTATTCACTTAAAATAGCACTTAGTGATTCCTGGATGCAAATTAACTTCAGGTACCCTTATTTACATAGTACTCTTCTAAGGACCCATACATCATATACTTTTTTCTTTTAACTGGAGGTTTCCTGACACTGACAATACTCCTTGCAAGGCGCTTCCATGAATTCCATCTAGGCTGTTTTATGAATTCATCAAGAAGAGATTAGGGCCACACGTAATTGTGCTGTCTTTTTTCATTGATTCCTTCAGAGAATATTCTTGATTATCTACTACCATATGTATAGTATTGTGGAAGATGCAAAAGACAGATAAGCAAATCTCTGTATTTGCAGGACTTACAACCTTGACTCCAGACTGAAAATAGTAACTAATAAGCTTTGTGTGGTGCATACTGTGAACAACCATGTTCCAAGTGTTAACTTATCTGTCAGTCCTCTTGAGGTGGGTACTATTTTCATCTGTACTTTAGGGATGGAGAATGTGGGAGGTTAAGTAATGAGAAAGTTGAGACATCTGAAGAATCAGGATTTGAGCCCAAATCGTTTGGTTCCCAGCACTTGCTTTTAGTAAACCATCTTAGCTGTTGGAGGTTTGACAACATAAACACTGGTGAATCCATAGAGAGATAAAGATAAATTGTGGGAGTAAATACTTGTTGTTAGGTAGGATTGCTAAATTTAACAAATAAAAATATAGGATGTTCAGTTAAACTTGTGTTTTTTTTCGTTGCCTATGTATATGTATATTGAGACAAAGAAAAATATTACTCAGGACAACTAATACTGGAAAGTTATTGTTCATTTGAAATAAATTACACATATCTGAATTCTATACTTCTTTCTTTAATTATAGCACCCTGATTTAACTCTCCTTAACAGCTTCTTGTTTTACAGAATTTGATTATAAAACTCCTTGCCGTTAACAGGCTACGTTCTATTTACGTTGTAACATTAACTGTTACACTGTGTATATAAAAATTATTTGGTCTTTTGGCCCATTCAACATTCTTTACTGAGAAAACACACTCAACATTAGCATTATGATCTGCTATTCTTAACATATACTGGCATAAAGTTACCAATTATGACAATTACTCATCAAATTTGATTTGTTGAAGTACATAATACTATATTTCATGACATACTTGCTTTTCTATTCTTGATTATGTCTCACCTCTGACTGGCTTTTTATTTTTATTTTTTATTTATATTCAAGTTAGTTAACATACAATGTAGTCTTGACTTCAGGAGTAGAATCCAGTGATTCATCTCTCACATAAGACACCCATTACTCATCCCAAAAAGTACCCTCCTTAATGCCTGTCACCCATTTAACCCATTTCCCACAATCCCCCACCAGCAACCTTCAGTTTGTTCTCTCTATTTAAGAGTCTTTTATGGTTTGTGTCCCTCTCTGTTTTTATCTTATTTTTTTCCCTTCCCCTATGTTCATCTGTTGAGTTTCTCAAATTCCACATATGAATGAAATCACATGATACCTGTCTTTCTCTGACTTGTTTCTCTTAGCATAATACTTTCCATTTCCATGCACAATGTGGCAAATGGCAAGATTTCATTCTTTTTCATTGCTGAGTGGTATTCCATTGTATATATACCACATCTTCTTTATCCATTTATCAGTCAGTGGACATTTGAATTCTTTCCATTATTTGCCTCTTATTGATAGTCCTGCTATAAACATTGGGGTGCATGTGCCCCTTTGAATCAGCATTCCTGTATCCTTTGAATAAATGCCTAGTAGTGAAAATGCTGGGTCATAGGGTAGTTCTATTTTTAATTTTTTGAGGAACCTCCATACTGTTTTCCAGAGTGGCTACACCAGTTTTCATTCCCGCCAAAGAGCAAAAGCGTTCCTCTTTCTCTGCATCCTCACCAACATCTGTTGTTCCCTGAATTGTTAATTTTAGCCATTCTGACAGGTGTGAGGTGGTATCTCATTATGGTTTTGATTTGTATTTCCCTGATGATGAGTGATGGTGAGCATCTTTCCATGTGTCAGTTGGCCATCTGGATGTCTTCTTTGGAAAAGTGTTTGTTCATGTCTTCTGCCTGTTTCTTCACTGAATTATTTGTTTTTGGGGTGTTGAGTTTGGTAAGTTCTTTATAGATTTTGCATACTAACCCTATATCTAATATGTCATATGTAAATATCTTCTCTCATTCCATCAGTTGCCTTTTAGTTTTGTTGATTGTTCCCTTTGCTGTGCAGAAGCTTTTTGTCTTGATGAGGTCTCATGAGTTCATTTTTACTTTTATTTCCCTTGCCTCTAGAGACATGTCAAATACGAAGTTTCTGCGACCTATGTCAAGGAGGTTGCTGCCTGTTTTCTCTTCTAGGATTTTGATGGTTTCCTGCATCACATTGAGATCTTTCATCCATTTTGAATTTATTTTAGTGTATAGTGGAAGAAAGTGGTCCAGTTTCATTCTTCTGCATATTGCTGTACTGTTCTCCCAGTGCTATGTGCTAAAGAGACTGTCTTTTTTTCCATTGGATATTCTTTCCTGCTTTGTTGAAGATTAGTTGGTCATATATTTGTGGGTCCATTTCTGGGTTCTGTATTCCATTGATCTACATGTTTGTTTTTGTGCCAATACCATACTGTCTTCATGATTATAGCTTTGTAATACAGATTGAAGTCCACGATTGTGATACCTCCAACTTTGGCTTTCTTTTTCAACATGACTTTGGCTATTCAGGGTCTTTTGTGATTCCATACAAAGTTTAGGATTGTTTTTACTAGCTCTATGAAGAATGCTGGTGTTATTTTGGTAGGGATTGCACTGAATGTGTAGATTGATTTGGGTAGTATTAACATTTTAACAATATTTATTCTTTCAATCCATGAGCACAGAATGTTTTTCCATTTCTTTGTGTTGTCTTCAGTTTCTTTCATAAGCTTTCTATAGTTTTCAGCATACAGATCTTTTACCTCTTTGCTATGTTTATTCCTAGGTATTTTATGGTTTTGGGTGCACTTGTAAATAGGACTGATTCCTTGATATCTCTTTCTGTTGCTTCATTATTGATGTATAGAAATGCAACCAATTACTGTACATTGATTTTATATCCTCCAACTTTGCTGAGGCTTTCCATGTAGAGTATCATGTTTGTGAAGAATTAAAGTTGGACTTCTTTGCCAATTTAGATATCTTTTATTTCTTTTTGTTGTCTGATTGCAGAAGCTAGGACTTCTAACACTATGTTAAACAAGAGTGGTGAGAATGGACATCCCTATCATGTTCCTGACCTCAGGGGGAAAGCTCTCAGCTTTTCCCCATTGAGGATAATATTATCTGTGGGTCTTCCTTATTTGGCTTTTATGTTCTTTCTATCCCTACATTCTTGAGGGTTGTATCAATAAAGGATGGTGGATTTTGTCAAATGCCTTTTCTGCATCTATTGAGAGGATCATGTGGTTCTTATCCTTTTATTAATGTGATGTATCATGCTGATTGATTTGTCTATATTGAAGCACCCCTGCAGTCCAGGAATAAATCCCACTTGATTGTGGTTAATAATTCGTTTAATGTATCATTGGATCTGGTTGGCTAGTTTGTTGAGAATTTTTGCATTCAGTTTCATTGGGGATATTGACCTATAATTCTCTTTTATAGCAGGGTCTTTGGTTTTCGAATCAAGGTAATGTGGCTTCAGAGAGTGAGTTTGCAAGCTTTTCTTCCATTTTTACTGTTTGGAATAGTTTGAGAAGAATAGGTGTCAAGTCTTCTTTAAATGCTTGGTAGAATTCCCCTGGGAAGTCATCTGGCCTAGGACTCTTGTTTGTTGGGAGGTTTTTCATAACTGATTCAATTTCTTTGCTGGTTATGGGCCTGTTCAAATTTTCTATTTCTTCCTGTTTCAATTATGTTAGTGTTTGAGTTTCTAGGAATTGGTCCATTTCTTCCAGATTTCCTGGTTTGTTGGCATATAATTTTTCATAGTATTCTCTTATAATTGTTTGTATTTCTGTGGTGTTGGTTGTGATGTCTCATCTTTCATTTGTGATTTTATCTATTTGGGTCCTCTGTCTTTTGTTTTTGAGAAGTCTGGCTAGGGGGTTAAAAACTTTGTTTAACCTTTCAAAAAACCAGCTCTCAGTTTCATTGATCTGTTCTACTCTTTTATTTTTATTTTTCTTGTATTCAATATTGTTTGTTTCTGCTCTAATTATTACTTCCTTTCTTCTGATGAATTTGTACTTTATTTGCTGCTCGTTTTATATCTTTTTTAGGTATAAGGTTAGGTTTTATATTTAGGACCTTTTCTGCTGTTTGAGATAGGCCTGAATTGCAATGTATTTTCCTCTTAGGACTGCCTTTGCTGCATCTCAAAGGGTTTGGACTGTTGTGTTTTCATTTTTATTTGCTTCCATATATTTTTTAATTTCTTCATTTTCCTGGTTAACCCATTTATTCGTTAATAAGATATTTTTTAGCCTCCATTATTTGAGGGCTTTCCAAATTTTTTCTTGTGGTTGATTTCAAGTTTCATAATGTGATCTGAAAACATGCATGGTATGATCTCAATATTTTTGTACATGTTGAGGGATGTTTTGTGACCCAGTATGTGATTTATTTTGGAGACTGTCCCACGTGCATTTGAGAAGAATGTGTATCCACTGCTTTAGGATGAAATGTTCTGAACTTACCTGTTAAGTCCTCCTGGTCCAGTGTGTCATTCAGAGCCATTGTTTCCTTGTTGATTTTCTGCCTAGATGATCTGTCCATTCCTGTGAGCAGAGAATTAAAGTCTCCTACAATTACAGTATTATTATCAGTAAGTTTGCTTATGTTTGTGATTGAGTTATATATTTGGGTGTTTCCACTTTGGAGGCATAAATGTTTATAATTACTAGTTCTTGATGGATAGACTCCTTAATTATGATATAATGCCCTTTGTCTCTTGTTACAGTCTTTAGTTTAAAATCTAGTTTGTCTGATATAAGTATGGCTACTTAGGCTTTCTTTTGACATCCATTAGCATGATAGACAGTTCTCCATCCCCTTCACTTTCAATCTGCAGGTGTCCTCAGGTCTAAAATAAGTCTCTTCTAGGCAGCATATAGATGGATCATGTTTTTTTTTTTTAATATACATTCTGATACCTTATGTCTTTTGATTGGGGCATTTAGTCCATTTACATTCAAAGTGATTATTGAAAGATATGAATTTAGTGCCATTCTGTAGATTTCATGTTTGTGGTGATGTTCTTTGGTCCTTTGTGGTTTTTGCTATAGCTCTATTTGGCTTTGGGTCTGAGACCAGTGCCATATGCCAAGGAACTAGGGAAGAGTCATACCTAGCTGTGTGTTGAGGAAAAGACATATAGACCTTAGTCTTGACTATGAACCTACATGTAGCCATGAATCAGCATTAGCCCCTTTTGGACCTAGTCAAGACCAAATTCAGTCAGACTGTAGATTCTAAAAGAGCCTGTAACTTGGCTCCAGCCCAACCAAGCCACACTCCATAGTCTTGCTGGAACAGGGACCCTGAAGGACACACTCCCATCTATATCTCTAGAGATCCTGAGAGGGCCCTATATGCAGCTCCAACTCCCTCACAGCCACAGTCTTCTAGCAGTCCTGAGGATCCAGGGTCTCAGCAGAAACATTCTCATCTGCAACCCCAGAGATTTTTGAAAGGGCCCTATATTGGACTCCAGTGCCTCTCAACCACAGGGACCCAGCAGGAGGTACTCCTGGCTGCACCTATGAATATCCTGAAGGGTCCTGTACTTGGCTTCAACCATACTACAGCTGTAATCTATCAACCGACCTGCCAGCCCTGGGACCTAGTAGGAAACATTCCTGTGTTCTTGGAGATCCTGAAAGTGCCTTGTATTTGGTTCCAGCCCCTCACAAACACAGTCCATGGTTCTCTGATGGCCCAGGTCATGAGTGGGAGACACCCTATCTGCATAATTGGAGGTGCTGAAAGGGACTATAGTTGGTTCCAGGCTTTCCCAGCTACAGTCCATAAGAAGATTTTCTGGCACAGGAACCACACAGGAGACATTCACACCTGTGCCTCAGGAGATCTTAAAAGGGCTCTTAGCTCTAGACCCTCCAGTAATGGTCAGGGACCAGTCTATCCCACCTGGGGACAAGGTGCAAGCCAGGCCCAGATGTGTGTCCACAGACAGGTTTGTGGACCTCAATCTTGAAGATTGACTGGGAACCTGAAACTGATTTGGAGCTTGATTCTGGCCTCTCTCAGCCATGGTCCAGGATCAGTCCTGCCCACCCAAGGATCCATCTGGCTGCTAGGCAACTTGGTTACTAGGCAACTGCACTTCCAGTGATCTGGCAGGAGCCACACCTGCCATGTACCTGATAATAGGCTGTCTGAAGATTCAACTGTGGATCCTGAGATGGACCCTTGTCCCAGTACCACCCCATTAAGCAAGCTGCTGGAGTCAGTCTGTCCACCCAGAGACCAGACAGGGTCCATGACCACCTAAGCCCCTAGTAACAAAGCTGCTAACTACAGACTCTACTGCAGACCCAGTAAGAGCCTCATAACCAGATCCAACCCAACATAACTGCAATGCCAGAGGTAATCCCATAACCCTGGGAACAAACAGGAAAAAAGTCTTTATCTACTGAAACCAGTCTGTAAAGATTGGAAAAGGAGTTTTCTCTCAAATGCACAGACACCAGCATAAGGCTATATGAACCATGAAGAATCAGACAAATATGACACCACCAAAGGAAATTAAGAAAGCATGTGTAACCAACTTCAAAGAAATGGAGATTTACTATTTGCCTGACAAAGAATTCAAAATAATCATCTTAAAGAAACTAAATGAAATATAAGAGAATAGAGGTAGACAACTAAACAAAATAAAACAATCAATTCATGAACAAAATGAATTTAATAAATAAATAGAAACCATAAAAATGAATCAAACAGAAATCCTAGAGCTGGTGAATACAATGATAGAACTGAAAAATTCAGTAGCGAGCTTCAATAACAGACTTGATCATGAAGAGAAAGAATCAGCGAACTCAAAACAACATTTGAAATTTTCCAGTTAGAGGACAAAAAGAAAAGAGAATGAAAAAAAATGAAGAAAGCTTGTGTGAATTATGAGTTATCAAGTGAATAAACTTTCCCATAATGAGATATCAGAAGGAGAATAGAGAGAGAGAAAGGAAAAGAAAGATTATTTAAAGATATAATAGCTGAAAACTTCCCAAATCTTGGTAGAGATAAGGACATCCAGGTACAGGAAACTCAAAGGACTTTAGATCAACCCAAAGAAGATTACTCTGAGGCACTTTATAATAAAAAAAAAATTAAAAGTCAAAGACAAGGAGAGGTTTTTGAAAGCAGCAAGAGAAAAATTAGTCACCATATACAAA
Organism: Neofelis nebulosa; assembly: GCF_028018385.1. NCBI lineage: Eukaryota > Metazoa > Chordata > Mammalia > Carnivora > Felidae > Neofelis > Neofelis nebulosa. The sequence goes on from NC_080782.1 coordinate 233,174,112, forward strand.
GGAAGTCCCCCACCCCCAAGGCTAACAGATCACTCTGCTGAAAACTTGCAGGACAGTAGGGAATGGGATGAGATATTCATCCTGCTAAAGGACAAAAAACTGCCACCAAAATTTCTATGCCCAGCAAAACTGTCCTTCAGAAAAAAAAGGGACAAATAAAGATATTCCCAGATAAACAAAAGCTAAAGGAATTCATCACCATAATACCTGCCTTACCAAAAAAAAAAAAAAAAAAATGCTAAGAATTGTTCTTCAAGTTGAAATAAAGGAACACTAGGAAGCAACATGAAAATATGCAAAAGTATAAATCTCATTGGTAATAAAAATATATAGCCAAATTCAGAATACCCTAATACCATAATGGTGGTATGTAAGTCACTTTTATCTCTAGTATAAAAGTTAAACAAAATAAAATAACTATAGCTAAAATAATTTGTAAAGGATGCACAATAAAATGATGTAAAGTATGACATGATAGCATAAAATGTGTAGAGAGAAGTAAAAGTGTCAAGTTTTTATATGTGATTGAAGGTAAGCTGTTATCAGCTTAAAAGAGACTTATATCTACAAGATGTTTTATGGAAACACATGGTAACCACAAAGAAAAAAACCTATGATAGTTACACAAAAGATGAGGAGAAAGCAATTAAAGCACATTGCTTTAAAAATAGATCTCAAAGGAAAATAGAGGAGAGAAAGAAGCAAAAGAACTAAAATAAAATAAAATGAAACAAAAAAGCAGAAAACAATGAACTAAATGGCAGTACTGAGTCCTTACCAATCAATAATTGTTTTAAATGCAAGTGGACTAAGTTTTCTAATCAAAGTCACAAAATGATTGAATGGATAGTAAAACAAGATCTGGTGATGTACTGAACACAGGACTCAATTTAGCCTTAAGGACACACATGGATTGAAAGTATAGGGATGAAAAAGATATTCCATGCTAATGGTAACCAAAAGAGAGCAGAAGTAGCCATAGTTACATTAAAGTAGACTTTTAGTCATTTTCTGTCACAAGAGACAGACACTATACAGTGATAAAGGGGTCGATTCATTAAGAAGCTATAATGATTGTAAATAAATATGCACCCAATATTAAAACACATATTTAAAACAAATATAAATAGAACTGAAAGGAGAAATAGGCAGCGATATAATAATAGGGTACTTCAGTATTCCACTTTCAACATTGGATAGATCAACCAGAGAGAAAATTAATAAGGAAACAATGGAGCTGAATAACACTATAGACCAAATGAACCTAATAGACGTATACAGAACATTCCATTTAACAGTATCACAATACGCATTCTTCTCAAGCACACATTGATCATTCTCTAGGATGTGTCATATGTAGGGACACAATGCAAGCCTAAGCAAATTTAAGAAGATTGAAATCATATCTAGTATCTCTTCTGGCCACAATGATATGAAACCAGCTATTACTAGCAGGAGGAAAATGGAAAAAATGACAAATCTGTGGAAATTAAACATCCTCCTGGACATACCAATGGGTGAAACACAAAAGAAATAAAAAAATATTTTGAGACAAAAATGAAAATAACAGACAAAAAATTAACAGGATACGACAAAAGTAGTTCTAAGAGAGAAGTTTTAGTGATAAACACCTACATTAAGAAAAAAAGATCTCAAATAAATAACATAACTTTACATCCCATGGAACTGGAAAAAGACTAAACCCAAGTTAGCAAGAGAAGGGAAATAATAAAAATTACAGAAGAAATAGAGACTAGAAAGACAATAGAAAAAACAAACGGTTTTTGAAAAGATAAATTAATAGCTAGACTAACCAAAAACAAAAGAAAAAGAACTCAAAATTGTAAATGAAAGATGAGATATTATAACAGACTTCACAGAAATATAGTATCATCAGAGATTATTATGGGCCTATATATGCCAATAAGTTGAATAACCTAGAAGAAATGGATAAATTCCTATAAATATACAACTTAGCAAGACTAATTCATGAAGTAGAAATTCCAAACAGACCGCTTATGACTAAACCTCCTACCAAAGAAAAGCCCAGAACCACATGGTTTCACTGGTGAATTCTCATAAACATTCAAGGCCAATCCTTCTCAAACCCTTCCAAGATGTTTAAGAGAAGGGACTACTGTCAAGCATATTTTGTGAGGCAGATTACCCTGATACCAAAGTTAGATAAGGACACTCAAAAAAAAAAAAAAAAAAAAAAAAGAACTACAGCCAAATGTTTCAGATAAATATAGATATAAAACTTCCCAACAACATACAAACACACTTCAGCAGCAACACATTAAAAAGATCATTCACCAAGATCAAGTGAAATTTATCCCTTGGAAACAAGGATATTTCAACATATTCAAATCAATAAACGTGATACACTACATTGAGTGTGTGTGTGTGTGTGTGTGTGTGTGTGTGTATTCATATTCCTCTATGTTCTTTTCCTGTCAACCTCTTTGATGCAGGTAAGCACAGCAATCCTGGAATCTGTGTGTTAAATATGAGCACAAAAGTAGATAAAAGGATCCCAGGTCCCTAAATCAATGCTTGGAGAAGAATAACATTTCATTTTGGAAATTCTCATAAGTGAATTTCTTCCATACGAGGCCAAAAGATATTTTAAGACTTATATGTGATAGTAGCTAATGTAAACTAATATGAATTCTAAAAAACAAAAAATAAAGGAAATGTCATTTTTATCTTTCAGAAGAAAACCACACACAAAACATTTACCAAAAAAAAAACCCCTACCAAGTTAGAAATAAGTCATGAACCTGTGTTAATCTGATAGAAATAAGTCAACATATTCTGTTTCTTAGTTTTCTGTCACTTCTCTTTGCTGTGCTTCTGATTAAGGCATTGTCTGCAATTTGATAGAGATAGAACTTCCTGTTCAGCTTCATGTAAATGTGGCGATATTTCTTATCCTAATCTTGGTAATACCACTTGAAAAGCAAGTATATTTCTTCCTAAAACATTTAAAAAATACTGTGAGGAGATACTTCAACATATTCCTCTGTCACATGGTCACATCACTAGGGGATATTTGTCTTCAATATATGTTAGCCTTTGCCTTTTTTTTAAATGAAGGCAAATGTGGCTTTCAAAGGTTTTCTTTTAAGAACTTTTAATTCAATAAAGCTTTTCTTTTTTTTTGAGAACCAACAGACTACACAAGTAGAGCCCAAAGACTGGGGAAAATGAAAATCAAGATATTTACTTTTAAAGCCACGCAAGGCCTAACAGGCACTATATCCTTGAGAAGCTCTGAGTACGAAGAGTATTGATTTATGAAAATATTGTTTTATCTTATTTCAGTGTCTCTGACTAGAGTATTTTAACCTTCTAAGATAGCATTTATCTCAGTCAATATTTCCCTTGACTATGGTGGTTTCCTAGGAGATAAGCAGCATCCATAGAATCATATTACTTACATATTTCTTGGACAAATTTGAGAGCATTTAGTCTTTCAAATTATATTGTAAATGTAAGGTGATTCTGGGAAACTAATTATCATAATAATCAGCAACACAGATTATAATAAGCTAAAAGGGAAAAAAATGCTTTCTGAAATATGACTGGCTTGTCTGTCATGAGATAAAATGATTGTTAGGAACATAGACATGTGGTTTTGCCAAAAAGTATGATATATGATCCAGATAATTTGCTGTTTTTGACACTCACACACTGGCTCACAGAATTACATAAAACATAAAAGTTAAACTCATCAGTTTATCTGTCCCATCTTCTATTGTCAGAGCCTAATGCAAACCTGGGTTATTGCAACAACCTCTAATTGATTCCCTTCCACATTTTTCTGATCTAATTCATTCTTTACCAAAGTGAAAATTCTCTTCTCAATGTAAAGTCACTCAATGTACACAGAGTCAATTCCGGCAACCTCAACACGATTTTTAAGACCTAACATCATGAGGTCTTGCTCACCACTTTCACACTTATTTATCAGTTGTTAGGTAGAGAATCTTAAATTCTTGGGGTATAAACATAAAAATACTTTGGCTGACTGCTGGCTTGCTTATTTACTTACTTGAAATCTCTTTACATGATAGTTGTTCTTTTTTGTAGAAGTAATTTTAATGAATGAATAATACAAATATAGCTACAAAACTTAAAGGCTTGTAATAGTGTGTAAGAAAAATGACCCTATCACCCAATTACCTACCTTGGAGGAAATAATTGTGATTTGTGTATCCTTCAAAAGATATTTCAATCATACAAGAATTTTTTTTTTTTTTGCCAAGAGATATACTGTTCTTCAACATGTGCTGGTAGTGTGCAGCCTCATTAGGATTCTCTCTCTGTCCTTCTCTCTGCACCTCCTTTGCTCCCTCACTCTCTCCCTCCCTCTCTCTCTCTCTCTCAAAATAAATAAATAAACACTTAAAAAATTAATGTGGCAATGGGTATCTTCCTTCACGTATTCTGTCTCTAAACTGCAATTATATCTTTAGGATACTTCTGAGAAGTGAAATTGCTGAATGAAAGAGAAGGTACATTTAAAATTTTTGACAGATAGATACACATTTATTTGATTTTTTTTTCTGCTCACAATTCAGTACTGTTCTTCAATAAGTCACTTGATACCTTTATCACTTTTGTAAAATTCTAAATCATAATGCCTTTGAACATTGCCTCTTTCCCTATTCTCTTTATCCTCTATTTTTGGGAATTTGATTCATGTTACGTTTTTCTACCATGTCCCATTTACTTCTTAGGTTCTATTCTCATCTCACCATGCTTGGGTTTGGATATGTTCCAGTGAACTAAGCCTCTCTTCTGCTCTGTCAAATCTGCTTTCAAATTAGTTTGTTGACTGTTTCAAGTCTAGAATTTACCATCGATTTTTATTAAATATTTCTATTCTCTGAAGAAATTTTCCATCTTGTTATCAATGTTCTTGAACATATTCACAGTTATTTTCAAGTCCACATTACAGTGCTTCAGTATCCTGATTACCTTTGGGTCTATTCTGTTGTCTATTTATTTTTTTCCTTTAGATTTTGCTCCTTTATTTCTGCCTTCCAGCATGCATGGTAATTTATTGAATGTAAAGAATGTTGATTGAATCTAAAGCATCATCAAAGTAATATGAGGCTTTGCATGGTGTTACATTCTTCAGAGTTTACTTTTGTTTCTGACAGGCATTTAGTTACGGCAGACTACCCTGCTGAGTTGATGTAAAGCTACAGTTAAGTGTTGAGAGGAGTTTTCCTTTTCACATTTGCCCTTTCTCTGGGAAATAGCCCTTCTGCAGTCTCGGAAGTCTGAGGTGCATTACCAGGGCTCCTCCTTCTTGGTGGGTTCCAATATCTAATTTTTCGATTGCCCAGTGCTGCCAGACTGCCAACGCCCTGTTCAGCTTTCCACTGTCTTTTTCTGGTTTTTCAACCTCTGGACCCCATGAATTTATAGGAAATATGCTTCAGGAGATCAAACTCACCTTAACATTCTTCATTCTCTTTGGAATCTTGGCCCCTTCAAACTTGGCAGCTGTGGTCGCCCTAAATACAGATTTTAAAATCAGCACCATATGATTGCTGAAAGTTCTGTTCTGTCCCCCAGCTGCCAAACTGTTGCCTTCTGCTGAGCTCAGTCTCTCAGTTTCATGCAAGTTGTGATTTGCAAGAGCGTTGTAAGAAAAATGGTTGAGTATGAGGCTCTTCTGTAGGTGTTTCCGTCTTCTCTGGGGGCTCTGTTCTTTCTGGGATCTTAGCCTCCTGAAAAAAAACAGATTTTAGAATATATATACAATGTAGGCTATATATAGTAGCATAATAGAATATATATACAATGACTAATATATATTAATCATATAACATATTATATAACAATTTATATACATATATAAATAGAATTTGTATACAATGCAGAATATATATAGTGTATAAAAGAATATATATACTGATGACTAATATACATTAATCACAAATATATAACATATCAATAGATAGTAATTTACGTGTGTATATATATATATATATATATATATATATACATATTTATGTGTTTAAAAATTCAAAAGACTAAGATCTTTTCTAGCTCTTCTCAGAAGGTGGTCTAATACAAAGTCATCCTTCATGAGTATAATGTTAGTGAAAATCAAAATTTAACTCCTAACATGTCTTCAATTAGGAATTATATTAACCTTTTGTGGATATTTTAGAATTCCAGGAACATATTTTCAGTGTTGCTTACCTCTGATTGCAGTATCGTGCCAAATTTCATGCCCGTATTTTAAGAGGACTGGTAAAAAGAAAAGAGAGAAAAAATTCAAAGACATTGTATAGTTGGGAAATCAGTCCAAATAGGAAATATTTTCAAAGCATGTGAAGACACTTAGAGATCATGCGGATAATTTTAAAGATTATAAAGAATAAAACTGTTAACATTATGCTCCAAGTAAAAGACATATGTAATAGAGTTTTAACAGAATTTTTTTTATATATGTGGGAAAATAGATGTGTGGGATCACTTTGAAAGAAGAAAGCTGTTGGTATCAGCATATTAACAAAAAAAAAGATTTATTTTTCTTTCCATAAACTGAACTTAAAATAAGGTCTAGAAGTCTATATGTATATTCCTACCTCTGTTTCGGTTAATATCAGACAACTTATTTCAGTGAATAAAATTTTATTTCTATAAAACTAAAGGGGATTTTTATCTATTTTTCAAGATTTCAGAATTTTCTTGAGCAGATGAAAATATCTATTGTAGCATTCATTTGAGAAATATTTGAGTGTTCAGTGTGTGCCAGGCACCGTTAAGGTGCTTGGGATATGGTACTAAGCGTAACTAGGAAGTAAAACAGGGTGTTGCAGATTGAAACAGAGATCAGTGCACTGGAAATGTGTGCTCTCAGGATCAAGCCTGTGGGGAAGCGAGGCAACAGGAATGGGCCCACGGATAATTCAGACTGTGAAGTAGATACAGCAAAGCCTCAGCCTACCCTGTGGAGAGCTCTGAAGCTCCAGTTACCCTTCAGAGTGTCCCACGTTGGGCAAGGGGACTCAGACTGTTGTATGGACACTCCGACCGATTACTGAATGCAAGGTGCATCACTCTGGTCCAGGCAGCTCTCATCAGCAAATGCAATTTCTGGAGAGGCTCTCAGCAGGCCACACTCCCAGCAGCTGGGAGAAAAACGTTTCAGTCCTGGTGGAGGGACCTGGGCTGTGCTGTTCCTTGTCCACTACATACGGTTTGTTAGATGGTGATCCATACTATGAGAAAGGAAAAGGTGAAGTGGGGTAAAAAGGACCAGGAGTGCTGGGGAGGGTGTGGGCTGCCGTTGGTCAGGATGAGACTTCTGTAAAAAGGAGGGGGGCAGGATTTGAGCAGATAGTGAAGGTGAGAAGAGTTGGCCAGGAGGATGTCCAGGGCAGAGAGGGCAGCTGGTGCAAGGCTCTTAATTGTACGCATGCTGGTGTAGGCAAAGCACGGTAAGGAGGTAAGTGTGGGGGAGCAGGGTGAGTGAGGAGCAGAAGGTTGGAGGGTGAGGTCAGGGAGGAGATGATGGACTGTTTCTGTGGGTGTTTGTAAGCCTTTGAAGACTCTGGTATTTACTCTGAGCGCAGTGGGAAGCTGCTGTGGGGTTGAGCAGAGAACTAAGATGCTCTGATCTATGTTTTTAAAAGGTTAACTCTGGCTCCTGTACTGAGAATAGACTATACGGAATCAGAAGTAGAAGCAACCTAGAAATTATATTTGGATATCAATGGTATAAAAAGACTAACTTGTGAAGTGGTACATGGGTGAAGGCTACTCTCTCGACTTGAGGCATAATAACAATGAACACAGAGAAAGCCCTTAATACAAGCAAAGCGCACTCTTTTTACACAGTGGTCTTTGATGTGTTCACTCTTATTATAGCAGTTTTGCAGATAAGGAAGTGACAGCACAGAAGGTAATAAAACTTTTCTAAAATCAAACAGCTAGTAGGTTAAGGAGCCAGAAATAGTGTTGAGATGGGACCTCTTTTTTCATAAGGAACAGAGGGTTCCCTTGTGGTTTAACATGGACATTCTTGAATTGTGTTAGGTTCTTGAATTGTGTTAACTCTGTGCAACCACTATCTCACTCATGCTCATTTAGGTCCGCAGCCCATCAGAGTTTATGTTTTGTACTATTTTTATTATATTTATTGAGTATTTTATTCTTCTGATGCTATTATAAAGGGATTTGCCTTCTTAATTTCATTTTTTGATTATCCTTTGTGAGCGTATGGAAATGAAATGGATTTTTTAATATATATGTTGATGTTTGTGTCATTTAATGTTGCTGAACTTGCTTACCTAATTTTTAGTGAATTCTTTATGAATTTCCATCTATAACATGTTGTCATTTATAAATAAATACAGATTTATATCTTCCTTTCAAGTATGGACGCCTTTTATTTCATTTTCTTCACTAACTGCATTGGCTAGAATTTTTGGAACAATACTGTAGACGGTGGCAACATGGGACATCCTTGTCTTGTTCCCGATCTTAAAGGGAAACTGTTCAGTCTCACCATTAAGCATGATGTTAGCAGTGGGGATTTTTATAGATGCCTTTCATCAAGTTTAAGAAGATCCCTTCTATTCCTTCTAGTTGAGTGTTTTTATCATGAAAGAATGTTGAATTTTGACAAATGGATTTCTGCATCTATTGAGTTGATTATGTGGTTTGTGTCCTTTATTCTATTGATGTGGGCTATTACAATAATTGATTTTCGTATGCTAACCAAACCTCTCATTCTTGGGATAAATCCCACTTGATCATGATGTGCAATCCTTTTATATATTACTGAATTCAGCTTTCTAGTACTTAAAGGATTTTTCTTCATCTATATTCATAACATATATTGGCCTGTAGTTTTCATATGAATGTCTTGGTCTAGTTATAGTATCAGGATAACACTGGCTCATAGAATAAGTTGGGAAGTGATCCCTCCTTTTTTTCCCCCTACTTTATCGAGATATAATTGACATATAACATTGTGTAAGTGTATGTTATATAAGTAGTGATTTTACATGTGTATATATTGCAAAGTAATTACCATAATGTTAGCTAACGCACCCATCACCTCACATAGTTACGCATTTTGTGTGTGTGTGGTAAGAACTTTTAAAATTTACTTTCTTAGCAACTTTCAAATATACAATACAGTATTGTTAACTAGTCACCTACATTCCCAGAAATTCTTCATCTTAAAACTGGGTATTTGTACCCTTTGAACTATCTTCACTGAATTCCCCCGCCCTCCATTCCCTTCCTCACCACAAATCACTCATCTGTTTCTATAAGTTTGATTTTTGATATTCAATATATAAGTGAGATCACACAGCATTTGTCTTTCTCTGTCCAACTTAAGTCACTTAACATAATGCTGTCAACGTTCATTGGAAGGAAAGCAAATGGAAGGCTTTCCTTCTTTCTCATATGCCACATCTTCTTTATCCATCCACCGACACTCAGATTGTTTCCGTTTCTTCATGCTTATGACTAATGCTGCAATGAACATAGGAGTGCAGATATATCTTCAAGATAGTAATTTCATTTCTTTTGGATTCATACCCAGAAGTGAGATTGTTGGAACGGATGGTATTTCTATTTTTAATTTTTTAAGGAACCTCTGTACTGTTTTCCATAGTAGCTACACCAATCTACATTCCTACCTACGGTGCACTAAAGTTCCCTTTTCTTCACTTCCTCACCAATGCTTGTTATCTCTTGTCTTTTTGATGATAATCATTCTAATAGGTGTGAGGTGATATCCCATTGTAGTTTTGATATGCATTTTCCTGATTATTAGTGATGTTGAGCACCTTTCCATGTACTTGTTGGCCATTTGTATGTATTCTTTGGGAAAATGGCTTCTTTGGTCCTTTGGCCACTTTTAAACTGGATTGCTTGGTATTGAATTGTATGAGTTCCTTATGTATTTTGGATATTAACCCTTATATATGCACATGTTCTTTCATGCTATAGGTTGCCTTTTCATTTTGTTGATAGTTTCCTTTTCTCTACAGAAGCTTTTAAGTTTTCTGGTAGTCCCACTTTATCATTATATAATGATCTTCTCTGTCTCTTGTTACCATTGGCTTAGAATCTATTTTGTCTGATGCAAGTATAGATAACCCTTTCTCTTTTGGTTTGTACTTGCATAGAATATCATCTTCCATCTCTTTACTTTGAGCCTATGTGTGTCCTTAAACCTGAAGTGAGTCTCTCCTAGGAAGCCTACAGGTAGGTCTCAATTCCTCCTCCTCCTGAGAAAGAGAGAGCGCAAGTTGAGGGAAGAGAGAGAGGGCAGAGGGAGAGAGTCTTAAGCAGACTCCATGCTCAGTGTGCAGCCCCATGGGGGGCTTGATTCCACCACCGTTGGACCATGACCTGAGCTGAAATCAAGAGTTGGACACTCAACTGACTGAGCTATCCAAGTGCCTCTTCTCTTCTCTTCTCTTCTCTTCTCTTCTCTTCTCTTCTCTTCTCTTCTCTTCTCATCCAACTTCATTGTATTTATTGACTGGAAAATTCAATCTATTTACATTTAGAGTAAATATTAATAGGTAAGAACTTACTAATACTGCTTTAGTGTTTTCTGGCTATGTTATGGTTCCCTATTCCTTTCTTCTTTTCTTGCTGCCTTACTTTGTGAATTGATGATTTTACATAGTGGTGTGCTTTGATTCCATGCTCTTTATCTTTTATGAATCTACTGTGGGTTTTTGCTCTGTGGTTAGCATGAGACTTACATAAAACTGTGTATATTTATACACACGTGTATACATACTACACACATATATGTGTGTGTGTATATGTGTGTGTATATATACATATACTTATATATGTATATATGTCTCTCTCTATATAAGTGTGTTTTACTTGTAACAATTTAACTTCAATCACTTTTATGTTTTAATTTATGTTTTTAAAATTTTTTTAATGTTTATTTTTGAGAGACAGAGTGTGAGCAGGGGAGGGGCAGAGAGAGAGGGAGACACAGAATCTGAAGCAGGCTCCAGGCTCTGAACTGTCAGCATAGTCTGACAAGGGGCTCGAACCCATGAACTGTGAGATCATGACCTGAACTGAAGTCAGATGCTTAACTGACTGAGCCACCCAGGCACCCCTATGTATTTTTATATTATGTATTTATTAACAAATTATTGTAGCTGTAGGAATTTTTAATACTTCTGTCCCTTAACATTTATGTTAGGGTTAAGTGGTAACACATCACTATATTGCAGTATTAGAATATTCTGAATCCTATATATTTGCCTTTACCAGTCCGCTGTATATTTTTGTATGTTTCCATGTTACTAATTATCATTCTTTCACTTCAACTGGAAGAGCTCCTCTTTGCATTTCTCATAAGGCAGGTCTAGTGGTGCTGAACTCTCTTAGCTTTTCTCTGTTAGGGAAGGTTTTCATCTCACCTTATTTCTGAAGGACAACTTTGCTGCATAAAATATTCTTGGTTGGCACTTTCTTTCAGTCCTTGGAGAATATCATCCCATTCTCTCCTACCCTGGAAAGTCTCTGCTGAGTAGTCTGATGATAGCCATATAGGGGCTCACTTTTATGAGAGAAATTTTCTTTCTCTTGCTCCTTCCTTCCTTCCTTCCTTCCTTCCTTCCTTCCTTCCTTCCTTCCTTCCTTCCTTTCTTTCTTGTTTCTATTTTATTTTTATTTTTGAGAGAGATAGAGAGACAGACTGTGAGCAGGGGAGGCAGAGAGAGAGGGAGACACAGAACCTGAAGCAGGCTCCAGGCTCTGAGCTGCCAGCACAGAGCCACATGCAGGGCTCCAACTCACAAGCTGTGAGATCATGACCTGAGCTGAAGACCAACTGAGCCACCCAGGCACCCCTCTCTTACTGCTTTTAAAATTATTTTACTTTGATGTTGGATTTATTAGTGTTTTGGAGAAGATCATTTGGGGTTGAAATTTTAGCTTATTAGCTTCATGAACTTGGGTGAACATATCTCTCCAAAGGTTTGGGAATTTCTCAGCCCCTATTTCTTTAATAACCTTTCTACCCCTTTCTCTCTCTCTTCTCCTTCTGAGACTCCAATGACCTATTCATTATTATGTCACTGATGTCCCATAAATTCTGTAGGCTTTCTATATTCCTTTTCATTCTTTTGTTTTGTTTTGCTCCTCTGATTGGATAATTTCAGGCCATCTATCCTCTAGCTGTTTCTTTCCTCTGCTTCACTCAGTCTGCTGTTGAAACTCACTATTGAATTCCTCAGTTCTATCCCTGTATTCTTCATCTCCAAAATGTCTGTTTGGTTCTTTTATATATTTCTTAATCTTTGTTGAAGTTCCTATTTTGTTCTTACATTGTTTTCTTTGTATTATTAAGATGTTCATCTGTGTTCTTTTATAGCTCTCTGAGCATTTTTACAATGATTATTATATCTGTCAGGCAATTCCAGGATCTTCACTTCTCTGGGGCAAGTCACTGGAGGTTTGCTGTATTCCTTTGGTGGGATCATGTTTCCCTGATTCTTCGTGATCCCTGTAGCCTTGCACAGACGTCTGCACATTTGAAGATACGAGCATCTCTTTCTGACTTTATGGACTGACTTCAGTAAGTGAAGACTTTCACCTGTGGGTGGGGGCAGACTCAGGAGTGTTGTGACCTCAGGTCTGGTGGTCCAGGGCATCGAGTGCTGGGGTTTGTGGTGGCACCAGGTCCGGAGGGGGTGAGTGTGATGTCTATTCAGCTCAGGCTGCTGGGTTGCACAGAACTGACAACTATGTGGTCCTTAGTGGGGACTTTAGAGGGTCCTCTGTTGTTGCAAGGATTGTTGGGATCCTCAGCAGTGCCTCCAGGTCAGTGGGTAGGGAACAGGGCAGGCAGCAGTCAGTGGTGTAGGGCACCCACATGGCTACAGGGGCTGGCTGCCCCCGTGTAGTGGCAAGGGCCAAATGCATATATACACATAGTGGTAGGGGCCAGGAAAAGCAACAATGGCCAGGTCAACTCAGACTCACTAGCGGCTGCAAGGCCCTAGCTGTCAGCATGATTTCCTTTGGCTGCAGAGTCTCTCTCTAGGTGTGCACACTGCAGTGGAGTCCAGTGACAATGGTCAGGCCAGGTGCATAGCTAGAGACTATCTGCAGGTACTTGTGGTGATGTGGATCAGTAACAGAAAACAGGGCCTAGTCTGAGCCCCCGAGGAACTGCGGGTGCCTTGGCTATTGGCCTGCTCTCTTGAGGCTGCACAGTCTCCCCTTGGGCCTACAGACTGTGGTGGAGGTTGGCGATAGGCATCAGGCCAGCGGCATGCAAGTGCACAGCTTCAGGGTTAGGCCTAACGCACATAGAGGATGGAGGGGGTCAGCCAGGGGTCTAGGCTGTATCTTGCACTCAGAGCCACAGAGGCCTAGGCTGGCTGCTGGTGCAGTTTCCAGGCTTTAGTAGGGTCAAGAGTGGGAGGGAACAGGGAGGGACTCAGGTGCTAACATCAGGGAACATAAATATTTGTGGGACCAAAGCTGGTGACATCTGCAGGGGGGTTTCGGCAGCTATGCTGGTTTTTGGTTTCTTCAGTGGCGAAATCTGCTGGGTTTGTTGCAGAGCAGGTGAACCATGATTACTCCCACTCCTGGCTGCTCTTGGCAGCCCCTGCTTTTCTCCCTTGTTCCTAACCATCTCTAGACATCTCCGCTTTGCCAGTCGGGGTGGGACAAAACTGAAGTAGGACCTTGGTGTGGTGCCCAATGGCTGGGTAAGCTGGTCAGTCGTCCTGCTCTTCCTTTGCTGCTGAGGGGAACTTTTTCTAGCTGGGAAGTTTCCTCTCGATGCTGAACAGTGCTGGCTTAGGGCATGGGATGATGCAGGCAAAATGAAGCTGCCTTTCTTCTCTTCTAGTGCAGTTATTCTTAGATTTTTTTGTCCCACTGTTTTGTTGAAATTTCATAAGTGGACTCCAGAGCTCTCCCAGTTGTGTTTTTGTTCATGGATAGCTATCTAATTGTTGATCTTTGCAAGGGATGTCAGCCGAGATCATCTATGTCATTATTTTTTTAATATGCCTATTATCAGAATCTATTTCAGATATATGCTGACTTTATTCCGGTGTAATATAGGAATGCTACTCTTACACGAACTTCCTCTTCCTCCTTTTGTGTTATTTTTATACATACTACGTCTATATGTTATAAGCCCAGCTACACATTGTTGTAATCGTAAATGTAAACTTTATATAGTTGATGTCTCTTAAAGAAGCTGAAAGAAGCAAGGAGAACAAGTGTATATTTATGGAGTCTGTTATATTAACTGTCTTATTAACCGTTTCTGGTTCTCTTCATTTGTTACTGTGGATTCAAGTTGCCATGTGATGTCATTTTCTAATTTCGATACATCTTTGTTTCCAGCCTATCCTTTTGTGCAATTATTGTCAAAAATATTACATTCATATATGTATAGTCCTAACAATACAAATATGTACATATTACTCTATATGATATTTTTAAAATCAGTTAAAAGAAGAAAGGGGAAGAAATGTGCATTTAAACTGGCTTACATACTTACACTTACTGGTGCTCATCACTTTTTTGTGTCTAGATTCAAATTACTGTCTGGGATGACATTCAGCCTGATAACCTTCCTTTAATATACCTTTCAAAGAGGATATGACAGCAACACATTCTCTGTGTTTGTTTAGGTAGGATTGCCTTTATTTTACTTTAATTTTTGAGAATTCTCTTTCTGGAAATAATATTTTTGGTTGCCAAGGATTTTTTTTTCCATCCCAGCACTTTGAAAAGTATGTCATTGCACTGCCTTCTGGCCACTATTATATCTGATTAGAAATAAGCTATTAATCTGTTGGGGTTCACTGGCGCATGATATGCTGTTTTTCTCTTCCTGCTTTTACAATTTTCTCTTCTCCTTTGTCTTTCCTTTGTGAGCTTCTCAGATGTGTAGATTAATATATATACAGTACATATTATACATATTTCTATGTAACACACAATTATATGTATTATATATTATATTATTATAACACACTGATATATAATAAGTATATTTTAATTAATTTGGGGTTTTTTAGCTATTAGATCTTCAAATTTTTTCTAGTTCTTCTATTTCTTCTCCCGGTACTCTCATTCCATATATGTTGGCTTCCATAATTGCACTGCACATTTCTTCTAAGCTACTCATTTTTCTTCATTCTTTATTCTTTCTGCTCTCTGGCTTGCATCATATATCAGTCTATCTCCAAGCTTGCTGATTCTTTCTTCTGTAAGTTCCAATCTTCTGCTGAGTCTCTTTAGTAAAAGTTTTCATTATTGTACACTTCAGTTCTTGAATTTCCAGTTTGAAATGAATTTCTACCTCTTTTTGATAGTCTGTATTTGATGAAGCATTTTACTTTTACTTTTCTTTCCGTTTTGTAAAATATTTTTCCAGTTTTAGGAAGACATAGAGCACTGTATGAGTTGAAGGCATACAGCAAAATGACTTGACATACATGTGTTGCGACATGATTACCACAATAAGCTTAGTTAACATCCATCATCTCACATAGATATAAAAAAAAAGACAAAGGGAGAAACATGTTTTTCTTCCCCTTGTGATGAGGACTCTGGAATTTACTGCCCTAACTTTCAAATACACTATCCAGCGGCATAAGTTATAGTCATCACGTACACTACATCCCAGTACCTATTTATCTTATGACTGGAACTTGTGCCTTCCTTTAATTTTTCTCTCCCTCTATGCCCCCACCTCTGCTAACACAGATGTGATCTCTTCCTATGAATTTCTTTTTGTTTGTTTGTTTTAGATTCTACATGTGAGATCATACATGTTTGTCTTTCTCTGTCCAGTTTAATACACTCAAGGATCATCCATGTTGTTGCAAATGGCAGGATTTCCTTTTTTTGAAAAAAATAGCTGAATAATATTCCATTGTATATATACCACAACTTCTTTAACCATTCATTCACCTATTCATGTCTTGGCTATTGTAAATAATACCACAGTGAACATGGGGGTGCATGTATCTCTTCAACATAGTGTTTTTGTTTGCTTCAGATCCATTCCAGAAGTAGAATTGCTGAATCATATGGTAGTTCTATTTTTAATATTTTGAGGGAAATCCATACTGTTTTCCACAGTGGCTGCAGCAATTTTCAGTTCCCCTGATGGTGCACACAGTTTTCCTATTTTCCATATCCCCTGCCAGCAGGTGTTAACTGTTGACTTTTTGGTGATGGCCATTCTAACAGGTGTGAAGTTATAGCTTATTGTGATTTTGATTTACATTCCTCTTATGATGAAACATATTGAGCATCTTGTAATGTACCTGTGGCCATTTTTCTTCTTGGAAGAAAATGTCTATTCAGGTTCTTTGCCCATTTTATCTTTTTTTCCCCTCTTTTTCTCTTTTCTTTTTTCCTATTGAGTGGTATGAGTTCTTTGTATATTTTGGACATTAACCTCTTACCAGACATATGGGTTGCAAATATTTTTCCCATTCCATAGGTTGTCTTTTAATTTTGCCGATTATGTATATTGATGTACAGTAGCTTTTTAGTTTGAGGTAGCCCTGCTTATTTATTTTCTATTTTGTTGCTTGTGCTTTTGATTTCATATCCAAAAAGCATTGCCAAGACACATGTCAAGGAGCTTTTTTTCCTATGTTTTCTTCTACTAGATTTATGTTTTCTGGTCTTGCATTGAAAGCTTTCATACATTTTGAATTAATTTTTGTGAGTGGTGGAAGACAAGAGTGTGGTTTCATTCTTTTACATGTGAATATTTTCTCAGCACCATTTATTGAAGAAACTGTCTTTTTTCCATTGAGTATCCTTGACTCTTGTCAAATATTAGTTGACTGTATGTGCGTGGGTTTATTTCTGGGATCTCAATTCTGTTTCATTGGTTTATTTATCTGGTTTTATGCCAGTACTATGCTATTTTGATTACTACAGTTTTATAATATAGTTTGAAATCAGGAGGTTTGATGCCTTTTGCTTTGCTCATCTTTCTCGGGATTTTTTAGCTATTCAGGGTCTTTTATGGTTTTGTATAAATCTTAGGATTGTTTTTTTATAATTATCTCCATTCATTCTTTAAAAAATGCCATTGGAATCTTAACAGGAGTGCGTTGAATCTATACATGGTTTGGGGTTGCATGAGCATTTTAACAATATTCTTTCAATCTGTAAACATAGGATATCATTGATTTCTTTGTGTTTTCTATTTCTTTCATGAATGTCTTGTAATTTTTGGTATAGAGATTTTTCACTTCCTTAGGTTTATTCTTAAGTATTTAAAAAAAAATTTAATGTTTTTTTTTTTTATTTTTGAGAGAGACAGAGACAGAGCACGAGTGGGGGAGGGGCAGAGAGAGAGGGAGACACAGAATCCGAAGCAGGCTCCAGCCTCTGAGCTGTCAGCACATAGCCCAGTGTGGGGCTTGAACTCATGAATGATAAGATCATGACCTAAGCCGAAGTCTGACGCTTAACCAACTGAGCCACCCAGGTGCCCTGTACTCTTGAACTATTTTATACTTTAGCTTTGCTGCTATTGTAAGTGGGATTGTTTTTATCTATTCCTTTTTCAGATAATTTGTTGTTAGTTTGTAGAAATGCCACTGATTTTTGCATGTTAATTTTGTGTCCTGCAGCTTTGCTGAATTTATGGAGTGGTTATAATAGTTTTTTGGGGGACTGGTAAAAATTTTCCCTACTATACAATCTTGTCAGCTTCAAATAGAGACTATTTTACTTCTTCCTTTGTGGTTTGGATGCCTTTTATTTCTTTTTCATATCTGATTGCTCTGGAGAGAGGTTCCAGCACTATGTTGAATAAGAGTGGTGAAAGTGAGCACTCTTGTCTTGTTCCTGATCTTAAAGGTAAAGCTTTCAACCTTTCACCGTTGAGTGTGATGTTAGTTGTGGGCTTATCTTACATGTCCTTCACTCTGTTGATGTACATTCTTTCAATACTGACTTTTTAAAGAGTTTTATCATAAATGGTTGTTGAATTTTGGCAAATGCTTTTTATGTGTCTATTGAGATATGATTTTTTGCATTCTATTAAAGTAATATATTGCATTTATTGATTGCCATATGTTGAAATAACCTTGCATTCCAGAGATAAATCTCACTTGATCATAGTGAATGATGTTTTTAATGTGCTGCTGGATTTGATTTGCTAATATTTATTTGCATATTTTTGCATTTATAATCTTCATGAATATTGGCCTGTATAGTTTTGTTTTCTTACAATGTCCTTTTCTGACTTTAGTATTTGGATAAGGCTGTAGAATGAGTTTCAGAGTATTCCATCCTTTCCAACTTTTTTTGGAAGAGCTTGAGAAGGATTGATATTGTCTTCTTTAAGTGTTTGGTAACATTTATCAGTGAAGCCATCTAGTCTTAGGCTTTTCTTCATTAGAAGATTTTAAATTACTGATCTAGTCCCTTTACTAACAATTGGTCTGTTCATATTTTCTATTTCTTCCCGATTAAGTCCTGGTAAGTTATGTGTTTCTAAAAATTGTTCCACATCTTCTAGGTTGTCCAGTTTGTTGGTGTATAGTTGTTCAAAATAGCCTATTATAATCCTTTGTATTTCTGTGTTGTTGTTTGTAATGTCCTTTTTTTCCTTTATAATTTTGTTGGTTTGAATCTTCTCATTTTTCCCCCCTCTTGGTTAGTCTAGCCAAAGGTTTGTCAGTTTTGTTTATCGTTACAAAGAACCAACTCAGTTTTGTTAACCTTTCCTATTGTTTTTCTGCTCTTCATCTCATTTATTCATTCATTTTCTGTTCTAATATTTATTTCCTTACTTCTGCTAACTTTGGCGTCAGTTTCTTCTTCTTTTTCTAGTTCCTTGAGGTATAGTCTTAGGTTGCTTATTTGAGATCTTTCTTGTTTATTAATGTGGGCATTTATTTCTGTCAACTTCCCTCTTAGAACTGCTTTTGCTACATTGCCTTAAGTTTTGGTTTGTTGTCTTTTTGCTGTTGTTTGTCCCCAAAATACTTTTTTATTTCCCCTTTGATTTCTTCTTTGATCCACTGGTTGATCAGTAGACTGCTTAATTTCCATGTATTCATGAATTTCCCAGCTTTATTCCTTTTATTCATTTCTACTTTCACACCATTGTGATCAGAGAAGAGACTTGAAATCCTTTCAATCTTGAATTTGCTAAGACTTGTTTTGTGTCATAATGTATGGTCTATCCTAGAAAGTATCCCATGTGCACTTGAGAAGAATGTATATTCTGTTGTTGAATAAAATATTCTATATATGTCTATTAGGCCCTTTTGGTCTATAGTGTTGTTTAAATCCACTATTTACCATTGATTCTGGATGATCTATTATTCATTGTTCAAAATAGGGTACTAAAGTCCTTAATTGTTGTCATATTGTTCTTTATTTCTTCTTTTATCTCTATTGGCTTTTACTTTATATATTTTGGTGTTTTCATGTGGGGTGGATTTTTACAATTGTTGTGTCTTCTTGATGGATTGACCCCTTTATCATTATATGATGACCTTCTTTGTCCTTTTTTTTTTTTTTTTTTTTTTTTTTTGCCATTTTTAAAGTCCAATCAGTGATACAAGTATAGCTACTTGGGTTTCTTGCCCAAGAAAAGCTATAGGATGGGCTTTGCACTTTCTTGCCCAAGAAAAGCTATAGGATGGGCTTTGCACTTCTTAGTTCAGGCTTACAAGATGGTTGGGACTGAGTATTATACTCGTAGTAGGAGAAACTATGAGTTAGTTTTCATGCCCTGATGACGCAGCAGAATGGGCCCCAGGGCCTGCACGGCTGATTTTGGGAAACCAAATCAGGCAAGACTATGCACTGAATTCCCTCTGGCCAGATAGGGCCGCCAATTTTCCCCTCCATATGGGGAGAGCCAGAAGCTCTGCTCTCTCTGTTAAAGTGCCACTGTCTACAGGTTATTGGATGGGCTACACAGCTTCCTGTGTGCTTTGGTTTGGTGTTGTGGTCAGGCACGCTGAAGGCTGTATGCACTCTGAGCAGGGCTACAGATTAGTTTCCCAGCCTTGGCAAAGCAGAACCCCAAGACCAGCAAGGCTTTTTGTGGTCCTGACTCAAGACAACCAGCTCCCCAGGTTCCCTGGCTGAACAGTGCCACTGGCTTTACTCCGCAGTAATTAACCGTGCTTGCCAGATTCTCTGCTTGAGTGTAGCTGGACTATACAGCTTCCAGGCTTTTCTAGTCAGGCAGGACCAGGAGTTGCACTCAGTAGTGTGCAAGGCTACTGCTCTCTTGTCTGAGCAGCGTGGGAAAACAGACTCTAAGCCTAGAAAGGTTCTTTGTTTATGGTCTTGACATAAGCCTACTCGTATCTCAAGTTTCCTCTTCAAATGGTGCTACTGGCTTTGCTCTGAAGACAATAAGCATGACCTGCCACATTCTCTTTTCAAACATTGCAAGGCTACACAGCTTCTAGGTATTCCGGCCGGCCTTTCTGGTCAGGCCAGCCTGGGAGCTACATTCAGCAATGCGCTATGCTCTCAGATCTCCTGCCTAGGCCGGGGCAGGCCAGCCTTCAGGGCTGGTAAGGCTTTTCATTTGAGAGCTTGTTTCAGATAGACCTGTGCCTTGCTGAGTTGCCTGGTCAGACTGTGCGACTATCTTGGCTCTGCAGGTGAGCAAATCCACCAAGTGGGACTACTAGCTGAGGGCTATAGGTAGGAATTTGGTCTGCCAAGATCCAAGTGCTGGTTGTTGCAAACCTCTCATCCTTCTCTGTCACAATCAGATGCTTGGTGGTCAAACCCCACAGATTCCCCTGCAATCCCCGTGGGGCAACACTGGAGTGGGAGCTCCCAAAAAGTGAGCCACAACCCTGGGGGAGCTGGCTCCCAGGTTCTCTTTTCTCGCTGGAGGAACTATAGGCTCAGGGGAGACTTCTTGGTTCTATGCCAGCCTGGGGGGGGAAGAGGCAGTGCTGGCACCATGTGGCTGATCCCTTATGCTTCCAATGTGGACTCTCTTGTCTCTAGGGTTCTCTCAGTGATGTCTTGTCTGTGAATAATTGTTAGTTGTGTTTATGAGGAGGGAAAGGTCAGAAATGACCTTCCTCACAGTTTTGGTGACCCATACCTTTCCTTTCGTCTTTAAGCATGGTTTATTTTAGTTCTTTTAACATATTTATAATAGTTACTTTGAAGTCTTTATTAAATTTGACATCCATGCCTTCTGACAGAGAACTGTTGCCTGTGCTTTTTATCCTGTGCATTGGTTATACTTCTTTCTTTGCATATTTCATCTTTTCTGTTGAAAATTAGCATTTGAAATAATATAATTATCCCTATGTTGTATGCCTGAAACTAATATAACATTGTGTGCCAACTGTACCCAAATAAGTGGCAGTAGTAATGTAGCGATGCTAAATACTTCTGTCCCTACTAAAGGTTTATAGTTTGCTTGTTAATTTGACGACTGGGCTGTGCTATTTTCTTGATTTCCTTAATAGTTATGAAGCCTCTGATGTCATTCCTCAGAGGGCACAGCTGTAGGCACGTGCCCTGTCACCCTAGGTTGGCAATGATTTTAGCAGGGCCTTTTTATTGCATTTTTCTTTGAGGCTTTTCCAGAGGCTGCCTGAATCTACTAGTATCACGACAGATGTTAGGCTCCACTGACTGCCAGATGATTGCCTTCTTGTTTCTAATAGTGCCCTACAACATAAGGTGTTCCAACATCTCATCCAATTGAATTTGAGCCTCTTTGGAGAGTTTTTGAGTCTAGCCTTTGAGGTTTATTCTGACCCCAGGAGAGATTTTCTTAACTATCTCTTTCTGTGGTTCTGTCTGGTAAACAAGCAAGCCTCTAGGGTTTAACTCCTCATTCTTGGGGACCTACAAGCTTCCTTTTAAGTGCTTGTCATCAAAGTCTCCACTGTTTCTGAAAACACCCTTAGGCTTGCACTTCCTTACACTTCTTCTAAATAAAGAAGTTCCTTATGGAGAGCTTTGGAGTTTCCTATTCTTATGATTTGTCTCTCCCCCAGGCAGAATCTCTGAGCCACTGCTCCAGAGCTGGGCTCAAAGGCAGTATCCTGTTTCCCTTGGAACGACACCCCTGCTTTATGAGAATCACGCTAAACAGGGGCCACAGGCTCTGGTCTCCTGAGCTTTCCTTGCCAGCACAGAACCTCCACTCTCTAAGGAGGATGGGGCTGGACATCTGGGGTCCCAGTATTTTCAACCTAACACACCTGGGGTGGAGCATCCGTCCTACATGTGGGGGCTGGGTGGATGAACGGAGCTCCTGATCACTTGGAGTTTGGCCCCAGCAACATGAAACTGGGGAATGATGAGAAGTGCTAGGGGTCTGCTTCTCCTGCAGATATAGCTGCCTCCTAACTGGTGGTTGGTGGGGAGGGAGTCCTTTCTTCTTGGCCACACCTACTCAGAGTTTCCATCACACTGAGCTGTGGGGGAAGAGGGAAGGAGCAGGCACAACTCAAATGCCACAGACTTCTCACCTTCTTGCCAAGATGTGATAGATTTTCTTGAATGAATCTTTTCTTATTTACTGCATCACCTTAGGACAATTTTCAGAGACTATAAATCATTATTTTTACGCAGATTTTACCAGTTATGGATGTTTTGCTAGGGAATTGGGTCCTCAGAACTCATCATTTGGCCACTCTAGAAATTGCCTCATTTGGAATATGCAGAGTGGATTAGATCCCCAGACAAACTATTTTAAAGTCACTACTTTAATTAAGTAAACTCTACCCCCAACGTGGGGCCTGAATTGACAACCCTGAGATCAAGAGTTACATGATCCATTGACTAAGCCAGTCAGGAGCCCCAAGTCACTACTTTGTTTGTTTGTTTGTTTGTTTTAAGTAGGCTGCACTCCCCTTGCAGATCCCGGCACCATGACCCTGAGATCAAGACCTGAGCTGAGATCAAAAGCCAGATATTTAATGCACTGAGCCACCTAGGTGTCCACAAGCCACTGCTTTTTAAAGACAACTTTCTCCTGCCCATTTGCCTGGTACTTGTACAAAATGCATTTTCTAAATTCTCTGGATTCTAGGAGGCTCAGCTTCTTCTCATCCTCCTAGCATGAACTGAAATCATTTTATTTAAGGAGTTTGCATAGAAATAATTAGCTCCTTAGTTGCAATCAACACTTCTTAATCAACACTTACTTCCCTCTAGCTAGGCTTCCTGTGGAGCACAGAGGAAGAGGAAACACAGCCCCGGGGGTGATTTTGGTTTTATCTGAGTCTAAAGTAAAATAAAACACCATACAGTACATGTCAGAGAAGAGAACTAAAATAGCTCCTGAGGGTATATTAGGCAAGTTTCATAGGATAAATTCTGTATGCAAAGCAAACGATTTTGCAAAACAATCAGTTCTGGGTTGGGTGAAAGAAATGGTTTTAAAAATCTTATGTAATCTAAGTAATATCCTACTTTCCCCTCTTATATTCAGTTGATTTAAACTTGAATAAATTCACTAATTTATTCTGAATTAAATAATTCCATAAAACAGTTTTATGAAATCAAGTATGAATGCAGTTTACTATTTGGATAATTATTTGTGCAAGTGTTTCTAAAAATACCCCAATTGAATTGTGGCTATATTACCTAATCTTTAATATGGGAATAATGATGATGATGATAATATAATGAGGAGGAGAGGGAAGAGAAAATGAATAGGAAGAAGAAGGAGGAAGAGGAGGAGGAGGAGAAAATAGCTTTTCTGTTTGGTACATGGGGCAGTTTTGATGGCAAGATAAAATAGTACGTGTGCTCTGCAAAATTTTTAAAGATTTTGTAAATGTAAATTTGAGGTATTGTTTGAGTGTATTTGAGGTACTGTATTATTTTCAAAGGAACTTACAGAAAAAAACTATGAGACAAAGGAAGACAAAGTGGGATTTTTGCTAGACTATTCTTTGATCATCCGTAGTAGATTTCCTTTCCACCAAACTTCTGTTCTGCTCCCCTTTCTGAGAGCAGATACATTCACCTTCAACTCTAATTAGAATATTGAAGATAACTGCCTCCATTTGCAGAGTGGATTTTCTTTTCACCTGTTTTATTATGGGATGTAAGACTTCTTTTGTACAATTTGTTCCAGGGCTAAAATAATTTTGAAAACCACTATTCCAGAGCGCTTAAGACTATGATTTTAATTGCCCCTATTTAAATTGTGCACACATTTTCCTGAAATGGTAGCATGTAAGAAAACAGTAAAGTGATATAGAAAAACATGTTTCCAATGGGAAGATGGTATAATACTGATAACACCTTCTGTTATTGAACATTTACATTATTCTATTGAACACTTAAAATAGCCCTGCAACAAAAGTATTGTTATCTTCATTTTTGAGTAGAAAGGCTTGGTGGTAGCACTTCTTAGGAAAGAAGGACAAAAGAATGGGAAAAAGATAGGACAACTTTGGGAGCTGATGACAACGTCCTGTTACACCATATTCTTAATTATTGTATCATGTATGTTTCTTTTTTTAACAAGTTGAGAAATCTCAACTTCTTAGGGACATAACTGTGAAATGGATTATTTTTTTTTTCCTTTCACTGCCTTTATGCTGTGGCGTGTCTCCTTTCCCCACAGCCCCCCTAACACTACGACTATTGGTCCCTCTGAAGGTAATAAACTAACGGTTTCCACAGCTTCTTCACTGTCAGTGCCAGGGAGTGATATGGTGTTTACTGGTCTGTAGCAAGGTGAGGAAAGGACCAAAACTTTGTATCAATTTACAAGACTTTATTTTTATTTTTAAAATTTTAAAATTTATTTATTTTTATTTTTTAAATATGAAATTTATTGTCAGATTGGTTTCCATACAACACCCAGTGCTCATCCCAACAGGTGCCCTCCTCAATACCCATCATCCACCCTCCCCTCCCTACCACCCCCCGCATCAACCCTCAGTTTGTTCTCAGTTTTTAAGGGTCTCTTATATTTTGGCTCCCTCCCTCTCTAACCTGTTTTTTTTCCTTCCCATCCCTCGTGGCCTTCTGTTAAGTTTTTCAGGATCCACATAAGAGTGAAAACATATGGTATCTGTCTTTCTCTGTGTGACTTATTTCACTTAGCATAACACTCTCCAGTTCCATCCACGTTGCTTCAAAAGGCCATATTTCATTCTTTCTCATTGCCACGTAGTAGTCCATTGTGTATATAAACCACAATTTCTTTATCCATTCATCAGTTGATGGCCATTTAGGCTCTTTCCATAATTTGGCTATTGTTGAGAGTGCTGCTATAAACATTGGGGTACAAGTGCCCCTATGCATCAGTACTCCTGTATCCCTTGGGTCAATTCCTAGCAGTGCTATTGCTGGGTTATAGGGTAGGTCTATTTTTAATTTTTTGCGGAACCTCCACACTGTTTTCCAGAGCAGCTGCATCAGTTTGCATTCCCACCAACAGTGCAAGAGGGTTCCCATTTCTCCAGCATCTATAGTCTCCTGATTTGTTCATTTTGGCCACTCTGACTGGTGTGAGGTGATATCTGAGTATGGTTTTGATTTGTATTTCCCTGATGAGGAGCGACGTTGAGCATCTTTTCATGTGCCTGTTGGTCATCTGGATGTCTTCTTTAGAGAAGTGTCTATTCATGTTTTCTGCCCATTTCTTCACTGGATTGTTTTACGGGTGTGGAGTTTGGAGAGCTCTTTATAGATTTTGGATACTAGCCCTTTGTCCAATATGTCATTTGCAAATATCTTTTCCCATTTCATCGGTTGCCTTTTAGTTTTGTTGATTGTTTCCTTTGCAGTGCAGAAGCTTTTTATCTTGATGAGGTCCCAATAATTCATTTTTACTTTTAATTCCCTTGCCTTTGGAGATGTGTCAAGGAAGAATTTGCTGCAGCTGAGGTCAAAGAGGTTTTTGCCTGCTTTCTCCTCTAGGGTTTTGATGGTTTCCTGTTTCACATTCAGGTCCTTCATCCATTTTGAGTTTATTTTTGTGAATGATGTGAGAAAGTGGTCTAGTTTCAACCTTCTGCATGTTGCTGTCCAATTCTCTCAGCATCATTTGTTAAAGAGACTGTCTTTTTTCCACTGGATATTCTTTCCTGCTTTGTCAAAGATTAGTTGGCCATACTTTTGTGGGTCTAATTCTGGGATTTCTATTCCATTCCATTGGTCTATGTGTCTGTTTTTGTGCCAATACCATGCTGTCTTGATGATTACAGCTTTGTAGTAGAGGCTTCAATCTGGGATTGTGATGCCTCCTGCTTTGGTCTTCTTCTTCAAAATTACTTTGGCTATTCGGGGTCTTTTGTGGTTCCTTATAAATTTTAGGATTGCTTGTTCTAGCCTTGAGAAGAATACTGGTGCAATTTTAATTGGGATTGCATTGAATATGTAGATAGCTTTGGGTAGTATTGACATTTTAACAATATTTGTTCTTCCAATCCATGAGCATGGAATGTTTTTCCATTTCTTTATATCTTCTTCAATTCCCTTCATAAGTTTTCTATAGTTTTCAGCATACAGATCTTGTACATCTTTGGTTAGGTTTATTCGTAGGTATTTTATGATTCTTGGTGCAATCGTGAATGGGATCAGTTTCTTTATTTGTCTTTCTGTTGCTTCATTCTTAGTGTATAAGAATGCAACTGATTTCTGTACATGGATTTTGTATCCTGCGACTTTGCTGAATTCATGTATCAGTTCTAGAAGATTTTTGGTGGAGTCTGTCGGGTTTTCCATGTATCATATCATGTCATCTGCAAAAAGTGAAAGCTTGACTTCATCCTTGCCAATTTGGATGCCTTTGATTTTCTTTTGTTGTCTGATTGCTGATGCTAGCACTTCCAACACTATGGTAAACAACAGCGGTGAGAGTGGACATTCCTGTCGTGTTTCTGATCCCAGGGGGAAAGCTCTGTTTCTCCCCATTGAGGATGATATTAGCTGTGGGCTTTTCATAAATGGCTTTGATGATGTTTAAGTATGTTCCTTCTATCCCAACTTTCTTGAGCGTTTTTCTTAAGAAAGGATGCTGAATTTTGTCAAATGCTTTTTCTGCATCGACTGACAGGATCATATGGTTCTTATCTTTTCTTTTATTAATGTGATGTATCACATTTATTGATTTGCGAATGTTGGAACCAGCCCTGCAGCCCAGGAATTAACTCCACTTGATCATGGTGAATAATTCTTTTTATATGCTGTTGAATTTGATTTGCTAGTATCTTATTGAGAATTTTTGCATCCATATTCATCAGGGATATTGGCCTGTAGTTCTTTCTTTGCTGGATCTCTGTCTGGTTTAGGAATCAAAGGAATGCTGGCTTCACAGAATGAGTCTGGAAGTTTTCCTTCCCTTTCTATTTTTTGGAACAGCTTGAGAAGGATAGGTATTATCTCTGCTTTAAATGTCTGGTAGAATTCCCCTGGGAAGCCATCTGGTCCTGGACTCTTATTTCTTGGGAGATTTTTGATAACCGATTCAATTTCTTCACTGGTTATGGGTCTGTTCAAGTTTTCTATTTCTTCCTGTTTGAGTTTTGGAAGTGTGTGGGTGTTTAGGAATTTGTCCATTTCTTCCAGGTTGTCCAGTTTGTTGGCATATAATTTTTCATAGTATTCCCTGATAATTGCTTGTATTTCTGAGGGATCGGTTGTAATAATTCCATTTTCATTCCTGATTTTATCTATTTATAAAATCTATCTATTTTATCTATTTTATCTATCATCTCCCTTTTCTTTTTGAGAAGGCTGGCTAGAGGTTTATCAATTTTGTTTATTTTTTCAAAAAACCAACTCGTGGTTTCATTGATCTGCTCTACAGTTTTTTTTAGATTCTATATTGTTTATTTCTTCTCTGATCTTTATTATTTCTCCTCTTCTGCTGGGTTTGGGGTGTCTTTGCTGTTCTGCTTCTACTTCCTTTAGGTGTGCTGTTAGATTTTGTATTTGGGATTTTTCTTGTTTCTTGAGATAGGCCTGGATTGCTATGTATTTTCCTCTCAGGACTGCCTTCACTGCATCCCGAAGCATTTGGATTGTTGTATTTTCATTTTCATTTGTTTCCGTATATTTTTTAATTTCTTCTCTAATTGCCTGGTTGACCCATTCATTCTTTAGTAGTGTGTTCTTTGACCTCCATGCTTTTGGAGGTTTTCCAGACTTTTTCCTGTGGTTGATTTCAACCTTCATAGCATTGTGGTCTGAAAGTATGCATGGTATAATTTCAATTCTTGTAAACTTATGAAGGGCTGTTTTGTGACCCAGTATATGATCTATCTTGGAGAATGTTCCATGTGCACTCGAGAAGAAAGTATATTCTGTTGCTTTGGGATGCAGAGTTCTAAATATATCTGTCAAGTCCATCTGATCCAATGTATCATTCAGGGCCCTTGTTTCTTTATTGACTGTGTGTCTAGATGATCTATCCATTTCTGTAAGTGGGGTGTTAAAGTCCCCTGCAATGACCACATTCTTATCAATAAGGTTGCTTATGTTTATGAGTAACTGTTTTATACATCTGGGGGCTCCGGTATTTGGCGCATAGACATTTATAATTGTTAGCTCTTCCTGATGGATAGACCCTGTAATTATTATATAATGCCCTTCTTCATCTCTTATTACAGCCTTTAATTTAAAGTCTAGTTTGTCTGATATAAGTATGGCTACTCCAGCTTTCTTTTGACTTCCAGTAGCATGATAAATAGTTCTCCATCCCCTCACTTTCAATCTGCAAGTGTCCGCAGGTCTAAAATGAGTCTCTTGTAGACAGCAAATAGATGGGTCTTGTTTTTTTTTATCCATTCTGATACCCTATGTGTTTTGGTTGGCGCATTTAATCCATTTACATTCAGTGTTATTATAGAAAGTTATGGGTTTAGAGTCATTGTGATGTCTGTAGGTTTCATGCTTGTAGTGATGTCTCTGGTATTTTGCCTCACAGGATCCCCCTTATGATCTATTGTAGGGCTTGTTTAGTGGTAATGGATTCCTTCAGTTTTTGTTTGTTTGGGAAGACCTTTATCTCTCCTTCTATTCTAAATGACAGACTTGCTGGATAAAGGATTCTCGGCTGCATATTTTTTTCTGTTCATCACATTGAAGATTTCCTGCCATTCCTTTCTGGCCTGCCAAGTTTCAGTAGATAGATCTGTCACTA
Source organism: Neofelis nebulosa (assembly GCF_028018385.1). NCBI lineage: Eukaryota > Metazoa > Chordata > Mammalia > Carnivora > Felidae > Neofelis > Neofelis nebulosa. Next base: position 233,203,273 of record NC_080782.1, read on the forward strand.
GTCTTATCGGTCTCCCTTTATATGTTAGAGCATGTTTATCCCTAGCTGCTTTCAGAATTTTCTCTTTATCCTTTTATTTTGCCAGTTTCACTATATGTTGTGCAGAAGATCGATTCAAGTTACCTGAAGGGAGTTCTCTGTGCCTCTTGGATTTCAGTGCCTTTTTCCTTCCCTAGATCAGGGAAATTCTCAGCTATAATTTCTTCAGGTACACCTTCAGCCCCTTTCTCGCTCTCTTCCTCCTCTGGAATCCCTATTATACAGATATTATTGTGTTTCATCGCATCACTTAGTTCTCTAATTCTCCCCTCATACTCCTGAATTTTTTTATCTCTCTTTTTCTCAGCTTACTCTTTTTCCATAATTTTATCTTCTAATTCACCTATTCTCTCCTCTGCCTCTTCAATCCGGGCTGTTGTGCCTCCATTTTATTTTGCACCTCATTTATAGCATGTTTTAGCTCCTCATGACATTTCTTAGTCCCTTGATCTCTGTAGCAATAGATTCTCTGTTGTCCTGTATACTTTTTTCAAGCTCAGCCATTAATTTTATGACTATTATTCTAAATTCATGTTCTGTTATATTGCTTAAATCATTTTTGATCAATTCGTTAGCTGTCAGTACTTCCTGGAGTTTCTTTTGAGGAGAATTCTTCTGTTTCGTCATTTTGGATAGTCCCTGGGGTGGCGCCAATTGGGGAGGCACTTCCCCTGTGCTGTCCTGAAGTAACTTGTGTTGTTGGGCGGGGCCACAGTCAGAGCTGATGTCTGTCCCCAGCCCACCACTGGGGCGACAGTCAGACTGGTGTGTACCTTATCTTCCCCTCTCCCAGGGGCAGGAATCACTGTGGAGTGGTGTGGCCCCTGTCTGGGCTACTTGCACCCTGCCAGGCTTGTGGTGCCGTTTTGATGGGATCCGGTGTATTAGCCTGGGTGGATCCGCAAGGTGCACAGGGGCAGGAGGGGCAGGCTCAGCTCGCTTTGCCATAGGTGGTCCCCTGCGGGAGGGGCCCCGTGGCACCGGGAGGGAGGCCGACCTGTCGGAGGGATGGATCCACAGAAGGACAGTGCTGGGTGTTTGCGCAGTGCCAGCAATTTCGGTAAACTGGTTCCCTTTGGGGTTTTGCTTGGGGGATGGGCGAGGGAGATGGCGCTGGCCAGTGCCTTTGTTCCCCTCTGAGCTGAGCTCTATCTTCCGGGGCTCAACACCTCTCCTGCCCCGGTGACCTCTAGCCCTCCCGCTCCCCTCCAGAGCAGAGCTGTCGACTTATAACATTCCAGATGTTAAGTCCCGCTGGCTGTCAGAACTCAGAGTCTGGCCCCTCCGCTTTTGCCAGCCAGATTCGGGGGCTCTGCCTTGTCGGGTGGGCTGGCTGCCCCTCCACCGCCCAGGCTCCCTCCCGCCAGTCCGTGTAGTGTGCACCGCCTCTCCGCCCTTCCTACCCTCTTCTGTGGGCCTCTGGTCTACGCTTGGCTCTGGAGAGACTGTTCTGCTAGTCTTCCGGAGGTTTTCTGGGTTATTTAGGCAGGTGTGGGTGGAATCTAAGCGATCAGCAGGACGTGGTGAGCCCAGCCTCCCACGCCGCCATCTTCTCCCAGAGCTACTAGACTTTCTTTGAAAATGATAATTATTCATTGCTTTCTGTTTGTTTCAAGATGCCCTTTGTTTCATGATGTAACAGTTACAGTAGATGGCAGGTTTTGCTTTGTTTTGCTTTTTAATGTTTATTATTTTTGAGAGAGAGACAGAGACAGAGACAGAGAGCAAGCAGGGAAGGGGCAGAGAGAGAGGGAGACACAGAATCCGAAGCAGGCTCCAGGCTCTGAGCCATCAGCACAGAGCCCGATGCAGGGCTGGAACTCACAGACCATGAGATCATGACCTGAGCTGTAGTGGGCCGCCCAACCGACTGAGCCACCCAGGGGCACCTGTTTTGTTTTTTTTTAATGTCCTTACTTGGAAAAATATAAACATGGCAGGGCTATTACAATATCTTCCTTGTTTTTATCATACTGCAAATTAATTTTTATATAGATAATAAAATTCACATGGTTAAACAATAAAAAAATTCCGGAAAAAGTGAATGGTCTCCCTGGCACCCCACCTACCTCTGTCACTGGCATATTAGTATTTTTGTAGTTTTTTTTATGCATGTATCTATATATAATTTTTACCCCTCTCCCAACATCTTTATGCAAAAGATGATATTTTACTGTTCTGCCCTTGTTCTTTTCATTTACACATATTATCCTACAATTATTTTTTGGTATCAGCACAAAGAAGCTTTTTTTTTTGGCATGTAGAAGTATTTTTCATTTTTTTAAAAATAGATGTTTATTTATTCTTGAGAAGGACAGAAAGACAGAGACAGAATGTGAGTGGGGGAGGGGCAGAGAGAAGGGGAGACACAGAATCTGAAGCAGGCTCCAGGCTCTGAGCTGTCAGCACAGAGACAGAAGCGGGGCTCGAACCCATGAACTGCGAGATCATGAGCTGAGCTGAAGTCAGACGCTTAACCAAAAGAGCCATACAGATGCTCCCCCCCTTTTTCTTTTTAATTTTTTTAGTATTTGTTTATTTTTGAGAAGGACAGAGAGAGAAATACAGACTGTGAGTGGGGGAGGGGCAGAGAGAGAGGAAGATGGAGGCTCTGAAGCAGCATTCTTTCTTAATAGTAGCATAGAATTCAAAGTAGGAATAACCTATTATTTATTTAACCAGTCTTCTGTTAATGGATATAAGACCATTTCCAATCTTCTGCTACTATAAACAATGCCACAGTGAATAAGTAGACATATTTATCATTTCACACCCATGCAAATATATCTACAGGGCAGTTTCCCTGAAGCTGAATTTGTAGGTTTGAGGATGAATACAAGGTAGTTTTAATGATGCTGTCACTTTGCCCTCCACAGGGCAATGAATTGGGAGGGTTATACCAATTTCCACTTTCACCAGCAATGTACGAACGTACCTATTTTCCCACAGCCTCACAAACAGCCCTACAATCCAGAGTCCTATGGATTATAACCAACCTACTAGGAAAAAAAAAAAGTGGTTTACCTGTACAGTTTTAAGTTGCATTGATATTATTATGAACGAGAGTATACATATTCTCATATGCTGAAGAGTCGTTTGTAGTTCCTTTTCTGTTACATGCTTTGTATACTTGCCCATTTTTCTGTTGGGTTGCTGGTCTCACTCTTCTCGATTTTCTGATTATGAATATCATACCTTCATTATTTGATATGTGTGTATTTGTAATTATGTGTCTTCATTAGCATTACAGAGTTCTCTTCTTTGTCATGTTTAATTCTTTCTTTTAAACGTGAATTTTACCTTGTTTGCTCCTGAGGTTGTAAACCTGGTTTTTTGATTGACCTTGCACTTACATTTGTCCAGTTCTCCTTTATTCCTCTGTTTTATTTCCCACCTTGCAGACCCGTATCTTGCGTACAATTGTGCTTCTTTTTATTTGTTGCTATTAGAGTATGATTTTACCTTAGTTGCCAGTGTATTTAATATTATATTTTCTTTTTTTAGAGTTTAGAGTCTTTTACTCTGTAAGGTCTGTTTGCTTTATTTTGTGTCTCAATGTAGAATGTTGAAAGGCAATTTTTCCAACACACAGTGTACCCTTTATATATATATGTATTTATATATATATATATATATATATATATATATATATATATATTTAATTATATATATATTATATATATTGAAATATAACCATAATACATATTTCAAGTTTCCTTTTATTTCACGATTTATTTTTCTTGATATACACCTTTAAATATTTGTTTAGTTCTTCCTTAGGCACTCTGATTATGAGTAAATTGGATCACCTTTGTCTGTCTTCTTTCCCTATTATGGTGTCTGTATGTATAATCTTTCTTATTTATTTCCATATTACATTGTTGACTTTTCACATATTCTCTGTGTCACTAGTGCCTTTTTCAATATCACCTCTCTCTTCTGGTAATTCTAATTCCATTTTTATTTCTGTGACACTTTTCATTTTTTTCCTATTTATTTCTTGAGTTCTGGTACTATAATTTTATGCCCCGTTGTCTTAGTCTCCTTTCTTTTAATTTCTATATTTCTTCATTGTGGTTTTTCTTCACTGACACACTACTTCTGTATGTTCTTTTAAATTAATAGTGAAATATTTGAGTGAGATTTTTATTTGCTGAGTGTCCACATTTTTTAATGAATATGTTTTTTTAAGTTTATTTATTTTGAGAGATAGAGTGGGAGGGTGGGGAGGAACAGAGAGAGAGGGAGAGAGAGAATCCCAAGCTGTCAGTGCAGAGCCTCAATGTAGGGCTTGATCCCATGAACCACAAGATCATGACCTGAGCCAAAACCGAGAACCGGACGCTTAACTGACTGAGCCACTTAGGAGCCCCTTTTAGTGTGTATTTTTGTTTGTCTTATATTCTCTTTTTCCCCATATTTTTTTATTTTATATACACTTTGATTAAATGCTTTTCCAGTGACTTATTCTTGTAACTCACCCAAATATATTTTTCTCAGACACAAGGCTTCCAGGTTTCACATCCTAAATGCTTTCTCCTTCTCTACCACACAAATTGCTTTATGCTAAAAATGTTCCTCCATGTTATTTTTTGGTCTTTCATTCTTTCCTTCTCTGAGCCAAACTGTGTCCAGAGAGACTTGTTCAAGCATTCCTGCTAACCCCAGTTCTTCCTCCCACTAATAAAAACAATCTATACTGGTTTGCACATTACAGTGAGACTTCTTATCTTAGGGAAGTATATTTTTCTTGGAACTGAGACATCTAGCCATCTTTATGGTTTTCTCTGAACTTCTCGTGGTTTTGCCTAGTCTGAGCTCATTTTGGCATCCCTCCATATATTTTGAGGTATGGATAATAACTGTATCCTAGTTTTCCTCAAAACAAAGTTTGTGTTTCCCTCCCTTTCTCCTTGTGGGTCTTTATGTGACTTCCAGGAGGAAAAAGATACTGATCCAGCCATGTTTATCCTAGAAGTCTCTCCCCCTATATTTGTTTTAATTATGTAGCTCTGAAGCCCAAACCAGGGAACCATTGATCTGAACAGCAGTCTCTGAACTTAGTTCACCCTGATTTTCAAAACTGAATCAATTCTTAAGATTCTCAGGTCCCAGTGATGCAACTCAGCATCATTGAGATCCTTGGCAACTGCTCCTTTATTTAATCAATCAATTTAGATAAACACAAATACTGTATCCAAAGTACCACAACAATAATGTGCCCTTTACTTGTTAGAGGATGACACAAGTACATGAACCATAGTTAAATGAAGAATCTGAACCTGATGAGTTCTAGCTAAGTAGGAAAGTGAATAGAAGAACTTTGTCAAATATTAAGTGTTCAATGAAAAAAGAAAAAAACAGACCACATGTATGTAATTTGATCTACAAGAAAAACTCCCAGATATATTTAAATTAAATGCATACTTTCTATTCAATTAGCTGTATCTTTCCCACATGACTTGCGTTAACAGAACATGTTTTCAACTATTCTTCTAAACTAGAGCAGAGGATTAAAGGTTAGGGTGGCCAGTGATACAGGCAGCAAAGAATTGCAGAGTAGAGCAACAAGCAGGACAGAGTTTATTCACTGTCCAAAGGAGAGGGGCCAGACATTAAGAGAGATTTTGGGGGGCATGGGGGTGGCTCATTTGATTAGGTGTCGTATTTCAGCTCGGGTTGTGATTTCACAGTTTGTGAGTTCAAGCCCCACGTCTGGCTCTGTGCTGACAGCTCAGAGCCTGGAGCCTGCTTCGGATTCTGTGTCCCCTCTCTCTCTGCCCCTCTTCCACTCATGCTGTCTCTCTTTCTATCTCTCTCTCAAAAATAAACAAACATTATAAAAAAATTAAAAAAAAAAAAAGAGATTTTGGCCCTGAGCTTCTGTTGGGCTGGCCCTTTTAAGGTTTGTTTTGTTCTGGGTTTTTGTTGTTGTTGTTGTTGTTGTTTTGTTTTTAGTAAGGATGTGAGAGGGCTGTAGCTGTACTTCTCATTGGAGGTGTGGGGAGGGGCTGACTCTTGGCCAGATAGAACAGAAGGTGGCAGGTTTCTTGAGGGGCTCTGTCCAGGGCTCATTTGGGATGTGGGTTGTGGTCAGGCTAGAGAAGAGTGTGTTTTGAGTTGTGGACTATTTTCTGAGAATGAGGGACACCATGACTTAGAAAATCAGAGTTAGGGCCAAGTACAGACACCTGTGAGTTTTGTCTGTAAGCTTGGCTGGTGAGGGGGCTTTGAATACAACCCTTTCATTCCCTCCTCTTTCTCTCTTTTTTTAAATTTAGATTTCAGTAGTTAGCCTACAGCACAATATTGGTTTCTCTCTCCTCTCTTTATTTGAAACTATCGTTGATTGGGGAATATGGGAGAAGGTCATTCTTTCGTAACTGCTTCCTGCTGAGGTGGGGCAAAGAGCCCTCCTTACCCAGCTGCCTGAGAGACAAGAGTGAGGGAGATATTAGTGGTGGATTGTTCTGAAAGCAAGGGCTTACGTGTGAGCTTGTTGAGACCTTAGAGAGCTACCAAGGGTTGATATTCAGTCCTGGATGAAGGAGATTAGATATTTTAAAATACATGGCCCCCAAATAGGGACTAGTCCAATAACTAAGAAAGTTCCCGGGAAAGGAGTGAGCCAAACCAGATATCTAGTTTCTAGGAGAACCAGTCAGCCCCCAAGTTTTTATATTGTTCTTGATTGTCTTTAGCTGAGTTGATAATTTTATCAAGGCTAAAACCTGACCTGACTCATTTACATAGAAGCAACATTCTTCCTGTAGTAAGGCCCCTCCCCGTCCTCCCCACCAGCCCCTGATTAGCAGTCAATAGGTCTAAAGCCTGAGGATTTTTGAAGAACCACTCCTGCCAGGGAATGAATCAGTCTGTCTCTGCACAGCTTGGAGTGTGGAAGCCAAGCACCTTACTTGCTGAGTCAAGGAAAGAGAGAGTTCCCATGTGTGGATAGAATGAGCTATTCCTCCTGTGCCCATCTCAGCTCCCGTAAAGATCGCAAGGAGGAAGAGGATAGACACCAGCTCAGCTCTTCAAGGACAGGATAGAAGGGACTGGGTTTTCACTTGAGTGTCTGTTACAGTCTGTGTCAGGGTCTAAGGACTGGTGAGTTGGGAAAGTGTAAACCAGGAATTAGCTATATGGGGGTGCAGTATCCCTTCCAGAGAAAGGCCCAGGTGCTGCAGAGAAAACAGGTGCGAGGCTCAGGCTCCATGCAGGGCTATATGGTGAGTTGTCCAACTCTTTTATTTTGGGGGGCATATATGGGATAATCTCCCCTACCACGGTCACTGTCAGTGGAGTGATGTAGACCAGCTTTATGGGTGTTGAAGATGATTTGGTAGGAAAATTAATATGCCCCTAGGTGTGGTCCCATCTCTAGTCAGTGCCATCAGGGATTTTATAGGATTGACAGTTTTGTGTATTTTTGGGTTGAAAGAGGAAGTTGGAGTTGTAGGGGCAAGAATTATCCAGGCCTGGGCAGTCCGTTGTATCACTAGTGGAAGAGAGTGTCCAGGTAGCTTTGGTGTTGGGTCTTGTGGGTATGGTTATATTGTTGGGTTTGTGAAGGTAAAAATCAGTGCCCCACCTATCTGTTTGAGGGAGTCCTTGCTTGTCGTGTGGAGGGGTTAGTGGAAAGATTAGGGAATCGTTAAAGACATTTTGGAAGACCATCTGTAGGTCAGACTGTGAAGCATTAACACAGATAGGTGATGTTTGTGTTCGCTTTATCCCTGATAGAATTGGTCTGGATATAAGAAGGAATTTATCGAATTGAGTGATAATTTGGGCATTAATATGGAAGTCAAGGTGTTCATCCTTTGAAATGTGTTGGACGTGGAAGGTAGTATTGAGCAGGTACCAGTCAGTTAAGTTGCTGGTGATGGGAATCAGTCCCTTGGTTGAGGAGGTGGGGGCACGTATCAAACGGTTTTTGTCTGTTGTATTTTTGTTGTTAAGAGTTTAGATGGCTGCCTTGGTGGACTGGAAGTAAGGATGGTGAAGTGCTTGAGAAGAGTGGAGAGTGGAGTTGAGGGTGAGTGCCCCCAGAGTGTTTGAGACCCTCATAGGAGCCATAGAGAGTATGGGGGGAGCCCCAGAAAAAGTGATCTGCAGAGAAAGTGATTCCATCCTGGTGGGAGTAGATAATTTCTCATTCATTGATCAAGGATTATAATCAATATCCCAAGAATGAGGACTTCCCAGAGCAGAGGGTGAATCAGGGTTATTAGGACTTATTGAAGGTATTGACAGATTTCATCAAACGAGTATTCCATGAAATCTCCCTGTAGGAGCTTGTTCCAGACAAGAGTATGAATAAAGGATTATACCTTTCCAGAGGTGAAGTCCTTACAGGGATCAGGTAGATAATGTTGCAAGTCAGCTAGGATGGAGTCAAAGAGGTTTCTTGTCTGTGTAGGCATGGAGGGGCTTTTACCTTTTTGAAGAGCAGTTTGAGGTCACTGGTAGGCTGAGAGGTGTATTGTAGGGGCTCAGCAGGTGGGCAGTCTTCTTTTGGTGGTGGGGTTGTTAGCTTGAGTCTTGAGAGGTAAATCCAGGAAGGAATCTGAGGAGTTTGACTGCAATGGGGATAACCCATTATTTGAAAGATTATTTGAAAGGGTTATCTTCCATTGTGGTTGAAGTGGTTTTATTTGACCTGGGAGTTCCTTTAAAAGGACCAGTTGCTCGGTTCTAATGTTTGCTTGGTTTGAAGGTTGGTGAGGGATTTGGGAGGTGTTGATCTGCATATTCCCTGAGTATTTTTCAAGTGATTTCTACTGTGGGGAGATAGTCTTCCAAGGGAGGGGGCTCTGTTTTTAAGTCGGGGTGTAGCAGGGTGTAGCTCATGCCATACATGAGCTTGAAAGGGCTCAGAAAGAGGGGCACTTTAGGAGTAGCTCATATCTCTAGAAGTGCATAAGGAAGGAGGAGTGGCCAGCCCATTTTAAGCTCTATGGATAACTTAGTGAGTTGTTGTTTAAGAGTTGAATGAACTTTGTCTAGTTTTTCCAGAGTGTTGAGGGTGATAAGCTGAGTGGAGTTTGTAAACGATTCCTAGGGACTAAGATACCTATCACTTTGTAAGGACGTTGGGAACCCAAAATGGGAATGATCTCCTGAAGAAGGACCCGAGTTACTTCTGAGGCTTTTTCTGTAATGGTGGGGAAGGCTTCAAGCCAGCTAGAGAAAGAGTGAGTTTTAGTAGGTATTTGTATTCCTTGTGCTTGGGCATGTAAGTGAAGCCTAACTGCCAATCTTGTCTGAGTAAGTGTCAATGAAATTGGTGGGTCAGGATGGAGGACAGTGGTCTAAGGCGTCCTTTTAGGTCTACTGACTGTCATATGGGGCAATTCCTGGTGATATTGGTAAGCCTGGTTTGTAAGTCTTTGCACCAGAGGAGACATCTTAAGAGTGTGTAAAGGGGCCTTGGTCCTATATGTAAAGAGTTATGAATGTTATTGAGGATTACCTCCTTTTGTTCCATAGGAAGCATGAATCTTCCCTGAAATATTATCCAGGGTCCTTTCATGCTGGCCCCCTTTTTTATGGATGTTGTGCTTTCGTTGTCTGAGTATCTGGGGGTAATTGCAGGATGGGGAAAGTGTACTTTGAGTCAGTGTAAATTTTGAGGCTTTTATCTTTGCCAAAGGTACGAGCTCTGGTGAGAGTGATGAGCTCTCCTTTTTGTGCCAATGTCCCTAGTAGTAGGGGGTGAACTGTCTATGACTTGTGTGGTTGTGGTAATTGCATATCTTGCCTTTATTTTTCTATTTGATATTAAACTTCCATCTATAAACCATAAATATTCTGGGTCTGAAGGGGGAAGGTCTGTCAGATCTGTTTGGATTGCTTGGGAGTATTCTAAGATCTCTGGGCATGAATGTTCTCCTGGCTGTGTTGTGGGGAGGAAAGTGGCAGGATTTAAGGTAGTAGATTTTTGAATGGTGATGTCAGAGTCCCCCAGAAGTGTTTGGTATTGTGTGATTCAGCAACTTGTGAGAAAGTGATAGGCATTGTTGTTTAGGATGTCTACAACCTGGTGAGGGGAAAAGATGTCTGTGTGTTGTCCATATGTGAGTTTGTTAACCTCCTGAGTTAATAGGGCCATGGCTTCTAAGTCTCAGAGGCATGGAGGCCATCCATTGGCTGTGTTGACTAATTGTTTTGAGAAAAAAACTACTGCTTTCAAGTCTTGTCCATATATATTTTTAAGTTTATTTATTTATTTTGAGAGAGATACAGTGCAAGTGGGGGAGGGGTAGGGAGGGGGAGAGAGAGAGAGAGAGAGAGAGAGAGAGAGAGAGAGAATCCCAAGCAGGCTCCATACTGTCAGCGCAGAGCCTGATGTGGGGCTTGAACCCACGAAGCCACAAGATCATGACCTGAGCCTAAACCAAAAGTAAGATGCTTAACTGACTGAGCCACCCAGGCCACCGTGGCCCATATATATTTTTTAAATGTTTATTTACTTTTGAGAGAGAGTGAGAGTGTGAGTGGGGGAGAGGCAGAGAGAGAGGGAGACAGAGGATCCAAAGCAGGCCCTGCACTGACAGCAGAGAATCGAACATGGGGCTCAAACTCACGAACTTTGAGATGGTGACCTGAGCTGAAGTTGAACGTTAAACTAACTGAGCCACCCAGGTGTCCCAAGTCTGGTTCATATTTCTGCCCCGATAGTCCTAGAGCTATTCCTCCCCTCTCTGCTGTGTACAGGAGAAAATTCTTTTGAAGGTTAATAAAGGCCAGGGCTGGGACTTGAAGGAAGACCTGTTTTGAAGTGTGAAAGGCTGTGAGGAAAGGGAATGTGATTCTAGAAGTTCATGTTCAGGACCAAACTATAGAGAGAGGTTTGGCTATAAGACCATAGTTGGGAATCCAAATCCTAAAGCATACTGTGAGACCTAAGAAGGCATGAAGTTGGGTTTTGTTTTTTTGTTTTTGTTTTTGTTTTTGTTTGAATGATGGGGGCTATAAATTAGAAGTGAGTTGTTTTCATTGGGAGATAATGGCCTTGTGTCCTGTTCTAAGCAAAAATCCTAGGTATGTGACAGATAGTTGATTAAGTTGGGCTTTGGAGAAGGAAACTTTAACCTTTGTTGTTCAGGAAAGTAAGGGGAGTGATGTTGTCAGAAATAGAAGTGGTCAAAGAAGAGTTACAGAGAAGAAGGTCATCCACATATTGGATAAGAGTACTCTTTGGGAGGGAGAGGTTAGAGAAATCTGATGCCAGAGTTTGTCCAAAGAAATGGGGGCTATCCCTAAAACCCTGGGGGAGAATTGTCCACCATGGTAACTATTTGGAGTGTCAGGTGTCAGGGTCAGTCCAGGTTAAGGCAGAAAGGTCCAGGGATTCTGGAGAGATGGGAATACTGAAAACTGCATCTCTAAGATCTAAGACAGTGAAGTACATAATGGAAGATGTAATGGTGGAGAGAAGGGTATATGGATTGGGGATGACGGGGTGGATGCAGTCAACTGCCTCATTGATAATTCTGAGATCCTGAACTATTTATTCTGTAAAAATCATCTGGCTTTTTGACTGTAAGGATTGAAGTACTGTAAGGAGAGTTAGTAGGTTTTAATATATTTGAGGAAAGAAATTTGGAAATGAGGGTTGTAAGCCTTACAAATCCTCAGATTTGAGAGGATATTGGGGTTTTGAGAGGAAAAAAGTAGGATCCTTGAGGTTATGGTAATGGAGGTAAGGTGAGTAGCCTTAACTGGTTTAGAGGTTCCCTATACAGATGAGGGTACCAAAGTCATAACTAGAGAGAGTAAAGTGAGAGCAGGGCATTTAGTAAGGAGTCCCAAGAATTAGGATTGTGGGTGTATGGGGTGCCATTGAAGGTGAGTCGCTATTTTCATCATGATGTCTTGTCCTAGGAGGGGGACAGGACAGCATGGCAGAACAAAAAAGGAATGGCTAAAGAATTTATCTCCCAGAGCACAAGACAAGAATGAGGTAGCTGAAGGATGAGAAAGAAAGCCATTGACCCAATGACAGAGATGGGGGAGGGAAAAGAGTGTCCCTAAAAATCTGGGGAGAGCAGTGGGGAGTTGCTCCCATGTCTGTAAGAAGTGATATGTTCTTACCTTCAATGAAGAGAGTCACCCTGGGCTCAGCTGTGAGGAAGACATGTTCAGGAGCCTTTGCTGATCCTGAGATGTGTCAGCCCATGTCCTAAGGAAGTCCCAAGAGATCTACCACCAGAGTTATGGCTTATATCCCCTATTTGGGCCCCCAAAGACGGGTTTTTGGAGGTGGGGTCTCCCCCACCTACTTTGAGGATGGGGTAGTTACTTTTTCAGTGGCCAACCTTGCTTATATGTGGGGCAAGGGGTTTTGGGTGGCAGTTTTTTATTGGGACATTGTTTAGACCAGTGGCCAGGCTTACCACAGGTGTAACAAGCTCCAGGAGGGGGCTTGTGGAACGTTTGGGTCATGCCAGCAGGTTAAGACTTCTCCACAATAGCTCCCATTAGCCAGGAGCTGATAAGCCTGAGATTGTTTTTTTATTTCTTTGTCTCCTTTCCTCTTTGATTTCCTCCTCTCTGTTACTGAAGGCCTTGAAGGCCAGGTCAGTAGTTCGGATTGAGGGGTTTGAGGGCCTTTATCTACTTTTTGAAGTTTCTTTCTAATATCTGGGGCTTACTGGGAGATGAAATGTATAGCCAGGATCAATTTTATTTTGTGAGAGTTAGGATCAAGGTGGTGAATTTTTGAAGAAGCCTGAGTGAGGAAAAGGGCAGGGTTTTGATCTGATCTCTGAGTGATTTCCCTTAACCTTTCATAATTGATCTGTTTAGAAGCTGCCTGTTTCATGCCTTCTATAAGGCAGGTGACCATGTGGTCATGTTTGACCTTGTCTCCAGAGGAGGGTTGGTAATTTCAGTTGGGCTCAACTAAGGGAACCACTGCAATGCCAGGAGCATATTGTGCAGGCTTTCTGTGGCTCAAATCATCAGCATGTTCAGTAGCCTTGGACCAAATTCGGTTTTTGTCCTTTGGGGTGGTATAGGTGGAGAGAATAACATATAGGTCCTTCCATGATAAATCACAGGAAAGGGTGAGGTATTCAAATTCTTTAGTGAATCTGGAGAGATCTGTTGAGAAAGAGCCAAGCTTAGATTCTATAGGAGAAATATCTGGCATGGAGAAGGGAACATGGGCCCGATTAATGCTGTCTGTTCCAGACACCTCCTGAAGAGGTGGTGGGAGCATCAGCAAGTTGATAAGAGTGGCCAGAATGAGTGTGGGCTGGACAAGCATGGGGACACGGAGGCAAGTGTTGAAGGGGGAAAGGTGTGCCAATGAGTCTGCGGGGGAGCATAGAGGTGCCAAGAGAGGATTGACTGTGGGTGAGTGGAAAGGCAGACATGGAGATTGGTTGGGAGTGTTGAAGTCTGAGTTGTGAGAATTGGAGAGAGGGAGAGGGGTCTTTTGGTGAGATAGAAGGAGAATATGGCAAACAGCACAAAGGTCAGGATGATGAGTAAGTTCAAAAAAAGCTTTCACATAAGGAACCCTGGGCCATTTACCCAGGTGATGACAATACAAACTCACTGTTTTGAGTTTCTGGCCAGACCTCCTGACCATCTAATTTATATTGGGGCCAGGCTGTATTACAGTAGAAAATAAGATCTTTGGGCTGAATATCTTGTTCCAGTTGGAAGTTTTTGAGATTTTTAAAGAGGCATCCCAGAGGGCAGTCCTTGGGAGGAGTGGACAAGGTATTGTCCATCTGGAAATCTAGGAAAAGGAGAAGGGAAATTTTGAGGATTGGGAACAAAGGGAAAAACCATGAAGGGAGACATCTTGACCCAGTGTCCTGAAAAGAATATGAAACCTTGACCATTGCCGAGCCTGAGAGAAAGGGGCATCCCCCAGTCTTAAGGGTCGGTATGAGGGAAGGAATTGAGCATCCCAAACTTTGGAAAGACCCAGAAGAGGCATCCCTCTAATGGTCAATGTGTTGATTATTGACTGAGCCCCATACTGTGGCTTGAACCTTGGGGTGGGGAATCAGCCAACACCTGGTGATTGTATCCAGTGCTCAAGATCTCAAAAAGCCCTCCCAAAAATGAAAATTTGACTTACTCGAGATTAGTTGACAAGGAGATCTGGTTGAGATGGAGTCAAGTCAACGGGCAATGGCCAGTCCCCATTATGGTGGCCCCATACAGGCCACCAAAAATGCTTGGGTGGCCAGTGATACAGAGGGCATAGAATTGCACAAAGAGTAGAGCAACAAGCAAGACAGAGTTTATTCAGTGGGGAGGGAGGGAGAAGAGGGGTCAGACATCAAGAGAGATGTTGGCCCTGAGCTTCTTTTGGGCTGTGCCTTTTACGTTTTTTGGGGTTTTTTTTGTTTGTTTGGTAGGTTTGGATTGGTCTGGTTTGGTAAGGATATGAAAGTGTTGTAGCTGTGCCAATGGTGGGTGTGGGGAGGGGGCTGACTCTTGGCCAGGTAGAGCAGGAGGTGACAGGTTTCTAAGGGGCTCTGTCCAGGACTTGTCCAGGATGAGGGTTGTGGTCAGGCTAGAGAAGAATATGTTTTGTAGTTGTGGACTATTGTCTGAGAATGAGGGGCACCATGACCTAGAAAAACAAAGAATTAGGGCCAAGCACAGGTACCTGTGAGTTTTATCTGTAAGCTTGGCTGAGGAGGGGGCTTTGAATAGAACCCTTTCACTTTCACTACTCATCTTTTCCTTATATGTTCTTATTCAAGTGTCTGAGAGATAGGCTTGCTTTATTATCTTCTGGCAATGATGAGAGATGATGGCTAATTCAGATGGATACAAAGAATTAAATTGTTGCTGGTTATTAGCCACTGGATACTTTATTTCAGTTTTAATCCTAGATTTCTGCTTATTTTGTATGAAACTATACATGATTTGAGTTGGATAGATTTAATATGTGAAAGGGCAAAAAGAGCTTCCATAACAATGGGAATGACTTTACCCCTTGCCCTTTGCTTTTGCACATCTACAGAAGGAGAATAGACAGAATGATCCTGGGGTCCTCCTCTCCTCAGATGCTGTGCTCTGCAATAATGCTACAAAAGCAATGTAAGGGACTTGAGCTACACAGATAATTCAAGCCAAAGACTTAGCCTCCCTGCCATCCTGTAAAGACCCCACATGAGCAACCTCTGGGCATAACCATCTGATTGTACTCTGGGAGTGTCTGTCCTTACCTTGAGCAGAGACAAACCTCTGTCTGTTATGGTCTCCCAAGTGATCTGCTGGATGTTTTGATCTAGTTTCCCTTAAATGGTATATTTATATGCCTAGTCAAAACAACAACAATCACAGCTGAACCACGCCAAGAAGTCTGGGAAGTTGTGCTGTTTATACTGGAAAAAAAGTCTTTAGTGAAACCCCCTCAGCCCTACTTTGAAATCTAAAGCACAATTAACTAACTCTAAAGGGAAACCTTTATAATGGGAAGTCCCATGTTGTAGAGGCCTATCAGCATAAAACATGCCCCTCAGACTCACACAACAACCCCAAAACCACAAGGAAGTTATGTCTGCCATGCCTTTAAGGGCTCTTGAAGCTGTTGGCTCTGAAATGTAAAGTCCTGCTATACATAGGTCAATATAAATCAGAGGGTATTTTGACACAAGACAAATTACATTTGAAAGGTTTCAGTTGAGTAGCCAGGGTCCAGGTTTCACTAATTAAAAAGTCTGTTTCTCATTCCATATTTCATGTGAGTCACTCGTAAGAGAACCTTCCAATCAGCAGTCATTCTTGGTGGCCTCTAAATCAGTCTGCACATTGCCAGTCCTGTGGGTATTTTATTTATTTTATTTCTTTTAATTTAAATTTTAGTTAATATACAGTGCAATATTGGTTTCAGGAGTAGAATTCAGTGATTCATCCCTTATATATAACACCCAGGGCTCATCATGACAAGTGCCCTCCTTAATGCCCATCACCCATCAAGCTTGTCTCCCACCCATCTCCCTCAATCAACCCTCAGTTTGTTGTCTATCATCAAGACTCTCATGGTTTGCTTCCCCCTCTTCTCTCCCCCCACTTCCCATATGTTCATCTGTGGTCATTTTAAAACACTTGTGTATCTAATGGTTAGGGACGTTATCTTTGGAGTCAGGTGGTCTAAGACCACATTCCCCTGGGATACTTAATAGCTGGGGGATGGTGGCTAGTTGCTTAACTTCTTTGGGTCTCTATTTCTTCATGCTGTGAGGATCAGATGAGATAGATTGCCTAAAGCAGAGAAAACACGGTCTGACACAAAGTCATCTGCCTTTACAAGGAAGTTATACCACACATTCAAGGACGAGATCCTTCCAGTTGCACACAATTCTTCCTAATACATTTTATAAAGCTAGTAAAAAGTTTTTATAAATTCCACACTAGGAATATGGAAGACAAATCTCACTCATAAATGGTGACTAAAAAAAAAACTTGAAATGTATTGGTAAATCAAATCAAATCTAGCCATATATACGTATGTGTGTGTGTGTGTGTGTACACACATATATAAAAATACATTATTTTAGGTTTATTTTAGGAATTGCAATGTTGATTTGTAAGTAGAAAATCTCATGTAATTCAGTTTATTAATATATTCATACACAAGAACCATATAGTCATCCCCATAGAGGCATAAAAACGTTCAGTAAAATTCAGCCCAAGTCTTAGCAAACTAGCAATAGAAAAGAACTTGTTACATCTGTAGAATATCCCCCAAAATAATCACTAGCATTATTGTTACTGCTGACATTGTAGAAACAATTTCATTTATAATTATGAAAATTCAAGGATATTTATTATTTTCTTTTCAATATTGAATTATGGTCCCAACCAATGAATTCAAGATGAGAAGAAATTGAGGTAATAAGGGTTGGAAAGAAGAAATGGAAATGTCATTATTTGTAGAAGTTATGATTGTCTACATAGAAAATCCATAATGATTTTCAAATAAATTGTTAGATTTAAAAGGAGGTTTTAGCAAGGTTTCTAGATATATGTCAATATGCCAAAAATTACATTTCTATACAGTAGAGACAGAAAATAGCATTTTAAAAGTATATAATTTATCACAGTCCATAATAGTCATTCTAAAATAAACCTTATAAAAATGTGTAAGACCACTTATAGAGCTTTATTAACAGATAATAAAAAGATCTAAATAAATTAATAAATATATTATGTTCATGCATAGGAATATTTCATACCACAATGATAACACTTTTCATTCAAATAGACCTATAGATTCAAAAAAGGTTCCAATAAAAATCCCACCAATTTTTTTTTTGAGAATTTGGATAAGTTGATTCTTAATTATGTGTGAAAAAGCAAAGTCTAAGAAGAGCCAAGACTCTCTCAAATAATAAGTTGAAGGAACTTATTATTATATTGAGACTTACAAAATCTCAAAAGCATAAATGATAGTAAAAAATAGAATGATAAATATAAAAATAAAGGTAATAGCTACCCTAGGATATTAGAGAGTGAAATGTGACTCAGAAGAGGCACATAAAGGCTTCAATGATATTGATGCTATCCTACCTTTGAATATGAGTTGCTGTTGTTTAAATTATATCAACTATGTTAAAATGTGAAAAGGTATGCCTGATAGAATGCTTAACATATTGCATGTCTTAATAAAAATTTTAAACAGATTAAATGTGCATATGTACATATATACATATTTTCTGACCTTTGTCATATTTGCTTTCTCAGACATTTCTTCCATTTAAAATATTTTTAAGAACTCCTCACCTTCCTCTTGTATTTGTCACTGTTCCTCTTAAACAAACTGTGGTGGCCAGAACTGAATACTCGTTTTCAGAATGGATTCTATTGTAGGTGTCCTTACATAAGTGAACAAAGAATTCTACTCTTATTTCCCAGGACTAAAAGTTGTGATTTTTGCCCTAATATTATTAGAGTTTCTGTGGAGCACAGATTTCTAAATGGTTGGTCTGGTAGGTGGGAGAAAGAATGGGAAAGGAGCTCACAAAAGAACACGTGCCACTTGAAGGGTATGTGGAAGAAAGAACATGCAGTTGCCAAGCAACCAGCCTGTATCTTTCACCTTGAAATGCTGGCTGCAAGTGGCACAGGGGCCTCAGGTTTTTCTCTTTGTGACAGTGATGTAGCCCTTTCTACCTCCTTTAACCTCTAGCCTCCTTTTTCTTTTGCACTTTTTTCTTTTGGTACAGGATTCTGCACTGAGCTTCTTAATTTTGCCTTCTCTGTTGACCTCTTTGCATCTAGCTGCCCATGTTGACGTGAGTTTGACTCACAAAAGTCATCCTTGTCTTTATGGAATTACCTGGATTAAAAGTATAAAAACCTTCTGAAAAGATCCTTTAGAATATTTTTAATCTGTGTGTGTGTGTGTATGTGTGTGTGTGTGTGTGTTCTCCGTACCTTTCCTAGAAAGATTTGAGATAGCTACAGTGTCATGTGTTTCTTTCTCAGTTGGTAAAAACAGAAATGAAATTAATTCCCTCTTCCATGCTGTATTCCAGAATAAAAGTGAGATTTTCAGCAAGAAAGGCGTGTAATGTAAAACCATGCTACTCCAGCATCATGATAAAGGTGGTTGAGTTTGGGGATAAAGGGGTATAGAATTATGTATAAGTGTATGCCTTCAAAAATGCCAAGGAATTAAAAAAAAAACTATTGTGCCAGAAAATCCTATTATTAAGTTTATGTTTCTCCAGTATGATCTTGAATGGCCTATGTCAACATTGCCTGGGGTATTGGATTAAAGTGCAGATTCCCTATTTACTCCCAAACTCTTTGGATAAGATCCTGGGATTTGCATTTCCAATAAGTTTTCCAGACAATTTTGGGACACACCTCTTTAAGGGATTCTAATAGCCCCTAATCATGAAGTGTCAGTATGGTTACTAGCTTCAAGGTCTCTCCAAACAGGGGCTTTACCATGCCATTAACAGAGATAAGCCTTCAGAGCATTTAATGAAATATTTTACCAAGAGTGACCTATTACAATTATAGAACTACACATTCTCCACTTCCAAATAATTCGCCCTGTTGATTCCAAAATCTTTTACTTCTGAGTCCATGAGCCCGATTGTGTTCTTCATTCTGTATTTAAGCCAGATCTCTGATGGCAGCTGACCCACACCTGTACTGAAGCCACGCTTCACATCCTTGCCAACACTTGTGATTCCTTGTCTTTTTGATACTAGTCATTCTGACAGGTGTAAGGTCATATCTCACTGTAGTTTTGATTTGCATTTCCTGAGGATTAGTGATGTTAAGCATCTTTTCATGTGTCTGTTGGCCATCTGTGTGTCTTCTTTGGAAAAATGTCTATTCTTGTCTGCTGTCGTTTTTTTAATTGGATTATTAATTTTGGGTGTGTTGGTTATATTTTGGTGTTGGTTTGGGTTTTGTTTGGTTATATAAGTTATTTATATATTTTAGATATTAACCCTTTATCAGATATATTACTTGCAAATATCTTCTCTCATTCAGTAGGTTGTCTTATTGTTTTGCTGGTGGTTTCCCGCCACCTGTTTGATTCTGATGTGTTTTCAGGTGGTGGCAGCTTCTTAGTTCTTA
This sequence comes from Neofelis nebulosa, assembly GCF_028018385.1. Classification (NCBI taxonomy): domain Eukaryota; kingdom Metazoa; phylum Chordata; class Mammalia; order Carnivora; family Felidae; genus Neofelis; species Neofelis nebulosa. The sequence continues at coordinate 233,222,899 of NC_080782.1, forward strand.
CCTCTTTGGCCTTCCTGATTTGGAGTTCATCCCTAGTCTTCTTGGCAGTCAAGATCTAAAGTCCCTATTATTATTCTAAACTAATCTGGCCCTGTGGTATCAGCCATTATCAGGAGAGAATTCCTTGTTTCCACCTCATGCCTATAGAAACCAGTTCCAATATGGCCATGGTGAGCTCTGCCCTGTTTCTCTTTCAACAAAAGAGGCTGGAAGCCCAACTTGGCATGTACCATGCCTTCTCACTGCTACAAGGCATTCCTTCCCAGGGCTCAAATATGATTTAGTACAGATGACCCCATCTAGTCTCTTGTGGCACCAGTTGAATTGGGCATAATATAAAGCAGGGCAGTTGTATCTGAACTCTGATGTGCATGGTTACTTTGTCTCCTGCTGCCTGCTGAGAAGGGCCTCTCAGTCTACAAAAGATCATATATTCTTATGGTAGAGTGGAAACCTGTGTAGCCTTGTATCCTATCCACACTGAACTCCAGTCCCCCTAAAAAGGTACATGTGTCTACTGATGAACGTGTACAATTCAGATCCATCCTGGCAACGAGGGAGTCAAAAATATATAGCCACAGACTCAACAGATTAATTAAAAAATATTTACTGAGTGCCTACTAGGTACTAAGGCATTATTAAAATCATTGGTAATATACCATTGAAAGAAAGAGTCTCAGCACATGTGCAGTTTATATTTTAGAGGAGGGAGACGAATAAATAAATATAAAATGCATCAGGGATGATAATGCCAAGAAGAAAAATAAAGTAGGTAAGGAGGTGTCTTAACTTGGTTGACTCCCAAGACTGTGGTTTAAGTGTAAATAGTTTATCTTGGGTAGATCCCAAGGTACCACACTGAGGCAACGGTGAAGAACGAAGCAGTAAAGGAAGAAAAACCCATCTTAGAGTGCATGGCTGCTGCAGTCAACTGAGACTCAGCCCCCTTAGGGATCTTCTGAGGAGATGTATTGAATGTGCCTTGCAGTTGTCCACCCACATCACAGAAGGTGGCAGTATTTATCCATAGCTCCTATTCCCCATAGGGTTGGGACTGTCTCATTTGGTTTCAGGTTTGAGCATGTGCCAGTGTGGCTGAGTGGGCTCCTACAGGCAGAGATAGGAGAGAAGTCTTGGGGCAGAAAGCAAGAGCTATGCAGCAGAGCTGGGAAGAGGCTGACTGGCTACCCTCGCATGAAGCTAGTGGCCACAGTGATGGCTTGAGAGAAAGGTAGCCTAGAGAACATAAAATGAGGCAAGGGCGAGGATGAGGTGGATAACTTTATACAAGGTGCGCAGCGAAGGCATTAGATTACCTGCTATGGGCTGCATGCCCACCATCATTTCCGGTGTTTGCCACCATTAGGAAAAGAAAAAAGGACCAGAAGAGTAGTCATGGCAGCTTGACTCACATCTTAAGAATGCTTTAGAATGTGGTTCTCAAACTAGGTTTCTGTGAAGCACCTTTATGGGCTGCTGAGGTGGTAGGGGGAGAAATAAGTGAGCTAGAAGGGGAAAGGGGGCCAGGGTGTGGGAGTCTGGGTCTCACCAACTACCTCCACCAGAAGAGCTCTGCTTTCACCCACTTTACATATGGAGTTTTACTATAAAACTTCTAAAGCTAAAATGGGTTTGGAAATCACAAGATCACATCAGGAAATTCCACGGGGAGAACCAGGGGTTCCCAAACCAGGAATGAGTTGCTCATCTCACCCCTGACCCTTGAGTTGGGCTGATCTGCAAGGAACCCTGAAAGGCAGCTGCAGATATATCAGCCTATGTTCAGGGTAACCCTGCTCCCTCCCCAACCCCATTTGATCTCGACCTGCTTTCACTGGGTCTCATTCTCTGGGTCACTCATTCATTCATATAACAAATGCTTTTTGAAAATCCATTATGTGCCAGTATTGTGGTAGAAACCTGAGATATGAGTAAGACAGCTCTTTCATTCAAGGAGCCCAAGTCTAAGAAGGAATAAAGGCAGATAGAAAATTACTATACAATGTTAAGCAAACAGAGTACTACAACATGGAGAAAAGCCTTCCCCCCCCCCAATTCTATTTATTTATTTATTTATTTATTTATTTATTTATTTATTTATTTATGTTTTTAAATATAATTTATTGTCAAATTGGTGAACATACAGTGTGTAAAGTGTGCTCTTGGTTTTGGGGTAGATTCCTATGGTTCATCGCTTACCTACAACATCTAACCTATGTGATCAAGAGATGGGGTCTCAGAGGAAGTCAAATATGAAATGAGTCCTCTGCAGTAGAGTTTGCAGAAGTGAGTCAAGGTGTAAACTTTTGTCTCTAACAAAGTCCCACATTTGGGTCTTGGCTTTCCTCTTTGAAATTTGCCTTGGACTGAATTTCTGGAACCTGTTTGACATAATTCCAGAATATAAGGTTTTACCTTGATTAAATCAGTCTTCTGGAAGAAATATGTTCCCCATCTTTTCCTGATGTGGGAATGAAGATTAGCCTGGGAGAAATAAACAAGTGTCACCTTGGAATGATGGCAGAGTAGAGTAAATAGTATTCATTGAGCAAATATATCCTGAGCACCTAAAATGTAACAACCTCTGTAGCCAGCGCTGGATACAGAAGTGAAATATTGTCGTAGACTGTTTGGGCTGCTATAACAGAACACCAGAGACTGGGTAGCTTATAAACAACAGAAATTTATTTCTGACAGTTTTGGAAGCCAGAAGCCTGAGATCAGGGCATCAGGATGGTCACATTCTGTGGCAGGCCTTCTTCCTTGTTGACAGCCAATGCCTTCTAGCTGGGTCTTCACATGGTGGAAGGGGGGCTGGGGAGCTTTTTGGTGTCTCTTTTGTAAGAACACTAATCTGATTCATGAGGGCAGAGTCCAAAGGCCCCACCTCCTAATAACATCACATTAGGCATTCATATTTCAGCGTAAGAATATTGGGATGACACAAACATTCAGACCATAGCAAATAGTTATTCCATGTCCTCAAATAGTCTATAGTCTAAAAAAGAGAGATGTAAGAAAGGAGACTGTTGCAGTGTAGTAGGTAAGTGCTATGATGGAGGTAAGCAAAGTGCTAAAGAATCCTGGGGAGATCCTGAGGTGCAAAGCGGAGTTAGCATGATCAGGTGGACATGGGGAGGATTGTACCAGGGAGTCTGATTCATGCTATAGGGCCCACAGTTCACTTTGGGTATAAAGTGTGAGAGTTGGAGTGGAGTGATAGACTAAACTAGATATATAAGTAAGGATCATATTATAATTATCTTCATTGTTCCATTGTTCCATGTTATAGACTAGGCCATTTTAAAGACCCTGGGGAGCCATTGATGGTTTTTAGAAGGATCCTTCTGGTTAGAGTTTGGAGTACACATTGGAGAGGGCTGGGTATAAGGAGTCTCTTTGCAATGTTATAACAGTAATCCAGAAGGGAATCAATGATGGTTTATACTAGCAAAATCACTGGTGTAAAAAAAACTAATGACTTGTTATTTCTGGTTCTGTGGTTGACTGGTTCTTCTGTAGGATGCAGTGTTGACTGTAGCCTGGCAATGGCTGGAAGGTCCAGATGACCTCACTCCTATGGGTGGCAATTGGTTCAGGCCACAGGCTGGGGGTTTTCAACCAGTTGGAGTTTTCAACCAGAGGTCTAAGTTTTCCTCCACATGATTGTCTCCATATGACTTCTTGGGCTTCCTCAGCCTGGTGGTTGAGTTTCAGAAAGGAATGTACCAAGAGTTCAAGCCTTAATGTGCAAGCACTTATCAAATCTCACACTTCCTACTGTCCTGGTGGCCCAAACTAGTTATATAGCTAAGCCCATAGAGGACTACATAGGCTGTGAATACCGGGAGGCATGGCTCACTGGAGGCCACAAAGTAATGTTCTACCATGGGATGGAGAGAAGAAGATGGATTGAAATTGCCACTTATAGTACCTACCCAAGCCATGGCTGGTCTACCACTCCAGTCTTGTCCCCAGAATTTGTTCTGGTGACATTTGCCTATCCCTTTCCTCATATGGGAGCATGTAGTGGATGGGGGGAGGGGTAGTGGGCTTATACTGCCTCAAAGATATTTATACCACTACTAAAATATCATTCAAGTGAAACTTTCTACCTCTTTTTTTTTTCTTCAATGTATTTGGCTTAAATTTATTATTGAATAATTTTGTAAGAAGTAAATGTGACTATTGAGAAATTAGTAACATTTTTTTATTCTCTTGATGGAAAATTGATATTATTTCATTTTATGGCCTGAGATTCCCATGGCACAAATAGTATGTAATCAAAAATACAAAAGTGAAGTGAGACTGGGAAAAGGAAAGCAGGAAATAATATGGCTATGGAATGAGCTGCACTATTTCCAAATATGTTTGCATGTGGCCCCTTTACCCTAATGAAAATGACTTTTATGGTCATGCTAATTGGTTTCCATGTTTCCTTGCACATTTGATTCTCTTGGAGTGATTGAATGCTTGAGAAGACATTAATTTCTGTATGTTGCAAGAATACTTTAAACGTAAACTCCCTGTGTGCTCAAAGATGATGCCCAACGTTATTCTTTTCTATGCCCAGTTCCTGGTCCAGGCCCCAGTTTCCTCCTTTGTAAAAAGAGGATAGTAATAGTAACCTCATAGTTTTACTGTGAGGATGAAATGGTGCCTGAAACAGTGTAAAAGCACCTAAAACAGTGCCTGGTACTCATCAGTGCTCAATAAATGTGAGCTATGATGCTTATATGCTTTAGGAATATTTTACAGATAGCAATTGGGAAGGATTTTGGCCACACACACTAATGCTCACACACAGAGCACCCAGAGGCTCAATAGATAATCTATCTCTCCCTCAGGAAAGTTCCTCACCCTTCAAAGCCACCAAAGAGCAAACCAGCCCTTGTTCACACGCATCCGTGCCTGTTCACGGGACCCTGAAGCAGCGAAGCCCATCCATCTAAGGGTGAATTACACTCCACCCCAACAATATCCTTTGATGCACTTCCCAGGGTCTGACTTCGTAACAAGTACAAGAAGAAATCTGCATTTCTGGATTTACAACAGGGTTCTGAGATGCCACATGGCAGAAACGAACACTCTCTGATGTACAGCTCATGAGCAGCGGTGGACAGGGCCAGCCCTGCCACCAGCGAAGGGTTTAAATCAAACGGGTATCATGTGACATATATGACACCCAATTTTCCAGTGAGAAGTTCTCGTTCTAACTTGCCTAAGATTGTTATTTTCTTCCCTTTGGATTGAAAACTAAAGAATTTTATTTCAATACCTAAATGTATCACTTTTTTCATCATATGACATAAAATTCAAAGGATTCAGCAGCTAATGGCAAAGTATACATTTCTTGGGATGTGTGAAAGAAGGAAAAACTATAAGAAACTCAAGATATATCATGTTTCTGATCTCCTCCAAGATATCCTATTGTCTCTCTTTGGTAATATAAAAATGATAATCAGATGGGGCACCTGGGTGGTTCAGTCAGCTAAGCCTCTGACTCTTGATTTCAGCTCAGATCATGATCTCACAGTTAGTGAGATCGAGTCCTGCATTGGGCTCTGAGCTCACAGCATGGAGCCTGCTTGGAATTCTCTCTTTCTCCCTCTCTCGGCCCCTAGCCCACTTCCGCTTGAGCATGCACTCTTTCCCAAAATAAATAAACATTTAAAAATAATAATAATCGGAGTACCCATCTCGTAAGATTGCAAGGCAGTTACCAGGCCATCCAACATTTAACACACATGATTGTTTTCACTGAACACTCATAACGGATTCTCAGCTTTTAAATATGCATATTACATGAACGGTGGTCAAAAGTCTACTTTCCTCAGCTTCCTTGTTAATCTTTTTCCTTGCTCATGCAGAGTTTATTTCCCCCAGTTGCATCGTGAACGTGCCCTTGACTGATCTACAGAGTTCTCCTGAGCGTGTCCTCCCCCTGAGGGAACTATTACCTTATGTTTCTCTTCACCATCTGTTTGTTTTCTGCAAAGCTTTCTTGAAACTCAGCCTCTTGGAACAAGAGAATAACAAAAATGAAATTTATGGCCATCGATCACTTTTAGATAAAGCTGAATGTCTTCCAGCCACTCTGAATTGATTTTCTCCCCCCCCCCCCACCCCCTTGAGAAAGCAACAGAAAGGAGTTAGAAACCATGCAGGGGACTGAATCAATATAAAAGTGAGGAGAATTTCATGGAGGGAATCATGTGTAGAAAGGCAAGAAACTGGCAGCATTGGTTGATAGAGGCAAGTTGCTTACTCAGCTTTATTAATACCTCACTCGGCAGGCCGGAAAATCTCAGATTTTTCCACCTTAATCTGTGTCCTGGCTCCTTTGTGTGAAGAATTCACTGTCATTTGTTGCATCCTCTCCATGATTCAGACACAGTTAAGGCCCTTCACAGTGATATTAGCAAGTGCCTGCTGTATGTTATGGCATCATAGTGCTAAGAGTAATGAGCTCTGAAGTCAGGTAAGAAGGTAATAATTATAAGGATAGTGATGAATTAATGTTATTTTTCTGTTGGGAACAATTTTTTAATCTTGTATTTTTTTAATTTGAAATTTATTGTCAAATTGGTTTCCATACAATGCCCAGTGCTCATCCCAACAGGTGCCCTCCTCAATACCCGTCACCCACCCACCCACCCCTCCCTCCCACCCCCCATAAACCCTCAGTTTGTTCTTAGTTTTTTGGAGAGGGAGGGAGCCAAAGCATAGGAATTAACGTTATTTGAATATCACTACTTATTTCCGCTGAGAGCTAAAGGCTTGTCCGTGTGAACCCCTTGTCCTCCTTTGGCCCCTCAAAGGCAACTGACTACTGCCTTCCCTAATGAATCTTTTAAATTTTGCTTAAATTTTGGTAAAACACATATAACCCAAACTTGGCTATTGTAACTGTTTTTAAGCATACAATTCAATGGCATTTAATTACATTTACAGTGTGGTGCTATCATCATCATGATCTATTTACAAAACGTTTTCATTAGCCCAAATAGAAACTCTGTACCCATTAAGCAACAACTACCCCCGTCTCTCCACACCCTGGTACTTCAAATCTACTTCTTGTCTTTATAAATGTTCCTATTAGAGATATTCCACATAAATGGAATTATACGCTATTTACCCTTTTGTGCCTGGTTCCTTTCACTTGGCATCATGTTTTCAAGGTTCATCTTTATTATAGAGTGTATCAGAAATGTATTCCTTTTATGGCTTGATAATACTCCACTGTATGTACAATTGATCCTCATTATTCGCAAATTTTCTTTTTGCGAATTTGCCTACTCATTCAAACTTATTTGTAACCCCAGAGTCAATGCTTGTGGCCATAGGTGGACATGTTCAGGGTGGCAAAAATTTGAATCACCTGATGCTGATGTTCCCAGCTGAGGATGACTAATGCTATAATTAACATTGATACACGAATATCTATTTAAATCCCTATTTTCCATCCTTTGGGGTATATACTTAGGAGTTGAGTTTCTGGGTCATATGGTAATCCCACGTTTAAGTGTTTGAGAACACACCAAACTGTTTCCTACAGTGGCTGTACCATCGTAGATTTCTACTAGCAATGTATAAGGGTCCCAGTTTTTCGATATCCTTGACAATATTTGTTGTTGTTCTTTAATTGTAGACATTTTAGTACATGTGCAGTGGGTATCACATTGTGGATTTGATTTTCATTTCCTTAGTGGTTAATGATATTGAGTGTCTTTTAATGTGCTTGTTGGTCCTTTGTGTATCTTCTCTGGAGAAATGTTCGTTCAGAGTTTTTGCCTACTTTTTAATTGGGTTGTTTATCTTTTTGTGTTTGGGTTATAGAAGTGCCTTATATATCCTGGGCACTCTAACCTTATCAGACATAAAGTTGGCAAATATTTTCTTTCACTCCGTAGGCTGCCTTTTTACTATCTTGATAATAAGGTTTTATCTTTAATCCGTCCCCTCCCCACTGTTGCCTTAGGTCACACCCTCACTATTTTTAGTCAGGATTACTTCAACACATCCTGGACTCCAACTTATGTCTTCACCTTTGCTCTAGTATTTGTACCCTTCTGTAATCCATTCTCCATTCGGTTGTTAAATATTTTAAGAGATAAACCTGATTAAAATTTTCAGTGTTTTCCCGTAGCAATCAAAAGAAAATCCAGACTCCTTAGGATAACATTATTCATCATCTCAGCCACATCTTATAGACCATTCTCCAACTGGTAGCTGATGCTTCAGTCGCCAATCAAAACTTATACTGTATTCCAGGCAACACAACACATACTCTCATAGCTCTGTTCATTTGTGCACGTGACACTCTGCCTGGAAGACTTGTATCTCTCCAATCTTCACGTATTACAATTCTACTTACTGGGACTTGAATGCAAGATGCTATCATGAGCATAGATGTGTTGGAAAATAGATCACTGGGGAGGAAATTAAGTTATATGTGAATATAACTTAATAGTAGATAGTGAAAAAGCATGAGGTCAGTTTAATCTACTTAATATGCAAGATCTAAAGGAAGCTCAATAATGTGACTCTTAACGTAATTTGGATCTTAGAAAATTAATTAATACAGCGTCAATGTAAAGTAACCAGCATTAGACCTATTAAGGAAAGACTGCCCAGCTGCCAGGCAAAGTAACTTGGGACACCAAGCTACTGTCTGAATTATCGTGATGCAGTAATACACGTAGGAGGATGAATCAGCCTCCTGAAGGCTTGGAAGCCAGCCATGCTGCTGAATGGACCAGTGGAGACTGCCCAGAGGGTAGTGATGGACGGGACTCTAGGTGGAGTCAAAATGTAATAATGGTAAGTTAAGTCTGATCTGGGGAATCTCAGGGGTATAGCAGCTCCTTGTTTTCCCAGGAGCCTATTTGCTGGTGAGTGTAAATAGACCCCTGCTGGCAGATTCTTTGCACTTCTCCTCTTCTTATCACTGCAAGGAATGGTTCTTAGGGTTCTTGCAGGGATAAAGAGTATTATGAGGTGAGAAGTTGGGACAGCTGACTGCTTTAACTCAGGAGTAGATCAGCTTTTTCTCTGTGAAGGACCAGATAGTAAATATTTTTGGCCTTTTGAGCCAAGAGGCCAAATCAAAAATATCGTATCGGTATTCCTAAAACAGGAGGGAAAACACATTGCCCCCATTTTTAAAAAACTGTTGACATTCAAAGTAGAATAATAAAAAATTGAGTACGAGTCTAATACAGGCCTACTGTGGGGAGTAAATTCTTCCCGTTTTGGAATATTAATTCACCCAGTTGGGGTACAAAGTTAGTGTTCCCTCTCATCAGATTGATTGGAAAAGTTCATCTGTGAAAACTGTTCACAGCTTGTGGACCATACAAAAACCGCTGTAGTTTTTCCAGACCCTGCAGTTTAACCAAATACTTGCTGTTTGTTAGAGCTGCCAAGGGGGTGTGCAGAAGGCAAGCATGAAGGGTAGAGGAGGGTTGTCAACCAAACATTTTGTTCTTGCACACTTCCAGTTTTCACAGCCTCCGCTTTGCCCACCTTGACCTTGTGTCCTCTTTCGGGGAAACCTTCTCCGACTACCCTATTTAAAATCACAATCCCCTCTCCCACCAATCACTCCTGATTCCTCTTACCTTATTCTGTTCTTGTTTTTTTTTTTTTTTTTACATAGCCTGTGTCACCTTTTCACATGCTATATGATTTCTTCATTCATCATTTTTAATGTTCACTTTAATGTTAAAAATGTAAGCTTAGCATGAGCACCAATCTTTTCTGTTTTGTTTGCTAACCTATCCCGCATACCTGGAGTAGTGCTTGGCATATAGTAGGTACTCAGTAAATGCGTGTTGGATGAATCTACATGAAATGTATCGTTTCATCTTCACAAAACCTTCTGATAAATTTTAATATCTATATTTTACATGTGAGAAAACTTTCAGGTGCAGGGAGGCTAAATAATATGCTGAAGATTATACAGCTAATTCTATTACCACTGTCACCTTCCTACTTCAGGTAAATTAATTATTTCATACTAATCATGTACCAGAAACTCCTCAAACATCTTATTTAATCTCACCTATGAGATGAGTGGCAGAGTTAAAATTCAAACCCAGGTTATCTGATTCCTAAGCTCATGTTTTAATCATGTAGTTATTGCCTAAACTGTAATCAGAAGTAAATTCACAGCCTTGCAAGTTTTTATTATAATCATGATGAAAACAAATTAGTAAGAAGATCATGAAAAAAATCAATAATAAAATGAATGTAGAAATAACTGTGAAAACAGTAGACTTGATTAATCCAAGATTTCTTAGGAAAAAAAGATGAATCTCTCACGAATCTAATTATGTAAAAGGAAGATAAATCACATTAACAAAAGCACACAGGAATTATAACTCAAATGTAGAGGTAGAAATTACAAGGTTGTTATGGATTAAATTGTGTATCCCACCCCACCCCCCCCAACCAAATTCATATGTTGAAGTTTTTACTCCCAGTTCACCTCAGAATGTGACATTATTTGGAGATAGAGTCTTTACAGAGGTAATCAAAGTGAAGTCATTAGGATGAACTCTAGTCCAATATGATTAGTGCCCTAAAAAGGGGGATTTGGGGGCACAAAGATATGCAAAGAGGGAAGGTTACATGAAGACTTAAGGAAGAGAAGACGACCTACAAGCCAAAGAGGGAGCCCTGTAACAGATCCCTCCTTCACAGCCCTCAGAAGGAACCCCCCTGACACCTTGATTTCAGATTTCTAGCCTCCAGATCTGTGAGACAGCAAATTTCTGTTCAAGTTACTAAATTTGTAGTACTTTGTGACAGCAGCCCTAGCAAAATCATGCTCCTCCTAAATTTGAATTTATTTAGATTTTCAATCAGGATATGGAAATAGGCTAATTATTGTGTTAGAGCTGCTCTGTAGGATTCAAATTTAAAACTCATCATAGGTTTTCTTTTTACATTCCCCACTTTGAATTTTGAAAGCATTTGAATGCAACCAATAACAACATCTTCTTCCATGAAACTTCTGGTATTCATCTATTAGGGAACTTTTTGAGAATCCCTAATTACTTAGGTTAGTATTTAAAATGGATTTTGGCAATGACAGAAAAATGTGATTCTAGGCCAAAGAAAATTTGACAGAAACAGCAAAACCATTATAAGGCAGGCAGGCTGCTTTTAAACTTGTCTCGTTGGTGGGTAGAACCCTTTGGCTTAGCTGAGCCTCTTGGAACTGCTATCTTTTTCATCATTTGGTTTTGCTGTTTTTATTGCTGGAGTCCAACTGCAATAATTAATGCCTGTCTGTCTGGTTATGTCAGAAAGAACTCCTTGTTCTTCAGAACAAGATACAGATATGCCATGAAAAATATGTGAATTAATATAATGCCTCTATTTCAATGTTCTACCCACGTTACACATTGATCCTGATTACCCTTGGTTTTGGCATTCTCTAAGGGAGTGGGACCGCTTACCTGTGACCAGCACATTGGTGACCAAGCCAGAGGCCACACATAACTACGAGTGGTATATGTACCAGAAAAAAATTGATGATGTTTACCTTGAAGTGGAGCAAATAGTCTTCCCGTGAGCAGGATTCCCCCCCCCCACCACCACCTTGGGTCAGGTCAGGATCAAAGCTCAGAAATTATAGGCCTTGAAGTAGTTGAATTACGTGAGTGGATTCAGAAGCAAGCATACATGAGTCGGAAAGAAGTGCTAGGCAGGGCCAGATATTTTAGGTTGTCTGTCTCCTTCTCAAGGTTGCTCTGACCCCTCAGATTCCATGAGCAAAGTTGAAATGGAAGAATCCTGCTGCTCCGTGCAAGTGGAAGGAACATGTATAGTGAAATAAACCACAGTTTGAGGTCAGGGAGACCTGGGTCCAGATCCTGGTTCATGTGCTTCTAGTTGTGTGATCTTAAGAAGATTGATTAACCAATATGACCTTAATATCCTGCATCCGTGTCATGTGAATAATAATATATCATAGCTATCTCAAAGGGCTTTTGTTAAATATGATTATGTTTCTAATTCTGTGTGCCTGATACATAACGACAGTTTAACAAGAATTAAAAATGCAAACATGACTGGGAAGTACCACCCAAAGAACAGCCATAGCTAGTCTTCCTTGGGAGACCACATGAGACACAGGAGCTGAGAAGATCTCCACATGAAATTATAGCAGAGAGTTACATGAAAGGAAGCCGCAGACTACTAGTCTGGCCTCCTAGCCTAGCTTTGGCCCTGGATCATAACTGGGACCACGCTGAGTCTCCACAGGGAATCCTGGATTGGAGGACTTCCTCTTCTTCGGAATCACTTTGCCACCTCACCTAAGGGCCCCAGCGTAGGAATACCATCAGAGGATGAGTTTCTGGATGCCTGAGAATCTCAACTGTTTTGCAAGAGCACAGACCAATATGGGTTCTCCTCACACTCTAAGATTTCAGTCCACCCATGCCTCTCCTTTTGTCGGGATGCCCCTAAGAGTCAATGAAGTAGGTAAGATCACCACCCTGCTATTGGTATCACATACACAATTTGGAATTACCCTGAGTTCATGCCCTCAGCGTATGGAAATAAAATTGTTTCCTGCTGTACCGATGTGGAAAATGAGAGAGTCTAACAGTTTTAATATTTTAAAGGAAAAGATTTCTTTAGTAGAATAAGTGCCTTTGAAAAGGCGACTGTTCTTTATGAATATATCATGAATATTTGGGGGAACAAAAATTGACATCTGGTCTCTCCAACAAAAAGGGAAAAAGGCATTCTAAAAGCTTATGGTGATTTGGGGAAATTTCAAACACTTTTCCCCCACAGACCCTAATGAAATTAAAATTCCATACCTTTTACAATATGACTCAGTGAGGTTCTCTGGCTTGGCAGAAACACAGAGTAGGAACAAGAATCCAAATCCATGTGGCTTATAAATGGAGAGGCAAAAATTCTGGGCACATTCATGTGATCACCAGCCCAGTTCCCAAGTAAGGCCTTAAAATAGACTAAGCATTTGTGACTACCTCCTTATACAGGCACATATTCCAGTGGCCTCTTGGAGGATTTGGGCATGCAATTTTATCTCTGATTTGACACGTATGCCATTGCCGTAAGGAAAAGTGATCCAGCTTAAGCTTGACACGCTGTAGCTTGGACAATAGTAAACTATAGGCACCTTGAGAAAGACACTGGTTGGAAATCCATGGTCATATAACAGCTGCCAGTAGCAACTAAGGCTGCTATTACAGATACTAGAGACTGAGTGTCTTAAACAACAGATATTTATTTCTCACAGTTCTGGAGGCTGGGAAGTCCAAGGTCCAGGAGCCAGGAGATTTGATTCTGGGTGGGAGCCTTCTTTCTGACTTCCAAACAGCTTCCCTTTTGCTATATCCTCACATGACAAAGAGAGGAAGCTGGGCTCCTCCTCTTTTTATAAGGGCACCAACCCTGTCATAGGGCTCCACCCTCATGATCTAATCTCAGTCTATTACTTTCTAAGAAGCCTTTCCTTCTCATACTGTCACATTTCGGGTTAGGGCTTCAACCTATGACTTTTGGAGAGACTTAAACAGTCCGTAATGCCCACCAACTCCGGAAAGCCTTGAGTGGCCAAATGAATTATTTTAGGAATCTTTCTTAAGTTTTCCTTTCCTTGGGCTAAGAAATCCTGAATGCAATCATGAGAAGAATCACTTGTTGCAAATTATACTTTCCAAACTCTGATGAATAGATTGATGAATGGCATCTTGGAGGAAGGTCCTTGCCCAAGAACAAATGGACTTGTTCAACATTTTGATCAAAGATTTAGATTTACGTTTATTTTTTTTTTTTATTTTTTTTTTTTTTTTAGATTTACGTTTAGATCAGAGAGTAGGCTTCTCAAAATGGTGTATAACACAAGGCTTAACGATGGGGAATTCAGTGGGTGGCAGAATTGGATTCCTAGAAGTTTCCATGGGCTGAAGCAGTGAATCACATCTTACAAGATGAAATTTAACAGAGCTGGCTGTGTAAGGCTGTGCACCTGAATTTAAGAAATATCAACTACACAAGTAGAGATTGGTCAAGATGTGGTTGTAATAGCAACTTGGGTTTCTATTGCCTTTTATAACGCATGCATTCTAGTTAAAGCAGTTTCATATGAATGGGAAATGTGATGTCTCTGCTGAAAAAGGCAATATGGTAACAGAAATGTGTCATCTGGAATGAGGTGGGTAATAGCCTGCTCAGATCCACACCTGTGCCCCTTGTTCAGGTTGACTTTGCACTTAAAAAAAAAAAGAAAGAAAGAAATGGACAGGGACACGTGGGTGGCTCAGTAGGTTAAGCACCTGACCTCACCTCAGGTCATGGTCTCACAGTTTGTGAGTTAGAGCCCCATGTGGGACTCTGTGCTGACAGTTCAGAGCCTGGAGCCTGCTTTGGATTCTGTGTCTCCCTCTCTTTCTGCTCCTCCTCCATTCACACTCTGCCTCTCTCTGTCTCTATCTCTCTCTCTCTCTCTCTCTCAAAAATACATGAACATTAAAAAATTTAAAAAAAGAAAGAAAGAAATAGACATACTGGACCATGTTCAGAGGAAAGTATCCGGGAGGGTACAGAAGGACAAAGCTTGGCACACAGAGAGCTTGACAAACCTGGAGATGTGCAGCCTATAAAGAAGATGGCTTGGGGCCACAACCTCCTCCTTCAAGTGTCATGAGGGGAAAACAATAAATCCATTTTATTTGGTATGTTATGTTAGGGAAACACTAAGACAACTGATGAAAGCTTACAGAAGCATGGATTTTGGTGTAATATTATTTAAAACTTGTCAATAGTCAAATATGCTTACACTTCTTATAATTTTCATGGCTACAGCCTGGACATCCTGATGGTGATTTACTTGAGAAATCTTTAAGCTTGGTATTCCATTGCATGCATTACATTTAGGTTCAGCTATGAATAACAAGAAATCTCAAAGTAAAAACTTAAACCACATAAGGCTTTATATCTCCCTCACATAAGATACAAAATAAAACATGGCCTCGGGGCCATGATGGCCTCTTGTACTGAAGTAATGATGTCTGCATTCCAAGGGGAAGGAAGGAGGTAAAAGGTGGAAGAGAGAAAGGGTTCACCTCACTGCTTTCCAGGAGACTTTCCAGAAGTTCCACAGAATCTTTCTGCTTGTACCTCACTGGCTAGAACTTAGCCTAAGTTGGAGTCTGGGAAATGTAGACTTTATATGAGTGACAATGTGCCAGGCCTAAAAGAGAGCCCTTACTGAAGGGGGAGATGAGGTGTTACAAGGCAATTTCTGCCACAATCTTTTTATGGCCACAGCCTCCACCTTTCTTCTTGTTTTATTATTTCTTTTGTAACTACTCTTCCACTGTCACAGAGGTTACAATTCCTTGATCCCTCCACATTCCTCTGGTCTATCAGCCCTCATGTCTTCCCTTCTTTATCTTACCAGCTCAGGTTTTCAGGGCACCATCTGTCCTATTTACTTCCTCATGAGCATTCTCAGTTCCCTTCATCACTATCCTTTGATACACTCAGTGGCCAAGATCTAACCCTGGATTTAAAATCTACCTTTCACCATTTCACATTCAAATAACCCAGCATTCCCAGAAGTTATGGCAAAACCGTGAACATTGGTGCTGTGACAGTCCTTGGATTCCCATGTCAGGCAGGCCCCTGGCTTTCATCATCTATCGTTCTGTTGCATCACAGTGATTGCTTTAGCTCATGCCCCTCCATGGCTAATCTAAAACATTATCATCTCTCTCAAGTATTGGCCTCCTCATTCTCAGAAAATTATCTAATTTCTGGTGCTCCCAAACATGAAAAGAAAGTTAGGCCTTGGGAGTTGTCATACCTAATATTTATTGAGAGTTTATTAGGCTCAAATACTAGGTTAAATGCTGTAAGTCTATTATCCCATGTAAACCTTACAATTCAGTCGTTACTATTGTTGCTCTCAAATATGACCCTCTATTCTTAGGATAAACATTGCTTGGTCATGACATGTTATTCTTATAACACATTGTTGAATTTGTTTTTCCAACATTTTGTTTAGAATTTTTGCACCTGTGCTCATGAGGAATGTTACCAAATCAATATGGAATCAATGGAAAAATTATAAAATAGTCAATCATATTTGTTTTGACAGTTATTTAAAGCTGAAATATAGCCCCCTTTTTTTCCCAGTAAAATTATTTCTAGGTCACTTGAAAATTTTCACTTACCGGGTTTATTGAAAAACTTTATTTACTGAGTTTATTTTATAGCTTTCTGCAAAAAGTATTTTTGCCTCCACCAGCACTATGGCAGAATCCCCAAAGCTAGAAGTGATCTCTTCCTTCCCCTCCTTGCTGGGGGACTCCTACTTTAAGAACTCCACACACCACAGCCTTCCAGGAAGTGTTCTCCTTCCAAGAGTCAATGAGCTCAAGGGTAATAGGTCCCTGAGGCCTATCAAACAAGCTTTTCATTTCAGTCCTTTTCCTAATCAGGAAATCCTATGCCTCAAGACACAACTATCTAGCAATACAGATATTTCTAGCATCTATTTCAGTTCTAACTCTTAAATTTGAACTTCATTGAGAAAAAGCCAGCCATCTATTTTTGAGTGAGGAACATGACTCAGAATCATCCACTAATTCAAACCAATTGAAAGTGTTTTTCCATAGGTTTGATAATATCCTGATATCTAAAAGGTCACTAAAGCATAAATACAATGTATTCTTTCTTGGAAATTAAATATGAATTAAAAATAAATAAATAAATAAATAAATAAATAAATAAATAAAGTTTGTGATTCAGGGTACTAGAGTTCACTGTTAATTCAATAACTAAAAGAGAATTAATGAATGTAGCTTTTTAAAATATCCATCGTGTCAGATCTCAGTATATTTAGTTGTTGGGCATATTTGCAGATTTTTGGCTGTGGAATTTAGCCCTAAGAGAATAGCAGATTGGCTGACTTATGGTAAAATTCATAGGTAAATACCCAGATGACAGGTTCGGAATTCATAGGGTCTACATAAGACTAGCCCTTTGGAGGTCACCAGCCAGTGAGTTGAAATTGTACAAACTCAAATGTAAAATTCTTCTAAATATAAATAACAACATAAATGTACAATGAGGAATGCAAGCCTTAATAACAATTCATGTGAAATAAAAGGGGTTTTTTTTGTTTTTACTTTTTATTTAAAATAACATGAATATCCCACAGAAGGAAAGATAAAAAACAAAAAAATGGATGCCATGTAAGCAGAGTGTTCTTACCAAGGAAGTGATACTCCTGACTTCCACACTGATCCGACTAAGCAGGTAAAAAGGGACTCAAAGAAGCTAGAATAAATCCAAAGAATCACCAAGAAGAGGCAAGCTTTCAGAGTCTTTTTTTAGGAGCAGCAATGGATAAAGAATGCTGTTCTATTTAGTATTTCACGTTATTGTTCTGGGCAATGCAAATATATTTGCGATAGCACTCACTGACTGAGAATGCAGTTGAGCAGCTGTACCTTTATTTTTTTTATATATATTTTCTTTTAATAGTATGCTTATTTTTCTGCCTGTGTTCTGGAGCAGAATGAGAAAGAAGGAAAGTGAAAGGTTTTAGACTAGAGAGGCATCAGGGCACCAGAACATACAGGGTTTCCTGGGTGAGAATAGGACTTAGGAATTGCTTCTCGTGTGATGGTGTGTTCATAAGTATCAGAGAATGGAAACCTCTCTGGCTAACTGAAGGAGAAAAGGATGTAATACAATGAGTTTGGTGCTTACAACATCTTTGGAAGGGCTAGAGAAATGGGTTCTCAGTGGACCTCTGGGAATGACTTTCAGAAAACTCCCCCCCAAGAATATGCCATAGAAGCTACTCTTCTGCCAGGATCAGGAAGGTAGAGACAGGGGCCCACACAGCATCTGCTCTCGAGCATACAGTTGGCACTTTGGTCAGGGATCAGGAAGCTGCTGCTTCTGCAACTGCCTGTTTACATCCAAGGTGGTTTCTGGACAGATGCTGCTGCAGAAAACAAAACAAGACAAAAAACACCCTCACCATTCACAATGGTGCTTGACAGTAGCAGCAGTTAAGGCGTGGTTAGATAGCCCCCGTATCATTTCCGTGTTCATCATAATTGGCAGAATCTAATGTTGTCTAGAACATAACTGCAAGGCAGTTTTAAGCTCTGTGTACTGGACAGGTTTAGAATCAATGCCAAGTGTTGATCCCCAATATCAGGCACCGATGGATAGATTTCTAAGGGAGCAGAGGAGAGAAGACGTGATTTGACTTAACCTTTTACAAAGATGGTGGTGGCTTCTCTGAGACAGGACCACAGGAGAGAGCTCAATGGGAAGTGGGGGTGGGAGGGACAAGTCCAGTTGGAGGCTTTGTGAACAATAGGTGAGATGCAGCGGGGATGGGCTTGTATCTGGGAGGCAGTGGTGCAGGTGAGGAGAGTGGGAAGATTATTGGTTTTTTTTTTGAAGGCAACCTCAAACACCTCTGCTGATGGAGTAGATACAGGGTACAAGAAAGAGAGGAGGCAGGAAATTATTCAAAATTGTTGGCCCACACAATTAGAAACCATTTGTTGAGGTGGGAATACTATGGGAGATTTGGAGTTGGTTGAGGGCAGTAGAAGCTATGTGTAGAGATATCACACAGATTGGTGAGAGCGATGTCATATGTCATCACATACATATTTTTTTACTTTTTATTTATTTTTTATTTTTTTAATATGAAATTTATTGTCAAATTGTTTTCCATACAACACCCAGTGCTCATCCCAACAGGTGCCTTCCTCAATGCCCATCACCCACATAGATGATATTTAAAGTCATGAGACCAGGTGATTTTAAACTATGTAGAATGTATTTGAAGGAACGTCTTTGGGCTGATCCCTGAGACCCTCAAGTGTTTAGATGGCAAGAGAGTGAATAGAATATAGCAAAGAGGAGAAAGACAGGTTGGCCAGTAAAATAAAATAGGAGAATTGAGACAGAGGAGTGCTCTAGAAGTCAAGAAGAAAGTTATCACTTGTATCAGATATTGCTGGTGTGAGAGGAGTGAGAGTTGATCCATGGATTTGACAACATTGAGGCCATGGATTTGTGGAATGGCAAGGGCAAAATCCTGACTGGAATAGGTTGGAGAGACAAGTATAGACATCTTTTTTTTGAGAGAGACAGGGAGGGAGGGAGGGAGAAATGTGAATGGCAGGAGGAGAGGGGCAGAGGAGAGGGAGAATCTTAGGCAGGCTCCATGCTCAGCACAGCGTTTGATGTGGGGCTCAATTCCATGACCCTGGGATCACAACCTGAGCTGAAATCAAGAGTCAGATGCTCAAGCATCAAGAGTAGGACTGTCAACTGACTGAGCCACCCAGGCGCTCCACAAGTATATGTATCTTCCAGGAAAATTTATTGTAAAGGGGAGCAGAGAAATGACTTATGGGCTCAAGCTGGTTATTTGGGTTAAGGGATTTTTTTTCCAAGTTGGTCAGTAGCAGACCAAGTGTGTTTGCTCTTAGGAATGGTTGAGTAGTGAGGGAAAATTTGATGACCAAGATGATACTTGATTATAGATTTTGAATCCTTTTTTTTTTCTTCTTAACATTATGAGCATTTTTTTTCACGTTATTTTTTGTAGGTGGCTTTGATGGTTATATTCCATGGGATGAATACAATGATTTTAGAAGCCTTCTCCTTATGTTATATGTTTAGACTTTTTACTCTTATTTGCTACTGTAAATAATGCTGAACATCTCGCTATATTTGTCTCCCCATCTTTGTCGATTTTTTTCCCCATTCCTCATTTCCAGCTGAGAGGTTTAAATATTTTAAAGTCTCCTGCACTGACACATTTGCTTTCCAAAAATCACGTTCCAAGTTTTCAGTTTGGGATTTAAACATTTTTCTCTCAAAGGAAATATCAGACAACGACTCTAGACCTCACTTTCTAACTCAGTGTCATGCTGATGTATTGGCAAAATATTGGAGGTTCGGAAAAATGCCCGAAGTGGCCCCACATCACTTCGGCAGTAGCTTAGAAACAGTTGCCAAAGTCTCACTGTGGAGCAGTGTACTTTTTGCTTTATATATATTTTATAAAGTTCCCCAGTGTAAGAGCTGAGTTACACTGAAAGGAAAATATCATTGGGAGATTTATCTAGATCTTGTAGTTGTTAGCAATGAAATTGATTGATGTGTTTAACTTCCTGCATGGAACTTTTCTGACAGTCAAGCTTATTGCTTCAAAGTGGGGGGAAAGGCAGGAGCCTTTTTCTAGTTATTTCAGAATGAAAAGGGGTATGAATGAGGTAGTAAGTATGTAATTATCTGGAATGGGGGGTGCAAAGGAACTATTAAATGAAATTACAAATATTAGCAATGAATTGTTAGAATCTTTTAATTTTCTGCCACTGAAAAACAATTTCTTAATTTGTGGGAAAGAATTAGAGAGGGAAAGGTTTACTTTACAGCTTTCCCCCTCTTGCCTATCACCAGAACACATCCAATCATACATAGTTTCATACTTTTATGTAGTCAGATCTCCTTTCGTATTGTAAACACTCAAAATCTCAAAAGAACGACATTGGTGTTTTACTGATTTTGACATGATGAAAATGGACAGCATCTATAGTTCCCTCTAATTTTCAATACATTATTATTTGTATGGGATGGATGATCTTAAAGATTGAGGGGTTTGGGTTTTTGTTTTGGTAATGAAAGTTAATCACAGCATTTTACAGTCATTTTAGATACGATATAAAGCCCTAAAGAAAATCACTCAACAGCAATGTAAAACTCTTTAAAAACAAAGTTCCTCCTTTCAGTATAGGTTCTCAGTCTCTTGCCTACATTTCCAGAATGTAAAATAGGCTCTGAAAATTGAAAATCTTTTGTGTAATTCATTTGACTGCAAAACCTTGTCTGACCTGAACTCACTTGGCCGCAACACTTGACCTTACTTGACATGAGGCTACAGTAAGTCTTCATTCATGTTGCTTTATGTAAATATTCATACACTGCTATACAGAAATGTTAGCGTATTTAATTACTGATGCTGCCTTAGAGCCATGCGGCAGAATTCTGAATACTGAAGCGCCTATGACTCCAAGGGCATCAGAAGAGGGATTGCGAACCTACATTACTTTCAATTTTCAGTTCTAATACCGCACTCACATTTCCTTTTTCTGAAAATAATTGCTGAGACATACAGATTTCCTAGATAATAGAGTTATAAAATAGAGTCAACCTTTCAGTTGGAATTAACTAGCGCCACATTCTATATTTTTGGTTCTGTTGAAATTCACTGCACCCGGTCAAAATAGTAAAATGGTTTCAGTGGTTAAGAAATGAGTCTGGTTAGATTATCACATGCATGTCCATTTCTTTTTTATTCTGAGGTTTCTCATAGCACGTATATATTTAATATTTTTGTTATATGATAGTATACATGTGAGTATATATTTGATGGTATATAATTGATACCTTCATCCTCTATTGATAAGAAGTGTACTTTTGTGACCAAATCGTTCCTGATTGGGTCTGTGGACGCAGGTAAAAGGTAGAATAGACTCAGCCTTTGAGAAGTTCCCAGATAGTAATTTCTCCCTTAGCAGATTTTTGGAAAACTTAGTTTAAGCACACAATAAGGGTAGAAAGATGACTCAAAAACTTTTATTTTGTTTTGTGGTGTTCAGGGGTTTGTACAAATTTACTTCAAAAAAGAAATTTACCCCCCAAAATCGATTTTGTCTCAAAGAGATATAAACATGTAAATAGTTTATGTGTTAATAATTGACTAAGATGAAGAGATGGCTGGAGGACTTCCAAGAAACCAGATGAATGAGAAACCAAAAACAGGCCCAGGTAACCGTAGATAGAGTATCTTCCTTCTGTGACTTAAACTTTTGCCCTCAGTCAGATCTTCTGATTTCATCTGATGTAGGCTGGGTGTAGAGTAATTATTGTCCTGTTCCACTTTGTTATTTTGTGTTTATAGGTTTATAGATTACGGAAATTTCTAGTTAGTTAACAGAGATAGAGAAACACCCCAATTTTTGCAAAGAAAATGTGGCATCTCATACAGAAGGGAGACTGCCAAGGATCTAGATGCCTCAGGAATAAGGTTTGGAGCCATCCACTAGGCAAAGAACTCCCAACAGACAGGTTGGGGTCTGGCCACGGTAGAAAGAGCTGGTAAAGTGATAAAACTACTTGTTAGCAACCAGTTGCTGAAATGAGGATGATGACATAGGCCATATTCCCTTCTTGTATCATATAATGATAATGTCTTTATTTTTACCTCTTCCATTTTGCTGATATATATAGGACGTGTTATGGTGGTGAACTTTACAAACTTAGTTCACAGGCTTCAGAGTACCAGTATGGAGTTGTGAGAAAACTGGGTGAGAAATGGATTTGGCCCAGAATTCCTAAATTTGGAGCTGGATGCAGTGAGAGACTCTTGGATCATTTCCTTTTGGAAACAGGATGAGCGAATTTTGATTTGTTCACTTTCATGATGTTAAGGAGGACTAACTGTTGACGTTTGAAAGTTTAAGCATGTAAGAAGAATGTATACAGATCTTAGAGGGACAAGTGGATGCTTGTCATTCCTGGTTCCCATCATCTTTGTTTTGTTGTCTAGTGCACACATCCAAACTCAGAAGCCCAGGCTCTCTTGCCACTAGGATGTGAACATTGGAGCTGGGTCTAACAATCAGGGGCCTTGTGCAGGGATTCTTTTGGAAGTGAGCCATGTGAGAAACAGGCTCTGTCCAGACCCCCCATTCTTCTGAGGCAGGTGGTAGTGGGAGCTGCTGGCTTTGGGCACGATAGCTTGAGGATGCCATGTGGAGTTCCTGCTATAGGACTATGTCCACCCAATGCTGGCCAGCTTCTAAAGACCCAGTAAATGATTGCTATTGATATTTGTATAAGTAGTAGTATCAGTAGCATATAACAGAGTTCTTTAACTCTGGATATGTTTGAGCATGGACTAGATGACCACCAGGTTGCAGAGTACCTAGGCTAGGTGACTCCGGTGCATATCATGCCTTTCTTTTTGTTATCCTTGCTCTTGTTGCATAGGGAGAGCTGCCGTTTCTTTATTCCAGGTGACTCTAGAGGGCTCTATAAAGGGGTCCTACCTTCCTATGCCCAGGTTAGCATACACACATGACTCAGACTGGTCAATAGAATACTCTAACTCCATGGACATAGTGATTTCCCCCATAGGGGTGGCTGTCTGTCTGATCCAATAGGGCTAATTCTGGGATTGGTTAAGGTGCTTGGATGGGGGATCTCTCTTGTTTTCTGAGATTATTACCTACAAAGACTATTGAGCTGCCATGACTTTTTTTTTTTTTTTAACATAGTCAAGAAGCCTGGCCTCGACTTGGGTGAAGACAAGCAGAGGCAAATAGAGCTGAGAAATGAAGAGAGAGAGAGAGAGAGAGAGAGAGAGAGAGAGAGAGAGGAAAGTGTGTGTGGTGGGGGGAGGCAGCGAGGGAGGGAGGCCGTGTGTCAACAGCATCTTTTGAACACGTCCATCAAGCTGTTCCTTAAGTCACAGAACGGATTTCCTAGTGATGTGAGCCAACGGTGCCATTTTGGATTTAAGCCATTTCGGATTGAGTTTCTGACCCTTGTAACTGGGAAAGTTCTACGTGCAAGAGCAAATATTTGAATCTGAGATACTGAAATTTTCTGTAGAGGAAAAGAGGAAAAATATTTCTCGAGTACCAAATCATATTCAAACCCATATCATGCCCTATGTACATATTTTATTTTTCAAACAAAAATTATGAAAGTAGATTTTTAAATCTATGACTGGACAAGGGAAAGTAAGAAGAGAACACTTGTAGGGTCAAAAATAGAAGGGTGAGGGTTAACATGTTGTACACTCCAACAGAAATAAGTTTTGTGATGATTGATTCCCCTAAGGGGCCCACTCTTGTCACCAGGCATTCCTATTCTTGACACCAGAAAAACAATTAGGTGGGCCCCCCAGTCCAAATACCCACCTATACAACACTACTTGTGAGGTTCTTTAACTTTATGAATACAAAAAAACTGAATGAGAAAAACTAAACCCATAGGATGGAAAAAGAAATTCTATAGAGAGAGCAATTCCAAAAACTTATTTTAAAACGAAAAAAGACCTATTTGTTTCAAAGAATAATTTTGGTTTTAACCATATTTGGATTCTTTTTCTACCAGTTCATTCCTGAGTTTCTTATTATTTTTTTACGTATTGCTTAAGTACTATTAAAAGATAATCTAATTTTATTTAATCTTCATAGCATCCTCTTAGGGAAAGGGAGTCTTTAAGAAACTAAGAAATTAGCTCAAGTTTCACGATTTGTAAGTATGGAGCCAGAACAAAACTATATGACCTAAATCTATTTTCTTTCTCTTTTTAATTTTTATAGTTGTGTTAAGAATATTGAACATGAGATCTACCACCTTAACAGATTTTTAAGTTTATGATGCCATTAAATGTAGGCACAGTGTTATATGGAAGTTCCCTAGAATTTATTCATCTTACATAACTAACGTTTTATATACATTGATTAGCAATCTCCCTCCCTGCCCTTAGCATTCACCATTTTACTCTCTGTTCCTATGAGCTTGACTATATTAGATACATCATATAGGTGGAATCATGCCATGTTCCTTCTGTGAGTATCTTATTTCACTTAGCATAATGACCTCAAATTTCATTCATGTTGTCACATATTGAAGGATTTCCTTCTTTTTAAGGGCTGAATAATATTTCATTCAGCCCTTATGTGTGTGTGTATATGTGTGTGTATGTCACATTTTTTAATCGATTCATCCATTGATGGACATTGAAGTTGTTTCCACATCTTGGCCATTGTGAAAGGTGCTACAGAATACTTTTTTGGCCATTTATAGATCTTTGGACAAGTGTCAGTCAAGTCCTTAGCCCTTTTTTTAATTGGGTCATTGGTTATTTTGCTATTGGGTTATAGGAGTTCATGATATAGTGTAGAGATTAATCCTTCATCAGATACATAGTTGGCAAATGTTTTCTTCCTTTCTATGGAATATAGATTGCCTTTTCATGCTATTGTTTCATTTGCTGTAGTCCCACTTGTCTATTTGTATTTTTGTTACCTGTGCTTTTGGTGTCATATCCATGAAATCATTGCCAAGACTGAAGCTTTTACCCTAGTTTTCTTCTAGGAGTTTTATGGGTTCAGGTCTTATGTTTAAGTATTTACTCCATTTTCAGTTGGTTTTTGTATATGATATAAGATAAGGGTCTGGTTTTATTCTTCTGCATGTGGGTATCCAGTTTTCCCAGTACAATTTGTTGAAGTAACTATCCTTTCCTCATTGTGTAGTCTTGGCACCCTTGTTGAAGATCAGTTGACCGGATACATGTAGATTTATTTCTGGCTTTGTATTCTGTTCCACTGGTCTGTCTGTTGTGTTTTTTTTTTTTAATTTTTTTTTTGACGTTTATTTATTTTTGAGACAGAGACAGACATGAACAGGGGAGGAGCAGAGAGAGAGGGAGACACAGAATTTGAAACAGGCTCCAGGCTCTGAGCTGTCAGCACAGAGCCCGACACGGGGCTTGAACTCGCGGACCGTGAGATCATGACCTGAGCCGAAGTCGGACGCTTAACCGACCAAGCCACCCAGGCGCCCCTCTCTGTCTGTCTTTATGCCATACTGTTTGAATTGCTGTAGCCTTGTAACATAGTTTGAAATCAGGAGGTGCGATGCTTCCAGCTTTGTTCTTTTTCTCAAGACTGTTTGGTTGTTCCATATGAAAGCTTTTCCTCTAATATCATGAATGAAGGAATGATGCCACACACTTTTATTTAACACAGAACTAGAAATCCTAGCCAGAGCAATTAGGTAAGAAAACTTGTCCCTGTTTACAGATGACATAATCTCATATGTAAAAAACTCTAAAGACTCCACAAAACAACTTAAAGTAAACAAACTCAGTAAAATTGCAGGATAAAAAAGTCAACCTACAGAAATTAGTTATGTTTCTGTATGCTAACAACAACCTGCCTGAAAAGGAAATTAGGAAAACACTCTCATTTACAGTGGCATCAAAAAGAATAAAATACTTAGGAATATACTTAACTAAGGAGGTAAAGGTTTATACACTGAAAAGTATAAAACACTGATGAAGGAAGTTAAAGAAAATACAAACAAATTGGAAGATATCCCCACGTTCATGGATTGAAAGACAATATTGTTAAAATGTCCATATTACCCAAAACAATCTAGATTTATCATGATCCTCATTAAAATCCCAATGACATTTTGTTTTACAGAAACATCAATTCCAAAATTCATATGGAACCACAAAGGACTCCAAATAGCCACACTGATCTCTAAAATTATTTGCTACTGATTTGATAACCACATAATGAAGAAAAATCTAATAGGAAGATGTAGGAAAAAATTAGATGTGGATGTGCAGTGATTTACCTCAGCTGGCACACAATTATCAATTCTACACATCTTTTCCCAACTCTGTGTTTAGTGACGTCAATGGTTATTTGAAATCAAACAGGAGTATTTGCACCAGAGAAACTGGCAGATTCTACAAATCAGGACTTTTATTTGGCAAGCCAGTCATTAAAGCTTTAATAGCACAACACTGCCTGAAGGTTAATGAACATGGTGGCTCATTTTTATTTTTCACAACTTAGTATATACATAAAAATATATAACATATATAATATTAATATTATGATTGTTAATATTTGTTTTAAAAGAATTCACTTCTGCTCAGTCTAAAATTTGGAGTTATGAAATTGAAGATTATTAATAGACTCTAAAGCAACTAGGATAATTTAAGAAACTGAAATTAAGGAAGTATTCCTTTTCAAGATAAATTTTGACAAGAAAAACACATTTCAAAAGAGGTATTTTGAGCCATAGGGTTTGGTCTTTCAACTGGTATATGGGTCTCAGGGATTACGATGGTAAGTGTGTTTATGAGATATCATGTTATTTTTAATCCTCTTGAGGGACTGGGGCTGTGGGAAAGAAATCCCATGATTTCATGACCTGGGCTGAAATCAAGAGTCAGACACTTAACCTACTGAGCCACACAGGCACCCTGAGAGATTTATATTTTATTTTTTTATTTATTTAAAAAAAAATTTTTTTAACGTTTATTTATTTTTGAGACAGAGAGAGACAGAGCATGAACGGGCGAGGGGCAGAGAGGGAGACACAGAATTGGAAGCAGGTTCCAGGCTCTGAGCCATCAGCCCAGAGCTCGACGCGGGGCTCGAACTCGCGGACCGTGAGATCGTGACCTGAGCTGAAGTCGGACGCTTAACCAACTGAGCCACCCAGGCGCCCCGAGAGATTTATATTTTATAAGAGATGAGGAAAAAGGGAAATCACTCCTATGTGATTTCCTATGGCAGCCCTAAGTACCAACATGCTAGTCTTCTGTTAACCTGGGCTGACTTTTCACTGGGGAAATATGGTCACTTTATCCATAGCCCCCCAGAACAGTACACAAAGCTATACGGTAGAAACAAATTGCTGAGACAATGCTTCACTATAGTTGACACAATAGTGATATCCAGGTGGTTTTTCAAGGAGGAAAGATGTCAGGTAGAAAGATTTTGGGGAGCCAGTGAATGATTAGGATGACAGCCATCTCATCACGGACAGCAGCTTAATATGAGAGCCCTCTTGAAACCTATACTTTTTAAAAGAAGCTGAAACACCCCGGTTGGTTCAGAAAGCAGTGAAAAATCCATTAAGTTAGAGACCAAGTTTTGTTTGTTATATAAATGTAAAATCTTTCTCTTCCCTCACATTGCAACAAAATATGACAGTGGAAGTATAAAATGGATTGAACGTTAGAATCCAACAAATATGGAAGCCTACATTGAGTAACAACTTGATGTGAGATTTTGAGATACTAATAATTTATTGGAAGAAAAAGTATGTATATATGTGGGCAAATAGGTATTGTGGGGAAGCAAATGATGAAGTTCAAAAAAGTGAAAGATGTATATATATATATATATTTTTAAGTTTATCTATTTTGAGATAAGGAGAGAGAGTGCACATGCTCGAGCACTTGAGGGACAGAGAGAGGGGGAGAGAGAATCCCAAGCAGCCTCTGTGCTCGGTTCCATGAACCACAAGATCATGACCTGGGCTGAAATCAAGAGTCAGACACTTAACCTACTAAGCCACCCAGGCACCCCGAGAGATGTATATTTTATAAAAG
Source organism: Neofelis nebulosa (assembly GCF_028018385.1). NCBI lineage: Eukaryota > Metazoa > Chordata > Mammalia > Carnivora > Felidae > Neofelis > Neofelis nebulosa. The sequence continues at coordinate 233,251,160 of NC_080782.1, forward strand.
ATGAGGAAAAAGGGAAATCACTCCTAAATTGTAATGGATGATTTCAATAGCCAAATGAGATATAGTCTAGTTCTTGATACTCTGGAATGGGTACAAACTAAGGACAGAGGGAGTATTCATCATTAGCAAAGAAGTAAGTACTTTCTACCTGGAAAAAAAAAAAAAACCTAGAGATGTGAATGAAATACTGACACATATTATCTCTGTATCAAATTTTTTCTCTGGGAGTGAGTTAGGCAAATTAAATCTAGTCATTCTGGGTTTAAGGAACATGTGACCTCCATAAGCTCCCAAAGTGAGCGCTGAGCTGCTATGAACTTAGTCACTGCCTAAGAATTAAGAGACCCAGGTCCTCATCCTGCCTGTACCACTTACTTCGTTTGTTTTTCTTATCTGTAAAAACAACCAGTTACAGCATTAAAGCCTACGGATCCCTTCAAGTCATTAAATTCTGTGATAATTCCTGGAGCCACAGGGCCATCTGAGATGTCGCCCCCCCCCCCCCCAAGCACACTAGCCACTGTGTCCTTTTGGTCATTGTTCATATTAATATCTGTGTTCTTCAGAAGTCAGTTCATACTATGCACTCTTGAGTGCCAAGTCATTTTTGCTACCAATTCCCAAAATTGAGGGCAGATGTTTTAGTTCCTTAAGATTGACATTCAGGTAGTTCTCAATTTTGACTGCTTATTAAAATTTCCTGAGGACACTTAAAAAATACTGATATCCTACTTGGGGATTCTGATTTAGTGGGTCTTGGGTATATCCTAGGTATTGAGACCTTTAAAACTTTCCCTGGTGATTCCACTGTGCACATTGTGTTGAGAAGTATTACATTATTAAGGGCATTTTCAGATCCTTATTAGTAGCACTAATTTTATTAATCAGATCCTGCTGTCTGGTTGGCTGGTCGGAGGGCTCTCTGTTTAGCCTGTCCTTACTCCTAAACCTTCTCTCCCCAAACCAGAACTCTTATGTCAAACCCCTAGTAGAAATATAAAAGTAGGAATAAGGCCATTCCTTCTCTTCCAAGTTTGTCCTGGCCCAGCTGCATCTGAGTCACCAGTAAAACCTATTAAAAAAGCTGAGGATTCAGTATAGATGGGAGAAGCCTGGGAATTTACTCACAAATATGTATTTAATGCTTTTAATAATAGGTGGAGCCTAAAAATATAACGACACAATTCTGAAGGAAAAGCCAGTATACATATTGGTAATAATATATACAGGAAAAGTTTTTTTTTTATTAAGTTTATTTATTCTGAGAAAAACAGGTGGGAGAGGGAACAAATGGGGAAGGGGCAAAGAGAGAGGGAGAGAAAGAGAATTCCAAGCAGGCTCTGTGCTTGGTCCCAGGAACCTCAAGATCATGACCTGAGCTGAAATCAAGAGTCAGACGCTTAACCGACTGAGCCACCAGGTGTCCCAGGGAAAGACTAAGAAATACCAGGAGGCCAGGGCACCTAGGTGGCTCAATCGGTTAAGCGTCTGACTTCAGCTCAGGTCATGATCTCACAGTTTGTGAGTTTGAGCCCCACATCAGGTTCTGTGCTGACAGCTCAGAGCCTGGAGCCTGCTTTGGATTCTATGTCTCCCTTTCTCTCTGCTCCTCCTTGCTCACACTCTGTCTCTCCTTCAAAAATAAACATTAAAAAATGTAAAAAAAAGAAAGAAAGAAACACCAGGAGGCCAATATTTAAAACAAGTCAAAAACCTTTATAAGTCAGTAAAGGTAGTTCCTGCAATTTTTAACATGCTGTCATTCAGGAAAGACTACCTAGAAAACAGGGAACATAGAAATCTCATAATAGATTATTGCAAAATGAAAAGCATATGGTACACAACTGAACAAATTTGGCAAACTTGTCTAAAGTAAGTGCTTTCTAAATATAATCATTCCGTGTCACACCAAGCCACAGTGATTCCACAGGAAGAAAAAAAGTCTTTGGCCACATGGCCAACTTAGAAGAGCATTCTTTGGAGTGAAATAATTCTTTGTTTACAGTGTGTGTTCTTGCCTTTTAAATGAAAAATGCTAGTTTACCATAATGTATTTTCAATCAGGCAGCCAAGTTAAATTCTTTAGCCTTTGGGAAAAACTAGTATGGCCAGGATTGTAGAAGTCGGGAGAGAATATTGAGTAGGAATCCACCTAGGGTCTTCTTAATGCTGTTTGTGTGCAGTAAAATAGAGAGGTTGCCGTTGAAAGTATTAAATCATCTGAGGAGAGATTTAAGAAGTCCAGAGTAAGCAGAATTTCACCCTCTTGGGGTGTGGGAGGGCCATAAAGTGGAAGCTAGCAAAAATAGAACAAATGTAAATCATTTGGGGTATCTATTGTTACAGCAAAAACTTCTCTCCAAATTTGTGGCTTAAAACAACTATTTTATATCTTACTGTTTGATGGATCTCTTGGGCGAAGCTGGTCTGGGACAATCTTCTGCTCCATGTTACATCTACAAGGGTACCTTTATGGTAGTTAACTGGTGGCTGGTCTGGTCTGAAGGATTCACCTGAACTCTTAAAATGCCTGGTGGCCTTGATGCCACCTGGAGGGCTGAACTCAGCTGGGCTCTTTCCCTCCTCTTGTGGTCTCATGACCTCTCCACATGGGTGATGTACTTCTTACAGGTCAGGTCTAGGGCAGGGCTCTGGGAGGCCAGGCAGAAACAGCTGATCCTCTCTGAGGTCAGGCCCAGAATGGTCATCACTCTGCCGTACTGCCATTGGTAAAAGTAGCCACAGACCAGCCCTAATTCTAAGAGTGGGGAAACAAATCTCACTTTTCTACAGGAAGAGAGTTAAGAATGTGCAGCCATCATTAATGTGCCACACAACCTGCCCCGTGGCCACAAATACAGTAGATTCGAACCATAAGAGCCCTCAGACTCTTGTTGCGTTATGGCATTGGCTTGGAGTCCAGGATCTCATTTTCTGAGTCAGGTCTAGATGTAGATGAGAGTTTTCAGGTAAAGTTCCTCGAATGTATTCCCTTTTGCTTTGAAGACCTGAAAGCGAAAGAGACAACATACCTGCCTCAGTATAAAATAGACATGCAATAGACACTCCCATTCAAAAGCAGGAAAATGGGAGGTCCTTCTTGATTAGGGTCTAGTGCTGTTCCCTGGGAAGGATTTGCCTTCATTCTTGGGTCTATCAGTTATCCATTTATAAGTAACAAATAATCCCAGACCCTAATGGCTTAAGGCAACAATTTATTATTTTCTGTCATTTTTAAAAAATTAATTATTTTTTAACATTTACATCCAAGTTAGCATATAGTGCAATAATGATTTCAGGAGTAGATTCAGGCGATTCATCCCCTGTGTATAACACCCAGTACTCATCCCAACAAGTGTCTTCCTAAGTACCCCTTACCCATTTAGCCCATCCTCCCACCCACAACCTCTCCAGCAACCCTCAGTTTGTTCTCTGTATTTAAGTCTCTTATGTTTTGTACCACACTCTATTTTTATCTTATTTTTGCTTCCCTTCCCTTATGTTCATCTGTTTTGTGTCTTAAATTCCACATATGAGTGAAGTAATATATTTGTCTTTCTCTGACTAATTTTGCTTAGCATAATACCCTCTAGTTCATCCACATTGTGGCAAATGACAAGATTTCATTCTTTTTTATTACTGAGTAATACTCCATTGTATATACTACATCTTCTTTATCCATTCATCTCTTGGTGGACATTTGGGCTCTTTCTATACTTTGGCTGTTGTTGATAGAGCTGCTATAAATATTGGGGTGCATGTGCTCCTTCAAAACAGCACACGTGTATCCCTTGGATAAATACCTAATAGTGCAATTGTTGGGTTGTAGGGTAGTTCTATTTTTAACTTTTTGAGGAACCTCCATACTGTTTTCCAGAGTGGCTGCACCACTTTGCATTCCCACCAGTAGTGTAAAAGAGAGCCTCTTTCTCTGCATCCTCACCAACATCTGTTGTTTCCTGAGTTGTTCATTTTAGCCATTCTGACTGGTGTGAGGTGGTATATCATTGTGGTTTTAATTTGTATTTCCCTGATGATGAGTGATGGTGAGCATGTTTTCATGTGTCTTTTAGCCATCTGGATGTCTTCTTTGGAGAAGTGTCTATTCATGTCTTTTGCCCATTTCTTCACTGGATTATTTGTTTTTTGGGTGTTGAGTTTGGGTATAAGTTCTTTACAGAGTTTAGATACTAACCCTTTATCTGATAGGTCATTTGCAAATATATTCTCCTGTTCTGTCGCTTGCCTTTCAGTTTTGCTGATTGTTTCATTCACTGTGCAAAAGCTTTTTATCTTGATGAGGTTCCAGGAATTCATTTTTGCTTGCCTCAGGAGATGTGTTGAGTAAGAAGTTGCTGTGGCCAAGGTCAAAGAGGGTTTCGCCTGATTCTCTCCTCTAGGATTTTGATGGCTTCCTGTCTTATGTTTAGGTCTTACATCCATTTTGAGTTTATTTTTGTGTATGGTGTAAGAAAGAAGTCCAGGTTCATTCTTCTGCATGTCGCTGTCCAGTTTTCCCAACACCATTTGCTCAAGAGACTGTATTCCATTGGATATTCTTTCCTGCTTTGTCAAAGATTAGTTTGCCGTACATTTGTGGGTCCATTTCTGGGTTCTTTATTGGGTTCCATTGATCTAAGTGTCTGTTTTTGTGCCAGTACCAAACTGTCTTGATGATTATAGCTTTGTAATACATCTTGAAGTCTGGGATTGTGATGCCTCCGGCTTTGATGTTCTTTTTCAGGATTGCTTTGGCTATTTGGGTTTTTTTCTGGTGCCATACAAATTTTAGGATTGTTTGTTCCAGCTCTATGAAGAATGATGGTGTTTTTTTTTTGATAGTGATTGCATTGAATACATAGATTGCTTTAGGTAGTATCAACATTTTAACAATATTTGTTCTTCCAATCCATGAGCATGGAATATTTTTCCTTTTTTGTGTGTCTTCTTCAATTTCTTTCATAAGCTTTCTTTTTTTTTTCAATATATGAAATTTATTGTCAAATTGGTTTCCATACAACACCCAGTGCTCATCCCAAAAGGTGCCCTCTTCAATATCCATCACCCACCCTCCCCTCCCTCCCACCTCCCATCAACCCTCAGTTTGCTTTGGCTCTCTCCCACTCTACCCTCTTTTTTTTTTCTTCCCCTCCCCCATGGGTTTCTGTTAAGTTTCTCAGGATCCACATAAGAGTGAAAACATATGGTATCTGTCTGTCTCTGTATGGCTTATTTCACTTAGCATCACACTCTCCAGTTCCATCCACGTTGCTACAAAGGGCCATATTTCATTCTTTCTCATTGCCACGTAGTACTCCATTGTGTATATAAACCACAATTTCTTTATCCATTCATCAGTTGATGGACATTTAGGGTCTTTCCACAATTTGGCTATTGTTGAGAGTCCTGCTATAAACATTGGGGTACAAGTGCCCCTATGCATCAGTACTCCTGTATCCCTTGGGTAAATTCCTAGCAGTGCTACTGCTGGGTCATAGGGTAGGTCTATTTTTAATTTTCTGAGGAACCTCCACACTGTTTTCCAGAGTGGCTGCACCAGTTTGCATTCCCACCAACAGTGCAAGAGGGTTCCCGTTTCTCCACATCCTCTCCAGCATCTATAGTCTCCTGATTTGTTCGTTTTGGCCACTCTGACTGGCATGAGGTGATATCTGAGTATGGTTTTGATTTGTATTTCCCTGATGAGGAGCGACGTTGAGCATCTTTTCATGTGCCTGTTGGCCATCCGGATGTCTTCTTTAGAGAAGTGTCTATTCATGTTTTCTGCCCATTTCTTCACTGGGTTATTTGTTTTTCGGGTGTGGAGTTTGGTGAGCTCTTTATAGATTTTGGATACTAGCCCTTTGTCCGATATGTCATTTGCAAATATCTTTTCCCATTCCGTTGGTTGCCTTTTAGTTTTGTTGGTTGTTTCCTTTGCAGTGCAGAAGCTTTTTATCTTCATAAGGTCCCAGTAATTCACTTTTGCTTTTAATTCCCTTGCCTTTGGGGATGTGTCAAGTAAGAGATTGCTACGGCTGAGCTCAGAGAGGTCTTTTCCTGCTTTCTCCTCTAGGGTTTTGATGGTTTCCTGTCTCACATTCAGGTCCTTTATCCATTTTGAGTTTATTTTTGTGAATGGTGTGAGAAAGTGGTCTAGTTTCAATCTTCTGCATGTTGCTGTCCAGTTCTCCCAGCACCATTTGTTAAAGAGACTGTCTTTTTTCCATTGGATGTTCTTTCCTGCTTTGTCAAAGATTAGTTGGCCATACGTTTGTGGGTCTAGTTCTGGGGTTTCTATTCGATTCCATTGGTCTATGTGTCTGTTTTTGTGCCAATTCCATGCTGTCTTGGTGATGACAGCTTTGTAGTAGAGGCTAAAGTCTGGGATTGTGATGCCTCCTGCTTTGGGCTTCTTCTTCAAAAATTACTTTGGCTATTCGGGGCCTTTTGTGTTTCCATATGAATTTTAGAATTGCTTGTTCTAGCCTCGAGAAGAATGCTGGTGCAATTTTGATTGGGATTGCATTCAGTGTGTAGATAGCTTTGGGTAGTATTGACATTTTGACAATATTTATTCTTCCAATCCACGAGCAGGGAATGTCTTTCCATTTCTTTATATCTTCTTCAATATCCTTCATAAGCTTTCTATAGTTTTCAGCATACAGATCTTTTACATCTTTGGTTAGATTGATTCCTAGGTATTTTATGCTTCTTGGTGCAATTGTGAATGGGATCAGTTTCTTTATTTGTCTTTCTGTTGCTTCATTCTTAGTGTATAAGAATGCAACTGATTTCTGTACATTGATTTTGTATCCTGCAACTTTGCTGAATTCATGTATCAGTTCTAGCAGACTTTTGGTGGAGTCTATTGGATTTTCCATGTATAATTTCATGTCATCTGCAAAAAGCGAAAGCTTGACTTCATCTTTGCCAATTTGGATGCCTTTGATTTCCTTTTGTTGTCTGATTGCTGAAGCTAGAACTTCCAGCACTATGTTAAACAATAGCGGTGAGAGTGGGCATCCCTGTCTTGTTCCTGATCTCAGGGAAAAAGCTCTCAGTTTTTCCCCGTTGAGGATGATGTTAGCTGTGGGCTTTTCATAAATGGCTTTTATGATCTTTAAGTATGTTCCTTCTATCCCGACTTTCTCAAGGGTTTTTATTAAGAAAGGGTGCTGGATTTTGTCAAAGGCCTTTTCTGCATCGATTGACAGGATCATATGGTTCTTCTCTTTTTTTTTGTTAATGTGCTGTATCACGTTGATCGATTTGCGAATGTTGAACCAGCCCTGCATCCCAGGAATGAATCCCACTTGATCATGGTGAATAATTCTTTTTATATGCTGTTGAATTCGATTTGCTAGTATCTTATTGAGAATTTTTGCATCCATATTCATCAGAGATATTGGCCTGTAGTTCTCTTTTTTTTACTGGGTCTCTGTCTGGTTTAGGAATCAAAGTAATACTGGCTTCATAGAATGAGTCTGGAAGTTTTCCTTCCCTTTCTATTTCTTGGAATAGCTTGAGAAGGATAGGTATTATCTCTGCTTTAAACGTCTGGTAGAACTCCCCTGGGAAGCCATCTGGTCCTGGACTCTTATTTGTTGGGAGATTTTTGATAACCGATTCAATTTCTTCGCTGGTTATGGGTCTGTTCAAGCTTTCTATTTCCTCCTGATTGAGTTTTGGAAGAGTGTGGGTGTTTAGGAATCTGTCCATTTCTTCCAGGTTGTCCAATTTGTTGGCATATAATTTTTCATAGTATTCCCTGATAATTGTTTGTATCTCTGAGGGATTGGTTGTAATAATTCCATTTTCATTCATGATTTTATCTATTTGGGTCATCTCCCTTTTCTTTTTGAGAAGCCTGGCTAGAGGTTTGTCAATTTTGTTTATTTTTTCAAAAAACCAACTCTTGGTTTTGTTGATCTGCTCTACAGTTTTTTTAGATTCTATATTGTTTATTTCTGCTCTGATCTTTATGATTTCTCTTCTTCTGCTGGGTTTAGGCTGCCTTTGCTGTTCTGCTTCTATTTCCTTTAGGTGTGCTGTTAGATTTTGTATTTGGGATTTTTCTTGTTTCTTGAGATAGGCCTGGATTGCAATGTATTTTCCTCTCAGGACTGCCTTCGCTGCGTCCCAAAGCGTTTGGATTGTTGTATTTTCATTTTCGTTTGTTTCCATATATTTTTTAATTTCTTCTCTAATTGCCTGGTTGACCCACTCATTCTTTAGTAGGGTGTTCTTTAACCTCCATGCTTTTGGAGGTTTTCCAGACTTTTTCCTGTGGTTGATTTCAAGCTTCATGGCATTGTGGTCTGAAAGTATGCATGGTATGATTTCAATTCTTGTATACTTATGAAGGGCTGTTTTGTGACCCAGTATATGATCTATCTTGGAGAATGTTCCATGTGCACTCGAGAAGAAAATATATTCTATTGCTTTGGGATGCAGAGTTCTAAATATATCTGTCAAGTCCATCTGATCCAATGTATCATTCAGGGCCCTTGTTTCCTTATTGACCGTGTGTCTAGATGATCTATCCATTTCTGTAAGTGGAGTGTTAAAGTCCCCTGCAATTACCACATTCTTATCAATAAGGTTGCTTATGTTTGTGAGTAATTGTTTTATATATTTGGGGGCTCCAGTATTCAGCACATAAACATTTATAATTGTTAGCTCTTCCTGATGGATAGACCCTGTAATTATTATATAATGCCCTTCTTCATCTCTTATTACAGCCTTTAATTTAAAGTCTAGTTTGTCTGATATAAGTATGGCTACTCCAGCTTTCTTTTGGCTTCCAGTAGCATGATAAATAGTTCTCCATCCCCTCAGTCTCAATCTAAAGGTGTCCTCAGATCTAAAATGAGTCTCTTGTAGACAGCAAATAGATGGGTCTTGTTTTTTTATCCATTCTGATACCCTATGTCTTTTGGTTGGTGCATTTAATCCATTTACATTCAGTGTTATTATAGAAAGATACGGGTTTAGAGTCATTGTGATGTCTGTATGTTTTATGCTTGTAGCGATGTCTCTGGTACTTTGTCTCACAGAATCCCCCTTAGGATCTCTTGTAGGGCTGGTTTCGTGGTGACAAATTCCTTCAGTTTTTGTTTGTTTGGGAAGACCTTTATCTCTCCTTCTATTCTAAATGACAGACTTGCTGGATAAAGGATTCTCGGCTGCATATTTTTTCTGTTCAATACATTGAAGATCTCGTGCCAATCCTTTCTGGCCTGCCAAGTTTCAAAAGAGAGATCAGTCACGAGTCTTATAGGTCTCCCTTTATAAGTTAGGGCACGTTTATCCCTTGCTGCTTTCAGAATTTTCTCTTTATCCTTGTATTTTGCCAGTTTGACTATGATATGTCATGCAGAAGATCGATTCAAGTTACGTTTGAAGGGAGTTCTCTGTGCCTCTTGGATTTCAATGCCTTTTTCCTTCCCCAGTTCAGGGAAGTTCTCAGCTATTATTTCTTCAAGTACCCCTTCAGCACCTTTCCCTCTCTTTCCTCCTCTGGGATACCAATTATGCGTATATTATTTCTCTTTAGTGTGTCACTTAGTTCTCTAATTTTCCCCTCATACTCCTAGATTTTTTTATCTCTCTTTTTCTCAGCTTCCTCTTTTTCCATAACTTTATCTTCTAGTTCACCTATTCTCTCCTCTGCCTCTTCAATCCGAGCCGTCATTGTTTCCATTTTGTTTTGCATTTCGTTTAAAGCGTTTTTCAGCTCCTCCTGACTGTTCCTTAGTCCCTTGATCTCTGTAGCAAGAGATTCTCTGCTGTCCTCTATACTGTTTTCAAGCCCAGCGATTAATTTTATGACTATTATTCTAAATTCACTTTCTGTTATATTATTTAAATCCTTTTTGATCAGTTCATTAGCTGTTGTTATTTCCTGGAGATTCTTCTGAGGGGAATTCTTCCGTTTGGTCATTTTGGATAGTCCCTGGAGTGGTGCGGACCTGCAGGGCACTTCCCCTGTGCTGTGGTGTATAACTGGAGTTGGTGGGCGGGGCTGCAGTCCGACCTGATGTCTGCCCCCAGCCCACCACTGGGGCCACAGTCAGACTGGTGTGTGCCTTCTCTTCCTGTCTCCTAGGGGCGGGATTCCCTGTGGGGTGGCGTGGCCCGTCTGGGCTACTTGCACCCTGCCAGGCTTGTGGTGCTGGGGATCTGGCGTATTAGCTGGGGTGGGTAGGCAAGGTGCACGGGGGCAGGAGGGGCAGGCTTAGCTCGCTTCTCCTTAGGTGATCCACTTCATGAGGGGCCCTGTGGCAGCAGGAGGGAGTCAGACCCGCTGCCGGAGGGTTGGCCCTGCAGAAGCACAGCATTGGGTGTTTGCGAGGAGCAAGCAAGTTCCCTGGTAGGAACTGGTTCCCTTTGGGATTTTGGCTGGGGGATGGGCGAGGGAGATGGCGCTGGCGAGCGCCTTTGTTCCCCGCCAAACTGAGCTCTGTCGTCCAGTCCCGGGGCTCAGCAACTCTCCCTCCCTTTGTCCTCCAGCCTTCCCGCTTTCCTTCCCGCAGAGCTGTTAACTTATGACCTCCCAGATGCTAAGCAAGTCCCGCTTGCTGTTGGAACACACTCCGTCCGGCCCCTCCACTTTTGCCAGCCAGACTCGGGGTCTCTGCTTGGCCGGCGGGCCGCCTCTCCACCCTGGCTCCCTCCTGCCAGTCTGTGGAGCATGCACCACGTTTCTGCCCTTCCTACTCTCTTCCCTGGGCCTCTCGTCTGCGCTTGGCTCTGGGTACTCCGTTCTGCTAGTTTCTGGTGGTTTTCTGGGTTAGTTAGGCAGGTGTAGGTGGAATCTAAGTGATCAGCAGGATGTGCGTTGAGCCCAGCGTCCTCCTAAGCCGCCATCTTCCCACAAGTCCCCCATAAGCTTTCTATAGTTTTCAGTATATAGATGTTTTCCCCCTCTTTATTAGGTTTATTTCTAGGTATTTTATGGGTTTTGATGCAATTGTAAATGGGTTCAGTTCCTTGATTTCTCTATTGCTTCATTATTGGTGTATAGAAATGCAACTGATTTCTGTGCATTGATTTTATATCCTGTGACTTTGCCGAATCCATGGATCAGTTCTAGCAGTTTTTTGGTGGAATCTTTAGGGTTTTCCATATAGAGTATCATGTCTTCTGCGAAGAGTGAATGTTTGACTTCCTTCTTGCCATTTTGGATGCCTTGTATTTCTTTGAATGTCTGATTGCTGAGGCTAGGACTTCCAGTACTATGTTGAGTAACAGTGGTGAGAGTGGACATTCCTGTCTTCTTCCTGACCTTAGGGGAAAAGCTCTCAGTTTTTCCCCATTGAGGATGATATCAGCATTGGGTCTTTCATATAGGGCTTTTATGATCTTGAGGTATGATCCTTCTATCCCTACTTTCTTGAGGGTCTTATCAAGAAAGGATGCTGTATTTTGTCAAATGCTTTCTCTGCATGTATTGAGAGGATCAAGTGGTTCTTGTCCTTTCTTTTATTGATGTGATGTATCACACTGATTGATTTGTGGATATTGAACCAGCCCTGCATCCCAGGTATAAATCCCACTTTGGCATGGTGAATAATTCTTTTAATGTATCGTTGAATCTGGTTGGCTAGTATCTGACTGAGGATTTTTGCGTCCATTCCTCTCCTATTTCTGTCAGGTAACTGGACTCAACAGCTCTCACTTGCTGAGATGTGGTTACAGTCAGTCTTGATTGGGGCTGCAGTCATCTGAATCCTCACTTGGACTGTCTCTACAGCCTTGCCAGAGTTCTACTTACAAGACAGGGCTGTTTATATACCCACTCCCTCTGAGCTCCACACCCTCTCTGTGATTGTTGGGATTGGAACACTGAATTATACTTCCCAAATGGCCTTTTTTGCTAGTTCCTATTAGATTCTGCCATTGAGAGCCACTCCAGGAAGACTCAGAGGCAAAAAGAGAGGAAGTTTCATTTCTACATTTTCTAGTTTCTGTCAGCTTCGTTCCAGTTGAAACAGACACTTGGTTCTGAACCTCACCTTCTTTTTCTGTGTTTAAATTGAGCTATAATTGATATAATTAGTTTCAGGTGTACGTGTAATGATGCCATACTTGTATATATTGTCAAATGATTACAACAGTAAGTCCAGTTTAACATCCTTCACCATATATAATCACAGATTTTTTTTGCTTGTGATGAGATTTTTAAGATCCACTCTCCTAGCTACTTTCAAATATGCAATACAGTATTAGCAACTATAGTTGCCATTCAGTACATTGTGTCCCCATGACTTGTTTATTTTGTAACTGGAAATTTCTATCTTTTTTACCCTTTTCACCCATTTTGCCCACTTTCCACCCCAACCTCAGGCAACCACCAATGTGTTCTCTGTATCTTTGAGAACCCTAGGTTCTTTGGGCATCAGTTACAGAGCATCCTTCCTCAGGCTGGGTACCAGTTGTGTGAACCTTACCACAACAGGTCTGAACACCAGTCCTAAACAGCCCCATCTTGGACTCCTAGGTTCCGGTAACCCCTGTTCTCCATTTAAGTTTCCTCAACTGACATTGGTATGGACTCCTGTAGTTATTAATATCCAAGGGAGCATGGCATAATTTTTGCTTTTCCAGTCCCATGATATTTATAAAACCAAACCCTTTTATGTGATATCTATTTATCTATTTTTCTGACTGGACCTTAATGGATACAGAGACTAAACCAATAGTTTTCTCTCTCATGTTTCTTGCTTGGTTTTGGGAAAGCTGTTGCAGCCTATGTTCCTGAGCTCATTTTTTTTTTGCCATGTTTAACATGCCTTCCTCTGCCTCAGGAAGGTTCAGCCCTTTTCAGCAACCAATTGCATAGACATTTAAAGAAATCTCTCTTAATCGGAGGAGCAAAGGCTACAAGTTTACCATTATCTTTCCTACAAAAAGAAAAAAAAAGGCTTCTTAAAACGAAGTTAAGGTCAAGCAGGCTCTGCCCTGAGATCTATGGCCAAGCCCCAGGGGTCTGTGTGTATTCACTCATATCTAACAGCTCCCTAGGTGGGATTCCAGATTCTCCTTTTATGTTTAATGGCTACAACTGGAGTCAAAGATGACAGCCACATTTGTGCAATTGAACAGCCCGCCTCACCTTGCAATGCTCCATGACCTCTGAAGTTGAAGCACATATTTTATAAGCACCTTCTAGCTTTAGAGGAAAATTCTATCTCACATTGCAAAAGCCTAGGACTTCAGGATTTGACAAAGAGTTATCTAGTGTACTTGTTCTCAGCATCCCAATTCAAAGAGCTGCATTTCATATACTGTTCAGACTCCTATATTACTAGGTTTGCCTCACTCTCTTGGGCAGATGTTCTGTCAGATCGAATGTTGCCTGTTGTGTAATCTTTGGAAACTCCCAAATGGGTATTATTTCTGCCACTCTTCTTCTTTTCCCATAAAAAAATATTAGAGAGACTGTTCCCAAACTGAGTTTAGGTATGGAATCTGATATTTAGATGCTATCCCTTAGGTCTAATTTAAACTATCTATCCCAGAAGTCTACCTACCTTTCAATGCTATGTCTGCATTGCTAGCCATGGTCCATGGTCTAAAAGTCTCAGATTATTCTTTGTTCTGTCAGCTGATTGCGTATCTATGACTTAAGACCACTGCTATCATAGGGAGGAGGTGTTTCTCTTGGAAGCCTACCTGGGGCTCTGAGATCTGACTTCAGGGATTTATTAGAGGGTATTCTATGGAAAAACACTGAGGAAAGAACAAGAGAAGGAGGATTGAGCAGCAGAATTTGCACTGAAATACAACTGTAGTAGCAGCTTTAGCCATTCCAAAATCAAATCAAGGGAGGCTGGACATTGGGCAACTGGATATTGGCTACCTCTAGGAACAGACAATAACATTTTATGAAGCAGCTACATTCAACCAGGAGGAGTTCCAAGAGAGTAATGTATCTGGATCTGGGTGATGCACCAGAGGAAGGACTATTAGAGTCTAGTCCTTGCACTGCTTGGATCTATTTGCTTCATGTGATAAGTTCAGTGCATTTAGGAATAGCTCCCCCAGGGTTCAGATAGTCTGTTTTATTGGGAAAATTTTCAAGAGGATGTTTATTGGGATGAAGTATAGCCCCCTTTGCTAAAACTGACCTCGGGACCACAATTGGTGCTAATCATCACCCTTCTCTACTTATTCCAGATTCCTCTTTCCCTTGACTAGGATCTCTGCTGTTGTAGGTAACTTACGCGGTAAGGTGGCCCAGAACCTCATGCAGAGGTGTCTAAGTTCTTGGTCACCTTGTACTTCTAATGGTTATTGTCCTTGTTCATTTACTGTCAAAACTGAACAGAAGAATACAAAGAGCTACTGCAGTGGTCACCTAAATGTCAAAGATATTTTCTTTGCAACCAGTGTGTAATGAGGCCTCTCTCTCCCTCTAATGTCCACATTAATTACTCTTGCCTTTATGATTACTCCTCCTCCTTTGCTTGCTGGTCTTTTGGTATAAAAAGCCTAAGTGACTCAGCAGCAGCCCTACTCAATGCTAAGTTGGATGTTTTCTTTGTCCCCTTGTGGAAGCATTCCCCTTCTAGGAACCAGAACTTCTAGATCTGTAAAGCCTAAAGTTGTGGGGATAGGGAGAACAAATTCCCAGGTGGGACATTGAATGATGATGATAGGACAGTTTCTACTTCTATATTTTGGTTCCCAGGCCCATGTATTTATCTATTGCAGAAACAGTACCATATATTGTCACAGCATGATTTAGCATGTTCATGCCTCCTAAAAGACAGCACACCGCCCACACAAGGTATTCTTTAAGGCTGGCTCTTCAGCTCCACCTTCAGGAAGTTTCTATCACCCTTTCAGGCTGGCATCCTCCAGACAGTATGGTATGTGAAAGGACGTGTGAATTCTCTGGTCACATGCCCACTGCTAGAACTCATTTGCCAGGAGCTGTATCCCTTGTGGTGTCCATGTGATGTCATGTGTGATATTTATGTCAGTGTATAAAATACCCTAAGCCCCTAAATAATGATGTTGGCTGAGGCCGGTGAGCCAGGAAGGCAAATCCAGACTTGGAATATGTGTCAATGTCAGTCACTATGAAGTACTACCTGTATTGGTTTCCTAGGGCCTCTGTAAAAAGTATCACAAACTGGATAGCTTAAAATAATAGAAATGTATTCTCTCACGGTGGCTAGAAGTCCAAAATCACGGTGTCAGCAGGGCCATGCTTCCACTCAGACTCCGGGGAGAATGTCGTGCTTCTTGCTGCCTTCTGGTGGTTTCCATCAGTCCTCCTCGATGTTCCCTGTCTTACAGCTGCATAACTGCAATCTATACCTCAATCTTCATGTGGCGTTTGTCCTGTGTATCTATGTCTTTGTTTTTTCTCTTCTTATAAGGATACCTGGATTACAGCCCACTCTAACAACCTCACCTTAACTTGGTTACATTTCAAAACCCTATTTCCAAAGAAGGCTGCACAGGTACCCGTCATTAGGACATCAACATATCTTTCAAGGGACTCAACTTAACCCATAACACTACTCCTTCAAAGGTAATAGGGATCCAGGGTAGCCAACTTACCACTAAGTGGCTGGTTAGACTTTTTGATGGATAATGTCTTATTTCAGGCTCATTGTTGGTCCCTGTTGTAGGTGGGTTGGATATGCAGTGGTGACAGGAGCTATGTGAGTCTTACATTGTGGAAGGCTATGTTTTTGGACTTATGCATAGCATCCAGCTCCTGGGGTGCCTGGTTGGCTCAGTTGGTAGAGCATGCATGTGACATTTGATCTCAAGGTCATACATTCAAGCCCCACATTGGGCATAGAGATTACTTTAAAAAAATAGCATCCTTCTCCCCCACTGGAGCCACTCCATCCTACAACACTGGAGTAAAAAAATGACACAGATGACTTATGTCAAGTAGCTGAGTCATTCTGCTTGCTTTGGTGTCATATGCCTGTTCTGACTAGTTTCTGTCTGAAGGGCATTAACCCGAAATGCAAAGATCTTTACACTTGGTGTCCATTTGCATAGGTCCATCCACTTGCTTTTCCCAAGATCTTCTTATCCCAGATCTTCTGATGCTTTTCCTTTTAAGCCCCTGACCAACCAACCAGGCCATTTGCTACTGTTCATGATCCTGTACTTACTCTTTCTTTAGGCTACATTTCTTTCTACACACAGTAAATGACCAGATGTACTGTTTGTATCCCTGAAAGCCTATTGGAAGAATTTCTTCTCATGCTATCATTTAGGCCACTCCTGAGAGGGATGCTAGTACAACGGAAGCCCATTTGTATCTTGTACCTGTGTACTGCACCAACCTACCCATTAACCAAGCTGGTTTTTCCTGCTCCTTTGTTAGTGGGTTACAGGGATACCCTGCCCCCAGCCCATGCAGTCAGAGGTATCGGCTGAGTCAGAGGTACCAGTATAACAGTGGTGGATGACACACAAGTTTGGGTCACCTGCTCTTCTAGTCTACTTTTGTCCTCTGGCTCTGCTCATGCCTGATCCTGGACATCTCACTGCTATTTTATAGTGGATTGTTCCTGGACCCACTGGACCTTCTGATTTGGTGGGTCTGAGAGAACCCAGCTCATGATGGGCAGCTCTAGCTGTATAGTCAGTTGATGATGTGCACCAAGTACTGTGTTTTTTTCAAGGCCCAGAAGCATGTCAAGATCTATGTTTCAATTGGTGTAAATATTCTGCAACAAACATCTTCAGAAATGTCAGGTCAACAGTGTGATTCTCCCACAGGGCTTGCCCTAAGTCCCATGTGATATCTTTTGCTTCCACAGATTCGTCTGTTATTCTAGTGTTTGCCTGAATGTATGGCCCAAGTGACAAACTATTTCCACAGCATCCTGGATCTGCTGCAGAGTTATTTTCTCTTCTGAGCCACACTCAGAGATGGCAGCCATGTGGCCACTTGTTTAATGGTTCAGAGCAGTATCCCCGGGTATATCTAGTGCAGCAGCTGCAGTTAAACCTACAAACTTCCTTGGGTTGGTAGTAGTCCATGTCACTCTCCAGGATCTGTCAGACTTTTGTTGGGGCCAGTCTTGTGACTTAGAGATATGACGGAAATGAGAAATGAAGGAAACCACCAGGTCTGCATTCTTTAGGTCTTTAAGGGTTGCACTAATTCCAGCCATTTCTCCTGTGACTTACTTTCATGGCTGGAGGAGGGGCATTTCCAGAGGCTTCCACCCAGCCTTCTCAACTACCATAGCTCTTGCCAACACACTAAGGAATAAATGGGTCAACTGCATGTATGTCCATTCCCATTGTACACTGGGATACTAGAAAAATGATCACTGGGCAAGTTGTCCTGCTGTGGAATTAGATCTGGGCTGAGATTCCAAGTAGTACCTGATCTACATGAGTCTTACTTCCATGAGGAAGCTCTTGATGATATTGGTTCCTGGGTATCAATAGCACCTCAAATCTTGTGTCCAACAGTACTCAAATACCTAGTTCTTCAGTATCTAGTGTCACTGCCCCTTCTACACTACATGATAACCCAAGGAAATGGCTGCAGCCCTTTGGGAAAGGACTGGGGGAGTTATCACTCATAGTGGTGCTGGTTCCTTCCTCTCAGGCCTCACTTCTAGGTCAGTGAGTCCCAGGTCTGAAAAATGGCTTAGGTCTAGAAAGTTGCAAAGTTTTATTTGGGACAACTGCCCTCAGCCTTCTGATGATCCATCCTTGATTTCTTTTGGTGGTACAGATGGAGCAATATGTTGTTGGCTACCCATCTGCTTTGTTCCTAGGGATGCCATGTTATACCAGCTCCCTGGCTGCTGTTCTGAACTTGCTGCTTATTATGATAATTATGCCCACCTTACATACCTCTGATGCGGGAGCATCACATCCTTGCCTTTTATTTCAAGATCCTAGCTGTGGTTCAGGTACCCCTTGGGAACCTGTTAGAAATGCAGAATTTCAGACCCCAAACCATTTCTACTGAATCAGAACCTGCATTTTAACAATTTCTTCAAGGGATTTGTATGTACTAGACACTTGAGAAGCCCTACTCAGTCTCACATCTTGATCTTCCAGTCCTCTTTGACACAATGGTCCCGGCCATTGTAGCTCAGCAGACTGGGCCCAGAGCTTTCCCCTGATGTTGTCATTAACAGAACTGGAAAGATCATTAAGAAAAAGAAAGAATTATGTTTATCCAACCTCATCATACAGATTTATGTAAAATCCCTCGCCTTGATTCTAGTCATTAGTGAATGAAAACATTTTTGTACTTCCATAAGTACATTTTATTTTTAAACACTGTACACTTTATACCAAAACTGCAAAGCCACAATTTTTGCCAATGAGATCAAGAATGTAGATGGAAACATAATTTAAGCATTTATTAATTGACAGATTCTGCTGTGACAATTGCTTCATGTTATAACTTTAGCAAGCACAGGCATAGTGTTTCCTGGATCAGTAGCCCCACAAGACATTGGTCCTGGGGAAGAAAGTTAGACCCACTAATGGTAGGGGCTGGTAAAATTTACTCAGCTGTAAAAGCTGGCCTTTGTGTGTTAAGCCTAGAAGTCCTATGTGTAATGCTAGGGAGCATGGTAACACTTTGGAAGACATTTTGGCCACATCTCTAAAATGGATGTACCATTTGACCTAGAATTTCCATTTGTATCCATCAGGATTTATTCAGCTGCATGCAACCAAATCCGATTAGTGACTTAACTAAATAGAGCTTATTTTTGTCCTAAGGAAGAAGTGTGGAATAAGGCATTAATCTGTTCTTGGCATGTGACTTGCATTCTCATGATTCCAATATATGTGTCTCTATATCGGACACATTCCGGAGTAAGGTTTAAAGGTCAAAGGACAAAAGGAAGATGTCCAGCTGGGCCTGCACCCTACAGTAAGCTTTGACAGAAAGGAAAATCTGCCACATCCACTTATATATCATTGACTTTGTCTCCTTGGTCACTTTTCACTTGCCGCCCAAGTGCAAAGGAGTTCAGGAAGCTGAGTGTTGGAAGCAGGGCACTTTGTCACCTAGCACAAAATTTGGGTTTGGTTAGCAAAGAAAGGGAGAATGGGCTTTGGGTTGACATTCAGCTATGGCAGTCACATCACCACTAGGAATCAATCCTTAATATTTATTCTCAACAGTACGCCACGGTATGTGCAAAGGAATCATGGCAGCAAAAATATAGCAATAAGCTTAATGACCATCAATTGAGGCTAGTAAAGCTAATTATTAATTTATAATTTGAAAAATTATGAAACAATTAAAAATTAAGGATATCTGTGTGGACAGGCATTCAAAATGCTATTAAGTGAACAAAGCTGAACTATTTAGAACTATAAAGAAATATATGTATTTTATACATATGTATTTTGTACATATTTATTTACAAATACATGTAATATATATACAGGTGTGTGTGTGTATTTGTCACTGCAGCCCTCACAAACTAATACAGCAATCAAGACTGAAAAACACTGGTGAAACTGAGGTTTTATTTATATATATATATATATATATATATATATATATATACACACACACACACATATATACACACACATACATACATACACACACACACACACACACATATATATATATACACACACACACATACATATATATATATATATGATATATATATCATATATATATATATATATGATTCCATAAGAGAAAAAGGAGAGAAAGAGAATGAATTAGATAAAGGTAGTATAAGTTATATAGATGACAAGTCCTGGAACAATATATAGTAGACTATAAATAGAACATCTTGTACAGAAGTCTTTGACATATCTATCCTCACATCTCATTGGTGTAACTTTGGAGTGGCCCCTGTGGCCTGGGGAATATCATGTGTTGTTTGGTTTAGACCTGGGTGCCTGAATCCTCTGTTCTACCCGTGGTTTTCAGTCTTGATTGCTGTATTAATTTGTGAGGGCTGCAGTGACAAAGTATGGCAAATTAGGTGGCACTCACAACAATAACTTATTGTCGCACAGTTCTGTAGGCTAGATGTCCAAGGTCAAGGTATCAACAATGAGGTAGGTTCTTTCTGGAGAAATATGTTCCAGGTGTCTCCCCTAGCTTCTGGTGGTTTCTGGTCATCTTTGATGTTCCTTGGCTTCTGCCTAATCCCCCTGATCTCTGATTTCATATTCACGTGGCATTATTTCTATATATGTGTCATAGTCCAAATTTCCCCTTTATGTAAGGAAGCCAGTCATATTGGATAAAGGGCCACCATATTCTGGTATGAATATCATCTTAATTAATTACATCTGCAATGACCCTATTTCCAAATAGGGTAACATTATGAGGTACTAGGAGTTAGGACTCCAACAAATAAACTTTAAGCAGATACAATTCAATTCATAACAGATGCCTACGAAAATCATCTGAGAAACTTTAAAAATGCTAATGCCTCACCTGAGTCCCACTCCAGACCAATTAAGTTAGACACTCTTTTCAAGGATTCCAGGCAATAGGTAGTTTTTAAAAGTCTTCGAAGGTGACTCTAATGTGCAGTGAGGGTTGAGAAATGTTGCCTTAGTGATCTGAGCCCTAGAACGGGGGCAGCTGAGTCAGCTTCTCCTAAAGCACATGGGCTACATGGGCAAGAGGTGGAAACCCAGATATAAAACAGAAAGGGACACTGTGGAGGCCATATTCAGTGTTACCACATTATGGCAAACCCTGGCTTAGATTAGATGGGCATTTGGCTGTGGGGCAGTTCACAATTTAGGCATTGCCAATAGGCAGACAAGCAACCTATGCACGGTGTGTTTATTCTCAACAGAAACGTCACTAGAAAATGGGGAGAATATCAGGAAAGGAGAGATGACCTGTGGAGAAGAGCCTATATGGAACTAATATGAGTTGTAGAGCAAAGAATTAGAGGCCCAGGTGTACGGTCTGGATGAGTGGGGATTAATGACACACTCTGATTGTCAACCTCAAAGACACCCCAGTTTCATCTCTGATACGGCAGAACACCAGATCTGTAGGCAACAAGATTTGTTCTTGGGCATGAGATCGAGGTTTCTGGCACATAGAGTCTCTGACTTAACAATGATTTGACCTACGGTTTTTCAACTTTACAGTGGTACAGAAGTGATACACATTCAGTAAAAACCATACCTTGCATTTTTAATTCTGGTCTTTTCCCAGGGTACTGATATGTGGTACGGCACTCATGATGCTAGGCAGGGACAGCCTTAGCAAACAGTCAGCCCATCATCATGAAGGTCCACAACCAAACACTGACAACCACTAGGTACCCAGACAGCCACTGTGATTTTCACCTTCAGTACAATATTCAGTAAATGACGTGAGCTATTCAATACTTCATTATAAAATAGATTTTGTGTTAGATGATTTTGCCTGCTGTAGACTAATGTAAGTGTTCTGAGCATGTTTAAGCTAGGCTAGGTTAAGCCAGGTTAGGAGGATTAAATGTGTTTTTGACTTAGACTATTTTCAATTTATAATGGGCTTATTGGGATGTGACCCCATCACAAGTCAAGGAAGAGCCATACTGAATCACTTGGGATTGACCTTAGAGTTGGCTACATAGGCGAGTTACTAGGCAAGGCCAGGAGAAGATGGGAAATAGGGAATGGGGTCTTTGGCTTCAGGCCTCCTACAGCCTGGCTGTGACATAACATGAGGTGTGTTCTCAGTGACTAAGACTCTAGCCTTTGCATCGGACCTTTGTAAAGAGTGTGAAGCGCTGGCCTTATGGATGTAGATAGAATACAAAGCCAGAATGAAGAGTGTTGGTGTAAGCCTTAGAAAACAGGTAATACCTATTCTATGGAGGATTCTGGAAATCTTAGAGTAAGTCCTAATCGGAAAAAAAAAAATGCAGAGCTTGCTTTTGTCAGGTCAGTAAATTCGTGTCTGTCCCTAGCACTTAAAAAAAGGAAAAAGTCAACATCACCTCTTGTAAGTCTTTGCCCTGGATCACTTCCCTTTTACTCTCAAACCACAGTTACTGCTTTTATCATCATGGTGGCGTTTCTGCTCTGAGCTCTTTCAATTTTAGTGGATCATTCTAGCTGCTCTCTTAATTATTAGTCTCAGCCTCTACTTAGCTCTCAGCTCTGCATCTACCTCTGGCTCTGGGATCTACAGATGTAGTGCTTTGGTGTTTCTCCCTGTAACTCCACCAGATAAGGATAGACTTTTAGATATTAAGTCCAATTGAAAAAGTTTAATTCACTCTGAAGAGATTTGCCACTTTTTTGAAACCACTCTCTTAGGTTGATAAGCTAACCACAAGAAACAGGCAGGGGGAAAAAGTTATTAATATTTACTAAGGGCCAGATACTTTATATAATTTCTAAGCTTACAACAATCCTGTGAAGAGGTACTATTATCTGCATTTTAGTAATTGAAGAAACCGAGGCCTGAAGAAGACAAGTAATGCCCTAGGTCACCTAAATAAATGATAGAGCTGGAATTCAAATTAGAACATACTCCAAAGCCTGCTTTCTTTTCCCTTTTGTTTTGTTCTGTTTTATTTTTGACTGGTGAAGCTGGCAGCCAAAAGGTAGGAATCAGATAAGGTCTCTGCAACTTGTAATGGTCCTTTAAGGTAAGAATATAAATTTCCAAGAAGATAAAGTAAAAAATAAGATAGACCTTGGGGTAATCTAGCATTCAGCCATTATTTCTCCAAATATACTTTCTGTCCCTTTCCCTTTTTCCTCTCTTCTGGAACTCCCATTATGCATATGCGCGTATGGTTTATAATGTCCCACAGGTCTCTGAGGCTCTGTTTATTTTTCTTCATTCTTTTCTTCATTCTATTCCCCTGACTGGATAATTTAAGTTGATTTATCTTCAAGTTCTATGATTATTTTCTTCTATTTCAGTTGGCTATTGAGCCCCTCTAGTGAATTTTTTACTTCAAACTCCAAAACTTCTCTTTGGTTCTGTTTTAAAATTTCTATTTTTTTATTAATATTCACTATTTGGCAAACATCACTTCCATTCTTTGAACATGGTTTTCTTTAATCCTTTGAACATGCTTAAAATAGCTGATCTAACTTTTTTGTTTTTTCTGGTAATTCTAATACTGGCTTCCCCGGGGGAAGCTTTTATTGACAGCTTTTTGTTGTTGTTGTTGTTGTTCTCTGTACGTGCATTACTTCCCTACATTTCTTTGCATGTCTGATAATTTTTTGTTGAAAACTGGGCATTGTCAGTAATCTAATGTGACAATTTGGGAAATGAGATTTCCTCCCTTACAGGGGCTGCTTTTGTTGTTGTTGCAATTTGTTTATGACCTTTCTGGACTAATTCTTTAAACTAGTCATGTGTGATCACTGAAGTCTCTGTTCAGGTAGCTTGGTGATCAGCCAAGAATTGGATGGAGAATGCCTTAAATGCTTTAATTCAATACTTCTATCAGCCTTTGCTGAGAAGCTCTTTGTGGGCGTTGGGGCAGCTCTTCAACACTCCAGCAGGCAGCTCACAACTCTTCATCCTCTTCCCTTACTGCTTTCACAAAGACTCGGGAAAAGGAAGTGGTTTATCTTCCTGAGGCTGCTTTACTGATAAATCAGAGGAAGACTTCCACAAGTTTTCATCCCTGCATATATCAATACCTGCACCTATATGCCCTAGTCTCCCTCTTATTACATTCCTAGCTGTGGCTCTTCCGTCTGCCCAAGAGCCAATCTCTTCTCTCCTACCCAACGACCTCACTTCAGAAATTCCCCTTCTCTCTCTTGCCTCTCCTTCTTTACTGGACCATTCTTATCAGTGCACAAAATGCAATTGTTAAAAAGTAAAAACTCTCTCTTGGCCCCACCTTTCCTACCCGACCACTTCATCTTTCCGGCTCCCTTTTCCAGCATAGGAAGTTTTTAAAATCACCCCAACTTGCTGTCCAGTTCTTCTTTTCCCATTCCCTCTTGACCCCGCTTCAGTGAGGTTAAATCTCAGACTTCATCACCTTTGACCACGCAGCCGCATTTGAAGAAGCTGATTACTCTTTTCCTGTTTGAACCACTTCCTGTGCTTCCCCTGGCTTTCCTTTTACCATTATGGCTGCTGAGTCTCAGTCTTCTTTACCTGCTCTTTCCCTCAACTTTTCAATATTGGGGTATGAACAAGTTTAGTCCTTACATCTCCATCTCCCCTGCCCCCCCAACTACATTCAGTCTCAGGATGACCCATCTAGCCCCATGGGTTTAAGCATTATTATATGCTGAAGATTCCCAGTTCATATCTCAAGCTCAGACTTCTCCCTGAACTTCAAATTCATATAGCTGACTAATTACTTGACGTCTCCATTTGGGTGTCTAATAAATATCTCAACTTACCATGTCCAAAATGTATCTTTCCTCCTTCTCCCCTACAATATCTGCTCCTCTGGCAGCCTTTGCCTTCTCAAGAAATTTTAACCCCATCCTGCCAGTCGTTTGGGCTCTCAGAGCTGCCTTCAGACCCTCTCTTCCTTTCCCATTTCATGTCTAATCCATCAGCAAATCTTGTTGGATCAGCCTTCGGACTATATTGGGAATCTGATTGCTTCTGGTGAACTTCCCTGCTGACACACTGGTCAACCCCTCTATCCTCTCACCTGGATGATCACAATGACCTTGTAACTGATCTGCCTGCACCACCTCTTTTCCCTTCCTATGATTTATTGTTAACACAGAGCCCAGAGTGACCCTGATAGATCCCAAGACAGATCATGTCACTGTCCCGCTCAAAACCACCAAGGCCTTCCCATCTTATGCAAATAAAAGGCTGAATTTTTACAGTGGCCTTCCAGGCCCTACGGATTTGATATTCCTTCCTCTTTGACCTCATCGCCCACTGCTCTCCCCCTCGCTCTCTCCTTTTCAGCCATGTTGATCTCTTTGTAGTTCTTCCAACATAACTGGCATACATCTTAGCATCTGCTGCTGCTCCCACCCAGAATGCTCGTCCCTCAGTGATCCATATGTCTTGCCTCCCGCATCTCGTGGACACTTTTGCGCAAATGTCATTTCTCAGTGAGGGCTTCTCCCGCCACCCTATTCAGAATTGCAAAACGTCTTCCCAGACAGCATAAATGTTTCCAGTTCTCTAAAACTGCTTTAATTTTCCCCAAAGCACTTCTTAAAATTTGACCTATCATATTTTTCTTATGTAATATCCCAAGCACCTAGAATTGTGGTAGGCATGTAATGAGGTGCTAATAAAAATTTGTTGAATGAATGTCAGTGGATCGGCTGGAAGAAGAATTACTGTGTCTTCTCCCAATTGGAGAAATGGTACAGTGGGGAGCCAGAGGGCAAGGAACTATTTTCAGAAGAAGAAATAGCCTCCTGTATGAATAAAGTTTCTCCACGTAGGCATAAAGAACTGTAAGTAAGCATGATCTTATAAAAACAGTGATTGCCACATTATTGAAAAGACAAACTATGAGTGGAATGACAGAGCCAATTTAGGGTCTTAAATCCGTAGATACTAGAGCAATCAGATACAGAATGCAGAATAGTTATATAAACATTTTAAGGACACAATTATAATAATGACATATCAGGAATTCATAGAGAACCTTAAAAAAATGAAGCAGAATTTCTGGACATGGAAAATATTATTGTTAATGTTAAAAAAACAATGGATGAGGGGCCCCTGGGTGGCTCAGTTGGTTGGGCATCCTACTTCAGCTCAGGTCATGATCTCACAGTTCATGAGTTCCAGCCCCACATCGGGCTCTGTGCTGACAGCTCAGAGCCTGGAGCCTGCTTCAGATTCTGTGTCTCCCTCTCTCTCTGCCCCAGCCCCGCTAATGCTCTGTCTCTCTCTGTCTCTTAAAAATAAATAAATGTTAACAAAAATTAAAAAAAAAAAACAATGGATGAGTCCAATAGATCATATACAGCTAAAGAGAAGTTATATCTAAAGAACTTACCCAATATTTATCTAAGAGAGGTATTAAGAAAGAAAGTATGAAAGAGAGGTTGAGAGACAAGGCGGGTTGAATGAAAAGACCTAACATATGAATGATTGGTGTCTCAGGAAGATAAAAGAGAGAAATAGAGGAGGGGAAATGTTTTAAATGATAATAACAGAAAATTTTTCTACTTCTTCCTGGAGGACCCAGGAAGTACAGTTTATCTCAAACAGGACACTGAAAAGAAGGTTATGCCTAGAAGCATGCAGAGGAACTACATACTAAAGGTAAAGGGAGATCTTACAAATGGCTACAAAGGAAGTCAGACTATGGTAAATGAGGCCAGGCTTCTCCACAGCAGAAATGGAACTTAAAATCCAGTGGAATAACAATTACAAAATGTGGAGAGGAAATGATTCAACCTGGAGTTGAGCACTCCACAAAAGTGTTATTCAGGGATCAAAGTAAAATGAAATATTTATAAATTTAGAAAACGGGAGTGTCTACTCCCAAGAGACTTCTTTCAAAAGAACTTTTAATTATTGGCTTCAAAAAGAATGAAAATGATTCTGGAAGGACAGTTGGGGATGCAAGACAGAATGGTAGACAATAAATTGGTAAATATATAGGAGAACCCTGACAAATACAGTCTGTATAAAAGGACCAACTCAGCATTCAGACATCTCCCAGCATTTTCACCGCAGAACCTCCACCCTCCACTCGGCGCCCATTCTCCATTCTCCACCATGCCTCTCAGAGCCTCACTGAGCCTTTACTCTGCTTAGTATTGCTCTAGATCTCAAGGTGGGGTTCAGTGCAGTTTTCTGAAGTTCTTTATTAGTGCAGTCCCCACCTTCCCTGGCCTTGCACCCAGCTACCTCCAGAGCACTGAATTCCCATCTCTGCATTTTCTGCCATCCCCTACATTCTGCTTGGGCGCCACTTCTCTCTGCTGCAGTTTGAAAAGTGTCCCAGATGGAAAGTCGGCATGAATATTGAGCGTTGTGTGTTTCTTTTTCTCAAAGGTTATAACTTGGTGCTGCCTATTGTCCGTAGCCTGAAAATAGTTACCCCATATATTTTGTACAGGTTTATGGTTGTTTAGGGCAGAAAGATAAGTTACTTGTTACTCCTTCATGGTTGGGAATAAATCATTAATCATTAAGTTTTTAGGCTACGGACTTCTTTATGGCAAAAAATGACAAATTATAGCATATAAGGCTATCAGTTTTCTTCAAAGCACTGTTTTTATTGCATTCCCTCAAGTTTTATGTAATGCTTTCGATGTAATTCAATTTTAAGTTTTTTTTTCATGATCATTCTTTGTGGTTTCTTTTTGATACATGACGTATTGAGAATTGTATTTTTTTTAACTAAAGACATGTACACAAATCTTTATAGTCATTTTAAAACCAAAAACAGGAAACAACCCAAACAGTCATCAACAGAATGGACAAATTATTTATTAGTCCAATGGAATTTTACTTAGCAATAAAAACCACTATGTTCTAAACATATAACAACATAATTGAGACTTGAAAACATTATGCTGAAGAAGATGCCAGACATTAAAGAGAACAAGTGTGTGATGCCATTTAGTATGAAAGTCTGGAAGAGCAACCAAAATAGTGGTTACCTTACAGTGGGGGTCAGGGATTGCAGAGATTGACTGGGAAGGAATAGTCTGGTGGGTATAAAACTCAGTGAAAAACTTAGAAATGAGAGAAATATAACTTCAAATTTTTCCTTTCATGCAACTCAACTTTTAATCCCTTAATTAAAGGCATTTCCAATGTTTCCTTCTCTCCTCTGAGGTCCTGCCATTGCAGAAGGTTCTAATGCAGCTCTAAAGCCCTGGGGGCAAGGGACACCCCGGTCATTGGTCATTGGCTCTCAGATTCTCTTGCTTCTGATGGCAGTGTCCTTCCACTACTTCTGCACTTCCTTGGCTATCTGGTCCATTTTCCCAGACATGCCATGCAGCATTCCCTCCAGAGTGGAGGCATCTTTCTAGAGAAGTTACTGAGAAGCAGAGTCCAGAGCACCTCTGTTCTGTGGACACTCAGACGTCTCTTTTCCTCAGTTTGTGGAGAATCTGTCAGGTTTGGGGTTGGGATCCCCACAGTCACTTCTACTTCTCTAAAATGTTTCTTCCCCTATATGCATGAATCCTCTCTTCCTTTTGGGCATAGGCTTTTGGAAGTACAACCAAGAGAGGACCTGTGTGTCAGGCAATCCTAATTCTCCAACTGACCCCACCACCTGAATGAAACCATAAGCTCAGAGTCAACTCTTTAGAAATTGAGAAGACAAAGGAAAAATAAAGGAAATAACCCCACATGGTAATGTCTTAATATAAATCTCATTCACATTGTTTTTCTATTTTCTAACTCTTGACTTTATGGAAAACTCAGACTCCACTTAAAATTCCAGTTCACAGGCCACTCAGATATTCTTTTTCTTGAATAGGTACTACAGTATGCTCATAATCACCTCCTTTTAAAAATGATTCCATGAGTCTTATTCAGTATTCCTCGCTCATCTTAAGTGCTTTCTTGACTCTGAGGGGATCAGTGATATAACAGGATTCACATTGATGAACGTTAGTGCCATTGACCACTAGAATCTGTTTGAAGTGGAATTCTCAGCCTATATCATCTGCTTGGCACCATGCATCGGTCTTAATTCTGTTTCTACAGCCAGCCTGGTCTGAAGTACATACAAGTTACCTCCTGGCCAGAAAAGGCCCATCCCATGGTCAAGGACTTCTGTTTCATTCTGAGAGTTTCGGCTTAGCTAATGGCTAAGATGGATAAGGGACAGATAAAGTTGTTAGAAGGGTCAAAAGAAAAAATATTCTTTGGCAGTAACTGATGCAATGTTCTGGAAAATGTACTGAAATAAAAAGTATGCAATCGTGAGCAGCTTTGGTTCAGAATTACTTCTTTCCTTGACTTACCTGAGGGCTGTCTCTGACCTTTCTCCTGTCCCATGATTCAAATCCCTGCTCCATTAAAAAATAAAAGAGGAGAGCTGGGGCGCCTGGGTGGCGCAGTCGGTTAAGCGTCCGACTTCAGCCAGGTCACGATCTCGCGGTCCGTGAGTTCGAGCCCCGCGTCAGGCTCTGGGCTGATGGCTCGGAGCCTGGAGCCTGTTTCTGATTCTGTGTCTCCCTCTCTCTCTGCCCCTCCCCCATTCATGCTCTGTCTCTCTCTGTCCCAAAAATAAATTAAAAAAAAAAAAAATGTTGAAAAAAAAAAATAAAAGAGGAGAGCAAAGAGCACAGTAGCCTTTTAACCCTATCCATTGTAATAATTGCCCAGTGTGTTAGAGCCTTGTTCAAATACAAGGACAACGTGGACAGACTGAATTGTCTTACTTAAGAGCAACCAGGTAGAAACAACAAATTTGGAGAGTTTCTTCTGATGTGTTGACTTTTGGAGTTCAGGTTGTGTGTTCAGGTTCCTCTTAGACTGGTGAGCCTCAGGGCATTTGTTTTTATTTATCTGTGGACATGCCTATGTAGGTCTTCTGGGGAAAAGCTCCCAGTTCCCCTGTGTTGTGCTCTGTACACTATTTCTCCAGTCCTTATGCTGTGGGTCACTGAAGGAACCCAACTGCCTCATGTTGCTGGGAGTCCCCTAGCCTGTACTCCACATATCAGAGGTAAAGGAAATTGTTATAGATTGAAACTGTCTTCTCTCCCTCTCCTGAGAACTATATTTTTGAGAGGTGGCTATTAACAAAGAGCAAGCAAGTGAGACACTTTGGATCTTTTGACACATTCATGGGTCTCAGAGTACCAAAAAGATAAATTACTCTTTCCCAAGACGCCTATTTCTAAAATACTGACAAACCACTCAAGTTAATATCTTTGCTTGTCCAATCTTTGGTAGCAATTTAGTATCAATATGCTTATTGGATGTCAATAATCAGATAAGTAATTACCTGCTTACTTAATAACTAAAAACACTAACTTGCTAATCTAAACCATTCCTGGAGTCAGTTTCTTACTTTATAAGCTGATTTCTAAGTTAAACTTTAGAATTTACATAGAAAATAATGCTTCTGATCCAGCAATAATTAATTTTGTAATTTATAACTTATATAATCTTATGCTTGATTAATTGAATTAGAATAAATGGGCTAGGTGATTTTGGGAATTAGAGAAAGTGCTATATACCGCCTTCCATTTCCCTATCGCTTGCCCTAACACTTTTAAATTTTTTTTTTCAACGTTTTTTATTTATTTTTGGGACAGAGAGAGACAGAGCATGAACGGGGGAGGGGCAGAGAGAGGGAGACACAGAATCGGAAACAGGCTCCAGGCTCTGAGCCATCAGCCCAGAGCCCGACGCGGGGCTCGAACTCACGGACCGCGAGATCGTGACCTGGCTGAAGTCGGACGCTTAACCGACTGCGCCACCCAGGCGCCCCTGCCCTAACACTTTTAATCTAGATTGGCAAAGAGCTATGCACCAAGATTCAGCAGGTGACAATTTGGCCAGATGTTTTGCTGCTGCACGGTGAGGATCACTGCTTTCTAATATCGAATGCTTGGATTCTCACCCACCACTTCTCTATCTCCTCTATTCAGTCATTCGTCATGTTTTATGGCTCGTAGCCAACTTGCAGTAACTTGCTTCCAAGAATCATATACTATTAGCTCCGGTATGGAGATGAATATGTGGAACCAAAAGCAAAAGAATACCTTACATGTATAATAACATGACAGGTCTGCGGGTAAGTGGTGTTGGCTTGTGTTCAGCTGTTGAGTGACAACAGCAGAGCCTCAGGCTCTTTCCACCTGTATATTCATTCCCCTAGGTGTGGGAGCTTCTGACCTCGGGCTTGTTACCTTGGTGATATTTAAATACCTGCTACAGCTCCAGCAAGGCAGAAGAGGGAATATAGGAAAAAAAAAAAAACAACCAAAAAACAAAAAACAATGCCTGCTGACTATTTTCACTGTAAACAATGCAAATGCCATCCCAGAAACACCAGCAGACTTCTGTATAGACTTCCTTGGATAGAACTCTGTCATAATAACCTTGGGCTACAGAGGAGACTGGAGAAGTGGAAAATAGAATTGTCACACTGGCCTTAGAGCAATCGTTATCCATCATCCAGTGATGGACACATAATCTCCCTGAATAAAGCGGAGTTATCTTGGAAGGGAAGAATAGAGGATGGATGTTGAGAAGGCAACTGTGGCCACAGTGTTCAGCTATTCTATCCCCCTTGAGCAAAGAGGAGGAACATTCTCTAACTCAGTGTTCAATGTATTTGCTCCTGATTTGGCCGCACTGGGCAATGGGAAGTATTTTGGAGGAAAGGAGGATTAGATAATTTGGTATTCTCTATCTCTGTATCTGGATACGAAGCCTGCCAATGGAGGAGGGGGACATGATGGAAGTTCAGAGTTAGATTAGAAGGAAGACAGCTCAGGCTGAGTATGGTCTTTGCAGTGTATTGGTGAAGCAAAAAACAAACAAAACTGACAAGGGTATTAATAAATAAATACTCAATAGTCTTATGAGCTATGATGAAAATAAAGCAGACTAACAGGTAGAGCCTACCTGGAAGGGAAGTGGGAAACAATGCTGAAACTGAGTATTTCAGATAGGACAGACAGGGAAGCATTCCCTGGGAGGCGATCAGCTCAACACAGGAGTTACGAGATGTTACACACCAGTCATGCCAAGTCCGGCGTGTGAGTATCCCAGGCAGAGATGATAAGTGCTAAAGTCTTAAGGTAAGAATGAGTTTGGCTTGAGAGATGATAGGGGTACTGTGTGTGGGAGGGGACGGTGAAGAATAGGAAAGAGCCACATAATATAGGGCCTCATAAGCATGGTAAGGAATTTGAAGTTTAAGTGCAGTGAGAAACAAAATAGTGACATAATCCCATATTTGCAGTATATAAGGGGCATTAAAGCATTCTTGGAGTAATTTAGAAACTTGGTATTGGTGTGGTAATTCAGATCTCCCGACATAACTAGCCAAATGTGAGTTGGTTTCACTGTTGCTCAAAGAAAAACACTACAAAGAAGAAAAAAATTAAATATTCCTCATAGTTGCCACCTGCGAAAAACACAAATGTTGAATTTAAAACGAATGACAGGTTATTTGCGACGTTGATGTGTCTTCATTCAGTGACTTCCTTTAGGTGATCTTTTCAGAAGTAATACTTCAAAAACAAGTGGATGGATGCACTTCTGGTTTCTAGTACTAAAGAACTCAGAAACTGTCAGTTGAGTCTCATCACATGCACGCTCGCGTGCGTGTGCACACAAACACACACACACACACACACACACACACACACACACACACCTAAAGAAACCGAAAATCAAGAAGTTTTCTTAGATCCACTAGAGAATTGAGGTTACAGGGCAAACCATTACTCTCAAAATTGGAGGAACAGGGGCGCCTGGGTGGCGCCGTCGGTTGAGCGTCCGACTTCGGCCAGGTCACGATCTCGCGGTCCGCGGGTTCGAGCCCCGCGTCGGGCTCTGGGCCGACGGCTCGGAGCCCGGAGCCTGTTTCCGCTTCTGCGTCTCCCTCTCTCTCTGCCCCTCCCCCGTTCATGCTCTGTCTCTCTCTGTCCCAAAAATAAATAAAAAACGTTGAAAAAAAAAAATTAAAAAAAAAAAAAATTGGAGGAACAGAGAGACTGATATGTAGACTCACAACTTACATATAAGCCCAGGAGCAGAAACCCCCACTGGAGCCAGTATTAGGGTGGGAAAATTTAACCTTGAACTGACGAATTGCCGGAGGCTCAGAGTGGAAAGGATTGAGAGTTAAAAACTCCAGGGGCCTAGACTTAGGAAGGTCCATACATTTGTGAATTTTACCTCCGGGAGGCCTACCATATTCTCACAGTAAAGATTATAGAAAAATCTCCCCATGCTTCTGGTAGGGTAACTACTTTGAAATACACACAGATAATTTTTTTCTTTTTTTTTTTAAAAGAAGTTTGTTTATTTATTTATTTATTTATTTATTTGGAGAGATGGGGAGGGGCATAGAAAGAGAGGGAGACAGGGAATCCCAAGCAGGCTCCACGCTGCCAGCACAGAGCCCCATGAGGAGCTCAGATTCACGAACCATGAGATAGATCATGACCTGAGCCAAGATGAAGAGTCGGATGCTTAACCAACTGAGTTACCCAGGTGCCCTGAGAATCCATTTCTTGAAAGGGCCTGTCCTCAAAGGACACTGTTTTATCAGAGCATAACCAGTCTATGGAAAGGTAAATATCCAATTGTCTGTAGGAGAAGGGAAATATCCAACTCCTATATCCTCTAGTGCTCTTATCTCACCCAAGGGAGTGTGGTTAGTGAGAAGCACTTGTAAAGGCCTCAGCCCAGGGCACAGCCTTACTAAAAAACTGAAACCTAAGTGTAAGAGTATAGAACCAACCCCCACTCACACACACACATACATGTTAATACTATTACATCAGTAGGGCTCCTGTATAACAGAAGATTACAGTGGAAAGGACTGCATGCCTCATCGTATTCAAGAAGAAATCTCTACGGAAACCAAAAGGCAACAGGAAAGATGAAAACAAGGACACCAGAGGGAAATTCAGCCTATAGTGCGCCTATGTAATGACAGTAAACACAGCTCAACTCCTACTGTGGTAAAGGCTGGTTTACCTCAGTTCTTTCTACCCACTATGTCATGTTCAGCTTGTCAGTAAAAAAATTTCAAGGCATCCTAAAAGACAAAAACAAAAAACCCAACAACTTGGAAGAGGGGTAGCAAGTACCAGAGCTACACTCAGATATACCAGAGATGTTAGAAGTATCAAATCAAGAATTTGAAACAGCTATGATAAATATACTAAGGACTCTAATGGAAAAAGTAGACAAAATGCAAGCACAAATGGGTGATGTAAGCAGGGAGATGTAAATCTCTAAGAACCAAACAAAAGCAACTGCTAGAAATCAAAAACACTGTAATGAAAAGGAAGAATGCCTTTGATGGTCCCCTCAGTAGAATAGACATGGCCAGGGAGAGTCAGTAAGTATGAAGAAATGTCAGCGGAAACTTCCTAACTGAAATGCAAAGAGGACAAAGGAGAGAAAGGGACAAACCAGAATGTTCAAGAACTGTGGGACAATCACAAAAGGTTTAACACACACACACACACACACACACACACACACACACGCGCGCGCGCAGGTAAGAAATACCAGAAGGAAAGCGAAAGGAACAAAGGAAATGTGTGAAGTAATAGTGGCTGATAGTTTTCCAAAATTAATGACAGGCATGAAATCACAGACTTGGGAATCTCAGAGAACATTGTACAGGACCATACATAGGCATGCTATATTCAAGCAACAGAAGACCAGACACAAAGAGAAAATCTTGACAAAAGTTATAGGAAAAAACACCTTACCTGTAGAGCAATGATAAGAATGACATTAGACTGATCTTCAGAATGCATGCAAGCAAGAAGAGGATGGAGTGAAATATTTAAAGTGTTGAAAGAAAAAAAAAATCCATCAACCTAGAATTTTGAATCCTGTGAAATTATCCTTCAAAAGTGAAGGAGAAATAAAGACATTCTCAGTCAAACAAAACTTCAGATGCCAGTAAACCTTGCTAGAAATGTTAAAAGAAGTTCTTCAGAGAGAAGTAAAATTGTATATGTCAGAAACTTAGATATACATAAAGAAAGGAATGCATTAGGGAAGGTATATATGAAGGTAAAATAAAACCTTTTAGTTTTATTGTTCTAAATTGATCTAGGAGAAGAGAGAAAATAGAAGCATATAAAATTTGCAATTAAAATGAGAGAAGGCAGAAAAAGAATGGAATACAAAGACAAACAAAAACAAAACAATGACAATGGGGGTGCCTGGGTGGCTTCATTGGTTAAACAGGTAAGCGTCCAACTCTTGATTTCAGCTCAGGTCACAATTTCATGCTTCGTGAGATCAAGCTCCACCTTGGGCCCCACGCTGACAGTACAGAGCCTGCTTGGGATTCTCTATATCTCTCTCTCTCTCTGCCCCTCCCCTGCTCGCACTCTCTCTGTCTCTCTGTGTCTCTCTCTTTCAAAAATAAACTTAAAAAAAAAAAAGAAAATGACAGTGAATAGAAATCTGTAACAAATACAAAGATACAACTCTGACTCTATGAATAATCACTTTTTTTCTGAGTCCCCATGCTTTATTGACTGTTGAATGTACTTCTATAAGGCAGCCCCCACCCTGTCCCTGAGCCCCTTCTAAAAGTTTATAGGACATTGTAAGTGCTCCATGTTTACCAGTTAAAGAATGCAGGACAGATGGATTTTTACAGATCCATTTTTCTACCATCTAAGGAAATGCTCTTGTGTCTTTCGTTTGCCTCTTCTTCTGCACTTTATACCCCTTTGTCCTGATAACCCCACTCGCTGAGAAGCTTGTTGTGGTTGCCTCTCCAGAGTGTACGTAAAACTTCCCATTTCTTTTTAATTTTGCATAGGGTTAAGTCTACAGAGGGATGAATAGACATTTTAAGCATCAACAGTTGAACTAAATAAAGGGAGTGACATTCCACAGAAGACTTACTATTGTTATGATGTCAGTCCTTCCCAATTTGATTTATAGACCCAGTGCAATCCCAATCAAACTTCCAGCAAGTTCTTTTGTGGATATCAACAAACTGATTCTAAAGGTTATATGGAGAAGCAGGAGACCTAGAAGAGCCAACCTCAAATATTTACAATGTTGTAAAGCAACGGGAACTCTCATCCATTGCTAGTAAGAATTCACAATGGTATAGTCACTTTGGAAGAGAGTTGGGCAGTTTCTTACAAAACCAAATACACTGTGTCCTCTTAACATATCACTCAGAAATCATACTCCTTGGAATTTACCCAAAGGAGAGGAAAACTTACGTCCACACAAAACCCCACACACAGATATTTATAGAAGCTCTGTTCATAATTGCCCAAACATGGACGCAATCAAGATGTTTGTAGTGTATAAGTGAATAAAGTGTGGTTCCTCCAGGCAATGGAATATTATTTGGCGCTGAAAAGAAATGAGTTATCAAGACATGAAAAGATATGGAAGAATCTCAAATGTATATTGCTAAGTAAGAGAAGCTAGCTGTAAAGGCTACATCCTCTATGATTCCCGCTGTATGACATTATTGAAAATATAAAACTGTAAAAGGTCAGTGGTTGCCATGGGTTTGGGAGGGAGGTGCGGGGAGAAAGGGATGAACAAGTGGAACCCAAAGGGTTTTTAGGACAGTGAAACTATTATGTGTGACTTTCTAATGGTAGATGTACATCGCTGTGCATGTGTCCAAACTCCTAGAATGTGCGTCACAAAGAGTACATCCCAATGTACGCTGTGAGCCTTAATATGTTAATAGTGGCTCATCAGTTGTGACAGGAATATGGGAACTCTGTACTTTCTACTCAATTCTTTTGTAAACCTAAAACTTCTCTTAAAATAAAGTCTGTTGATTAAAAAAAAAAACCTACAGGCACTCCTCTATATGCTTTACCAACTTGTTGGCAGAAGGATGAGATTCTAGATTTTCTCCAGGTCTCTCCTTTGCCCCTGGCCTCCTTAGTTTTAAGCCATGAAACTCAATTTAGATTCTTTAAGGTTTTTTTTTTTTAACATAACCTTTATGGCTTCATCTGTTATTTGTACTTTCTTATCTTAGTTGTACTTACCATAATATACATAATATATGCTTCAGATAATTGTATGGTGGTCATGGGTCTCTTTTAGTCATAACTCTCTGTAATTGGCATCTTTGGTAACATAAACACTATTGGCTTAAAGCTTTGAATCTGTGACATACAGATTATAGAAGGTGTAACTCTCAAAATAATGTGGAAACAAAAAATGTAAGCCTCCTTCTTAAAAAAAGGAAACTATAAAATGAGAGACATGAGTATCACTTTAAGAAGAGAATCATATTTTAGTAGGAACAAATAAGGAGCAGTCTCTTTAAATTTGAAAGTACTCTATTTTGGGGGTGCTGTGTTGTAAATCCTTCTGTGTACTGATTAGACAGCTGAATTTAGGGTCTAGTAAATCAACAAAGAGCTCTCGTGAGATAATGAATCAGCCGAAGAAACAGTCTTCAAAACATTTGTGCTACAGTCTGTCCTAAGTGTCTGCTTTCTTTCCATTCAGGGAAAACAGATAAAGACTCATGATGTCACATAGCTGTATGACAAGACGTTGTCTGAAAGTGTAAAACTTTGTTTGTGTGGACAGCTTTTTTGGGAGAAAAAGGTTAGGTCTTTGCAAAGGGTGAAAAGCATGTAGAAGATAGAGATAGTGCATTAATTGTATTTATTGCTAACCACGCCAAACGTATCTGATTTAGAATAAACTTGCTATGTTTTTAAAAGTATTTTCAGTCTTGGGTGCCTGGGTGGCTCAGTCGGTTAAGCGTCCGACTTCGGCTCAGGTCATGATCTCGCAGTTTGTGAGTTAGAGCCCCACATCAGGCTCTGTGCTGATGGCTCAGAGCCTGGAGCCTGCTTTGGATTCTGTGTCTCCCTCTCTCTCTGCCCCTCCCCTGCTCATGCTCTCTCTCTCAAAGAATAAACATTTAAAAATTTTTAAAAAATAAAGCATTTTCAGTCTATAATTCAGGCCTTCTGTTCCCTATCCACTATAAAAAAGTCAGTCTAAATTCTGAGGTTTGGAATAGCTTATCTGTTTTCTTCCTGCTGCTGCCGATTATGATCAAGTAAACTGAAGGTGCTTCTGATGGTTTGAAAATCTAAAGCGCAACTCAGAACATTGTTCATTCTTTGACACTACTCCTGGCCACTTAACAAACACAGCAAGAGAATAAGAGGTTTCGGTAGTTGTAATAATGTGGGCAGGTATGAAAGTATGAAAGAGGAAAATGTAGAATGGAAGATGTGCGGCCCTAAATCCCACCTCTTCCTCCCCGCAAACCGGCCCCTATTCTAAGTCCATATTCTGCCACTAACAATCTCATCAGTTAAATATAAGACTTTGATGTCATCCTCAAACTTTTTTCCCCCTATCTTTCTTGCAGCTTCCTCTTCTCTGTAATTTTCTGGAAATTATAATCAAGACGTTACCAAGGAAAGTATGGAATCAGTGTTCTTTGAACCGACAGGACTCCAGCTTGAATCTGACCCCAAATACAAAGGGCAATGAATATGTAGCATCTAAGCTAGTCTAGGGAGGCCTGACGAAGGCCAGAGAAGAACTGTCCCATGAACACAAACAAAATTGCCTGGAAGAGACTTGAGCTGCCCACAATAAAAAGCTGGACGGAACTAAATAAAAAGTGGAATAAAATATGGTATAAGATCCCGCAAGAAAAGTAAGACCTACTAGATTGCATTCCTTATTTACCTCGAAGCACATCTGGTACCTACTCTATCGGTGACTTTTCCATCATTCACTCTGGTTTGCCTCAGTCTGCCATATTGGTCACTTAAGATTTGCTTCTCGCCGTGACTTCACATTGAGAGACTTAATGAGGCAGCAGCTTATGTGCTGCCTGTGCGAAGCCCATTTCTGCTCGTGCCTCAACGCCCACTGCCTCCGTCCCTGCTACCTTGCCTACGACTGGGAACCTCCCACTTCTAGTCAGTCAATCAGTCACTATCTTATACTCCTTGTCAAATTAGGAACACAGAGGCTCAATAAACGTTCATTCTTTTGCCGTCAGCCCTTTTCTCTTTGTGTTTAAAATTTCTTTTCCTCTTTGTAGTCTAATTTCTTATCACTTTGTGCATAGAAAAACCTCTCTTAGCCATTCCTCCTGTACTTTAAGCTTTTCACCATGCAATCAGTCTAAAATAATTCACCTGTTTGTCTTTCTCCCTCATCGTCCCATTCACCCTCACCCACTCTGAATCTTCCCATGACTCCCTCTTAATTGCCAGAGACATCCAACTATTCTGCAGGGAATCTGATTCCTACAGCCTGACTCATGACCACTTCTGTTCCAGCCTGATTTCCTTCACATGTGGACATGAAACTTCTGTTCCATTGACACCGACCTGGTAAATTTTAACTATTCAGTGGCAATGACTTATCCCCACTATCCCCAATCTACTCACATGGCCAGACTAAATGCGAATCAAGAACTGTGAAGGTTCGGAGACTTTTCCCTACCTGTAACCTCACATGTTAGCTTGCTACCATTTCCAAGATGCTGGTAGAAGACACAAGACTCCTAGGTCAGAGACAAAGGACTTGATTAGTCACAGCAGTATAAGTAACGGTTCTAGAACTCCAAGTCCTACAGGCAACACACAGAGGCCAGGTTACATCAGTAGTCAAAGTAGGTTGCATTACAAGAGAAGATCCCGAAGTTTAAGGAACACAAACCTTTTATAATGGGGAAATAATTATGCCAGCTCTTACTCCTGAGGAAGATACTATCACTGTCTTTCAAGGCACTTATCTCTATGAACATCCTTGAAAAGATAGTTCAGAACAAAGTCAGTCGATGCCTCTCCTCACAAGATCTGCAGAAACACAAGAGACCCATGGATAGATATCTCCCCGTGAAGTACCTAATCCTCGAAAAAGGAGGAATGTTGATTTATTGGTGAAGTAAAAAAAAGGTTGTAAGGGGCTCTCAAGTCAGACATCACCAGTCTACTTAAAGCACTTAGCCTAGTGCCTAGCCAACAGTAAGTGTTCAATAATTAACTATTATTATTTTGATTGTTGTTAAGTAACAGCGATAACTGATCATCTCATAATTTTCTACCCTTAGTCCCAGAACATAAGGTTCTTGAGGGCAGCATTTGTCTCAGAATACACATGGTTGGTGATTATTATGGGCTGAAATATGTATGTGAAAGTTCTCATCATCAATACTTCAGAATGTGACTGTGTTTGGACATAGGCTCTTTGAAGAAATAATTCAGTTAAAATGGGCATCTGGGTGGCTCGTTTGGTTGAGCCTCTGACTTCTGCTCAGGTCATGATCTCACAGTTTGTGAGTTTGAGCCCCACATTAGGCTCACTGGTGTCAGCCTGTCAGCACACAGCCCGCCTCAGATCCCCTGCCCCTCCCCCACTGTGCTCTCCCAAAATAAATATTTTAAAAAATAATGAAAATAAAATGGGCATTTAGGGTGAGTCTTTATCCAACATGACAGGTGTCCTTATAAATTAGTACACAGACACACAAAGGGAAGATCATTTAAAGACACTGGAAAGAGATGGCCATCCATCTCCAAGCCAAGGAGAGCAGCTTAGACAAAAAACAACTCTGCCAGCACCTTGATCTTGGACTTCCAGCCTCCGTAACTATGAAAAACTAAATTTCCGTTGTTTAAGCTGCCTCCTCTGTTGTCCTTTGTTATGGCAGCTTTAACAAATTATTACAGTGATGAATAAAATATAAATGAACCTTCTGAGACCTGGTTTTAGCTGATTCTGGGCCTTGACTGAATAGTTGTTCCAGGGAGAACCAGTGTCAAACATTGTTTGAGCAACCAAGGACATGCGCCTTGTAGTCCCACTCTTGGCCAGGACTCCGTGTTTTCAATGTTACTACCCACCCTCCATGCACCCACCACCCCTGACAGCAAAAGCAGGGTCATTTCCCTGAGGATATTACAATAGATTTAGGGGCCCACCTGACTATTTCAGCTTCTCGGGGAGACAAAGTCAGGTAGCTCTAAGAAGTAAATTATCCTTGCAAATAGCTTAGTAATAACAAGTACAAGGTTATTACCTGCTGTTCAAAACCAAATTTGACATTCATTTTTCTCTCCTTTCCCAAGGCTAGGTAATTAAAAACTCTAATTACATGTAAACGAAAGCAAACTACAGTCATCAAGGGGCTTCAAACATATCATTTTTGGCACTTCTAATTCCACATAGTTCAGAATGCCCCCAAATTCCTTTCTTGTCCAAGCTCCCCCCTTCCATCAAGGCAACACCTCAGTCCTTAGAGTACTTTCCCACCTGAATTTTTATAATTATTGTCTGTGAGTTAATATAGTGTGCACTCTCATGCAAATTATTTTGTGGGCAGCATCTCTCCTCAGGTTTTCAATTTTAGAGCAGTAGGGTGCAGACCCCATTTTATACTTTTTGAATTAATGGACTCGGTTTTTTACAGCAGGTTCAGGCTTATAGGAAAATTTAGCAGAAAGTTCAGAGAACTGCAATGTACCCTTCCCCCATCACCACTTTCTCCTATTGTTACCACCTTGCATTGGTGTCAGCCTCTTGTTACAACTGATGAGCCAACACAGTGACATTATTATTAATGAAGACCAATCATTTATATTAAGGTTTACCCTTTGCGCAGTTCTATAGATCTTGATAAATGTATAAGGGCATGTATCCACCTTTGTATTATTATACAGAATAGTTTCATGGCTTAAAAATTCTCTGTGTTCTACCTTGTCACCCCTTCTTCCCTTCCTAATCCCTGGAAACCACGTTTTCACTGTTGCCACGGTTTTGCCTTTTCCAGAAAGTCACGTAGTTGGAATCGTACAGTACGTAGCCTTTTCAGGCTGACTTCTGTCACTTAGCAAGCACTAGGCACTTAAGTTTCCTCTGTGTCTTCTTGTCACTGGATAGCTTGGCCTCATTATATTTTTTAGCACGGGAGTCTGCTCATGGCAAGTCCTCAATAAATACGGTTTGAGTTGTTCGTGGTGTTTCCCGTTGAGCAGAACTTCCTGGAGAACTTCATTGAGCAGAACTTCATAGCTGATCTTTGAAAGATGAACAGGATTTCTATACATGAAGGAGGCTGCAGGCTAAGGCATTCCAACTGAAAACATTAGGAAAGGCACAGAAGTAATGTCCCTGATTCTCTGGGTCTCATGCCCTTTTCCTACACTTTCCTCCACCTCTTCTCTCTGCCATCCTGTCATTTGTTCACTGAGCACCTGGCTTGGAGTCACTCTCTCTACCTCATGACTTGTCGTTTTCCTGGATATTTTCATCTTCCGTGTATTTATCCAAGCAATATCCTGTTGGCATTTATAAGTTCTCAGTTAACACATGAGTAAAATACATCTCAGAAGAGTTGCGTAAGGTGTGTGAGATCTCAGTACGTGGCAGAATTGGTACCTAAACCTAGATCTTTCTGTGCCTACACACTAAACGCGACAGTGATATTTTATGTCCCTAAGGGTTATATCAACCCAGAGCCAGTGAAAACTCACTTGTGGCTCCAGTCTCTGCCTTGAGCCAGTAACCAGTGTACGATGCTGTTTCTCCCACAGTCACAAAATATAGGTCCTGGATCTAAGCAGTGGCACTGGTCATGGCCACTCTTACTATTATACCTCATAGCACAGTCTGAATTTTTGCTTTCTATTCCTGCAACCAAGTGAGGAATGTTTCTCCAAGGAAAAGCAACAGCGCTACCAGTAAACTGGAATTAGGACTGCTACTTGGCTACTTGGGCTCCTCATGCTCTTGAACCAGTAGACAGTTGGGAGGTTGCTTTACTGGTTCTGGTAAATCTCATTTTTCAAGGGGAATCAGGTTGCTGCTGCACAACGGCAGAGGGAAGACTTAGTCTGAAATCCAGGTGGTTTTTGTATCCGAGAGAGGCTGGCTTCTACAGGCAGTCTGGGAAGCACTTGGGGGAGTCTGGAGGATTTGAAGAAGGGAGAATCAGGTCTTCATTCTCCTCTCTGGTGTCTCTGTGGTGGTGGCATCTCCCATAGCAGCTCTGTCGCCTTCAGTTCTTGCCCACCATGGTTCCAGCTTCTGCCAGGGACGCTGGCAATGAACTCTCTTGGTCTTTCTAAGCCAAAAAGTGGTAGTGGCTTTCTGCTCTTGCTAGTTTCTGGATGGTCTCCTTGTCCTGTGGTTTCGCCTTTGGGCTCTTCAGTTACGTATGCACCAAATTCCTTGGTCTTATCTTTTCACTTATACACTCTTACTGCTCTAAATGTAATCTCTCTAGCAAAGCTCAGTGTCTCTAGTGAATGTGATCACTCTCTAACTACTGAAGTTTCCCAAATCTGCATCTTCTACCCTGATGTCCTTTCTCAGAGTGGGTGGTCTATACACAAAGGCCACTGAGACGGTGTAACAGTAAGTACAGACTAGGTTATCATAAGGAAACAAATGACCTCAATGGCTTTCAAATTTTTTTTTTTTAAACAAAAGCTATTTTTTACCCACACTACGCATTCATCTTGCGTAAGCTGTGGTTCTGTATCGTTTTCTTTCTGAGATCCAGACTTGCTGGGAAGACGTCTGAGTCTTGAACTTTAGGCCTGTAAGGTCCATGTGGCCACTCCTGCACCATGAAGCAGGGGAGGGCTCTACAGAGAGAGAAACGGGAGCATTTGGCACATGGTAACGGGCATTCACGTGCGGCACGTTCAGACAGAATTCCATCCTCCACTATGTCTGTTCGTCTACCTGTGTTTCTTTCCATAAAATGTCAGCATCGCCCACAGTCACCCGAGACAGACACCTGGGTGTCACCCCTGGTTTCACTCTTCCCTCAGTTTTTCCTCGTACCCTTTCCCGATAAACCACCATGTTCCGCTAACTCCATTCCTAGTGTTTCTCAAATCCATTCCTATTCCCTCTCTTCAAATTCAGATTACCATCGGGGCGCCTGGGTGGCGCAGTCGGTTAAGCGTCCGACTTCAGCCAGGTCACGATCTCGCGGTCCGTGAGTTCGAGCCCCGCGTCAGGCTCTGGGCCGATGGCTCGGAGCCTGGAGCCTGTTTCCGATTCTGTGTCTCCCTCTCTCTCTGCCCCTCCCCTGTTCATGCTCTGTCTCTCTCTGTCCCAAAAATAAATAAAAAATGTTGAAAAAAAAAATTAAAAAAAAAAAAAAAAAAAACAAATTCAGATTACCATCATCTCGAAACTGGGGTCCCCGTCCCTCAGTTTTGCCTGCCTTCCGTTGATTCTCTGTACAGTAGCAAACGTGGAATCAAAGAGGGCCTTCCTTACACTTTGACTCACCCTGGTCTTGAAGCAGTAAGTTACAACTGTCTAAGACATGAGGCCTCAAAGGCGGAAGTAATGTTATGGGCATAAGTATATGAAGAGTTGATAATGCCGTGTTGACATTGCTCTTCTTGGAGCAATGAAGAGAGAAGTTAAGGGATGTTCACATTCCTTCCACCAGGAGAGCCCAAGTCGGAAGTGCTGCTGGAGGCCAGCCAAGGGGGGCCAAATTCTAAAGATTACAGGTAATATAGCATCTTCCCCTGGCTATTACCTTTGTGGAACGGGAACCTATATGTTAAAGAGTCTAGCCATTTCTTTTCTAACATTTGTTGTAGAAGATTATATTTTTCCACTCAAATTATAAAAAAAAAAACTGATTTTTCCTGCGATTAATTTCAGCCTATTAATGCTGAGCAAATTCTTTTTGAATTTGAATTCGTTGTTTGAATACCTAGTCTGTCTCTTTCTATATATGGATGTCAGTGTGTGTATCAGAGATATGTGCAGCCAGTGTTATGGCTGATTTTGGCAGCTCTAATCCGAGCTTCATTTCTTCCACATCAGAAAGATGTTTCCAGGGGCTCCTGGGTGGCTCAGTCGGTTAGGCGGCCGACTTCAGCTCAGGTCATGATCTCACACTCCGTGAGTTCAAGCCCCCCGTCGGGCTCTGTGCTGACAGCTCAGAGCCTGGAGCCTGCTTTGGATTCTGTGTCTCCCTCTCTCTCTTTCTCTCTCT
Organism: Neofelis nebulosa; assembly: GCF_028018385.1. Taxonomy (NCBI): domain Eukaryota; kingdom Metazoa; phylum Chordata; class Mammalia; order Carnivora; family Felidae; genus Neofelis; species Neofelis nebulosa. Next base: position 233,295,742 of record NC_080782.1, read on the forward strand.
GCCTGTCCCCCTCTTATGCTGTCTCTCTGTTTCTCAAAAATAAGTAAACATTTAAATTTTTTTTAAAAAAAGGAAGATGTTTCTAAGCACCGGGTGCCTCAGTCAGTTAAGTGCCCTACTTCAGCTCAGGTCATGATCTCACTGCGCATGAGTTCAAGCCCTGCATTGGGCTCTGTGCCAACAGCTTGCAGCTTGGAGCCTGGAGCCTGCTTCAGGTTCTGTCTGTGTCTCTCTTCCCCTCCCCTCTCGAGTGCGCTCTCTTTCTCTCTCTAAAATATAAACAAACATTAAAGAATTTAAAAAAAGAAAAGGAAGATGTTTCTAAAGCTTATGCCCATGATCGTGTCATTTTCATGCTTTAAATACTTCAACAATTCTTCCCTGCTCTTAGGACAGAGTGGAAACTTAACCCGGTTTATGAAGCTCTGCGTGTTCTGTTGTTACTTCTCCAGCATTCTCCAGACCAATGTGTTTCAGTTCCATAAAAATACTTCACTTTGTTTCCCTCGGGATCTTTGTATACATTGTTCCCTTGCTTCAAATAACTCTTGCTGACCCCTGGCTACCCCAGTACTCCTTCCTGCCTGGCTCCCTCTCTGATTCATCCTCTATATTTCAACTTAGGTTGAAATATAGGTGTCTCTTAGGTGTCTCTTCTCCATGATGTGTTCCCTGAGTCCTTCTCCTGTGTTAAGTCCCTTTCCCTCTGTGCGCCCAGAGCCTCCCCTACTTGATTAGTACTTGATCACTCCATGTCTCCATTTACCATCCTGCATCACTCACTGAACAGACAGAACAGTAGGAGCAGAGGATGCGACTATTTTAACACAATTATAAGTGTAGTGAACATTACTAAACACTCGCATGCTACTCATTGTGCTAAATGCCTTGGGTGGCATATCTCATTTAATCTTCATAGACCTCATCAACATGCATTAGCCACAGAATCTGATGCTGGCTGAGTTAAATACCGAAAGTAAATGGGGGATCGGGGTGGGGGAGGGCGTGGAGTAATTCACAGAATCCAAGAAAAAGTTCAACAACAAAGTTGTGGTTGGGAATCAGGGAAGTCCTGGGAATTTAGGACGGTATGTACCAGGTGCTGCCCTGTAGAAGATTCACATCAAACAATTACTACGTGAAAACATCCTAACACTCATACAAGAGGGAGGAATATTTCTGTAAAGAAAACTCTTTTCAGCTTTATTGAGGCTTAATTGACAAAAAAATTGTAATTATTTAAAGTGTACCACACAATGATTTGATATACATATACATTGTGAAAGGGCTCCCACCATTGAGTGGATTAACATGTCAATCACCTCATATTTACCTTCTACTCTTATATTTTCTGTTTCTGGTAAAAAAAAAAAACACTTAGGTGCTACTCTCTTTGCACATTTTAATGATACAACCCAGTATTATTAACCATAGTCACCATGTTACACATTAGATACTCAGACCTTATCCATCTTATAACTGACAGTTTGTAATGTTTACTGACCTCTTTCTTTTTAAAAAAAATTTTTTTTAACGTTTATTTATTTTTGAGACAGAGAGAGACAGAGCATGAACGGGGGAGGGGCAGAGAGAGAGGGAGACACAGAATCCAAAGCAGGCTCCAGGCTCCGAGCCATCAGCCCAGAGCCTGACGCGGGGCTCGAACTCACGGACCGCGAGATCGTGACCTGGCTGAAGTCGGACGCTTAACCGACTGCGCCACCCAGGCGCCCCTTTCCTGACCTCTTTCTATTTCCCCCGCCCCCCCCAGACTCTGGCAACCACCTTTCTATGCTCCATTACTAGGAGCTCTGTGTTTGTTCTTAGATTCTACATATAAGTGGTACGATGCAGTATTTGTCTTTCTCTTTCTGCTTATTTCACTTAGCATAATGCCCTCTAGGACCATCCAGGTTCTTGCAAATGGCATTGTTTCCTTCTTTTTAAAGGCTGAATAATATCCAATTCCGTGTGTGTGGATGTGTGGATGGATGGATGGATGGATAGATAGATAGATAGATAGATAACATTTTCTTTTTGCGTTGAGCCATTGACAGACACTTTAGGGTTTCCATCTCTTGGCTATTGCAAATATTGCTGCAATGAACATGGGAGTGCATATATCTCTTCAAGACAGTGACTTCCTTTTTAAAAGTATATACCCAGAAGTGGGATTGCTGGACCATATGGTAGTTCTATTTTTAATTTCCCGAGTTAGTGACTAAAAAATTTGTCATAGTGGTTGTACCAATTTACATTGTTTGCATAAAATAGTGTACCTAGGTTCCCTTTGCTCCATATCCTTTCTGACATTTTTGATAATAGACATTGTGACAGGTGTGAGTGGATATCTCTTGTGGCTTTGATTTGCATTTCTCTGATGACGAGTGATATTGAGTACATTTTCATGTACCTGTTTGCCTTTTGTATGTCTTTGGAAAACTGTTAATTGAATTATTTGATTTTTTTGCCATTGAGTGTATTTTTTTTCCTTCTGTAGTTTGGGTATTAACACCTTATTAAATTGGAAAATATTTTCTCCCACTTCATAGTCTGCATTTTTATTTTGTTAGTTGCCTTTGCTTTGCAGAAGTTTTTTTGTTTGATGTAGTCCCACTTGTTTATTTTTGCTTCTGTTGCCTTTGCTAGGTATGAAATCAAAGAACTATTGCCAAGACCAATGTCAAAGAACTTACCCTAATGTTGTCTTCAAGGAGTTGTATGGTTTCATGTCTCGTGTTCAAGTTTTTAATCCACATTGAGGTGGCTTTTGTGTGTGGTGTAAAAAGGGGTCTTTATTCTCCATGTGGGTATCCAGTTTTCCATCACCACTTATTAAAGACCCTATCAATGGGGCGCCTGGGTGGCTCATTCGGTTAAGCGGCCGACTTCGGCTGAGGTCACGATCTCGCGGTCCGTGAGTTCGAGCCCCGCGTCGGGCTCTGGGCTGATGGCTTGGAGCCTGGAGCCTGCTTCCGATTCTGTGTCTCCCTCTCTCTCTGACCCTCCCCCCGTTCATGCTCTGTCTCTCTCTGTCTCAAAAATAAATAAACGTTAAAAAAAAATTAAAAAAAAAAAAGACCCTATCACTTCCTCATTATACACTGTTGTTTCCTTTGTCCAATATTAATTGACCATTTCTGTTCTGTTCCATGGACGTATGTGTCTGTTTTAATGCCAAGACCGTACTGTTTTTGATTACTAGAGTTTTGTAATGTTTGAAATCAGTGTGATGCCTCCAGGTTTGTTCTTCTTTCGTAAGATTGCTTTGACTATTCAAGGTTATTTGTAGCACCGTACGAATATTAGGATTGTCTTCTCTGTTTTTGTGAAATATTCAGTTGGAATTTTGACAGGGGTTGTGTTGAATCTGACGGTTACGTTGAGGAGAATGGACATCTTAACAATACTAATTCTCCAAATCCATGAACATCAAATACCTCTGTTTACTTTTGTCGTCTTCAGGTTCTTTTACGAGTGTTTCATAGTTTTCAGTGTCTAGATCTTTCACTTCTTTGGTGAAACTGATTCCTAAACATTTTGTTCTTGATGCTGTTGTAAATAGAATTGTTTTCTTCATTTTTCTTTCTAATAGTTCATTGTTAATGTATAGAAAATGGCGGTTTTGTATCCTGCAACTTTAGAAATTCACTTATTTTTTCCAATGGGTTTTTTTTTTTTGGTGAAATCTTTAGGGTTTGTCCTGTTTCTGATTAAAATGAAAACTTTCAGCTTTTCACTGTTAGGTACGATATTGGCTCTGGGCTTGTCATAATGTCATAATGTTGAAGTACATTTCTTCTATAAATAACTTGTTGAGAGTTTTGATCATAGAAAGATGTTAAATTTTGTCCAATGCTTTTACTGTATCTATTGAGGTGACCATATAATTTTTATGCTCTATTTTGGTAATGCAGTTTAACACATTGACATATTTATGGATGCTGAGCCATCCGTATATCCCTGGAATAAATCCCACTTGATCATGGTGTATGATTCTTTCCTTAAATTTATTGAGTTCACTTTGCTAATATTTGTTGAAGATTTTGCATCTATGTTTATCAGAGATACTAGCCTATAATTTTCTTTTCGTGTAGTGTCCTAGTCTGGCTTCGGTGTCAGGGTAATGCTGGCCTCATAAAATGAGTCTGTAAGTATTCTCTCCTCTTCTAATTTTTAGAAGAGTTTGAGAAGAATTGGTATGAAATATTCCTTAAATGTTTGATACACCAGTAAGCCGTCTGGTACTGGGCTTTTTTGTAGTTATTGGAAAATATTTGATTACTGATTCAATCTCCTTACTAGTAATTAATCTGTTTGGCTCTCCTGTTTCCTCATGATTGATAGGTTATATGTTTCTAGGAATTTATCCATTTCTTCTAGGCTATCTAATTTGTTGATATGAGTTTTTCCTAATAGTTTCTTATGATTCTTAGCATTTCTGTGGTATCAGTTATAATGTCTTACTTTTATTTCTGATTTTATATATTTGAGTCTTCTCTTTTTTGTTAGTCTAGCTAAAAATTTGTCAGCTTTTTTTTTACCTTTAGGAAAACCAGCTTTTAGTTTTGTTTATCTTTTCTATTGCCTTTTTAGTCTCCAGTTCATTTATTTCCACTGTGACCATTTTCATTTCTACTAACTTGGTAACAGTTTGTTCCTCTTTTTCTAATCACTTGAGGTATAATATTAGGTTGTTTACTTGAGATATTTCTTTTTTTCCCTAACATAAGTGTTTATTGCTATAAACTTTCCTCTTAGAATTGCTTTTGCTGCATTCTATACATTTTATTATTCTCTGTTTCCATTTTCCTTTGCTCAAGATATTTTTTATTTCAAATTTTAATTTCTTTTTGACTCTTCAATTATTCAAAATCATGTGGTTTAACCTCCACACACTTGTGAATTTTCTAGTTTTCCACCTGTTACTTATTTCCACTTTCATACCATTGTGGGCAGAAAAGGTTATTGAAATGATTGTAGTGTTCTTTAATTTATTAACACTTGTTTTATAATGTAACATATGATCTTTCCCAGAGAATGTTCTATGTACCTTTGAACAGAATGTGTATTCTGTTGCTATTACACAGAATCATCATCATCTTCTTCTTCTTCTTCTTCTTCCTCTTCTTCTTCTTCTTCTGGACACATTTTTGTTATCTGTTGTTTCCAAATTTGAGTCTTCATGAAGATGAGAGGAGACTGTTATGATTTCCAAACAACTCAAGTAAGTCACTGGAGAAGCTCCAAAGGCCAAGTCATCAGGATGCAAATGACAGGAGTGTGCTCCTGGATGCCTCCATTTATTCAAGGGGAACTGGAGGCACTGGTCAGCACAGGCCTTACATGGCTAGCCTCTCTCTATCCACCCCAGTCTGGTCAACCATAACAGCCAACACAATCAATATATAGAACAGTCCCATCATCCTCCAAAATGGAATATTTTAAAAGTGTGTCATGCATAGAATCTATTCACTAAGTGTTGGTAGGTGAGGGGGCGGAGAAGGAGGATGACATATGCCACTATCTAATTGTACAACACCTGGAATATAGTAGATGCTCATTAAGTAACTATTGACTCATTGGAGGCAAGCTTTAAAGCTTCCCCCACGTAGAATATTTCTATATGTATCTGTCAGGTCCATATGGTCTAACATGTGGTTTAAGTCCAATGTTTTCTTACTGACTTTCTATCTGGATGATCTATCCAATGATGAAAGTGGGGTATTAAATTTTCCTACTTTTATTGTATTGTTGTCTATTTCTCCCTTCAGGTCTGCCAGTATTTGTTTTATATTTTTAGGTGCCTCACTCTTGGATGTGTAACTATTTACAAATGTCATCTTCTCTTATATATATATATCAAGATATATCAAGATATATGTCAAGATATATATATCAAGAGAAGATGACATTTGTAAATATATACATACACATATATGAACTTTTCATTATATAATGACTGTCTTTGGAGAATTTAATATATTTACATTTAGAGTAATTATTTATAGATACGGAGTTACTATTGCTACTTTGTTAAATGTTTTTTGACTGTTATATAATTCATTTGTCCCTTTCTTCCTCTCTCATTCTCTTCTCAATACAGAACATTGGTGGTTTTCTGTATTGGTATGCATAGATTCCTTTCTTTTTATCTCTTGTATGTCTATGGTAAGTTTTTACTTTTGATTCCTAGTAGGTTTACATAAAACATCTTCTAGTTATAACCATCTATTTTAAGCTAATGACAAGCCTGAATACATACAAAGTTCTTCATGTTTACATTACCTTCCACATTGTATGTTTCGTTTTTTGATGTTACAGTTTACACATTTTAAAAATTTATATTGAGAGAGATGGTGGGGGGAGAGCGTGTGTGAGCAGGGAAGGGGTCGAGAGAGAGAAAAAGCAGGAATCCCAAACAGGCTCTGCACTGTTAGAGCAGAGCCTGATGGGGGCTTGATCTCACAAACTGCAAGATCATGACTTGAGCCAAAATCAAGAGTCAGATGCTTAACCAACTGAGCCACCCAGGGGCCCCACAATTTACATATTTTTATATTGTGTATCTATTAGCGGATTATTACAGTTATACTTATTTATAATACTTTTGTCTCTTAACCTTTATACTAGAGTTATAAGTGATTTTCCTACCACCATATAAATGTTCGAATATTTTGATTTTAACTATATATTTATCTTTACCAGTGAGTTTAATACTTTCATATGTTCTCATGTTACTAATTAGCATCTTTTCTTTTAGCTTGAAGAACTCTCTTTCACATTTCTTATAAGACCAATCTAGTGGTAATGAAATCCTTGAGCTTTTGTTTGAGAATTCTATGTCTCCTTCAATTCAGAAGGACACGTTTTCCAGATAGAGGATCCTGGTTGGCAGTTTTTTCTTTTAGTACTTTGAATATATCATGATACTCCTTCCAGCCTAAAAAGTTTCTTCTGAAAAATCTGCTGATAGTATAAGATTAAGATTCTTTTATACATACCACATTGCTTTTCTCTTGTTTCTTTTAATATTATCTCTTAATCTTTAACTTTTGACAATTTATAATGTGTGTCTGTATGTGTTTTTGGTTCCTCTTGTTTCATACTTTCTGGATCTGGATTTTTTTTTTCCATCAGGTTAGAGAATTTTTCACACATTACTTTTTTAAAAAATATTTTGAATAATAATATCTCTCTTCTACTTCTGGGACCCCTATAATATGTATTTTGGTCTCCTTGATGGTCCCATAAGTCCCTTAAGCTATCTTCCTGTTTTCATTCTTTTTTTTTTTCTCTAATTGGATGCATTCTTTCTTTCATTTGATCTGATAGTCAGTGTTTGAACCACTTGAGTGGATTTTTCAGTTCAGTCATTATATTCTTCTGCTCTCTGGTTTCTATTTTGTACTTTTTTATGTTTTTATCTCTTTGTTGAAATTCTTGCTTTGTTCATATGTTGTTCTTCTGACCTCAATCAGCGTCTTTATGACTGTTCTCTTGAACAGTCTCTATCAAGTAAATCACTTACCTCCCTTTCGTTAAGATCAATTTCTGGAGGCTTCCTTTTTTCTTTTGCTTGGAACGTTCTTTATTTTCCTTTATCTCTGTATTGGTTTTTATACATTAAATACAACAGCCACCTCTCAGTCTTGACAGAGAGGTCTCGCATAGGAGATGAATCTTGTCAACCAGCCCAGCCTGAGTTTTGTTGCCTCTCAAGTCTTTGTGATTGTCCAAGCTGCTGTTTTACCAGCTCCCAGTTCCTAGGGTGTACCAAGACCCACAAGTACCCCAAAATGGAGGATCACAGTCAACACCAAGATGCAGGCTGATTAGAAGCCAGACCTTCAGGCAGCAGCTGGGAAGGTATGCCATTAAACTCCTTCCCGCAAGGAATAGGAAGGCAAGTGTTTTTGCCCACTTTTTCTGCTCTGAGTCCTGGGAAAATAGCTATGGCAAGTGCTCGCATGTGCACTCATTAATAACTGTTTCTTTGTTTGCTCTAGTCCTAGGGAACTCATGAATGCAGGCCCCATTTGGCTATCAGAGAGCTAGGCATTCCAGGGGCCTGTCCCTCAGGGGCATCTGCAAAAGCTGGCATATCAGATGTGTAGACAAGCTCATTCTAGAGAGTGGCTGGTGATCTGGTTATATTATTGGAGTGAGCCAGAGGGAGACGGTGGGGGGAAGTACCCACCAGCAATGTTGGGATCCAGGGAGGATCTTAGCCAGCAGACACGTGAGTGCTAATTAGAAAATCAACCTTGGGTGGTATCTTGTAATGGGTGAAAACTCCTCTAGGAAAAGACTGGGGAGATGGGCTTTTCTGCCTCTTTCCTCTGTACTAAGCTCTGGGAGGATAGCTACAGTGAGTGCTCATGCACTCATTAAGAACTGCTTCCTTGTTTGCTATAGTCCTGTGGGACTCCTAAACACAAGCCCCATTGGCTTTTGGAGCTAGATGTCCAGGGGCTCCATCTCTTGGATGAGAGCCTTAAAAGTTGGGGCAATTGATGTGCCGTACAAACCCTTTGTGCCTCAGAGAGAAGCTGAGGTTTAGACTTCTCTTCTGACTGTGTAGTGCTGTGCCATGGATGCAGTTGACGGCAAGGATGTGTCTCAGCCATACCAGTTTCATATGGTATTTTTTCATTTGCCTGATGTTTAAGGACCCCTCAACTGTTTTCTGGATTTCTCTCAGAGGGAACTGTTCCATTTTAGGTGCACATTTCAGTAGATTTGGGGGAAGAGGGAAATTCAGAAGCTTCTATGTCAACTTCTCGGTCCAGAGTCTATAAAGGAAATTGATAAGAAAGAATGAAGGCTAGGCAGAAGCATACTGACTATAACAACCCCATGAGGCATTCTTATTTGGTGACAACACAACAAATTCTTTGAGAGGTTAAATAAGTTGTTCAGGTTATCGTTAGCAGAGCCAGACCTTAACCAAGTCTATTTGACTACAAAACCATGTTTGTAACCAACGTGTTATAATGATCCCCTACTCACCCTTGGACCCTCAAGTGACTGGTACAATATTAGCATAAGGTGAGCATTCCATAAACATTCCTTGGGCGACTCAATGAAAAAATAAATACATGGATACAGTTAATGACATGTGGTCAAAAGTGGCTGAAGTGTAGGATGTGTGGACATTTGTGCGGTCTGCGAAGATGGAGGTGTAGGATGGCCCTACACTTCTCCACCCGTCTTGCTTCCCCTAAGTAGGCCTTTCTTCCCTGTGTTTTGCTGCCACATGCCATAAATCTTGTCACAGCGTCTCTTACTTGTTCTCTGCCAATAAGGCATCTGCACTTCCCGCTGGCTCATTTAATCTCATTTGTGCTGGAAGCCTTCCTAGCTAGTTTGTTTTCCCAGATCTTCCACATCTGAGAACCTGAAAGAAAGTTACACCTGTAAAACATTAATTATGCTGATAACACTGACTTTCACAGCTTGCTTATTGCTTAGTGTCTAATACATACTAAACAGTGCATCTTCCCAATCAGATTAGCACTAGCTATACAAAGACAGATCAAGGTTACTCCCACTTGCTCCCAAACAGTGCAAAATAAAAGTGCTCCCTTAATAATTATTTCATGATTAGTTATTGAGGTATTGGTTAACGCATCAATAGTCTGTCTCTGGAAATCGCAAAGCTCAACTCTCTGGTTGGAAATCAATCAAACCATGATAATTTAAAGTTTGTAGACTTAGGATCTGGCCCTGCCACTGACTCACTGACCTGAAGCCAGATATTTATCCATATGGTGCTTGAATTCTTCCCTATATGCTGTGTATCCTCTCTCGGTGGGAGTGCCAGAAGTCATGCAAAGTATTGAGAATCCACTAAAAAACACTTAAAAAGGCAACTAGAAAATCAGAATAAGCCACTGCTTCCTGAATGTCCTGGCTAATTTGTAAAAATCAGAAACACTCCCCACCTGGTCCTTTCTTCCATTTGAATGTAGAACTATAAAATGCCTTTACAATAAATCACTATGATTCACTTTGTCTTGGGCAACACCCAAAATACTGTTTATTTTTCAGTGGTTTCCTAGCTTTCTTTCAAGGGATTATTTTTCTTGTTGTGAATGGGGGTTTAAGATATTTTTTGTGTATGTCAGATGTTTTCTCTGGAGAATTTTTTTTTAATTCTCTCAGCAATACTGTACGGATTTTGACATTCTTCTTCCAAACACGTTACACGATGTTTTTAGTAAGTACTGAGAGCAAGAGGCACCAGAGATTAACAGTAAGACAATATGTGCAGAACAAAAGCCAGGTGTCTCAAATTTCCTTTCTTGAGAGCAGAGATTCTGAAACTGACAAAATGAAAGGAGTTTTCAGAAGGTGTTAGGAAGTACAGCAATACACACACACACACACACACACACACACCCTTATGAACCAGAATAAACATAGCTCTCAAATATCCTTCCACCCTAAAAACATTTTACAGGACACTGAGTGGGTAGATGTTACTGAGCATCTGTATCAAGGCAATAATTAAGGATCATCATCTATTTCCTTTCTCCACCTAGTCAGTGGTTTTAGGTGAGGTGAAGTTTTAGCTGCGGTAGGATTAGAATTCCCCAGAGTAGCAGGATGAGTGTCTTAGTCCATTCGTGCTGCCATAACAAAAATACCATAGACCGGGTGGCTTATAAATGATAGAAATTTATCTCTCCCAGTTTTGGAGGCTGGGAAAGGCCTGATCAAGATGCCAGCAGTTTTGCTGTCTACTGAGGAGCTGGTGAAAACCTACTTCCTGGTTCATGGATGCCGTGTTTTCTCGGAAGGGGCAAGGGAGTTCTACGGGGCTTCTTTTTTTAAGGGCACTAATCCCATCCATGAGATCTTCACCATCATGCGGCAATCATGTCTCAAAGGTCCCCACCTCCAAATGCCATCACATGGGATAAATTCGTAAGTGAATTTGGACACAAGCATTCAGTTATAGCAATGAGTTATTTCAAGATCTGGAAGATGTTAAAGTGCAGCACTGGCTGAAATCACCGATGTAAAGGATGATATTAAACAGAGTATTAGGCAAAACACGACTTGAGGAAACCTGCCCATAACTGTGAAACATCAGACCCGTCTGCCTGCGGTGTCAAGAATATCTTTGTACGTTAATACCCAGAGGTGAAAACCTTCGGGGCGTGGGCTTTCTCTTTTCAAAAGATTCTAGAGATGAAACCTTGAATTTTTCTAGACCCTGTGGGTTTAGCTGTCAGTTTGTGTGTTTCTGTTCTCTTTTCTTCTGTCTCCTTTAAGCATAAAACCCCTGCTGCTACATGTTATGAAAAGCTGCGATTTCTACTTTTGATCAGTTTTCATATATTGAAGCCACAGGACATATGCAGGGAGGGTGACGTGCTTTTCTGTGTAGAAGGTAAGGCAGGAGAAAACAGAGGCATAGTCTCACCAGGCACCTTGAAGGCACCAAAAAGAAATGGAGAGTTGACCCCTCCAAACTGCCCAAATCTCCTTTGTCATTTAACTCCACAAGGTAAATAAGATAGGGAGAAAGCACACATCACTGGGTGATTTGAGGGGATCATTTACTGCAGGGGTAGGAGGAACAAAGATGACAGGGTAAACTGAGGGCCTTGAGGTGCAGAACATTGTGCTTTTTTTTTTTTTTTTTTAATTTTCATTATAAAGATTAGAGCCAAAGCAAGTTTCAGAATTTTATGACTTTTACATCAGTATACCAACTGAATGTTTGGGGATTAAGATATGTAACATTTCATGATATATAATTATCAAACTGATACATCTTCATGTAAATATATTGAGTCTACGAAGCCAGTTTCTAGAATTTTATAGCAGACTGCCAAAATTCGAAATTTCAGATAATAAATTTAAGAAGCTTAGGACTGCAGCACACATCTTTTCAGAGAGCAATGAATGCATTTCTCAGAATCATTTTTGTATCCATTATCATAATTATCTCCAAAGAATTCTGGTGTTGCTTCTGAAACACAAAACTGAAGGTAAGATCAGACAGGGGATTCTTTGAGTGGGTTTATAAGTATAGGTTCTTGGATGGAGAGCAGCCTTAAAGATACCATAGTAGGAGAGGAAAGGGCCTCCAAGTGGCCCATGTTTCCTGGTAGGGTTCCTTCACGGTGGAGGAAGGGAAGCTTCATTAGTTACTAACCTTAGATAAGTTAATTATCGCCTGAATCCCAGTGTTCCCAGATATACGATTAAGATAGTAATAGCTGGATTTTAAGAGGGTCAAATGAGATAATGTAGGTGAAAGTGTCATTTACCCAAAACTAGATGTGAAAGAACTCAAGGTTAAATACTCTGCACTGCTGCCCCCAGAAAAGATGTGCATATTAAATAGGGAAGATAATGTATTTGACCCCGTGGGGAATCCTTTCCAGCCCACGTTGAAAATGAAAATCATTCTCCCCACCGAAAGAAAAGGCCCTCCGTTGAGGTGATGTGGACAGAATGCAAAAGCGAGAAAGCAGCAGAGACAATCAAATGGAAGGAAAAGTCATGGGTATCTTACTTATAGCCACTGGCAGGAGTTTTCCACCTTATATTAATTAAATGAAGCAAACCTCATTAGGGATGATGTTGATGACGAACTTCTTGTCTTTGAGGTCAGTAAAGTGGACTAAGCTGCTGCATAAGAGAGAAAAACCTCTTTAACCTCTGGCATGTAGAAATGCTGAATATAATTTTTCTAAGTGTTTAATATACACTTCAGCTCAAAACCAAGAAATGAGCAGAAAAGTCCAGGTCAGGACTGTGAGTGAAAGCTGAGGCCAGATTGCTACCAGGAACTAGTTCTGCGTGTGAGACCAGACGTGGGGACCTAGTTTTGCTGCCAGTGTGTGTGCCTGAAGACAGGATCCATGAAAGGCGCCTCCAGTGAGAAAGCCAAAGGAAGTTGGCCTGCCCCTCTGGTGGATGGGAGAGAAAGAGCCGTTCGTGAGAAATCTGAACCCTGCTCCTGCACCATGCATACATGTGAAGTCTAAGTTCATGATCCTCCATGGTGGAGAGACACCAAGTAAGAACTTAACATAAAAGAGACCCGGCACAGGAGGAACCCCTTGGCTCCCAGCACCGGCGAACACCAACCACTCTGTAATCAGGCGGCAACCAGGAAACAGGAGGCTCCAAGGAAAAACAATCCAATGAAAAGTGCTCACGGTAAGAAATAATACTAATAAAAATGTTCAAAGTTACATGATAAAACAAAGAATCGGGAGAGTAGACGTTGCTGGGAGATGTGCCTTCCCAAGAACTGAAGAGGATAGAACCATACCAAAGAGAATTTAAAATAAGCATGTCTGAAATGTTTTAAGAAAGAATGACATATAAGATATCGACAGTGAAAAAATAGCAAACCTTTGGCAGAACGAAAAAGATAATCTGGAAATTAATATAGCCGTTGCAACTCAAAAGCCCAAAGAACAGAAAAATCGATGTATAGAGTGAAAAATAGTAAATTTGTGCAGTATAAAAATAGCAACTAAAAGGCAGCATAGAGGATAAAAAGAAAGTGAATTAAGAACACACAGCGCTAAAAATGAAAAGCTCTAGCATATATTTTGGAAGATTTTTGGGAGGGGAGAATGCAGAGAACGGGACAAAGTTATATTTGAAGAATAATGGATGAAATTTTTCCTGAACTGAAAAAAAAAAGAGGCCTTTTGTAAAAGCACATTGGTCAGGTCAATAACTATAAAACATGAAAGAGAAAGACAGAATCACCAATGCTATTATAAAGAGAAAAAACAACTTCAAGAAACATCAATCGATGTTTCAAATAGTAATTTGTTAAAAGTAGCACATGGTTATCAGAAAAGTAAAATAATATTTCACAACGCTGGTGAAAAATGACTGTCCAAAATTCTATAAGCAACTAAATATCACTCAACAATAAAGACAAAGGTATTTTGGAAGATAAAAAGATTAAGAGAGTTTACTACTCACAGATGCTTACTAAAAATGCTTGACCTATATGTAGAAGAATATTGAATTAGCAAGGACATGAAGAAAACATGTATTGCAAAAAAAGATAAATTTATTGATAATTCAAAGTAAATTTTGACTAATAATACTAATAACTTTTTTAAGTTTTGTTTGTTTATTTTGAGAGAGAGAGAGAGCAAGCCAGGGAGGGGCAGAGAGAGGGAAAGAGAATCTCTAGCAGGCTCTGTGCTAACAGCAAAGAGCCGGACATGGGGCTCGAACTCACGAATCACAATATCATGACCTGAGCCGAAATCAAGAGTCAGATGCTTAACCGACTGAGCCACTCAGGCACCCCAATACTAATAATTACTATGATTTTGAAGGTTAAAACCAGATACACGTGAAAAACAAAACCTGGAAGATAGGGGAGGATTGGAGTTAAAATATTCTACAGTTCAGGATGTGGGTTGAGGTGTTGATCATCGTCAGACATTTGCAAAATATGTGTGTTAAACGTAAAGGGTAATCACTAATATAGTAGAAATAAAATGTATTATTTCCAAGTCAGTGACGAATAAAAAGAGAATAAAGATGAAATACTCTACCAAAAGACAGAATGAAGGGAGGCAAATAAAAATCATGGCAAATAGAGTTCACAAAATCATAATGTAGTCCTTACTTAATATATTAGTCAACACAGGTAAACCTGGAAAACAAAATGATAAATGAAAACAGGAAATGATAGACTCATATGTAAAGTCTTATAATATTGATACATGTTTTGAAAGGACACAAAACAATACCATACTTGAACACACACATGTACTAGAAGAATGTGCACCAAATTTACCGTGGTGCTTGGTTCTCTGGAGAAGGGCTCACGAGAAAGAATGGATGCGGAACCAGCCCTGTTCCCTTACTGTACTAACGACCAAGTGCCACATTTTATTTGAGGCTAGAAACTGGCTCCTTACATGAGAACATATAGTATCCTTGAAAGTCTATTTCATGCAAGCATGAATAGAAAATTGCATATATTTAAAAGAGAGAGAGAGAGAGAGAACGAGAGAGAGAGAGACTCAGTGCTTTCAGTGAGTTTTGGCTTAAGTGCTTAGAAAAGGCATGAGCCTTTCTTCAGATAATGGTAAGGATCTCAGTATAAGCCTCAGCCTCCAGAGGACAGAAAGAGCAGGTTGCACCAGGAATGTCAGTAGGGCTGGGAAACCAAGCAGCAGAGGAGTTTAAACCAAACTTCTGGACCAGAACAAGGCTTTTCTTACAGTTACTCTTGCTGTAATGTTTCCCCAGCAATTTAAACAGAGGGGCTTGGTATGAAATACCTGATAAATACTTGGTATAAATACCTATAACCTAATGTATATAATGGTTTCACAGACTCAAGTTTACTTTGTCTAAGTAATGTCAGTACAAGGGTCAGAGTGCTCTAAGATGGTTTGAATTCTGGGTTGCTTTCACTTTTATTTAAAGCTACCAAGGTTAGGGGCACCTGGGTGGCTTAGTCTGTTGGGCATCAACTTTGGCTCAGATCATGATCTCTGGGCTCGTGAGTTCGAGCCCCGCATTGGGCTCTGTGCTGACAGCTCAGAGCCTGGAGACTGCTTTGGATTCTGTGTCTCCCTCTCTCTCTGCCGCCGCCCCCCCATTTCTGCCTCTCTTTGTCTTTCAAAAATAAATAAAACATAAAGCTACCAAGGTTATGAGGCAATTAAACTCATTTGGACCCACAGCACAATTTAGCCCTTGAGTGTGGAGTTAAGGCCAGTGAGCGAGGCTGGGCTGGCTGCCCCTGCTGCCTCAGAGGGGATCTGGGTCTGCTCATCCATCAAGCCTGACATCAGGCAGCGGGGAGCAGAGAGCAGGAAAAGAAAGCACATGAACACTTACCGACTTGGTCTGTGGTCTCTGCTAGCCCAGTGGTCACTTGTTTGGCAGTAAGCTATGAGCTAGTGCAAGAATTTTAGCTGAGATCCTGATGCACTAGGAAGGAAGGCATTGAACCCTATAGGGTACAATTCAGAGGAGCTAGATACTAGGAATTAGACTGCACACGTCACCCAAAGTGTGAGCATCAGAGTGCTGCGTAGGAGAGCCAGGCAAGGGCCAAGGGAGCCAGAAGAGCATTGGGCCTCGGGAACAGATGGGACTGAGCCAGCCTCCTCAACACTGTCCAGAGGGGCCACCTCCACCCCCCCGCCCCAGCCACATCAAGAAGACAGGGGCAGTTCAAGTTGATTCTCACAAGAGAGGGGACCATAACCTTGATACAGACAATCATATGAGGAGATTGTTGTGCTCCTCACTCTCCTCCGTGGTTCAACACCAGAGGAGTAAGGGCAGAGAAGGGAGAGAGAGAATGGTGAGAGAGGACACACAGAGTCCCCCATCTTAAGACCCCCAGAGACCCAAGTCTACCCAGCACTAGGGGGAGGAGAAGAGCTTGAATAGAACTTCAATAGAGAAGAGCTTGAATAGAACTTGAATAGAACTCGAATAGCTTGAATAGAGCTTGAATAGAACATGCAGGACCGGTGATATAATTTCTGGGCCCAATGCAAAATGAAAATACTGGGCCCCTTGTTCAAAAGTATGAGAAATTTCAAGATAGTGACAGGAGACGGCCCTGTATGAGTGCAGGGGTCACATGCCTGTGAAGTTGACCCTGAGAGCATGTGAGAATAAAATTTGAAAAGAGCTAACTTACAATGGAATCCAGAATGAGACTGTTTGAACAAAGAAGTAATGCTGAAAAGTCATCAAATCTGGAAGAGATGCCCTTGAGGCAGTGTATCAGTGGGAGAGGATTTTCAACAGAACACAGTTGGTAAAGATCGCTGGGAAAAAAACTCACGTGTGATCGCAAGTTGCAACTGCTCATTAATCCTGTTACTATCTAAATATATTATGCATCGGAGCTTAGCCTTCTTACAGAAAACATTACAGTTGGTCAGGAAGAAAGAGCCTGATACATACAACTTTTATAGGGAGGAAGATGGCGGACAAAAGCAAGGTTTGCCATAATTCTCTCTGAAGAAATCCAGACTGTCTTCATTTTAGACACGAATTGAGGCTATGAGGACTTCAGAGATTTGCTCAAGATCACAGAGCTAGTAAGAGGTGAAGGTCAAATCCACATCTAGGCCATAAACTCCAATCCCTGTTCGTTTCACCTCATCGTGCGGCTCCTGGTCTCCACCTTATATCCTGTGTGCTTTGTCGAGTACAACTACGTGCAGGTTAACTAGAGAACAGACTGTACAGTTCTCACGCCATAGTATGACACATTCAGTATCAATCCTTTGGTTGTCTTCAGGAAATCCCATGAAGGTATTACTCTCCCCGTGCACCCCCTCAGCCAATCCCCACAACGTGCAAGTATTTGTGGATGGATACCTGGGCTAGGTAGAGTCATCTCAACTATTGCAGTCAAGGTTCCAGGAGCCAGACGAGAGAAAGCAGGTAGGCTCTAACTCCTTAGAGAATGCCAGTTTTGCTAGACTTATTTCTGGCTTCGTGAACTGAAAACTAAAAACTTTTTATAAATTCAAGTCCTTAGGTAAATGTAATGAATGCCTGTGCTGGGCTTAATGGAGCTCTAGAGTGAAGTTTTAATATATACAATTAGGTTAGTTGATTGTCTTACTCCAAGTATGCAATGAAGAGTGTTTTTCATTTAGAAGATGAGGAAAGCAAAGAGGGGTAACTCCCAGGATTTTGCTTTTCATTCTGCCGAGACAATCTCCTTCTCTACTCCTGGATCACAGTGTGGTGCAAAGCAAGTAAAGTCCCCATAGAATCCCATGAAATTGTCTTTGTGAAGAGACCAAATTTAGTAGTTATGTGGAAAAGTAATATAGTTTGATGAGGATGAAGGCAGTCTTCTGAGTCTTTCTGATTTGGGTGTAGTTTCACTGTAGCCCTTACTAGCTGTACGACCTTGAGCAAGCTCTTACTTCAATTCCAAGCTTCGGTTACTTCATCTGTAAAATAGGGAGAACATATATATTCCACAGGGCTGTTGTTAAGATGAAATAAGACAGAATCCCTTTTCTAGCCATAGCATGGACTGTTTAAAGAACTCACTGTACAAATTATCTAGAAATTCTGGATAAAATAGGGAAGCATCTGTTAAAATGCAAAGTGAGAAAAAGACTAGAATGGTAAATTGAGTGGAGCCTGGCCATCCAAGAGGGTGCTGTACCCCATTACCAAGAAATTCCCAAGTGCCACCTCTGTGGAAGACAGAAGACAGAGGTGAGGCATTGAGAAGTGGGATGTGGGGTCAGAAACTCTAGGCTGGTACCGTTGAATGCTTGGGACTGAATCGAATGTAGACTGGATCAAATTTACCTTCAAGCAAGGAAAGGGAACAAAGGAAGTGGCTTGTGTCCGCCTGGACTCTTCACATGAATCTTTCTCTCACATCGTCCGGGTATCTGTTCAAACATCACCTCTTCTGTCGTTCTTCAGCCTTTACCTCACTTCCTTCTTTACAACATTTATCACTTCCTGTCATTCTATCTTCCGTGAACACAGGGACTTTTTCTTTCCTGAGACTAAACCCCTGCACCAGGAACATACAGAGTTCATAAAACGATTTGTTGGATGAATCAATGAACATTTAGGTTATGAAGTGAAATCTAGTCTTCACATCTAGTTACTAAATAAAGTAGAAATTGCTCTAGGATGAGAATTTGAATACCTAATAATCAAATGTAATGGTAAGAATACAAGCATTTTTACCTAAGACCAGTAAGTTCAATATCTACCCTAAGATAGAAAATACAACAAGTTTTAACAAAATGAGCTGTAAAATCTCACAAATGGGGACACCTGGGTGCCTCAGTCAGCTGAGTGTCTGACTCTTGGTTTCAGCTCCGGTCACGATCTCACGTTCATGGGACTGAGCCCCTCACTGGGCTCTGTGCTGACAGCACGGAGCCTGCTTGGGATTTTCTCTCTCCCTCTCTTTCTGCCCCCCTCTCACTCACACTCTCTCCCGAAATAAGTTAATAAACTTTAGAAAAAATCAAAAACCAAGTAAAATTAAATCCTCAAACGTGGCAGAGGGATTGACTGAGACAGCTTGAATCTGTCCTCATGTTATTTCTGTGACTAGTCACTGACAATTGGAATTTTAAAAGTCTTGAAGGGTGCATGTAAGGGAAAAGGTTAGGAACATTCCCATTTGAGCAGTCACAGAGCTCTGGCCCTAAACCCCTCTCCTTTTTAAGAGAACTGATGTTCTGGAGGACAGGCCTCCAGGCTAGTAGAGCCAACTGACTCTGTGCAAGAAACACGTGACAAAAACATCTGCTTTGATCTGGCACGTATTTTATTATTTATTTTCTAATTTTAAAAGGTCTACCTCGCTTCTCCAAGATACTTGAAGAAGAAGTGGTGCGTGTTCTCAACTCAACTCCATAGAGATTTCCTGCTTCACTCATTGATTTCCGTACAGTGAAGGGGGTGGGTGGTTTCTTGGCAGAGTCTGCTCTTACCGGTTACTTACCCCATCCTCGCAATGCCTGTGCCCATACACATCTGGTTTCTGTCATCTGGAAGTTACTGTGTTGGGGTGTTTGTATTTTGAGAAAGATGGATGGCTGCGATTCTGATATTCACTCAAGTTTGAGAGCCACTGGACTAGAAGAACCAGCCTTTGAGCAGAATGAAGGGATTCGTGTTCTTCTGAAGCAGAAACACAGCCATGTGATGTGTTTGAGATGCATCCTCCCTGCTGCACTAGGGCTGGGAACCTCTAATTGACTCCAAACCCAGAGAAAAAGTCAACATGCTTCTAAAGAGGTGGGGCCAACCACTATCGATTGATTAGATTGGGCTAATGGGATGCTATGTATTTGCCACCTAACGAAGACTCACCTTGATCAAACTTTAGACAAGCTCCCCTGAGCCCTTTTTTCAACTAGGCCTCATCCTTGTGCTCTGTTCTTGGCCTACCAAGCCTGGTTTTAGCAAGAATCTTACAAGGTTGGTTTAGGGAGAGTCCCTCCATTTTTGGTATCTGATCAAATTCCTCATCCCCACTCATGATGTCTAAATCCTTGGCCTGCCTTTAGCAAGAATTCTGTTAGATCCATTTAGCAGGAATCCCTTTACTCTTGATGGCTCTCATAGTAATTTTCTACCTACTGCCCCCTCTCACTCTGCTAGTTGGCTATAAATTCCCAGATGTTTTTGCCGCGTTTGGAGTTGAGCTCAGTTTTATGGTAGCCTCTCTCCCTTACGGTAATAATACTGAACAAAATCTGTCTTTACCATCTTTAACTAGTGTCCAGACCTGTTTCTCTACGATACACTTTAGCCACTGGTAAATAAACACTCTGTCTTGGGAGACATATGTTATCCATTATCTCATATTGTAGGCCAGGCTAGAAAGTGAATTTTAAACGAGATGAGGACAGACACTGAACTTCAGTGAGTCTTATCCCTCACAGCCCTAGCATACGATGAGCCAAGCCCCTTCTGTACCCAATTTTTTAAAAATACCAGTTGCAATCAGAAGGTAATTAAAATTGGTGTAAAGTTTACTGAAAGCTCAGAAATAAGTACTTGTGTTACAATTAGGACTAAGTCACCAATGGCCTGCGAATTTCTGAACCCAATGGCTCACGTTCTGCTTTAGGCCGTATCTGGTTTTTACCACCGTTATCAATGCC
Source organism: Neofelis nebulosa (assembly GCF_028018385.1). Lineage (NCBI taxonomy): Eukaryota > Metazoa > Chordata > Mammalia > Carnivora > Felidae > Neofelis > Neofelis nebulosa. The sequence continues at coordinate 233,316,393 of NC_080782.1, forward strand.
TGAATTTTGTTTCCCTGATAATTTCCATAATGATTCTCTCTGAGCACCAAATCCTACTTTGAAATAAATTCATGTGACCTACTTATTTGTCAGAGACTCTGATTACTATTACAGCATAGCCTGAATAAAAGGAAAACAACTGGACTTCCTTGAATGATGAAAATTTAATTTGGACAATACAAGAGGAAGAAAGGGGAAAAAAGTCTTTATAAGGATCCCAAAGGAGGCTCACCAGCTCAAAGGCAAATGACATTTGACTTTCTGGAAAAGGAACTGTGCTGCAGTGGATGGTAATTCATTTTCTGTACTTTGTGTCCTCTCATTTTTCCTCTGTAATCATTACATAAATTTTAAAGAACAAAAGGGAAAGTGACTTCCCCCCCTTTCTAAATCAAAGATAAATGCCAGTTTGCTTTGGAATTAATTTCAAAGCATGGAGTACATTTTAGGTACTTTGCATTTACATCAGGTGCTTCGTTAGAATTTACTTGTAAACGAGGTGAAATCATAATGCTTTGTTTTCTGAAGGTTAGGGGAGAATGAGTACTGTTCTCTGGTGAGCTCTCTAGAAAGTGTATCTGAGAGATTGGTTTCAAGCTGACATTCCTGTGAATAACCCAGAACTATGGGAGAAATGCCACATTTCAGATATGCCACAGTAGATGTTTCTGGTTAAGGGGGAGTGAGCTAGCCAAGTACAGAGAGGGACCGCTGGGGAGAGTACCGGTGGTTCAATAGCCAGAAACCATGTGCTGATTGGAAGAGGTGATTGTTCAAGGCCTGCCTGGCCATGTACCCACAGACACAAACACAGGATACTCTCCTCAATCCACACACTTTTCAGAGTGGCTGGCCAACCCTGTCATCTGCCTCCATCACCCAAAGCTACCGTGGTGGCCCCTGATGGCCCTTCACCTTATAACACCATCACCCAGCCCAGTGCCTGGCACTCAATGGATGGGCAGCGCTTGCTTAGTAACTCAATAGTTAATCAGCTTTCAGGCCTGACCTCAAGTTGCTCCCAGCTCCAGACAGCTCCAATCTTCTGCCCTGGAAATATTTCTATTCTGGGTCTCATTTCCTCTGCCAGGGAGCAAGGAGTGATAAATCGATTCCAGCTAGCTAATTCTAGCTAACTAATTTGTTACTGTTTTCAGCTACCAAAAGTCCCTCGTTCAGTTCAAGCCCACAGGCATATTTTCAGGTCAGTGGGAGAAACATTTTAGGTTTGGAGGGCCTGTTTAGGGCCCTCAAAAGTCACCCCAGAAGTAGTGCTCCTGGGGAATAAGCTGTAGAAAGTTCTCCTTGGAGGAGAGGAACCAACCACTCGTCATGCAAATGCAGAATGCTGCCCAGAGGGCAAAAATGTTTATAGTAGTCCAAGTTCTAAAAATAACAGCTATTTGAACATGCAAACACTGTCTCAGCAGGTCGGCAGTAAGTATGGAAAGAACTTATTGAGAGGTCCTCTGCTTTGCGATTTCCCTCCTTTACAAACCAGGCATCTTTTAATTCTGTATCTCAATACTTTGTGGGTTCAGAATCTAGAGTAGCTGATAAGGGAGGCAACTTTAAAAATATTAGAAAATGCACTAGCCATAAAATTATCCCAGAGTGTCTCATGTGGTGGGATGTTGGGTAAACTAGGGCAGAATGCTGTCTCATTTCTTTTGTGTTTCTGTGTGTAGCTTAACATCCAGAAGCTGTCTTAGCAAGAGGGATCAAGGGTATAAGACATGGGGCAAGTTCTGTTTGTGTTGCAACTAAAGGCATGTTGTGATGTCATTAAATGACACGCTAATGGCAAAGCAACACAGCCAGAAATTCAAATTCCTGTTGCCTTGAGGGGCAGAGGTATTTTTTTTAATCCTTTTTAATTGACTATATTTTTCATCCTCATTACTCATTTATTTTATAACTAGAAGTTAGTACCTCTTAATCCCCTTCACCTATTTTGCCTATTCTCCCCATCCTTACCCCCTTCTTCTCTGGCAACCCCCAGTTTTGTCCTCTGTGTTTGTAAGTCTTTTTTATGGGTTTTTTGTTCATTTGGTTTGTTGTTTTTAGATTTCACATATAAGTGAAATCATAAGTATTTATCTTTGTCTGACTTATTTCACTTAAGCATAATGCCCTCTAGGTACATCTATGTTGTTGTGAATGGCAAGATTTCATTCTTTTAATGACTAAGTAATATTCGATTGTGTATGTGTGTATATATATATATATATACACATATATATATATATATTACTTCTTTATCTCTTCAGCTATCGAATACTTGGACTGCTTCCATATCTTGGTTCTTGTAAAAAATGCTACAATACACATAAGGGTGCATACATCTTTTTGAATTAATGGAGGGGAAGAGCTTTTTTATGATGGTATAGTTGAAAGAAGGAAGCATATTTCACACCTTTTTAGTTAAGGGGTATTGGTACAAATTCACCCAAGTAAATTAACATTTTCATCTGGGGATAACAAAGTCATTGTAAATTTAACCCAAATTTACTAACAGCAGGCTGCCATCACATTTTCCCTCTAAGAAGCAATGAGAATTACCACCTTTTTCCTTTTCTAATGGCAATGTGTATTTGAACTTGCTTTGCCATTTTAAGTGGCATTGGTGAGCTAGCAAATGAAATTCAACAGTGAAAAATGAACTTAACACAGAAAGAAGGAAAGTGATGAGAGGTGTGGTTTATCAAGATATACTATTTTCCCTTTCCCTAGAAAAACTAAGAAAAGCGTGGCACAGGGAACGACCTTGCTAGAGATCATTGTAGATGTAGATTTCTCATAAGACAATAGAGGTGTTACTTGTTGTGTAATGTCTTATGTCTCTATCAGGAAATAACAATTATTAGCAAATATAAATGTCCTATGTATATTGCGAATCTAAGATTATTAGTTTGGGAAAGACTATGTGAGTTTTCAGGAAAATGGATTAAACATTCAGCTCAAGGAAAAGACAAGAACAAAAGGAGGTTAGGCAAGATGGCAGAGCAGCACCGAAGTTCTCAGCTGGTCTCGTCCCTGAAGTGCAGCTAGATCAGCACCGAACTATTTTTGCACACCCAGCCAGGAAATCGATCTGAGGATTAACACAACAATCTGCATAACTTGAGCCACAGAACTCGGCAGGTACATGGTGCAGAGAGATGAACCGGGAGAGAGAAAAGCCATGGAGGGTAGGGAGCTGTTTTTGCAGAGAGAGGACAGAGAAAGGGAGAAGGGGTACGGTGCACTGGGAGAGTGCAGGAAAAACAGTCCCCTGAAAGGAGCTGGAGAGAAAGAAAAAGAGTGAAAACACAGGGAACTGAACAAGAAATCTGTTTCCCAAATCCGTTGATGGGAAGAAAGGAGAGGGTTTCAATACCACCAGGATTCTATAAACAGTAGAGCACAGAGTCAGAAATGCTGGAGCTCAGTGCCTGGCGGTGCTCTGGTGAGGAAAAAGGGTGAATCCCCAGGAGCAGGCAGCGGGGTATGAGGGGTCCGTGTGCCACATGGGGAGAAGCAATTCCCTGCTTGGAGAGCATTTGGTAGAGGTCATGTGGCCTCCCCACAGGCAAAGGTGCAAGCAGACCCCCGAGAGCAGCCACATTTGCTGGTATTGGGACAAAGATGCCAGAGTGTAGTGAAACCTGGCACCAGCTGTGTGTTGTGATTTGCTGTAATTTCTGAACCTCTGCCACTGCATGATCGCATGAACATTTTCTGGGGCAAGCCGGCACCCAGCCACTTCTCAGTGAGACCCTTCCCCAGGGAGTTGGCATGGGTCCAAGCCACAGGGTTCTCTGAAGTGAGGGGTTTTGAAACACAGCCCCATCTGAGATAAAACTCCAGAGGGAGGTGCCACCTGGCTGGTTGACAGCTTGGACATGGACAGGGTAGAGGCCGGGACTGGACAGAAGCCCGAGACAAAGGAGGGGTGCTGATTGTGGGTCAGTGAGAGCACAGAGTTCCTGTGCCAGAGATTAGGAAGCTGGGTGAAGCCTTTTCCACCTTTCCTGCAGCATGCATACATGGACACACACACGTGTGCCACACCAATCCACCCCAGTAAGCAGTGCCGCCTAGTGCCACCTAGTGGAGAATGGAGGCATTACACCAAGCCCCACCCAACTGTGCCTGCCACCACATCCCCTAGAAGACCAGTACAAGTCTCTCTGCCTACTTAGTGTATGGACTATTGAGTGCTTCATAGTTTGAATTCTAGGGGAAACTGGATGTAACTTCATTCAGGTTTCATTCTGTGTGCTGGTTTATTTATTCTTTTTTTTTTTGCTTCTGTCTTTGTTTAAATTGTTTTTTCTTTTTTTCCCATCCTTTCTTTTCTTTGTATTGCATACAGAAAGAGAAATTTTTATTTTTATTTTTTTAATTTTTTACTGTTTTTTTAAATTTTTTGTAAATTTTTATTCTATTTCACTTTATTTTATTCTATTCTATACATATTTCTTAATTTTTTAATTTTTTAGTTCTTTTTTTCTTTTCTCTCTTTTCTTTCCCTTTTTTCTCTATTCTATAAAGCTTCTTTCAACAAGCAGACCAAACACACCTAGGATCCAGCTACCTTTGTTTGATTTTTTTGTGTTTTTATTTTTTAACTTTAATTTTTGGGTTTATTAATTTTTTCATCTTCCAAAATGACAAAATGAAGGAATTCACCCCAAAAGAAAGAACAGGAAGAAATGAGAGCCAGGGTCTTAACACAGATATAAGCAAGATGTCTGAACTAGAATTTAGAATCATAATAATAAGAATAGTAGCTGGGGTTGAAAAAAAGCATAGAATCCATTTCTGTGGAGATAAAATAAGTAAAATCTAGTCAGGATGAAATTAAAAATGCTATAACTGAGATGCAATCTCAAATGGATGCTGTGGCAGCAAGGATGGACAAAGCAGCGTACTAAATTGATGATATAGAAGACAAAATTATGGAGAAAAATGAAGCAGAAAAAGAGAGGGAAACTAAGGCAAAAGAGCATGACAGAAGACTTAGAGAACTCATTGACTTATTAAAAAGGAATCACATCCAAATCATAGGAGTCTTAGAAGATGAAGAGAGAGAAAAAGGTTTATGTGAGAAAATTCTAGTGGAAAACTTTCCTAATCTGGGGAAGGACACAGATATCAAAATCCCCAAATCCAAGAAGCACAGAGAACAACTTTGTTGTTAATAGATGCGATAAAAACCGAACATCACCATGGCATATTATAGTCAAATTCACAAAATACACAGACAGGGAGAGAATTATGAAAGCAGCAAGGGCAGAAAGGTTTTAACTTATGAGAGAATACAGATCAGGTATGCAGCAGACCTATCCACAGACACTTGGCAGGCCAGAAAGGAGTGGTAGGATATATTCAATGCCCTGAATCAGAAAAATGTACAGCCAAGAATTCTTTATCCAGCAATGCTGTCATTCAAAATAGGAGAGATAGTTCCCAGACAAACAAAAACTGTGAAGGAGTTTTGACCACTAAACCAGCCCTGCAAGAAATTTTAAGGAGGACTCTTTAAGTGGAGAAAAGCTGAAACAAAACAAAAACAAGACCAAAAGCAACAAAGATGAGAAAGGACCAGAGAACATCCCCAGAAATTCCAACTCTACAGGTAACACAATGGCACAAAATTCATATCTTTCAGTACTCACTCTAAATGTCAATGGACTAAATTCTCCAATCAAAAGACATAGGGTATCAGAATGGATAAGAAAACAAGACCCAACTATATGCTGCTTATAAGAGACCCATTTTAGATCTAAAGACACCTACAGATTGAAAGTAAGGGGATGGAGAACCATCTATCATGCTAATGATTGCCAAAAGAAAGCTGGTGTAGCCCTACTTTATCAGACAAGCTAGATTTTAAAACAAAGACTGTAACAAGAAATGAAGAAGAGAATTATATCATAATTAAGGGGTCTATCCACCAAGAATATCTAACAGTTGTAAATATTTATGCCCCCAATGTGAAGCATATATAATAAATTAATTAATAATATATAAACTGATCACAAACATAAAGAAACTGATTGATAATAATACCATAAAAGTATGGGACTTCAACACCCCATGTACAGCAACGTACAGATCATCTAAGCAGAAAATCAGCGAAGAAACAATGACTTTGAATGACATACTAGACCAGATGGATTTAACGGATATATTCAGAACGTTTTATCCTAAAGCAGCAGAATACACATTCTTCTCAAGTGCACATGGAACATTCTCCAGTATAGATCACATACTGGGACACAAATCAGCCCTTAACAAGTACAAAAAGATCAAGATCAGACCTTTCATATTTTCAGACCACAAGGCTGTGAAACTCGAAATCAGCCACAAGAAAAAATTTGGAAAGACCATGAATACTTCGAGATTAAAGAACATCCCACTAAAGAATGGATGGGTTAACCAGAAATTAAAGAGAAAATTAAAAAGTACATGGAAGCCAATGAAAATGAAAACACAACAGCCCAAAACCTCTGGGATGCAGCAAAGGTGGTCATAAGAGGGAAGTATATAGCAATCTAGGCCTTCCTAAAGAAGGAAGAAAGGTGTCAAATACACAACCTAATCTTACACCTTAAAGAGCTGGAAAAAGAACAGCAAAGAAAGCCCCAAAACAGCAGAAGATGGGAAATAATAAAGATTAGAGTAGGTATTAAATGTACCAAATGAGAACAAACAAACAACAACAACAACAAAAACCAGTAGAACAGATCAATGAAACCAGGAACTGGTTCTTTGAAAGAATTAACAAAGTTGACCAACCCTTAACCAGATCAAAAAGAAAAAGGAAAAGACCCAAATAAATAGAATCAAGAATAAGAGGAGAGATCACAACCAACACTGCAGAAATACAAGCAATAATAAGAGAATATTATGAGCAATTAAATGCCAATAAATTGGGCAATCTGGAAGAAATGGACAAATTCCTAGAAACATACAAACTACCAAAACTGAAACGGGAAGAAATAGAAAATTTGAAGAGACCCCATTATCATAAAGAAATTGAATCGGTAATCAAAAATCTCCCAACAAATAAGAGTTTGGGGCCGATGGCTTTCCAGGGGAATTCTACCAAACATTTAAAGAAGAGTTAACACCTGTTATTTTGAAACTGATATAAAAAATAAAAATGGAAGGAAAACTTCCAAACTCATTCTATGAGGCCAGCATTACCTTGATTCCAAAGCCAAAGACCCCACTAAAAAGGATAACTACAAAGTTCCCTGATGAATATGGACGCAAAAATTCTCAACAAGATACTAGCAAACAAGCTCCAACAATACATTAAAGAATTATTCACCACAATCAAGTGGGATTTATTCTTGGGATGCAGGGCTGGTTTACTATCCATAAATCAATCAGTGTGATACATCACATTAATAAAAGAAAGGATAAGAACCACATGATTAATAGATACAGAGAAAGCATTTGACAAAATATAGGATTCTTTCTTGATAAAAACCCTCGAGAAAGTACGGATAGAATGATCATACCTCAAGATCATAAAAGTCATATATGAAAGACCCACCACTAATATCATCCTCAATGGGGAAAAACTGAGAGCTTTCCCTAAGGTCAGGAACACAAGAATATCCACTTTCACCACTATTTTCCACATTGTGTTGGAAGTGCTAGCCTCAGAAATTAGACAACACAAAAATAAAAGGCATCCAAATCGACAAGGAGGAAGTCAAACTTTCACTCTTTGCAGATGACATGATAGTCTATGTGGAAAACCCAAAAGATTACACACACACACACACACACACACACACACACACACACACAAACTGCTAGAATTGATCCATGAATTAATTAAAGTTACATAAAATCAATGTACAGAAATTGGTTGCATTTCTATACCCCAGTAATGAAGCAATAGAAAGAGAAATCAAGGAATTGTTCCCATTTATAACTGCACCAAAAACCACAAAGTACCTAGGAATAAACCTAACCAATGAGGTGAAAAATCTATACACTAAAAACTATAGAAAGCTTATGAAAGAAATTGAAGAAGACACAAAAAATGGAAAAACATTCCATGCTCATGGTTTAGAAGAATAAATATTCTTAAAATGTCGATACTACCCAAAGCAATCTACATAGTCAGTGCAATTCCTATCAAAATAATACCAGCATTCCTCACAAAGCTAGAACAAACAATTCTAAAATTTGTATGGCACCAGAAAAGACCCTGAATAGCCAAAACAATCCTGCAAAAGAAAACCAAAGCTGGAGGCATCACAATTCCAGACTTCAATCTGTGTTACAAAGCTGTAATCATTAAGACAGGGTGGTACTGGCACAAAAACAGACACACAGATCAATGGAACGGAATAGAGAACCTAGAAATGGATCCACAAACGTATGGCCAACTAATTTTTGACAAAGCAGGAAATAGTATCCAATGGAAAAAAAGAAAATGTGTTCAGCAGATGCTGTTGGGAAACCTGGACAGTGACATGCAGAAGAGTGAACCTGGACCACTTTCTTATACCATACACAAAAGTAAACTCAAAATGGTTGAAAGACCTAAACATAAGAGAGGAGGCCATCAAAATCCTAGAGGAGAAAACAGGCAACAACCTCTTTGACCTTGGCCACAGCAACTCTTAACTGACATGTGTCCAGAGGTAAGGGAAACAAAAGCTATTGGAACCTCATCAAGATTAAAATCTGCACGGCAAATGAAACGATCAGCAAAACTAAAAGGCAATGGACAGAATGGGAGAATATGTTTGCAAATGACCTATCAGATAAAAGGTTAGTATCCAAAGTGTATAAAGAACTTAGCAAACTCAACACCCAAAAAAACAAATAATCCAGTGAAGAAATGGGCAAAAGACATGAATAGACACTTCTCCAAAAAAGACATCCAGATGGCTAACAGACACATGAAAACATGCTCACCATCACTCATCATCAGGGAAATACAAATTAAAACCACAATGAGATACCACCTCACACGTGTCAGAATGGCTAAAACAAACAACTCAGGCAACAGCAGATGTTGGCAAGGATGTGGAGAAAAAAGAACCCTTTTGCACTGCTGTTTGGAATGCAAACTGTTGCAACCACTCTGGAAAACAGTATGGAGTTTCCTCAAAAAATTAAAAATAGAACTACCCTACGACCCAGCAATTGCACTACTAGGTATTTATCCAAAGGATACCAGAGTGCTGTTTTGAAGGGGCACATGCACCCCAATGTTTATAGCAAGACTATCAACAATAGCCAAAATATGGAAGGAGCTGAAATGTCCATCAACTGATGAATGGATAAAGATGTTGTTCATATATACAATGAAATACTACTCAGAGATGAAAAAGAATGAAATCTTGCCATGTGCAACAACATGGCTGGAACTGGAGTGTATTACGCTAAGTGAAATCAGTCAGAGAAAGACAGATATCATATGACTTCACTCATAGGTGGAATTTAAGACACAAAAGATCAACATAAATGAAGGGAAGCAAAAATAATATAAAAACAGGGAGGGAGACAAACCCTAAGAGACACTTAAATACAGAAAACAAACTGAGAGTTGCTGGAGGGTGTTTGGGTGGGGGCTAGGCTAAATAGGCAAGGGGCATTAAGGAAGACACTTGTTGGGATGAGCACTGGGTGTTGTATGTAGGTGATAAAACACTAAATTCTATTCCTGAAATCATTATTACACAACATGTTAACTAACTTGGATGTAAATTCAAACCAAACCAAACAAAACCAGGAAAATAAATTAAAATTTAAAGCTGAAAAACTAGAAAACTGAAAATAATAAAATACATGGAATCTAAAGCTCATTATTTTTTAATACTTTTAAATTAAATTTCTAGCAACCTTAATAAAAAAAAATAGCAGAACACAGTTACAAAGCAAACAGAGTTAGAGATAAGTTTGAGAACATAACGAACGAAGAGATGATGAAGCATTAATAAGCAGACATTCCGTGGCTAAATTATCTATGCCCTGGGCAAGACTATAGGTTCATGCTAAAGAAAAAGTAATAACTAATAACATAAGCTGATCTGTTATACCAGTGGACTGGTAGCCTGACATAAGCCTTCCTAGTCTCTCTCCAAGGAGCAGAATCCCTGAACGTGGCAAAACAAACAAACAAACAAACAAAACACGTTATGTTTCCATATTCCTCTGCAAGAACAGAAGCTACATAAAAGTTATTAACAAGCTCTGATGTTTTACATTTTATAAAACACTTTTGAGTGAACCATTTTGTATTTTTTTCATGAGGTAGGTGGTATCATCATCCCATTTTACAGTCATGGAAATGCAGGATTCAAGACAGGATATAAACTCCCCCAGGACACTTGCCTGGTCAGAAGGTCAAAGTCCATGTTCTTTGTTCTTTCAGATATACCACATTCCTCCTGGACTTGCTTTATTGTTACATGGAGAATACTTTAAAAATCTCAGTCACAGGACTTTTTCATTAAAGAATGATAATAGCCAAAACTCAGGCACATTATTTGTACGTGGAAGAGGAGAAAAGTTATTTCTACAGAGAAACGATTTAATATGGGTTTGCAGCAGCAGGCGGTTTAAAACGGGTAGTTCCTCAAAAAGAATTCCAACCAAGCTGAGTGATAAGAGATGGTGAGGAAACAGACCCAGAACCTTTAAGGAAATTCTTAAAGAGCCATAGCAAAGATCTAGCGCAGAGTGTTAGCATTTCAAGTTCTTAGGGGGTGGTGGGAGGCTTAAGAAACTAATAGGCATTTGTTGTGGTTATCACAAGACCCCTAAATTTCTAATTTTTGTAACCATCCCTTGGTCTTGAAAGGTAAAACAGTGACTTCTTGATGGTATTGAGCCTTAGGAGCAAAGGAGAGCCTTATTGCCCGTGCCCTTAGGAAAACACTTAGCCAAGGGGAAGAGTAGTGTTACATTTCCACTGCAGCTGTGAGCAAAGCATAGGAGGATGTATCACTGACAAGCTAGTGAAACAAGAAAGCTTTCAAAGACTAGACCAAAAAGAGTCCAAATGCTGTCACGGCTGAGGACTAGAGAAGCTTCGATCACCAGTAGTCACGGCCAGCCAGTCCACTGAAGCCACAGGGGAAGGTGATGTCCTTTTTTTTTTTTTTTTTTTTTTTGGTGGGGAAGGAGTTGTTGCAGAAGCCAATATAAGTGGAACTACAGGATTGGAATATTTCTGGAGTGTGTATTCCGTGTGTAAATTCATTTGACATGACATGAAACAAAGCAAAGGAGCATAAATCTTCACCAAGTGCCTGTTAAACAAGCCTGTGTGTGTGTGTGTGTGTGTGTGTGTGTGTGTGTATGCACGTGTGTGTGTGTGTGTGGCAGGGAACTTATGTTTGAAGTGAGCTTTTCCTTTGATAGAATTGTCCGGATGTTATAAAAGAGAGGATAATTGTGCTAGCTGTCAAAAAAACTTTCTCAACAGAGCTCCAAGTGCTGAGCAAGTGGCAAAGTTCAGTCGATTCAAGCCACTCAGAAAGGGAATAGCTCTAAACTCACAGGCGAGGGTGAAACCTTTATTTCCGTTCAACGAAGATGGGGGAAAATAATGAACACGATGTAAGCTGTAGCCAGGATTGAGCAGTGAGCAGAATGCTGACAGGACAGGAATGGGGTAAATATCGCTATTCCTGAAAGGGGATGTAACCAGAATATTTTCCACTTCTAATTTGGTACCTCCCAGCGGTAGGTATGCTAGCTGCCTATTCAGGCACTTCTCAGTGGCCTAATGTTTCTTGTAAGTTACTTCGACTGTCAATAGCAAAACCTTGTTCCTTTGGGGAGTGGCATGCAGGACTTACAAGCATGCTTTCTCCTTTTTTTTTTTTTTTTTTAAATTTTTTTTTCAACATTTTTTATTTATTTTTGGGACAGAGAGAGACAGAGCATGAACGGGGGAGGGGCAGAGAGAGAGGGAGACACAGAATCAGAAACAGGCTCCAGGCTCCGAGCCATCAGCCCAGAGCCTGACGCGGGGCTCGAACTCACGGGCCGCGAGATCGTGACCTGGCTGAAGTCGGACGCTTAACCGACTGCGCCACCCAGGCGCCCCGCATGCTTTCTCCTTAATTGAGCTTCCCAGCTTTCCCTGGATTCTGTTGATCCCCTTCCGTCTGCACCTTTCACCCGTATGTTGGACACATTTCCACTTGGGTAAAAGAGTTAAATCATTCTCCAGGCTAGTTTCCACTACGGAGGACACACTGTAAGAAGTTCCTACTATAGAGGACATACCCTCCCATTGGGTGTTTAATTCTGCTCGTGGATTCAGTTTCTTTACATTTTTTTTTTTTTTATTTCAGGCAGATTTTTTTTAAGCCATAGGAAATTAATGCCAACAGCAAATATGTAGGCTAATAACCAGAGTGGGTTAGTTAATATTTTCTGTAACACCTGGACTTTAAAGGTCGATTCAAGTAGAAAAGCTTGACAGACCCATAACTAAGAAGGGGTTTGAACAAGTTATCAAAGAAAGCACAACCAAGGGTCCTGGACTGTGAGGTTTTCCTTTCAAAATAGAGATGATTCCCTTTAAATTATAACTTGGTATAGGAAAAAAAAATACCAAATGATTTCATAAAAAGTAAGATAATCTCTATTGTAGTAGAAAGAAAGGTATAGGCCAGTCTCATTTAAGAAAATGCATACAGAAAATTCTAAATAAACCACTGGAAAATAAAATTAGAGGGGCGCCGGGGTGGCTGAGTAGGTTAAGCGACCGACTTTGGCTCAGGCCATGATCTCACTGTTTGTGGGTTCGAGCCCCACGTCAGGCTCTGTGCTCACAGGTCAGAGCCTAGAGCCTGCTTCAGATTCTGTGTCTCCCCCTTCTCTCTGCCCCTTCCCTGCTCAGGCTTTGTCTCTCTCTCAAAAATAAATAAACATTAAAAAAAAGAAAAGAAATTAGAGAGTATACTAACATAATAATCTGCCACAATTAAGAAGATCTTATCTAGAAAGAAAACAATGGATTAATATTAGGCAAGCTAATGAAATAAAACATCACTTTGATAGATCAAACAAAAATGAATCATCTCAGTAGATATTGAAAAGGCATTTACTAGAATTATTATCATTACTGGCTTCACTTCTTCTAAATTTAATTTTGGAAGTGTGTTAGCCATCTATTGCTACATAACAAGTTACCCCAAAACTAGCAGTTTAAAACAATAAGCACTTATTATCTCACAAAGTTTTTGCAGGTCAGGAATTCAGGAGTGACTTAGTTGGAGGATTCTGGCTCTGGGTCTTTCATGAGGCTGCATTCCAGGTATCAGCCAGGGCTGCCATCATCTGAAGGCTAGATTGGGGCCAGAGTATCTGCTTCCATGGTGGCTTACTCACAGGCCTCGCAGGTTAGTGCTGCCTGTTCACAGGAGGCCTCAGCTTCTCACCACTATAGGTATCCTCACAGCACGGCAGCTGGCTTCCCTCAGAGTGAGTCCTCAGGGAAGAAGCCCCAGTAACCAGGCAGAAGTCCCATGCCTTTTACGAAACCCCAAAGTCACAAAACATCATTTCCATCATATCCCTGCTCGTTATGTGTGTCAGTCTTCTTCACAATGGGAGGAGACTACACAGAGGTGTGAATACCAGTAGGCAAGAATCATTTGGGAAATCTTGGAGGCTGACTGTCCAAGATAGTTTTATGCAAGAAAATATAAATAATACCTACTTTAAAACCATAGGCAACATCCGAGTTGAAATGCTAGAAGAAGTTCCAGTGAAACTCAGAATAAAACCAAGACACATGCTAGAGTCTTATTATCCAACATGTTCCAGAGGTTTTAGGTGATGCAAGAGGCAGAACAGAAATAAGAGATACATTTATTGAAAGAGAAACTTTTCAGTTATTCTCAAACCATATGGTTGGGGACACCTGGATGGCTCGGTGGATTAAGCATCTGACTTCAGCTGAGGTCACAATCTCCCAGTTTATGGGTTCAAGCCCCACATTGGGCTCTGGGCTGACAGCTCAGAGCCTGAAGCCTGCTTCCGATTCAGTGTCTCCCTCTCTCTCTGCTGCCCTTCCCCTGCTCTCACTCTCTCTTTCTCTCAAAAATAAACCTTAAAACAATATATAGTTGCATAAAGAGGAAATTCATTTATGCCAACAATAACTAATTAGAAAAGGCCTTTTACTATGGCACCAAAAATCACCAAGCGGCCAGAAATCTAAACAATAAGAAAACTATACCTTACTGAGAGGCATAAGCAATTAAAAACTGCAGAAGTGCACCCTGTTTTCTGATTGGCAGGTGTAATAATGAAAACGTTCATTGTTCTTAAAATAATTTATAAGTCTCTTGTGGGGGGCATCTTAACAAGTTTTTAAACACTGTTGGTCATTTTAAGTAATACTAGGTTAGGAAATAGGTAAAATAGCCAAGTATATTCTGAAAAGGAAGAGGGAGGTTAGGAAGTCATCTTGTCCCATACTAAAATACACCTTAGAAATACAATTACCAGGCTTGACACTAATGCAAAAATAAGAATATAAATCAATGTCACAAAATAAGTAGTCCAGGAATAGTCCAACACATATGAATTTAAAATAATAATTAAATTTCCAGTGCAACTTAATAGATATAAGAATTCAAAATCCTATCACAAATTGGAGAGGAAACAAAAGCGTGTTAAAAATATGGTACAGTAGTCCTCCCTTATCTGTGGTTTTGCTTTCTGTAGTTTCAGTTACCCATCTGTGGTCACTTGCAGTCTAGAAGCATAATCCTATTCCTGACATGTCCTCAGAAGGTCGGTAGCAGCCTAACACTAAGTCACAGTGCCTCTGTCATGCATCTCACTTCCTGTCACCACGTAGGCATTTTACCATCCCATATCATCCCAAGAACAAGGGTGAGACAGTGCAGTTAGATACTCTGAGAGAGAGAGACCATATTCACATAACTGTTGTTACAGTATAATTGTTCCATTTTATTATTAGTTATTATTGTTCATCTCTTACTGTGCCTAATATATAAATTAAATTTTATTGTAGGTGTGTATATATATATATATGAAATATATATATATTTATGAATATATATATGAAATATATATATATATATATGAAAAAACATATATGTAGGGTTTGGTCCTATCCATGGTTTCAGGCATCCATGGGTTGGGGTGGGGGGTTCTTGAAATGCATCCCCTGTGGATAAGGGGGGACTGCTGTCTTGGCTTACTTGGTTAGAGACGTGAATAAGTTGAGCTAAAATAGAGAACATAGAGTCTTAGGAAGTAGCTCCATTCTGGGAGTTTGATAAGACCAAATTTCAAAAGATAACAAGATCTCCACTTTCAAGTCTTCCCGTATTCTGACCCGCTCTTTCAAATAAATAGAAAGTGAATATGCCTGGTGTCAGGTTTTCTCCACAATTTTCAAAGGCTGGCCTTATGAAGTAACTGATTTTGATCACGTTTTCAGGAAAACTCACTTTGCCTTTGGGCTGGGGCCTGATCCCAAGAAAGGAGACAAGTTATTTTAATCTCACAGTTTCACTTGTAAAAGTTCAGAAATCTGGTTCAGGCTTTCAAACTTTGTGAAGGTTTGAATTTACTCACTCACCAAGTTAAATATTTTTCTTGTTTTGTCTCTGCCTCATCCTACCAAAGTGGTTGAACAAAAGAGAAGGGTGGGGTCGGGGGATAGACTAAATCTCAGGCTTATTTTGATTTTTTTTCCCAGTATTTTGAAACATCTACTGCCAAAAGACTCAGAATGTATGCGTGTGTGTGTGTATTTCTATATGGCATCTAACCATAAGAAAATGGGATGTGTTCGTAGTCTTGAAAGTAACACTCGTTGTAAGGAAAGAGTTCCTGCCTAGGGCTTTCCTTTATAGAAACCCCTCACCGTATGGCAAAAGATTATAGTAGATTTGAAAATAAACACCTTTTAAATGTGAACTCCAAACAGAAACATACAGTACAAGTTGATGGATTCATCTGAGTTGAATGGATTATTCTAGTTTGTGGCTTGGTAATGCTGAGTGAAATTCACTGATTCCCAATGCCTGAGCAGTTTGTCTGACTCCCATTTTCACCCCACACCCAGATCTTGGCTCCCCTTTCATTCTGTGTCTTTCTGTCTTCATTTTACATCAGACTCAAGTAGGGATTTTCTCAAAAACACAGAAGCCTGGGCCCCCGTTATGCAGCTAACAGGCTCCCCCAAGGGTTCACATGAACCAAGGTTGAAAATCACTGTTCTAAGGCATTGTCGACTGCGACTCTACCTGGAATTTTTTTTCTCCAGTTCAGTATACCACCAATCCCCCTAAATTTTAGAATAGTTCAATAATTATAGATTTGTAAAAAAAATTTTTCTTTTACAAGTGTTATTGGAATTTACCTCTCCTGGATAACTTGGTAAGTGAATTATTCTCCCCGGCATCCATCGTACTGTAAAGCCCAATAGAGTCTTCAGAGTGGCTCAGTTGATTGAGCATCTGACTCTTGATTTCAGCTCAGGTCATGATCTCATGGTTCATGAGATGGAGCCCTGCATCGGGCCCTATGCTGACATCACGTAGCTTGCTTGGGATTCTCTCTCCTTCTCTCTCTGCCTCTCTCCTGCTCTCTCTCTCAGAAATAAGCAAACATTTACAAAAGCTTGATACCAAATGGCTGATACTTATATACAATTTATTATGTACCCTACACTGTCTAGGTATTGTACATACCTCCTTCAATCCTCACATTATCCCCTGCTTTAAGTAATATTATCATCCCCATTTTCAAATGAGAAACTCCGGCCATGGGGAAGTCAAGTAATTTACCCAGCGTCATGCAGCAGAGCCATATCTAATCAAGATAGAATTGAAGTATTATCAGTCTTCCGGGCTTGTTTTTCTTTTCCCATAAGTAGGCAAATAAGTCAAGATTAAAATCACACAGAGAGAGCAGGAATCTAATTGTGAATCACTTGGGCCTTTGGCAAAGATTAAAAGTCCTTCAAGATCCCTGACGATTCTGCCCTATAACCAAAGATGACCTTGGTGTTGAAGGCTTACCCAGGAGGTAATTTTATGTGTCATTGTGTATCAAATTATTCTAATCACTTATTGCAATCCCTTTCTCCTATGTGTAGAGAAAATCAAAAAACAAAACTAAACAAAAACAAACAAAAAAACCCCAAAGACCAGAAGCCACATACACATAAAAGCCTGCATTGACCACTCTGCCCCCTAAGCATTTGTTCAGGACCAACTACAGGTGTTGTGATAGGTATTTCCAGGAACACGAACGTGTGGGAACCATCTCTGATAGAGACACTGTGAAATCCTAATTGATCTGAACAATGATTTAAAGTCTGCAGAAGCCATGTCTCAGGGTCTTGCACAAAACCATGGGGAAGGCACTCATCTCTGATTCCGGGCAACTCTCTGAGCTGCTTGGGTTTATAGACCATAAGACAGGATAGAACACCCTCCCAGGGAGGACTCAGTGAGGCTCATGAGAAAGATAGTGCCGGAACTGAAGTTGGACAAAATGAAAAGTCATCAAAGTTTTTCTAGGCAGAACCGAAAACTATTTCCATTAACTTTTAATTAAACGTATTCCTAGAGATAAACAATCCTCCCTCTGTACTCTTCATTAGAAATGAGACAGAAATTCTACTGGTAGTTAGTGATGAATGCTTATACTTAACAGTTTTCATGCAGTTGTACTTATTAAATTATCTTTACTCCAGCAACTGTGTCTGCTGGAGACCCGGCTGCTTTAGGTAATTCATCAGCGATACCCAAGTTACAGATTTGACAGCCAAAGAGAAGAAGCTAGCATCCTGAGACTTAGCTTTGTTAAACCTAAAACAGAAGTCTGTAGCTAATATCTCCATGAAATTTTTCTTCATTTATTTGTTAGATAGTCTGTGAGACTTGGGTACACTTGATACATTTTCAAATTTTCCTTTGCCTTGTACTATTTGCATTTTTAAAACAATTTCATGTAAATATAAGTAAAGCCTATTTTTCCTATAAATGAGAAGCTGCTATGTTTCCTAATCCCTCTTTAATTAAGGACTATATAGCTTGAATGATAAGATCAGAAAATGAGAAATAACCTTTTAGCAACTCCGTGTATACAGAATAATGAGCGAATGGTTTATGCTTTTTTGTAAGTGACCCCAGAAACCCACTTAAATCAACATGGAAAAGGCTTCCCTGAATCTCTGATTAATGTTGCACTTATCTGTGGAGACAAAGATACTAGTGATTAATAAAACAGACAGCAAAGTCGTATTTTTTTTTAAGTTCTGGCATCTTAGCATTTTCAAATGCTGAAATTAATCTGAGGATTGATGATGAAGAAGGTTTGTAAGGCAGTTTTAGCTTACACATTTTGTGGGATAGAATTAAAGAGAGGAACTAATCTCCGAAATGGGAGAAAGGAGTCAGAGAGAGAGAGAGAGAGATCATAAATTCATTGACGCCCGTGTACTTGGTTTGCAGAATGGTCCCACATCTGGGATTTCCTTGCCATTGGCCTGGATTTATTGGTTTATTTGAGTTTCGCAGTTGGAGTATAAATTATGTCACAATCACTTAAACAATACGAGTTATACATTTTGTCTTCATTCACCAAATCTTCGATAACACGCAAACCCACCACACCTGTCGCCAGCCCGGCCACCACCAAGAGTCTGTTTTCATCAGGACACCTGACATCATACCTTGTCATCATCTCATACACTCTGTGACTGTGGAAGCCACAAAGATAAAATAATAATGAATTTTAATCTTCGCTTTTCCTATAAAATGTATATAATACATGAGTCCTGTAGGAAATAGGTTGTCTTGTTAAGGCTTATGAGAAAGCCTGAAAGTTATCAAAAATGGGAAGTGAATTTCTTTAAAGGGGTCTCTATTACAAAGTTGGATGGAGACCTTCTGTCAGACTGAAAGCAGCTTAAACTAACGCTGGGTCTATTAAATGGGGTGTTTTTATGTGGGGAGGGCTTTAAAATAGAGTTAGGGTGAAAATGTGAACAAAATCTCAACATCTCAAAACTCTTTGACTACACTGTGATCCCACAATCCGGTCTGGTCACACGTTGCTCGTGTCTAACTGGGGCCACTGTTTCCTTCCTGCCTCTGGTTTCTCATTTATATGGCCATTCTATCGCCTGCTGTTAGGCAAATATTTCTAAAATGCCATTTATTGGGGCACCTGGCTGGCTCAGTTTGAAGAGCCTGTGACTCTTGATCTCGGGGTCTTAAGTTCAAGCCCATGTTGGGCATAGCGTTTACTTAAAATAAAATACCACCTATTAAATTTCCTTCACGTGGCTCAATAATATACATTGTCCCCAGCCTGGTCTTTCAAAGTTCTCTGGTATCTTCTCTTTCCCCACAAGCAACAGCATCTCAGAACTGCCCCCTTGGGGAAGAACCATCTACTCAGGTCAACTCATTTGCTTTGTAGTGCATATGGTACTCTTGCCATTCTGAATTCCTGCATCTGTGCTCGTGTGTGTGTGTGTGTGTGTGTGTGTGTGTGTGTGTGTGTGTACGCTCTTTCCTCAACCCAGAAGGTCACACCTCTCCCCCATACCCCTGTTTGGGCCTAGCCCTCCCTCGGCTACAGCTCATCCTCTCTGGATGTTTGCATCTCAGCTGATCTTTTCTTTCTTTGAATTCCCATGACCTTTACAGCCCATGCCTGAGCGCCCAGTCTTCTTAATGCTTCCTGTGACTTAATGATTTTTTTTACCTCCTGTGCAGCAGGAACAGTCTCTGGCATGTCTCTTGTGTTTCTCACTGCACAGGTGTGATGCTGAGAAGAGAGAAAATGTACCACACCTTTTGACTAATGCCCATATAAATACATCATATCCGTTACTCAGTAATTAATAATTTCTAATTAATTCTATATGTACTGTCTCCATAAAAATCTGCAGGTTATAGACAGCTTGAACTTGTAAGAATGGCCTAGGTACCATCATGTGATGTCCCCAAATCCTCCAGCCTTGCAGAATCATCTTCCCTTCAGCATGTATACTTAGATAGCTTGGCACTTGTCCCACAAATGATGGGAAACAGAGCATTGCCACCAGTGTTTCCAGGGATTCTCAAGGAAATTATGTTTCTCTAAGTCAGACCTTATTTCTTGCCTCTGTAGAATTTTCCATTTCATTTGTGGTCCCCCCTCCCCTCTCTCTTGGTTTATTTATTTATTTTGAGAAAGAGAGAATGCACAAGCAGGAGAGGGACAGAGAGAGAGAAAGAGAGAATCCCAAGCAGGCTCCACCCTGCCAGCACAGAGACAGACATGGGGCTCAATCCCACCAATTCTGAGATCGTGACCTGAGCTGAAATCAAGGGCTTAAACGACTGAGCCACCCAGGTGCCCTGTGTTTCTCTCTTATGATTGATATTTGCTTCTCGCCTTATATTATAAATATGCATGGTTTCTCACTCTTGATTCCCACAAAGATTACTTATACCAAACAGTTTCCTGTAGAAATATTTTATTCAAAAGTTTGTAGAGGGAAGAACAGGAGAATAATATTGCAAAGCATAGGAGAAAATTTGCAGTTAAATCTTAGTCTCCGATCCCTCTCAGCACTGCTGATATTCTCTCCCTTCCCACCTCAGGGGATTTCTTGCTGGCTGCTACTCATCCTCAGTCCTTGATCTGCCCCCCAGCTTGACTTCCATTTCTTCCCTCCCAGACTGCTTCTGGAACTTCAAAAATCCCACACCCACCTCTCCACTTTTTTCCCTAACCTATTCAGACCACTTTCTTCTTCCTCAGTGGAGAAAGTCATCAAGATGTTTAACACTGTTCTCTCATGAACATGAATCCTGCCATTAGCATGAAAATAGTTTACTCTTAATAATCCTTCAAACTTTTAAAGGAGAAAATTAATATATATGTTAAATCATTTTTCTGATTCTTTCTTCAGTATTTTCTATTATTTCAGGTGCCCAGAGCTAGTGGGCAATTACTTATTTGCGGTGAGATTAGATTGTTGAGCCCAAATTTCTTTTATGTAATGTTCAGCATTTTCCCTTAAGCTTCAGTCTCCCTGCAAATCAACCCAGGGATTTTCTCCAACTTTCAGATGCACCAAGCAATGAAAACTTAACTTTAAAGTATTTGTTGTGATGTGTTATCTGGGAAAGACTCTTGATAATGGGGTTTGTTTTCTCTTGGCCCATCCAGGTCATTAAACAGATGGATAGCTCTTGATCTTACAATGCTTCATCTTGTAGATGTTTCTTTGACTAATTAGAAAGCCCATAAAACCTTTCTTGGTGATTAGGTGGAGGGGGAAAAAAAGAAACGATATTCTTCAGTATTAATCAAGATATATGGCAGAACACGTAGAACTTGAGGTGCCGGGTGACAATTTCAGCCACCATATATGTAAGAAAGGGTTAAGAAGCAAAACCAGTAGTAGAGGGGCTTGAGGACATTACCAAGAATTAATTAATATCAACTAGGCATTAAGTGGAGGATTCCAGAGCTGGAAGCCAGAATCAAGCTGGAGCAGACAACTGAGGTATAGAGGTTGAAATACGAAGCAAGACCTCACTAACATTTGTAGGGCCCAGAATCAGGGTACAAATGTAGGCCCTCACATGTGTCTAAATACTTAAAGGTTGTAATAAATCCTTGAACAAACTATTAAATGAAAGATGTTTTATTCTCCTACCTTGACAAATGTGCCTTCCTAACAACTTGGAAGGCTAGATTTGAATTCAAAATTCTCAAACTCCTCAGAGCTCTACACTACCATATGGTGGCACAGAGAGAGAGCTGGGCCAGCTCTTGCTTCCCAATAGTTCCCTCTCTCCCCTTACCCCCAGCTCAATTCAGAAGGATGAAGAGACTTGTACACATGCCTGGGGTCAACCCAGCTCTCGTATCCTCACATCATCCACCCACCTTGTAGTCACCCATTCCTCAGCTGTCTGGACCTATGGTTTTACATCCAGGTAATGTCTGCCCCAGAGAGACAGGCCCAGTTATGAAGCGCACACATTTTTTTAAAGTGGGCTTTGGGCTGTTTGGACGGGAGATCCTGAGGTGCTGTGTACCTGAAGCATGTTGCAGAAGGAGTCTGTGTTGCCTTGACTCTGAGTACTCCTTGCCTTATGGGATGAAGTACAGCCTGAAGAAGTCAAGAACAGGAGTACCAGGCACAAGACTAGGGTCCCTCTTAACCAAATTTAATGGCAACATTGACAAAAGGAATTGCCCATCAACCAGGAGAACTAGGAAAGCCTAGTTGAGTCAAAGGAACTAAGCATCGTGGTGTAAGGCAGAGGTCCCAGGTAAATCAACTGGAAGATTCTTACACCTCTAGTGTTAACCTAAAATTTGTTCCACTCACCTGTACTCCAGTTACTTTTTAATATGGATGAGTATCACTCACAGCTTTTAGAATCCATCACTCATTTCTTATGCCGTAAACCTCTTTCTTGTAAGGTCCTCACCAAGTTCCCCACTGGCATAGTGTCTTTCACTATATTTCCTCAAAAGGGCCTTGAGGACGTATGATGGCAAGAAGTGACCTGCAGGGAGTGAAGGAATGGTCTAAAAGAAGATATATGCTGGTCAAGTTGACAACCATAAGAGATCTATAAGACATGTAAGCATTCTCTGGAGAGTTTCTGAAATTATTGGGGAGAACTGATAAAAACACTGGTTTTCCTATAGTTGTACAAGATGGAGCCTCAATAAATGTTAGTTTGGCATTAAAGGGAAGGATCCCTTCAAACATCTGGGAACAAAAATACTAAGTGTTGGCAAATCGGTAGAATAACAGGAACCTTTGCTACTGGTGGGAGTATAAATTGGTCTGGCCATTTTGGAAAAGTTGTGTATTATTTAATAAAGTTGTATGCACAGATTCTCTCTAACCTAGCCAGTCCACTTGTGGTATATATCCTGCAGTAATGCACATATGGATGCACCAAGAACATGTATAAGAATATTGTAGTATGAGCCCTGAACAGGAAACAACCCTACTATCGTTCAACGTTAGGTTAGATAAGTAAAGTATGCATAATCATCAATAAAATTGTATGCGGGACTGAAAATGAATGAATTACTGCAACATACACCATGGATATATCTCACAAACATGCCATTGAGTGAAAGAAATCAGACAGCAAAAAAAAAACGCATATTGTAAGATTCAGTGTATATATAGTTCAAAAACAAAACTGAATTATATCAGCAGAGTCAGGATAGTGATTACCTTTGGGAACAAGGGGAAGGATGGCAAGTGGGAGGGACATAAGGATGATTGGCTGTTCTCTTTCTTGGTGAGCACACAGATGTTTCATTAAGACACGGGTTCATATTTTGTACCTTTTTCTATGTGTATTATACTACAACAAAGAGTTTAAAAAATTGGGGAATACAATCTAATACCAGATAGCATTATTTTGTGCGTGTTCTCAGTTTTGATCATGAGCATAGGCCTTTTTTTCCTCACTTCTGTCGTAGTAGAAAGGAGTTTGCTCCAAGGAGCAAGAAATGATTCCTATTTTTCCCCCAAATGAGGGTCATATGTTAGAAATGGAAACTTGGAAAATAAACACAGCAATCCATGGTGGCTTTTAAAAGTTGAAATCAAACATAATCAAGAAAAGTTGGTAAAACCCCATCGCAAAGAAAGCTATCTGCTTACCCCTAGCTCTTTTGTTTTCAGGGTGTTGTCTTTCCTGGTAAATTTGATTTTACTGCTAAAGTTTTCAAAACATGAAACTGGATCTCTGGGAAACAGAACAAACAACAAAAATGGGAGGCCTGGGTTGCTTCCTCCTATACCTGCCTCCCACTAACATGGAATTTTGCCAAGGAAAAACGAATAACTTCAACTTGGATTTGAAACTCATTAAAGTCCCTTCTGAACAATCAGGATGGATTTCCTCTCCTCCCCCTATAGAAATGCAACAGCAAACAGCCTTGTCTGACAGAAACTTCCAAGAGTAGAAAATCAAAGGCCATTGGCCCATGGAGACTGGAAGAAATTTTGAAGGCAGAAAAATTGAAACTGGCAATTCTGTTGTCATGGCCAAATGAAACCTCCAGAGAGAATCAGGGGAAAGGAGGGGGATAGAATTTTAATGGTCCCAGGAGAGCCAAAATGTGTCGAATCGTGTTCCCCATCCACAACTGGGTGGATGCAAAAGTCCTTTCCCTAAACATAGGGATAGAAATAAAAACGGAAAGAGAAGACAGCTTTAACATACTCTGGGCTTTGGAGTCGGTGTGTGGTTAGTGACTGTGTGAATTTGGTGACCAACAGGCTAGCAAATAAATGGGAAGCAATTGAGTATTCTGCAGGAAAATGTATTTAAGTTGTCATGGGGTTTTAAACCTCTCTCTACTATTTAGTTGTGTGACCTTGGTTACTTCATCTTTCTACACCTTAATTTCTTCATACGTAAAATAGACACGATATTAGTACCCACCTGGTCGGGTAATTATTAGGATTAAGTATGTAGGCTTTGTAAGGCACTCAGCACAGATGCTTGCACATAGCCAATATTTGGTATATATTACCTGTTTGCTAGACCATGCAATATGTAGCAGACATCATTAGATTTAAAGGCAGAAATTGGCCACGCACAAGTGTTAATGGATAGCCCTGAAGTCCCTTTGTAGTCAATCTGCTCCTAACACAAGCCAAGTATTCACTAAACAAAAGGAATATTCTCCTTGAGTAAAACACTCGGCAAGCTACAGCTCTGCGATTTCCAGAGGCACGTCTTGCAACAGGCAGAGTTCAGGCCAATAAATCTTCTTGAGAGGACTTACCATTTCTCAGGAAAGAGAGGAAAAACTAACGAGAGTGGGTGGAAGGAAGTGTCAAGAGGGAGTGGGGGAGTTAGCAAAAGTGTAGTGACCAGAAAACCTGCAATAAATTATTACAAAGTAACACAGCGGCCCCAGTTGTGCTATTTGTGAAGCCTCAATGCCACTGAGGAGGACAGAAGCCGCAGGCTTTACAGGAAAGGGATAGTTTCGCAAGAGCAGGAAAGCTTTCCTTTCTTTGCAGAAGATGCCGCAGGAGTCCTTGTACGTTAGGGGTGCGTTGGTAAAGATATTGGGTGGGAGTAGCATTACAAGGATTTAAAGGGGGGGAAAAGAACTGTTTGCAGTAAAAACGAAAATGCTGCACTGCCATATGCCGTTAATGAGTATTAACAAGTCATACTTTATTAATTAGCAATAATATTTGAGAACAGAAAAGAAGAGATGTATGGTGGCCAATCCTAAATTGAAGGTGAAATGTGATGTTTTTTTGTTTGATTTTTGGTTGTTGTTGTTGTTGTTTTTGCCAGGTTTGCATCTAGGGTGGGTGTCTGGGATGATTATAATTACACAGATACCAAGTTCTGGAGTCAGAAGGCAAATCACTGATCTGAACTAGAACCCACTTCCATTCTGCCAAAGAAGCATCCCATAGAGTAGCGGTTCGCAAAGTGTGGTCCCTGGACCAGTAGCCTCAGCATCCCCTGGGAACTTGATAGAAAGGCAGATTCTCAGGCCCCACTTTCATGATTGGTTTTACATCTATTTTTAAAATCATATGGAAGGGTGCCTGGGTGGCTCGGTCAATTAAGTGACTGACAGACAATTAAGCAACTGACTGTTGGTTTGTAGCTCAGATTATGATCTCAGGGTCGTGAGATCAAGTCCCACAGCAGGCTCCATGCTTGAGTGTGGAGATTGTTTAAGATTCTCTCTCTCTCTCTCTCTCTCTCTCTCTCTCTCTGCGCCTCTCCCCAGCTGGCACCCTCTCTCTCAAAATTAAAACAAAATCATATGGTTAACTAAGAAAAGTAGTTACAAAATGAAAATTCAAGATGGCTAGCTTTTATATTTAATTATGTAGCTACCTTTATTCGATTCCTTTATTTCTTTGTAAGGCTCCAAGTTATATCTGGTTCTTTTCATTTTTACTGAAGGATTTCCTTCAGCATTTCTTGTCGGGCCTGTCCAAGAGCAGTGAATTTGCTCCACTTTCGTTTATCCAAGAATGTCTTCGTTTTCTCCTTTTTTAAAAGACGGTTCTGACAGAGGATTCTTAGTTTTGTTGTTTGTTGTTGTTGTTGTTTGTTTTTTGGGTTTTTTTCTTTGGCCCTTCAACAATGTCGTGTTATTCTCTTCTGGCCTCCATGGTTTCTGATGACAAGTTTGTAGGACTACAGACTCTGCCTATGAGAAGTCTGTCATACGGTTTGGGAATAGTGTCTTTCTTCTTTGTCTTTCAACAGTTTGATTATAGTGTGTCTAAGTGTGGTGGTCTTTGCATTCATCCTTCTGTAATTTGTCCAGGTTCTTGAATACGTAGATTC
This sequence comes from Neofelis nebulosa, assembly GCF_028018385.1. Lineage (NCBI taxonomy): Eukaryota > Metazoa > Chordata > Mammalia > Carnivora > Felidae > Neofelis > Neofelis nebulosa. Next base: position 233,342,753 of record NC_080782.1, read on the forward strand.
ATATATTTTTATCACATTTGTGAAGATTTTAATCCATGTTTCTTCAAATGTTCTTTCTGCCCCTTTCCTGTCTTTTCTCTCTCCTAAGCTTCTATTTTGTCTATGTTGGTATAATTGATGGTGTCTCAAAGGTCTGTTGGTTTTTGTTCATTTTTCGGCATTCTTTTTCTTTTTCTGCTCCTCACACTGGGACTTTCTTTTAAGCTTTCAGCAACATACTCATTTGTGGGTGAAGAAATTCAGGTAAATTTGTCAGTTCCTTGTACTGTTTTATGGAAACCATCCTTTCATGCCATAGAAAATATAATTTGTATAGTATCTTATTTCTCTACCATATGTTCAATGTAATTAGATTTTCCAGATGCCTAAAAGTCTTGTTATGAAAACTTAAAATAAGTAAGTTTGGTTTTTGTTTATTAATTTGTTTCGCTTTTTAGACTTCACATGTAGTATTTATTTAAATATAATACTTGTTTAATATTATTTAATATTTATTTAATTTATATTAATTTATATTTAATATAATTTAATATAAATTATGATATATATCATTTAATATAAATTAATTAAAATTTAATTTATAATTAACATTATTTAATATTTTTAAAAATATAATAGTTGTCTTTGACTGTCTGACTTATTTCACTTAACTTAATACCCTCTAGGTCCATCTACACCATTACAAATGGCAAGCTCTCATTGTTTTTTATGGCCGAGTAGTATTCCACTGTGTATACATACTACCTCTTCTTGACCTTCATCTATCTCGATGGACACTTAGGTTGCTTCCATGTCTTAGATATTGTCAATTATGCCACGAGAAACATTGGGGTGCATATATCTTTCCAAATTAGTGTTTTTGTTTTCTTTGGGCAAATTCCAGTAGCGGAATTACTGGATAATATAGTGTTTTTAAGTCTTTTGAGGCAACGCCATACTATTTCCGCATTGGCTGCATCAGTTTACGTTCCCACCAACAGTGCAGCAGGGTTCCTTTTTCTCCACGTGCTTGCCAACACTTGTTATTTCTTGTCTTTTATTTTAACCATTCTGCTAGGTGTAAAGTGATATCTCGTTGTGGTTTTTATTTGCATGTCCCTGATGATTAGTGATGTTGAGCATCTTTTCATGTATCTGTTGGCCATCTGTAAGTCTTCTTTGGGAAGATGTTTATTTACGTACTCTGCTCATTTTTTCATTGGATTGTTTGGGGATTTTTTTGTTTGTTTTTAATGTTGAGCTATGTAAGGTCTTATATTTTGGGCATTAACCCCTATCAAATACAACATTTGCAAATATGTTCTTCTATTCAGTGGATTGTTTGTTCATTTTGTTGATATTTTCCATCACTGTGCAAAAGTTTTTATTTTGATACAGTCCCAATATTTTTTTCTGTTTCCCTTGCCTTAGGAGACATCTAGAAAAATGTTTCTACAGTCTATAATAAAAAAAAAATACTGCCTGTGTTTTCTTCTAGAATTCTTACAGTTTCAGGTCTCACATTTAGGTCTTTAATCCATTTTAAGTTTATTTTTGTATATAGTCTGAGAAAGTGGTCCAGTTTCATTTTCTGAATGTAGTTGTCCAGTTTTCCCAACACCGTTTATTGAAGAAACTGTCTTTTCCCCATTTTATATCCTTGCCTCTTTTGTCATAGATTAACTGCCCATATATGCATGGGTTTATTTCTGAGCACTCTGTTTTTTTTCCCATCGATCTATGTGTTTATTTTGTACCAGTACCACACTGTAGTGTATCTTGGAATCTGGAATTGTAATACTTCCAGTTTTTTTCTTCTTTCTCAAGATTGCTGTGAGTGTTCAGAGTCTTTTGTGGTCTCATACAAATTTTAATATTGTTGTTTATATTTCTGTGAAAAATGTTTTTGGTATTTTGATATGGTTTACATTGAATCTATAGATTACTTTGGGTAGTATGGACATTTTAACAAGATTAATTCTTCCAATCCCTGAGCAAGGAATACCTTTCCATTTGTTTGTGTCATCTTCAATTTTTTACATCAGTGTTTTATAGTTTTCAGAATGCAGATCTTTGGGGGCACCTGGGTGATTCAGTCAGTTAAGCATCCAACTCTTGTTTTCAGCTCAGGTCATGATGTCATGGTTCATGGAAGTGAGCCCCTCCCTCATCAGGCTCCATGTTGATAACATGTTATCAACATGGAGTCTGCTTGGGATTCTCCCTCTCTCTCTGTCTCTCTGCGTGCCCTCCCCCCAAAATAAAAATAAATCAACTTTAAAAAAATAATGCAGATCTTTCACCTCCTTGGTTAAGTTTATTCCTAGGTATTTTATTCTTTTTGGTATAATTGTAATGGTATTTTAATTTCTCCTTCTGTTACTTTGTTGTTAGTATGTAGAAACATAACTGATTTCTGTGTATTAATTTTGCATCCTGAAGCTCTGCTGAATTAACTTATTATTTCTGCTGGTCTTTTGATGGAGTCTTTAGGATTTTTTGTGTATAGTATCATGTCATCTGCAAATAGTGACAGTTTAACTTCTTCCTTACCAGTCTGGATGGTTTTTATTTTTTTTTCTTGTCTGGGTGCTGTGGCTAGGCCTTCCAGTACTATATTGAATAAAAGTGGCAAGAATTGACATACTTGTCTTGTTCCTGATCTTAGAGGAGAAACTCTCTGTTTTTTACAAATAGATGTTAGCTGTTCGTTTTTCATATATGGATCCTCATTAGGTTGAAGTGTGTTCCCTCTAAACTCACTTTGTTGAGAGATTTTATTATAAACATTAATTGAATATTGTTGAATGACTTTTCTGCACCTATTGGGATGATCATAGGATTTTTATTATTTGTTTTGTTAATGTGATGTGTCATATTGATTTGCAAATATTGAACCATCCTTGCTTCCCCAGAATAAATCCTGCTTGATCATGATGAATGATCCTTTTAATGTTTTGCTGAATGTGGGTTCCTAATATTTTGTTGAGGATTTTTGCATCTATGTTCATTAGGGGTATTTGTCTGTAGTTTTCTTGTAATATCTTTGTCTGGTTTTGGTTTCAAGGTAATGCTGGTCTCACAAAATGTATTTATAAGCTTTTCTTCTTCTTCTATTTTTTTTTTTATAATAGATATTAAATCTTCTCTGAGAAGAATAGGTATTAACTCTTTCTTAAATGTTTGGTAGAATTCACCTGTGAATAGATCTGGTTCTGGACTTTTGTGTGTTGGAAGTTTTTTGATGACCATTTCAATTTTGTTACTAGTGATTGATCTGTTCAGATTTTCTATTTCTTCTGGATTCAGTTTTGGATGATTATATGTTTGTAGGAATTTATCCATTTCTTCTTGGCTTTCTAATTTGTTGGTATATAATATTTCATACTATTCTTTTATAGTCTTTTGTATTTCTGTAATTTCAATTATTCTTGTTTGTTTCTGATTTTGTTTATTTGGGTTCTCTTTTTTCTTAATGAATCTGGCTAAGGATTTATTAATTTTCCTTATTTTTTCAAAGAACAAGCTCTTAGTTTCATTGATCTTTTCCATTGTTTTTACTCTCTGTTTCATTCATTTCATTTACTTCTTTATTATTCCTTCCTTGCACTCATGTTGGGCTTTGTTTTTTCTTCTTTTTATGGTTCATTTAGGTGTAAGTTTAGATTGTTGATTTGATTTTTCTTGTTTCTTGAGGTAGGCCAGTATTGCTCTGAATTTCCCTTTTAGAACTGCTTTTGCTGCATCCCAAATATTTTAGAGTTATTTTCATTTTCATTTGTTTCAATGTATTTTTTAAATTTCTTCTTTGAGAACTTTGCTGACTCACTGGTTATTTAGTAACATGTTATTCAAACTTCACATACTTGTGGGTTTTTATCTTATGATTCATTTCTAGTTTCACACTGTTGTAATTGGAAAAGATACTTGATAATTCAGTTTTCTTAAATGTATTGAGATTTGTTTGTGTTCTAACATATGCTCTACCCATGGGAATGTTCTATGTGCCCTTGAAAAGGGTTTGTATTCTGTCCTTTTTGTATGAAATGTTCTGTGTACATCTGTTATCTCCATCTGTGAAATGTATCATTCAAAAACACTCCTCATTGATTTTCTGCCTAGATAATCTATCTATTGTTGTAAGTGGGATGTATTATATTATGGGCATTTTCTTTCTTTGTATTTGTTAATATTTGTTTTTGTATTTAATTGCTCTGATGTTGGATGCATAGATATTTATAATCCTCTTGTTGGATTGATCCCATTATAATTATGTAATACCCTTCTTTGTCTTTTGTTACAGTCTTTGTTTTAAAGTCTTTTTTTTTTCTGATATAAGTATTGCTATGCTGGATTTTTTTCACTTCCATTTTCATGGAATATCTTTTTCCATCCTTTCATTTTCAGTCTGTATGTGTCTTTAGGTGTGAAGTGAGGCTCTTGTAGGCAGCATACTGATGGGTCTTCTTTTTTTTTTTTTAATCTATTCTGTCATCCTATGTCTTTAGATTGGGGCATTTAGACAATTTATATTTAAAGTAATTTTTAGTAGGTATTATTTATTTATAGGCATTATTTATAGATAGGTATTATTTATCGCCATCTTGTTAATTGTTTCTGATTGTTTTTGTAGTTCATCTCTGTTCCTTTATTCTTCTCTTGCTCTTTCACTGTGATTGGTGAGTTTCTATATTATTGTTTGGCTTTTTCTTTATTTTGTCTTATTTTTTATTTTGGGGTGTGTGTGTGTGTGTGTGTGTGTGTGTGTATCTGTTACAGGTCTTACATTTGGGGTTATCATGAGGATCATATATAACATCCTGACTATAGCAGTCTATATTAAGTTGATGGTCATTTTAGTTTGAAGACATTCTCTGTTTTACCTTCCCTTCCACGTTTTATGTATCGTTGTTGTAGTTTACTTCTTTTCATTCATAATTTTGTATGTCTAATTATGAATTTTTCCTTTCCACTTAGAGAGGTCCATTCAACATTTCTTGTAAGACTGGCTTAGTAGTGATGAACTCCTTTAACTTTTGTTTGATTGGTAAACTTTTTATCTCTCCTTTAGTCCTGAATGATAACCTTGCCTGGTAAAGTAATCATGGTTTATAGGGTTTTTTTTTCTTCCCTTCAGCACTTTGAATATATCATGCCACTCCCTTCTGGCCTCCAAATTTCTGCTGAACAATTAGTTGGTAGCTGGTGGGATTTTCCTTGTATGTAAATTCTTGCTTCTGTCTTGCTACTTTTAAAATTCTCTCTTCACCTCTAATCTTTGACATTTTAATTACTGTGTGTTGTGATGTGGACCTCACTGGGTTTATCTTGTTTGGAACTCTCTCTATATTCTGAATCTGGATGTCTACTTCCTTCCCTAGGTTAAGGAAACTTTCTGCTATTATTTCTTCAAATAAATTTCTGCCTCTTTCTCTTTTATCCTTCTGGGACCCCTATAATGCAAATGTTTGTTTGCTTGATGTTGTCCAAGTGGTCCTTTAACCTATCCTAATTTTTTAAATTCCTTTTTCTTCTTGCTTTTCAGCTTGAGTGTTTCCATTACCCTGTCCTCCAGATCACTGATCCGTCCTTCTGCATCCATTAATCTGTTGATTCCCTCTAATGTATTTTTTTGTTTCAGTTATTGTATTCTTCTACTCTGACTGGTTCTTGTTTATATTTTCTATCTCTTTGTTGAAGTTCTCAGTATGTTCTTTCACCCTTCTCTTCATTCTGGTGAGCATCTTAACAATAATTGCTTAAACTCTTTATCGGGCCTATTGCTTATCTCCATTCACTTATGTTTTACTTTCTTTTTCCTGAAGTTTTGTTTTGTTCTTTCATTTGGAGCATATTCCTCTTTTCCCCATTTTTACTTGACTTTCTGTGTTCATTTCGATAAATTAGGTGGAACAATTATTTTTCCTAAACTTGAAGGAGTGGTCTCGTGTATGGTCATCCCTTGTGTAGGCTGTGTGTGTCTGGTGACTTTCTCTGGCTGGCTGAACCTGTGGCTGGCATGGGCTATGGGGTACTCGGGATAGCTGGAGCTGAAGTGTGCATTGGCCAGGGCAGTCCTGTGGCTCTCCATTCAGAGGGTGTCTTGACAGGACAGCCAAAGTGGGTGCACATGGGCAGAGCAGGTTTCAGGGCTCTACGTGGAGACAGTACCCTGGTAGGACTGCTGCTTCTGAAGCTGAAGAAGGTGTAAGCTGGGTTATCTGGGACTCTTTGCCCAGAGGGTGTCCTGCAGGGTAGCTGGAGCCAAGGTAGGGCACAGATTGAGGAGTCCTGGGATGCTCTGAGCCGGGGACACCCTGGCAGGACAGCTGTAGCTGAAGGGGGCATTAGCTTGGGCAATCCCAGGGCTTTTTCCACGGAGGCTGCTCTGGAAGGACAGCCAAAGCCGAAGTGGATGCAAGTTAGAATGTTCTGAGGCTTTCCACACAGGGGAGAAGGACGGGACAGCTGAAGCTGAAGTGGGTGCAAGTTGAATGTCCCACCATGCTCAGCACAAGAGGTCCCCTGGTGGGGGTCTGGAGCCAAGGAAGGCATGGGCCTGAATTTCCCATGGTGCTCTGTACAGGGGACACCATGGTGGGGTGGCTGCAGCAGAAGCAGGCATCAGCTGGGAGGTCCTGGAGCACCCTTCACCAGGGGCGCCATAGCAAGCCATCCGGAGCCAAAGTAGTGCAGGCCTGGAGTGTTCCAGGGTGCTTTGGGATTGTGTCAGTTTGGTATGGCAGCTGGAGCTGTAGTGAGTGCTGACCATGGGTTTCTCAGTGTGCACCACCCTGGGACCGCCTCAGTAGGATGGCTGGGGCTGGTGTGGTCTAGAGACCTGGGACTCACGGAGGCAGTAAGCCAGTTAGTGTGATAAGATTCTGTTCAAGCCCAAGCCATCAAGGTGGAGGAGGAACAAAAATCATGGCGTTCACCAGCCCTTCTGACCAGGAGAGAGTTCTGGCAGCTCCTCCACTGTTTGGATCTAGTTTCTCTGTATTCTAGGTGCTCTTTTTAACTGAGGCTTTTTATCTTTCCCCACTGGGGTCCAGGGCAGACACGTCTGCTTGTGGCTCCTCAGTACTGTCCCTTCCACCATAGTTCACGGCATCTGGGGTGAGGGTTTCCTTTATTTCTGTGTCCATTTTTCTTGCCGTCCTCTTTGTGTTTTTTTGTTTGTTTGTTTTTGTTGTTGTTGTTGTTGTTTGGTTTTTTGTTTTGTTTTGTTTTTTTGGTTTTTGGTTTTTGGTTTTTTTTGGCTGTGCAGAAGCTGTTCAGTCAGCCCTCAGCTCTTCAGGGGGAATTTCTCTGTAAATTGCCGTATCTGTGGAGGAGGTGAGTTCAGGATCTCTCTGAGTTGCCATCTTGGGCTAGAACTCTCCTAGGCTGGGAGATCTAAAAAGGACTCATCTTCAAGTTTGGTGATGCATTTTTTTCTGCCTGCTCAAAGCTGCTGTTGAAACCCGCTAGTGAGTTTTTCGTATCAGTAATTGTACTTTTCAGTTCAAGAATTTTTGTTTGGTTCCTATTTATAATTTCTGTCTCTTTATTGATATGTTCTATTTACTTGGACATATCTCCCCTGGATTCCACTGGCTCTTTGTGGCTTCCTTTAGCTCTCTGAGTACCTTTTAAACAGTTGCCTTAAAGTCTATGTCTATCAAGTGTATTGTCTCTGCTACCTTAAGGACCTACCTCCTATTGAGCTAATCCTGTCTGTGACTCTGGATTGGCCTGTCTCTCCAGATTTTAAGGTGTCAGTTTTCCCTGTGACCTCAGTTCTTTGATATTTGGTTTGCGGACTGTTTTTGGTTGTTTGTAAGCTTAGAAATGATGACTTCCAAGCAATCTGCATATGGAAGCTGAAAATGGAAGTTTCTTCCCATTTGTATTGTTTTCCTTTTTGTTCTCTCCATTTTTTATTTCTCCGTTTTGCTTTTTTTTTTCCCTGTCTTCCATTTGGTAACTTGAAAATACTTTAAAATTACATTTTTATATCTTATAGTGATTTTGAGAAAATCTTTCTGTACCAGTCTTTTTTATAGGTCTTGCTCTAATTATTCAATTATATATGATGAGGGGTTTTTGGGGGGAGGGGGAGGGGAGGGTGATAGTGAGGTTCATGGAGTCCAGAGCCGACAACCAAGAAAGAATTCTTGAAGACGTCATTGGTGCAAAAAGGTGATTTTATTGAAACATGGGGACAGGACCCATGGTCAGGAAGAGCTGCCCTGGAGCCATGAGGAGAAACTGGTCATATACTAGGGAGTTGGGGGAGGTAAAGTCCAGGGGAAGTTTCCAGTGAGATTTTCTTTTTTTTTTTTTTAATTTTTTTTTCAACGTTTTTTATTTATTTTTGGGACAGAGAGAGACAGAGCATGAACGGGGGAGGGGCAGAGAGAGAGGGAGACACAGAATCGTAAACAGGCTCCAGGCTCCGAGCCGTCAGCCCAGAGCCCGACGCGGGGCTCGAACTCACGGACCGCGAGATCGTGACCTGGCTGAAGTCGGATGCTTAACCGACTGCGCCATCCAGGCGCCCCTCCAGTGAGATTTTCATATGCTAAAGAAGACTCAGGATACTGGAGGCCTAGCTATTGTCAAGCTAGGGTTGTTTTTCCCTCTAGCAAAACATTAACTTTAAGACAGTTGGGAGTCCTGGAGAAACATTTCACTCTGCCAGCCTCAAGTGTTTGTCAGTGGACTGCAGGTTATAAGGAAATTTAGTTCTGTCTGCCACTTCCTTCAGCCTTTGTTTCCCACATCACTATGGAGGGGTGATGGAGACTTAGGTCCTGCAGGACTATGATCTCTATCAGTTACCATTTCTTTACCCCTTTCCTTTGTTCTTGGGCAGCCAAGAGTGCCCGAGAAATATCACATATATCCCACCTGGTTGGAAGGGGGATGTTTGTGGCCTGTCAGCTTGCCTTATGCTCCCTCATCAATATATACATAACAAGTGTAATGCACAATATATATGTTATATATTCATACACACACACACGCATGTTCAACCAAGGTTGTAGTACCTATATTTTTTGGTTTTCTAGTTTCTGTGCTTGATCCTTTGGCATCTTAGGGTCTTGCAGACCCTGGAGAACTGCCCCCTCCAGGGCTGCTAATTCCTAGAGAAAGTAAATGATTTACCTGTAAATGTGCCTTTCATATGCAAGCCAATTAATCCAGTGCCAACCGCCCCCGCCCATCACCTCCTGTATCTAGCTCTTATACCTCTATCCTCCAAACTACTGTCCAGCTATCCTAACCAACCTAAGATACCAGAGAGCTCAAGAAAGCCCCTGTACCCTAGAGCTCCCTGAAATTATTCAAAGTAGCCAATACCATGCCTTGTTATACTATTTGCTTTGTTTTTCCCACAGAAACTACAGTAAAGACTCTTGCCCACATTTTCCCTGCCTCCTGACCAACCACGGTGCTTCCCCATGTGGCCCTGCATGATGTGCCAAGCACCCTGTTTCTAGGAGTCTGTAAGTATAAAAACTTACTCTTTCATGACAGTCATGTCTGTGTCTATGTGTCTTGCCATGTCTGATCAAAACAAATGCTGGGTAGTATTAAAACAACGGTCTGCTAGTATTGACATTTACCAGTTAGAATCCCTCTCTCTGTTTACATGTCTTAACCAGTCCCATTTATATAATGTGTCTCAACTATTTCCTCTACATACATTTAAAACTACCCAGACATTACTGTAATTTTGGATTTAACCATCAGATATCATTTTGAAAACTCAGTAGGAAAATTACCCATATATTTAGTCTTTCTGCTATTTTTTTCATCCTTCCTGATATGGCAAGAGTGCTTCTGATGAGGGATCAAGGGGAAGGCTGAGGGTAAAACACAAGCTAACAACCCCCCCCCGCCCCTCCCCCCCCAGTGTGAGATATGTGCGATATTCCTCAGGGACTCCTGGATGCCCAAGGACAAAGAAAGGAAAGACAACAAATGATTAACTGATAGAGATCACAGTCATGCAGCGCATGAGTCTCCATCAGTTTACAAATGTTTTGGTAAATTATAAGAAAAAGGCAATCTTATTAATAGCCTAATCTACAGAAACCTGTAGGCTCAGTTTCCTGGAGCCCCACCATCACCCCTCCATAGGGATATGGGGAACAAAGGCAAGTAGGAAATGGCAGGTAAAATTAAATTTCTTTATAACCCACAGCTCATTGGCAACTACTTGAGGCAAATAAAGAGTATAATAACATTTCTCCAGGAATCTCCTAATGTTAATGTTAATGCCTTACTAGAGGAACAACAACCTTAGCTTGATAATAGCAAGGCCTCGGGTATCTTAGGAGTCCTCTTTAGCATATCAAAGTCCCTCTGGAGGCCTCCCTTTTGTCTTTACCTCCTTCCATTCCATCTTTTGTAACCAGTCACTATTTACAACCCCACTGCGGCTCTTCCTGCCCTTGGATCCTGTCCTGTGCTTTAATAAAATCACCATTTTTGCCCCAAAGACATCTTTAAGAATTCTTTCTTGGCCAATGGCCCTGGACCCTAAGAACACCCATCACCCCAAAACTTAATCTCTTCTATTATCATTTCCTTTCTGGAAGAAGAGAACTTCTTCTTACAGCACCTGGGATGTGTTGTGTCACTGCCTTCTGTTCCCCATGATGTTTAATGAGAACTTGGAGCCATTCAAATAGTTTTTCCATAGAGGTAGACGTCATTTTTTTCCCAAGATTGACTGTGGTGTGTTTTGGTCTGGTCTGATTCTTCGGGTATATCCTATTGGGGATTTGCTTAGCTTAGTGCATCTGTAGTTTTATATCTTTTGCCAATTCGGGAATTTTTCATCCAGCGTTTCTTTGAATACTTTTTGAATTTCACCGTCTTCCCCACTCCTTCTGAGACTCCTATGGCAAAAAATATTTGATCTTGCACTATAATCCCACAGGTCTGAAGCTCTGTTCATCTTTTTTTTTTTAAGTGTATTTTATGTGTGTCATTAACATTGGGTAATTTCTGATATTTCTAATATTGTTCTACTTTTATATTCACTGATTCTTTCATTCTGTTTATTTGGCCTTGGAGCCCATCCACTATGTGTTTTACTTATATTTTCTTAGTTTTAAATTTTTATTTGGTTATATTTAGTATCTTCTATTTCTTTGGTAAGACTTTCTATATTTTTCCATTTTTTTTCAAGAATGCTCGCAATTGCTCATTGAAGCATTATTGTAATAACAGCTTTAGAAATCTTTGGAAGATAATTCTGACATTCCTGTCATCTTGTTTGCATGTATTGGTTGAGTGTTTTTGGTTTTGGTTTTCCTAATTCAAGTTTAAATTTCCCGATTCTTTGTATGACAAGCTCGTGATGTTTTCATTGAAATCAGGATATTTTAATATTGTGTTATGATATTTTGGATATTTTAGGATTAAATATCTATTAATAGAAGGATTAAAACCTTCTATTTTAGCCGGCTCCCTCTATACTACATTAGCAAGAGAAGAGGGGAAAGGTGATCCTGCTGCATTACTGCCTGCTGGAGTAGAAGTGTAGGTTTCCCACTGGGCGTCTGTTGACAAACAAGGGGATGAGAGTCTTCTAGTTACTGGAGTCAAGGGGTGGGAGCTTCTACTCTCTGAACAGTATCTTCAGATAACACTCTGGCTGAGAAGGTTAAGAGTGTCTCATTTCTGCTCCCCCCATGGCCTCTAATTCTATCACAGGGGAATATGAGTTTTGGGGATCACTCTCATTCTCTACTAGGCCTCCTCCAACATTATCCCTGTGTGTGGGAGAAGAGGAACTTCATTACTTCTCTGAGAAAATAGAATTCCAGTCTCCCCAGTGACACCATGGGGCTGAGTGGGCCTTCAGAATATCCTGGGGATGAAAATCCCATCTTTATACTTAGCTTTCTTTCATAACACACCATGGTGAGTGTCTTGGGGGTACCTTATTACAGCATAGCAAGGATGGAGGTCTGAGTTTCTCACTCTGCCTTTGTGTGCAAGGATGAGTGGGTCTCTGCCATATTTTCTGTGGTAGTTGGCTAGAGTAGAGAAATTAATATCTAATAGTTTTTAGTCATACTAGGCTTTCCCTTTTCCTGTTTTTTGTTTTTGTTTTTGTTTTTTGTTTTTTGTGTTGTTGTTTGGTTTGGTTAGAGAGGGCTTTTCTTTCCTGCACTTACTGGTGTTTCTGGGTTGCCAGCTACATTGGCATTTGTTTTTAAAATAAATGTTTATTTTTCCCATTAAGTTATGAAGGTTTTTTTTTTATAGGAAAGCCCAACTTTGCTTTTTAAAATTTACTTTGGAATCTTAGGTATTTGTCATTTAAATAGCTATTAATCAACTGAGAAGGAACTTTTGAAGGCAGGGGCTGTGTCTTATTGACTTTTCTCTCTGGAGTCTGGCAAAGCACCTAGAAATCCCACAGATATTTAAGAAGTTGAATTGAATTCTAATAATTCATTAAAATATATGATGAATTCATGCAAACAGTAAATATCAACAGAGGTAAAGGAGAGAAAAATGGCTTCCAGCAGGGGTTTTTAGTGAAATGTACCAACAAGGTAGAATTTGAGCTCCGCTTTAAAGACCGTGTTAAAATTTTAGAGGCAAAGATGGAGAGGAAGATCATTTCATTTAGATGTAGGGTGAAGGTAGGTTCAGACACAGAAAAGCACCAGGCATTTTGGAGCCATTTTGTAGTTAAAAGGCTTATGAAGACAAATAGTTAAAGCTGAAAATGCATGTTGCAGCTGACTAGGGAACTGTATTTTATTCTATGTGCAATAGCGATCCATTGTAGGCTTTCAGGAAATGCTTCCTTAATGTGTAAACACCACAGGAGCATTATTCCATATGTGATTGATGGTACTTCATTCTATGACATCAGGCACTTACAACTGAGACCAGCTTTTGCTTCATCATCTTGCTAGTATTTTTAAGTAACAAATGCACTTTTTTAGTCTTGGATCTTATTATGAATAATGTCCTACCACAACAAAATAAACAAAAAACCCTTCATATTACAAAATTTGAATAACCTATCCTTTATAATAAAAGCATACAAAACCTTAAAGGTGGAACAAAATCTATTCAGTATCATGTCCTACTGGTGGTGTGTTATTGAATGTAATGACCTTTTAAAGTTTGAAAATTAATTAGTCTCTTTTTCCTACTGAAAGCAGATTTTGAAAGCCAGACAGCATATACTGGTGGTTAAAATCTTGGACTCTCCCTCCGACTGCCTGGGTCTAAATGCCATCTCTGTTACAGCCATATAAACTTGAACAAGTTATTTAAACTCTGTAAGCAAGAATTCATTCATCTAATAAAATGAAGTTAGCCATTTTATTTGTTTTCTGTTACTGTGTAAAAATTATTGCAAGTATGGTAGCTTAAAGTACATTTCTTCAAGTTTTTTATTGTGGTAAAATGCATAAAACTGACCATCTTAACCATTTATAAGTGTACAGTAAAGTGTTATTAAATGCATTCATGGTGTAATACAACCATCAGCAGTGTCCATCTCCATAAATCATTTAATCTTGTAAAAACAAATGTTGTATTATTAAACAATAACTTCCCATTCCCCCATCTCCAGACAAACACTGTTCTACTTTCTGCCTCTATAATATTGACTACTTCAAGTACTTCCTATAAGTGGCATCATATAGTATTTGTCTTTTTGTGACTGGCTTCTTTCACTTAGCGTGATGTCCTCAAGGTTCACCCATATCACATCATATTGCAGAATTGTGTTCCTTTTTAAGGCTGAATAATATTCCATTGTATGTATATACTGCAGTTGGCTTATCCATTTATCAATTGATAGACTCTTGGCTTGCTTCTACATTTTAGCTATTGTAAATAATGCTGCTGTGAACATGCGTGTACAAATATCTACTTGAGACCCTGCCTTTAATTCTTTGGCAATCCAGAAGTGGAACTGTTGGATCATTTATTTAGGAATTCTGTTTTTAATTTTGGGGGCAACTACCATACTGTTTTCCATAGCAACAATACCATCTTACATTCTTACCAGTAGAATAAAAGGGTTCCAATTTCTCTATATCCTAGTCAACACTTATTGTTTTGTTCTTTTGATAGTAGCCATTTTAATGGATCTGAGAAGCATCTAACTGTGGTTTCGATTTGGATTTCCCAAATGATTGGTGATAATGAGCATCTTTTCATGTGTTTATTGGCTACCTGTATATCTTTTTTAGAAAAGTATTTACTCCAGTACATTACCCAATTTTTAATTGGATTGTCTGGTTTTTGTTGTTGAGTTTTAGGAGTTCTCTACATATTCTAGATATTAATCCTTGTTACCAGATATAAGGTTTGTAAATATTTTTCCTGTTCTGTGAATTATACTCTGTTACAGTGTCTTTGATGCACAATTTTTTAAAAATTTTATAAAGTCCAATTTTTATGTTTTGTTACTTGTGACTATGGTGTCATATCCAAGAAATATTTGCCACATCCAATGTGGTAAAGTCTTTGTCCAAGAGTTCCTCTTCTTCTAGGAGTTTATTGTTTTGGGTCTTACATTCAGGTCTTTTATCCACTTTGAGTTAAGTTTTCTACACAGTATCAGGTAAGGGTCCAACTTCATTCTTTTGTATAAGGATATCTAGTTTTCCCAGAACCATTTGTTGAAAGGACTGTTCTTTCCCCGTTGAACAGTCTTGGCACCCTCATCAAAAAATCATTTGACTATAGGATGAGGGTTTACTTCTGGGCTGTCTATTCTATTCCATTGGTCTATAGTTGTCTCTATGCCACCTCCATTTTGGTTTGATTGCTATCATTTGTACTCAGTTTTGAAATCAATAAGTATGCGTCTTCCAGTTTTGCTCATTTTTTTTTTTAATTTTTTTTTTCAACGTTTTTTATTTATTTTTGGGACAGAGAGAGACAGAGCATGAACGGGGGAGGGGCAGAGAGAGAGGGAGACACAGAATCGGAAACAGGCTCCAGGCTCCGAGCCATCAGCCCAGAGCCTGACGCGGGGCTCAAACTCACGGACCGCGAGATCGTGACCTGGCTGAAGTCGGACACTTAACCGACTGCGCCACCCAGGCGCCCCCCAGTTTTGCTCATTTTTAAGATTATTTTACTCAAAATCTCCTAAGATTCCATATGGCTTATAGGCTGCATTTTTCCATTTCTGAAAAAAAAATACGAAAAAGTCATTGGGATTTTGATAGGGATTACATTGAATAGGTAGATCACTTGAGTAGTATTAACATTTTAACAACTTTTTTTCTAATCCATTAACATCGAGTGTTTCCATGTATTTATGTCTTCTTTAATTTCTTCCAGGAATGTTTGCAAGTTTTCATTGTACAAGTCTTTCACCTCCTTAGTTAATTCCAAAGTATTTTATTCCTTGTGATATTATGGTGACCGGGACTGTTTTTGTAATTTCCACCTCAGATTGTTCATTGATAGTGTATAGAAATGCAACTATTTTTATCTTTTGGCTTTATATCCTGCTACTTCATTAAATTCATTTACTAATGCTAACAGTTTTTTTTGTGGAATCTTTAGAGTTTTCTACATATAAGGTCATATCTGTGGACAGATATAAATTTAATTCTTCCTTTCCAATTTGGAAATTAGAAAATTATTCTTGCCTCCTTTCTCTGGGTAGAGATTCCAGTACTATGTGGAATAATATGGTTAAAGAAGGCATACTTGTCTTGTTCCTGATCTTAGAGGAAAAGCTTTCAGTCATTCACCATTGATTAAAGTGCTCACTGTGAGTTTTTCATATATATCTTTTATTATGTTAAGATAGTTTTTTCTATGCCTCATATTTTGTGTTTTTATTATGAAAAAGTGTTGAATTTTGTCAAATGCTTTTCCAGCATCAATTAAGATTATCATATTTTTTTTTCCCTTTATTCTGTTAATGTGGTGTATTACATCAATTGACTTTTATTGAACCATACTTGTATTCCAGGAATAAACCCAACTTGGTCATGGTGTATAATCATCTTAATATGCTGCTGAATTCAGCTTCTTAGTTAGTTGTATAGCTATTTTTCTGTAAATATCCATAAGGGATATTGGTCTGTAGTTTTGTTTGTTTTTTGTAGTGTCTTCATCTGGCTTTGGTATCAGTGTAATGCAAGTCTCATTGATTGAATTAAGAAGTGTGCCCTCTTCAATTTTGGGGGAAAAGTTTGAGTAGAATTGATATTAATTCTTCTTTAAATGTTTGGTAGAATTTATCAGTGAAGCCATCAGACGTACAGCTTTCCTTGTGAGATTTTTAATTATTGATTCAATTTGCTTCCTGGTTGTAGATCTATTCACATTTCTATTTCCTTGTGCAGTCTTAGTAGGTTTTGTGTTTCTAGGAATTTTTCCATTTCTTCTTGGTGATCTGACTTATTGGCATGTAATTATTCCTAGTGATCTTTTATAATTCAATTTATTTCTACAGTATCAATAGTAATGTCTAAACTTTCATTTCTAATTTTAGTAACTTGAAATTTTTGTCCATTTTTATTAGTCTAAGTAAAAGCTAGTCAATTTTGTTGATGTACTTAAACCAATTTTAATTTTTTTTCTACTCTTTTTATTTATTATTTATTTCCATCTGTTCTGATCTTTATTATTTCCTTCCTTCTGCTAGCTTTGGGTTGTTTTTCCCCCCTAGTTCCTTAAGTTGTAAAATTAGGTTATTTGAAACGTTCTTGTTTTTTAATGTAGGTGTTTATAAATACGTTTTCCCACTAGTCCCACTTTCACTTGTCCCTTAAGTTTTGGTATGTGTGTTTTCATTTTAACTTATCTAATTGGTTTATTTCTTGTTTTACTTATTTACAATTTTTATTGAGGTATAATTGAAATATAGTATTAGTTTAGGGTGTATAGCATAATGATTTGGTATTAGTATACACTGTGAAATGATCACAGTAAGTCTATTACCATCCATCACCTTGCAAAGTTATAAATTTTTTTTCTGATGAGAAGACTATTTAAGATTTAATCTCTTGGCAACTTTCAAATATGCACTATAGTATTATTGACTATAGTCAATACATTGCATCCCAGGAATTTTTTTTTAAGTTTTTATTTTAATCAGCCAGTGTTCCTCACAAACAGGGTACTCCTTAACCCTCATCACCTGTTTCACCAATCCCCCCACCTACTTCCCCTCTGGTAACCATCAGTTTGTTCTCTGTATTAAGAATCTGTTTCTTAGTTTGTTTCTCTTTCTTTTCCTTTACTCATTTGTTTTGTTTCTTAAATTACACATACGAGTGAAATCATATGGTATTTGTCTTTCTCTGACTGACTTATCTCACTTAGCATTATACTCTCTGACACCATCCATGTCATTGTAAATGGCAAGATTCCATTATTTTTATGGCTAAATAAAACTCCATTGTGTATACACACCGTATCTTCTTTATCCATTCATCAGTCAGTGGACACTTGGGGTGCTTCCTTATCTTGGCTATTATAAATAGCTGCTGTAAATTTAGGAGCACACGCATCCCTTTGAATTAGTGTTTCTGTACTTTTTGGGTAAATACCCAGTAGTGCAATTGCTGAATCATAAGGTAGTTCTGTTTTTGTTTCCAGATTTTTTTTATTTATATGAGAGAAAGACAGCATGCCGATGAGCACATGCACACAAGCAGGGCAGAGGGAGAGGGAGAATTCGAAGCAGGCTCCACACTCAGCACAGAGTCTGATGTGGGGCTTGATGCCATAACCCTGGGCTCATGACCTGAGTTGAAATCAAGAGTTGGTTGCTCAACTGACTGAGCCACCCAGGCACCCCAAGGTGGTTGTATTTTAAACTTTTTGAGGAACCTCCATAATGTTTTCAAGAGTGGCCGCAGTAGTTTGCCTTCCCACCAATAGTGCAAGAGGGTTCCTTTTTCTCCACAGCCTCACCAACACCCGTTGTTTCTTGTGTTGTTGATTTTAGCCATTCTGACAGGTGTGAGGTGATATCTCATTGTAGTTTAATTTGCATTTCCCTAATGATAAGTGATAATGAGCATCTTTTCATGTATCTGTTGGTCATCTGTGTGTCCTCTTTGGAGACATGTCTGTTCATGTCTTCTGCCCGTTTTTTAACTGGATTATTTGATTTTTGGCTGTTGAGTTGGATCAGTTCTTTTTTTTTAATTTTATTTAAATCAAAGTTAGTTAACATATAATATAATAATAGTTTGGGGAGTAGAATTTAGTGATCCATCACTTACACAGAACACCCAGTGCTCATCCGAACAAGTGACCTCCTTAGTACCCATCACTCATTTAGCCCATCCCCCTACCCACCTTAGTCTGTTCTCTGTATCTAAGAGTTTCTTATGGTTTGCCTGCTTCGCTGTTTTTATTTTATTTTTCCTTCCCTTCCCCTATGTTCATCTGTTTTGTTTCTTCTTTTATTTTTTTAAGCTTATTAATTTTTGAGAGAGAAAGACAGAGTGTGAGCAGGGGAGGGGCAGAGAGAGAGGCAGACACAGAATCAGAAGCAGGCTCCAGGCTCTGAACTCTGAGCTGTCGGCAGAGCCAAACATAGGTTTCAAACCCAGGAGCTTTGAGATCATGACCTGAGCTGAAGTGGGATGCTTGACCGACTGAGCCACCCAGGCACCCCCATCTGTGTTGTTTCCTAAATTCCACATATGAGTGAAATCATCTGACTTTCTCTGATTGGCCATCTGGATGCCTTTGGAAACTGTCTGTTCATGTCCTCTGCCCATTTATTTACTGGATAATTTGTTTTTTGGGTGTTGAGTTTGATGATTTCTTTACAGATTTTGGATACTAACCTTTTATCTGACATGTCATTTGCAAATATCTTCTTCCATTTGGTAGGCTGCCTTTTAGCTTTGATTATTGTTTTCCTTCACTGTGCTTTTTATCTTTTTTTCTTAATTTTAAAAAATGTTTATTTTTGAGGGAGAGAGGCAGAGTGTGAGCAGGGGAGGGGGAGAGAGAGAGAGAAACACAGATCCAAACCAGGCTCCAGGCTCTGAGCTATCGGCACAGAGCCTGACGCAGTGCTGAAACTCATAAGCTATGAGATCATGACCTGAGCTGAAGTCGGATGCTTAACCAACTGAGCCACCCTGGTGCCCCAGAAGCGTTTTATCTTGGTGAGGTCCCAATAGTTCATTTTTGCTTTTGCTTCCCTTGCCTCCAGAGACATGTCTGGTAAGAAGTTCCTGCAGCTGAGGTCAAAGAGGTTGCTGCCTGTTTTCTCCTCTAGGATTTTGATGGTTTCCTGTCTTACATTTAAGTCTTTCATCCATCTTGAGTTTATTTTTGTGTATGGTGTAAGAGAATGGTCCAGCTTCTTTCTTCTGCATATCTCTGTCCAGTTTTTGTAACACCGTTTGCTGAACAGACTGTCTTTTTTTTCCATTGGATAATCTTCTCTGATTTGTCAAGGATTAGTTGGCCATACATTTGTGGGACCATTTCTGGGTTGTCTATTCTGTTTCATTGATCTATGTGTCTGTTTTTGTGCCAGTACCATACTGTCTTGATGATTACAGCTTTGTAATACAGCTTAAATCTGGAATTGTGATGCCTCCAGTTTTGGTATTCTTTTTCAGGATTGTTTTGGCTATTGGGGGTCTTTCCATACAAATTTTAGAATTGTTTGTTCTCGTTCTGTGAAGAATGCTGGTATTATTTTGAAGGGGATTGCATTGGATGTGTAGATTGTTTTGAGTAGTATGGAAATTTTAACAATATTCTTCCAGTCCATGAGCATGGAATGTTTTTCCATTTCTTTCTGTCTTCTTCAGTTTCTTTATAAGCTTTCTATTGTTTTCAGCACACAGATCTTTTACATCTTTGGTAAGGTTTATTCTTAGGTATTTTATGGTTTTTGGTGTAAGGATAAATGGGATCAATTCCTTGATTTCTCTTTCTGTTGCTTTATTATTTGTGTATAGAAATGTCACTGTAAATTGATGTTATATCATGTGACTTTGCTGAATTCATGTATCATCAGTTCTAGCAGTTTTTTGATGGAGTCTTTCAGGTTTTTCACACAGAGTACGTGTCATCTACAAAGAGTAAAAGTTTGACTTCCTCCTTGCTGATTTGGATTTCTTTTCGTTGTCTGATTGCTGAGGCTAGGACTTTCCCAGCACCATTTTTGAAGAGACTGTCTTTTGCCATTGGATCTTCTTTCCTGCTTTGTTGAAGATTAATAAACCATTTAATTGTGGGTTTATTTCTGAGTTTTCTATTCTGTTCCATTGGTTTATGTGTCTCTTTTTTTGCCATACCATACTGTTTTGACTACCACAGCTTTATAATATAACTTGAAGTCTAGGATGGTGATGTTTTCAGCTTTGCTTTTCTTTTTCAAGATTGCTTTGGCTATTCAGAGTCTTTTGTGTTTCCAAACAAATTTTAGGACCGTTTGCTCTAGTTCTGTGAAAAATGCTATTGGTATTTTGATAAGGATTGCATTAAATATGTAGATTTCTTTGGGTAATATAGAAATTTTAATAATATTTGTTCTTCCAATCCATGACAATGGAATCTTTCTATTTGTGTCATCTTCAATTTCTTTCATCAGTATTTTATAGTTTCCAGAGTACAGGTCTTTGGTTAGGTTTATTTCCAGGTACCTTATTATTTACAATTGTATTGAGGTTTTCTTCATTTCTCTTTCTGCTGTTTCATTATTGATGCATAGAAATGTAACATATTTTTGTAGATTGACTTTGTATCCTGCAACTTTACTGAATTCATCTAACAGATCTAACAGTTTTTTGGGTGGAATCTTTCAGATTTTCTATATATATATATTATCATGTCGTCTGCAAGTAGCAAAACTTTTACTTCTTCCTTACTGATTTGGATGTCTTTTATTTCTTTTTATTTGAGTGTCATGGCTAGGGCTGCCAGTATTATGTTGAATAAAAGTGGTGAGAGTGGATATCTTTGTATTGTTCCTGCCCTTAGGGGAAAGGCTCTCAGTTTTTCCTTATTAAGGATGATGGTAGTTGTGGGTTTTTCATATATGGTCTTTATTGTATTGAGGCATATCCCCTGTAAATCTACTTTTTGAAGGCTTTTGTCATGAATGGATGTTTTAACTTGCCAAATGCTTTTCTGTGTCTCTTGACATGATCATATGGTTCTTCTCCTTTCTCTTATTTATGTAATGTATCATGTTGATTGATTTGTGGATATTGAGCCACAGCCATACTTGCAGCTCAGGAATAAATCCCACTTGGTCGTGGTGAATGATTTTTTAAATATATTGTTAGTGTCGTTTTGCTAGTATTTTGTTAAGGATTTTTGCATCTGAGTTCATCAGAGATATTGGTCTGTAGTTCTCTTTTTTTTGGTCTGGTATCTTTATCTGGTTTTGGTATCAGGGTAGTGCTGGCCTCATAGAATGAATTATAAGTTTTCCTACCTTTTCTATTTTTTTGGATAGTTTGAGAAGAAGAGGTTTTAACTCTTCTTTAAATGTTTGGTATAATTCATCTATGCGGTCATCTGTTCCTAAACTTGTGTTTGTTAGGAGTTTTTTGATTACTGATTCTGTTTCTTTGCTGGTAATTTTTCTGTTCTAACTTTCTATTTCTTCCTGTTTCAGTTTTGGTAGGTTGTATGTTGTATGTTTACAGGAATTTATCCATTTCTTCCAAACTGCCCAATTTGTTGGCATGCAGTTTTTCATAATATTCTTTTATAATTGTTTGTATTCATGTGGTATTTGTTGTTATTTCTCCTTTCTCATTTGTGATTTTATTTATTTGGGTCCATTTTCCTTTTTTCTTGAGAAGTCTGGCTAGATGCAGTCAATTTTATTGATTTTTTTCAAAGAAGCAGTTCCTGGTTTCATTGATCTATTATTTTTTTTAGTTTCTGTATCATTTACTTCTCTAAACTTTATTATTTCCTTCCTTCTGTTGGTTTTAAGTTTCGTTTGTTGTTCTTTTTCTAGCTTCTTTAGGCATAAGTTAGGTTGTTAGAGATTTTTCTTGCTTCTTGAAGTAGAGCTGTATTGCTATGAACTTCCCTCTTAGAATCACTTTTGCTTCATCCCATATGTTTTGGATTGTTGTGATTTCATTTTCATTTGTTTTCATGTAGCTTTTTATTTATTCTTTTGACCCATTCATTGTTTAGTAGCATGGCATTTAACTCCCATTTATTTGTAGTCTTTCCAGATTTTTTCTTGTGTATGACTTCTGGCTTCACTGCACCGTGGTCAGAAAAGGTGTGTAATATTTCAGTCTTCTTTAATTTGTTAAGGATTGTTTTGAGGGATAACACGTGATCTCTTCTGTAGAATGTTCCATGTATACTTGAAAAGAATGTGTACTCTGCTGTTTTAGGATGGAATGTTCTGAATATATCTGTTAAATCCACCTAGTCAAGTATGTCATTCAAAGCCACTGTTTCCTTATTGATATTCTGTTTAGATGATCTGTCTTTTGATATAAGTGGGGTGTTAAAATCCCCTAATTTTATTGTATTGTTATCAGTTAGTTCCCTTATGTTTGTTATTAACTGTTTTATGTGCCTTGGTGCTTTCATGTTGGGTGCATAAATACTTATAATTGTTTTATGTTCTTTTTGGATTGTCCC
The DNA here is from genome assembly GCF_028018385.1 of Neofelis nebulosa. Taxonomy (NCBI): domain Eukaryota; kingdom Metazoa; phylum Chordata; class Mammalia; order Carnivora; family Felidae; genus Neofelis; species Neofelis nebulosa. The sequence goes on from NC_080782.1 coordinate 233,365,343, forward strand.
CTTTATTATTATTTAATGTCCTTCTTTGTCTCTTGTTACAGTCTTTGTCTTAAAGTCTGTTTTGCCTGATATAACTATTGCCACTTTGATTTTCCTTTGACATCCATTTGCGTGATAAATGTTTCTCTGTACCCTCACTTTCAATCTGCAGGTTGTCTAGGTCTAAAAAGTGTGTATTGTAAGCAGCAAATAGATGAGTCTTGTTTTTGATCCATTCTGTCACCCTATGTCTTTTGGTTGGTGTTTCAGTCCATTTACAATGAAAGTAATTATTGACAGGCATGCATTTATTCACATTTTATTATTAGTTTTGTGATTGTTTCTAAAGATTGTCTCTGATCCTTTCTTGTTTTGCTCTCTTTCATGGTGTCCTGGTTTTCTTTAGTGATATAGTTGGATTTCTTTCTCTTCATTCTTTGCATATATATTAGTGTTTTTTGATTTGTGGTTAACATTAGGTTTGTATAGAACATCTTCTGCATATAGCAGTCTCTATTAAGTTGATGTTCACTTAAATTGCAACCCATTCTTTACCTTTCTCCTCCCCACATTTTAGGTATATGGTGTCATATTTTACAGCCTTGTATGTTGGGAGTTCCTTGACTGATTTTTTACTGAAATATTAATTTTTACTGCTTTTAAGTTTCCGACCTTCATACTGTCATTTTTGGTCTTTTCTTGGTATTCAAATTCCCCTATAATATTTCTTGCAGGACTTGTTTAGTGGTCATGAAGTGCTTTAGTTTTTGTTTGTCTGGGAAACTCTTATCTTCTATTCTGAAGGATAACCTCACTGGATAGAGTATTTTTGGCTGCAGATTTTTCCCATTTAGCACTTTGAATATATCCTGCCACTGCTTCTGGGTTGGAAAGTTTCTGCTGAAAATTCACTGATAGCTTTATGGAATTTCTTTTGTATATAACTGTCTTCTTTTTCTCTTGCTGCTTTTAATATTTTTTCTCTGCCACTGTATTTTGCCATTTTAGTTACAATATGTCTTGGTGTGGAACTGCTTCTGTTGATTTTCTTGGGGATTCTCTGTGCCTCCTGGATCTGGATATGTTTCCTATCACATATTAAGAAAATTTTCAGCTATTATTTCTTCAAATAAATTATCTGCCCCCTTTTCTCTCTTCTTTTTCTTCTGGGGCTGCTATAATATGAATGTTATTACATTTGGAGCCACTGAGTTTCCTAAGTCTATTCTTGTTTTGCATAATTATTTTTTCCATCTTTTGTTCACCTTGACTACTTTCCATCGCTGTCTTCTAGGTCATTAATTCATTCCTCTGCTTCTTCCAGCCTACTGTTCATTCCATCAAAGGCGTTTCTCATTTTGTTTATTGAGCCCTTTATCTCTGCTATGTTATTCCTTATCTCTGTGTTAATGATCTTACTGATGTCCCCTATTCTTTTCTCAAGTCCAATGAGTATCCTTATGATCACTTCTTTAAATTCTCCTTCAGGTATGTTACTTATACCCATTTTTCTTAGACCACTGGCCATGGCCTTGTCCTGTTCTGTCATTTGGACAAATTCCTCTGTCTTCTCATTTTGTCTAAGTCTCTGTGCATGTTCCTGTATGCTAGGAAAGCCAGCTACATCTCCTGTTCTTGATGGCTATGACTTTATGAAGAAGATGTCCTGTAGTGCCCTCGGTGTAGTGTCCCCTGCTCCCCAGGGCCTGGCGCTTCCAGGAGTGTCCAGTGTGTGCTGCTTGCACTCTGTTATTGTGTTCTGGCCATTTTATCCTTCAGGCCAGCCATCTGCAGAGGCTCTCTTTGCCAGTTGTGGGAATTGTGGGGCCCCTGTCTTGAATGTGGCAAGTTTTAACTAGTTGTGCTATGGTATGCTTATGAAATGAGACCTGTCACTGCTGCCCCCAGAACCAAGGCTTCTCAAAACTCCCTGGCCAAGAGATTCAGTATTGGCAGGGATTTGGGCTGATTTTCTGGGAGAGAAGGCCTGACTCACTGGAACCGAGGCAAGCATGACTGGGAAGGTGGTGCTTCCAGTGTGTAAGGTTGGGGTTTGATGTAAGAAAGTTAAGTAGTGAGTGTTAGCACTGTGCAACTTCTTGCAGGAGGCCCTGTGCTTATGCTGAGGGGCAGGGGAGGGAAATGACATCTGCCAGTTCTTTATTCCTGGAGAGGTCTCTCTGTGAACACTGCCTCTCTGGGATGTACTCTGAAATGAGCAACTAACCTCCCCACTCTGTGCCCCAGGTACTCTTCAGATTGCTGTTTCTATGCTGTGTGTCTGTAGGCTGTTCGCCCTCCCTTTTCTCCAAGAGCAGTCCCAATGTCCTCCGAGCTGTCTTAGAGCTAAGCATGCTGACCTTTAAAATGCCAGGCTTTAAGTCCCACCAGTTGCAAGAACTAATGAAATATGGGCCCTCTTGCTTTCCAAGCCAGTTTCTGTGGGGATTCCTCTTCCCTGTATGCTCCCCTATATGGTAGTCTGTTTCTTGCCCTTTTCCTCACCCATGGTTACCTCCCCACCTCAATGGCCACAATCTGTTTCTCTCCCAAACCTTGCCTCCACATTTCCTACCTTCTTCAATGTGGCCTCTTCTCAACCTTTAGTTGTAGAGTTTGTGCTGCCAGCCTTCAGGTCGATTTCTGGGGGTTTTAGGATGATATGATAATTATCTATTTGTATTTGTGGGACAAGGTGAGCCTAGGGTCCTCCTACTCCACTGCCGCCATCTCCTCTCCTCATGACTTATTTTATAATGGAAAGTTTATACCTCTTGACTCCACCCATTTTACCCACCTTCCCAACCCTTCTCCCCTCTGGAAAATACTATTCTGTACAATATATCTGAGTATTGCTTTTTTTCATTTTGTTTGTTCTTTGTTTTGTTTTTTAGATTCCACATATAAGTGTAATCATATGATATTTGTCTTCGACTTATTTAACTTAGCATACTTTCAAAATCCATGTTATCAAAAATGGCAGCATTTTGGTTTTTTTAAAAACTGAGTACTATTCCATTGTGTGTGTGTGTGTGTGTGTGTGTGTACATCCCACACCTTCTTTATTTTTTTTTTTTTTTAATTTTTTTTTTTTTTAATGTTTTTTATTTATTTTTGGGACAGAGAGAGAGACAGAGCATGAACGGGGGAGGGGCAGAGAGAGAGGGAGACACAGAATCGGAAACAGGCTCCAGGCTCTGAGCTGTCAGCCCAGAGCCTGACGCGGGGCTCGAACTCACGGACCGCGAGATCGTGACCTGGCTGAAGTCGGACGCTTAACCGACTGCGCCACCCAGGCGCCCCCCACACCTTCTTTAATCATTTGTCCATCAATGGACACTTGCTTCCAGCTCCCATATCTTGAATATTGTAAATAATCCTGCAGTGAATATAGAAATGCATCTATTTTGTCCAGTTAGTGTTTTTGCTTTTTTTCAGATAAATACCCAGAAGTGGAATTACTATATTATATGGTATTTCTATTTTTAATTTTTTGAGGACCCTCCATACTGTTTTCCATAGTGGCTGCCTGAATTTACATCCCACCTACCGTGCACAAGCATTCCCTATACTCCACGAGACTCGTTATTTCTTTTTTTGTCTTTCTGATAATAGCCATTCTAACAGGTGTGAGGTATTATCTCACTTTAATCTTGGTTTTTATTTCCCTGATGATTAGTGATTATGAGCACCTTTTCATGTACTTATTGACCATCTTGTGTGTCTTTGTTGGAAAAATGTCTATTCAGATATCCTACCCATTTTTAAATCAGATTGTTTGTTTTTCTTCTTTTGAGTTGTATTTATTCTTCAAATATTTTATATATTAATCCACTATTGGATATGTAATTTGCAGGTATTTTCTTCCATTGCATAGGTTGCCTTTTGGTTTTGTTGATTGTTTCTTTCACTACGACAAAGTTTTCTACTTTAATGTAATCCCATTTGTTTATTTTAGCTTTTGTTGTCATTGCCTGAAGAGACTGTTCACCTTAAATAATGCTAATATCAATTCAGAGAACTTACTGCCTGTGCTTTCTTCTAGATTTTGTAGTTTTAAGTTTTACATTGAAGTCTTTAATTCATTTGAAATTTATTTTTGTATATGGTATAAGATAGTAGTCCAGTTTCATTATTTTGATTGTAGCTGCCCAGTATTTCCAAGAAAATTAAAGACACTGTCTTTTCCCCATTGTATAATCTTGCCTCTTTTGTTGTAGATTAGTTGACCACATACATATGGATCTATGACTGGGATCTCTGTTCTGTTGATCCATATGTCCACGGTTGTGCTTGTACCATACACTTTTTATTACTATGGCTTCATAGTATATCTGAAATGTGGGATTGTGATACTTCCAGCTTTTTTCTACTTTCTTAAGGCCACTTGGGCTATTTGGCGTCTTTTGTGGTTCCATACCAATTATAGGATTATTTGTTCTAATTGTGTTAAAAATACTATTGTTGATTTTTATAGGCATTGCATTGAATCTGTAGATTGCTTTGAGTTGTATTGACATTGTAACAATATTAGTCCAAAAGCATGATAGATATTTCCATTTGTTTGTGTCATCTCCAGTTTCTTTCATCAATGTCTTATAGTTTTCAGAGTATAGGTCTCTCATCTCCTAGATTAAATATATTCCTAGGTATTTTATTCTTTTTGATGTAATAGTAAACGGTATTGTTTTCTTAATGTTTCTGCTACTTCATTATTAGTATATAGAAATATAACACATTTCTATGTATTACTTTACTGTATTGACTGAAATCATTTATTAGTTCTGTTAGTTTTTTGGTGGAGTCTTCAAGGTTTTCTATATATAATATTATGTCATCTGCTAATAGTGACATTTTTATTTTTTCTTTTGATTTGGATGACTGCTACTTCTTTTTCTTGTCTGATTGATACAGCTAGACTTCTACTATTATGTTTCTTATCTTATTCTTGATATTAGAGAAAAAGTTTTCAGTTTTTCACCATGGAGCATGATATTAGTTGTGGGTTTTGCCATATATGACCTTTATTATGTTGAGCTTTTCTCCCTTTAAACCCACTTTGTTGAGAGTTTTTATCATCAACAGATGAACTTGTCAAATGTTTTCTCTGCATTTATTGAGATGATCATATGGTTTTTAACCTTCATTTTGTCAATGTGATGTATGGCATTCATTGATTTATGGATATTGGACCACCCTTGCATCCCTGGGATAAAACCCATTTGATTATAGTGAATCATCTTTTTATTTTCATTGTTGAATTCAGTTTGCTAATATTTTGTTGAGGATTTTTTGCATTTATGTTCATCAGGAATGTTGGCCTGTAGTTTTATTTTTTCTTTTCCTTTTTAAATTTTTTTTTCTGTAGTGTCTTTGCCTGGCTTTGTATCAGGATAATGCTGGACACATAGAATTAATTTGCAAGTTTTCATTTCTCTTCTATTTTTTGGAAGAGTTTGAGAAGAATAGATATTAAGTCTTTGATTCAATTTCATTACTAGTAATTGACTTGTTCAGATTGTCTACTTCTTCTTGACTCAATTTCAGAAGATTTTATGTTTCGAAGAATTTATTTCTCCTAGGTTGTCCAGTTTGTTGGCATATAGTTTTTTGCAGTATCATAATTTTTTGTATTTCTGTGGTGTTGATTGCTACTACTCCTCTTTCATTTCTGATGTTATTTATTTGACTCCTCTCTTTTTTCCATGTAAGTGTGGCTAAAAGTTTACCAATTTTGTTTATCTTTTCAAAAAACCAGCTCCTGGTTTTATTGATCTTTTCTGTTGTTTTATTAATCATTTTCATTTATTTCTGCTTGATCTTTATTATTTTCTCTCTTCTACTGACTTGACTTAGTTTGTTCTTCTTTTCCTAGTTCCTATAGATGTGACATTAGATTGTTTATTTGAGATTTTTCTTATTTCTTTTGGTAGGCCTGTATCACTATGAATTTACATCTTATAACTGCTCTTGCTACATCTTATAGATTTTGGAAAGTTATGTTTCTATTTTCATTTGTCTCAAAATATTATTTTTATTTCCTTTTTTCTTTATTGACCTATTGATTATTTAGTGGCATATTGTTTAGTCTCTGTATGTTTTTGTTTTTTCCCAATATTCTTCTTATAATTAATTTCCAGTTTCATATCATTGTGGTCACAAAAGATGCTTGATACAATTTCATTCTAGTTGAGTTTATTGTGACTTGTTTTTGACCTAACGTGACCTATCCTAAGTCCATCTGGTCTAATGTGCCCTTTAAGGCCAATGTTTCCTTATTGATTTCCTGACTAGATTATCTATTGATGTAAGTGTGTCATTAGAGTCCCCTACTGTTATTGTATTACTATAAATTTCTTCTTTTAGTTCTATTAATATTTGCTTTCTATAGTTAGGTGCTTCTGTGTTGGGTGCATATTTACAAACGTTTTATCCTCTTGTTGGATTGACCCTTTTATCAGTATGTAACACCCATATTTGTCTCTTACTATAGTCTTTGTTTTAAAGTCTATTTCCTCTGACGTAAGTAGAGCTGTCCCAGCTTTCTTTTGGTTTCCATTTGCACGAAACAGCTTTTTCCATCCCTTCGTCTTCAGTTCATATGTATCTTTACATCTGAAGTGAGTCTCTTGTAGGCAGCATATTGATAGGTCTTGTTAAAATCCATTCAGCCACTTTATGTCTTTTGATTAAAGAATTATTTCATTTACATTTAAAGTAATTCTACATAGGTTAGTACTTCTGCTATTTTGTCTATTGTGTTCTGGCTGTTTTGTAGTTCCTTTCTGTTCCTTCTTCTCTTGCTCTCTTCTCTTGTGGTTTGATGACACTCGTTCGTATTATGCTCAGATTTCTTTCTCATAATCTTTTCTTTGTCTACTATTGGTTGTTACACTGTAGTTACTATGAGGGTCACATATAAGAACCTGTATATATATAATAGTGTATTTTAAGTTGATAGCAACTTAATTTGAGCACATTCTAAAATACTACATTTTTACTCTTCCCACCATGTTTTATATTTTGTGTCCTATTTTACATCTTTTTATTTTATATGTCCCTTAACTAATTATTGTATAGTTATTTTAATACTTTTGTCTTTTAACTGTCATCCTAGTTTTATAAATGGTTAGTCCACTGCCTTTACTACATATTTACCTTTACCAGTGAGAATTATACTTTCATATGTTTTCTTATTACTAATTAGTGCCCATTTTTTAGAGCATAAAGAAGTCTCTTTAACATTTCCTATAAGGCTGGGTTTAGTGGTGATAAATTCCTTTAGCTTTTGCTTCTTCAGAAAACTCTTTAACTCTCCTTCAATTATGAATGACAACCTTGCTGAGTAGACTATTCTTTGTTGGGAGCTTTTCCTTTAAACACTGTATATCATGCTACTCCCATATTGCCTGATAAGTTTCTACTGAAAAATCACCTGATAGTCTTATGGAGGTTTCCTTGTATGTAACAAGTTGTTTTTCTCTTACTGCTTTTAAGCTTTTCATATTTAACTTTTAACTTAAATTTTTTTAAGTTTACTTATTTATTTTGAGAGAGACACAGAGAGACAGAGAGAGAGACCACAATCAGGAGAGAGGCAGAGAAAGAGGGAGAGAGAAAATCCCAAGCTGACTCCACTCCATCAGTGCAGAACCCAATGAGGGGTCAAACTCATGAACTGTGATGTCATGACCTGAGCTGAGATCAAGAGTTGGACACTTAACCAACTGTACCACCCAGGTACCCCTTAACTTTTGAAAAAAAAATTTAACGTTTATTTTTGAGAGACAGAGCATGAGAAGGGGAGGGGCAGAGAGAGAGAGACAGAATCCAAAGCAGGCACCAGGCTCTGAGCTGTCAGCACAGAGACTGATGTGGGGCTTGAACCCACGAACCATGAGATCATGACCTGAGCCGAAGTCAGACACTCAACCGACTGAGCTACCCAGGCACCCCATAACTTTTTAATTATGTCTCTTTGTGTAGATCACTTGGAGTTTATCTTACTTTGAATTCTCTGGGCTTCTTGGATCTGGATGTCTGTTTCCTTCCCCAACTTAGGGAATGTTTTAGCTATTATTTCTTTAAATAAGTTTTCTGTCCCGTTTTTTCTCTATTCTCTTTCTGGGACCCTAAGGACAGATCTTGCAAATGTTAATTCATTGGTGTTTTCCCATAGGTGCTTTAAGCTATCTTCATTTTTTAAAAATTCTTTTTTCTTTTTGCTGCTCCACTCGAGTAAGTTCTATTGCCCTGTGTCTAGCTTGGTGATCATTTCTTTTGCTTCATCTAGTCTGCTGATGAACCCTTCTAGTATATTTTTCAGTTAAGTTATTATATTCTTCATCTCTGTGATTTGTTTGGTACTTTCTAATATTTTCTTTGTTGAATTCTCACTGTGTTCATCCATTCTTCTCCAAAGTTCAGAGAGCATCTTTATGACCATTAATTTTATCTCTGCCAGGTAAATTATGTACTCTATTTCATTAAGATTTTTTTTCTGATGTTTTATCTTCATATTTTTGAAACATATTCCTCTGTTTCCTTATTTTTCTTGACTCTCTGTGTTTTCTTCTATGTAGTAGGTAAAATAGTTACCCCTCCTGTTCTTGAAGGAATGGCCATGTACAGGAGATAAAATTTATCATTTAAGCTTGTCCTTGCTCTTTGTTGTCTCCAAAATCTTTGTAATTGTCTATGAAGCCTGATTTCTTCTTTATAGATTCTAGTTGTTGAGGGTGTGCCAAGACCCGCCAGTGTTCCAAATGGAGGCGTCTTATTCAGCCCCTTGTTTCACATTTATTGGAAGCCAGTCCCTCAGGCAGCAGGCCTTAAAGTTTGCAAATAACTATATTTGTATGGGACTGTAATTGTAAATGCTGCACATCTCCAAATAGGGGGTCTGGAGATGTACCTTGGGCAACACTTGTAAAAACTGGGACTTCAGTCAAGTTTATAAGCTCCTTTCTGGGAGGTACTGCTGCACTGTAATAAGTCTGAGGTTGAGTACAAACATGTCACCCCCTGGCTTGTGTTTTTTGAGGATACCTCCATAGCCTCTAGATGTGTGGTACCCCTAAAGCCTGTTGAAGCTTCAGGACAGGTAAATAGGCCTTTTTTGTGGAAAGACTGGGAGTCTGCTGTCTGTGCAGTGCCCCAGGGATGGTAGCCTGGCGACAGCTTTCTCTCTGGTTCTTGCAGTCCCAGGAGACCCAGGAATGCATGCCCCTTGATCACCAGAGCCAAACAATCAAGGAGCATCCCTGTGTGGACTTCATGTACCTGCTGGCTTTAGCAAGACACCCAGAGATCACAGTGCTAGGGCACACTCCCTGGCTTCGGCAAGACACGAGAGAGTGCAGGGCTAAGACATACCTGCCAGCTTTAGTAGGGCAGAGAGAGAGAACAGGGCCAAGACATGCCTGCTGGGTTTAGTGGAGCAGTGGGGGAGTGTCGGACCAGGGTGTAGCTGCCAGTGTTAGCAAGGGAGAGAGAAAGAGCACTGGGCCAGGGCATACCCACTGGCTCTCGTGGGGTGGTAGGAGAGTGCACGGACTGTACAGGCCTCTCAGTATCAGCAGTGACACAAAAGTGACACCCACCCGTACCTTCATCCCCAAAGAGCGTCCCAACAGTCCCCTATCTCTCCAGCAGATGCTTTCAGATTAAAACATGAATCCACTTCACGTAGAGTCTAGGCATTTGTCACTGATGCTCTTGTGCTGGCCCCCAGGGTGAGCGAATCTGTACATGAGCCATTTAAGAGCAGTATCTGTGTTCCCCACAGCTTCGTGTATCTCTTGGACATAAGTCCCATTGGTTTTTAAAGCCAGACATTTCAGTGTATCTCTCCAGTGTAGGTCACAGGGTTATGGTGCCTGATGTGAAGCACAAACCCCTTGCTCTTTATGGAGGAGTTCCAGATTTGTGTCAGCTCTCCTAATTGTAGTTGTCACGCCAGCAGTTTTTGGGCAAGAACTTGTCTTTGCCTCTCCTATCCATCTTGATCTGGCCCTGTTAGCATTAGCGTTTAAGCTAGTTTTCAGGTCTGCTCTAGAGGGGATCGTTCCATATGTAGCTGTAGATTCAGTTTTTCTGTGGAAGTAGATGAGTTCAGGATCTTCCCATGCCACTATCTTGGACTGCCATCTCGTCTCTAAGTGTGGCACTTTAAAAAATGAAAAGGGGGAAAGCTATGGTAGCGGAGGCAGGTCTATATTTCAGATGTGATGCCACAGATTATATAGTTTTCACTATATCTTGCTCTTTCCAGCTATCTTTTTTAGACCCTTTGTAGTTTTCTTCTGTGTTTGAGATATAAAGTAACTTACAAGTGCATACATTACCTAAGGGTCACAAAATACAAAACAATGCATTAAAAGCCGTGAACGTTGTGCGGTGGGCAAATTTATTCTTTGGTATCTTCCCAGTTCCTTCTTAGTGTCTTCATGGGAATGGTATTATTGATATCTCTTATTTTTATGAGCTATCTTACTCCCTTTTCTTCTCTCTTTGTCTCAATCCAGTTGTAAATTAATTCTGAATAAGTGTCAGCTGAAAAATTTTAAGATATTACCCATACCAGTTGACTTATATTTTACTAGAGGGCTCTATAAATGTCTTGAAGGAAAAAGATTAAACATTTTAACATAAATAAAAATCTTTCTTGGTCAAAAGAATAAATAAAGTCTTTAGTGATTGAAATATAGACCCTTTGAAAAGCCATGTTTGGGGTTGAGAAGCCTTCCCGAGGCCATTAAACAAGATAATTTCATGTGACACAGCTAATGTCCTATTCCTTTCATCAGCAAATGCATAATATCCAGTTCATTCAAGGTTATTTACTGGACTGTGTTCTCTGGAATAGTCATAACACATTTGTATCCATTTTCTGAAGGACATTGAAAAACAGAAGTGTGTCCAGAGGAAGCTCATCAGCATAGTAATGGGACAGGAAACCATTTCAATCAAGGATTACTGAAACGTTTGATAATATTTAGCCTAGAAAAGCCTCAGTACAAGCATAATAACGCCTAAATATTTAACATATAATCACGTAGAAGTGGGAAGAGATTTATGCTCTGCTGTTTCAGAGAAGGCCGTTGAGAATAAGAAAGATATTTTAAAAGACAGTTTAGAGTGGCCCATCAATGGAATGATGAAATGGAACTGGATATGCCTCACCAGAAGCATTCAAATAGAAATAAATGAAGGATAATTAGTCAGGAATGATAAAGAAGTACCATATGCCTTAGGGAAATGTTTAACTGGATGCCCTCTAAGATTTCCTCTAACCGTTATGATTCTGTAAGTCCAAGATGTACACATGAATTTTTATCCTGGAAGCAGCTGTATTTTAATGAGAAAAATCAGGTTTTGACATTTATGCAAAATGAATTATTTTACTTCCAAATGTTACATAATACACAGACTGCATTTCTTCTACCCATGCTTTAGCATACTGATCACTCTTTATACAGCAGCAGTCAACTGGACCCCTGCATAGTAGTAAGAGATCTTGTAATAAGACTCAAAGTGTGTGTTTTTGTTACATTTTATGCAAATATTGTATCAACATTCTCAAGGAGAAGTAAATGTTGTAATCCTATTGTTTAAATCATCTCTTACCAAGGAAAAATAAGTTCTTTATTCTTCCATGAACTAGCCTATGCAGACAATTGTAATATCAGCTTCAGTGCTGGGCAGTAATATAGTGAAAAACAGAGTGATGCCAAAATAATAGGAATTACCCCACAGAAAATTTTGACAACTCGAATCTTACAATATATTCAGTATCATGGCCAGTAGTGAACTACTGTGTTCCTAGTTATAAGGCAAAGTAGGCAAGCTGAGGTTGAGTTACTGATTACTGATTTGACCTTAATGAAGGAAATACTGCCTATCACGATAGATGGTGGCTTCCCAGTAATTCTGTGGATCATTGTACATTTGACTAAGTAAGATTTGTCCCTGGTTTTTTATACAGTGTTGTTCCATCTAAAAAAAAAATTTTTTTTTAATCTGTGTAGACCTTGGGTTAAAAGCCTCCAAAAAAATGTAAGGGTTGAAATGAATTAAGTTTATATTGTTTAGATAAAGGTTTTCTAAGTGTTAAGCAAGTTGCTATATTTTAATTGTTGGCCTTGGTCTTACACCAAGAAGCATAAATAAGCTTTTCCCTATCTAGCAAGAAAAAGGTTGTTCTGAAATAAAATGCAGCTATAGATACTGATTTCATCAGAACATTTTGACATCATTATGTCTGCGAGAATGCATGTTTACTAATCTGTCAATTTCATCTCTGGAAGCTGGGACTAAAACCTGCTATCTGGACTATGAACTGAGTTGTTTTTAACTTTTTAGCTGAGAGATAATGCATATTGTTTATGGCACGCTGCTAACGGTTCCCCAGAATTTTTTCCCATAGCAATTCAATTAATTTAAACTGGGCCTGTGATCATCTGTGTATAGACTCCATTTCCCAGCTTCCCTTGCTGCTAGATGTAGCAAGTGAATAGTGCAGGGCTGGTTTCTCAATGATAAATTGTTTAAGCAGGTAGTTTTTTCAACCTTGGCAATCAGGATATAAAGAGTAGACAGGGCTTAATGGAAATGACATTTGTGTCTTTTACTTGCTAGATCCCAGAATAGGTGTGTAAGCTCTTTTAAACTAGTGTTGTGATACTGTACTATGGTCAGTTCCCCTAGAGAACGTTTTAAGTTGTGGAATATGAAGGAACGTGGTATATGCTTCATCCATGCTACTTGCTTTCAAAACACACATCACTTGCCCTCCACATCCCAGGGGCTAAGACAGAAACAAGGCGGTGCCCTAATTCTCCCAGACTGATAAATTCAATATCCTTGGAGGTTGTGAAGCAATAAAATGGAAGCCCTGAATAATAACCTGGGTCTCTGAATGACCATGTGGTACAGTCACCCCAATAACAAGGATTTTGAAGGGCATTAGTGGATAATTACAACTGATTAATTATAATTAACTGGCATTTGCGTATCCATTTCTCTCCGACAATAGAGTAGGTAGGGGCTTCACCCGGCACAAGAGCTGGTTATTATCTCAGAAGGTGTAGAAACTGTTCTCTTGTTCGTTCAGCTCTGACTCTCTGCTCATGCTGAAAGATCACGGGCATGTAACCATAGTGGTTTTCTTCAGTTTGGCTACATTTGATACCGGGGCTACCTGGGTAAGTGATTTAATATATTTAGGTGCAGCCATTCATTCATTCATTTGCAGAATCCAAAGCAGTGGGGAAAAGTGACTTTTAAAACAATTTGTCCTCTAAATATATTTTCCTAGAACCTATAACAGTTTATTCCAGCAGCACAAACGGGGAATGGGGTGGGGGAGAGAAAGTGGCTGGCTCATGAAGGAAGAATATTTTACCACGGACATTGTTTAGAATTGCCAGTGCGTTGTGATAATAAAAGCAGACAGACTTTTAATCAGTTTTATTGTTGGTTTTTAGTTATCTAGGATCAATTATCTCTTTACTGCCCTATGCCAGGGAGCTACTATCCCAGTAGCCCACCCTTTGTATACCACTGACTTATCTTAGTATCACTGGATTCTGCACAACGGTTTTTCAGAATATCTCAAACCCCTCAAAAGATGAAGTTGACTTTATGTGGCATCGGATAAAACAAACTAATCTAAACTAAAAAAATATTCTCTGCAAATACCTTTGGTCGACATTGCCAATATCATGTCAATGTCCCCGTACTCATTGTCTTAGAATTCCGATTGCCATACCAGAGTAGCATAGATTGGGTTGCTTAAAAAACAGGAATTTATTCTCACAGCTCCGGAGGCTGGAAGCCCAAGATCAGGGTGCCAGCATTCCTGGTTCTGGACAGAGCTCTCTTCCTGGCTTGCAGACAGCCACCTTCTTGCCATATCCCCACAAGGCAGAGAAAAAGAGAGTTTTCTGTGGGTGGCAGGATGAATGAAATATATAAAAGGAATTAGGAGTACACTTACTATAATGAGCACTGAGTAATGTATAGAGTCGTTGAAACTATTGTACATCTGAAACTAACAGGACACTGTACGTCAGTTATACTTCAAGAAAAAAGAGAGAGCGCTATCTGGTGCCTTTATTATAAGGATGCTAATCTCATCATAAGGACTCCACCCTCATAACCATCCAACTCTAATTATTTCCAAAGGCCTCCAAACCATCGCATTGGGGATTAGGCCTTCAACATATGAATTAGGAGGGGTTGGGAGGGGCGACACAATTCAGTCTTCAGTAGCCATTTACCATTTCCATGCATGCCCCCCCAACTTCCAACTTCCCTTTATTCCCCTAGCCCCAGGATAGTAGTTGCTTCCCACAGTTATTTCCATATTACTTTTTGCTCTCAACTCCCCTATATTAAATTATCTTTGTTAAAATAACATATACAGTTTCTGTTTTCCTCAGTGGACTTTAGTAGGTAAAGCATTAAAATTGTGAATCAAAAAGTTTAAGTCATTCAACAGACAGACTTTTTCTTAATGTTTAAAAGAAGTTAGGCTGTGCTGACAGCTCAGAGCCTGGAGCCCATTTCAGATTCTGTGTCTCCCTCTCTCTCTGCCCCTCCCCTGTTCATGCTCTGTTTCTCTCGGTCTCAAAAATAAATAAACGTTAAAAAAAAATTTTTTTTAAAGAAGTTAGGAAAGGCGCTTGGGTGACTCAGACAGTTAAGTGTCCAACTTTGGCTCAGGTCATGATCTCACAGTTTGTGAGGCCAGCGTCCCTCTCTGTGCTGACAGCTCAGAGCCTGGAGTCTGCTTTGGATTTTGCGTCTCCCTCTCTCCCTGCCCCTGCCCCTCTCACACTCTGTCTCTGTCTGTCTCTCTCTCTCTCTCAAAAATAAACAAACATTAAAAAAAAATTTTTTAAGAAGTTAGGAAAGATATATCATCTCCCACAAATATATATTTTAAAAAACTGCCATGCAGTAAGTTTTAATGAAAAAAAACATTGAATTTAGAAATCAGAAACTCTAAATAGAAGATCCCGTTTTTTGGTCAACTTTAGACGTATCAACTAGTTCTGAAACCCTCATGAGGATATGATAATCCTCCACAGACTTGAGATGCAGTTTGCATCAGAAAATAGATACTAAATTTGCCTTGTAAACTGCAATTCATTTTGAAATAAAAGTTATTCAGCTATACCTCTAAAAATCAAGAATTCTCAGCTTAAATTTTAAAGGTTTTTTTTTAAAAGCTTTAACTTAATTTTATGTAAATAATTTATTTTTGCAGGCTCTTTAGCCACAACAAAACCATACTTACCTATATTCGTATTTGCTTTCTTACCTGTGGAGATGACACCTGTTAATTCACCATCCATAAAATTTGTGCCTCTGTGTATTTGCTAATAGTAGGTAGATAGTTGCTTTGAGCCGCTGAAGCACATCAAATCAATTCTGATTAAACCCTTGACTCGAGAAATAAAGGATGTTTAAGTGAAGTTATTGACTCTGATTTATTTTTCTTCCTTTCAATGATATTTTTGGTGATTTTTCTCTCATTTCTGAGCATATAATGTTAGATTGTTAAATCCTATAAATGACCACTTAAACTTTCTCCCTTTCTAAAAATAAGGACTTCGTGAGTCATACTTATGAGTGCAGAAGAAAACCAATGGTCTTGGAATTGAAAATAGAAAAACAACCAGTAGGCATTATCACTTGGATGTCTCACCAGCTCAGACCCAGCATATTGTGAAAATAACCTGTTATTCCTCCAACCAGAAACAGCCAAGATAAAGCTATTTTTGTCCCCCAATCATTCACGTGGTAAATTCAGAATCAGCCCTTCTCTGGAAACTCTAGCTGCAGGCAGTTGCCAAACTCAGTTATTTTTCACTTTTTCTTGTCTGCCATATGTACTTCTCTTTCCTTTCTTTCATCTCATTGCCCAGCTCCCACCCTAGCTTGATGCCTGCCTGCTACAGTGAATTC
Source organism: Neofelis nebulosa (assembly GCF_028018385.1). NCBI lineage: Eukaryota > Metazoa > Chordata > Mammalia > Carnivora > Felidae > Neofelis > Neofelis nebulosa. The sequence goes on from NC_080782.1 coordinate 233,381,297, forward strand.
CTTCAACTCCTAACCACCTCTGTCCTTTCCACATTCCAACGCAATTCATCCTCTACTGCCAAAGTGGTTTTCCTGTATTCCTGAGGTCCTTAAGAAAAAGCTCTGTCGAATTTTCTTTAATAATTTCCGTCTTAAGTAGTTCCCTTCAGAGAGAGAGGGGAGCGAAAGCACTGCCTTCAGATTCAACAGAGTTAGGATGGCCTCCTCTCCTACCAGACTCAATACAATGTGGAAACCAAAGACTGTATGAAATATACCACCTCGCTGTACCCACCAATTATCAGGCAGAGTAAACAGAAACTTACATGGGTGGGAGCTTCACAGTTCCAACAACTGGAAGAGTTACCATTTCTAAGAAATCCGTCCTTTGTACGGGAGACTTTGGGGTTGAGAGTTAGATTACGGTAGACTCCAAAGAGCTGGAGTTAAGATAAATGTGTTCCAACACGTGGGTTCTGATTCTTAGTTTACAGGTTTCGCATACTGTGGGAGTGGGTTTGGAAAGATCACTATCTGAGGAAGTTCTAGAAGATAACTTTGTTATTAACTTTGTGACTATAATTTATACCAAAAAAAAAAACCCCTCATTTTCTTCAGAAGCCAAATAAAATAGCTATGTGCAGTTTGGAGGGCATGAATGGCAATCACTACCTAATCTGTGGGTCTCACATATTGATAATCAAACAATAAATAACCCACACAAGAATGTTTATTTTTAGTCATTACAATTGTACTTTCTACTTTGAAAGGGAAGGAAATGCTAATTCCAAATATTTATGAAAGTATAGCTTGTTCGTATCTAATCATACTGCTTTTTCAAGTTTTTATTTAAATTCTAGTTTGTTATACAGAATAATATTTCAGATATAGAATTTAGTGATTCAACTCTTTCTGCATTTTACTTTATTTTATAATTTTATTTGTAATTTCTTTAATGTCCATTTATTTTTGAGAAAGAGAAACAGTGTGTGATCAGGGAAGGGGCAGAGAGAGGGAAACCCAGAATCTGAAGTAGGTTCCAGGCTCCGAGCTGTCAGCACTGAGTCCAACGCGGGGCTCAAACTCAAAAACCGCGAGATCATGACCTGAGCTGAAGTGGGACGCTTACCTGACTGAGCCACCCTGGCACCCCTACATACTGCATTTTAAAGTAAACAATCAAGGGGCGCCTGGGTGACTCAGTCGGTTAAGCGGCCGACTTCGGCTCAGGCCATGATCTCACGGTCCGTGAGTTCGAGCCCCGCGTCAGGCTCTGTGCTGACAGCTCAGAGTCTGGAGCTTGTTTCAGATTCTGTGTCTCCCTCTCTCTCTGACCCTCCCCCTTTCATGCTCTGTCTCTCTCTGTCTCAAAAATAAATAAACGTTAAAAATTTTTTTTTAAATATAATAAAAACAAAGGGCACAATGGATAAATATATGGCCAAGGTGAAAACCTAGTTCATGTTTGAGTTTTGATTTCTTAGAACCATTTTGGGAGGAAAACCCAGAATCTTATGCTTGTTATACATGTACAATACAACTTTATGATTCTATAGAGTACAATAAGTGATCCTCAATAGTTTTAAAAAGAAAGAAGAAGAGAAGGAAGGAAAGAAGAAAAGAAAAAGAAATATAGGAAGGGAGGGAGAGAGGCAGGCAAAGATGTTGTAAAGGAAAAACAGACAGTAGATCTCTCCCCAAAACTGAGATTCTATTACCCATGATTCTAAGGACACATCTTTTTACATTTCCATATATCTCCCTTTAATTTCCTTGTTCCTGACTTTTTCCAAGTTCCTTAAGATCTGTTACTCGGTACTTTGGTCTAAGAAGTAGATCTTCCCAAGTTAGAAGGACTTCCAAACTGAATTTAAAATTGCTTTAATTTCTTTTCCAAATGTTTACAGCTTGAGTCTTTATAAAATCTTCTTATTAAGAAGAAAATATTTAAGTTGGTCTTTTCTCAATTGTGTCATAAAACTGAGTTCAGGAGCATTTCTCAATTAAGAATATGCCTTCTCTTAGTCTTGTTTATATTTAAGCAGGTTCATATGTTGGAGACTTTCTGATTGGGTATATTTATACTATTATATTTAATTTTTACTCAAAACTTTGGAATTAATTAAAATAATTAAATAAAATGTGACTAATAGTAGAAACTTTGGAATTCCTGAAGGCTTTGGGCAATCGCTTACTTAGTTCTAAAGTTTTTGAAAAATCTCTTAAGAAAGAAAGAAGAGGAATGCTTTTGAATCACCACTTTTTTAATACAAAACTTTTTGGTGCAAGGTTTTATAACTAAAACCTTGGTGATTCTGGTTTTGTCCCCTTTGTATCTAGCTGAAAGAAGTTGAAGCAGCACATCTTTGTGAAACTACACAATTTTAAAATTTTACAACTATTTTGGCAATCTTACCACCCTTTTGTACTCCACCCATGGGCCCACTGAGTAAGCAGGTTGGACCCACTCTCCATGACCATAGCTGATTGACTATTGGAAGAGCTAGAAATCTGACCCAGGGGTATGTCCATGGGCTGGCCAGCATCTACAACAGGTACAGCCTGGCTCAAAGAAAAATAAAAATAAAAATAGTGGGATCAGCCACATTCTTCTCTGAGAAAACTGAACTAAGACACAAGGAGGTAAATTGCTTTAAAAAAAAATTTTTTTTGTTAACATTTTTATTTATTTTTGAAAGACAGAGAGAGACAGAGTGTGAGCCAGGGAGTGGCAGAGAGAGAGAGAGGGAGACACAGAATCCTAAGCAGGCTCCAGGCTCTAAGCTGCCAGCACAGAGCCTGACACAAGGCTCTACCCCACGAACCATGAGATCATGACCTGAGCTGAAGTCCAACACTTAACCGACTGAGCCACCCAGGCACCCCAAAGAGGTAAATTTCTAATTAGAAAGCTTAAGCATCGAGCTGAGGCACTTTGATGACAACTCTGGGATGGATAAGCCTACTAACTTCTGATAATGGATTAACATGAAATACTCTTAATCACTCTTACGTTAAACTCCCTTAAAAGCCAATGAGAGAAGCCTTTGGTAAACATAAGCGAAGACAGATAATAGGCAAATCAATGCATGTCATAATTTATAATTGAATTTTAGAGCGCATTATCGATATGCTTTAAACTTTAAATGCTTAGATCTTCCAAATAATTACATTAGATGTGAGATGGCAATGACTACCACAAGGTAGATTCTCAACCAGTATTTTTGATTGACCCAACCAATGACTAAAGAAGCTATTATCCAACAATATCTGCCACGAATAAATAATAGTTCCATGTTGTAGAATAATTTCTACATTGTCCAAAAATTTTACAGCCCGTTCACACTTGTTCTCATATCATTTTTTTACATTTCCATAGAATGTTCTATATCCTTGCAAAACGTCTGTGTGCCAGTATCATCAGCATCACCGGGAATGTTGTTAGAAATGCAGAATCTCAGGCCTGACCCCAGCTCGACTGAGTCAGAATCTGCATTTTGACATCTCCAGTGATTTCTACATAGACTGAAAGGTGATGAGGATAGCTGTAAGGTAGGGAGGTTACTCTTATAGAGATTAATCAGTTCAGTGGTTCTCATCTCTAGATACAACAGAATCACCTAAAATCCTTCACTGATGCCCAGGTTCCATTCCATACCTATTAAATTAAACTCAGACCCACCAAGTTAGGTAATGAGAATTGAGTCCCCACATTGTGATACATGGTGACACTGTATGCATATACATAACTTATCATGTATCTATCACTATTTTACTATCATCCCCATTGGTGTAAATGAAGAAGGTAGAAGTAAATTAAAGAAGGGATGTTACTAACGAGGGAAACACTGATGAAAAAAACCGGTAGCTTGGGGTTATGATTTAAAGAAGATAAAAGGTAGTTTGACTAAAGTAGAAATGATCAACGTAAAGAGATTGGCAGTGAAGGAATATTTATAGAAACATAAGAAACATTATAGAAACATAAAGAAATTACAGTGAAGGAATATTTATAGAAATTGCAAAGAGGTAAAGCAATTGATTTGAGTTGGGAAGTTACTATTTATAAAGCAACAAACAGAAACCAGAGATAAAGACTCATTGTTGAAAAATAAATAAAAGCAAAGTACTAACTGCATTAAAGGTCAGTTGGGAGTTTTCCTGTACTTAGACTAAGTTAAATGGTTTGAGGATGACTTTAATTACTTTAAAAATATTTTTCTTTACCCTGGTTTTATAAGAAGAAAAATTTACATTATGAAACATTGGGAAGGAGAAGAAAGTGGAAAAAAGGAAGCATAAGGTAGACATTATTCCATAATTCAGAGAATTATATTTAACATGTTATTGTATGTCCTCCTAAGAACCCATCTCTGAATGCGTGTATCCTATCTCCTTGGTCTTGGACACCTTTAAGACAAGTTACCGGTTTAATAAGATTTTTCCTGGGAGAACAATAATGTACACATTTAAAAGTGCACAAGATTTGAACTAGATTGTTTTTTTAAGTAATACATGATGCGTTCTTCTAAGCCTTTTAGTCTAAGTATGGTTATAAATTGCTTTGAGCCATCAATAACGATCACTGGCAGTATAGTGACATGCTGCTTCTCATACATAATCCATGCCTGTGACCGTTTCTTCTTTATCCCTTATAGAACTGAAAATATAACTTTGAGATATGTTGAAAAATATCAGGACCTTTCTATATTTCCTGTTTGGTTTTATAAAGGTAGTCCTGGTTTTCCTTTCTTTAGCTGGAATACATAGTTCCTCTTGGTTGTCAGCCAGAGCTTTTGACATGTAGATATTCAGGCCTGAGTAAAAGCTCTTCACCACGCTTGAATTAGTGATGCCACCACTCTTAGCTTTGAAAATTTTAAGACCAAGATCAATGTCTGTAGTCTTTAATGCCACTGCCTGGTGTGTGACCAGCCAAGCGCATGACAGGCAATCTTCTGCATACAAAAAAACTTTTGGTTTTGAAGTATGTACCTAGAATAACTTTAAGGCATTAAAAGCAGTAATTTGCAATTCAAATTTATGTTCAAGATACCACTTCTCCTACTCCAATAAAGATCACCCAACTGAGGTGGCAATCAGATGAACATATCTGTTCGTAATTTTTTATTCTGATTTCTGATTATTTTAGGTGCATTTTTTTGATCATCTAAACCCAGAGTACTTTATTATTTTGTTTTATCTCAAATATCTTCGATGATTAGTGAAACTGAACAAGCTTTAGGCTTATTGGTCATTTGCATTTCTACTTCTGTGAATTGTCCTGGAATGCCCTCTGTTCATTTTTTCTTACTGTGTAAACATTTTATATTTTTTATATGTGTAAACCTTATATATTAAGGAAAGTAGCATTTGCTTATCACATTCAAGGCATATGTTTTCTTAATATCTTGTTAGACTTTTAAACTTACATATGTGTGTGCATACAAAATGTACAATAAGTCCATTTTTTTGCTAGGATTTTTCACCAATTTTATATTTGGGAAGTTCTTTCTCTAAGATCAGATAAAAAAATTTAATATATTTTGTTTTCAAAATGTATTTGTTTTAAAAATGTATTTTTGTAATAGTTTTATAGTTTATGTGGATTTCTTTGATCTAGCTGTAACATGATGTATATTATACAAAGATTTATTTTTACTGAAAGGAAATTATTCTTGTAATTCATCCCCCTCTGAGCGATTTGATATTTCACTTATTATTATATTAGGTTATAAAACCTAATTATATATAAAAAGGTATGTTTCTAGATTTTAATTCTGCCCAACAGATCTCTATGTCTTTTCTTATGTCAGTAGTAGATGATTTTAATTATTGTAGCATATCAGTTTTGACAGTATTCAACGGTAATGAAAATCACTGCTTAAGAATTCTTTTTCTCATTCAATAAGAACTCAAAGGATTGGTAGCCCATGAATGATTTGGCTGCTTATGATACCATTAGGAACTCTGAATTATTCTCTCTTCTTGTTTCAACAAGCTTAACAATGGCTACCTACTACAACTCTAGCCCCTACTCAGTTGCATGAAGAAGGAAAAAAAAGAATGAGGAAATAATTATGCTTTGGGGTCATCTTTAGCTGCAAGAAAGTCTAGAAAGTTTTATGATTTGTTTTAGTTTTTGTTCACTTGGTTTGCTTTTATAGCCTCTATAAGTAAAAATAGACATGACAAAAACAATTGAATTAGCAATGAGTGAGCCAACATATAGCATATGTTGCATGTAGCTTTATACTATGTTTGATATCTTTTAGGATAAATGTCCTTTTACTCTTTCAAAATTTCATAACTTTTCTTTGTTTATCCTTCCTCTTGGACTGTGGAATTAAGATGTCAGATTTTATTAGGTTTGTGATTAGAATTCCTCACTCAAGAATATGGTATGTCTTCTTAAGTATCTTTCAGTAACATTAAGGCCCACTGAGTTCTTGTTAAGTTAGTCTTAGAAATTTAGTGTTCGGGGGTTGTTTTGTGAAAATGACCTCTTTTTCAATGTAGCTCTTAATTAGTTGCTAGTTGAATAGCTATTGATTTGAGGTTACTTATGTTATATGTAGATATACAACTATACCCTTATTAGCTATGATTCTTTTTCCTTGATTTGATACTTCTTTTCTTTTCCAGATTTGCTATGTAGAATGTTTTGCTTAAGATTATTTTTGGCATGCATTTGGAACATGGGCATCTTGCTTTTAAGTTTCTTATCATTAAGCGTAAATGTTATCAAGACAGTTATTCATATACTGAACTAGATTTCAAGCTTAAAGAGAAAAATCATGTGATGGTTCATTTTTCATGTCAATTTTATTGGGCTAAGAGGCACCCAGTTTTTGGTTTACTGTTATTCTGGATGTATCTGTATGGGTGTTTCTGGATGAGATTAACATTGAATTGATAGAGTAAAGCAGATTGCTTTACCCAGTGTAGGTGGGCCTCATCCAATCTCTTAAAGGGTTGGATAGAACCAACAGACCAACGGGGCACCTGGGTGGCTCAGTTGGTTAAGCATCTGGCTCTTGGTCTCAGCTCAGGTCATAATCTCATGGTTTGTGTGATCGAGCTCCAGGTCAGGCTCTGCACTGACAACATGGAGCCTGCTTGGGATTCTTTCTCTGTCTCTCTCTCCCTCCCTCCCTCCCCCGCCTCTCAAAATAAATAAATAAACTTAAAAAAAAAAAAAAAAGAACCAACAGGCTGAGTAAGAGAGAAGTTGTTCATTCTGCCTTACTGTCTTCATACTGGCACATAGGTCCCCCTGCCATTAGACTCTGGCTGGAACTTACCCTGTTGGCTCTCTTGGTTCTCAGGCCTGGGCTGGAATCATATCATCAACCATCCTGAGTCTCTAGTTTGCTAATTGGAGGTCTTGACACTGCTCAGCTTCCATAATCATGTGAATCAATTGCTAATGTCTTTCTATACACTAACAATGAACTATTTGAAAGAGAAATTAGGAAAGTAATCCCATTTATGGTTGTTTCCAAACAATAAAATATTTAGAAATAGATTGAAACAAGGTAGTGGAAGACTTATATACTGAAAACTGAGACCTTCATGAAAGACACAAGTAAATAGAAAGATATCTTGTGGTCTCGCATTGGAAGAATTAATATTGTAAAAATGTTTATACTCCCAAAGGGACCTACAGATTTAGTGCAATCACTATCAAAGTTCCAATGACATTTCTCACATAAATAGAAAAAAAAGTATCCTAAAATCTGTATAGAACTGCAAAAGACCCTGAATAGCCAAAGCAGTCTTGAGAAAGAGAAACAAAGCTGAGGGTATCACACTCCTTATTCAAACTATATTATAAAGCTATGGTAATAAAACAGTATAATACTGACATAAAACAGGCACATAGACCAATGGAACAGAATAGAAAGCCCACACATAAACCCCGACATATAGAGTCAACTCATTTTTGACAAATGTGCTACAGAATCAAGAAAGGATAGGCTTTTCAGTAAATGGTGTTGGTAACCTGGATATCCATATGTAAAAGAATGAAACTGGACCCCTATCTTACACCACTCACAAAAATTAATTCAAAATGGTTTAAAGACTTAAATGCAGACCTGACACTATAAAACTAGAAGAAAACAGAAAAAATAAAAAGATCCTTCACATTAGTCTTGACAATGATTTCCTGGATAAAACACCAAAAGCTCAGTTAACAAAAGGTAAAATAAAGAGCTTTTTCACAGAAAAGGAAACAATAAGCTGAAAGAACAGCCTATAAAATGGGAGAAAATATTCACAAACCACATATCTGATGAGGGGTTAATACCCGAAATATATAAATAAGGCCTACAACTCAATAGCCAAAAAAAAAACAAAAAACAAAAAAAAACAAAAACAAAAACAAATAATCCAGTTAAAAATGGGAAGAGGAACTGAATAGACATTTTCATACAGATGGCCAACAGGTACATGAAAAGGTGTTCAACATGACTAATCATCAGATAAATGCAAATCAAAATCACAGTGAAATATCACTTCACACCTGTTAGAATGGCTATTATCAAATAACAAATGTTGGTGACAACGTGGAGAAAAGGGAACCCTTAATCACTGTTAGTAGAAATGTAAATTGGTGCAGCTGCTCTGGAAAACGATACGGAGTTTCCTCAATAAATTAAAAATCTAACTACTGTATGATCCAGCAATTCCACTTCTAGATATTTATCTTCACCCCTATGTTTATGACAGCATATTTATATTAACCAAGATGTGAAAAACACCTAAGACTGACAGTTGAATGGATGAAGACCATGTGAAATATATATTATATACTGCATAACGTTCATGACTGAACATCCAGTCATGAAGAACAAGAAAATCCTGCCATTTACTACAACACGAATGAACTTTGAGAGCACTATGCTAAGTGAAATAAGCCAGACAGGGAGAGACAAATACTTCATGATTTCACTTAAATGTGGTCCTAAAGAGACTGAATTCATAGAAATAGTAAATTGGTGGGGAGGTGGGTAGAGACAGGAGAAATGGGGAAAAGTAGTCAGGGGTGATAAATGTCCAGTTGTAAGATGAATGAGTTCTGGGGATGTAATGTACAGCGTGGTAAATAAAGTTAACTGTACAGTATTACCTACTTGAAAGTTGCTGAGAATAAGTCTTAAAAGTTCTCACCATGCACAAAAAGAAAAGGTAACTGTATGAGGTGACAGATGTTTTCACTAACCTATTGTGGTCATCATTTTGTGATATATGTGTATATTGAATTATTACTTTGTATGTCAGGAACTTACAAAATGATATATGTCAATTCTATTTAAACAAAACTGGAAGGGTATACAAAAAATAAAACAAAACACCTACTTATACATCTTCAACCGAGTTCAAATTTTCCCGCTAATCCTTTCCAGCCACTTTGGTTTTTCATTTTCATGCTCTTTAAATGGTTCTTTAAACTTGTAATTTCTGCCATAGAACATTCAAGGACAGTGTTCTGTGGTCCTCACTGGTAGGCTTTGGATACAATCTTCTTCTGTTGGAAACTGGGTGTTGCCCTATTGTTTCCGGAATTTATTGTTTTTGAGGAGCACTCTGAGGCCAACTTGACTTGCTTTTTTTTGTAAGTAATCTTAACGTGTTTTCCTAATTGCTTTTAGGAGCTTTAATCCTTGAAAATTCCACCAAAATGTCTTTTTATCATTGCTTTTCTCATAACAGGAAGTATAATCTCAATTTTTAGATGAAGATTTTATTTATTTAGACCTGTAAAACTTGCCTCTATTTATTTGATGATTATTTCTGTCTTGCATTTCATCTTCTAGAATGCTTATATCGTGTAGCTTGGATATCTTAAAATAAGCCTTTTTTTATATTTCTTTATTTTGTTTTTGGGAGGATATTTCTCTTTCAAAAGCTTAAGCGTTTCAGTATCAAATCTATTATTCATGTTCTAAATCAGTTTTCCATTTGTTAATTGTATTTCCCATATCCTATTAAATTGTGGATTATCCTTTAATTATGGATGATTGTTTCAACTTCATTGATGAAAAATTCTCTCAAGTCATGTTGAAAAATATAACTCAAATGTTTTCTAAGATTTTTGCCTTCCTTTTGTTAATTATATCTCAAAATGAGGTATACCTTGTAATTCCTTTGAACCACAGCATCTCTTTAGTGACACATGATTTTTCTCTTCTTTTCCTTAGAGAGGTGAATGCTTTTTTTGGTATTGTGTATCAGCTAGTGATTACTGTATAACAAGCGACTTCAAACATATTGAATTAAAACAGTAATCATATTTAGTTTATCATTCTATGGAACAACAATTTAGGTTGGACCCTACTGGATGGTTTTCTTTCTTTCTTTCTTTCTTTCTTTCTTTCTTTCTTTCTTTCTTTCTTTCTTTCTTTCTTTCTTTCTTTCTTTCCTTCCTTCCTTCCTTCCTTCCTTCCTTCCTTCCTTCCTTCCTTCCTTTCTTCCTCCCTTCCTCTGGTTTGTATTCATCTGCATTATGCATCTACAGGCAACTTCAGGTCATCTTGGTGGCCCTGATCCTGGAAGTTGACTGACTGTTATCTAGGATACCTCAGCTATCCTCAAATGACCTCTCATTTTCCAACAATTTCACCTGAGTTTGTCTCATGGCAGTATAAGGGGTCCAAGAGGGAAGAAGAAACAAGAAAACACCTTATCAAATCTCAGCTTGCATCAAGTTTTCTACTCGTTAGTGAAAGCAAATCAGATGGCTAAACTCAATATCAGAGTGGAAAAGAACTACAGAGTTACAGGACAAGAGTGTACATATAGGAAGATTATTATTTGAGACTATCAGCATAATCAGTATACTAAATATTGCCTCATATTTATGTAGATGTTGAGCTAAAGTCAGTAAGGGATTAACTGAGACCCATGCAAGTCTCAAGAAGAGACTTGAGGCCTAACCAGTTTCTGTGGGTAAGGAGGTATAGATAGCTATAGTTGAGATATTTTGTCTTCCATCTACCTTGCCTCCCCATGACTCAGTTTCCTGAATGCCTTCTCAGTATGATATCCGTACACGAATTGAACTCTGGTACACTTAGGGCTGCTTAACTTAGCAAAGTAAATGTTAAATTTATGAAGGCTCCATAATCTGTTCTTACCAATATTTCTAGTGGTAGCCAAGTATCAGTGGAGGCCTACCAGTACCTCCACTCCACCCTGCACTTTCTTTCTAGGACAAGAGGATGGCACGTGAGGTCTTTATAACCTATATATTGTCTCATTCAAATTGTATATTGGGACAAAAGTTCCATATGTCCATGATGTTATTTTTCATTTCTATCTCTGAGGCACGTTTTTCCAAATTTGCATGTTCCATGGCAGTTGTTGCTGTTGTTGAAGTATAGTTTGCATGCAGTGCATAGACCTTTCATGTTCATTTCAGTGAGTGTTAAGAAATATTTATACTCATGGAAGTATCACCCACAATCAACACACAGAACTTTTCCATCCTTCCACGTAATCAGTCTTTCTCCTGCTAAAAAACCATTGACTTCTATCACCAGAAATTATTCTGCTTCTTCTTAAAGTTATAAAAATGGAATCAGGCTCTGTCCCTCCACATAATTCATTTGAGAATCATTCATGTCATTGCACGTATCATTAGTTTGTTCCTTTTCGTGGCTTGGTAATATTCCAGTATTTGAATATACCACGATTTATTTATTCATTCTTCTGTTGATGACATTTGGTGTGTTTCCAGTTTGGGGCAGGCATGAATAAGGCTCCAAGACGTATTTTCACATTAGCCTCCTTGCTTCTGTTGAATTTCTAAGGAATAACTGCCTATAATTCAGCTCTGGGGGGATCTTCCAGTCTTAAAAATGGAATAAAAATATTCAAAGTGCCTTAGCATTGACCATTGATTTTAAAACACTACTACCGTCAATTTCAAAAATAGTACTTAGTGCCCATTAAAAATGAAAAATGTTTATAGAAAAAGTATTATTTACTCAGCAAACATTAATAATGACAACCTGAGGAGATCTCTATGGTGTGTGTGTGTGTGTGTGTGTGTTTTCATTCATTCATTCTCAATCCTGTCAGAGATTGTGTCCCTTCCCAGTTCAACATTTTAGGAACAAAAAACAAAGCACTCATTTATTATCTCTAGAGATAATATGAAGCTGTGGCTAGAGAAGCAGACAGCTAATATAGTGGGTAATAGTATCCAATTGGGGACAATATGTATAATAGTAGGGGCAAATTCTGCCAGAGGGGTTTGTAAAGGTAATTGCAGAGCCATATAGGAACTGAAACTTTTTCAGTAGTTCCCCAATTGGACTGCAGGGGTTGGAATAACCTGGTTGGATAAATAACGTGGGAGAGATAGAAGGATGTAAGGAAAATAATGCTTTAAAAAAATTACAATTCACTATACCCCCCTGTAATTTCCCACTGGAAATTACAATTCAATAGGTTAAGGACGCAGTTAAGAATCAACATGTTTTAGAAGCACCTCAGGCCATTTTTTAAATTTTTGTAACGTTTGTTTATTTTTAAGAGAGAGAGAGAGAGAGAGAGAAGGGGGGGGCACGCAGAGAGAGGGAGGCACAGAACTTGAAGCAGGCTCCAGGCTCCATGCTGTCAGCACAGAGCCCGACATGGGGCTCAGACTCATGAACTGTGAGATCATGAACTGAGCTGAAGTCGGACACTTAACCAACTGAGCCCCCCTGGTGCCCCAAGAAGCACCTCAGGCAATTTTAAGGCATTTGTTTGGATGATAATCTAGTACTCTCTGAATTGGATGAGTTCTAAGGCCCTGAAAACTGAAGGCACTGTATTTGTATTACTAGTTTAAATGCCTCCTGGTGTCCTTGAATTATACTGGGGCCAAATGTTATCTTAGGTATGCCAAAAAGAATTTTGCAATGTTGTGATAATACTTCTTTCAAAAGACAAGAGGAACAACATAGAGGACACAAGTAAGGATAAGGAAGATTAGAGATGATGCCGGGATAGAGGAATTGGGACCAAGAAAGGATGATGACAGAATAATTCCCAGGAGTTTGGCTGCAGCTTTTATAAATTCTCAAAGTTTCCAGATGCAGAAAATGTGAATGACTTTCCTGTCGTTGTTTGAAAAATGGATAGGCGTTTTTATTAAATGGATGAAAATAGAGTGAAGTGTAGATTCTGTGCCAGCAGTTTAAGCTGTAAAAATGTAATTGCGCCCAAATTGAGATACATTATCAATTCCTAGTTTAATAGCGATTCAGAATTAAAGGCCATTAATCAGCAAGTTTGGCACAAGCAGATGTATACAGCAACAGTAATTGGTTTCAAAAAAATAGAGAATCTAAACATTAGTTATGTTTTAATTACCCAATATGGGATAGGGCATGTGCTAGGCAGTTTCCTTACCTTGTATCTATTCTTTACAGTAGTCTTGCAAATTAGGTGTAGAGTTTAGAATGTCAATAGAACAATATCCTAGGAGGAAATCTGGAAACAGGATTTTAGTCCAAGCTGTGCCACTAATCGAGTGATCTCCATCTTATACAACTACTTAATTCTGAATTTAAGGTCTGCAGCATGAAGAGGAACTTCAGGCTTTAGAACAGTGTATAAGGAGGATCACTTAGGCTGTGCAGTTGTAACAAACAATCCCATTATCTCAGTGCCTTTCACAAAGCACATTTTTCTCTCCTACAAAATCCACCGTGGATTTGGCTGACTCCCTGGATCAGCTGTTGTACCTCTAGTGATTCAGTCATGCAACCCTCTGGTTCTACCCTTTCAACGTGAGGAAGAGAGACTCAGAAAACCTCTAGGAGCTTTTCGCTACCTCTAACCGTAGTGACTTCCCATTTCTACTTACTTGTCATTGGATAGAACAAGTCACATGGACCCCCCCCCCCCCCAGCCGACCACAAGGTAGCTAGAGATTAAGTCTTCTGTGTGTTCAAGAAATAAAAACAAGGGGCACCCAGGTGGCTCAGTCGGTTAAGCATCTGACTTCAGCTCAGGTCATGATCTCGCGGTCCGTGAGTTCGAGCCCCATGTCGGCCTCTGTGCTGACAGCTCAGAGCCTGGATCCTGTTTCAGATTCTGTGTCTCCCTCTCTCTCTGCCCCTCCCCCGTTCATGCTCTGTCTCTCCCTGTCTCAAAAATAAATAAACGTTAAAAAAAAAATTAAAAAAAAAAGAAAAGAAATAAAAACAAGATTTTCTAGAACTAGCACTAGTGAGGCCCACTATAAATTGCCTCTTTTCTTTAAGTGCATCAGCATATACAGCCTTGAGAATACTTGGTTAAGGCACTTTGATTTCAACAGTTTATAAATGAGTAGGGGAAAATAGCCTCGATAATAATTACCCAGGTTCTTTTCATCAGTTACCTTTGATGAGTGATTACCATCATCATCATCATCAACAACAGTCAATCTTTAGACACTATCACAATACACTAAAAGCTTAATTGAAGTAATAATAACAATAACACTTAGGGGCACTTTGTCCAGGCATTAAAGCTAAGTGCTTTAAATGGACTAAAGTATTCCAGGCTCACAACTCTATGAGGTATGTATTTTTGGAATTCTCTTTTCACAGCTGGGAACAAAAACGTAACCAAACATTTACAAATGCTTGGGTAAAAGAATACACAAATATTTTTAATTTTCTGAGGAACCTCCACACCATTTTCCAGAGCGGCTGCACCAGTTTGCATTCCCACCAACAGTGCAAGAGGGTTCCCGTTTCTCCACATCCTCACCAACATCTGTTGTTTCCTCTACAACCCAGCAGTAGCACTACTAGGAATTTACCCAAAGGATACAGGAGTGCTGATTCATAAGGGCACATGTACCCCGATGTTTATAGCAGAATTATCAACAATAGCCAAATTACGGGAAGAACCCAAATGTCCATCAACTGATGAATGGATAAAGAGGTGGTGTATGTATATATACAAGACATTACATACAATAGAATACTACTTGGTGATGAAAAAGAATGAAATCCTACCATTTGCAACAACATGGATGGAACTGGAGAGTATTATGCAAAGTGAAACAAGTCAGTCACAGAAAGACAGATGTCGTATGTTTTCACTCATATGTGGAATTTGAGAAACTTAACAGAAGACCATGGGGGAAGGGAAGGAAAAAGAAGTTACAAACAGAGAGGAAGGCAAATCATAAGAGACTCTTAAATACAGAGAACAAACTGAGGGTTGATGGGGGTGGGGCATTGGGCGGCAGGGAAGATGGGTGATGGGCATTGAGAAGGGCACTTGTTTGGATGAACACTGGGTGTTGTATGTAAGTGATGAATCATGGAAATCTCCCGAAGCCAAGAGCACACTGTATATAGACTGTATGCTAGCTAATTTGACAATAAATTATTAATAAATAAATAAATAAATGTTTAAAAAGTAAAAATGCTTAGGTTAAGTAACGTATCCATATTTAAAGCATTAGTGTATGGCAGAACCAGACTATGTCTGACTTCAAAGCTCATGTTCATAAAGAAGTCATGCTTTGTTTTTTAAACAAACACAGAAACTGGGGCTCAGAAATGCATGTATCCTGTCCAGTGTTGCTCACCCTAAAAGCTGTGAAGCTAGAACACATTCACCCTCTGGGGTTGAAATATTTATTCTACATTTTTTCCATGCCTGATTCATTTAAGATAAAACAGGGTGCTGCTGAAAATAGCCTCTAAAGAAGAAGTTCATCTGTTATATTTACTTAATTCACTTTTGGCTGCCAGCAGCTTGGCCATGACTCTTGGATCTACAGTCTTCCCCAAATTTGGGGGGTTTTGTGAGTTTTTTTTTTCTTTATGCCTACTGTATTGAAGCACACATACAGTCCATTCAAGGGCACATCTCTTTTGACTATAGCACACCCAGACACACAATTCTTAGAGTACAAATCTCCTATTTTTAAAAAGTGCAGAACCTAATTTTTTGGTCTAGGTGTTTCTGCCTGCGAGGCAACCGTATCACCAGTTAGTAAATGTTTGCTGAGATACATGGAGTTTGAATTATTCAGTTAGAATTCAGTTGAATGCATTAATAAAAACTTCTTTTGTGTTAGATCTGAGAAGATGTTAAAAAGCTATTCTATGTACCTGTTTTTCCATTATTCAAGAACAACTGGAGTGAAACAAAAGAGAGGACAAGAGACTTAAACTGCTATTTATGAAATTTATGAAATTACCAGAGGAGTGGGACTCTAGATATCTCCCTTTGCTTTCTGTCCTTCAGAAGAACATCTCCTGTTTCCCTCTCTTCACCTTATGAAGATTTTCCTTGGGTATCTTCAAAACAGTACCAGAATAAGATTTATAAAGAAATGTAATTACAGCCTAAAACACTAAAGCTATTTTCCCCTTCCTTCTTGCTTCCATCCTTCCCTTTCTTCCTCCCTCCCGTCTTTCCTTTTCTCCTTCTCCTCTCTCCCCATTTTTATCTTTCTAAAATTGACATTTACGTTTTTCAATTAAATTTTTTTTTATTTTAAAGAGAGAGCATGAGGTAGGGAGAGGGGCAGAGGGGGAGAGAGAGAGTCTTAAGCAGACTGCACGCACAGCATGGAGCTTGATGCAGGGCTCGATCCCATGACCCTGGGATCATGGTGTGAGCTGAAATCAAGAGTTGGATGCTCAGCCAACTGAGCCACCAGGATGCTCTACACTTATTTTTTGTATTTTACTTTTTTTTTTTTCTTTTAGCAACTACCAAATAAAGTATGAAAGTTGTGCATTCATCTCTGGTGACGGAGGAGAAAATCCAACACAGTAATACAATATGGAAATAAAATGTGAAATTTATTGTTTTATTGTATCTGAAATGTTTCTGAAGTAGAAAAAAGTTTCCAAAAGTGATTTTAAAACTAGTTGCAATGTAAGTTCAAGTATGCCGTCAGTTTAAGGACTTTTTTTTTTTTCAACGTTTTTTATTTATTTTTGGGACAGAGAGACAGAGCATGAACGGGGGAGGGGCAGAGAGAGAGGGAGACACAGAATCGGAAACAGGCTCCAGGCTCCGAGCCATCAGCCCAGAGCTTGACGCGGGGCTCGAACTCACGGACCGCGAGATCGTGACCTGGCTGAAGTCGGACGCTCAACCGACTGCGCCACCCAGGCACCCCAGGACTTTTTTTTTTAAAAAGGGAAACTTTAAGTAGAAATAGGAAAATAAAAAGAAGGAAATATGAGAAGAAAGAAATGAAAACAGAATGATGGTACACATGGTCGACTTATGGGTAATTTTAAATAAATATTAACTCTAAAAATAATCATAATATTGATGAACAGGCATTACAAACAAGATGGAATTAAATCAGAGCATCAGTAATGTGAGAAAATACCGAAGCTAAAACAGTCAAGAGTCTTGCATTGTTTAGGGCAAGGGCAGAGGTGTTGAGCATTTCATAAAATCCCAGATGCAGAGGAAAGAGAAACACCAATCATCTCTGAGAATGGGCGTCCAGACGGAGCTAAGAGTGGAGATGATAAATCTGTATCAGGAGCAGTTAACTCCTCATATTTCCTTCTTTCTCTCCCACAGCTAGGTAACTACCCTTTTCTAGTCTGACAGAAGACTGGAGATTACTCTCTGAAGAGACTGAACCAGAGGTACACTAACCTTGGGGACATGAGACCCATTAAGTGCAGAAGTACTATGTGGCAGTAAGAAGAAAAGCAAAGTTTACATACTAACCAGGAAAACCCTCAGTTCCCTCACCTCAAGCCCACTCTCGGGCAAGAAATTCAAGATCTACTTTCAGGGCAAACTGACCAAGAAAATAGACCTACCAATAACTGATACTTCAGATACTTGACCCAATGGTCCCCTAAGGAAAACCTTTAGTTCACCACTCTCAACGTCCCTGCCCATAAACAAGAAACAGGAAGCCACTTGGTAAGCAGTTTAACAGTTACTTAAAATGTTAAACATAAACTTTTCATATGATCCAGCAATTTCACACCTAAATACCTACCTAAGACAAAAGAAAACCTGTGTCAAAGACTCAAATGCAAGTGTTCATACGGCATTAGTATTCATAAGAGCCATGAACTGAAGACAATCCAAATGTCTATCAACTGATGAATGAAAAAACGAAATGCAGTGTATATCCATTCAATGGAATACCATTAAGGAATAAAAAGGAATCAGCTACTAGCTAAAACATGAATTAACCTCAAAAACACGCTGGTGAAAGAAACTTAATGCAAAAGACTACATATTAGATGATTCCGTTATATGAAATGCCTAGAAAATGCAAATCTTTAAAGACAGAAAGTAGATTAATCGGGAATGAGGATGAGAGCAGAGGTTGACTAAACATGGGCACAAGAGATCTTTCTGAGGTGATGGTAATGTTCTAAAACTGGATTGCGGTGATTATACAACCCGATAAATTTGCTAAAAATCATTGAGTTGTACACTTAAATTGTACAGATTTTACGGTATGTACATTTTGCCTTGATAAAGATGTTTAGAGAAAGAACATATGCCATTCATTAAATGAGAACAGGGCACTATGAGGTAGAAACAATAAAAAAGAACTCTTAGAAAGTAAACATGATTTTGAAAATAACTTTTTTAATGTAACAGATGTTTGAAATTGAAGTCCAGGTAATCTCCGAGAATACGGAACTGAAAGCCTGAGATATGAAAGGTGAAGAACCTAATCTAGGAATTACAGCTTCTGACCAACAGGTGTTCTGGATACAGAACAAAAAACATAGGGAAAATTGTAAAATAAAGAAGTGTGAAAGTTTTTCCAGGGCTGAAAAGAAGCATGAGTCCTTCACATTTTAAGAGTCTACGGAGACCCAAGAAGAAGGAATGAAAAAACAAACCACTCTCCCTAGACAAATTACCATGACATTTCAAAACATTAAGGAAAGGGTATTAAAATTTCCACAGTGCGAAACACAGAAAATGAGAAACAGGTGGGCATTGGTTGTCTCATCAACACTAACTGCCATCAATGAAATAATGACATATAAGTTCTGGGAGAAAATTATTTGAAACCTGGACTACTAGATCTCCCCAAGTTTCCAACGAGAGGACAAACAAAAGCCTTTTTAGCTATCAAGCAGCTCAGGACATTATCTCCCCTACAACCTTTCTGAAAGGAAGGAAGGTAAAGAGTGAGAAAGTCATGGGGTACGAGAAATCATCAACATGACTGAGGAGCTCAATGAACGTGTTCCCCAGCATGACAGTTATACAGAATGTCTAGTAAGCAAAGGATTCAAAGTAAAGAGGGAAGCCACTGGACTGAAAGAAGAAAATAATTCTTATATTATTAAGAAATGATGAAAATAAAAACAGAAATGTTTCTACTCTCAAGAGGTGAGTAAAATAATTACAACAGCTAAGAAAGCTATAAAATATGTAAGGAAGACGTGTCAAAATACATTTCAAAGTAAGCTATGGCACGATTTTGAACAACAGAAGTGAAGGAAAGAAATTCCGCTCAGCTTGGATGCTTTGAATTGTTTCCTTCAAGTGACATCGCAGTCAGGACATTGTACCCACCGATATATATATAATGTATAATGCTAGCCCTCTATTTTGCATACAGGTATAATTTTGCAAATACTATTATTTTTTCAATCTTAAGAGAGAATTCATTGAAAAAAACTGCAAGTGTCTGACGTAGTTATGAAACACTATAAACTTCATTAACCTTGACTATACAAAAAGAAAAGAGGAAAGGAGAAAGGAAGTAGATACTACTGTCCTCATCTAACATTGTGGGAAGCTGAGATACTATATTTAAAGTTGGTGGAACAAGAAATGTAAGTTTAAACATGACATGTAAAGTTACAGAGAAAAGCAACAGGACTGAAACACTAAGTATCAAAAATTGCAACAAGGAGATAGAAACTTGGATGAACAACGGAGGCAAATCCTCATCTTTCACAATGAGGAGTTATGCGTTGAATGTAAAATCACGCAATAGTGATTTCTTATTTGGAATATAGGAAGATAACCCCTTAAAATGTTAAAAGTGTTTCTCTTGATTATGCAATCCCAATTAAAATCCCGGAAAGTTATTTAGGGGATATTGAAAAGCTTTGTCTAAGGTTTATACGGAAAGGCAAGAGACTCAGGATAGGCAACACAATATTGAAGCAGAACAAAGTTGCAGGACTGACCCTAGACGACATCAAGATTTACTATAAAGTGACAATAATCAAGACAGTATGGTATTTGCGAAAGAGACAAACAGATCAATGAAACACAATAGAGAGCCCAGAAATAAACCCACATTAATATATTCAATTGATCTTTGACAAAAGGAGCAAAGACAATACAATGAAGCAAACATCTTTTAAACAAATGGCTGGGCCAACTGACCATCCATTTGCAATAAAAAATAAATCTAGACACATACCTTACATCCTTCACAAAAATTAGCTCAAACTGGATCATAAATCTAAATGCAAAACACAAAAGTATTAGACTCGTAGAAAATAACATAGGAGAAAACCTAGACGATTTTGAGTACAGCAGTGATGTTTTTGACACAACCCCAAAAGTATAATCCATGAAAGAAATAACTGATGAGCTGGGTCCCATTAAAATTTAAAACCTCTGTTCTGTGAAAGACAATGTCAAGAGAACAAGAATATAAGCCACCACCTGGCAGAAAATATTGCAAAAGACACATCGACTAGAGCACTGTTTTCCAAAATATACAACGCACTCTTAAAACTCGACAGTAACAAAATAAACAACCCCATTTTAAAATGAGCCAAAGACCTTAACAGACACCTCACCAAAGTAGACATACAGGTGGCCAGTCAGCCTAGGAAAAAGGCTTCACATCATATGTCATCAGAGAAATGCGAATTAAAGCAACAAAGAGCTACAAATACACACCTCTTAAATGGCCAAATCCAGAAGACTGACAATGCCAGATCTTGGTGAGGATGTGGAACAACAGGAACTCTCACCAGTTGCCAGTGGGAATACAAAATGCGACAGCCACTTTGGAAGACGGTTGGTGGTTTCTCACAGAACCCATGCTCTTGCCATAAAATCCACCAATTGCAGTCCTTGAAATTACCTAAAGGAGTTGAAAACATATCCACATAAAAATCTGCACATTGATGTTTATAGCAACTTTACTAATTATTGTGAAAACTTGGAAGCAACCATCATATTCTTCAGTAAGTGAACAGATAAACTGTGGTACATCCAGACGATGAAATATTAGCGCCAGAAGAAAATGAGATCACAAGCCATGAAAAGACATGAAGGAATCTGAAATGTATGTTACCAAATGAAAGAAACCAATCTGAAGAGGTCACATACTTTCTGATTCCAACTACATGAATCAAGACAGTAAAAATAAATAAAATAAATAAAATAAAATAAAATAAAATAAAATAAATAAAATAAAAATCAGTGGCCACTAGGGATGTGGAGTGAGGAGTGGAAAGGGGAAGGAGAAAATAGTGGTGCACAGAGGATTTTTAAGGCAGTGAAAATATACTATATAATATCATAACGATGGACATATGTCATTCTACTTTATCCAAACCTATAGAATGTGCAACACAGGGGCGCCTGGGTGGCGCAGTCGGTTAAGCGTCCGACTT
Source organism: Neofelis nebulosa (assembly GCF_028018385.1). Lineage (NCBI taxonomy): Eukaryota > Metazoa > Chordata > Mammalia > Carnivora > Felidae > Neofelis > Neofelis nebulosa. Next base: position 233,402,890 of record NC_080782.1, read on the forward strand.
CAGCCAGGTCACGATCTCGCGGTCCATGAGTTCGAGCCCCGCGTCAGGCTCTGGGCTGATGGCCCGGAGCCTGGAGCCTGTTTCCGACTCTGTGTCTCCCTCTCTCTCTGCCCCTCCCCCGTTCATGCTCTGTCTCTCTCTCTGTCCCAAAAATAAATAAAAAACGTTGGGAAAAAAAAAAAAAAAAAAAAAAGAATGTGCAACACAAAAAGTGAACTGTAATATAACCTATGAGCTTTGGGTGTTTATGATATGTCAGTGTATTTTCATTAATTGTAATAAATGTATCATTCTGGTGGTAAGGCTATGCATGGGGATATTGTGGGAAATCTCGGTGCCTTCTCAATTTTGCTGTGAACCTAAAACTTCTCCACTGAAATTAAGTCATAAAAAATAGATTTTTTAAAAAAAAAAGTGCATGTCTTTGACAACTAAAATTGGGACTAGGGCTAAGGAAGGGCTTCTAATTCTTTAATACATGGATTCATTCAACAGAACCTTATTGAGTACCAACTATGTGCTTAGCCTCATTTATTATTTTAGTTTAACATTGTGAATATATTACCTTAAGAAACATTAAAAATTGGAAAAGCTAAATAAAATAAAAAATGAAAACAAGTGGCCACTGTAATTTAGCATTCATAGTATGAAAACCTCTTCTATAACTGGAAATGTTTTGAAGATCCATCTTTATGTCGTTTCATAACGTATAACTTTGATTCTAGCTAAATTACTACTTAAATTGCTTTGTCTCTGACCGGAAAGATGCAAACTAGAGCATTCATGTTTAACCATACTTTGCACTCTTTGTCACTTTCTTTGTTCACTTAACACTTACACCTAATCAAGTGTTTCCGAAACCCAGAGCCTAGATCAAGAGCGGGAAGTCTTACGGTCTAAGATTTGGATGGGGTATTTGTGGATTATTTACACAATCATTTACTTCTAAAAATAAGTGAAGGAATTTTATAACTATAGAATGAGATTGTTGACAGAGAGGAAAGAGGAAGTAGAAATTATCTAGAAGAAGCAGTTTTTAAAATACCCATAGAACAGCCCCCTGCCGTGTTTGGCTTGCTGCAGTGCAGGTTCTGATAGGCCACAGGGCAAATCCAGCTTTTTGAACCATGGCTACTTGAAGAAAGGATCCATGCAACGTGCTCTCCGTATACATCCAGGAAATGCACAGCCAGGAAGACATTTTCGACGGTATGCATTAAGAAGGACATCTGGGGAATTCTTCCACGAGGAACAAGATGGATTGGATCTTACCTCAGGCTTCCTCGTGTCCCACCTTTCCCAATTTCTTCCATGTTTATATCGCGAAATTCCAAGAAGGGCATGAGATACCATGACAATAAACAGTCTGCACAGCAGAATCCCTCCCCCGTAGCAGTGAATAAAATGAAATGTATCTCTATGAGGTCTGTTTATGCAGTTTTCCTCAGACGTTTCATTGGCAGAACTGAAGTGTAGCTTGCCTTTTCATAACTTAGGCTCTCCTGTAAAAATTATCTTCAATATACACTCCTTTGTATCTCTACTCCTTTGTATGTATGCATTCGATACATCCTCCTTTGTATCTGTAAACCATGATTCACTAAAAAACCAAACCTCTCCCCCAAACCCCCACCATGGACTCTCCTCCCCAGTCACCTGAGCACTTCATGTTCACTTTATTCTTCTCTTTGTCTTGTAGCTGAGGAAAAAAAATATGAAGTTCTATTTGTAGGAAGTTCAAAATGATGTAAAACATCAAAGTCCAAGTAAGAAAACTTCGTCTAGGGCCAGAGATCAATGCATTGCATAGATAGTAATAAAGCAGGAGGTGCTCACTTTATGCAATAGAGTTGTATTATACCGTATATTTCAATGGTTTTAGAGAAAATACGCTGCTCCGTATCAGGTGCAGGGGAATCTGCAATTACCTTATGGAAATAAAAGTCTGAATTAAGCTTAGATGACGAAATGAATATTTGAGCCATTAAGCGAATAGATACAGTTACTAGCTATAGTAGAAAGAGATAGAGTAGAAATAGAGAAGCAAGTATTTTTTTTTTAAATCAATGGGTTGATATTCTTATGTATAATTGACACACAATATCCTATTACTTTCAGGTGTATATCCTAGTGATGCAATACTTAGATACATTATGATATGATCCTCATAAGTCTGGTTGCCATCTGTCACCATACAAACCTATTATGATATTATTCATCTATATTTCTTACGCCGTATATTACATCCCTGTGGCTTCTTTGTTTTATAACTGGAAGTTTGTATCTCTTCATCCTTCTCACCTATTTTATATGCTGTTGTCTAGTAATCAACATTTTGTTTCCTGTGACCATGAGTTTGTTTCTGTTTTGTTTGTTTTGTTTTAGATTCCACATATAAGTAAAAACATATGGTATTTTTCTTTCTTTGTCTGACCTGTTTCACTTAGCATAATACCCTTGAGGTCCACCTGTATTTCACAAATGGCTGAGTAATATTCCAGCATGTGTGTGGGGGGGTGGTGCGGGGGGTACACATATACCACAACTTCTTTATTCATCCATTCATCCCTCTTTGGATGCCTAGGCTGTTTCCATATCTTAGCTATTGTAAATCATTCTGCAGTGAATGCAGGGGTGCATCTATTTCTTCAAACTGGTATTTTCATTTTCACTGGAGACATTCCCAAAAGTGGATAGTCCCACCCACATGCTGGATCATATGGTAGTTCTATTTTTAATTTTTTTTTTTAATTTTTTTTTTTGTCAACATTTTTTATTTATTTTTGGGACAGAGAGAGACAGAGCATGAACGGGGGAGGGGCAGAGAGAGAGAGGGAGACACAGAATCGGAAACAGGCTCCAGGCTCCGAGCCATCAGCCCAGAGCCTGACGCAGGGCTCGAACTCACGGACCGCGAGATCGTGACCTGGCTGAAGTCGGACGCTTAACCGACTGCGCCACCCAGGCGCCCCTCTATTTTTAATTTTTTGAAGAACCTCCGTCCCGTTTTCCACAGATGCTGCACCAGTTCACATTCCCAATCAGAATATATGAAGGTTCCCTTTTCTTCACATCCTCACCAACACGTTATTTCCTATCTGTTTTACGCATGTAGCCACTACGACAGCTGTGAGGTGAAATCTCATTGTGGTTTCGATTTGTACTTCTCTGCTGATTAGTGATGTTGAGCATCTTTTCATGTGTCTGTTGGCAATCTGTGTGTCTTCTTTGGGGAAAAAAAATGTCTATTGAATCTTCTGTCCATTTCTCTTTAAACAGGTTGTTTCTTTTTTTTTCTTTTTTTCTTTTTTTTTGACATTAAGGGAAGGAAGCTGTTTATATATTCAGAATTGACCCCTTATCAGATGTATAATTGGTAAATATTTTCCTTCATTCAGTAGGTGGCTTTTTCACTTTGTTAATGTTTTTCCCCACTGTGCAGAAGTTTTGGGGGTGGATATAATCCCATTTATTTATTTTAGCTTTTCTTATCCTTGCCCAAAGAGATTGGTTCAAAAAAAATATTGCTGAGACTGATGTCAGAGAGCTTACTGTCTCTGTTTTCTTTCAGGAGTTTTATGGTTTCAGGTCTTACATTCAAGTCTTTAATCCATTTTGAATTTGTTTTTGTATATGATGTAAGATAGTAGCCCAGTTTCATTCTTTTACATGTCCAGTTTTCCCAAAACCATTTATTGAAGAGACTGTCTTTTCCCCATTGTATAGTCTTACCTTTCCTATCATTGATTAACTAGTCATATATGTGTGGGCTTATCTGGGGGCTCTCTATTCTTATGCATTGATATATGTGTCTGTTTTCATGTCAGTACCACACTGTTTTGATTACTGTAGCTTTACAGCATAGTTTGAAATCAGGGAGTGTGAGAATTCCAGCTTTGTTCTTTATCAAGATTGCTTTGACTACTTGGGGCCTTTTGCAGTTCCATAAAAAATTTAGGATTCTTTATTCTAGTTCTGTGAAAAAAAAAATGCCTTTGATATTTTGCTAGGGATTGCATTAAATCTATAGATGGCTTTGGCTAGTATGGAAAGTTTAACATTAGTCTTTTCAATCCATGAGCATAACATATCTTTCAATTTACTTGTGTTATCTTGTTTCTTTTATCAGTGTCTTATAGTTTGCAGAGTATGAGTCTTTCACCTTGGTTACGTTTCATTCCTGAGTATTTTATTCTCTTTGGTGCAATTGTAAATGGAATGATTTTCTTAGTTCTTGTTTCTGATAACTCATTAGTAATGTACAGAAATGCAACTGATTTCTAGATGTTAATTTCGTATCCTACAACTTTACTGAATTCATTTATTACTTTTGATAGTTTTGGGTGGAGTCTTAAAGGGTTTACAGATATAGTACCATGTCATTTGCAAATAATGATTTTATTTTTTCCTTTCCAATTTGATTGCCTCTTTTTTTTCTTTTTGTTGTCTGATTGCTGTGGCTAGGACTTCCAGTACTATATAGAATAAAAGTGGTGAGAGTGAATATCCTTGTTTTGTTCCTGATATTAGAGAGGAAGCGTTTAGCTTTTCGACATTGGGTATGATGTTAGCTGTGGACTTGTCATGTATGGCCTTTATTATGTTGAGGTCCCTTGTATCCATACCCACTTTCTGAGAGTGTTTATCGTATATGGATGTTGAATTTTTTCAAATAATTTTTCTGCATCTATTGAGATGATAATATTTTATCCTTTGATTTATTAATGTTGTATATCACATTGATTGATTTGTGAATGATGAACCATCCTTGCATCCCTGGAATAAACCCCATTGGATCATAGTGTGTGATCCTATTAAAGTATTTTTGAGATCAGTTTTCTAATATTTTTTTGAGGGTATTTGCATCTATATTCATGAGGGGTCTTGGTCTGTAGTGTGTGTGTGTGTGTGTGTGTGTGTGTGTGTGTGTGTGTGGTGTCTTTGTCCAGTTTTGATATAAAACTAAAAAAATGCATTTGAAAGTATTCCATCCTCTTCAATTTTTTTGGAATAACATGAGAAAAATAGGAACTAACTCTTCTTTAAATATTTGATTATTTGGTAGAATTCACCTGTGAGGCTGGCTCGTCCTAGATTTTTGTGTGGAGAGTTTTAGTCCTAGATTTTTGTTCTGGAGAATTTTTTAATTAGTAATTCCATTTCATTACTTGTAGCTGGTCTGTTTAGATTTTCTATTTCTTCATGATTCAGTCTTCAAAGGTTGTGTGTTTGTAGGAATTTAACCATTTCTTCCAGGTTGTCCAATTTGTTTGCGTGTAATTATTCATGATAGTTTTTTATGATCCTTTGTGTTTTTCTGGTGTCAGTTGTAACTTCTCTTTCATTTCTGATTTTGTTTATTGGTCTCTCTCTCTTGATGAGTCTAACTAGAGGTTCAATGATTTTGTTTATCTTTTCAATGAACCAGCTTTTAGTTTTATTGATCTCTTCTATTGTTTTTGAGTATTTCAGTTATTTTCACTTTGGTCTTTATTATTTCCTTTATTCTACTCACTTGGGTTTTTGTAGTGTTTATTTATTTATTTATTTATTTATTTATTTATTTATTTATTTATTTATTTAGAGAGAGAGCAGGGGAGGGCCAGAGAGAGAGGAAGAGAGAGAATCCCAAGCAGACTCTGCACTGTCAGTGCAGAGCCCAACACAGGGCTCAATCTCATGAACCGTGAGATCATGACCTGAGCTGAAATCAAGAGTCAGAGTTGGACACTTAACTGACTCAGCCACCCAGGCGCCCCTCCTTTCTTCTACTGATTTTGGACTTTGTTCTTCTTTTGCTAGCTCATTTAGGTATACAATTATATTGTTTATTTGGGATGTTTTTTGTTTCTTGAGGTAGGTCTGTATTGCTATCATCTTTCCTCTTAGAACGGCTTTTGCAGTGTCCCATAGACTTTGGAAAATTGTGTTTTCATTTTTACTTGTCTCAAGGTATTTTTTGATTTCCTCTTTGATTTCTTCATTGACACATTGGTTGTTTATTGGTATGTTTAGTATCCACATGTTTGTGTTTTTTCAGCTTTCTTCTCTTGATTTCTAGTTTCATAGTATTGTCAGAGAAGATGTTTGATATGACTTCAGTCTTCTTGAATTTATTAAGACTTAATCTGTTCTGGAGAATGTTCCATGTGCACTTGAAAAGAATATATATTCTGCAGTTTGGGAATGAAATGTTCTGTATATAACTATTAAGTCCTTCTGGTCTAAGTGTCATTTAAGGCCAGAGTTTCCATATTGATTTTCTTTCTGGATGATGTATCCATTGATGTTATGTGTTAAGGTGTAGTCATTTACTATTATTGTATCATTGTTAATTCCTCCCTTTAGGTCTGCTAATATTTGTTTTATATATTTAGGTACTTCTATGTTGGGTAAATAAATATTTAGAAATGTTATGTCTTCTTCTTGGCTTAATCTGTTTGTCATTTTGTAATGCCCTTTTTTGTCTTTGTTACAGTCTTTGTTTTGAAATGTCTGATATAAGTATAGCTATCTCAGCTTTCTTTTCATTTTCATTTGCCTGGAATATCTTTTTCCATCCCTTCTCTTTCAGTATGTCTGTCTTAAATCTGAAGTGAGTCTCCTGTAGGCAGCATAGAGATGAGTCTTGTTATATATTTATATACTTATGTGTATTTACATATTTATATACTTGTATATATAAATTAATATATAATATATTTTAATATATGCTTGTATATTTACATCTATATGTGTGTAGATACGTGTATATGTATAGATATATAGATATATATATGTAGGTAGAGAGTGGTCTATTTGACTTGATAATCACTTATGTTTTATATGCATTCCAAAAGCAGCACATTTTTACCTCCTCTCCAGTTTTATATTTTTGACATGATATTTTGCATCTTTTTATTTTGTGTATCCCTTACGTACTTATTGTGTTTATAGCTGATTTGACTACTTTTGCTTTTTAATCTTTATACCAGCTTTTTAAATGGCCATCCACTGCCTTTACTATGTAAATGCTTTTACCAGTAAGATTTTTTTCATATCTTTTATTCTTAGTTATGACCTTTTTTCCACTTAAAAAGGACCTTTAACATCTCTTGTAAGTCTGATTTGGTACTAATGTACTCTTTTCGTTTTATTTGTGTAGGAAACTCTTTACCTCTCCTTTAACTCTGAATGATAATCCTGTTGGTTAGAGTATTCTTAGTTTTAATTTTTTTTTCCTTTCATCTCTTCAAATGTATCCTGCCACTCTTTTCTGGCCTGTGAATTTTTTTTTTTTTTTTTTTTTGAAAAATAAGCTGATAGCTTTCTGAGGTTTTCTTTGCATGTGACTCTTAATTTTTCTCTTGCTGCCTTTTAAGACTTTTGTTTTTTACAGTTTACATACTATAACATTTATGTGTTTAAATTATACAGTTCAGTAGTTTTTTTTTTTTTTTTAATTTTTTTTTTTTTTCAACGTTTTTTATTTATTTTTGGGACAGAGAGAGACAGAGCATGAACGGGGGAGGGGCAGAGAAAGAGGGAGACACAGAATCGGAAACAGGCTCCAGGCTCCGAGCCATCAGCCCAGAGCCTGACGCGGGGCTCGAACTCACGGACCGCGAGATCGTGACCTGGCTGAAGTCGGACGCTTAACCGACTGCGCCACCCAGGCGCCCCTACAGTTCAGTAGTTTTTAGTATAATTACAGAATTCTTTTTTTCTTTTGAGAGAGAGAGGGCATGCTGCACCGGGGCCATCTTGACAGGACACCTGGAGCTTGGGCGTGGTGTGGACAGGGGGGCCCAGGGCACACTGCACCAGGGCTACAATGGCAGGGGGAGGGGGTGGTCAGCTGGAGCTGGTATGGACCAGGGACCCAGGGTGTGCTGAGGTAGTTCTAGTAGACTGGCTAGAGGGACTCTGCTCCTATCCCACTATCAAGTTAGAAAGGAACTGAAAAATGGCCACCACTAGTGTCTTTGACCCCAGAACAAGTTCCAGCAATTCCCTGACCTTTTGGTCACTCTAGGATTAGTAAATGGATTTCTTTCCCTTATAGTCTAATTGCTCTTTAAATTGTTCTTTTTTTGCTGTGCTCCAGGGCGGGCAAGTCTATGCACAGGTTACCGTGTTGGGGCGACCTCCTTCTCTTCTACTCTTCTGTATGTGTACTGATGTTTATTGTTTGTTGTGCAGAAGCTGTTCAACCAGTCCTCAGCTCTTCAGGAGGAATTACTCTCTATATAGGTGTAGATTCATCGATACAGTGTGTCCAGAGGAGAACTTGAATTCAGAGTCTTCTTACACTGACATCTTGGCCATCTTGGAAGCTCTCCAATGGGCTGATTTTTTTTTCTCACTGTGTATGCCCTGCATTCATGGTGGTCCAACCCTAGAATACCACATAGCTATAACAATAGAAGGACTTATGTGAGAGTTAGGAGTAATCTTCACTTTCTCATATTGAAAAGGACTGATTTGGGGGACTGGGTATTGTGTTATATTATAATCATCTAATTTAATATGTCAAGGTAGAGGGTTAAAGTCAGCCTAAATCAAGAACCAACTGTCAAATAGTCAAGAATTTCGCAAGCTGGTTGTTACACCGTCGATAACTTGAAAGCAACCATAGGAGTGGTATTTACACCACAGGGAACAGTAAATGCTATAAAGTGGGTCCTTTTTTTTTCTTCCCAGAGAGCCAATGTATCAGCACACGACTGAGCACCAATGTCATGTACAACACATGGAAGGAAATGAGGATGCTTCAAAGGTAGTGGCTTATTCTTCTTGAAGCGTTTCCACTCTATCTAAATAATCTATCTACCTATTGTATGACAGTGGCAGAGTGTTATTATTATTATTATCATTTCTGTTTTACATATTTGGAAACTGAAATAATGATGCATAGTAATTAATAATGCAAAGTAATCCCTATCAGGATAAAACCAGGCCTAAAGCCCAGGCTTTTGGATGTGCCACATTATTTGTGCTATTCTGGTTTTGAGATACAGCATCACAGGACTTTATTTTTTGCAATTTAGGACTTCCAATTAATATTAAGAGATGCTATGATATTTTCAAAATTAATAAAAGAAAGAAATCATCAGAATTAAATATGCCATATATCACTTAATGAGGGATGGTTGGAAATGAGAAAGTTTGAAGATACGGTAAATATTTCCTACAGATATATTTATCTGTCAACATTAGGTGAATCTTCTGCTGGTTGCTTTTGGGTATAGAAAAAAGATATCAAAGAAATGGAACACGTACATGTTTCCCTGAGAAAGATTATTTCATTATAATTAGGAATCCTGAACAGACATGAATCGCTTAAGAATGTTTACAAAGCAAAATAACAACAAAGGAAACGCATTTTGTTCAAACTGGAAACCTATGCACTGAGGGGTTGATCAAAGGAGGCCTCCTGGAGGGAAGGAATTTTGAGGTGTGTTTTTCAGGAAATGTCAGCTAAAGCTGAATTGATGAAGGGGACAGGAAAAGATATTGGCAACTGGTGTGCTAGAATAGCTAAGCAAGGGCTTCCTTCCCCAAAGTATTTCCAGCCTTCTGGACATTGCCGTAGATAATGATGCCTCTTCTAGGAATGAAGAAAGGAAGCTCAAACCAGACAATTATATTACACCTTTTCCAGTCTGTTAAGAGAACAGGGGTTGAAAAATTAATAACAAAATTGATTAAAGCCTAGGATTTTCATTTTCCTTTCCACAACTTTCCTAAGTCATTCCAGTCATTCCTTAGTCACTTCCTTTTGACATTCCAGTAGATAAATCACTGTATCAGGTATAAAAATATCTGAGAAAAATTTCCTATTATTCTCTCTGAAGCTACATGACCATCTTGTTGTACCACAATTAACAAAAACCTAGCAGGGGCGCCTGGGTGGCTTAGTCGGTTAAGCATCTGACTTCGGCTCAGGTCATGATCTCATGGTTTGTGGGTTCAAGCCCCGCGTCGGGCTCTGTGCTGACAGCTAGCTCAGTGTCTGGAGCCTGTCTTCAGATTCTGTGTCTCCCTCTCTCTGTCCCTCCCATGCTTGCTCACTTCCTCTCTCTCTCTCTCTCTCTCTCTCTCTCTCAAAAATAAATAAAATATAAAAAAAAAATTTTTAAAAAAAAACCTAGCAAACAAACATCTAAACTCATAAACCAAATGGCTTAGGGGATGGTGATTTACATTTCAAAAAGAGCCTTTTGTTTTATAAAAAGATTCACCATTGTTTTATTGATTTATTTAAGAGCAGTCTATATTTCAGGCACTATAGACACAAGGTGGTATAACACAGGATCCACAGGATCCAGAATCTCAGAGTGTACAAGAGGAGACCAGTGTGTTCTGACATAATTATAGTCACATTCAATTGTTATAATAGAAGTTCAAATACCATAGGAATACAGTGATCAGGACCGTTAACTGTTACAGATGTTGGGCACATTTATAAACAGAAAGTGTTGATTCAAGTGGAAATGAATGGGTTCACCAGACCACAAGAGGATAGCTCTCCTAAAGGATGACACAATAGAAAAGTAAGCAAGTATTTAAAAAAAAAAAATCCATGTGTCGCCATGGTTTCCGCTGTGTTCGTGGTGTTCCAATCAAGAAGACCACTTCGATATAATAACCAACGGGCTCATGGGATATTAGGAATAATCCTCACTTTGTGTCACAGGAGGAAAAGGTGGTTGTTGTGGTTATAATCGGAGTGGAGAAACTGAAGTTTCTGGAGACAGATAGCTTAGGTAGAAGTGACGGGAAATCACTGAGCATTTTTAACAACAAGAATGGTGTGTTCTGCTTTCTGATGTTTTAAAAAGATCATTTTAGAGATGATAACGAGGATGGATTGAAAGATAGCATGCTTCAAATCAAAGCTTCCTTATCACGTTTAAAATGTAATTTTATTTACAAGAGTTCTGTGCGCAGAGAGCAAACGCTCAACCCAGCCCCTGTAGCAAGTGGGCCACACCTCAGGTATGTCAGGTGACATCCAATAAAGCACAAAAGTTTTAGTGCCACGAGCTTCTATTTTTCGGTGGCACAAAGCAGTTCTGCTTAGAGCAAGGGTCCCAACTTTAAGCCTGGTAAACTGTGATTGATCTTGTACCATCCACACCATAAATATTTTCAAAGTATCAACACACTGACTCCGAATCGTTCAGACGTATAACTTCCCACTTATTTATCTTCCATTTCCCGACCAAAAATATTAAGGTTTTTGAAACCTTAAGGTAACTTGTCTTTTCCTTTGCTTTGAGATATGGCCCTTGAAGCTGAACTATCGGCAAAGCTGGTGTAGAATTCAGTTCCTCCTTGGAGATAAACAAAAGAAAACTTACAAGGAGATTTCCCAAAATGAGGACAGCAACACATAGGGGTAGGCTCTACGTATTTTTCCGAGGAATTTCAAAGTTGAGCTTAGAGTCTGCCTCTGTTGGCTAGCGTCCTGCTGAATGAATGATTTTCAAATCTAGAAAAAAATAAAATAATTAAAGAAAACTGCTTCTGAGGGTACTGTAAAGGACTGAAGGAAGCCGCGATTGTTCAAGTTAATGTTCTGGTATAGCCAGAGATTGTGGCAGGTGGTTGTTTTATCCTTGTGTTTTACATCATCTTAATTTAGAAATCATCTTTTGGCATTTATGACCCCGCTTCTCCTGTATCAGTATAGCACATTACTATCCTCTTTTTCATTTTTTACTTTAAAAAAAAGGTGAAAGACTTCTTAAAACTCAGTCTCAAACTTCATCAACCAAAGAATCCAGGAAAATGATGCCCTACCTGCCATTTATAAATAACCATGTAGATCGTATTGTAAGTCAGAGAGCCTGAAAATCAATTAACTCTATTCCTTTCATATTTTTATCTGTTGTTAACAGATCTTTTGTACTTTCTTAGCCAAGGACGGGAGGAAGAATGTCTGGCTATGGCAATTTATCTAGTATTGACTCAGACTATAGACTGCTGAAAATTTTTCAGCCATTGCCTTTTAGAAAAATAGATCTATCTGTAAGGCCGCTTGCATTTGTGAGTTCATTTCAGTCACAGTTTGATTTATCACAGCTCAATTGATGTTAGGCCATGACTAATTCCTTCAAGACCTTAAAGCTACTGAGCTTTTATTGCACAAGAATTTAGGAGACTGTCCAGTCACTAGGTGGGTAATTTGCAAATTGTCAATCAGTGGTGTTGAGGGTGATGGGAAAGTAGCCTGGTCTGCATAATTGTTCAAAGAATCATCTAAAAACACTATTTCAATGCTTCTTATTGGATCAAGACTAGATTCCATACCCTAGGATCCAATCCATTCAACTTACAGACCTCACTAGATCTCTCTGAGCTCCTCTCCTGCTCTTTCCTGGTGTCAACTCTCTCACTAGCTTGTACCCTGTGGTTTGCCTATTCCAATATTATTTCATACCTTTGTCTTTGTGGTTCATATCCACCCTAGAATAGTCTCTTATGTTCTCTCCATTAAATTAAATCCTTGAGGCGCCTGGGTGGCTCAGTCGGTTACATGTCCGGCTTCGGCTCAGGTCACGACCTCACGGTTCATGAGTTCAAGCCCCACATCGGTGCTGACAGCTCAGAGTCTGGAGCCTGCTTCAGATTCTGTGTCTCCCTCTCTCTGTACCTCTCTCCCACTTATGTTCTATCTCCCGCTCTTTCAAAAATAAATAAACATTAAATTTTTTTTTTAAATAAACTAAATCCTCAAATTTATTCCAGATCTGGAGTTTAAAAGTTCACCTTAGCAAACTTACACCATACTTCAAAGATACTTTGGTACCCACAAATGCAGAAAATATAATACCCTAAATCCTTTGTCATGTATTTTTAGCCCTCTCATTCATACATCATAGGACTTTATTGCTGTAAAGGACTCCAGAGGTTGTTTACAGAAGGGGATGGTGAGAACCAGAAAGATCGAAGGATTTTTTTTTCAGTTACATAAAATGGTACAGTGATGACTGATGCTTGTGAAGAGAGTCTGGAGACTCAGTGGTATCATGAGATTAACTCACAGTCATCAAAAGATTGTTGAGTTGTGTTCATTACAGCCTCGCCGTTAAATCTGAGTCCCAGAAGACAAGCATTCCAGGTAATCCTGTGTGTCATCTCCCAGTCCTTCAGAAGAGGTATTCTTCAGAGCATCACATTATGTTCTCACTCCACGAGCAAACAGAATCTGTCGTGTTCTGGAAAGTTTCCGCAGTTGTTTTGTGTGGATTAAGGTTCCTCTCCACTTTCCCATAGCAACCATTTCCTCTCTCAGGGCACATATCTACCATTTTTATCATTGAATTGAACTGTAGTTACCAATTATTATAACAATGATGTTATAATTGGATTATAAAATCTTGAGGGCAAGGATGGGGATTGTTTTGTATCATTGTATCGCAATGTTTAGAACAATGTCTTGAACGCAGAAAGGGCGGTAAAATATGTTGAATGAATGAATGAACGTTTATGCCTTTTTTTTCCAAACTTAAGTGCATCGTCTACAAGAGAAGTTTTAGTTCTTGTTAGCTTAAAGCAGTCATTTAAAGCTTAAGGCTTTTAAATAAAAATCTACTAGAGGAGCACCTAGGTGACTCAGTCAGTTAAGCGTCCAACTTTGGCTCAGGTCATGATCTCACAGTTCATGGGTTCAGGCCCCGTGTTGGGCTCTGTGCTGACAGCTCAGAGCCTGGAGCCTACTTAGGATTCTGTGTCTCCCTCTCTCTCTTTGTCCCTCCCCTGCTCATGCTCTGTCTCTGTCTCTGTCTCTCTCTCTCTCAAAAATAAATATGTAAAAACATTAAAAATCTACTAGAACATGAGTCACACATTTAAATGCCTATCGATGCAAACAGGGAACACAAATGAACACAGCCAGGCTGGGTGTGAGAAATACAATACTACGGTATGAGCACAATGATTAGAAAATGATATTAATAATGATTAAAAATGTGGCAAAGGACCTAAGTCTCAACTCACCTGGCTGATTCTTACCATGTCATAATGGAAACCCAATGATTTTTACAGAGAGACTAAGGCTGAGATTTGAAGGTAAAATATCTCCGTGTTAAAATATTGCCAATCCATTCATTTTTAAAGAAAAACACTGTGTGGACAAAACAGATCTTTCTACGAGCAGCCCATTAGCCATCAGTCCTTAGACTTCCGGTCTAGAATCAAAGAAATGCATCTAGAAACTCTGTAGGGGTCACGGAACCCAGTACTCCCCATCTTCCTTGTTGGGAACGCCTGTGGTATGTGGACAGCATCGTGCTCCAAATGTGCCACCGTGAGAATCAGAGGAACAGAGAGTCCTTTACTCCAATCCAGGACCTACAACGGCCAAGAAAAGATAGCGCAGATATAAACTGCTGGCAGGCTCTGCACCTTGACAAGCCAGTAATTGGCTTGACATTTTTAAAATAGGAAAGCAACGAGACTTACGCACTCTAAATTGACCATGAAATGCTCTCGAAGCAAAATTGCCACCAAGCCTGTCTGAAACATCTTCCCAGAAAAGTAGGAAGGGGGAGGACTAGGCTGGGGGAAGCCACTTTCTTAAGCTTCCAGATGCTGCTTTGGCTACGTATGTATGAAAATTCCTCCAAGAGTGGCGTGTAATTTGATTGAGATCTTTTGTATATCATACAGAGGAGCACGTGCGCAAGGAGCGGCTTTTTCAGAAGCATGGTATAGTTTAGAACATACGGTACACTACCTGTTGTTATACAGCTTACACAGCACGCCGTGCCTTCATAAGCCCAAATGGTTTTCAACTACAGAAAGTCAAATCTCCTACTTGTATGGGAACTCATGTATTTTTTTAGATAAAGACAAACAAACAAAACCACTCAGGCAGCTAACGCACACACGCACACACGCACACACGCCATCCTGAGCTAGGTAAATAGCATTGTTTTGTTAAAAACAGAACTGCACCAAACTGCCTTGTGTGTGGATGGGCCTGAAAGGGCATTCAGTCAACTCCAACTTTGTTGATCAGCCCAGCGTGAAATGGAGAACGCTGGCTGTCAGAAATAGCATCCCATTAAAGGGAACTTGAAAAGAATCTACCGACCGTGGTCATGTTCGGCCAGCTAGCACAGCGTGCTGCCATCCCTCGTTCGACAGCCTTTTTGAGCTCCTGTGGTGTGCCAAGGCACTGTGTGGACACCAATGCTCATCTCTCACCCTGTCCTGCTTCCATGTTGCTCCAGAGACATCCATTTTCAAGATTAGGTACTCCAGGTACACGGCTCCTCAAAGTGCAAAATATAATCATTTCGAAAATGTTGATGTTTTCTCTGAGCCCCCTGGGCGTTATTTGACAAACAAAACAGAGGGTCTCAGCCCAAGCCCAGAGAACAGATTCTTTTCATGAAACAGCCGAGCTGGGACTCGAGTCTCAGTGACTGAGTTTCTGCTGACCATCTGCTTTCTGCTATTCTACCAAGCGTCTCTTCCCTAGCCACCGACAGCAGTCATTTGTTTCCCAGCTGGCCCGTTTCCAGTTTTGGGGTTGGCTGGAGATACGAGAGCGTTACACTAAAAACAATTCTCAAAACTTGAGTCAAATATCCTAGTTTGACATTACCTTATGCAACTCACTTCACCTTTCCTGGACTTGGTTTCCCTTCTGTAAAACAATTAGATGATATCTGCCCTTCTAAGTGCAGAGGACTGTAATGAGAATCACAGCAATTTACACGCGCGAAATCAGAATGTAGAATTTATCCACGTAGAAACAGACCTTCTTAAGTCAGAATTCCCTATCAGTATTTACTTGGTTTTGCTCACTCCAAGATCTTAATGATTACTTGTAAGTTGGAAGACTCGAATCTAGCTATATAGAGCAGGGCATTCTTTAAGATGATAGACATAACAACAACAACAACAACAACAAAACAAACAAACAAAAAAAAAAAACTCCTGTCATTGAAAATGATCAACTTTGCTCCGGAATTAGAGTATACCATTCACTTTCCATATTTATATACAGAGAACTGGATTCTGGTATCATTCTCTAGTTGACTCCCACTGACGAATGGGTAGTAACCTTATCTAGTAGGGCTAAAAGATCATTCTAGTCTGCTCTAGTCTTCGTCTCTGAAGTTACAAACCTAGACATCATCGCTTACTCCCATAACCCAGTCCCGTCAATTCTGCCTTTCCTTTCTCTTGAATCGGTAGACTCTGCCTCAACCCAGTCTGAATAGCCTTTCCTTATCTGGATTATTTCCCTGACCTCCACACTGGTCTCCCTGCTCTAGGCTGCTTCTGCTCCAATCTTTCTATCACACAACTATTCTAGTTTTCCTCCTAACGCACGCATTTGACCAGGCCATAGCCCTGCTCAAAACCTTTCAGGGACCTTCCATTGCCTTTAGATGTTAAGACTAAGCTCCCTACCTGGCTTTCAAACCCCTCTAGCTCCCCTGCCTCCTTTCCTGTTTATCATCTTAAACATGCCACCATATCCCCTTTTGCTTTTAGGCCTTCCCATGTGCTATTTTTCTCTCAGCCTGTGATGCTATTTTTTTCCCCAATCCTGGGGACAACAACATGTAACTGAGCAAAATCTGATTCATCCACTTTATTTTATTTTAACATTTATTTTATTTTATTTTATTTTTTACTTTATTTTATTTTTTAACATTTATTCATTTCTGAGAGACAGAGAGAGACATAGCACAAGCAGAGGAGGGTCAGGGAGAGAGGGAGACACAGAATCCAAAGAAGGCTCCAGGCTCTGAGCTGTCAGCACAGAGCCCAACGTGGGGCTCAAACCCACGAACTGTGAGATCATGACCTGAGCCGAAGTCGGACGCTTAACCTACCAGGCGCCCCACCCCACCCCCGGCAGTTTAAATTTCATCCAGTTTAAATTTCACTTCCTCACAGGACCCTGCTGAACCCCCAGAGTGGGTTAGAGCACCCTTCACTTTCCCTCTAGTAGCAGTGCTTTATACATTATGATGATATGTCTGTCCTCACTGCTAAACTCTGAGAACCATCAGATGGGTGGGATCTATTTCATTGTAGCACTGTATCCACCCTGCCTAGCACGGTGGGGAACACATGCCAGGGTCTCAACATCTACTGACAGAGAAGTAAATGACGGAGTGGGTTAATATCTTTTGCCATTATCTACCCCCCGCCCCTTCCCTCCCTTAGTCTACCTCTTGCATGCTTTAGTATTTGCTTCTTTTCCGGGGCTTTTATTTATAATCGCGTATAGTTTTTAATTTTGCTGATGTTTGATGGATAGTCTGTAAGTACTGATTTTGTTCGCTGATTTCCCTTCATAACTATACTTCACCAGACCCTCCACTTCTCGAGGAGTGCTGTGAAATATTAGTCCTCACTTCTAAAACGAGAAGGTGGGGGGGTATATATCTACTCTTGTTCAAAACCTGTAAGCCATTTTGGTGAATGAAGCATGTTTTAAAGCATACTTCACTAAGTAATACAGTGCACTTCCACAGGGCTATATTAAGAAATTTATAGGCCCCAAACAGTCTTAAATCTTGAATGCACTGCTCCACCTAATTTGGGACAGACTTCTCAAATTAAATACAAAACTTTGTTGCAAAAGTTAGCAAGGATTTTTCTAATTTTGCTTTTGGAAAGATTTTCTAACAAGTGATTTATTTAATTCGCAATTAGCTATGATTTTCAGCTAGTGATCATTCATACTTGGGAATATTTGTGAAATGACAAAAACCGAATCTCCCTGTTGTTTTCAAATGCAAGGACTTGTTAATGAATCCTAAACTTGGCAATATTAAATTTGGTAGAGTTTTCATTATTTTTCCAATGTGTAGTTTTCATATTTCAGAGGCAGTAAAAAATTGTAGGACTTAAATATTTTAAAGGCCCCTGAAAAGTGGGTAGGCATTAGTTATTACGCTTATAGTGCCCAATGGATCAAGTGACCATATGGTTATAGATATAAATATAGATGAAAGTACACAGAGGAAATAAAAGGTCTGGGATTATATACAATGAACTGGCAATGGTCAATTGTAGGAAGGGAATTGGGATTGGAAGTGGAGGGTTGAGGAACACTAGCTTAATTCATAATGTCTGCATATTTCACAGAGAATATATTCCTATATTTGTTTAAAATACATTTTGAAAGAAGACTTCATATTTTTTAAATTAATTATAAAGAGAAGGCTGGAGTAAGAGATGTCAAAGGCATGAAAGATTTTTAAGTAGGTATGGGTATTTTTTAATGATAGAAATATTTTTTTTTAATTTTTTGAGTTTATTTATTCTGAGAGAGACAGAGACAGTGTGAGTAGGGGAGGGGGAGAGAGAGAGAGAGAGAGAGAGAGAGAGAGAGAGAGAGAGAGAGAGAGAGAGAGAGAGGGAGAAAGAGAGAGAGAGAGAGAGAGAGAGAATCGCAAGCAGGCTCCACACTGTCAGTACAGAGACCGATGTGGGACTCGAACCCATGAAACTGCAAGATCATGACCTGAGCCGAAACCGAGAGCTGGATGCTTAACCAATGGAGCCACCCAGGTGGCCCTAATGATGGAAATCTTTTTAAGCTGTTTTTACCAGGCTGTAACATATTTAGGTAGATGAAATAGTGTTGATTTTATACAAAACAAGTAAAAAGCCTCCAAGATAACTGTCCAAGAACTTCGATATAGTATCTGACCATATCAGGTATTCTTGGAATGGATAATTCGACATATAACTTTTAAAGTAAATCTTCACATGGCTCATACCTGATTTTATAGCTTCTAGACATGCATATTGGAAAAAGAAATTGATTTGAAACTTCTAGTATTAAAATGATGATACTTCAGTGGTAAAAATAAAGGGACCATGTTTCATTAATGTTGTTACTTAGCAGTAGTTTGTTATTTAGCGTTTATTCTAAGACTGGAGTTAGTTGCAAAGCATTTCCTAAGGATACTAAACCAAGCATATGTTACCACGGAGGAAGGTGTGGAAATTTTATGTAACACGACCTCATTCTCTCAACATATATTTTATTTTTTTTTATTTATTATGTTTGAGAGAGAGAGAGAGAGCATGAGCTGGGGAGAGGGGCAGAGGGAGAGACAGAGACAATCTTCAGCAGACTCCACTGTCAGTGTGGAGCCCACCGTGGGGACAGGGGGCTCCATCCCACGACCCGGGGATCATGACCTGAGCTGAAATCAAGAGTCAGACACTTAACTGACGGAGCCACCCAGGTGCCCCCCTCAACATCTATTTTAATGATTACTTTCGCTGACATTTGCAAGCAAACATGGGGCATTTAAATATCAGCAGAAAAAGTGCATTGTGTGTTTTTTTCTTTCAGTATTTTATTTTTGTAATTAAAATTAAGTTGATGCATGTCGTATTAGTTTCAGGTGTGCAATGTTTGACAACTCTATACATTTCTAGTGCTCACCATGATAAGCGTGGTTACCCTCTGTTATCAGACAATGTTATTACAATATTATTAAGTTCCCTGTGCTGTGTTTTTCATCCTTATGACTCATTTATTTCGGAACTGGGATTTTGTACTTCTTAATTCCCTTCACGTATTTTGCCCCTACCCTCTGGCAGCCATCAATTCTCTGTGTTTATGAATCTGTTGGTTTTTGTTTACTCTGTTGTTTCGATTCCATATGTAAGTGAAATCATGTGGTATTTGTCATTTTCCACTGAGACCTCCTTCACTCAGCATGATATTTTCTGGGGCCATCCATGCTGCTGCAAATAGCAAGATTTCATTCTTTTTTGCAGCCGAGTAGTATTCCATTGTACATATATACCGCATCTTCTTTACCCATTCATTTCTCGATGAACACTTGAGGTTGCTTCCATATCTTGGCTATTGTAAGTAATGTTGCAGTAAATATAGGGGCTCATTAGTCTTTTCATTTTCTTTGGGGAAATACTTAGCCGTGGAATTACTGGATTGCATGGTAGTTTTGTTTTTATTTTTTTGAGGAACCTCCGTACTGTTTTCCACAGTGGCTGTATAAAATATACGTTCCCACCAACAGCGCACGGTAGCTCCCTTTTCTGTGAATCCTCACCAAGACTTGTTATTTCTTGTCTGTTTGATTCTAGCCATTCTGTTTCGTATGAGGAGATATCTCATTGTCGTTTTGATTTGCATTTCCCTGATGATTAGTGATGCTGAGCATCTTTTCATGTCTGTTGGCCATTTGGATGTCTTCTTTGTGAAAATGTCTGTTCAGGTCCTCTGCCCATTTTAATTGGATTATTTAGCTTTTATGGTGTTGAGCTGTATGAGTTTTTTATATATCTTGGATATTAATCCCTTCTCAGATATATTATTTGCAAATATCTTCTCTCATTCAGGAGGTTGCCTTTTTGTTTTGTTAATGGTTTCCTTCACTGTGGAAAAGCCTTTAGTTTGATATAATCCCAATAGTTAATTTTGCTTTTGTTTTTCTTGCCCGAGGAAACATATTCAGAAATATGTCACTAAGGCCAATGTCTAAGAGATTACTACCTATGTTTTTTTAAGAGTTTTTTTGTTACAAGTCTTACCTTTATGTATTTAATCCAGTTTTAATTTACTTTTGTGTATGTATAAGAAAGTGGTCCAGGGGCACCTGGGTGGCTCAGTTGGTTAAGCGTCTGACTTCAGCTCAGGTCATGATCTTGCGGTCCGTGAGTTCGAGCCCCGCGTCGGGCTCTGTGCAGACAGCTCAGAGCCTGGAGCCTATTTCAGATTCTGTGTCTCCCTCTCTCTCTGCCCCTCCCCTGCTCATGCTCTGTCTCTCTCTCTGTCTCAGTAATAAATAAACATTAAAAAAAAAATTAAAAAAAAAAAAGTGGCCCAGTTTCATTCTTTTGCATGTAGCTGTCCAGTTTTCCTAACACTTTTTTATTGAAAAGACTGTCCTTTTTCCATTGTATATTCTTTCCTCTTTTATTGTACATTAATGGACCATATACACACGGGTTTACTTCTACGCTATTCTGTTCTGTTGGTCTATGTGTCTTTTTAACTGCCAATTCCATGCTGTTTTGTTTACTATAGCTTTATAGAATATCTTGAAATCTGGGATTGTAATACCTCCAGCTGTGTTCTTTCTCAAGATTGCCTTGACTATTTGGATGGGGTCTTTTGTGGTTCCATACAAATTTTAGGATTATTTGTTCTGGTTCTATGAAAAATGCTTTTGGCATTTTGACAGGGATTACATTGAATCTGTAGGTTGCTTTGGGCAGTGTAGACATTTTGACAATTTTAATTCTTCCAATTCATGAGAATAGCGTATCTTTCGATTTATGTGTGTTGTCTTCCTTTCTTTCATCAGTGTCTTTATACTTTGCAGAGTGTGGGTCTTTCACCTTCTTGGTTAAATTTATTTCAGGGTATTTTATTCTTTTTGATGTGATTGTAAATGGGATTGTTTCCTTAATTTCTTTTTCTGCTAAAAGTGCGTGTTTTAATGCATCCAAGAACATTCTGTTTCACCCATTCAGACAAGATAGTATTATTTTAAATGTCATAGTTTTTATATAGTCTAACCCAGTAAAAAATATTTTTCTAATAATCTGGCAACCGTGTGATGGTTTTCCTTTATGAGTTAACTAATTAAAAATTTTTGACGTTTTTTTTTTTTTTAATAGCCTTCTTTGGTCCTCAAATTTCCTTTGCGCTTGGACATTATTTTCAAATCTAAAGTCTGAACTGACCATGATGAACATGAGGACAATTTTGTGTTCCATTTTTTAGTGTGAGGAAAATTATTTATTATCCTTTTATTTCCAAGAAAAAGTCTAGAGAAAACGTTAACTGATTCCTTCTGGCAATATTTGAGAACTGGTAAAAGTATCATCCTAAAAACATGGAGGTAGCAAACAATGTTAAAGAAAAAAAAATGTTGGAAAATATTAAAGCCTAATTTTCCAAGCAGACATATTATGAAAGAAGAACATGGAGCATTTATTGTAAGGATAAGATACAAGAACAAAGAAATACATAAATCAGTGAGAACAAGATCATCAGAATGTAGGAATATTCAAAAAGTGGCAAGCAGTAAGAAATTAAGCAGTAAGAAAGTAAGCATTATTGGGGGGGAAAAAAAACAGGAGTGACAACAGTAGATGGAAATTGGAGCTGTGAAGAGGAAAATTGAAGAAATTAAGACAATTAACAAATTGCAGTTTTTAGTAGATCGTAGCACTTAGATAAGGAACAGTCGTTTCAAAAAGAAAGCGGTTTTTAAATTCTGACTCTGTTAACTTTGTGACTTGAACCAGATGCTCCGTAAAACCATTCAGCTCAAATGATCAAGTGGAAAATTACCTGCTTTCCAACAGGAAGCCTTGGTCATCCAACTTAGGAACTTGGTTCTATTTTGGCATTGTATCAGTATTTGAGGTAATGTAGAAAAAAAAAAACGGTCAAATCTGAGATAAATTCTGAGCCATCCCAGGTGGGTGTTCTCGGCTGGGTTTAGCCAAAAGCACCTTGACGTTGCTCTGCTTTGGGGTTTGGATTTGGCAGAGCTAGGTATTTTGTGACCTCAGATCTGCTTCTCTGAACCCTAATGTTCATGATGTTCCAATTTCCCTCTTCATTTTAGACTGACTGAAATGGCCCTCTTTTATTTTGAGTAGGTCTTAACTCGTTTTTAAATGTTCTGGAGAGAGACGTAAAACTGAACCCAAACATCGAAGTCATATATACAGGGCCACCCAGACTCCTGATGGGTCTTATAGGCCTGTGCCCAGCTTGGCAACTGATACATGTTCCAGGCGTTACTCCTTCAAAGCCCCAGAAAGCAGTAAACTCCCTCTAGATTTTCTAATTTTCAGTGTGGAGAAGATGAATTTTGGAGGAAATAAAAATGTTTTCCAGCTCCTGACGTGAATATATTAATGAAATCCCAACTTCAGCATCTGGCATTTGGAGGCCAAGGAAATTACTCCACATCTGGGAAGTGCTGGTACATAGCCCAGTACCTGGGGGGGTTGAGCAGGCTCAGTAAACACTCCCAGAATGAGATTCAGCAAAACTCAAAGCTTATTACCTTTCCTCTACCCTCCACCAGATCTAAGAGAACATTTAAAAACGGATCTCAACACTGCCTGACGCTGCTGAAATAAGGTGGCTATTCAAGTTATTTTAACTTACAGAAGTTTCAGTTGTCAAAAATATTATTGCTATGATAGCGAGGTTATGAAAAATTAGAGTGGCTAGTTGACTGTTTTTCTTTAAATCCATCTTAAGTCTTGGACTATGTTCAAAGGCTTACTTTTTTTTCTGTGTTCACCCAAATGAACTTGACCAGGGGGCACTGAGCCATGTGTGGAGTTTTTTTCTTGTTTTACCTCCCCTATGGCCTTCTCATTTTAATCACCCAAACAGGCCAACATTCAGTTTCCCTTTTCAGCTGTCTTTGTGGCTGTAAAACAGGGAAAAATAAATAAAACATACCTCTCATCATGATTCCAATTTTATGTTGCTGAGTTCACTCAGATGGACTTTCTGAGCATGGCACCAGTTGGCCCTTTATTAGGAAGGAATAGCCCTCAAGGCTTTCTCCTGCTCAGTGATTTGTTTGGCATCTACCCTGCTCTGGTGTCCACTCATTGTAGATTTTCCAGAAGAGTCTCAGTTTTAAATATTGTGTTCTTCTGTTGTTTTAAGACGCTGAATGTGAAGAGCCACCCCAGAACTCTTCCTGGACCCAAATATCTGCACAGGAGTTACGGCAGTGTGCGGTCAGGCACTACTTAACAGCAGTCTTCACGATGATTTTTTTCCCATGGTGGTCTAGGTTTGGTATCCTAGGGAACCAAGCTTTTATCTTAGTAAAAGCTGAATTAGCCCAGCCATTTCTGCAGTGGGTCAAAGGATTGTCTGTTAGCAGATGGAATCCTATAGAGGGGTGCCTGGGTGGCTTAGTCAGTTGAGCATCCGACTTTGGCTCAGGTCATGATCTCACCATTCTTGAGTTTGAGCCCTGCATCGGGCTCTGTGCTGACAGCTCAGAGCCTGGAGCCTGCTTCCGATTCTGTGTCTCCCTCTCTCTGCCTTCTCCCCTGCTCATGCTCTGTCTCTCTCTCTCTCTCTCTCTCTCAAAAATACATAAGCATTAAAAATTAAAAAGAAAGAAAGAAAGAAAGAAAGAAAGAAAGAAAGAAAGAAAGAAAGAAAGAAAGAAAGAAAGAACGAACCCCATTGTACTCACAGCCAATCACAGATATTCTTGGAGTGGATAGAATGGTTTAAAATATCTCTTCACTGTTCCCAGATGAAGCAGAAGCTTTCTCATATGGGCCTCCAGAAGTCCCTTCTTTCTTGATATCCTTTCTTCCTTCCCTTCCTACCATCAGTCCACCCTCAATACCTCCTTTGTCACTGGCCCTGTGTGTGAGCTCTGAGAAATTCATCCCTACTTTCAAAGGTGGAATGGCGCATTCTCACTATCTTCCTAGCAGAGCCCTTTCAAAACCAACCTATCTCATGCATAACACAGATGTATTATTCTGCTAGAAAAATCCCTCTTTAGCAGAGGTGCGGATGCACAGGAATAGAGGTGGTGAAAAGTTCCTTTTACCACAGAGGAATAACGAGAATTTAGGGAGGAGAAAACATTTTGCCTAGGAGACCCCACTAATATATTTTTTTAAATCATGGTGATTGAAGGTGGCACATTGCCTATCAGGATAATGGTAGCTAATATCACTGAGTGCTTTCCTTAAGATAGACACTGAGCCAAGTGCTTTACTTGGGTTATATTATTTAATCACCAAAATGACTCTAAGTAGTAGGTGCTGTTTTTGTTACAATTTTGTTGATGGGGAAACAGATTAGGAAGATTAAATTGCTTCCTTAGAATTAGACAGCCCTGACTTTTGGTTCAGAAGATGCTGTGCACTGTCCACATGATAGTTACTTGAGTGTAAGAGTTAACCCTAGACTGAATTAAAAGGACCTGGAAGGGGCGCCTGGGTGGCGCAGTCGGTTAAGCGTCCGACTTCAGCCAGGTCACGATCTCGCGGTCCGTGAGTTCGAGCCCCGCGTCGGGCTCTGGGCTGATGGCTCGGAGCCTGGAGCCTGTTTCCGATTCTGTGTCTCCCTCTCTCTCTGCCCCTCCCCCGTTCATGCTCTGTCTCTCTCTGTCCCAAAAATAAATTAAAAAAACGTTGAAAAAAAAAATTTAAAAAAAAATAAAATAAAAAAATAAAAGGACCTGGAAGTTAAAGAGTTTTATAACCACCCACCACTTGTCTACACACACTCGCATAGAGATTAGAATAGTGATCCGCACACATTAAGTACTAACAAATGTTTGTGAA
The DNA here is from genome assembly GCF_028018385.1 of Neofelis nebulosa. Classification (NCBI taxonomy): domain Eukaryota; kingdom Metazoa; phylum Chordata; class Mammalia; order Carnivora; family Felidae; genus Neofelis; species Neofelis nebulosa. The sequence goes on from NC_080782.1 coordinate 233,428,201, forward strand.
GTGTGTAAAGGCATAGCAGGACTTGCATAGGTGAGTGAAGGCACATAACCACAATTTTAGAGCGATAGCCAAGTGTTCACTCTGTAAGGTTACACATATAGAAATAAGTGAAGTATAGCAATGACGGGGAACATATTTAAAAAGAGACATGAAAGACCTTAGCCAGAAATAAAAACAAGATAAATATCACCCTGGGCCAGAAGTGGAATAGAAATGCAAAATTGTGAACTGGCTGAACCCAGAAGCCCACCAGGCTCTGGGTCTGGACACGGGCAGTGGCTACCAGGAGGCAAAGATCTGCGGGGTAAAGGGAACTGGAAGTTCTCCATCACATACAGGGCAGGGGCCAGGCTCGCAGCATGAAGGCAGGGCCTGAGGTGGGGCTCTCCTTAATCAGAAAAAAGAGACTAAACAACAAAAGCAAGCTAATGTGGCAAATGTTCTTCCTCCGGGAGCTCTGGTCTTCAGAGAGCTGAGGATCTGAGAAAGCAGCATGTTGGTTCATGGAAATTTGAGACAGCAAGCCAAGTTGCCTGCTGGCTGTGCAAGGGGATCTCCTATCCCCAATATCACAGCAGAACAGGCATCCAAACTACTCTTACTCCTCTTAATTTAGAGGCTCAGAGGGCCAGGATAAGGAACTTGAAAATCCGTTAGCCTGAGAGAGAGAGACCAAAATACTCTGGAATCTAATATTTAAAAAGCCGACAAAATCGACCATATACACATTCTTACAGAATATTTTATGGACTCAATTTTACAGACTATTTAAAAAAAATTTTTTTAACATTTATTTATTTTTGAGAGAGACAGAGACAGAGTGTGAGCGGGGGAGGGCCAGAGAGAGAGAGGGAGGCACAGGATCTGAAGCAGGCTCCAGGCTCCGAGCTGTCAGCACAGAGCGGGGATGCGGGGCTTGAAGTCACGAACCGCGAGATCATGACCTGAGCTGAAGTTGGACGCCCAACCGACGGAGCCACCCAGGTGCCCCAATTTTATAGACTATTTTTGACAAAACGTTTAAATAAGTATGCTAAATGTGTTCAGGAAGAAATTGAGGCATTCCTTCTTTTAACAAGAAAAGGAAAAAAAAACTCCATAAAACAAAAACGAGGAAAAATGAAACAGGTACAATAGCAAAGAAAAACAACCAACTCGGACATGAAAAATGTAATATCAAAATGAAAATTAAATAGGGTAAACGCCAGAAAGGACAGAGTTGAAGAAAGACTAGTTTATTTGGACAACAGTCGATAGAACACAATCCGTTTTTCAGTTCACATCACAAAGAAAATACCTATTAGGTCTTGACCTTTACTTCCTAGAGGCAGCCTAACATCTATGATACGTGGCTTTTAATCTACTTCAGCCCTTCCAGTCTTAGTTTAGCAACCATCCCTGATGAGAGCTTTCCAAGAGTAAATGCATCCCGTTTTTGTATATTAAGGATATTCAGTCACTGTGAGTGTATGTAGCCCCCTTTGCTGCAATGCTAAAGCACTGAGAAGCGACTTGCCCCTTTCACTCTTCTCAAGTACATTCTGGTGACCAAAGATAGGAGTAGAAGATCCCTGAATGATTCAGTGACCGCACCTCCCTGTTCTAACAGATCCCAGAGTGTGAGGGACCCAGTCTGGAAGCCCCGTCAGCCCAACATGCAAAGGGACACATTCTTCAGTGAAAGAACATCTATCTCTGTTGCCGGGAGTTGCAGAGGAAAGAGTTTGGGGATTCAAGGAGGTGTTGGTTACCTTGTCTGGAGAGAGAACTGGGGCTGATATGTTCTGTGCAGTCCAGGGCAAACTTAAGCTCCACAAGAAGGGTTGTATATGTGACTCTGAGGAAGTCCCATCCCTGGTTGAGTTTCCAGGTGCGTGGGGGATAAGATGCACCCCCCAAAAAGGTACGTCACCAGGCACTGTATTCTAGAGCTGTAGTCCCTGCTCGAGAAGCGACCACTTTCTGACTGGGAAGGCTTGCAGCTGAGGGTGGCACGCCTCACCTGAGACAGTGACTACCCTCAAAAGGAACCTTCTGCTGGAAGCATGGAAACTAGAAGTACACTGGGGACCTGAGGCCACAGAACACAACATGTGTGTTGAGTTTTCTTTCGGTTTATTCAGGCTTTTAAAAATACCGTGGACGGTCTACTTGCCATCTGGAAGGTTGATGGTCGCCATTATTGAGGATTTGAGTAGAACTAATATTCCCTGGGGCCCTTAATGCATTTGATTTGGAGCGTACTCTTAGTGGTGGTTACGTCGAGGAGTGTTGCCTGTTCCTTGACTTTGTAGAGTCTCAGACTGAGCATCACCTCTTTCTGGCTCCCCTACAAGGCCACGATAGATCCAAGGTGTGCATGCTGGTCTCTGGAGGCATGTCTCCTGTCCCCGCCCACATCTGGTCTGCCCAGTCATCTCCTCTGGTCAAGCTTTCCTTCTGCCCTTCAGCAATTCTCACCTCCAGAAAACTCTGCCGCCCCGCCTTCCTATCTGGTGTAACAATTCCTTTTCATTTTTTCCCGTCTCCATCATTCATTTTCTTTTGTTTCCCTAGACACACAGAACCGGAAGACACTGTAGGGATCGTCTAGTTCAACATCCACATCTTACAGATGAGAAAGCTGAGGCCCAAAGCGAATGAGTTATTATTTTGTTTTAGTGAGCCCTGGGAAAAAAAGATCCTTGAAGAGGAGTCTGGCTCTTCTCAGACAGCTGGCAATATTTCTAGGACTTTACGTCAATAGGGTTTCTCAGAGTGGCAGACTCTTCCTGCAGCCCTTGAGAACGCCCCAGAAGCCCAGCACTACAGGTCATTCTGAAAGTATCTGCTCTCTCTCAGGAATAGGCTGAGTCTGTCTCTGAACTTTTTGGACTCTTTGCATCGTCTGACCCAGTGTGCCTCTTCCTCAGCTTCCTGATAATCCTAACGTCATCCAGAATGTTCTGCCTCCAGCCTGACCCGGTTCTTCATCTCATTGCTTCTGTCAAATATCGATCTCTTTGCCATGGAATTTGCCTACTGATGCAGCAGCTGATGCATCATTCTGCTCCTCATGAATGTCTTTTGATGCCCCCTCGTGACCATGAGCAGGGAGCAGGGGCTAGGTTACCCTGGGATCAACCCAGCCCCCAGCTCCACAGTGGTTGACACATCCATTGCACCTGCGTCCCGTGCCTGCCAAGACATAATATGCTGAGGAAGATGTTTGCAGATTTTAGGGCTGATGAGGATGAGACTCTCAGAGAGTTCTTGCTGGACATCTGTGACCCAAGGCTTCTCCTTAGGGGGAATAAAGTGAGACAAACTCAAATGGCCTTAGAACCATAGAATGTTAGTTCTGAACTTGTAAGTAAGAGTTAATCGAGACAGTGGGGCGCCTGGGTGGCTCAGCTGGTTAAGTGTCCGAATCTGGCTCAGGTCATGATCTCGAGGTCTGTGAGTTCGCGCCCCGCCTCGGGCTCTGTGCTGACAGCTCAGAGCCTGGATCCTGCTTTGGATTCAGCGTCTCCCTCTCTCTGCCCCTCCCCCACTCATGCTCTGTCTCCCTCGAAAACAAACATTAACATTTTTAACGAGTCAATCTGGATGAGAGCCCAGTGGGTATCAGATTTAAGAAAGATTCACATCATTTTAGGAGATGATTAAAAACTCAGACTTGGGGGCCCTACCCACAGAGAATATTTACTTGGTCCACAGTAGAGCCCAGGAAAGTGGCTTTTTAATAAACGCAAATGATTTTAATTTGGAGCCCCTCGATATGCACACCTCCTGATGTTGCAAATAAGAAACTGAGGGCCAGGACCTGTTGGTCTCCTACCCAGGTGCGGCAGGCTGAGGCTCCCCAGCCGTGCAGAGAGGAGCTCTCTATCTTTGATCTCATGCCTCTACATGGCCAAGACTCTTCCCCCGGTGGGCTGTTCTCCCAGAAAAAGTACCCGGAGGAAGGAGGAAACCTAAGGGCGTGAAGGAGGGTGGCACAGAAAAAGAATTGGAAAAGCAGTGGGGACGGCTACAAGGGCTTCGCCCTTTCACCCAAAGAAATTGCCAAGCCAAAGCACCCAGTCAACTCTGGGGAAGCAGCCATCAGCCACCTGCCAACCCACTAAATGTATGGTCAGTCACTCGCCCAATGAAACACGACACAAGTGTCTACTGAAGCCTTTCTGCCTCCCAGCCTCGCCTTCCTCCTTCTCCATCGCCCTGCTCCCGCTCTTCTTCCTTATTTCACTTCCCTAAGTGTAGTGTGAAATACGACGTTGGAGAGAGAAATTAATACAAAAGTTGCATTGTGTACACGATGTCCACCTTATCTGACTGTTTTTCCCCAAGAGTTTTAAAAGGTGACATCATGCAAATGCAAATATGTCAGGGTGTCCTCTAGTCCCCGGAGGCTCCAGGAGTGATCCAGCAGCACAGTCCCGCCTTCTGGGCATGCCTCACACTTCCTTTTCTCAAAGTGATGCCAGGGGTGGGTTGTTGCACCTGCAGAGAGTGTCGAGGAGGAGGCGGTAACGGTTTTCTGGCAGAAATGCTTTTGTGAAAACGATGCTATCTTTCAATCTGAGTTCCTCTTTAAAATTAAAACAGCCATTCAGCTCGTTTGCACCCAGTGTGCAATTTCAAATTACACCCTCTTGCAGCTTTCCCAGTGCTTGCCAAGACCTCACGGATGAGAGGATGTTTTATACCTTCAGTATCAGTTTTGTTCCACGCACACACATTAATCACCAAATGCCAAGAAGCGGCGAATATACGGGCCAAAACAGGCAGCATAAATTACATTTTAAGGTGCCCAGATAAGAGCAAAGTCAACATCTCCACGTACCACCTCAAATCTCTTCTGGCATTAGACAGTGGTATAAATTTGAAGCTATAAATAAAAGACATTTCTGCACTCGTGTTATACTAACATCATAAAAACAAACCACCTTTTCCCCCTTTGGAATGTGCCTGAATTTGAACCAGAAGTCAAAATGGTTTTGGAGAAACAGAAATGTGCAAAATAAAAGCACATTTAAGCCAGGATTGTTTTTTTTTTTTTAATCGCTAAAGGAAAGCCATCATCACACATTGCAGCTGCTTGAGAGTTCCAGTCACACTGTGACAAAAATTCCTGGGTAAATGATCGTCTCCACTGTGTTGGATAATGTTCCACATGTGGGTTTACTTAACATGTTACAGTTACAGTGGTGATCATTCCTGTAATGAGATATCTGGTTATGAGAAAACAGTGGTGGGAGCTCTAATGATAAAATACGAAGAGTGGCCCTGCGTGGCTTTGGAAAACCCCACATGTATGTGTATTACAAGTGTCAGTTCTCAACATGTGCCAGATGAGATCTGGACCTCGCTGCTTTTGAAAGGGAGGTGTCTCTCCTGGGTGATCCCCACCAGATACTAAGTGAATGTTCAACAGATGATGGTAAAGGAAGAAGCATTCATCTCTGTACAAACTGAGCAGAAACTTAGGAGACATGGCTAATGACTAGATACCTCTGGATTTTATGGAAACTTTCAGTGGAAATTAAGTACTACTTAGCGTCCCTTACTTGGGTATTGAAAGTGATTTTATTTTGGTTTGGTAGGAGAAACGTTATTTTATTCATAAAAATACCATGCATCATTTCGGGGCACCTGGGTGGCTCAGTCGGTTAAGCGTCCGACTTCGGCTCAGGTCATGATCTCACAGCCTGTGAGTTCAAGCCCCACGTCGGGCTCTGTGCTGACAGCTCGGAGCCTGGATCCTGCTTCGGATTCTGTGCCTCCCTCTCTCTCTCTGCCCCATCCCCGCTCACACTCTGTCTCTCTGGCTCTTAAAAATAAATAAACATTAAAAGAATTTTAAAAAGACATCATACATCATTTATTAGAACCAACCCCCAAATCATAATCTGTGCAGGCAGCAATATTCCAACAATTCTGGGCAAAAGGTATACAACCATATGACTAAAAATAAGTATATTGACGTCACTAGATATAAAACGCAATAAATTTGCTGATGAATCAAGTTCTACACCTTTCCTGTCATACTGTAAGTGCAAATAGCAGTTTTGCCTTCCAAAGAATGCTGGCGCCTGAAAAGCCAGCCATAATATAAAATATATGTGAATGAATTTTCATATAGGACTCTGGACAAAGTGAATACATCACACAAAATTCAAAAAGGTGGCAAGACACAATAAATTAATCGAAAATAATTCATAGATACAGAGCCAAAGTACACGTAAATAATAATAATAACTGATTGAAAGCTTTAAATTCCATAATAAATTTGAAAGAATTCCCAATGTCACATATATGCATGCAACAAAACCAAATAGTTCCCTGACTCTGAGTAAATAATAGGAAACCAGGGAAAACATGAATCCTACTAGAGATTACCTTGAACTTTTTATTATAATGATTCGATTGGCTTTAAGATCTAGTTTATTTTGAGGCAAATCGATGTCTCGAATGTTTGCAAAATAACACCAAATCTACTTCTTATCAGTTATGTGGCTTCAGGTTTGTTATTTTTTGTTTAACAAACACCTCCCCTGCATGCCAGGTCCCACCCTGAGGAGTAGTACGTCACTACTGTCCTGATGTCCACCCGCGAATCTCGGGCGCCTGGCCCGACAGTTGGCCAGGAGCTCATTGGATATGGGAAAAACTTGCTGTACTGGGGGGAGGTTGAGGGATGTGTGTCACCGCAAAGAATCCAATATATTTGGATAACTGTAGTAATGGCTGATAGATTGCCATGTTTTTGTTATTTTAATTTTCTCTTGGGCAAAAAGGCAACAGCTGTCAACGTTTTCCGTTTTGGGGTGAAATACCCGTAAGTGTTACTAATCCAGTACCGTCAGTTGATTGACTTGGCCAGAGGACTAGGGGGCGTGACTGTTAGTGCTGTTTTGCGCCCCAAAGCGAAACACCCTGGCAGAACTAACAATAAAGAGGCAAGATAAGTAATGTTAAGACAGAAGGGGAGGCCGGTGCTGACGAGGCGCCTGTGGTCCAGGACATAACGGGTGGCAGGGAACAAATTGAAACAAATTGAGTAATGAAGGCTACATATATGCCCGAGGATTAATTATATTGAAATGCTATATCCACTTAATCTCTGTCTCATAAAACAAGGAATTGCACATTTTAGAAAATTTTCCATTAAAAATGAATTATAAAACTTAAAAGGTTTAAAGGTATCTGAACACACAGAAATTCTTAATTCCCTAAGCACTCTGGATTGTGGAACACTTTAAATAAAATACTGTGTAGATTGAGTTGGATTATATGTCAATAATGTCTCCTTTTTAAAAGTCACTTCTCCTTTTTCACCTCCTCACCTCCTGTCTATACACCGTGAGCGGTTGTTTGACAAACATAGTTTTTCAACTTAGCATAAATTTCCCTTTTTTTTTTTTTAATCACAAACTCTTTTGTTTCAGTCTCCCTTCTGTCTTTCTCTCTCTTTCCTTTGGGAAGCCATATTCACAGTGCAGACAAAATGTCTGCCTATTGAACGTTCTTTATTACAAATTACAAAGTATGTGTGGGACACATTGTCTCTCTGAGAAGGAAAAGAAGAGATTCCTACACCCCAGCTTTCTGCTGCCCTCTCAACACTAATCCTCAAATTTGAGCTTAAAGACACCCTACACCAGATGAGGTGGCCTTCTCTGGCCTTCTGGCCCTCTCTTCTTTGCTGGCTGGAGGCAATAACAGTGTTGTGTTATTTTCTCCTAGTTCCAGCCCAGGGCTTGTCCCACTACAAAAAGAAATTCCCCACCCTGCCCCAACTTCCTTTTCTTATTGATCGTAATGTGTCCAGAAAGTTCTGCTTCCTCCTTTGGGGACAGGGAAGTGAAGTGGGTGCTAGGAGGGGAGCTGGATGGATCTTGCTTGTACACAATATAATGAGGATGCATGAATATTTCAAATACAATAATTGTACTTCCTCAAGGGGAAAGCCCCTAAAATAAACATAAAGCATTAATAAGAATCAGATCCCGTTTGCTTAACCACAATATGGTTAACAATCCAGATGTGAAATATGGAATTTAGAAACACACGTATTCAGAACTAATCTCTTTTCCTTCCTGAACATTCAGATTGGCCAGCTACAGAATTTAAACACCTTCTTCAGTCTCCCCGTGGCTATGATTATGAAATTTCCAACAGTGCTCTAAATATGTAAACAGAATGCTGTGAAAAAATGACTTCTTTTGCATACGAGTGCATTCAAGATGTCTACCATAGAATTTTCTTCAAACCCAAAGCAATGCATAGCGGTGCGCAGGCTATTCTTTTTCCTATTTTAGGAGCCGTGATGCCAGCACGCTGACCTGGTCAACCAGAACTCAGGGACTCCACCTCACCTTTCCGAAATTTCCTTCTGTGTTCCCTGAGGGCCCCTGGGAGCTGGTCACCTCCTGGGAAGAATACACTGGCAATCTGTGCAAAACTTTGTACCAAAGACCTTCTGAACTTTGCACAGAGCACGCTCAATGAAACACACCTACTTGGGTAGCAACCTCCCTGTAATTGACATGTAATTCCAGTCAAAGCCAGCTGTAGCCAAAATTGTGACCAGGCACAAGTTGCTTCTAAAACATTCTGTACGCTTTGCCCTTTGGTGACCTTCAGTACTCCCATTATTACAAAGGAAGTTTCGAAGAGTCAGTGAAGTTGATTTATTTATTACAAATAAAAAAATCAGTGGTCCAGCTCAAAGCATGCTTATGGAGAAGTGCTAAAGAGCAGTTTGGATGTAGAAATAAATTAAGGAATGATTTACATCCAAGCCAAAATCCATATACAGACCTCTGCCTAAATGTAAAGAAACTTTAGGGCTTACGAAAAAACTGAGGTGGGGGAAAAGAACACTTGTCATGAGAAAGATAGCTTCAGTTGTTTTTCAAAGGCCATGTGGTTGAGTTAAAAACCCATCAAGTCAATGAACTATCACTTTCTGAGTTCAAAAAATGACACTTTTATTTGCTTAGTTTTCCTTACATTTTAGTGCTTTTAAACTGGAAATCTGCCCTTCATTTTTTTCACACTTAAAAAATCCACCTCATTTTCCAAATCTTTGCCTCTCCTCTTCATCCCATCTACCTGCACTTAATTCTTCCCCCTTTCACAACAGCCTTAGGAAAGGGAAGAAGAAGAAAAAGGATTTAGAGCCATAAGTAAAATTTTGATAACAGTTTCATCAAGCTTCTGCAGCCAGAAATGACAACAAATCGAGGGTTTTCAGATACTCTGAACAGCATCTGACACTCTGAGAAAGAGGAGTGCTGACTAATCTACCACTCATTGACCTGGATTGGGCACTTAATGGGAACTAGAGGAAGAGGTGACCCAGTTATCAAATGTTCCAGAAGCATTCTGATGTTAAGGTTCTGGTGTGGGGACTCCTGCACTTGTCCTGCCTCTGACCTTCCCCTCAGCCCTCTCTAAGCTCCTCACTCTGAGCAAGCCCTTCCCCACTTTTTCACAAATATTTATTGAGCAACTGTTATATGCCAGGTACTGTTCTAGGTCCCTGCCTTCACGGAATGTATATTCTAATAGGGAGAGAAAGAGGGAGAGAATAGCATCTTATTATCCCAACAGTTAACTGATATCAAAAAAAAAAAAAAAAAAGATGTTATGAAAGACTGAGTGACTTCAAGTATCAGAAGGGCACTCAGAGAAGGCCCGGAAGGCCATTTAATATTACATGTCAGCTACCTTCCCTCTGAGGTGCTACAGCTCAGAAGCTGTGTCTTCATTTCTGTCTGAAGAGATGAAAAACTTTTTAAAAGAAGAGTCAAATATGCAATAATATGCAAGTATTTGCACTTGGAATATAAACGCTAAGAGAACATAAGGAAGCTGAGAAATAAGAATATTCTAGACAGAACTATTTGGTGAAGTTTTGTAAATGGCCTCCATTCTAAAAATATAACATCCTTGACCCTGCCCCCTTTTGCCCCATGGACTGAGAAGTTTGCTGCAAACTTACCAGGGGAGACGTGGTGTCTTTGCAGAATCCCTAGGAAATGCTGCCACACCAACTTCTGCCCCTAAGAGACATGGTGCCCTATGAAGGGATGAGATGGGCTGTAGTCCAAGGGCGATGAGTGACAGAAAGGCTGTCAGAGACTTGGTGAGATCTAGTCATTACCTTGCATGGAGACCAAATGGCCTGAGTGTTCCCCTTACTTGAGAGTAATCTCGTTCCCCAGGAGGAAAAAGGTTGCTTCCTTCAGTTATTGAACTCTGATGATGGAAATGTGGTTCCAATTTGTTTCAACTATGCTGTGTTTCCAGTCTTATATTATACTTGACGTTAATTTTTTCTAACCTTTTTTTCTTCTTTTTTTTTTTTTTGAACAGAAATTTATTTTTTTATTTATTTATTTATTTATTTATTTATTTTTTAATATATGAAATTTACTGTCAAATTGGTTTCCATACAACACCCAGTGCTCATCCCAAAAGGTGCCCTCCTCAATACCCATCACCCACCCTGCCCTCCCTCCTACCCCCCATCAACCCTCAGTTTGTTCTCAGTTTTTAACAGTCTCTTATGCTTTGGCTCTCTCCCACTCTAACCTCTTTTTTTTTTTTTTTTTTCCCTTCCCCTCCCCCATGGGTTTCTGTTACGTTTCTCAGGATCCACATAAGAGTGAAACCATATGGTATCTGTCTTTCTCTGTATGGCTTATTTCACTTAGCATCACACTCTCCAGTTCCATCCACGTTGCTACAAAAGGCCATATTTCATTCAGAAGGTTGAAACTAGACCACTTTCTCACACCATTCACAAAAATAAACTCAAAATGGATAAAGGACCTGAATGTGAGACAGGAAACCATCAAAACCTTAGAGGAAAAAGCAGGAAAAGACCTCTCTGACCTCAGCCGTAGCAATCTCTTACTCGGCACATCCCCAAAGGCAAGGGAATTAAAAGCAAAAGTGAATTACTGGGACCTTATGAAGATAAAAAGCTTCTGCACAGCAAAGGAAACAACCAACAAAACTAAAAGGCAACCAACGGAATGGGAAAAGATATTTGCAAATGACACATCGGACAAAGGGCTAGTATCCAAAATCTATAAAGAGCTCATCAAACTCCACACCCGAAAAACAAATAACCCAGTGAAGAAATGGGCAGAAAACATGAATAGACACTTCTCTAAAGAAGACATCCGGATGGCCAACAGGCACATGAAAAGATGTTCAACGTCGCTCCTCATCAGGGAAATACAAATCAAAACCACACTCAGATACCACCTCACGCCAGTCAGAGTGGCCAAAATGAAGAAATCAGGAGACTATAGATGCTGGAGAGGATGTGGAGAGACGGGAACCCTCTTGCACTGTTGGTGGGAATGCAAATTGGTGCAGCCGCTCTGGAAAGCAGTGTGGAGGTTCCTCAGAAAATTAAAAATAGACCTACCCTATGACCCAGCAATAGCACTGCTAGGAATTTATCCAAGGGATACAGGAGTACTGATGCATAGGGGCACTTGTACCCCAATGTTTATAGCAGCACTCTCAACAATCGCCAAATTATGGAAAGAGCCTAAATGTCCATCAACTGATGAATGGATAAAGAAATTGTGGTTTATATACACAATGGAATACTACGTGGCAATGAGAAAGAATGAAATATGGCCTTTTGTAGCAACGTGGATGGAACTGGAGAGTGTGATGCTAAGTGAAATAAGTCTTCTTTTTGATCCTGAGCAGCTCAGAAAGTGAAACATGGCTGCAACCATACACGCTTAATGTGCTGATCCCACTCTTTATGGAATATCGTTTCTAAAAGTCTAAAATCTGGGCAGAGTGGGGGAAGGGCAGTATAGGGGGTATTTGGTGAGCAGCATTACAAGCCCACCATGCCCTTTCCCTCAGTACAGTGCATTTCACAGACCCTCCCAGACCTTGTCACACATCAAGACCCTGATTTAGGACAGAGTTGCTAAAAAGAAAGGGTTTCTGTTTTCATTTCATCATTTGTGTTGATATATCCTTTTGGCTTTTAACAGAAAAAAAAAAAAGAACCAGCAAGATTAAACTTCTATCTGGACCTTTATTCTTAAATAGCTTTTGGATTTTCAAGGTAACTGTTTTGATGCCTAATTTTCATTTTTTTTTCCTTGAGAACCTTAAACATTTTTTTTTCCTTAACTGGAAAATCTTAAAATAAATGCAAAGTACTTTATTTAACATGTTGCAGAGGGAAAATCTACATAAAATATTATAATTGCTTATCAGTTTGCAGGATGACCCTACATCAGCAGTTTTCACTTTTTAATGGTGGTGGAAACCATTTTTAACACTGAATCTTACAGGAACTACCAACATATACACTTGATCTTAGCCAAAAGGCCGAGAAGCGATCGGAGTACCAACATATAAAGTCAATAAAACTTGACTGTTCTCATTAAAATGGGGGTGGAAAGACCTAAATGCTCTCTTTTTTCACACATGCACATCGCACAAACGAGACACACACGCATACCACGCACTGAGGAAGTTCCTGATGTGTGTCCCCAGAGTGAAAACCACAGTTTTTGGTGGGCCTCACTCCTTCGAGCCTCACAGTACCACACTTTATAGGTGGCCATATTGGTTATCCTGAATAGGATTATCTTTTGGGTGTGTCCAGCATTTGATTTTTGCTTGTTCATCTCCAAACACTACCCAGAAAATTTTAAAGGCACCATATTCAACTCATTTTCCATTTCTCTTTTTATGCCCTTTTATGAAAATAGAAACAAATTACTGTAATAAAGTTGTTTTGAAAAGACCCTAGAAATTTTACCTGGATCTGCTCTTAGACTTCAGTTGTTTTTTTTCTTTGTCTCCTAACGTGTTAAACATTTACTCCTTCTACATTCGAGGCAGTTAATTGTCTAAACCAACCAGATTAAGACAGCATGGCTAAATGAAAAGGACATGGGCTTTGGGGTTCTCCCAATTCAACCAATTATTGTGTTAGCCCACTGTGCCTCAGTTCCTTCATCTGTCAGTTGGGGATAATGCCTAACTTGCAGTGTGGTTGTGCAGTGTGAGGCTCAATGGGATGACTGATATGAAAATGTCTATCCTAGCCCTTGGCCCCAGACACCTTGAAGTGGGAAGTAGAGGCGGGAGGGGTGTGGCTAATAAGTTTTCTGTGGCTTAGCCATAGAGTGCAGGGTAAAAGCCTGACATCTAGTGGTGAGAGTGATAGTTGCACCTCATCTTTTAAGATTGAATCTCCGAAGTTCCCAACTGGGACCTGCATCAGAATCGCCTGGAGAACCAGACCCTCCTCGCGAAGATCCTGACACTGCAGGTCGAAGCCAAGATCAGGAAAGATCTAGTTTTAAGAGCTCCCCAAAATGATTCTCATACCACCTGCTAGCCATTAGTTTGAGGTCACTAACCTGAAGGTTCAGAGAAGAGAGGCTGGTAGGTGAGAAAGGTCTTCATTTTAAGCTTTTCATAAAAAGAGATCTTATGCCTTCAGGGGTGCAAAGTACTTTACTAAAGAGTGGATTTCCAGGTGTGCAAAGTCAAGCAAACCTAAATCAAACTGAGAATGATCTCGTAGAGAAAGAGCACTAACCATCGCTCCTTCCATATACATACATACATTTAAATTATGTATTTAAATTATATATTACACATATAATTGTATATTACACATATATTATATAATTGTATATTATATATGATATAATATACATATTATATGTTATACATGTATTATACATTATACACATAATATATAATTTATATATAATATATAACATATACATATAATATATAATTTACACACACACACGATTGAGGCAAACCTACCAAAAAGCATTACTCTTAACATCTTGTTACAATTTATTGAGAAACACAGAAAATTAATTGTGGAATATCTACACATTTGACAAGCATTTATCCAACACATATTAATTTACCATCAGCTATGTTCCAAGAACCATGTTGGCCCTTAAGGATATAAGTTGAATAATAGTGATCCAGTATATTTTCCTAGAGATCTCATGGGCTACTGGGGAGATGAACAAGTAATCAGGCTATTAAAATGACGTCTTAAGAGTGTTAAGACATAGAAAGGAAAGAAAGGTATGGAAGTACGTAAAGAGCCATCTGTATTAGTTTTCTGTTGCTGCTGTAACAAATTACCACAACCTTTAGTGGTTGAAAACAACACAAATTTATTACCTTACATTCTGGAGTTCAGACATTCAAAATGAGTCTTATGGGGCTAAACCATGGTGTCTACAGAGCTGTGTTCCTTGGCAAAGAACCTGCCTCCTTGCCTTTTCCAGTTTCTAGGAGCTCCCTGTGTTTCCTGGCTCATGGCTACATCACTCTGACTTTGGCTTCCGTTGTCACATCTTCTTTTCTGATTCTCATTCTCCTGATTCTCTCTTACAAAGACCCTTATGATTACATTGGGCTCGTCTGAGTAATCCAAGATCATCTCCTCACCCCAGCGTCCTTAAGTTAATCACATCTTGCAAAGTCCCTTTTGCTATGCAAGGTAACATAGTCACAGGTTTCGGCATTAAGACATGGGCGTCTTCGGGGAGTCATTATCCTGCCTACCATATCATTTCACCCAGACTTGGGGAATTAGGGTGAGGGGGCCTTCCTAGAAGAGTTGATATCTGAACTAAAACTTAAATTACAAAATACTGTATTTCTAGGAAGAAAAAAAAATGGTGAGATGTGTGAAGAAGGGGATCAGTCATAGAGAGAATGAGATTTCCCAAACAGGAGACATGTGAGAAGATCCAGAGGTGAAAAGAAGTACCCTGTGAATCTAAAGATCGTGCTTTAGGGCTGTGTGGTGGGTGGAGACAGAGGGGATTAGAAGGCCCTAAAAATAACCAGAGGCCAGAGTATGGAGAATAGTGGTTTGACTGGAAAGCTGGACTTTTCAGAATTTATCCTATGGGTAAGATAGAGCTAAACTAAAGAATTTTAAGTGGAAATATTTCACTCTGGTGTGAAGTGAAGCTTGGAAAAGGGTATGGTTGGAGGCTGACATACATAGAAATCCAGAGGAGAGATGATATAGCTGCCTCAATTTAGGGTTCAGTGGTTAATGACACTGGTTCATGTTACAAGGCTCCTTCACCTACCATCTATGTGACGTTCTGTGAAATGCTTAACCTCTTTATTCCTCATTTTCCTTATCTCTAGAAATGAGAATAACACTAGAGCTCCCTGGAGCTAACCCAGTTGTATTATTCTGAGGAATAAATGCAGTAATATAGTTAAAGTACTTACTGCGGAACCTGGTACCTAACAAAGGTCCAATAAACGTTAACAGTTGTTATTTAATGACAATTTCAGTAGCAATGGAGACAACTGAGCAGAATCAAGAGATATTTAACAGAAATAATGCATACAACTAATGGTAGGTTGCTAAAGTGGGTGAGGTAGACCAGGAAGCCAAGGCTAATGCTCTGGTGTCTAGGTGGACAGTTGATTCAATGGTCCTGCGGATGTCCTGTGCTCCAGGACACAGGGAAAGAAATGAGTTGTGGGTATATATGCATGTAGGGGATGAGAGAGGTGATTAGTTCAGTTTTAGACATGTGGAGTTTGAAGATGATTGTGAGAGTCTTAAGAGGAGAGATCCAATAGACATTTGTTGGATATGTTTAGAAAGATTTGAGCTGGACATCTATATTCATGAGTCATTAATTGAATCCAAGAGAGTAAATGAGATCACCTGGGAGCACATATAAAGTAAAGAAAGGAAGACCTAGGATAGAAGACGTGTTTATGAAGAGGCCTCTGTACCTTCCTTCTCATGGCATTTGTAACTCTGTGTTGTAATTGCTTGTGTAATGTCTCTGCCACATAACCCCTTTAGACTGTCAACTCCCTGAGGACCCTGGTCACGTCTAACTTGCTCACCATTGTATCTCCAAAGGGTAATCGCTGGCTGGCATGCAACCATACTCAATAATATCTCCAGTTGAATGATTAAATTGTAGGATACTTCAAAAAAGTATAAGTGTAATATAGAGCAGGAAGAGGCCCCAAAAGGTCTTTGGAAGTCTCAGCATGAAGACAGTTAATATTGTCGCAATTAGCATATAGTAGTTTTAATAATGAGGTATATGAGAAGTTGGTAAGCAAAGGTAGAACACTCACTCTAAATGAACTGTGAAGGAAGAATTGACAGAATGGTTATTGGATGATGATGATGATGATGATGATGATGATGATGATGATGACGGTGATGGTGATATGCAAAAATGAGCCTTATGGAATGAGAATGCTATTAAAAATGGGATAAGTGGCCATTTACGTCCCTGGGTGATTCAAGTATAATCTTGTCTAGTGACAGATCTTTTTCTGGTCCAGAAGTTCTGGGGTGATATCCTAGGTCAAAGCCTGAAATATTCCTTTTCATATATTTACATATTCCACAAACATTCATTGAGTACCTACTGTATATTAGGACACAAAAATAAGGGAGACCACCTAAGAAGGAGTGATATGCTTGCTATATCACTGGTATAGAAGGAAATATAAGTAAATTAATAAGCTGCAATATTGATTTTATAATCTAGATATAGGACACTCTACCAAAATTGCTTTGTCAACGTCAATAATGACCTCCATGTTGCCAAGCTAAACAGTCAATTCTATGTCCTCATATTATTTGACCTGTCAATAACATCTGAGATAGTTGATCACTCCCTACTCACTTTATTCCCTTGACTCCCTCGTTTGATTTTACTGCCTAGTCCTAGTCCTCTTTAATCTCCTTTGATGATTCTTCCTCTCTTCCATGATCTCTAAGCATTGGAGTGCCTCAGAGCTTAGTATTTGGATCTCTTCACTATCTATACTCATGTCCTTGGTGATCTCATCTAATGTCTTGGCTTTAACTATGCTGAAGAATTTTATATGTTTACTTCAAGCCTGAATTTTTTCCTTAATTTCTAGGTCATGTTATCAAATATCAAACTGACGTCTCCTCTTGGATATCTAGTTGGCATCTCAGACTTACAGTGTCCAAAATCCACTTCCTAACTATCCTTTCAAAACCCGCTCTTCACATAGTCTTCCCCGTTAGTCATGGCAACTTGATCCTTCTAGTTGTTCGGGCCAAAATGCGTAGACTCATCTATGAGTGAGTGAGTCCATGTTGGATTATCCTCCACTCAAACCCTGCTTTTCATCTCAGAGAAAAAGCCAGAATCATGATTACCTCTCAGACCTCAGATCGTCCCCTTGCTCACTATTCTTGAGTCCTACCATCCTACCAGCTTCCTTGATATTTCTCAGACATGCCAGATATTTGTTTTTCTGCGTGGAACAGTTTCTTCTCAGATAGTTGAATGGCTCATCCCTTTACCTCCTTTCAGATCTTCGCCCAAATTCAAAGTTGGGAAAAGAGGCACAACTGGCTCTTGTGAACTGGTATTGGCAGACTACAGTGCACCACTGGAAATCTAACTTGTGTTTGGTCGTTCAGTTTGTTACCTCTGTGAGACTTAGGGATCTATCCCTTCAAATGCTTGAAAGATTGTGATAGCACTAAAAAATCCACCTTGAGAATACCAAATTATGTCTCGTTGCTCATATAGACCTCTTCTCAACAAAGCACAGAGAAGGTGGCTTGATTGGCCTTTGGTTTAGGATGTGAAAGTTGGACCAGAGGGAAAGGGGAGAGAATGGTTACCCAGTGAACTTCACCTGTGCTCTGCTTTTGAAGATCTGCTCATTCTGGGTACATACCTAGATAACAAGACAGTCCTTTATGCCAGAGCCTCATAAAGTGTTTCATTCAAAAGCCCTGGTGGGCAAGAATCAGTCCCCAGTCAAAGCAGCAAATAGACCCACAAAGCTGAAACCAAAAATGAGAACAAGTTTAGATGGGCAGATTTATCTAACCCTCTATAAAACTTAAAATTCTAGGGCAACTCTTTTCCCTTATTAAGGGTTAGAAAGTGAGCACTTGCTTCTTGGAGAAGGCTCTAAGATGATTTGAGTAGGGATTAAATATATATCCCCAGACCCAAGTAACCTGCCAATATGAACCCAGAAATAGGAATAAAGTTTGAAGGCACTTTTTTAAAGTGCTTAAATTGTGCTAGATATGGTGCACGCTGTTTTACATAAATTAGTTCACTTAACCTCCGCATAAACTCTCAAATTAGGTATATTCTCTCTATCATGTAAATGGGGAGACTGACACCCAGGGAGTTCAGGTATATACTGGCCCAGGTCAGTGATAAATGATAGGATCAGGTCTCTTCACTCCCAAAGCCCTGCGCCTTCCACTGTACCAGTACTGAAGACAGGTAAAAGGGATGGGAACAATATTTCCTACGGAGGAGGAGGTTGAGGGCAAGGCTGATTTCCCTGTTGAACAGTTCTTTATCCACCTGGACCAGCCTCCTTGTTTCTCTCTGGTCACACCTTCCACAAAAATGACTGTGGATCACGGCCACTAGAGGGCAGACATGCCTGAAAAGTTAATCAGAGCTACAAGGAACATTATCCCATCCGTTTCTCTCTTGGTCTCACTGGGACCAGGACCAGAAGAGGCACTCCTGGGTCTGGATTAGAATTACCATTTCCATTTTCAGTGTACAGATCCCTTCCAGAGAGTATGCCATTTCATCCTTGGCACAGCCTCATCAACTAGTGCTTTTCATCATTTTCATTTTACAGAAACACTTAAAAAGGAATGACACAGACACCTATGATTTCACTATAACATTTTTCTAGATTCTAAAGTCTTGCTAGAACTGTGAAAAACACTTATCTCTCAAGACAAATTGGTCTGATGGGAGAAGCAGCCCGAAGCAGAGAGTGTAGACGCTTAGAGGAAATTACCCCTATCTTCTTCAGTCCTAGGTTTCTCACAAACAAGAAATGTTAACTAATTGAAGGAAAAAAAAAAAAAAAACTGAAAGACTTATTGTGTAGCATTCACTACCTTCAAGATTTTGCAAATTGGGCTCATTGACATTATTATCCCATTGTATAAGCAAGGTGTCTGAAATTCAGAGAGAATCACATTCTACCATAAAGTTTTTCAGTGAAAAAAAGGTATGACTTGGGCTGAATGTTTATTTTCAAAACTCTTTTTGCCACACCTCATGATAATCACTAGAACCAGAGGCCCCAGAAAAATCAAGGTCACAAGAGACATAACCTGATAATCAGATTCTAGGAGGTGGGGTAAGTTCAGACTGTCACTGACAGGAAAAGTCATCTATGTTATGTTCACCTTACTCAGTCTGACCCTAGTTAGAGAAAGCTGCTAACCTCTCCCTGTTTTCAGGGTTTTCGAATGTTATAGATAATAATAACGCATTGGGAGAACACTTTTGAAGGCTTACGTTAAAGGAAGGAAATTAAAGGAAAATTTAAGAAAAACAGATTCTAACTAGATGATTAAGATGACCCACCACGGAATAGCCAGTAACAACTTGCATCAAGCCACATTGATGACATCTGAACTAAGACAAGGGCAAACACTGGTTTGAAATCTCACTGGATGGTGGTGTTTGAGTGGCTCAGTTGGTGGGACTCACTCAGTTGAGTGGCTCAGTCTGACTCGTGATTTCGGATCAGATCATGATCTCATGGTTCATGACATGGATCCCTCTGTCAGGCTCTGCACTGACATTGCAGAGCCTGCTTAGGATTCTCTGTCTCCCTCTCTCTCTCTCTGCCTCTCCCCCACTCATGTTCATATTCTCTCCATTAAAATAAATAAATTTCTTAAGAAATACATTTGAAATCTCACTGGATGAAACAATAAAGGGGTAAAGTGTCACAAAGAGTTTATTCCACTTAATTCTTTTTTTTTACATTGAAATTAAAATGGAATTTTATTTATTTATTTTATTTATTTTTTAATATATGAAATTTACTGTCAAATTGGTTTCCATACAACACCCAGTGCTCATCCCAAAAGGTGCCCTCCTCAATAGCCATCACCCACCCTACCCTCCCTCCCACCCCCCATCAACCCTCAGTTTGTTCTCAGTTGTTAACAGTCTCTTATGCTTTGGCTCTCTCCCACTCTAACCTCTTTTTTTTTTTCCACTTAATTCTTTAACCAGATTCCAATATTCTTACTCCAGTGGCCTCGAGAAGATTCTTTTAATTGTACTTGCTAGTCATTTCTCTGCCCAACCGGTGTAGTCCATGCTGGTGGACACTTGGTTGCTGCCTCTTTGGTTGATACTCCTTTTGAACCATTTCATTCTCAAATCTGGCTTCACCCTACGACACTGTCTTGTGAACCCCCTTAGCACCATATTCTGCAATCTGAGAACCAAGTCCATACTAACCCCACTTCAAATCCAGCCCCAAGAATCCCAGGCTGTATGAAACTCTGGTCCTACTTCTCAGTACAGGAGTTCTCCAGAAAAGGAACCATTTTTATAGCATCAACTCAATGTCATTCAGAAAGTATTGCTTTAGTTTCATTCAACAAATATTTGGTAAGCACATTCTGTGTGTAAGAGTTGTGCTAGGTAGGTATAGGCAAGGGTCCAAAGAAAAAACAAAAATCTATATACTCATAAATTTTGATAATATATTGCAACTGAGGATTGTTTAGGAAAGATAACCCTAATATAGGATGAAATGGGTTGAATTCATCATAGGTAGAAAATGCTATAGGTGTCTGCGTAGGTGTCCTGTCCGGAGCAGGAAGCGATTAAAATCAAATTGGAATGATCAGAGGTTATTTTTAAAGTAGTTGCCATTTAATGAGCATTCAAAAGGATCAAAGAGAAAAGTGTTTTGTTTCAAGAGGTAAAATGGCACCCTCTAGAGCATGTGCAGAGAAAACACTGGAAGTACATCTAGATTTATGGACTGGCCCAGTGTAGCTGAGGAATGGAAAACTAGGGTCCTGCAAAGGGGGAAGTGTCAACCATGAGGCTTCCTGAAATTCAGGAAAGGGGATACACATGAACTGGCCTTCTCAAACAAAGGGTACAATATGTTCTAAAACATCTAGTATTGAGCAAGATTTAAAGATAATATTTCTACTGGGTGAGCTTGTGCTGGATGGAGCTCCTTAGTCCTGAGAGATTCACTTCATTAATGTTTGCCTGGAAAATGTCTTCATGCCTCCCGCCACAGTTTATTAAACTTTTTCCCGTCGCTCCAACAAGTTATACAACTTCCACCTCTTCTTCCAGACCTTGACTCATTTCCTAGAAGAGGAGTAATAATTTCACCTTTTAACTAAATATATCATCCAAGGCTGTGTCTCAGAGCTCACCTCCTACTCTCCCCAAAGCCTCCAGGCCTCCCATCCTCCACCCCATCAGACATTTTGTTCATTACTTACATTAAACTATGATCGTTAAAAGTAGCTTATGCCCATTTCCATGCCCATGGTGCTGCCTGTCTCAGGTGGTGTGGTCTGTGTACTGTGGTTTTCCATATAGCAGGGATCATTGTCATTGTGTGGCTGGAAACAGAGCTCAGGAACATCTCCAAGGCCCAGCCCGGTACTCTATTAAGTGCATGAGATATGCTTTTATTTTTGAGAGAAAGCATGAGTGTGAGCGGGGAGGGGCAGAGGGAGAGAGAGAATCTTAAGCAGGTTCCACACTCAGCACAGAGCCTAATGCAGGGCTCGATCTCACAACCGTGAGATCATGACCTGAGCCGAAATCAAGAGCCAGACACTTCACTGACTGAGCCACCCAGGCGCTCTGAGAGATGCTTTTTATGGTTCAAATCTAACATACTGATAGAAATCTAAACCTCAGTTCATAAACTCTTTTGAGAAGTAGCTCAGGAGTGATCTGAGAGGCGGTGCCCAGAGATGGATTCATTCATTGGTCATTTGCTGTTAATTCCCTGGCCGTTTTCAAGTGACAATATTTTGGGTACTATAAGAATTTGCTACTTCTTTCAGTGAGACATTTAGAAATGGCTTTTCCTATGTTGGGAATATATCCAGTGTCCCCAGAGCAAGGATGAGACATGGCCCTTCTAATTGTGTGTTCATTTCCATAGAATGTCTTGTCCATAATAGCCAGGAAATCTTAGTGTTTAAAGTTCAAATAATTTTCAAAAAATCTTCATTGACTTAACAATCAGACATTTTTGGACAGCCACAGAACTGACATGTACTTTTATGTCATGTGTGGTGGAGAAAAGACTTTACTAAATAAACAACTTCAGTCAGTGTCCCCCCCCCGCCACCTCAGCTTTCCCATCTCAGTGAACTATCTTTTTCCAATTTTACGTGTATTTTGTTCTCTCATTTAATTGATCTGATTATTAGCTGAAGACTTCAGGATTAATTAAAGGATATGCTGACTTTGGTGCTTCAAGTAATAGAAAAACAGAGAGATTGCAAACATTCTGATAGTATGTAGAAGTGGGGTGGGATTCTAAGACGTTTGTTCCAGATGCATAATTGTCACTGTTGTTTAGAAGTCAGAATACCAGGAAGGACATGACCACAACAGGAATAAGGAGAGATGGTGACAACATAATGACTGTATGGAATTTAAGAAGCATATATAAGAACTCTCTGTTTATTCTTTTTCCTATAATTAACTTTACGGATTAAACTGTCCACACCTCAAATGGGAATTTTATTTTATTTTCACCAAACATTCCTTTGCTCCTCGAATGGTTTAACTTTATTCGTGTGGTCCAACGTAAGGCCAAGCATTAGCCGGTTATCGAGTGTGTGTTTCAACACACAAATGCGCGCGACAGTTCCTTATCTCTATGGCCACATGCTCATAAATGCACCCGGACGCACAAGAAGGAAGGAGTTCATCATTCTCAGTTTGGGTTAACATATTGCTGTGGTCTCATGAGGAGCTTGAAGCCAGACACAGTAGGCTTGCCTGTCCTCAAGCCACACGGACTCACAAAGACCAGATCTGTTGAAACATACCCAGTCCACTCACCCGTGTTGGAATCATTCGGCCATCGGCACATTCCCTGTTCTGTTTCTTCTTGTGGATCCCTAAACTCCACGCTTTGCACACTGCATTTTTTTCCTTCTCAGTCTATTCCGAAACCAGTTGGTTAACATTTGAAAACAAACACATCTAGGTTAGGCATGCCTCTGAATGTGCTTTTTTTCTTCCTGCATCCCCACCCACGAAAGACAGCAGTTGCCAAGAACTACCACACCCTGGCCTCGAAAAGCATAGTGCCTGGTCCCAAATCAAAGATTTTTTTTTTTTTGGTTGTTGGTGGGCATCCTGGAGCTAATCACATGGAATTGTTTTACAGAACAATATTCTAAGGAGAAAGCTTACAGAGAGCAGAGTGAAGACTCATACCCTCCTGGCTCCTCGCTGCCCACGGGATATATCCTGCCTCTTTAGCTCTTCATCCCGGCATTCAAGGCCGTCCTCACTCGGGCCTTGCTGCCTCTCTAGTCCTTTTCCACAACTGCTCCAACACGAGCCTTCTGCTACCTGCTCTCTTAATTTTGCCGATGACTCGCTCAGTGCTTGAAGTGCAGTTTTCCTCGACTTGCCCAAATGCTGTGTCACTTCCTGTGCCAACTGTTCTCGCCCCCTCTCAAACCTTCCCATACCACTTGGCTCTACTTCCTTTCTCTGAATTCAGATACCTATGTATCCACAGACTTTATTTCCCAAATGCCATATACT
Organism: Neofelis nebulosa; assembly: GCF_028018385.1. Taxonomy (NCBI): domain Eukaryota; kingdom Metazoa; phylum Chordata; class Mammalia; order Carnivora; family Felidae; genus Neofelis; species Neofelis nebulosa. The sequence goes on from NC_080782.1 coordinate 233,451,843, forward strand.
TAATTATGACTTTGTTTTGTCTTCTCGACGTTTCATATTATTTGATTTGTCATGACCTTTCTTTTCAACTAGACTCTCAGTCTCTCGAGCGCACGGGCCCTGTCGTTCACGTCTTTGTCTCCCAGTGGCACCGAACAGCACGAGTAAGAACTCAAGACATATTTGTAGAGACCAAGTAGCTCAAGAACCTCCAGAAGCCTTATTCCTCATGAAAACCTGAAAATAAATATATATATTCAGTGATGCCAACTCTCTGAAGAAACAGGGGGGAAAAAAAATGCCTCTACTCATGGCCTGAGTGTCGTTGGCAGGCTCCAGCCCTTCCTCTCCATTCTGCCTCCAACCCCCGCTGAAAGAGGACCAGGTAGAGACTCTCTAAGCTGCCCCTGCTCTGCCCTCTGCCCTCTTTCCACTCCCCACACCTGGACTTCTTCTCTGGGCCGTGATTCATCTTTCACTGTCCTTTGTTTTTCCTCTAGAGAGAGCCCATCAACCCCTAGCAATGATCAAGTCTAAATGCCCTGTACCCCAAGTCTGCTTCCCCCCCCCCGTTATTGCATAAGGCATGGGACACGTCCCACTGGTTATTCATCCTTTCCCCCCTCCCACTCAGCCCCCTTCCTCTGAAGTCCTTATATTCTGCCCTCTTGCACTCCCCTTTACCTACAAATTCCCCTGTGTCCTCAGACAGCTCTGGGAACCTCCTCCTCCTTTCCACACCTTAACTGTGACAAGCTCTCTCCTGGTGGCACCAATTCTCCTGCAGTGCCAGGAAGCCGCTCATTTTCTGACACCCTTGTTCAGTGAGATAGGATAGATCACAGCTTGGTACTGAGTAAGGGCTCCAGAAATGGTAGTTATTAGTATTCCGGCATTACGATTATCATGTTGTTATTCCTCAGATCAAGAAATGAGGTCATGCTTCTCCCTACTCCCTACTCCCTACTCCTCCACCTTCCAGTAAAGACCCTGCCCTGTGAAGTGCATGCTACCTGGGCGTATCCCCCTTGACTCACTCTTGGAACTATCAGTGTGGCCTCTGGCTCATAAATGTGGTCTTCCCCGCTGCCTCCAGCAGCCCCACCTCTTTTCACTTCCCTCCCTCCGCGTTGTAAATTTAATGGTATAGCGTCTCCATCCCACTCTAAACTAACTCTAAATTCTCTTCTCCCTCTTCCTTTTTTTCTGACCTTCCCAAACAAATCTCATCCCTGGATGGTATCAGATCTGCTTTCTCTGTGCCAGCACCTGGGCAAGTAAGCCCTGGACTCAGCTTATTAATGTTCACATAGGAGGTTTTTTCATGTATTTTATAGGATAGAGTATTTCGTAGTTTTCTTTCTACAATATATCGTTCAAGGCAACATTTAATTCCAGAGACCCTGACACCAGTGAAGACAGGGACCTGGCCACAGCCTTCTTAATGCCTGATAACGTGGCTGCACCGTATTAAATTGGGATGAGTTTTATCTTTTTTGTTCTGTAAAAGAGTTTTAACAGGACAGGAATTCACCTGCCCCTTAAAAGTTTGATAATGATGATTGTTGATTGATTGTCATGTGGAGTTTTCACCTTTGAAAGTAAGAATCATTAAGAAATGGAAGTTATTTAAATGGACACAGATTCAGTAATAGAACCAGGAAGGAATAAGTGACTCTAAGCACTTCTTTGAGTTCTAGATTGTTCTTCAACTACTTACTGTTCATCGAGAGCATCTTCTGGGCCTTTGTTATGGGATTGCCTGGTTCCTGCCCATAAATGGAAACAATTATTTAAGAGATGGCTAAGTGGCTTACTTGGGCACAAAATTCCATTCCTCTTACCTCAAGACTATCTCAAGATAGTCTTGTAACTTACAAACCCTGCCTGAATTTGCAGCCTGCCGGTGGCCTGCCCTACAGATTTCAGACTTGCCAGCCTTACCCCCAATCACATGAGCCAATTTCTTGAAATAAATCATGCATATATATGATACACACACACACACACACACACACACACACACACACACACACTTAGGAGTACAAGTACCTAAACCCTCAGGTGCTTTCAGACAATAAGCTCATGCAGTTTGGGCGGGGGGGGGGGGGGGGGGGGGATCTTTTTTTAAAAAGTAGTGAGACTTGGGAAAGGGCTCAAAAAATCTTATAAAATGTTTTAAATCTATATAAATGTATCTATTATAAATCTATAATGTAGAAAATCTATAAATACTTCGTGCATTATGCTTAGTGCCCTCATTCTTTTTTGGCTCTGATTTTTCTTAAACTTCATTCCAATTAGGTATGATCTCAATTTGGATTTTTTTAAGTTATAAACAAAACTGGGGGGTAATATGGGCACTGTTAATCTCATTGAGGTGAAATTATATATGGAATGTTTGACTCTTTTTGTAATGAACATATGTTGCTCTTATAATAGAAAAAAAGATTCTGAAATACAGAAATAGTTGCTTTTATAGCATACGACTAAAGCAAAGTTGGAAAATTTGAATAATGCGGATGAAATTAAAGAAATACTGAAAAAAAAATTAAGAAATTAAGAACGGAAGGGCGTAGGAATATAAGCTGATTTCTTTAACACCAACAACAAATGTACTTGCAGGGTAGACGGAGGGACAGAAGTACAGATAATAGGATTAACCTTAACCGTCACACAATGGAAGGAAACAGATTTAACTTTCTGGGAGAGCCAAGCCTCAAAGGTCTGAACAGCAGTTAATAGAATATGAGACTCTTATTAAAAAGTCAGGCTGTTCATTGGTGCCCAAGGTCCTGGAGTATTAGCACTATGTCAGCTCGTAAGCCCTAGTGGGAATACCCCAAATGAAATGGAAGGATGAAGGTAGAAATGACTGCACAAGAAGGAAAGATTTAGGAACAAAATGCTATCCAGAGACACTGAACGATAAAGGGACTGAGAAAAATGACTGCTCTTAACGCTGCTTTTTTTCTTTAAAAAAAGGAATAGGCATCCGTAATAAGTTAAATTGAAATGTGTTGAATATTGAAATGTGTTGAATCTGACACCACCACCACAGAAGATGAGAAGGAGATTCAGAAATATATGTAAACTTTGAGAAACTTTACCAATCAAATGCCACCCAAGGAAAGAAACCCTTCTGGGATAAAAATCCTTCTACTGAATTGTGTAAAGGCTTTATGAGTTTTTGAGAAGAAAGGCACCCTGGAAATTTTAGGTTATTTTTATCACTTTTATTGAAAAGGCCACTTCTCTGCTCTAAGGCTGGATTTTTTGATGCAAGTTCAGTGGCTTTGGGGTGAATCTGAATGAAGTTTTCAGAGCAGCGAGAAAAATCATGCAGTGTTAAGATGCCAAGCTTCCTCCGATAAATCTTTTGAAAATAACTGATAAAGATGCTTAGGGTTTCTCTGAATTCCCATGAGGTATAGCATTCAGAGAAGCTGGTAGTTTGGAACAGTGCTTTCCTTTGATTACAAACAGTTGAATTCTAAAATGCCACATAGCAATATAAGAGCAAAATACATTCATTTTTAACTCATAGTGGACAAAATACACCCAGTCTTCAATTTGAAACTCAGGAAGTAGATGTGGATGTATCGGTCAGGTTATCTTATTGGCTGTTCTTAGTGATCAATACCAATGCCATGGTCATCAGCTATTAGGGAGAGAAATGATTGCATAAGCCATTTCAGACGTTTGGCAAGGGTGTATCAAATACCAGGAGGAAGAAATGGGATAGAGAAGAAGAAAATACAGCAAAAGTCTTCCTAAATCAAGAGACAAGAGATCCAGTCTGGCCTATGACCTACATAATAGCACGCAGTAATTAATAGCATACCATTCCAATGCAGGAAGAAAAAACTGGAGTCTCTGGAATTTGGGCAGTTTGTGAATTGTTGGGGTTTTAGGATTTTAATGCTGCTTTGTAACACTGTTTGAATTTTAATTTTTTAAAGAATATTTAAGTAACTCTGTACCCAACATGGGCCTCAGACTCATGACCCGGAGATCAAGGGTTGCATGTTCCACTGACTGAGCCAGCCAGGCACCCCACTCTGGACCTTTTTTCACAATTTGAACTTTAAACTTCTCCTATGTACTAAAAGTCATTCACTTAACAATAATAATAGTCAGCATATACCATGCTTTTTATATAATAGACATTATAGCTTACAAATACCCCGCCACAACCTTTTAAGATAGAGGATTGTTTCCATCACCATTTTTCAGAAGAAAAAACTGAATCACAGGGAGGTTAACTTGCCCACGGCTATACAACTATTTAGTGACAGACCTAGGATTCAAACCCAGTTAATCCAGCTCTAAAGTCAAGGCCTTCGTACTACTCTATGACACACTTCAGTTCATATTTTTATTGATCATTCATTAAGTACATGGCACTTTGCTTATTTATGTAGATGATGTGAAGTATGAGACAGGATTTAATCTTTTAACTAAGTAACATTCAGCATCTTTCTCCTTTCCAAAACCCCGTGTGTGTATACATAGCATTACTTAGCATTTTGCCCCCATCTTTGGTGCCGTCTGTACTGAAAACCCCCAATATAGTGAACATAGCTTACTGGCGGAGAAGAGCTCATAATATGACACCTAATACTCATCTATCCCCACTGTAATATCTGGGTCAGCTAGAGCAAACAAATGGCTCAGTGAGGACACTCTGGGCTGGAGACTTATGCTGCAAACTGCCTGTTGTGATGTCAATAATGAGAGAGCACACCCAGCCTCCGTGCTTAGCCCACCTCCCCATTTCTCCAAGAAACTGACACCAACCCCAGGAAAGTATTAAGGCCAAGATCTGGATCTTTTGCTACAACTAAAAGTCTAAGAATGTCTAAGCAACAGGAATTATACACATGTGTTGTTGAGCACTGCCCTATATAGCACAGAAATATTTTTATTAAAAATAGACACTATATAAATCCATTATAGCAAGTCAGAGTATAATTTTACAGTGAAGCATATGAAATTACCAACATTCAACCTTTTTGACCTACAAAAAACCTGTTTCCTTATGTACAATGAGTACAGTACATAGAGTATCATGCATAGGACACAGAGTATTCTTAGCCAGTGAACCAGCTTCCCAGAAGGCGCTTTGCTCAGTCTGAATAAGGCTTAACTCTTTGGTCTCTCTCCCATTATTGTATATTCTTGTGGTTCAACTCTGACAAAACTAAACAGGGTACGCAGGTGACAGTGCCTCGTCTGCTTCAAAGCCTCATGGGACAGCTTCAGGGTGATGTGAAGTGCAGGCTGAGTGGCTAGTGGCCTTCCCAGGAGAATGTCAGAGAAGCAAAAGTGAAAATCAGCTGCCACGTAGAGGGCCATGCAAGACCTAAGACATTATGGAGCTCATCACGTCGTTGTGCTGGAAAAATGGAACGGAGACATGTCACAAATTCAGGAAGTATGACAAGAATGAATAGCTGTCAGGATTGCCTTTTCATAGGGATGACCCCCAGCAGCCCATTTTCTAGAAAGCATTCCCTACATTAAACACATATGCAGAAAATCATAATGATAGGTCTATGCTTTGTGGGGACTGTGATGAACAAGGCACCGTGCTAACTGCTTTGCACGAATGCATTAGGGTTGTCCAGAGCGACGGAACCAGTGGGATATGTATACAACTGAGATCTACTTTAAGGAATTGCCTTACACAGTGGTGAGGCTGGCAAATTCAAAGTCTCTGTGGCAGGCCAGCAGGCCAGAGACTCTCAGGCGGGAGCTGATGCAGCCATCTTGAAGCAGCGTTTCTTTCTTCTCAGGAAATCTCAGTGTTTCTCTTAAGGCTTTTCAACTGATCGGATGCCACCAATTCAGGTTGTAGAGGATAATCTCCTTTACTTGATGTCATTGGATTGCAGATGTTGACCACATCTATGAAATACCTTCACAGCAACCCTTAGATGTAGTATTTAATTGAATAGCTGGGTACTATGGTGTAACCAAGGTGACAGCTTAAACCAATCATCACAACACGTATACCATTTTTGTGCTCATGAAAAATCTGTGAGGATGATACCCTTTTATCCTCATTTTACAGATAAAGAAACAAGTTGAAGAAGGTCAAGAACTTGCTCAGGATAACAGTTTGTAAAGGATGGAGTCATGTTTTGAAACTAGGGAATGTAATTTCAGAGCCTCTGGACTTAACCACCGGGGTCCTGCTGTCTCACCAAGCAGTGAGGATTTTATGCTAAGGATTCAGGAGTCGAGAAAGCAAAAGCCAGCAAAACGTAAAGCCAAGAAGAGGTCGGTATGAGTGAATCACAAGCTTTCCAGCATCATTGGCTCCCTGGCCATCTCACCATGCTGTGTACACGTGCATGTGACCTATTAAGTGAGCCACAGTCTACATAGAAGGAAGATTATACTATAGGGCATACAGGGGTACCAGCTTGTGTGGAAAAAAAAGGCAGAGCAAATCGAATTACACATAAGACAGAAATCAGGGGGATGAAGGAAAAAGTCCTTCTTTCTGCCATTCCACATAAACTCCTTCCAGGGTTTTATTCCAACTGGAACGACAGCATTAGCACTATCTGGGAAAGTGATCCCTCAGAGCTGTGACAATGTGGACCTAGAAGGACGTAGGACTTGGGGACTCCCTGGAAAATCAAGTAGACAGCTAGTTGGGGCGGGATTTTATGGTTGCCCAGAGGACTGTTCCTCACTTCGCAAACACCTCTCTCTCTCACTGTCACCCTCCCTTTCCCATAGACCATAGTGGCACTGGCAGAACCTTTCCATGTCCCCAAACCTCTCAGCTCTGCTTGCAGATATTTTAGCAGACCTTGTTCCCACCTTGGGAGAAAAATAGAGGCCAACAAAGACAATCTTCCTAAACATCTTTTTATACCACTCCCAAACATAGATCTGTACCAATCCTCCCCGGCTTCCTCTATAAGACCGCCCCTTGTCTTATGTTCTCGACTGCAAATATCATTGCCATCTATCCACTCTAGAACACAACCCATCAGTCATCATTTTCTTCTCCCTCTCTTATATTTTCAACCTTTTTAGTTTTTTCTTTCCCCTCTGCCTCCAAGTAGAACAAATGCTGACACCACCTTAAAAAATACCTTGCATCTAGATCATTGTAATAAGCACAAACAGATGCAAATACTTTACAAATGGGAAAATTTGATCCAAGGAGTTGGGATCAAAAAAAAAAAAACCAACTATATTCTGATTATAATAAACACATCTTACATATAAGAATATAAAGATACTGTAACATAGGGGCGCCTGGGTGGCTCAGTTGGTTAAGCGTCTGACTTCAGCTCAGGTGATGATCTCGCGGTTTGTGAGTTCAAGTCCTGCATCAGGCTTTGTGTTGACAGCTCGGAGCCTGCTTCAGATTCTGTGTCTCCCTCTCTCTCTGCCCCTCTCCCCCACTTACACTCTGTCACTCTATCGCTCTCTCTTTCAAAAGTAAATAAACATTAAAAAAAATCTTGTAGGATATTATTAATAAAAAGATAGAAAAAATAGATTCCTTCCAAACCCTAAGCAAAATATATCAGACAAAGAAAACTTTGAAATGAGAAATATTACGAGAAATAAGAAAAGGAAGTTTTATAGAGAGAAAAAGTTCAATTTACCAAGAAGATATAAAGTAGTCTAAATCTGTATATGTTTAAAGAGACTATTCTAAATTTGCATATTCTTCTAAATATAGACAACAAAAATTAGCAAAAGAGGAAACACGTATCAATAATGTACTGTGGGTTTTGACATACCGCTACCAGTAATTTCCAGAGCAAGCAGGCACACATACACAGTGAGATTTCAGATGGTTTGATGAACATGATCTGACTGAAATATCAATAAACTGTGCTACCAATGAATGTAGAAATGCACTCACTATGCCTACAGATACGTTCAGCCGAAACAGGCACACGCATGTTCCCAGACATTTACAAGAATATTTATAGCAGCACTATTCCTAATTGTCAACAACTGCGAACAACCCAATGATATCAGGACGGATGAAATAAATGAATTGTGGTATTTAAAATGTAGACATACCTCGCGTCAACCCTGCTTCTCCTCGAGCTACCATAACTTTCCTTCGTTTGCTTCTCTGACAATCGTTAAGTAAAAAATACTTTCGGAAAAAAAAAAATACCAGCTGTTTCCTCACTTCCGTTGCACGGTGCTCAGTCCTTAGCAATATTCCCAGCCCCCGTGATGCCACAGAAATTGTTCTGGTCTCCATTATGTTGGTTCTTATTCCTGTTCTACTGGGCTGGTTTCCTGGCATCCCCTGAAACTGATGGTCACTCCCTTCAACCTGCAACTTTCGTTTTCCTTCATTTTTTTATGTAACAATTTTTTTAACGTATTTAATTTTTAATTTTATTTTAATTCCAGTATGGTTAACATACAGTGTTATATTAGCCGCAGGTGAACCATACAGTGACTCGACAATTCTATACATCACCCACGGCTCATCACAAGTACGTTCCTCAATCTCTTGATTTCTCTCTTGGTTCTCTGTTGCTAAAGCCTTTTCTTTTTTCTTGGGTTTTCAGTGTCTTCTGCGACCTCTGGTTCTGTCACTGCAGGTGCACTGAGACATGAGGCCTCATCTCTGCGCATGCTGGCCGATGATAGTGCCCCAGTTTTGGTGCACAGCTGTGCCGGGGCAGTAGGCACAGTTACGTGATTGAGCGTGGACTCTGAAGTCAGGTGACAAGCTAACTCTGCAAATCAAGGCCTCTAAACCCAACCCTTCTCCTGAGCTTTAACCAGAGGGGCCCTAAAAATAAACTTAAGCCGGGTCAGATCTGTGCAGTGAGCCACTAGTCGCATTCTCTTTGCGTTCATAAGCTGTTGAAAGGCTGTATCCTGTTCTCGTACTACCAGACCCGATTTATGCACTTCTCAGATTTGCTTGGCTATGTCGCCTGCTTGGGGAAACAGATGACCCTCCAGGAAGATCGCTTGGCGCCAATGGCACTCTTGTCAGGGCGGAGAGGTGATGTGAATCTACTGAAGAGAAGCTGCCCCACCTCTGGCCTTGCCCTCCCGATGGAGGCTGACTTCTCATTGCACCAGGCTCCCCAGCACTTGGCCCTGCCTCCGCAAGCAGCTGCTTTGGGTTTCCCCTGTTGCTAGAAACAGGACCAAACCCGCCTCATCTCATACCTCTGACCTCACACTACGGGGCTCTCTTTTCCTGCCCTTGTGCTTTGCCGTCACTGCTGAAGTACAGATGCCAGAAGCTTCCTAAGCTCCCCCCACCCCATCCCACCGGCTTTCCAGGATGGGTCTTTCAGAAGGCAGTGTGCAGAAAGGCAGGCATAAAATGTTGCTGGCTCGTGCCCTTTCACTAGCTAAATGCCACTGCTCTTGTGGAAAAAATAACCCAGAAATGTTAGAGAGTTACACCCCAGTGGTAGAGAGAGGGGGAGACTTTGTTCAGTGAGCAGGAGGAGATAGAAAGCAGCCAACAGATTCTTCTTCCTCTCTCCTCCCTAAGAGACTGTTCCAGGATCTAGTGGTTCCATTTCCCCCTCTCTGGAGTTGTCTGAGCAACCAGCTAAGTTTCCAGGTAATCTGGACAGCTTGGAATGCACTCCTTTGCCCTTGTTTTCTCTCATCCCCTACCTCACTTACCTGGTTCCTTCACTCTTGCTTCCCTGTATTGCACCCCCTCAGCAAAACTTTGGCTCTTAAGTTTTGACTCAGGCTCCATACTCTAGGGAAACCACACGAAAATATTCACAATACAAAGGAAAAGGGAGCATAACCCTCTTGATTCTTTACTAAGTGCCTGGGTTTCTCGCTAAGTGATCTACACTTCTCTCTCTGAATCCTCACAGAATCTCTGAAATAGGCAGTATTTTTCCCCTATTACAGTGAGGAACGGAGGCTCACTGAGGTTTAAGAAACTTACCCAAGGTGGCACAGCTAGGTGTGACAGAGCTAAGGTGCCAACACCCATGTGTCTGACTTCCGAGACAGTATCCCTCTCCCTGTTCTTTACTGTTCCTAGTATCGGGACATTGCATTCTGGGGATTCTGTGAAGGCTCCATGTGGTAACTCATTGTTGGACTTTCCAGAAGCTTTGAGAATGATTCAGTGAAGAACATTTTAAATATCCAAGCACAGCACCATAAGAGAGTCCCAAAACGACAGGGTGAACGATCAAATCAATAAAAGCAGATGGTTAAAACACCCTTATTATTAGACATTTAGATATCGCTTATATTCTCATTTCTAAATGGAATCCCATTAATGAGCCAACGAAAGGTCGTGAAAGTAGCTGTTGCAGGAGGGGACACAGACATCCAAAGGGAGAAACAAAGGAAGAGAGTTCCACCCCACCCAAGCCTAGCTCTGTGCTCCATCCATGTGTGAAATCACTTGGTCAAGCTCATCTAGACCATCCAGATCTGTCTGTTCTCCTCATAAAGATCTTTGAGAACGAGGAGTACAAAGATTTAGCTAGAAAATTAATCTTGAAATGAAGCAGAGGGGTCCTGACTGCCAGAGACCGACAAAGGAAGGATTTCCTCATCCTGCACAGACTGTTACTGGCAGAGTTCTCTGTGTGTCCGGAGGTTCGGGCCAGGATTGTGCTTTGGAAATTGGAGAAAGACCGAATTTGGACCCTAGGATAGCACTCAGCCCCTCTCCAGGTTGTGAATTACAGACTGGACCTTCTCACCCTGTGTCCCTGCTGCAGGAAGGAGATGTTTTTTGTGTGATTACAAAATCAGACTGTTTACAGATAATTATTTTCTCTTGGTCTCAGAAAGTGCTGGAAGATTGACCTCTTGAACATGCTTATTAATTCATAAATGCCTACTTATAAAAACAGGTGGATTTGTCTAAACACGAGGAAAGCATTAATACCACTTGCCTGATACCGAAACTCTTGCCTTAAAACTTGCTAAGCGTTCTGAGGACCTCCAGGAACTCTGCTGTGCCATAGGAGGTTAGTTTTCTGAGCGTCATTGCCAGGAGAGGCCTTTTCCTTTTCTGTATTGTCCCTGCATGCTGTTCAGTCACATAGCTGCAGTGCCAAAACCGTCACCTAAAGAATCAGCACTTGTCTCTTAAAATATGTAAACCTTTCATCTCCCAACAAAACCTGTTCCAAGAGCTTAAAACACATTGTCTCGAGTTGTAATATCACCTGGGAGTCTTGGTGAAATGACAGAACATTCTGATTCAATAGATCATAGTGGTGGGCGGGAGGGGGGGGGGGCGGGGTGTTGGGGCTGAGATACTGTATTTCCAGCATAGCTTCTGGATATGTCAGTACTTCCGATCCATGAACAAAACTTAGAATACCAAGAGCTTAGAAGACCACCTTGATTTTCTCTTGAGTGTTTTGAAGATCATTTGGTCTCTAGAAAAATGTGCCCCTTGAAACTGCCTCATTGTTACCAACAAGCTGTTCTGGGCACCACTGCAGGAATGTTCAAACAGATGGGGATAAAGTTAGAAACTGAGAACATCACACAAGAGCCGTTCTCATTGGCCACATTGTTTTAGCTCTCGGCACACGCACAAACTCAATGCTGACCTAAAGGCTTATTCTCAAAATTACACACAAAAATGGATTTTGCCAACACTACTTGACTAATATGCTTGTTCCTGAGACCACCAGCCTCATTTTATTCAGTCTCAAATTGGTTATTTTTCTTTGGGCAGTTTCAATTATTGTATAGGATAAGAAGATTTAAATGTTAAAACACATAAACAGAAGTAGCTCAATTGTGTATTTAAATTCTGTATTTGTTTTAACAGAAGAAATACTTGTTATTCTGTCTCTATTTTAGGGTTTTCATTTTCTGCCTGGAGAATTCAGCCATTTTAATGTCAAAAAAAAAAGAAAAGTATTGTGGAAATTTGGCTAGTCCAAAACATGTTTAACTGTCTAGAACAGATGAGGGAAAAGGGTATTGAATTAGGCAGCTTTTTCCAGATGCTTTAGAAGTGCTTAGTTAATATGTATTGCCTTTTACCCAAAAAACATAGCTATGTGTTATCTTATATAGAAAAATACCTTACTTAGAGAAAAATTAAAACAAACATGTGGTTGTATATAAACTGTACCAGTTCTTAGATTTATCCCTTACATTCATTGTTAAAAACTGCCTGCCTAGATCAAATCTTTACCACCACATTTCTGTCATGTCCCCCTGGTCATTATCCCTGTTTTTAGAGACTATCTATTCTAAGTAGATACCAATTCAAAAACAATTTGCCAAAAACTCCTTAATTTGAGGAGATTAAGGCCTTAGGAACCGTTTATCATATCACTCTCCTATTTCAAGACATTTGCTCAAAACCTGTCGTTCTCAACCCACTACTCAACACCCTTCATCAAATAAGTTAACAACCAAAATCTTAGATTTCAGAGACCAGTATATTCATTCCTCAGCAGAGGGAAGTTAAGGTTAGTCTTGATTATTTTCTCTTGTCCATACTGATCTGTGCTACCTAAGTATGAATTCAATTTCCTTAAAAAACACAGAACTATTCAAATTATTTCTTCTTCAGTGAGTTTTGGTAGTTTGTGTATTCAGAGGAATTTCTATTTCATTGAAGTTGTTAAATGTATGTGCATAGAGTTCTTTTTTTTTTTTAATATTATTGTCAAATAGGTTTCCATACAATACCCAGTGCTCATCCCAACAAGTGCCCTCCTCAATGCCCATCACCTACTTTCCCCTCTCTCCCATCCCCCCATCAAACCCTCAGTTTTTTCTCTATATTTAAGAGTCTCTTATGGTAGAGTTCTTTATAATATTCCCTTAGTACACTTTTAACATATGTTGGGTCTGTAATGATACCATCTTTTTCCCTCCTGATATTTATAATTTGGTCTCTCTCTCTCTCTCTCTCTCTCTCTCCTTCTCTGGTTAATCTGTACAAAGTTTTACCATTCTTATTGAACATTTGAAAAAGTCAATTTCTGGTATTTATTTCTTTTCTGTTTTCAATTTTATGGATTTATGCTTTTATTATTTATTTTTTTCTGATAACTTTGGTTTAGTTTGTTCTTTGTCTAGTTCCCTAAAGAAGAATTATATCATTAACTCTTGTCTTTTCTCATATATACATTTAATAACATATTTTCCCCTAAACACTACTGTAGTTTTACCTCACCAATTTTGATATGTTGTATTTTCATTTTCACTCTGATACTTGCTCTCCAGCCCATGGATTGTTTCTTATCTAATTTCTTACCTAGATTATTATCTAATTTCTAAGAATTGGGAGATTTCCAGATATTTTTGTTATTGACTTCTAGATTAATACCATTTTGATTAGAGGATATATTTTGAAAGATTTTAATACTTTTAAATATGTTAAGGTTGTTTTTATGACCCAGTATATGTTCTGTCTTGATAAGTATTTCCTGTGCACTTGAAAAAAATGTAAATTCTGCTATTCTTTGGTGGGATGGTGTTGTTCGGGTCTTCTATGGTCTTGGTAATGTTTTTGTCTACTTGTTCTGTTACTGAAAGACAAAACTGAAAGCCTCCAACTATAATTGTAGGTTTGTTTATTTCTCCTTGCAGTTCTTCCAATTGTATTTTAATACCATTTTTGGGGTTTTGTTTTGGTTTTCTGTGTGTGCATACATATAAAAGATTGTATGTCTTCTTATTACATAACGATGCCTCTTGGTAATTTTCCTTGTTCTAAAGTCTACTTTGTTTAACATTAATAGAGACAATCCAGCTTTCTTTTGTTAAGTGTTTGCACATTACATATTTTTCTTTTCACTTTTAACCTATCAAGATATTTTCAGTGGGTTGGTTTCTCAACAACACATATTTGAGTCTTAGTTTTTTGTCCAACTTAATGATTGCTGTCTTTTATTTTGTGTGTTTAGACCATTTATATTTAATGTAATTATTGATAAGTTGGTATTTTAGTCTGCCATTATTTTGGTTTTTTCCCCCTCTATTTTGTATTCCTCTCTTCCCCTTTTGTGAAAATGTTTGAAATATTTAACTTTATATTCCATCTTAATTTATCTACTCTCTTTTTGTCTTTATCCCTTTGTGTGGTTGGTCTAGTCATTGCTACATGCATATGTCCCTTTTTATAGTCGATTAAATTTAATATTTTACCTCTTTGGGTTAAATGTAGAAAATGTATCCTCCCCCTTTTATGTTGTATTTGTAGTTGTCATATGTATTACATCTCCATACAGTAAAGCCTACCCAGGCAATAGTATAATTTTGGCTTTGTATCATCATATGTATTCCAGAGAACACATGTACATACGTATTCCATATGTAGAGGAGAAAATAATCTGTCATATGTACCTAGTCGTTTACCACTTATGTTGCTCTTCCTTCATGCCTAAAGTTCCAAGTTTCCCTATGGTACAATTTCCTTTTTTCCTGAAGTTCTTCCTTTAACATTTGTTTTAGAGAAGAAATGCTTTTGACTAAAATTCTCTTCATTTTCTTTCAACTCAGACTGTTGTTATTATTCCTTCATTCTTCAAAGGTATTCTTATTGGTTAGAGAATCCTGGGTTGACAGTTCATTTCTTCTACTACTTTTAAAGTGTTGTGTCCCTTTATTCTGTCCTTTATTGTTTCTCATGAAAAATCCACAGTCATTCAAATGTAGTGTGTAATTTTTTTCTCTGGAAGCTTTCAAGATTTTTTTTAATGTTGGTTTTCAGCAATTTGATTAAGATGTATCTGGACATGGTTTTCTTTGAGTTTATCCAGTTAAGCGTTCATTAAGTTTCGTGAAACTGTAAACTTACCTCTTTTACCAAATTTTGGAAGTTTTCGGCCGTTATTTCTTCAAATATTTATTCTGCATCATCTTCTCCTTTCATAGGTTTCAACTGGCATGAATTTTGTATCTTTTTATACTATTCCACAGGTCCCTGAGACTCTGTTAGCTTTTTTTCCAATAAATTTTTCTCTGGTATTCAAATTGGATGTTTTCTATTGCTCTATTCAAGTTTATAGATTCTTTTCTGTGTCATCATTACTTTACTTTTTTTAGTTCTAAAATGTCCATTTTATTTTTTACAGCTTCTCTTTCCCTGCTGAGAACTATTATCTTTCCATTTGTTTCAAGGTTGTTCAACCTTATTTCATGAAACATAGTTATTATAGTTGCTTTAAAGTTTTTTAGAGGATTTAGATCACCAGGATTCACATCACTACAGGGTGGGCAGCTGTTGAGTGTTTTTTCCTTATGAGTTATTGAGATTTTCTCTTTTTTGCATATCAAGTGTGTTTAAATTGTATCCTAGACATTTTGAATATAATCTTATAAAACTCTGAGTCCTTTTGAAGTCCTTTTCCATCTGGGATGTAAGACTTCCAGTTCTAGCCAAGTTGAAGTAAGAAACTAGTTTCACCATCTCTTGGAAACAAACCCACCACTAAAAGGGCAAAATATATGCAACAGGGGTTTTCAAGACACTGGATATCAGGCCATTGAGGACAGCAATCTGTAAGGGACAGGAAACAAATGAGGGGAGCTCTAAAATTGCCCCTTTTAATTCTGTAAGAGAGTTCTTAGACCATGATGCAGGGGGTGGAAACCAAAGCAGATTGCAGTGGTTTCCCAGAGTTGAGTAGATTAAGCTGAGCATCCATGGAGACCAAATTGGCTAGCATTTGCAGTACAAATAACAGAGATGGGAGAGATCTGCAGGGGACCCCCTTTGAGTATCCTCAAGAGTACTGTTCAGTGCATATGTGTGACGAAAATACTTGATGTTAGCAAATAACTGCCCCAGAAGGATCAGAGGAAACAGTCTTTGGAGTTCACACAGGACCAGAAATATGACCTCTTTTCACGAGCCAGAATGGGAAACCTCATATCCCATGAAACATCTAGTAAAATACTCAGAAGTATCTTATTTCAGTAGTGAGCAATAATTAGCCTTAGGTTAAATGCTGCTCTTTTTCTACCTAAACAAATCTTAGAAGCAAGACACAAAAAAGCCAAACTGTTTCTTAATTGCATCCCAGGAAAAACGATTAAGAATATTTATAGGAAAACAAAAATGTCCGGCACCTAACAAGGTAAAATTCACAATACCTGGAATCCAGTTTAAAAGTCACCAGCCATGCAAAGAAGCAGAAAAATATAACCAATAATGAGAGTAAAAATCAATCTAGAATTGATATAGATGTTAGAGTTAGCAGAGACATTAAAAGTTATTATAACCATATCATACATGTTCAGAAATTTAAGTAGAGATGTAAGATATTTTTTAAATCCAAATCAAATTTCTAGAGATGAAAACTACAATGTGTAAGATGAAAACTACATTGGATGGTATTAACAGCAGATTAGATATTATTAGAAATAAAGATTAATGAACTTGAAGACAGCAATAGTAACTATCCAAACCAAAATCAAGAGTCAGACACCTAACCACTCAATTGACTGAGCCACCTAGGTGCCCCAAACTCTTTCTTATTTCAAGGATATTATAAAACAGAAGTAACCAAGACAGTGTGGAATTGGCATGAAGATAAATCAATAGAAAAGAAGATTCTAAATATATATGAGCATATCAACAAGTATAGACAACTGATTTTTGACCAAGGTACAAAGGCAGGTGAGTGGTAAATTGGATATCCTATGCTAGAGAGAGAGAGAGAGAGAGAGAACTTCAATCTATACATCATACCATTTATAAAAATCAACTCAAAATAAATCATAGATTTAAGTGTAAAATCTAAAACTATTAAACTTCTGGAAGAAAACAAGAAAATGAAAAAGATAAGCTAAAGACTAAGAAAAATACTTTGTCCATTTTTAATATTGAGTTCACTATTTCCTTATTGAGTTTCAAGAATATTATAGATAAAAGTCTTGTACAAGATGTGCATTTTGGAAATATTTTCTTTCATTTTGTTGTTTGTCTTCTTATTCCTTAAACAGTCTCTTTTTTTGTCTCTGAATTTTTTTTTAATTCTGTTTAGCTGGGGCATCTGTGTTGGTTAAGCATCTGACTCTTGGTTTCGGCTCAGGTCATGATCTCATGGTTTGTGGGTTCGAGCCCCTCATCGGCAGTGTAGGACCTGCTTGGGATTCTCTCTCTCCCTCTCTCTCTGTCCCTCCCCTGCTTGCTCTCTACCTCTCTCTCTCTCTCTCTCTCTCTCTCTCTCAAAATAAATAAATAAACATTTTTTTAAAAGTAAATAATTTCCATTTGGTTAACATACAGTTTAATATTAGTTAAAGGTGTAGAATTTCACAATTCATAGAATTTCATGATTTGTAGAATTTCATGATTCATCACTTACATACAACACCCAGTGCTTATCACAAGTGCCCTCCTTAATCTCTGTCACCTATTTAACCCATCTCCCCATCCATCTCTCCTTCAGTAACCATCAGTTTAAACAGAGTCTTTTAAAGAGCAGACATCTTTAATTTTGATACGGTCTATTTTATCAATTTGTTCATTCATGGTTCATGCTTTTGGTGTCATAATGAAGAAATCTTGCCTAACCCAAGGTCACAAATGTCCACTCCTTGTTTTCCTCTAGAAGTTTTATAACTGTAGGTTTTACATCAGAACTATAATATACTTTATTACATTGTACAAAACATAAAGTCAAAATTTTTTTAAGTTTGAAAATATTTATAAATTAATAAAGAATTTATATCCAGAACGTATAAAAATACTCAAAACTCAGTAATAAGAAAATGTGCAACCCAGCGAAATAAGCAAAAACAATGAATAGATGCTCCACCAAAGAAGATATACAGATAGTAAATGAGCATATGACAAGATGCTCAATATTATCAGTTGTTAGGAAAATGCAAACTAAAAGCACAGTGAAATACCACTAGTCACCTAATAGCATGGCTAAAATTGAAAAGACCGGTCAAACCAAATATTGGCAAGGATGTGGAGGAAATAGAACTCTCATGGGCTGCCTTTCATAGGTCAGATTTTTAAATGGTACAGTCACTTTGGAAATGAGTTTGGTAGTTACTTGGAAAAGTTACTATGGGATCCATCCTTCCTCTCTCAGATAATTACCCAAGAGAAATGAAAACACATGTCCACACAAAGCTGCCATTTGGGCTTTTGTTAATAGCCCCAAACTGGAAACAACCCCAAATGTCTATTAGTAGAGATAAATAGACACATTTTGTATATCCATATGTGTTAGTCTAGACCCACGTGTATTAGTGTATATCCAGATGCATTAGTTCCTTAGGGCTGCCATAACAAGTGTCCTGAACAACAGGTATTTATTGTTTCACAGTTCTAGAGGCTAGAAATCCAAAACCAAGGTGTCAGGTTTGGTTCCTTCGACGTGCTCTGAAAGAGATCAGTTCCAGCCCTCTCTCCTAGCCTCTGGCAGCCTCAGGAATTTCTCGACTTGTAGTTGATGTTCTCCCTGTGTGCTTACATCATTTTTCCTCTGTGCATCTCTCTGTGTCCAAAGTTTCTTATTTTATAAGGAAACCAGTCACATTGGATGAGGGACCACCCTAATAACCTCATTTTAACTTGATTGTCTCTGTACTGATCCTATTTCCAAAGAAAGCCACATTCTAAAATACTAGAGGTCAGGACTTCAACATATCTTTCATGGGGAGGGGTGGGGGGAGACACATTCTACCCATAACACTATGCAATGGGTTACTATTCTGCAGTTAAAAGGAAGAACATGATTCTGAAAACATTTATGAATGAAAGAAACCAGATTTTAAAAAATAGTGCATACGATATGATTCCATTTATGTAAAATTCTACCAAAGGTAAACAAGCCATAAACTAATTACTTTTGTCAAAGAAGGCAGATCGGTGATTACCTGAAGCATGGGATATGTAGAAACTTTTGTCGGTGATGACCATTTGCTATTTTTATTGTGATAATTGTGGTCATGCAGACAAAATGACTTAGAGGCAAAACAATCAAATTCAGTCAGTGGAATGAAACAACAGGGAAAAGTATTCCAAAGATCGGCACTGTTGGGTGTCATTATCCAGGACAAAGGAGCCAGTGGTTCTCCCCTCTAGCTTCACCATCGTGTCACGTATGCTCTTTGTACAGCATACCTCAGAGATATTGTGAGTTTGGTTCCAGACCACCACAATAAAGTGACCATGACAAGTCCGAAGATCTTTCTGTCTTCCTAGTGCATGTAAAAATGACGTTTACACTGTTATAGTCTATTAAGTATACAGTAGCATTGTGTCTAAAAAATGTACCTACCTTAATTTTAAAATACTGCTAAAAAATACTAATCATCTGAGCTTCCAGCGAGTTGTAATCTTTTTGCTTATGGACGGCTTTGTCTCAATGCTGATGGCTGCTGCCTGTTTCTCTGGGGCAGTATTCTATGTAAATGGATATGAGTATCAGTTTCGCCAATGACTGGATCCTTCTTTCTCTGGGTCTTAGTTTCTTTGACTGAAAGACAGATCATCATGTCTGTTGCAATTCAGCTAGATTTGATAATACATACAGTCGCTCCCTGTTAACACAAAGAAGAGATTTTTAAAAATGTATTTAAGGGGCGCCTGGGTGGCGCAGTCGGTTAAGCGTCCGACTTCAGCCAGGTCACGATCTCGCGGTCTGTGAGTTCGAGCCCCGCATCAGGCTCTGGGCTGATGGCTCGGAGCCTGGAGCCTGTTTCCGATTCTGTGTCTCCCTCTCTCTCTCTGCCCCTCCCCCGTTCATGCTCTGTCTCTCTCTGTCCCAAAAATAAATAAAAAACGTTAAAAATGTATTTAATAAACTGGCATAGTACTCTTTGTCAGCCATTGTTCTAAGCAGTATTCAAATACGAATTCATTTCATTTTAATACTAATCGTATAATGTAGGTATTATTCTCCTCATCTTTAAAGTTTGAAAAACCTACCCAATGTTACAAAGCCATAACGTGGCAGAGTCAGGACTGGAACCAGAGAGCAGTCTGGCTACAGTCTGTGTTCTTAACCACTGTGCATTACTGCCTTGTATTTGGGGTTAAATGTACACTTTTAACAGGAAAAAAAAATCCATGTCACTCACTAAAAATGATAGCCGTTGTGTTGAAGCGACGGTTTTCATTATCCAGCATTAAATAATACGTCTTCTTAGTTACTGTTCCTATCTACCAAAGTTTCTAACACACAGTAGGCACACAGAAATATCGATTAGCTGACTTGTCACATTGTCAGTTCTCAGTTAGCCAAACTCACAAAACAGAGATCAAACAAGTACTAGCAAATCGTTTCTATTTGGTCTGTGAATATCTAATATGCTAGGGCAAGACAGAGAGGGGTTTTGTCTACAATTCCCCTTCCTAAATGTACTTCCCTGGCGCATTTACTAACTTGTCTCTCAGACATTCTGCAAGCTGTCAGTAGATTTTCTCTAACTTTATCTCATTAAAAATATCATTTTCTATTATTTCTGAAGTCCTTTTACTCCCTCAGCCACTATGAGTCTGTAACTCATCCCTTTGTTAGCTCAGGGATGGCCAGTGGGTTTCATCGGGAGGGTCAACTCTGGGCAGTTGTGTCTCCCTTGGAACAATGTCTGGGGCCGTGCTAAGGCTGTCTCCTGGCATAATCATATGTAGCCGCATTCACAGGGGACTAAGGGAGCCATGGACATAGGGCCACACTTATTGCCATCCCTGTGTCCCACCTCCTTGCTCAGTACTACATGTCCAGCCATCAGAGTACAATAATGGTGAGGGACTCACCAAACACCACTGTTGGAGGATCCTCAAAGGGTAAGAAAGACACCTTCACTTTACAAAATTGAAGTCCAGTAAAGATAGAGCCAGCAGCGTTGATTTCTGCTGGTCACTCTTCAGAGTCTGCTGGGATTCTACTCCTCCTATTTCCTCAGCTTCAAGTGGCTGGCCTCTCAAATAAGTGATGCAAGAATCCAGGATCATTAGAGATCCCTTTAACCTCAACGTGGAAGCTGGAGATGATGCAAGGCAAATCAAGGGTGGAAACGGAACCTGAGAACCTAGTGCTTTGGCCACGGAACAGAAGGATCCTGGTCTTCTGTGAGCATTGCTTTATCTATCTATGAAATGTCACCTGTTTCTCAAGGATGAATCATTGGAAATAAGATAACATATTTACAGGATAAAGATAGGGAATATCTGAAAATCATTAGAATTCATTTCCTAATATTAACTGAGACAAAATCAAGTACTCCATTTAATGAAGTATATGACAACACTAAAACTAATAATAATAATAATAATTATTATATTATATTATTATTATATATTATATATTATATAATATAATTATATTATTATATATAATATATATAATATAATATAACTATATTATTATTATTATTATTATTATTTGAAATGCTCTATGAAGGAGGAAGTTACTCAATTTTCTTCCATCAAGTGGCCCACTTCCTAGGAATCTAAGGAGAAGGTCTCTGTGTGAAGAGAAGAAAAAATAAAAAATAGCTCAGTGGAAGACTGAAGAAAGTTTGGGCCAGCCCCGGCCATATACAGAAGAGCCTCTCGACCAGAAGGTCAGTGATTACCTCAGAATACGGCACTGTCCTCAGAGCATGTTAACTCTTGGTCCTATTAGTTTCCTACTGTAGAGAGGCACAGGGCATCATGTACATTCTTTCTACCTCAGCGACCTCTGACAGCCTGGAATACTCCACTGGTGCTTGCTTGGATTTCTTTTCCCACCACCGTGGCACATCTCTTCAGAGCAAAGATTTCAGGCACATCCATCTGGTGGACCAGCCTGAGACACCCATGAACACCTATGGCAGAAAAAGAAATTACAAAGCTGTGTAAAAATATTTCTGCCATTTTTAACTTTAGAACATTAGAAATAGACTTTGAAAATTGAAAGTAACCCAGGGGCTTTAAATATCTAGCTATTAGCTTTTTTTTTTTTTTTTTAATAAACTGCCTAATGAAACTGAGCCCTTTATTCCTCAAAAAAAAAAAAAAAAAAAAAGAGTGGATAGAACTGTGTCATTTCACAAGGTGACTTTTTTCAAAGCCTTTTTGACTCTCAACTTTATAAAGGATAACATTCAATGATAACTAAAAGCCTCACATTATTCATTCCTCTTTGAGCTTCTCTTGAATGTGGTCTCTGATCCTGGTGTTTTTGGATAGACTCCCTTTATAACAGCTGCCCAATGATCCATTGAAATGACAGGCGAAGGGCCACATGGTGGGCTGAGTGCACTTAGTACAACTGTGACCAGAGAGATGACAAAAAGGTTTCTTCTAGTCAGTTGCAGAAATGCCTCTATACCCGTGGATGACAGAGAACTCCAGGTAACCTCCCTGGGGGGTTATTTTTAGCCAACAACCATTAATACTCATGAGCTTACTACTGCAGAGGTCAAATTCCATAGCACCAGCTTTGAGAAACACAAATGTGGAACACTTTGCTTTTTTGACACAGGTGTTTTTAAGGGACTCCATTTCTAGTTAACGTGAGCAACAATGAGTTGGATTAAGAAATGAGTGCTACATGATTTCTATCTGTTTGACATAAATGAGTAAATAAAAAAAATAAATAAATGTCATTCATAAGAGGCCCATGTATTTTCTTTTTAACTTTCTATTTTAAAATAATTTTAGATTTACAAAAAGTTGCAAAAGAGAATGGAATAGAATCCCATGCCCATTTACCCATCTTTCCCCAAGGGTGACACCTTTTATAGCTGTAGGACAATATCAAAATCGGTAAATTGACATTGGCAGATTACTATCAACTAGATTACGGACATTACTCAATTTCATCAGTTTTTACACAAACTCATTGTGTGTATGTGTGTGTGTGTAACTTACATGGTTTTATGGGCAAGTTCTGCCAAACTTTCAAGAAACAGATTATTCCCAATGTATATTAGAGGAGTACCCCATGAAATGTCAACATTCGGTCAGCTGAAAATCAACTGTTGTAAATTGATACATAAATATGATTCCATTTGTGATATTGAAAGTTTGCAACAATACTATGCTCTTCAATTTTGTTTTCTTACTGAGTTTATTTTTATTGTTTTGATTTTTTCCCTAAGCCTCGACTTCACCTCAGGTCATGATCTCACACCTCATGAGTTTGAGCCCCACGTAGGGCTCTGTGCTGACAGCTCAGAGCCTGGAGCCTGCTTCAGATTCTGTGTCTCCCTCTCTCTCTGCCACTCCCCTGCTCACAGTCTGTCTCTCTTTCTCTCAAAAATAAATAAACCTTAAAAAATTTTTTTTCAAGAAATGTAAGTCGTTTTTTCTGTCCATTTAAACAAACATTTTATAGCTGAGGCAAAGATTGTTTTGGGTTTTCTATGTAGACAATCTGATGTGAATAATGACAATTTTATTTCCTTCCTAATCCTTGCATTCTTTATTTCTTTTTCTTGATTTATGACTCTATCGAGGACCATCAGAATAATGTAGAAAGGGCATTAGTAGTGAGTTCTTGATTTTCTAATGAGATGATTCTAATGTCTGTTGTAGGTTTTGGGTAGTTAACTGTAGTCATATTAAGGAAGTTCTCTTCTGTTTCTTACCATGTCTTTACCAAGAGCTTTTTTTTTTTTTAAATCATAAAAGAGTATAGAATTTTACCAAATTCTCTCTGTGCCCCTATTGAAGTATTTGTAGGTTTTTCTTCTATATTTCTATGATCAACTACATTTAGAGATTCTCTAATGGTAACCACTTTTCCATCTCTAGGATAAGCCCAACTTGGTCAGAATGTAGTTTCTGTTCTTTATATTGCTGAATTTATCATGCTCTTTATCATACCTAGCATTTTTTATGCAGATAAATGAGTGATGTTGTCTTATAATTTTTCTTTGTTACACAGTCCTTGTCTGATTTCAGTGTCACCGTTGTGCTGGCCTCAAAGATGGGTTGGGAAATACGCACTTCTCTATTCTCTAGAAAAGTTTGTGCTATGTGAAATTTCTGTTCTTACAGATCATGGAATTCTGGAGTTTGGAGGAAAACAAGTTTTAATCAACACGCGTGTACCATTACCACTAATAGTTTTTTTTATACGGGCATATTAAATATCAGGGTCAAGTCTTTAAAATGTGGTGGTTTTAGATAACATAAATTGTTCCAGTCTTCCCATTTACTAATTCTTGACTGGGGAAGGTTTTGTTTTTCAGAGCTCCAATAGGTGAATATAGTGCTGTGATCCACTGGAGAAAGTTTTGCTGAGTGTGGCAAATACCATACGACTCTACCAGTGGTTGTTTCACTGAGGTTGAACAAATCACAACACAGTCACCAGATTTACAAGCTTATCTTGCTAGTACTTGGTGGAACATGGATCCTAATCCTGACAAACTGCCCTCAGAAAACTTAAAATCCTGAATTCCACACTGAAAAAGACATAAATCTATACAATGCCCGACTCCCTCTATACTGAAAATAAATAAATAAAATACACACACACACACACACACACACACACACACACACACGTTAAGCCACAAGGAGCACTATCATAACTACTCTCTTGCATATATTCTCAACCCCTCAACTACTGCCTGGACTCACCATATTCATTTGGCAGAATCACAATCTTAGTTAATACCAGCTGTTTGCATATTTCATGCCTGTCTTTGTACAGCTAATATGGCTGGAGGAAAACACACAATCACGCTGATTGATCCTACTTCAAATTTCTAATTTTAAGTCAAATGAACTCTTGTTTTATGATGCCCAACTTCCCTATTTCATTCACTCTCCTATTCTTTGAGACAAATGCAGTCAATTCTTTTTTTAAATTTTTTTAAAGTGTATTTATTCTTGAGAGAGAGAGAGAGACAGAGCATGAGTAGGGGAGGGGCAGAGAGAGAGGGAGACACAGAATCCGAAGCGGGCTCCAGGCTCTGAGCTGTCAGCACAGAGCCCGATATGGGGCTCGAGCACACAGACTGCGAGATCGTGACCTGAGCCGAAGTTGGACGCTTAACCAACTGAGCCACCCAGGTGCTCCAATACAGTCAATTCTTGTTATTTGCTACAGTGACGTTCTTTGATGTCACCAGCAACAGTGAACTAATGCATACTGAACCAGTGCTCCTAGGAAAAATACAGAATTAGGTTGCTACAAGCTTCTGGCCACATTTTCATCAACTGATCACATATAATCTTGTTCTTTGTGTGTTTTCATTTAAAGACATCTTACTGAATCTGTATTATTGATTCATTAACATTTAACTCAGAGACAATAGCATTATAACTCATGCCTGAATTGTCCAATAGTCATATTTTCTCCATAAGGCACACCACAGCCTCCTTGCTCTTAGGAACACTAGACAGCATTTCAGCACTATGCTTGGAGGTAGGCATTTTAGACAGCGAAAGCACCATTTTGTGCTAAAAGTATGGCTCTAAATAGGCAACGAAAAGGTCACTTTCTCATAGCACGAGGGCTAAAACAATAAAGCACAGTGTAACTTGGTCAGTCTCAGCTGGGAGCATACATGTCGGGTGACCACAATTTTTCATAGCGCTGAGTGTGCACATATCTGCAAATGAAAACACTAAGACTGCATGTTTAAGGGTGACAAGTTAATTTGAACAAATGGGTGAATTTGTAAATGTTAAATCCACAAATAATGAGAATCAACTCTATTTTACCATCTTCTTCTCTCAAACCTTCATCATCTCCTCTCCCCTCACTCTAACTCATGACCTTGTTTTTCACTTCTCGAAGCAATCGGAACTTCTCTTTCCTACCCCCACTGTCAACCTTCCAGCATCTTCTCCCACATATTCTATCTTCCTGCTCTCTACTAGAGATAAGTTCTCCTTGCTTCTATTTAAAATCGCCTCCCCCCCAACACCCATTTGGGCACTAAGATCCCATACGCTCTCACCTCCTTAATGACACTACTCTGGCTATTCTGCCCTCTCTGCCAAGTATCAGTTTTTCTTTCTCCTAAGTCATTACCATCAGTGCAAAAATATTGCTCTCTCTTCCTTGTTGATAACTTCTGAAAGTTACTGTGAAAAACGTTTTAAAATACACAGTTTGGAAAATTCCAGATTCCTGTCTTTAATACTAATGAAATAATCAGAAGTGAGATTAGTAATTGCAGCAGTATTCATAAAAGCAAACAATTAACTATGGGACAGAATGGGTGGATCTGGGAGGTATTACGCTAACCGAAATAAGTCACACAGATAAAAACAAATACTATATGATTTCACTTATATGTGGAATCTAGAAAACAAAATAAACAAACAAACCAAAAAAGCAGACAGACCCGTACATACAGAGAACAAACTGGTGGTTTCCTGAAGGGAGGCTGAGGGGGGGGATGGGAAAAATGAATGAAGGGGACTGGGAGATACGAGCTTGCAGTCATGGAATGAATAACTCACAGAAATGAAAGGTACAATGTAAGGATGATAGTCGGTGGTATTATAACAGTGTTGTATGGTCACAGATAGTAGTTACACTTGTGGTGAGCGTAGCATAATATAAACTTGTGGAATCACTATGTTGTGCACCTGAAATATAACATTGTGTGTCAACTGTACTCCAATTAAAGAAAAAAAAAAAGAATTGAAAGCAACCTAAATAAACAGTAGGGGGCTGGTTAAATATACACAGTAAAATATGATGTAGACATTGTAAGCTACAGATTGCTATTAAGTGATATATTCATTTCTATTAATTAAGTTAAAAACATAAATTACTACACAAATTATATTGTCCTACTTTTATAAAAAGAAAAAATAAATTCATTTTGCCTCTGTGGGTTTGCACGAAAAGTAATTGGAAGGATATTTGCCAACATTTTACTCCTGGTTTCCCTGACGCCCAAGCCCAGGGTCTTAGGCACTGCACTCAAATCTCAGGTGTGCCTATTCCCAACTAAATCATGGCCCAGAAAGCCACACGAAAACTGTAGATGCGTTGCTAGCTTATTCCTAGAATGTCAAAACAAAAAACTGGGGTTGCAGTGTCTTCTTTTTCTTATATAGATACACGGTATTTGATTGTAATCCTGGGAATGTAACTAAGGGGCCTCTTAACTTGAACAAAATGGCTGCCAAAGTGGTGAGTGGGCATCATCCTTCCTTTAGTTGAAGGCAGAGACCATGAAATCCAATACCCCTGTGGAATAAGAACAACAGCTCTTCAGTAGCAAAACCAATGAACAACTATGTCGAGACCGTGTTTAAAAAACAAACAAACAGAAACTGCAGTGCCAAAGAGTAAGCAGAGCATTTTCTAGGGCAGGTGGGAGGTGTGTTTGTAGTGGGTTGACTAGTTCAAAGCCAGACTCCTCTCTTGCCGGCTGTTCTGATTCTTGCAAATTATCACCACAGTTACTCCTCCACGAATCCTCATCAGATATTTTGAGAGATCAAGAGTATTTCCCAAAACCCAACCCAATTCCCCGAAACAGGTAAGACCTATCATCAGATTCTAAAACTCACCTCATACACTATTAAACAGTGCATTACATAAGGAAAAGATAAGAATCAGCAGTAGAATTTCAATCAAATACTAGTTTAGTTGTCAAAGGACTTAAGTACTCACCTCAAACTCTCACCACTATGCTTTTACCTGTCCTTTTCCACTGTTTGCCCTGTACCCTCCCCCATCAGTCAACTTCAAGCACTAGATTCAGCCTTTATAGAAGACACATATCAAGAGGTGTTTGCCTGATGATTATTATTTAGATGGTTTTATGTATCCTTCTGCTTTATATCTCAAACAAAGTAAAAATAAATAGGTCTACGATGAAGAAAATGGTTCACTTTTAGGGGTTTTAAAAATGACGTCCTTTTCAGGGTACCTAAGTGGCTCAACTGGTTAAGTGCCTGACTATTGATTTCAGCTCAGGTCATGATCTCACAATTGGTGAGATTGAGTCCTGCTTCGGACTCCTCATTGACAGCACAGAGCCTGCTTAGGATCCCCTCTCTCCCTCTTTCTGCGCCCCTCCCCTGCTTGTGCATTCTCTCTCTCTCTCTCTCTCTCTCTCAAAATAAATAAGGTTAAAAAAATTATGTCCTTTTCTTCCCCATATCTGTTAGCAGGTCAGGACAGAACTTTGACCCTTTCATGACCCCAGTTTTTGCCTAGGTTGAGTCAGCTTCCCAATCTGTTCCCATCCAGCCCAATGTCAATACTCTACCCCTGCAGAATTCAGCCTCCTTAGGGCAGGAGTGCTGCCCAGTGGGCTCCTAAACTCCGGGAACCTAGTCTTCAGGTCTATCCAATCAATGTATGGACATAGAGAAATACCTAGAATTCTTTAAGT
The DNA here is from genome assembly GCF_028018385.1 of Neofelis nebulosa. Classification (NCBI taxonomy): domain Eukaryota; kingdom Metazoa; phylum Chordata; class Mammalia; order Carnivora; family Felidae; genus Neofelis; species Neofelis nebulosa. The sequence goes on from NC_080782.1 coordinate 233,480,094, forward strand.
CAGGATTTTTTGTGAAAAGAGCGAAACAGTGTACTGAATAGGACCGAACACATACTTCAAAATGAAAACCGTATAGTTTTTTATAGGCAGGTTAAAGGGCATTTTTATCCAGGCAACACCTGAGGAACTTCAGAGCTCATGACCTCTGACCCAGAAGTCAGCTGTTGATGCTCCAGGCAGACTGCTTCTTAACTGTCATAGAACATTGGGAAAGTTCTTAACTGTCGCTGACGGCAATATCCAGACATATCTCTTGTTGCACCTGACGGAGCAGGAACCCTGTAGGGACCTTTGAAACCAACGGATATTTAGATACTTCTGCTGGACCGAGTGTCCCCAAAGGAAAGCAGACAGAAAGGAAGAAGTAAAGTCCTGGGAGAAGATACCTGTGAATAAAGAAGTTTAGCCAATTGGCTCTGACAGGGCAGGGTGAAGCATATCACCCAGACACCAGGGGCATCCTGTGTATCCCTGAGCCAGCTTTTCTGCCCAGCTACCCACAGCGTCCTCCCCTTCCCCAGGGGAGAAGTGTGCTCCAGAAATGGGGGAGTGGGGGGCACCCTCTGGTCCAAAGGAACAAACCATGTCACCTGTGCTCTAATACCATTGGAGTGGTGATCCAGAGGAGAGGGGCAGCTGTTGAGGAAGCGACCTATGTGGGAGAAGACCAGAGTATGGAGAGGAGGCCAGAGAGATTGCACAGCCATGTGTGCTTTGTTTTTAGGAATATCAGTCATCATGCCTCCTAGGTGCTTCAGGAAAGAAAGTGAACTTACCTTCCTAGAAGGAGGGCCATTCAGATAACCAATGAAGACACACTTAGAAATCCTGAGGAATGTTTTCAAGAGGGATCGTGAAGGGGGGAAAAATCGGAATTTTTCTGAGAGGAGAAGTGGGAGTCCAGAGCAGGGAGAGTGGCAGGGGAACCACAAATGGGGAATGTTAATGTCCTCAGGGGCAGATAAAACTGACTGCAAACTCAAGGCATATGCGGGGGTGGGGGGTGGGGCCGATGATATGGATCTGGAATTCTTCCGCACTCAAGGGATCAATGATAACCCTTCCACCAGAGTGGATTAGGGAACCATTCTGGTCCAGTCTGGGTCTTCTTCCTCATGTCCCTATCCGTGTTCATAGAACATATCTTCACTGGGTATCCCCTTCTTAGTTTGGTGCCCTTATTTCTGAGACCTGGACTTTCTTGCTTCGGAAGTTGCTCCTAGAACAGCCTCCAGTTACACGGTCCTTCCCATTTATTTCATAGCAGGCTCCACTGCCCCACACTATGCTCTGTAAGGCTTGCTGTGGCCACAGGGGCTGCCCTCCCTAGCCCAAGCCTGCTGTGCCTGTTTCTGTGTTCTCTTTGGCAACTGCATTCTTCTCTCTTTGGGACCCAGCTTCTTTTTACATGCTATGGTAATCAGAGAGGTGTTTTAAACCCAGCTCCACAGCTGAATATTGCCTCAAAAGGATCCCCGTTAGAAAAAAAAAAGAATTGGGATGGGTTATAATTTTAACATAAAAGGCCAGTTCCTGCTTGAAATTAGAGGTGAAAAGTATTTCCCACTAGGCTAAACCATGACACCGATCCATCGCTTACGCAGGAGGCAATAAACTTCTTTCTCTAGCCTCCCACCCCCATCCTCTTGCCATAGTAGCTGATGGCAAAGTCTATTTTGCTAATTTTGTGCCTGTAATGTAAACCTCCATTGAACAGGTCCTCAGACTTTGCTGCCCACGTCTGGTCATTTTGCTTCTTTGTTTCTTAACTTGCCACCTGGTACCCTGATACCTAACCTCTAGGTAACCAGGTTACCTAGCTGGTGTAGACTCTTTCTGCCCCTCCCGGTTATCTCCTTCAGGGGGCCAGTAGGATCCAGGTAGCAGGGGTCTGGCTGCCTTCACAGGAAGAAGGGTCTGGAAGGTGCAGTCAAGATGTTGAACTCCAGAAGTCGGTTGAAGTTAAGGGAAAATTAGATGCCCTACATCCATATTGACCTGTCCAGAGTTTGGAAATCGAGGTTCCTGAAGCACTAAGCCCCCTGGGGTGGAAGTTGACACCTTTGGCAAAAGGTCCCATGATGTTAAGAGAAGCACATAGCTTCGGGTTCTTATTCTGCCAGGTTGTTGGGTGAATTAGGGCAAGTTACTGAAATCTTTATCCAGACTTCAGGGAGGATGGGGAAAAGCTGGGGAGGGTAGTTAACCAGGAACACTGTGGACCTGGAGATCCAGACTGAGACCAGCAGGAGGTGCTGAGATGGCCCAGGCCGAGGGCATTAGCTCAGTGTTGTTCTGTAAGACCTGCCCCAGCTGTGTGGCCTGGGAACCCTCTTGATGCACATGTTTTCCTGTGTCTCCTGACTTCTGTGGTTCATTAAACTGGTTGCTCCTAAGACTCTCAGGACCCCTAAAACAATCCTGAGATGCCTACTGTATCCATATGTTTCTTCTATATCCTTTATATCTCCTAGCTTGTTGAACAGCCTCAAGTAGAGACCTCCCCAGCTGTAAAAAAGGCAGTAAGGTCCGACATGACAGCAGCCTCATTTTGTTCTCTTTCTCTCCCTTTTGAACATTCTTATGTTCAGTTTAAAAATTGATTTTAAATTTACAAATGTACCTTTTGTGAGGCGAATGGCACTGTCCTACTTGAAACCTTACATGCTGCCTCCTTGTCAACAAGTCCAGTCAAACTCCTTGGAATGAAATCCACAATTCTCTACAGTCTTGCCCAACCTTTCCTTTCCAGTGTAATCTCCTGTCACTTTCTCCCACCCTAATCGCTCTGGTTCCTTCAGAAAGCCTAGACGATGCTAAATAGTGCCAGGCCTCCGCATTTTTCCTCATGTTGCCGTTCCTTCTCTCTCTCCCCTGCCTCTAAAGCATGCCTCTACCATATTCTCAACATTACCTTCTAGCCCCTACTTCTTTCCTCCTTGAAAGCCCCCTGTCTTCCCTGCACCACACCCCCAGAGTCTACTTAATTTATTCTCATGTGTGCCTACAGTCTTAAAATTATTTAACTCGTATATGCATGCCATCTCCCCACTGTTGGAAGTTTTAGGGCAACGGAGATGGTTCCTGCCTTTCTTTTAGACTCCTGATGATGTTGCCTGACCTAGAACACACATGTAGCTGTTCAATGTTGAACTAAAATACAGGAAAAGAAAGCAATACCAACCACCCCCTTTGAAGACGTGCCAACCTTAAGTTTTCTTTCTAAACCTGCCACTTCTGTCTCTCGGTCGAGCAATTTTCTATTCTTGCGTGTCCTTACTGCCTTTCGTGTTCAAGTCAGTTGATCGACATTGATAATACTGTTGTGTGTCCAGCTCACAGGCGGAAGCCAGGTTTCCAGGCATAAGCCAAGGAGAGCAGAAATCTTCCCACCATTGCTCTCAGGATGCCTGAACCTGTCACGTTGAGGTTAGACTAAAATGTCAGGAAAGGAAAAAACAATGAGTGCCCGGAGGCTATGCCTACAGAAGATGAGGTCAAGAGTTAGAATATATCTACTTACTTGGATTTTAAATAGGTAGAGCTTAAAATGGAGTTTTTGACAAAATTGACAAAAGTATAGAACTATTTCAATAAAGTTTCCCTCCTCCCCCCCCACCCCGGATGTCTTTTAAGCTACAAATTATGTCTTAGGAGTCTTGGTTTATCTACCTCCTCAAAAGAAATCCAACTGAGTTTACTCTCCAGTAATTTCCCTCAGGAAAAGGAGATGAGAAAGATTTATTATGGTAATTGAAGAACTGAAAGCAGAATGACTTTTAAAGTATTAAGAGGCTATTCATAGCATTTTAGATCTTCCTACCAACTATTTCCAGAATATTCTAGATATTTACATAATATGGGTAGTAGTGTATACCAGAACATAAACACACAGTGTATTCCCTTAAATTGGAAAAAAATAGACTTGAAATGAATGCTGCACTTTCTTGACTGAAGAAAACCTTTAATCCCAAACTACAAAATTCTGCAAAATCATTAACACTGGGATGACCTTTGCTCCTATTCTCTCTTGGCATTCTTCAATCTTTCAAGATAGGACAAAAAGAAAAAAAAACTGTCCTAGATATGATAAGTTCATCCTGCTGAGAAATGCAAATTTTTCCAAACCAAAAATAAGACATGGATTCAACCATTCATCAATATTGGGAGATTGTGAAGATTCTTGGCTCTTGGGCTATTATTTCCCAGAAAAAAAAAAAAACAAAAGACATCAGTTTTCATTACCCTTAGCATGACTAAAACCATTCTGATTCAAAAACACTTTGAGAGGTAGTCATGCACATGATACTCAAGTCCTAAATCTCCTATGTTCCGGGCAGACACTGGACAGCATTGCAGATACAGTCCCTGATAGAGGGTTTTTAATCGTGCGGTCAAGTTCCACTGGGTGAAATTTAGACTATCAAGAGGACTTCCAAATCTATTATTTCTATCTGATTTTTCATCTTCTGAGCATGTGATTTCTAAAAATGTGGACATTGAAGGGGATGGCATGCATCGTATGTTGACCTGTAAAACTGGACTCACAGCCCTCTCAAATAACTCCATGCCTTTAGACTTCTAACCTGTTTTCCACGCCCAAGCCAAAGTATCTCTAAAATGCAAACATGATCATGTCACTTTCCTATGTTAAATCCCTCAAAGGTCCTCCATTGCTCTTAGGATGAAGTCCAAATTCCTTATCTTGGCTTACAGACCCTGTTGGGTCAGACCTGGTTTATCCCAACTCCCTCTCTTTCCATCCATACCCCCCACCATCAGCACACATCTCTGCTTCCCAGAGTTATTGAAAAGCCCCTAATTCTGTGTGGTCTTTTGGTCTCCCTGAATTCTGCATTTTTTCCCGCTTACGTCTGCTCCTGCCCTCCATACTTCTTTACTTTAGACTTGACTCCTCAATGCACACGTTTGCACAAATACATGTAAGAATGAATGCAATGATATTGTGAAGAGTAAGATTTAATTGTTAACTGTTACACACTACAAATTCTGTAGTGATTTTACAGAATTAACATGTAACTTTACAGAATTAACATGTAACTTTACAGATTAACATGTAATTTACAATTTTCAATGCTGTCATATTTTTGTCTTGATTACCACCCCCCCACCAAGTCGGTTTCAATGTTTGACATATTATGAAGTAAGTTCTGTTTCAAATTAAAAGCAACTCCAATATGTAGAGTGCTCTGGCCATCTCTCTTGAGGTCTGCAATTGTGCCCTGATGAGATTAGATGTAATCACTCCGGCTGTCTGTGTTTGATTTGGCCTGGTCTTGACTTTGTAAAGGAGTATACAGTAACATTAATAAGACATTTAATTCACATAAGAGGTATTTAATTTTCCCATTTGCTAAATTAACAGTACAATAGATAATCTAGGAGAATGATGAAATACAGTTTACCTGCCCATTTTTTACTAAATTTTACAGTTCCTAGAGAGCCTTAGAAAAAGTATCATAGTACTTTCCGTAGTTCCATAGGAAAATAATGCATTTGGAAACATTCTCTCTCTCTACCTCTAAACTTTTACTTTCAACTATTGAAATTCAGGATCAGACATGGTAAGAATTCACAATTTTTGCTGGTTGTTGGTTACTGCCCAAATATCTGGCTAATGGTCTGAAGTCTCAATTGTTTTAATGCCAAGAAACCCTAAACTTTCTATAACTTTAATCCAGGAAGCTTTTACTAAGCATTTACTATATTTCAAGGCTTTCCTTCTTGAAAGAGCCCTTATTTAAATCGACCTGCATGAGTGATTGTGTCCAGGATGTGAAGGAGTAAATGTCTAAACACTGACTTTGACTCTAGGACTCTGAGTGATGAGGCTGTCTCAGGGGTGGGCTTTCCCAAATGAAACCTCCTGATGCTTTGTATGATGCTGGCACCCTTTCCTGCTGCTTGCCCTTCAGAAGCTGCATGGTTGTGCCCAGATAGGTGGGGTCCTGTGTCATACAGTGGTGTTATAGAATACCACTAGGATAGGTCTGGAAAATGAGGGACTTGTGATAGTAAGTTCTTAAAGAGTTCCCTAAATCAAGGTTTTTATAGCCAAGGTTCGTCTCTCCAGTCATGGTTTACCCATGATTCCCATTTCCAGCAACCCAAGCGTTCCTACGGTGAGTTCTGCAAGACTTCTTAGGAGTCGTTGCTGGAGCTGTGCACGGGATCAGGGCTGAGGTTGGGGTGGGGTGGTCTTGAGAGGTCACCCACGGCCCTGTACCCTGGAAAATCTTACATCCAAAGGGCAGGGACTGGGCCTGTGCCTCCTACCCTGCCTTTGTAGCAGCACTCGACGCTGAATCCGAGAATGAAGCAGGAAGCTTTTCAAAACAGACGAGTTTATCCTCACCAAACTGGTCCTTTTTATTGCTTGAGAGCAAAGTCAAAAATGAGATCAGACCAAACTCAACAATTTATGCATTTAAGGGACCAGAGCAAATGAGAGCGCGAAGATTTGGTAGAAAATAAGATCCCTCCCAGACATAGTATCAAAAACGTGGGCAATCTGCCCCAAAACAAGTCAGCAGTGCAGGTATGGTGCTGGGGCCCTGCAAAAAGAGTCTGGGGACATTGGGAGAAAAAGAATAGGCAGCACTTGGCTTCTGATGAGGAAAGATGGGTGGAAGACGCGAAAATAAAAAACAGTTGGAGCGTGACTTCTTAGGTGTGCTCATTACCATCAGTGAGGCCAGCCGTCCCTCTGTACTAGAAAGGAGCAGTTGCTTGTAACTCACCTGGCTTCCATATGGGGGGTGGGGATGGGAGTGGAGAGGCTGTCCGTTGGATCCCTCAGACCCCTCCAAGCCCAAGCCCGGTATGCTGTGGTGCAGGGAGAGCTGTGAGCTACCGGAGGGGGTAACCTGCTCATCGAGCCACACCAGCTCTACATGGGAGCCATGTGACAGAGAGGCTGACCTCTGGGAGGAAGGGGAGGGCCGGGAAGGAAGGATGAAGGATGTCCCCTACGGGATACTGGGGCATCCTTAACAGCCTTCCCTCGACCTCAGCAGTGCTTCTCCGACTATCGGTTTTATAACTACTCGTTAAATTGCATGTTATTTAGGCAATTTTCTGCATGTTTTATTTTACGACATTAAAAATGTTAAAGAACAGAGTACAAGAACACAAAAGCAAGCCTCTTCCTGGCATCTTAGTAACTGGAGGACTTTGGGCAGTAAAAATAAGAATAAAAACTATTGAATGCTCGTTGTATCCTTGTACTAAACCTGCATTATGCAGCAGTCCCATAGGTTAGATACTATTGTGCCCATTCTACAGATGAAGCTACCTTAGCAAGGAAGGAGTCTGCCCAAAATTATACCCCCCTTGAGAGGCAGGGCCGGGTTTAGACACAAGGTCCTCTTACCGGTCTACCTAGAGCCCACTGTCCTGCCAGGTCACAGGACTATATCCAGCTTGGTGCTGGCACAGCTACTCGAACGACACCGTGCGGTCATGCTATTCCTGGAGATAAATGTAGAGTAAGGTTATTTTCTGAGATTGTAATTTGAAGATGCGGTATTTGACAGCCTACTTTAAAGAATGTGCTCGCGAGATATGCATAATGTGATTATTTTCGTTGCTTTTAAGAGTGTGTTTTGATTCAACATGTTTCTGCTGGGGTGTACACGGAAAATGGCTGGAAGGGCTCAAATACTTCCAAGGAGTTTTACTTTTGTTAAATGGCGTATCACAATACGAGTACATGTTTGACTTTCTCTGTAGCTCCTGGTTTGGTCTCTGGCTGTGCGTGATAGACCAGTCAACCCCTCAGGACCCTGTACAGTAGTCCTTCTGCCCCTAAGGAGCAGTAATTTGGACAGTCACTGGGTTCTGGTGACGCTGGAGAGCCACACAGCTGGTGGAACACAGACCCACGCTCCCTGGAAAAATGACTGAGCACACGGGGACCAAGGAGTGTTGAACCATTTCTTCAACTGCTGGCTCCCACTCCACAGACTGGGGCAGTATACCTGGGCATGGGGTTGAGGTCCGGGACTTTGGGGACATGGGTGACTGTCACTGACTCTGTGTTTGAGCCAAGGCCATGGGTCCTGGTCTCTGTGGGTCCTGGAAATTGTTACTCCACAGTGTCCCATCTGGTTCCCCCAAACCCCTATGTTCATAACCCTGGTACTATAATGCCATCACCATGCTTCCCAAAAAAAGAGGGGTGCATAGGTCTGGGTATAAATGGCAGAAAGTTGAGAGATACACAAGCCACTCAATAAAATGCGTGTTACGTGCCTGAAGTATTCAATTAAATATGATTAAAGTTGCAGGATCGTCCCCATAGCCTGATTCTAAGAGACTCCTGTGTATCTGAGCCTTGTTCAAGTTCACAGCTCTAAGATCAGGAAAGGTTCAGGCTGTGTTGGCCTGAAGAGGCTGAGGGTGATATGTCAGGAAAGCGTTCATGCCCAAATGTGCTGCGCTGGCCCCTCATATTGTCCCTGGTGTGGCACGAGAGCAGTGGTGTGCACCTTGCGGGAGGACAGGCTCCCAGTCTACAAGGCCCGGCCTGAGGGGAACAGTGTTCAAGGGCTGTGTATCTGCTTCCGCGAGCCAACCTGGGACCTGGACGCTCAGACCTCCCATCTGTCGCTGGGGGGGTGTAGCTGTTCTCTCTGCTGTCTACCCTGTTTGCCCAGACTAATTTATCCTTTAGAGAAGCAGATCTTGTTTGGTAGGCCTACGCCCAGTCTATCAACCTGGACCTATTATTGCCATTTGTCAATATGGCGGGGGGTGGGGGCGGGGAATACAAATATAAACATGAGTATAGTGAGTAGCAAGGACAAAATTGCCTGAACTTTCCGACGAAACTGCAACATTTCAGAAACCGACGGAATCAATGTCTTGGGGCGGCTTTGGGCTGGCCTAGCGTAAGATCTGGGCAGGTGTGATTGCTACCAGGGGAGGTGGGATAATATAAATTCATTCTCCTCTGCCCTTAGCAACATTTGTTGGCTTGCTGAGCAGATTCCCAGAGGCTGGCTCCCAGGAGTGAATGATCGGGACAAGCTCTCTGTGGGCTACAGGGCGGCACACGACTGAGAGTTGTGGGTATAGTGTTGTCACGGAGCTCAGGCTAGGAACTGTGGCCTCCGCCACCTCCCGTGCCCTCTCTGGCAAATCACATCTCAGCGCCTCCTTTTCCTCCTAGGAGGAAACAACGACGGCAATGTGAGGACCTACCTCTCAGAGTTGTTGTGAAGATTAAACGGGTTAACTTGCGCGAGGCTCTTAGGAAGTGGCAGGGAGCAAGCACTCAGTAAATGTAAGCTGGCAGCAATGGCAGGAGGCCCAGGAGCAGCAGAAGGAGGAGGAGGACTGTCGGGGGAAAGCAGCCATCCTTTCCAGAGATCTCAGCCTGGTGCTCAAGGAAGCCAGCTGCTTTGGCGAGAGGTTCCCCTCTGACGTCGATCCTCCATTTGCCCATCGGTGGTTTGTAGCCTTATTGTCCACGCTCTTAAATCCTTGAACAGTTGCAGGCACTTGTTGAGAAGAACCCCCATCAGCTCCCGTGGGCCACATGATATTCTCTTCCTCCCTCTCCTTTCTCCTCTTCGTGGAAGCACGTGATTTCCATACTCAAGATTTCCAGGGGGACAGAGAGCAAAGTTCACACCACAGGGGAAAAACCTGGCCTCTGGATGCCACGTGATCTCATTTTCCATTATGTTCCCTTTCATCCAGATCCGTACCTCGCGGGCTTTTTCAGTGCTAACCTGGAGAGAGAGAGAGGGAAGGAGGGGGAGAGAAAAGAAACTCAGCTTTTCGATTGGCCCCTGAACTGTTTTCCTTAGATGCTGGACAGAGGCTACCTTGTTCTGGTTCAACAGTGTAACTAAGCAGTGATGGATAAAGGAAAATACATTCCTCCCCAGATGTGATTTCACATATGCTTTTCAAGCACACTCCTCATTCAAGATGTTAGTGTAAACCATCAGCAGCAGGAAAGGACTGGGGTGCAGGACAACACTGGCCCACTCAGGCTTCTGGTTTTCAGTGCTGGGACCCTCCCTCACCTCAGGAGTCAGGCCATTGCCTCAGCAGTGAGACTGGGTGTGACCCAAAGCACTTCACAAAGACAAGTGACCTCAGAGAGCTGAGGGGAAAAGATTGTCTTCCTGCCTTTTGAGTTTCAAAAGCCTAGACCTTTATGGGAATAGAAAGGCCTTTGGCTTTAAAAGATTTGGGAGACCGTTGGATGGGTGACAGCAAGACTCCTCCTCCTCCTCCACAGCCCATTGATGGAAGACTCCTCCCACTGGGGTGGAAGAGAGAGGGACGATGCAAAGGCTGATATTTGCAGGTCTCTGGAAGAGATCCTGCTCTCCAGGTGGAGTCCTGGGAGGTCTGTGCCATACTTTCCAGGAAAATCCCTAGAAAAAAATGGCCAGACTCCTAAAAATAGATGAATAAGGGAGGGGTATCTAGGAAGATGAGGCCTTAGGTGGCCTCTAGAAACTTCAGTGCAGTTAGACTAGCCGAAAACCTGAAGCTGGTCCCTTTGTGTTGGAGACATGGTATATCACTTAGAAGATGGGAACATTCCTGCAGCGTCCTGTGTGGTCCAACAACTGTGGGCCTAGTGCAACAATGGACATCACAGTGGGCAATGTGTAGACAAGTGACCCTTTTGTAAAGCCCTGGAATTAGGACCCTGAGCCCAAAGTGTGAGGACCCCTAATTGGGCCGTGATTATTTTTCCCACTTCCCCATCAGTTTGACAGCTTCAGAGGTATGTTTCTGAGATACCAGGACATTTAGATAGTGATGCATCCTAAAAGAATACAAAATCGTGTGTACATCATGGAGTCTGTGTTATCACCGCTACAGAGGACAATGGTAAGGTTATCAGCAGGTGTCAAGAGACCCATAACCTGACAGATCCCAGGATTGGACATCTGACACCCAGGCCACTGGCATGTCCAACAGAAACTGCAGGGGCAGCCAGCCATGCTCGCTGGGGATAAGATACCCCTTTCCTAATGCCAGAAAGTACATTATTCCCCTTCCCCTCAGTCACTTAATGTCACCTCCAAAAAGAAAGGCAGGGGAAAGTGGAGAGAAAAGAAACCCTGGGAAACAGAACATTTACCTCACCATGGAAAGCTCTGGACTTGACAGTGGTTGAGAAAGCAGCATTTGAGTGTATATGAAAAAAATCCCTGGATTCGACCGAATGCCAAAATGGGAAAGAATGAGTTCTCTGTTCTCAAGACCAAAGTTGAATTCCGCATTTGAAAGAATTGTCACATTTGCTCGCATTCAAGTTCACAGTGGCCCGGTGTAGACTTGCATTACGTGTCCCAGGAGAGTACAAGAAAAGTAGTATTGCAAGAGTATCCTAGAAGAACAAAGTGGGAAAGCAGCAAGAAGTTCTAGTCAAGGCCCGGCACGTCCCGGCATGTACTGCGAGAGGGGTTATAGCAGAGAAACATTGCTCTTAAGCTAGAAAGCCACCTACTGAGATTCATTTCACTTTAGAAAATTCACAAAGGTAGCAATGCAGAAAGAGCAGAAGTGTGACGTTAGGGGTAGGAAACCAGAAGGGTAGCTTGACATTTACCAGTCCAGGAGATAGAAGGGCAAAGTTGAGAAGAAGGGATGGATTTCAAGGAGATTTTGGAGGTAAAAAGTAAGAGAACTTGGTGTTTGGTGCTTGGCTGAGGAGAGTGTGAAGGAGGGTGCAGGATCCAGGGTCGTTTGTAGCCAGCTCCTTTGGACAATTAATGTGCATGAGAGTAGCATTTGCTAGTTTTACCAGGGAAGGCAGGGGCTGAGAGGACAGCAGTTTTGGTGGTGAGGAGAAATAAGGAAGGTACTGAACTTGAAGCACCTGTGAAGCATTCACTGGGCTAGGTCTGCTGGTCAGGAAGTATCCACAGAGATCTAGAAAGGAATAAGTATTTGGGAGTCTCCAACACACAGATGGTAGCTGAAGTCATGCTATGTGTGAGATTGCCCAGAGGCCAGGCATAGAGTGAGAAGAGAAAAAGGGCCCAGGGGCAGAGGATAGGGAGGATGGGTGTTGGTCAGAGTAAGAGGAGCCCCTGGTGAGCTCTGGCCATGAGCAGCCAGAGGGCTGGGAAGTGAGCCGAGAGAGGTTCAGGGAAATGAATGGAGGAGTGGCCAGTTGGGTCAGATTCCCAGAGGAGTCTGGTAAACTGGCAGCTTTAGAGTCAAAAGTCTCTGAGTTCCAGCGTTTCTGCATTTCCTTTCTCTTCTATGGTTGCATGATTCTAGATGAGCTCAGGATTGTTGTAGACTGCCTTACTGAACCGCCAGCCAAGATGGGATTTTGTTTTGGTTTTTCTCCTACTGTTTCCCTGATTTTGATAAGAACAGATAAATAAACCTGACAGTCACTGTAGAATGGCAAGAACTATGTGGGGGGCAACTCCAGCCTTCTGGGCAGACCCCAGCCCTGCTGTTCCTGTGAGACTTTCACTTTTTCAGCATCTCCTTTGAACTCTAGATGCTGTCATCTCCCAAGAGTCACTTAAACATTTTACAGGACTATGGCCAACATACAAAATTGTCTAAGTAGCCTGAGAATTATTCCAGGGCTACAGTGTACCCTTTTCTTATAGTGGACCCCAGACAGGATAGATCCACACTTTGGATTGTTTCCAAACCTTCTCTGTGGCCATTCCTCTCCTTAGGAGTTGGATAGCACTCAGTGATAATCTTACTCTGGTTTCTAGACTTGTATAAATCTCTGTCCCCTTTTTATCCTACTGCATGGGTCACCTGAAGTATGCCCAATCACTTTGGGTTTTTTTGCTCACAAATGGAAATAAAATGGATTAATGAAACTCCCCCCCCGCCAAGCATTTCTCCTCTGAGATAGGTATTTGGAAAGGTCTCCAAGGTTTCCATCCTCCCTGCTGGTCTCCTCCAGTCCTACTCAGATGTAGACAGGAGACCCCCAAGCTGTGAGTTCAGCTCCATACCATTCCTGATCACTTCAGCTCCCTAAACATGGTATTTGATGTGTGTCCAGTGCATTCTGGGATACCCAATTGGTCCACTAAGTCTTACTTTAATCCCAGCATGGTGACCTGTCTACATCTTATTTTCCTGCTGTGCTATAATTAGCTATACACTAGGATGGGAATTTGTGCCAACCAAATTTGTACTCCCCTTGTCCCATAGCCTCACCTATTCATAGCCACCTCCTTTGTTTTCTCAAGGGACTCTCAAGAGGTATTGAGCCCAGCACGCCTCTCCTATATATCATCTAATGGTTTATCCATTCAACAAACATTTTTGTGCCAGATACTGGACTATAATGAATTAAAACTCAGTCTTTGCCCTCATGGGACTTGCAGCCTCCCCAGGTATACAGACAAGAGAATTGATATGACAATGCCATGATAAATGCTAGGTTGTGGTGGAAAAGGTGCATAGCCTGGCAGTCAAAGTCGAGAAGTTTTCTCTTGAAGGATATCTATGTTGAATAGTGAAGAATTGTAAGGTCAAAGGGGAAGAGAAAGCAGGGAATGGCATTCCAAAAGGAATAGACACCAGGTTGAGGAAGTCCACATGATCCATCGGAAGAACCCAGGTTTTAGGCTGTGTGATAACCCAGGGTTAGAGCAGAGATCAGGGGCACATGGTGAAAGCCTGGGCCTGTCAGAAGAATCTTGGACTTTATCCAGTAGGCAATGAGGAACGGTGAAAAAGATTTATCAGTGGAATAACAGGATGAGGCTATCTTCTAGAAGATCTTTGGAAGGCCCTGACTTACTTTAATCAATGGGCATGGGCAGGGAAGAGCATGCTGTGGAGAGGACCGTCAAATCATCTCTCTGGAATGTCATGACATGGACATCATTTTTTTCAAAAAAGAAATGTACCTGCACATGTGGAAGAGATTGGATTTTGGATGCTTAGACTTGAAAATGAAGTAGCTAGTTTTCATTCTCCTAGTTGGAAATGGCGTGTGTTCTGATTTATTTTTGCTAGTCACTGGTGCTCACTGTCCTTCATCTCGAAATATTTATATGCATCCCTTGATAAGCCTTCTGCAAATCCTCATTACGGAAATCTAATGGTCATTAATTTCTTACTTTGAAATTTTCCAGTTTTTGATGCTGACTCGGGCCTCAGATGGATTGGAACAAATCCATCTTACACTGCCATAGGGGCAGTACCCAGGAAAAGAATACCAGAAATCTCAATCCACCTTGAACCCCAGCTTTGTGCATTTGGTAGAGGGTTGTGAGGATGTTTACGGTGGCTTGAGCGAACCCTTATTTAGTAATGGGACTGCTTTCCTCAGCTGCCCATGCCATATCCTTCATCAGGAAACACTTCTCCCCACAACATGGTAGAGATCAGTGCTGAACCTATGATGCGTAGGGTCTTGTAGGACATGCTAGGTACAGGTACCAGCATGTAAGGAGCTACTGTCAAAGAAGCAGCCCTTGTCAGAGCATCAGAGGGGGGATGTCCCTGAATGTTAAAACACACATTTGGTTGGTCTCCCAAATAAACCTGTTCTGTGAGGTGGAAGAACCACTCCAACTGGAGGAGATGATACAGAAAGCCCCAAGCTCAAGCTCAAGTGGTTTGCGAAAAAGAAATACGTCCATATTCCCATCTCCTGGCAGAAGATGTTAAAGACCGTTTCTTTAAAAGTGATATTTCAAACGTCTATCGTTTTTAAGAACTGAAGCCTTAACCCTTGAAGGTGGTGTGGAACAAGAAAGTATTCAATAGGATGAAAATAAATGAAGCACAACAAAGCATTTCAGCCTTCAGTGATAACCTTGGGCAAATCCAGACCACTCAGTTCTGACATTCCTCTCCCGCTAAACCGTGTGGAATCAACAGTAAAGAGTTCTCTCGCAAAAGTCCAGGAATGCCATTGGGCAACCCAATTGCAAAAGAAGTTTTTATCTAAATCTGAAAGAGGTGAAACAAATGGAAGAAACCAATGATTCTCTTTTGTTTGATGAAAATGAACACCCTTTACGGATATTAATGAAACTATTAGATGTGACAGTACGGTCCTTTGGACTACAGCAAAGGCGTGGAAAGACTTTAGCAGCCTGAGGTTAGCCAACTAGGACAACAATTCCGCTTGTGTGCTCCTGGGGACGATCACTAGAACCTGTGATGGCACTAGCCAGAAGTTTTCACATGCCATTAACAAAGAGTTAAGAAGCATGCCTGACAGGGGAGGAAGGCTGAGTGGCACTGACTCGCCACCTGAGGAAATGCCCGCATGCTGGATAGTGGTGGTACAGCTGGGGGACGTGGTGAGAAGGAAAGGAGGTGGTTCAGGAGCGGGGGAGAGGTGGAGGAGAGTCATGGGAAAGGATGGGATTTGCAAAGACGAGGGAAGGGTGTGGCAGAAGGAGAGCTTCTGAGGGTAGCGGAGTGGAGGCCATGGTGGAAGTGAGGACTATTGAGGTGCATATGGAGAAGGCGGAGGTGATGGTGAATATATAATCGTTTGAAAAAGAACTTCACAAATTAGATGCTTATCCTTGATAGACACTTCAGGCATAACATCCTAAATAACAGGCATGAATGTCATCTTTGAAGTAACCACTTCTTATTCTTGAGTCTGATTAATAGGTGAGAGTGCTGTTTTGTACTAAAAATTGTTCTTTTAGGAGAAGCGATTTTTTTCCCTCCTACTTACGTATCCTGAGCATGACAGGTCTTTTTAAGCCAAAAAAACCAAAAACCAAAAAACAAAACAAAACAAAACAAAAAACCCACTAATATTTTAAACAAAAACAACTTTTAAATAAAACATATATCACCAGCAAACATAAAAAATGGAAAGTATGGTGTCATAATTGAATGTAGACTATAATCTATATTCAGTTTGAATACGTAACTCTGAATCAATTACTCCACTTACAATGCAAAGAAATATCAACTAGTAGCCTCATTCAAAATCGGTAGCCTGATCAGTGCAATATTTTTGGAAAGTGGTTAAGTAAAGTAAAAATTCCTAATCCTCTCAACCTGTACGCAGGTTGATTAAGGTTTTCTCGGGAACTGAGGTCAGGTTACAGGGGGCAGATGTTCCCCTGTAGCTAATAGCTTCTAAATAAAGACTCCCTGGGCAGCAAGAGAAAGGAAATATTTCTTAGATGCTGCTGGCTTAGCCACGGGCAAAATTAGGATGTCAAAAGAGGCAACAGCTGGTCTCTCTCCCTGTTTTCCACCACGTAGGGACCTCCAGCCCCCAGAACACTGCCTAGCCTGTAGCCTTACTCAAATCTGATACGAGTGCATGCAAGGAAGGAAGGAAGGAATGAAGTGAATGGCGAATTTGGTGGGCATTACCAAGCTCCCAGAGCCCATGGGCCAGCAGCGGAGACAGAATAGCACAGAAAACAATGGATAATAGAACAGAAAATTAAAATAGAAAATAAAACACCGAAGGAAAGTGTTTGGCAAGAAGGACAGCACGCTGGAGGCACCTCAGGGTTCTTGCCCACATTTCCCCTTTTCTGTGTTTTCCTTTTTTTCCCACCCCACCTGTATCTGCATTTCATTCATTCAACAAGAATTCTTTGGACACCTGTAACACACACACCAGTAGTGAATGAAATATGCCAGGTTCTACCCTCAGAGAGCTTACATTCCAGTAGAGAGACTGGAAATACATGGCTGTCAAAGATAATAAATGCTATTAAGGCCATAACCTAAGATAACATGGCAGTGATGGGAATTGGAGGACCAATTCGTATAGGATGGTCAAGGAAAGCGTCTCTGAGGAAGTGACACTGGCCTTCTGCCCACTACCAGAATGGAAATTGGCCTTTCCCCAGGCAGTACCATCACAGAGAGTGACTTTCAAACTGAAAATATCCCCAAGAAAGCAGAAAAAAGACATCTCACTATAGAAAGTAGTAAGACAACTCCTAGCAGCTAATTATTTTACATCCCTGTTCAGAAGAGCTAAAAACATGAGGAAAATTGTACACATGATCCTGGAAACTGAGTCATCTTTGAGGAATTACGGAGAATCAGAGGGGAGCCAAAAAAGTGCTGATTATTCACAGAAGGAAAGAAAATGAGGATTTGGGCCCAGATCGTTCAGCTTAATGTGAATTCTCAGCAAAATGCAAGACTGGCTTTGAAAGAACTGGTGCATACGTCCTCAAGGGCCCCCTCTGTTCACTCAGCATGCCCATGGCTTGACGTCGCGCTGCATTTCCCAAATAGACCCTGCTGGATGCTATTCGCCTGGATGTTCGGAGCATGTTATGCCCGCATCGAAACCCGAGTTCATCATACCCACACCCATATGTCCCTCTCTCTCTCCTTTTAACTTAATTTACTCCCATTCATTCATTGACCCATTCATTTCACAAACACTTAGCACTAAAATGGCAGTCAAGTTGCTACATGCTCTTGAGGCAAAGAAGAATGCACAGTACGGTGTGGCCCCCACCAACTTCAGAGTTAGGCGGTGGGAACACCAGCCAACCTAGGGACTTCTAGTGAACTGACTAATGTGCATGTGGACAAACTGCTTGCCCGTGCTGTACCTCCGTTTCCTCATCTGTAAAAATAGGGGTGATGGCATAGGCTTGGCGGTAGAACACGTGCGGAAGGAGGGAAGGGCAAAGGGAGGAAAGGAAGAAGGGAGGTGGGGGAGAGGGGAGAGGGGGAAGACGGAGGGAGGGAGGGAGGAAGAATTGGCACTTACCCCATTTGTGAGGATTAAATGGAATGCAAGCACTTCACACAGTGTCTGACACGTGGCAATATCTATAAATACCAGCCCTCATTTCAAGGATCTCACCATCTAGGGAGAAAATAGGAACACAGTTCAGACAATATTAATAGTTAACACTTATTGAGTGCTTATAATGTGCCTGGCACTATTCTAAACACTTGCTGCATCCTCAGCACTGTGAGTTGGGGGTCCTATTAGTAGTACTTAGTATCCTGACTCCATATTTGAGAACCACAAGCGTGAAACGATTAAGCAACTTGCCCAACGTTGCTCAAGGAGTGAGTGGGGAGCAGAGCTCGTATTCACACTCAGGCACTGTGGCTCCAATCGCTACAGTCTATTGCCTCATGAGCTAATGCAGTAACCGTGATGTGCACATGCTATTTATGGGGGACTTGCAGCGCAGTAACGGGGCAGTGTGGCTGAGGAGCTGGTCTGGGGCAGAAGGACTCCTGCATTTGGGGGTTCCAGGATGCCCGTGAGGAGTCAGCCCCGGGAAGAGGAGGCAGAGAGCACCACATAGAAGACAACACGAGTAGGGTTCAGTGCCGCTGGGGCAAGAATGGCAGTGCAGGTGGTGCCGCATTGCACACCATGCTAGGGGCTTGGACTTTATCCTCTGAGCAATGGGGAGTCACAGAGAAGAAGGGCGATGGGACTCGCGCTGCAGAAAGATTGCTCTGGAGGCTGAACGGATGCAAGGAATATATGACTGTGGAGGAGGGAGGTCAGTGAGAGGCTGCTGCTGGGGTGTCTGAGATAGTGGACAAAGGTAGGGGCAGATTCATGACCTATTTAGAAGATACCATTGGAAAAACATGCTTGTTGAATGAAAAGGCTGAAGGAGGAAGAGGGGACGAGGAGGGCTTTAAGGCTTTTGACTTGGGAGCTGGACGGACGGTGTATCATCTGTTGGGCAGGAAATGTAGAGAGGAACATCAGCGTAAAGATCTCAGGAGCACGGAGTTTCCTGTGTCCCAAAGTCAGGGAGTTCCCCTTCCCCTTTTATAAAACTTCCTTTTCTAATGATAATAAACTTAAAAAATATGGAAAAGAAGTACAACAAAGACCCATCACCTAGATACAATAATTCTTCACAAATTGAGTTTGCCACATCTGCTTCATATGCACGTTATATATATTTGTATAGTTCTACACCGATCTGTTTTGATTTTTATTACTGTCAAATCATTTTAAATAAGCTACAGACGACATTACGTTTACCCTTAAACACTTTTGCCTATATCACCAAAAAATATTTAGCTGAATGATGACAATACCATTGTCACACCTCAAAAAATTAATTACCTAATATCATCATCTCATGATGCATCTACATGCAAATTCCCCTAATAATTTCTGGAATTATTTTATAGATTATTTTTTCAAAACAGGATTAAAGTAATGACCCCATATGGCTTTTGCTATGTCTTTTAAGTCTCTTCAAATCTGTAACCACCCTCCTCACATTTTTCATGACATTGACTTGTTAATAAGGCAAAAGCCAGGTTTCTGATAGGATGCCTCATACTCTGGACTTGTCTGCTGGTTTCATCACTCTGTCTTTTAATTTGTTCCTCTACTCCCTACATTTCCAGTGAACCGAGTTTAACATTTTGATGAGCATCCCATTGCTGATGCCATATCCCTTCACATGCTATTTCACATCCCATCAGTGTCAAGATTTGGTTTCAAAATACCATCCTTCACATGCCACTAAACAAAACTTGACTGATTCCAAGTCTGGGATGGGGAACAAAGAAGGTGAGCCTTGTTCTGGAAGGCACAGAAGCACCCAGATACTAATGGGTCATGTCCGAAAAAATAAATAACCAATCTAATGGGTCCCGCTTGTCAGAGGGGCCTTATTTGATACTTTGAGCATCGGAAAGAATGACTGGGATTGATTAAAATACATTGAATGTATAAATCTGTATAGTACTCAATAATCAATGATAATACTCTAAAAAATAACAAATCCTGGGTCACTTGAAGATTCAGGAGTGGTTCAGACACTGCTGAGGCAGTTTCTCTGGCTGGTATCACAATTGGATCCACACGTCTGTGTCTTGAGTCTACAGTATGCCAGCCTTCACCTAAATTTGGACTGTGACCTCACCTGGGACCTCACCTGTCCCTTACACGTGCCTGGAACAATTGGTAAAGGTCATGGGCACTGAAACTAGATCCCCCCCGCGGCCCCAGGAATTACTTAAGTCTCATCAAAAAAGATAACCTACCAAGCATCACATTCTCATTTTAAAGTAAAATTGACATCATATCCCCAAACTCACCTAGTGCTGCACAATTCTTGTCACTATTACAAACCAAAAACAACAACAAAGAATTAATAAATGTGCCTTACTAGTAAATATTCTTCTTCTGGCTCTGGCCCCACCCTAGGTATTTTTCTAAAGTTGACTTCTGTACAATAACAATAAGTAGGAGTTTTTCTTTAATATTTATGAGAACTGGATTAATTTCCTTCATATGAACAGCCGCCAAAAACACCAAACAAAATTCTACTTCAGAACTTAATAAAGTATACATTTGTTCATTAAAGGTCACCTCCTTCAGACAAATTTTTTCTTTTGACACATTAACATAGTAAACTAACATCTAATCTGTGGTACCAAATGAAACAGAACTAGTAAAACATCACAAGGATGAAGGAAACAATCTTTGTAAAAATATATGCAAGAAGATAGAGTTCAAAAAGGAACATTCAATATCTTTTTTGTTTTTAATGCAGAAAATACGTCAGATAAGGACTTCTCCAACCAGTTCTGTTTGGATCTTAATAGAATCTTAATTCTCCCCTCTGTTTACCAACAATTGGAAGGCCTTATTTTGGGCCCTTCTTGCCTCCTTTTCATCGTACGGACATTTATTTGTTCAAAGGCCTGCCCAGTCATTCCTGTAGATTCTGTAGGAATGCTATCTTACATCATATTCTAAAACACAATTTTAGTCATGTTTTAGAAAGCCACCCTCATACCTTCTCCCCTAACTCTTGTGCTCGCTCGCTCGCTCGCTCTCTCTTTCTCTCTCTCTCTTTGTCTTACACTAGAATAGATTTTTAGCTGGGAAACAATTTTTAAAGTTGATCCCATTAGCCATGATGTTGAGGCAGGGGTTTTTCAAACACGCTTCAGAAAAGCACAGTTTGTATTCATCTCCAGGGCTGAGATTAAGAAACCATTCGCTGGTGTATAACTCATTTCAGCATTGGCTTAAAGTTAGAATAGTTTTACCGTGCAGACATCAAGTATTATATTCAAATACTAAGCACTAGAAGTTTTCCTGGCTGCGGATAGAAACAGAGAGCAGGGGCATGGGGCAAGCCACAAAACCAGCCAAACAGGCTTGTACCTCACCTACATCATCTGCCACAGGGAAAGTGATTTCAGCTTGGGTTTCAAAAAGGCCTAGGAGATGCTTTCTAAAAATTCGTCTCTACTTGGCATAAACCTTTTTTTTTTTTTCTGCACAAATATCCGACTCTCATGAAGGGGACAACATAGAACCTAAAAAATGGGGATGGTCTTCTGTTGGGTGCACTTTCAGAGTTGTAATGGGATCCTGTAACAGCAAAGGAATTGTCATTTCACTTCGGCTACCGTTCTTTCCACACGGAAGAGCTCTTCCTGAGAGATGAAAAACTTCACCCCTGTGTATCCCCAAAAGACACCTTAGAGTCTGGTGTAGAAGTCCATGATGAGTCCCTGCTGGCAGGAAACTACTCTCCACTAATGTTTAGAATTACTGCACAATATTTTAAGCACCAGGCAAATTGACTGTCGGTCTCAATCTTGGTCTCCGTGCCGCTTGCCAATGCATTCCCAGTTAAGAATCATTCATCATTTTTTAAATGAACCCTCAATAAAAAGTCAACTTGCTAATAGAGGTGTAACTTGTTAACTCTGTAAGTTGTTAATGCTGCATTTGGCTGAGTCGGCGCTTCCTCGAGAATTAACTGGGCTGCTCTCCCATAGTTAATCTGTACCGGATGTGCCTCCCAGTCTTGGTATTGATCGCTCAACATTAACTTGAATAGCTGGGCTTGTCAATTAGTCAAGGAAAACCAAGGGACGACACCAACATACGGTAAACATTGCGGTGGAAGGAGGGGAGACTTTGTCTTTGTACCACATTTTCAGAGGCAGAGAGGTGAGCCATGATTCTCTAATACAACAGAGCTGTATTAATTGACAACTAATATAAAAGCTCCGGGGCCTCCATTGTATTTCTTATCAGTAGAATTAAGCTCTTGATTTCTTCTCACCTCCTCACCAACTGTATTGATAGGCACGGCTGTAAACAGAGCCCCTGACTATGAACTAAGCTGTGATTCAGCCGCCGGGAGACCCTTAGGACAAGCCTTCTTTCTCAAGGCGTCTCTTTCATCACAAAGAGAACATTCTGAATGAATCGTAGTGGCTTAGACAGTGTGACAAGTAGTTGACAAGTAATTGAAGTTGTCCTTACATACAGCTTCTACAGTTGCTACTGCAAATTATATTTGCAATAATCTTTTAGTAAGGCCCCTAAAAAATGGATTTGCTTCTGAGACAAACTTTCTTGGCAAGAAATTGAATTCAGTAAATTGGCTACCCAAAATGAGATTCCCACCCAAATCACAGGCAAAGGTAGTATTATCCCCATTTAATAAACGAGTTCCTCTATCGACCTAGTAGGCTCATGGCCACAGAAACCTTCTAAAATCTGACACCATTACTTTGGAAACTAGTTTCTTGAGTTCCATCTCTTCTGTGCAAGCACTTCTCTCCAAACCACTGTGAAGGCATCCTTCCTTGCCGAGGTTCCAGCAGCCGTGGGTTCGCTGTAGTCTCTCCTGTGGAATTTTTTCTTATCACTAGGTGATGGCTTTGGCTTACCAGAAGTTTGGGGAAAAGTTGCCAGAATACAAGCGACCTTGGAAGAACAGCTCACAGACTCAATTACTTTCTTTGTAGAGACTCGGTCATATTCCCTCCTCAGATCTGTTTTAGGATAAGACTGGGGGTATTAATATTTCTGCCGGCTTCAACGTTTTCGTCTTCATCAGGTACTGTGTCTTCAGTATCCAGCAACCTCCCACGGCAACTCTCCAGTTGCCTGACCCACTGCTTCACAAAGTTCTCTCATGCCAGACGAGAAAGGCCCCCAGAGCGCAGAGCCCTCACATTCTCCTGTCCATCAAGATCACTGTCACTGGGAGCCAGCAAAGAGTATTGCCCCAGTCAGGCTTTGATTTCTTACTGGACAATCTCCATCAGCATTACGCTTGTGCCTGTGTCTCTTTCCTCAGTGAACTGAAACTCCTCAAGCCTCTAGAATCTAGCCAGGGAAGCTCAGGGCAGCCTGACCCACAGCTGGAAGGACACCTCAACCCATGTGCCGCAAGGGGTGCTCAGACAAATGTGGAGTGCACCCATCTCAGACCTGCTCATCCTCCAGTCCGTGAGCTGCAGCTGCACTGACTGTCCAGTCCCGATCCCAAAACATGTGTTTTTCTTTGACTATAATCACCCTGTTCGTGTTCTCTCGCAGATGGGGTTTCTACCAATTGCATAAGAATGGTAAATAAGAAAATTTCTTAACTTTTATAATAGAATGTCAACCCTATCTTTGCCTCTTCTAGCTTAAAAACACGAATGCGTGTTTAGCCATATGGAGTAGCCTACACACCAGATCCTTACATAGGAGGATTATTACTATCTGCTATCCACCACCATCAAATGCTCCACTCGGAAAACTGACATTCAATGTAAAGAAGCTGGCATAAGACAACTCTTAATTTGGCTATACATAAGAACGACTTGAGAGAATTTTAATTAAAAATACAAATTCCCTGTACCCCACCCTAGAAGTTTCTGATTTGGTAGGCAGAGAGTTTGGGAACAGCTGGCTTTTAGAACCGGAAGTATATCTCTATCCACATCTTTAGCTATGCCCTCCTATGGTGGGATCATTATTAAAGTGCTATGTTTGTTTTCCGTTAGTTTTTCTCCCATGCTAAGCTCTCCAACTCCAAAAAGGTCAAGTGTTGTATTGGTTTGCCCCACTAAGTTTTTACTGGGGTTGAAAGCAGAAATGGCCTGAAGTCAAACCCTGTCTTTTGTGAAAGCCTCAGTCCACTGAAGAAATGTCATTAGCTACTCCAGAGGAAGATGATGAAGCAAAGTCATACAGACTAAAAATGATCCTACCGTGGTAGAGAACTATGCTGAACCGCAGAGGACATCTCTGGGAGGGAGAGTGACAGGGTCTCAGTAAGGAGAGGCTGTAGGCATATATGTAGGCAGCACCTAACCTAGACTGTGGCATTCCAACATTGACAAAGGTTTGCGTCCTCAGTGAGCAGCGTGGAAGTGTACTAGTCAGCGTTCACACAGAGAAGCAGAAACAGTAGGAGATTAAAATATATGGACTTATTAAAGGGAATTGGCTTAAGCACTCATGGCTAGTTTACTAAGCAGTCCCAGCAAAGTTGTCTCCACATCTAATGCTGGAACCCAGAACCCACAGGCTGGCAGTTAGGAGGAAAGGTCGCAAACAGGCCGGAACCCCAGAAGCATGAGCTGGAATGCCAAGAGGCCAGGCTAATGCTCATCAGTTCTTGTTGCCTCTGACCTTGGTAACAAGAGTATCTTGTAGAGGCCAAGATCCTTTGTTGAGAACCTAGCCACACATACACCTGAGTAGGAGTCAGAAAAACTGAAAGAAGATCCAGTCGGGGAAGAGACAACAATGGCTGGCCAAGTTGCTGCTTCATGCCAGTAAAATGAATCAAAAGATCAACAATGGCGTGTACCGCAAAATGGCCGCTGCCTTCCTTACATCCTCCAACTGTCAAGAGAATCTCTCCGGTAGCCCATGCTAACAGGAAACACAGAGGAAAGGGAATTCTGGGAAATGCAGTTCAGCTTAGCCAAGTGGGCACATGGCAAAACCATCACAGAAAGCAACAGAGGCTCTGGCTATGGCAAGGGATCAGTGCGGATAAAAAGACACAATGGCTACCCTGAACATTCTGTTTTGTGTAAGGGGGTAAGAGAACCCTTGCACGATCCTGCAGGGAACCCCAATAATTATGAGCATTAAGTTTTCTGCCAGCCTTATAGGAGAGGACTAAGTTAGAATTATTTGGGTTTAAAGGAGATAAAGTAATGTGATGAAAGTGATGAAATGTAATCCAGTGAGGCCTTCAGAAATTTATGTGTTTGGACCATCTTAGATTAGCTCCCTCCCGAAACTGTCTTCATTATGAATTCATTTAATATAACATTTTATTATCAGTCATTCGAAGAAACACAGTATGAATACCCCTGCTATATTTGTTATTGAATGTATACATCACTAATATCAAGGGCATTATTTAGTTTGCTGTCTCCTATATAAGATCTATGTAGAAAATCAAAATTGCAGTGTCCCAAAGTTGCCATAAACTGACATAGGCAAGCAGTGCGCGGGCCATTTTTGTTCAGAAACCTATTCCAGAGGATTTCTGAGCTGTCTCCTGATATTTAAGTTGAAACAGTGTGGTGTTCTAACATCATTAGGACATCTTGGAGACCCTGATTTCCTTTCCCACAATAATAGCTACTCATAACAATCTTTGTAATGCCTTAAATGTGGCAAAGTTTCTTCCCTAGCCAAGACCTGCATAATTGTCTTATCAATGGCTGGGACCCTTGGCCCATCCTGCCCCAGAGTCTGTAACTGCGTTCTTGACCTCACCCAGAGAGCTTCCGCATAAACCACTCAAAACGTTGAAAGTCAACTGACTTTTTTAAAGAATATCATGGGCCCAGGTTCTCTTGAAAATGCTTTAATTTTGTCAAATTCTATAAAAATCCCTATCTCTAATCCCAAAAGAACTAGCAAGTATATATTTTCTGCCTCTGATATCAACTGCTTTATCGCATCACTGTCAACTGATCCTTCCTATCATCTGACAATGTAGTTTCCCCCGTAATTGTCCGGGGATAAAGCAGAGGCTCAGCCCATAAAACCTCTGGGTTTTGTAAAGACTCAGCCTAAACTGTGCTTGGTAAAGACCGTCTTCTGTCTCAGAGCCTTTGATCTCTTCGGGGTTGAGAACAAAAGAGTTGGAAGTGTAAGAACTTGGGACCTGACAGACCAGAGGCTGGATCTGCACTCTGTCCTTAACTAATACGATAGTGTGACCTTGAGCAAGTCACTAAGTTTGCCGAAGCTTCTTCACCTGTAAAAGGGAAATTTTTTTATCTGTTTCATAGGGAGAGTATCCCAATTACATAAAATACCTACCTACCTCGTGGGCACTCATTTCATCACAGCCTGTGTTGATGATGACTGGATTTGACACAGGACCACCTGTGCATGTGCACAAGGTGACAGGTAGATTTCTTTAAGAGCATTACGTAGACACCCTGTGTTATATGAAATCAGTTATACATAAATAATGTTTATTACATAGTACATATATATCCTTTCATTGCGGTGATGTCTAAAGTAGTCATCGAATATGATACTTTAAGGAAAGCAATGAATAATCTCCCAAGAAATTCTACCAAGAATGTAAAAAAGAGAGAACCCATTTTCTCAGGAAAGAAAGAAAGAAAGGAAGGAAGGAAGAAAGAGAAAAAAAAAAGAAAAAAAAAGAAAACAAAACAAAAAGAAAAACTATGAAACTTTTTAGTGCCTGAAAGTAGAGATACCATGTGAGTGGTTAATATTTTATATAGCCTATTCAGTAGCCTCTTCACTTCTTCAGTATTTGATGAGTACTGATGAAAAATTTTTTTTTTGTATTTGGTCATTGTTGATTGCGATTTTGGGGGTAGGGATGGCAAGGAGGGGGCTGACAGAAAATGGAGATTATACTAAATTTCCTTGCTTAAAGATTCTTCCCACTTTAGTAACTGGCACTCAAATGTAGAAATGGCCACGACCCCCCGAAAAGAATTACTGCCCTGACAGTCAGAAATGGGTGAAGCTTTGGCTGTGAGGATGACTAGGGCCCAGAAACCACTGGAAGATGACTCCTCATTTGAACCCCACGTGGCCAAAAGCTATCGTAGGGCCCTAAATTGTGCTCATCACTGGATTCTGCAGAGCCAGGCTTTCGGAAGCACCCTGGGCCTAGCTTCAGGTTCTAGTAGCAAAGCCATAAAACCCTTCCTGCAGGAAGAGAAAGGTGGGGCATGAAGCTTCTACATTGGGAGGAGAGAGATAAATTTGAATGTTACCCAACTTCTGCGATTGAGTTTATTTCTGTCCAAGCACCATGTCCTCACATGTGGAGTAGGTAGGGCAGAAGGAGAGGGTAAGACTAAAAGGATCGCTTTCGCTAAAAACCTTATAGGCTTTGAGGACTCAGGGGTGTCGTCTTATGCAGCTTATGAACAGAGAGAATGAAACAGACAAGGGTGGAAGACCCCCTCCTTTTCTCATTCGGACCAAGAAAGACATAGTAACCTGAGGAATGTCATTTTTTCTGCATGAACCCAGGCTTCAGAGAGAACAGTAGGAAAAAGCATATATGAATTGGCAACCCAGCTAAATCTTGACCGCATTCTTTTTTTTTTTTTTTTAATGTAGGAAGTACAGCTGCAATACTTAACCATTTTACTGGGGCCTGTTTGAAACCCTTTACAAATATTCCTTTAACTGTTCTAATGACTCTGTGAAGTACATATTAATCTCCTCTTCAAATGGGGCTTTTCGGCCATTTCATAATACTCATAATACTCATTTCATTGCGTATTAGTAGCCACTATAGCACTGGGCCCTATCAGTCAGAACAAAAATGAGGGGAACAGTGAATGCAGTAAGTCATACAAACGTGAGACACAGCCCCAAAGGTATCCCAAATATATCTGGGGAGAACTTGAAGGAGCGAGATTAGCCTATTCATTTGTGTTATGGGTCCTTGGGATTTAAGAAACCCAGATTTCATCATGTTGCCCGAAAACACGATTAAACTTAATATCTTACCGTCAATTCCAACAATGCTTTAGAGCAAAGGTCACCAAGTCAGATCTCTTCAAGGACCAGACAGGAGACAGGTGATGTAGGTGGATGAGTCTAGAAATACAGTGTCTGCTCCATATAAGTGAGGAATCAGCTTCTCAGATCCAACCAGTTTACTCAAATTTTCACTTTTTTCAAGAGACGCTAGAAATCCATATTTTATGCTCAATCTCCCCATTTTGAAATGCTTGCAACTAATTCATTTTTTCATAACATTGTGTAGTTTAACAAAGCACGTCTGCTGGTCTCTCCCACATCTTGGGCGTCCACAGCCACAGAGGGAGTGTCCTTTTAAGAAACTGAGATTCCTCTCACGGGCTCCGATGTACAAGTCCTGCTCCCTCTGCTGAGCTGCAGTTGGCACAGAGATCTCTTTTTTCCTCTCTGAAATTTCTTTCAAAACATTTTGAAAGGACTTCTTTAAAAGTGCCAGCCTTATTTTTTCCTGTGGAGTCTGAGTGAGAGGAAATAAACAGTGCATTGCATAACTGTTTCCCAGTCACTCCCTTGAACCAATTGAATCAAAAGGCAAGATTGCTCTGAAGTCTACCCAATGTGCCTGGTTCTTTGGTCGTCACCAATTTCTCTGACATTCTTTTTCTGCTTTGGAAACTATCATTAAAGGCCCAGAACAACCTAATTGCATGCTAGCTTCTGTTCTATGATGCTGCATTTCTGGAGCTCCGAGGACTACTCAGTTCAGTGGCTCACCTCAATCTTAGCTGCCGCACCAGTCATCATCATCACAAGAGCCGGAACACGCCTGTCTTGTTCACTGCTACTAACCTAACCCTGGTCGGGCATCCAACACAAACCCCTAGGTAGGCGCTAGTGATCCAAAAATTTATTTTAGAATGACTCAATGTAGGAGTGAACAAATTCTTTGACATTTTGTTATTTTATGTAGTTGACCATACCATCTTTTTTTAATCTCTCTGATGCCTTGACTTCTGGAACACAGTGCATATCTCCTTGCTTCTCACAGTGCTGGCTCCTCCCTCTCTGGCCTATTTGCTCTCAGTTACCCTTTAGAAAGTAGCCATTAGGCAATTGGGGCTCTTAGAACTTTCTGTGTCCCTGCTGAGCCCACTTGCACAGCTGAAGGACCCCCACAAACTAGACTGAACCCAAAGAGCAATGTCAGTAGGGCTCTGGGTAAATAAACTTCCAAGATGCTAGCCTGACTGAAGTTTCGTCTTTCTTTAGAGCAGGGCTTCCTATGATTTTTAATATACTAACATGCTCTGAGAATTTCTAACAGGGTTTTTAAAAATGACTTAACTCTGAAAGTCTCCTTCTGAATATGTTAAAGGTCAAATTTTCTGTGGATCACATCCTGGAAGCCCACTTTAAAGAAAACCAAACCAACTGAATAATCCTAGATTGGGCTGTATTTAGGACAGAAGACTAAGGGATGCCTGGGTAGTTCAGTTGGTTGAGCATCTGACTCTTGATTTCGGCTCAGGTCACGATCTCATGATTCATGGGATCGAGCCCTGTGTCGGGGTCCATGCCGAACATGAAGCCTGCTTGGGATTCTCTCTCTCTCCGCCCCTCCCCCCATCCACACGCACACTCCCTCTCTCTCTTGCTCTCTCTCTAACAGTAAAAAGCTTTAAAAGACTAGAAGGACCATGAGTGAAGGATCTTACTTCTTGAACTTTAAAGGCCTTTATAAGACCTCAGAAGTGAGTGTGATCCCTTCAAGAAATCTCTGAGTCACTGAGATGTGCTGTGGCTTAGTCACTTGGTTCTAGTAAGCAGAACACTGGACGTAATTCACGTCCTTGAGGAATTCTTCCTTTTTGATGCCGTGCGACTGGGTCTACCACAAAACCCCACAGGAAAGAGCTCAGTCGGTCTAGTCTTACGTACATATGATTGCTTTGATGATATGGGAGGGAAGAGGTATCCTGACAGAATGTTCAGAACTTGACAGGTTTGTCAAGTCACGGAGGAAGAATGAGATGTGAAAAGTCCCCAGACAATAACCTTTGGAAAAACCAACAATGAGCAGGCAGAGAAAGAAAATCAAGACACTGAATTAGCAATAGCAGTAACAGTGGCTAACATTCAGTGAGCTTCTGTATGTATGCACGGCAATCATTCAGTGACTTTGGCATAATGTTACCGACTCTTCACAAGAGCCCCTGAGTGAGCTCACCGAAGTTAAGGAATTGCCCAAAGTCACACAGCCAGTAAGTGGTGGTAGAGTGGAATAAGAGACAGTTTCTCCCTAGAGCCCATGTGTAGAGATGGGGAAGTTACCCCCCCTACCCCTGCCCGCAAGGTGGAGGAAGAAAGAGTTTTAGGAAGAAGAGTATGGTTAACGGGAAGAAGTGGATTTCTTGCCGTCGTCATGGGCCAGTGACGTTTGCGCGGGAAGAGCACTGTGCTCTACGTAGTCATCCAGGGACCTAGGCTCCTAGCGTGTGGGCCGTCCATCTTTTAAGACCTCAGAGTCCTCTACCCAATCCATGACTCTTTAGACCAGGAAAGGGCTTCTGAGTGAAAGATGGGGGAGGAAGACATAAGTAACGAATAGGCTAGGAGTGATGTACATCACATACATCCACGTGTGTTCAGCTATCACATGTTCACACAACCCCGTTCTGACGAGAGGGGCATTATGGGAAATGGGGTAGCGATGTGGTCCCAGCAAGAAAAGCAAGAGCACACCTTTAGCCTCTCTCTCTGAGCTCCTCTGCTGCCATTCTGTTCTTCCTCTGCTTTCTAGCTATATGGTAGAATGAAGAGGTTTGGATGCTTAGAGACCCTTGTTTCTTTTCCACTTTTACTTAAAAAATGACCTTGACGTCCAATCCTGGTATAGGTTGCCATCCTCTCCTGCCTCACGTCGCCTGACTGGCCCAGAGTTGGCCTCTACCTATAGTGCTGGACTGCCTACTTCCGAGGAGACCGGTGGCCCTAAGCTGTCCCTGAAATAAGAGAAGTGATTATAGGATCAAAGCAAATACAGAGCAACAGAAAATCCCTTGCATCCATGCTGACAGTTCCGGGGAGGGCTATCACATAGTAAATGTCAATGAGTAGGGCAGGCAGGGAACGGTGGGTCCCCTGGAGAATACTTGCCCCTCCTAAACTCCTAGCTGAGTGTCAGTGCTTGGGAATAGGGACCCCTTGTTGCCTGATCTTCACATTTTTCAAGAAAAGTCAGAAATCTGGATTTTTACTTGAAAACTCAGAATTGAAAATAAAATGGTCAAACAAAATATCTGTTGGCCAGATTCAGCCAACAAGCTAACCATTTTCTGTCTCGGGATTCCGCAGGGCAACTCTAGGGACTCATGACCTCCTCACCCTTATACCGCTCATTGAGATCTGAGGAGCTCAGTCTCTGGCACTCTTGAATCACCAGCATTCTAAGGAAGAAGGGAAATGGGGGCAGGGGGAAACGCATTCAGAAGAAGCAGTTTTGACAAACCTGCCTTTGAAACAAAGGCAGGTGCTGGTACGCTGACGATGTCCAAAATGCCAGAAAGAGGATGCCCCTTCTAGGTGCATGCAGTCTAGAACATTCCAAGGTTAAGCGAGAGATTGGGCATAAAGAATCTCTTCCTCGGGGGTACCTCTGCCTCTCATTATACTTTGGATCCTGGCATGCTGTTGCCAATCTCTGTCTTATGTCAACATTCTAGCATACCCTGCTTTATTCTGCACAACAGTGCGACTCTTGAGTCACTATGATCTCACGCAAGTACTAAGAGACGGTGATCCGGACATAAATAAGTTACAGAAAGCCAATAACGATTTATTGCCGTGTGGTATTTACTGCAGCTATGATATCCAGGTTTGCAATCTTGACTTTTCTTCCTCCAGCTTAAATCCCAGTTGAGAAAAACCTTCTGATTAGGTCTGAGGAGGAATTCGCCAGCATGGCAAAGGGAAAGGCTCGAAATAATTCTAGTACTGAATTAGAATTAGATGCATCGGGGGCGCCTGGGTGGCTCAGTCGGTTAAGTGTCCGCCTTCGGCTCAGGTCATGATCTCGCGGCCCGTGGGTTGGAGCCCCGCGTCAGGCTCTGTGCTGACAGCTCAGAGCCTGGAGCCTGTTTCAGATTCTGTGTCTCCCTCTTTCTCTGACCCTCCCCCGTTCATGCTCTGTCTGTCTCTGTCTCAAAAATAAATAAATGTTAAAAAAAAAATTAAAAAAAAAAAAAGAATTAGATGCATTGGTGCTAATGTGGGAACTTTTAATACATACACACACAGACATGGGAATAACTATAGAGGTTGTGTACGTGTGTATATTAATATATATGTACGTATACGTGTATACATACATACAGGTTCAGCTTCATGTGCTGAAGTGGCCGGGGGGCAATGACAGCCCAGTAGAAATGAGCAAATTGAGTGCTCAAATCAAACTTAGTTGCTAAATGTCACTTTTCACTACAAGGAACCAGAGCTCCTCGGTGAAACAACTGATTCCCTATCTGGTTTAGAAAGAACGCACCCCCTTTGTTATTTCTTTCCAGAATATACAAACCTATTCGAAAGATCTTCCAGAACAAGAGGAAGAGCCAGCTTGAAGGGGCCCCCACGGACCAAATCCAGAAAAATTTTAGCCTTTAAATACGTGATGGACTGTCCATAGCAACTGTGGAGACCCCGCATGGTTCTGCCAGTGCCTGATAGAGAATTTGAGGCCAACATTCAATTTGAAATATGTGACGTAGGTGCCCAAACACTTTGGCAACATAAATAGTATTGTCAGTGAAAGAGGTTTTGGTAAGCACAGGTCATCTGACAGCCTATCCAACAAGCAGATTCCCAGCCGAATATATAGCAGCCATGGCTGACAGTTGTGCAGGCAGTTAGGGTATAGAGAGAGAGCCATACGTTCTCGAACTTTTTGATACTATGGTGCAAGACGATGATGACAAAGTATGATCTGTCACCAGTCCACAACAGATGCATCCCTAGCCTGTTGTTCAGTGCTCTCTCTGTCCTCATTTGAAACTATGGAAGAGGGGCACCCGAGTGGCTCAGTCAGTTGAACACCTGACTTCGGCTCAGGGTGTGATCTCCCACTTTGGGAGTTTGAGCCCCGCATCAGGCTCAGAGCCTGGAGCCTGCTTCTGATTCTGCGTCTCCCTCTCTCTCGGTCCCTCCCCTGCTCGCACTCTGTCTCTCCCTCTCTCTCCAAAATAAACAAACATTTAAAACATTCTTTAAAACAGAAGAAAATATGAAAGAAAAGTGGGTACTTGAGACACCACTGTCCAATGTCTCCTTTCTTTCTTGTCGTCGGGACCGGCATTAACTTCAAATGGTCCGTCTACTGAGACACTTGCCGGGAACAAACAAAAGCCGATGACCCTGGAGGCTGCTGAAAAGCAGGCCGAAGGCCTGAAGGCTCGAAGTGTGTGGAACTTTTTGCCCTCAGATGGAAAGCCCAAAAGAGTGCATTTGACAAAACGCTATTTATTAGTTGCCCTACAGCTTCCGGGAGAGAAAATCCGTAGGTGTGAGCTGCAGCAAGCCTCCCTCTAGAGCCCTTTCTGCACCAGTGGCGCCCACATGCTACCAAAAGCAATGTGTAATTTGAACTAAAGATTAAAAATTAAAATATGCTTTTGCAATAATGAGAAATATCCTGCATCCGCCCATACGTACTCTTGCGGGACAAGGCCCGTAGGTGTGGTCTGACTCAATTTAAATACTAGGTAACGTAAAATGCTATGCGTTGTAAGAAGACTGACCACTACCATTTTTTGGCCTTTGTTTATTTCAAACAATCGTGTCCGTTGAAAAGGAAGGCATGCTTGTAATAACTCTGTGATAAATTCTTGGCTCAGACTGTTGAAACTGCTTCCTGGTTACATTCCGGAGAGGAATTTGGTACATCTTAGTGAACTCTTTTGTTTTCGTTTTTTTCTTTTTCCTTTGAGGGGATGCATGGAGCAGGTGTTCTTTGGTCTTGTTTTTCATTAACCGGCGGACAGCCCTTGAGCAGAGGAGTATGGATGCATTGCTTATTCCACTTCCCAGACCTCATGGAAAACATGATCCCCATGTGGTGCCATTAGGAAATAATGGAGTAAATGTGTCACTTAATAACACCTATTCCTTTTTTGAAAATTGCCTTTTCTCTACGTGAGGGGGCCCGGTATTTTACGAAACTTATTATGACGTACGAAAACGGATGGAACTTCGAGGCACCATAGATGGGACTGTGGCTGGCAAGGAACTTTGTCTGCCCTGTGCTGTTCTTGAAGTTGTTTTCTGGCCTCTTTCACTGATAAGTGGAGAAAAGTGTGGTGCCAGTTGAAGTAATTCAAATGGATTTCATAACCGGGGAGTCCATTGTTAATCTCAACAAGTTAATAAATGCAAAGGGGAGAAGAGAAAGCTCTTCCTTGAAATAGAATGCCACCCAACATGTGCAGAAGGAATGGTGAAAATGAAAGAATCCCTACTTGACATTCAAATCATCACAGCAGCAACCGATGTCACCAGGAGTTGTCAATGGATGGGAGGGTTGGTGGATGGAGGTTTGAGGAATAGGGTAACTTCAGAACATCTCTTCACAAAAGATTGGGGGTCAAATACAAAGGAGGAGATGGCAGCTTAACCTGAGGAAGCCTGGCAGACACCAGCTTGCTCGGGTGATGGCTACCAACATCTTAGTGGCACCAGAAGATACCGTGTGGCCACTGACACGATACACTGTGAGGAGTCGAGCATCATTTCTGTGCTATTTCTGCCAAGAATATGTGGCTCACATCTGGTCAGTAGGAAACATAAGACCAACTCCAAGTGGTGGCCATTCTACAGGCCACCTGTATTCTTGAAGCTTTGTGAAGACTTGAGGGCAAGAAGAGACTGAGGAACCGTTCCAGACTGAAGGAAATTAATGTGACTAAATACAACACACGCTCCTAGGTAGGATGCTGGGAAATAAGACATTTGGTGGGACAGTTGCTAAAATTTGAATGGGGTTTATGGAGGAGATGGTAATGTGCCAGTGTTGATTTCCTGATTTTCAGAGGTTTGCAGAGTGGCAACGTAGGTGAATATTCTTGCTTGGGAGAAGTGTATCCCGGAATATTTAGTGGTAAGGGGAAATCTGGGCTTAAGGGAGGAGGAAGTTCTTTGTTTTGTTCTTACGAGTTTTTGGTACATGTGAAACCTTATTAAAAACAAAAGGCTGGAAGAAAAGCAAAATGGTAAGAGTAGTTGCCCTCTGAATACCAAGATTATTCCTGTTTTTTTTTTTTTAAGGTTTTGTCAAATTTTTGCTATACTTTCCGGGTATTCTATAATAAACATGAATATTTTAGTTGAGGGACATCGTAATAAGGTACGTAAAGTATACCACTTGATTTCTTACTTGTATGTATACACTGGGCAACACAGTGAACATTTCTAGCACCATCGAAGTTTCCCCTAGGTGACTTCCCAGTTTCTACGCCACCACTGAAAGTTTCCACTATTCCACCTTCTTTCAGCGATTTTTACCGGTTCTTGAATTTCACAGAAATGGAACCACACAGTTATGTTCTCTTTTGTGTCTGGTGTCTTTTGCTCAAGATACCTGTGAGAATCATTCATGTTCTATCTACCAATAATTTACTCCTTTGAAGTGCTGTGAAGTATTCCACTGTATGCATATATTACAGTGTCTCCATTCTCTTCTTGGTGAGAATTGTTTTTAACAGTTTGCAGCTACTATAATAAAACATATATGAACTCTCTCAAACATTTCATTCTGTGGAACTTAGGAAAGCAATTGCTTAGATATAGGGCAGACCAGTTGTCAGCAAACCTTTTCTGTAAAGAACCAGCTAATAAATATTTTAGGTTTTGCAAGCCAAACATTCTGTCATAGCTAGTCAACCCTGCCATAGACAATACCCATCTTCCAAGCCTTCTCAGAAACTCATAGTTGCCCCTGGACACAGTTCTGATTCTCTGTGTGTGGCAGTCCATCTTGATCATGGGGCACAGGCATGAGAACAAAGCAACATGCTACGGATGAGAGGCCAAAAAAATATGTAAAGAAAATAAGTCTCTGATGGCATTTTTGAGCAGCTAAACCAAAGCCAGAAACTACCTACTTCAAAAGTGACTTATATGTGAGAAAAACAAACCCCTATTAAGATTCTGAGAGGTTTTTTGTTGTTGTTGTTACTTGTAACTCGATGCATGGCTGACAGATATTTTCATTCCGCTTCAGGTATTCAATAAACTAACATAGATTTGTTGAATACTTGTTGTATACGCTATGGTTCTGTTATGCTTTTGTTTCATAAAGTATTACAAGGAGTTCACAACATGACTCCTACTTGAAGAATTATACTGTCTTTCAAAGTAAATACAGAACTAGATCAGTAAATATTTAAAAATGAACACATGATACATAACCATCCCATTTCAAATAAATGAGATGATGATGACCAACGGATATTTGTAAATATAATGATTTTCTCTATTCCAGTGGGAAAATAAATATTCCTTGCCTGGATATTGAACGGTAGAGGACTGCTTCAGTCTAAGGTTTGAGGTTGATAGCATTCACAAGTGAAAGGCAGCCGCTCTCATGGAGAGATTTCAGAGTTCCTAAACATCTGCATAAGCAAAGTTTGATTCCTTAACCTGCATGTTTTAAAAAAAAAAAAGCCCATTGTTAAAATTATTCTTTGGAGTTAGAGAACTATCCCAGAGTGGTCCTGGGATACACGTGAGCCAGAAGGTGTAACATGAATAGTCGTCATTGTTGGTTTGTGTGCCAGGGTGCTGCTAGCTGAAAGTAAGCCTCTGAAGGATTGAGGTGACAAAAGAGGTAGCATTTGAAAGAGGTTTGCGAAGAGTAGTGTGGAAGGCAGTTTGGTAAGGGCTTCCCTGGGGAGCCAAGTGTACTTGTCTCCACTGGCTGCCATAACAAAATACCACAGACTGGGTGGCTTAAATGACAGACATTTATTTGCTTCCAGTTGCGGAGGTTGGAAGTCCATGATCAAGGTACCAGCAAATTCAGTTTCTAGTGGGACCTCTCTTCCTGGCTTGTAGATGGCCACCCTGTCACTGTGTCCTCACATGGTCTTTCCTTGGTGTCTGTGCTTTGGAGGAGACAGAGAGCAGGCTCTCTGGTGTCTCTTCTTATAAGGACACTAACCCTCTTGGATCAGGGCCCCACCTTTATGACCTCATTTAACCTTAACTGCTTCGTTAGAGGCCCCATCTCCAAAAACAGCCATGCTGGGTGCTAGAGCTTCAACGTATGAATATTGGGGCGGGCTCAACATGCAGTCCATGACACCAAGGAACAAAAGGAAATACCGGATATCGAAGGCAAGGAGCAAGAAAAAAACATACAGAAGCCACGCGGCATGAAGGCATGGGTCACTGGCTTGGGGCCAAGGGTTCTGGTCCAGGCCTCACCACCAACTTGCTTGCCATGAGCTGTGGTTCAACCATTTTGCATACCTTCAGTTAAAATGAAAAGAGCAAATGAGAGATCTCTGCAGCCAAACGTATAATGAGGTAAACGTGGAAAGAGGCAGTATAGCTCTTAGATTAGGGAAGCAGAGCCATCCCACTGGTCCTATGCCTCAGGACACAGTGCTCTGGAGTGACTTCCTTGAAGAAAATCCCCCCTCTGAAGCCTGACTCTTGGGGCTAGCCATATGCCATCTGCACTTGGTGCGCAGATTATGACTTTATGTTGGTCCCAGCCCTCATTTTCTTTTCCCAGGAGCACTTTCCGGCCCTCTACCTCACATGTTGGGTAAACCAGAAGCCCTATGGAGCTCTGGAACTCCTGCTTAGAGCCAGCCTGGGGCCTCAGAGAGGCACCAAGTCCCAAAAGGGCAGTTTGAAGAGCAACAGGTTACTACCACTGGCCATCAAGTGATTCTTTTACAGGATCACATGGGATTGGGCCACCAGAATAGTGCCGAGACACTGAATTTTTGGTGACTCTCCTTCACATAGGACAAAAGACAAAGGCTCTTCGCACGCACTAATTGGAAGATAAACAAGTACCTCTTCTCTACCTATAATTTTAAGTCTCTGTCAATAAATATAACTCACATGGGGCCATGAATTTTGTAATTTCTAATTTGAATTAAACTGCTTATATCGACAGGCAACTTACGAAAAATTTTTCCATACCTCATGCACCCTGGGGTAACCCTAGAAAGAGGCTTATCTAGTTTACATTTTGTCTGAAACTATATCTGGCTAAGATATAGTTGGAGGAGTCAAAGTAGATAAGAATTCATAGTGAGGAGGTCTCCAGAAGGGGGAATCCTGGCAGCTAAAATATTAATCTTAGGAAAAGGGAAGAGCAGTTCAGAACCTTTCTATATCTTTGTTTCTTGTAGGTAGCACTAAGGACAGTACATGAAATTGAATCTGAAGCCTTAAAGTTAATTAATCTTCAGCACTGATCACCTGTCAGGTGTTTTGTTACTTATTCATTGCTCTATAAATAGCCCCCTAACCTTGATCTGGATGGTTCAACTGTAGAGTAGGCTGCTAAGGCCTGTTTTTCTGTTTCTCATCTTGTAAGATGGATGCAACTGAAAAAGCAGCCAGACAGTTCTTAGTGAGTCATTTGTAGGCCTTAACTGGACTGGTGCAATCAGTGTTTCTGGTGCCCAAAAGTCTTTGGATACAGTGCCAGTTATCAGTTGATTACCTTTAAGCTCCTGTCTATCCTCTGTTACCTGCTCTGCCATATTGGAGCGGAACTGTCGAAATATTTCTCCTTTGTAGCAAGCATGATGTTAAGCTTTGTCCGTCAGTTACTGTAGAGGGACATTGAAGAAGGAAGGGGCTTCTCTTCCCGGTGCCAGTGTGTTCATCTCATTAGACAATTGCATGCTTACGATCTTTTCTGCTGTACTCAATGGGCCAGCAACATGTGGCACCTTTCAGTGGGCATCTCCCCCACCCCCGACCTACCTCAGAAAGCTATGCATCAGAATGCCTCTGGTGGGACACCTTCCTACTACAGGCTTCCCCTAGCTCATTCTCCTTTGTCAGAGTTCACTTTCCCAAAAAATTGCCAGGAAATGCTCATTTTCTAATGCCAATCTTAACCGCACTCATTGTGAACATTTTCATTCTGCAAACGGTTTAAGAAGTGAACATCAGAAATGAGCCTTAGGGCTCATAGGGCTTATGTTTCTAAACATGTTTCTAAATATTTTTATTCCCCAGAGGAAGAAAGAGGAGAAATGAAGGTAGGGTGGCACATGTTGCCAAGGCAGAGCTTGGCAAATGGGATATGAATCTGGCTCGTCAGATACCTGAAGATTCGGGCCTATATCTAGATGCCAAGGTCAGTTAGGGACACTTTCTGTGTACAAGACACTGTTTTAAAGATGGCTAGAGTAGCCATTCCATTCTCACCACAACCAGGTGAGAAAAGTCCCAACTGTTAGCCTTGTTCTAAATGAGGTTAAAAAAACTTGCTTGGGGTCTAGAAGAGGCAGAGCTTAGATTTCAACCAGGACATTCTGTCTCCAGAACTCTTAACTCTTAACCACTCTGCTAACTAAAGTAACGTACTTGGTGGTCAAGCTTAGAGTGTCTTTGGAGGGAATCCCTCAAGACAGCCCTTAAAAAATATATTAAAAAAAAAACATAAGAGCATAACTACTCTGGTTTTCCTTACACTATCCCCCAAACCTGTTTGAACCCACTTTCTTCACTTGGCATCCAAACAGTAGAGGTTGCTAGAGAGGTCACAAAGCCAGACTGTCTTACAGAATTTCAACTCATGATCATTAGTCTCAAAGGGACACTGAACCATCTGCTGATTCTGTTTCCCTCATCATAACCTCATGTTGCCAACATTCTGAGGCGCTCCAACTTTATCTTTATCCCTGAAAATCTCCCACATTCTTCTCAACAGGCATCTTCCGCCCTACCTTGCCTCATATTTAACTGGAAAGTAGAAGCCATCAGATAAAAGCCTCATCTTCCCACAGTGGAATCCACAAGCCCTCCTGCATTTACAGACACCTTTTCTTCCTATTGCAGGGGGAGAAAGGCCTTCTGACAATGGCGGATACTTTCACTGTACTCGGGTCGTTTTCTCTCTCTGCTATGCCAGTTTATTCCTTCCACCTTCCTTCTCTTTCCTGTGCTCCTGCTACAATGCTCCCTTTCTACTTAGTTGGTCCCATAGTATATTCATGTGCTCTCGCATTTCCTGTCTTTATAAGGAGACTATTTTTTTGACAGCCCGTTTCTGCTGTCCTCTCATTGCTCTGTTCCTTTTTTTTTTTAAGTTTATTTATTTTGAGAGAGAGTGCACAAGGCAGGGAGGGGCAGAGAGAGAATCCTAAGCAGGCTCACACGGTCAGCTCAGAGCCCAACACAGGGCTTGAACTCACAAACCGTGAGATCACCACCAGAGCCAAAATCAAGAGTCAGATGCTTCACCCACTGAGCCACTCAGGAGTCCCCTCGTTGCTCTGTTCTCATCCACAGCAAACCTTCTGGAACAGGTTGTGTTCATTTTGTCACTTGACGTGCTCACCCACGCTGGTTCGCTTTTGTCCCGGAGTCTCCAAATGAAACTGAACTAGTCAAGTCCCCAGTAACTTCTACATTTTCAAATCCAGTGGCTTATTATCAAAAACTTACCTTGTTCACTTAATTTGGTAGCTTTAATTTGGCTACTTTTTCAAACACTTTTCCTATCTTAGTTTCCCTTATAGTATATTTTCTTGGTTTTCCTTCATATCAGCCAAACTGGCTACATACACCATGGATTGGGAAATATTTTCTAGTTTCCAAATAGTAAAAATTTTAGGCTTTGAAGGCCACATAGGATTCTGCCCCATGTTCTTTTCTGCTTATTTGGGACTTTTTTTAAAACAACACTTAAGAATGTTAAAAATCATTCTTAGTTCATGGGCAACACAAAGACAACAGGCAAGGTTTGGCCTATGGGCTATCATTCGCCAATCCCTGACTTAAACAACAAAGGTTTAATTCTTCTTATGTTCCATCTTAATCATGGGTCTGCTGAGGGTTCTGCCCATTTTAGTGACTCCAGACTCAGGCTAGTTGAACAGCCAACATCTATCTCAAACAAGACAGCCACTATGCCAGAGTAAGTGAAACAAGGGTTCTGGAATGTTCTACATCAGCAGTGGTGGCTCACAACTCATTGGCTGGAAGTAGTCACATGGCCCACCCAACCATAAGAGAGCTCTGAAATTTAGCCCCACTGATGAACATCACTAATCAGAATCCCATTTTTAGAAGGCATTTCTCCACAGGTCTCTCCTGTTTTTGCTTATCCTACAAGTAGAGGTATTGAAAGCTTTTGTTCAGACCACCTTTACAAGGATGTCTGTATAGCAAAAAGCCATAAAGGATAAAAGTTGTGCCTCATTGTGAATCATGTTTTGTTTACTGTTCCGTATGATAATGTGTTTCTGAGGCTATAGATAAGCACGTTTGCTTGGAACCTATTAAAAAGATGGAGGTTCCCAAAGCTCTGAGTCCTTCATCTGCAGTATCTGTATATCATCCCCATTGGATTTGGGGGCAGGAGGAACTGAGTGAACATTCCTGTGGCTTTCTGTGTCATGAGAAATAAAGTGCTTTGTCCCTGACCCGGCATCTTGTGTCTTCTGTCAGTACCCATGAAACCATAGCAGGCTAAGTCAAGAAGACAAAGAAGTTTCCCATTCTCACGGGAAGAGTGGGGCCACTTTTATTCTTGTCACTTCACCATAAAGGTCTTTCCTGAACTTCCCTATAAGGTAATATAAACATCTGAAACATAAATTTTGTCTTCATTTTCTTTTTTCCTTCTCTTAGATGTATACTCTTTAAAAGTTGACAACACCAACTTCAGTGCCAAGAACAGTGGTCTGGCATATATTGGACACTCAGAACAGCTATATTGAAGGAAGAGGGGATAGAATAGAGGAATAAAATTAGTGTGAGTGCCCCCAGTTCACAACAGATCTGGGTATTCCTCTCCAGCTCCAGAGTTGAAATGTATTCAGTGAGGTGAGCCAAAGAGACAGCTAAGCCTTCAGGAAAGGTTAGCCAGTGGGAGTAAGTTCAGATTTAGAGAACTTTTTCCATCAGAACAAGAATACGGGACCTATTTCCATGCCAATCTGTATCCCTGAATGGAGCTAAAAGTTTCTCCCTTGAATGAACAGGTGTGGGTATAGATGGTGGCTAGCCCTGAGTGGTAGGAATGTTGGAGCCCCTCGACTTCCACTGCAAAGCCAACACTGGAAGTACAAGAAAAAGGCCCGGGTATCAGATTTATGATGGTGATGCAGTCGGGAGGATGTTTTTAATTTGCATCTCTCCCTTAACATGAATTTTATAAGCTTCCCTCAATCTACACTTCCTGTGGATTTGATTCTCAATGTAGTGACTCTTAACAATTTTTAGATTCAAAACCATTACCTACCTTTCCTTGCCCTGACAGATTTGGAGGGGAGACCAAAAAGGCCATTCTTATAAAAAAAAATGTTTTTTTCTAATTACCATTATCTCTGTCCAAAACTCAGTGTCTCTTGTTTATTTTTGTTCTCTTCTGCTCTCTTAGTATTCTTCCCATCCTTTTCTCCTTTTGCTTTTCACTTTGCAGGCTTTCTTTGGGATTTTGCCTGAAGTCCACAGCATTATCCTGACTATTGACATTTGCAATAATTCTTTTCTTAGCTGAATTTTAGATACTGCAAACCGGCCTGAAGAGAATGACAGCAATTTTTACTTATTTACTTTAAATTGCAGCAATAGTTTAAAGGCCTTGAATTTCTAGAGTAAGGTGAAGTATTGTTTTATTAATTCACCATTTAATACAGACAGAAGGATTTGCTGGCTTTTGAATCAACATGACAAATCGAGGACTCAGTTCCTTTTTTTTTTTAAATGAGCTAAGCAAATATTTACTTCAGTAATGAAGGGAAAATGTGCGTTACACTCTTCTGATGCCTTGGAATTGCTTTCTGTTTGGCTAAAACAGTGAATCTCAAAAAGGTACTCCTACAGAATAGTTTCCCAATGAGATGGGCTAATGTATTCTAGTGCTCAAATTTTAACAATAGTATTTTCCCAATTACCTGGGGGTGGGGGGGGGGGAGAAATACATGAACTAAACTATTCTTGATCTTAAGATTTCTCTGCCATAGTGTTCATGCATGTGAAGCTATTGTTGCTTATCTGTTAACAAAGAGCAGCAGATGACCAAATTTAGTGGGTCAATATCAAACAGGTATTTACAGAAAATTCAGAATCTGGTTATCTTGCTAAATCTTTCGCATGTTTTTTTTCCCCCAAATACATCATTTCACATATCTGAAATGGTTCCTAGCTTCATGAGGCAATAAACTCAATATTTGTGGATCTCTAAAATGAATTCTTTGATTTTGAGTGGTTCTACTATCTAAACAAAGTTGTTACTTTCTGTTCCAGACCATGACACAGATCAGTTGTCCTCATACTTGCAGAGTTATGAAGTGTTTAAAATTCAGTCTTAGAGAACCCTCCTACTGTCTAGTTTACATTCTTCAGAATTCATTGGCTAACCTGTTCAGCCCAAGGGAGACTCCTAAATGAGCTCTAAAGAAGGTCAAGTTCTATAACACGATTGTACCTCCCACTGTCTCTTCCATGGACTTCCACATCTGGTTTTGCCACTTAAAACTGCAGAGTCAGGATATTTCTTTCTTTCTGTATGTGTTGATTTGGAAAGAAATAGTTCATTCTCGGAAAATTTGGCTTAGTTAAATGCCGATGAACATCTA
Source organism: Neofelis nebulosa (assembly GCF_028018385.1). Taxonomy (NCBI): domain Eukaryota; kingdom Metazoa; phylum Chordata; class Mammalia; order Carnivora; family Felidae; genus Neofelis; species Neofelis nebulosa. The sequence goes on from NC_080782.1 coordinate 233,523,633, forward strand.
CTAGTGTACTTTCTTTGTTGATGGTCATGCTGGCTATGGATTCTCATATTGCCGTTATTCTTACAAGTTTCTCTCCCTCCCTCCCTCTCTCTCTCTCCCCCCTTGTGTGTGTGTGTGTGTGCATATGTATGTGTGTTGACTGAACGACCTATCATTCAACCTCAGGTCAACAAAATGATTTAAATTACTATCTCTGTGGACCCATTTAAGATGAAAACATATAAGTCAAATGCTATGAAATAATAAAAGAAACATCATTCATCACACTGTTGGTCTGTAGTAATGAGGCTGGATGCTGAGTCTGGGTTAAGAGAAATAGAGCCATCTTATAACATATGCGACATATGGAAGCCGTGTGCCCAAGTGTTTGTGGTATAGATCATCTTGCAGGAGACGTCATGCCTCCACTGAGAGAACACACTTGATATTTATGACCCATCTGTCAACTCAAGAGTTTGCTTTAGTTTTTATGTTCCCAGTTCTCCCAATCTTGGTGGCCATGAGAAAGGGAAGCATAATTGGTTTCCATGGAGACATTATACTCTTGGCATGTTGTAGTACAGCTGTATACGTTCATTCTACTTGTTTTCATGTTTAAATGTATCAATAAATTGTTCAGATTACCTTTTCCCAGGTGGATTTCATGTCCAGACTGATATTACTTTTTCCAAATACCTAGTTGCTGTTTTTTAATGTTGATTTTTGAGGGAGAGAGACAAAGACTGAGTGCAAGTGGGGGAGGAGCAGAGAGAGAGGGAGACACAGAATCAAATCAGGCTCCAGGCCCCGAGCCGTCAGCACCGGGCCCAACATGGGGCTCGAACCCACAAATCGTGAGATCACGACCTGGGCCAAAGCCCGACACTTAACCGACCGAGCCACCCAGGCACCAGCAACCACCACCACCACCCCCCCCCCCCCACCGCGGTTGCTTTTAATGTTAGAAAAGGAAAGGAGGTAACTTGCCTGTACTGAAATAGATAACCAAGAGAATATAGCCCAACACTACCTGAAAAATAAGTACCAGTAAATGTGCTGACTGAAAGCCAACTGCTCTTATGCAACTAAAATGGTATGCTACATAACAAGTGAAAAGATGAAAAGTTCATTCGGTTTTCTGGTTATTTTCTACAGCCTGGATATTATGTTTGTCACTGAATGACTGCCGGGTTTTTGCCATGTAACAAGACAATTGTGATAGAGAATGTGAAAATCAAGTGTGTTTCAAGCAGTGACTACCCCCAGGAGTTCTGAAATAAAGAGTAAATCTGAACCTTGACAGTGGTGCTTAGGCTGAGATGTGTCCTAATCAGGATGGGCCAGATGTCCTCTGAGGCACCCCGTCCCCGGGACGCTCCTGTTCCTCTGCCTACCGTGTTAGCTTTCATGTTTTTTGCAATGCTTTCCTGGCCCATGGCTCCTCCTTCTGTAATCTGGGAGTGCTTTAGCCCACAATCATGGCTTCTATGGATAGTAGGTAGGTTTGTGTTTTTGCCCCGAACATGCGTGGAGAGCTGCCCACCCGTGTTCCTAACTGGTTCAGTGGCCTTCCAGTGCAATATGACCAAATCTAAACTCTTTACCTTCCTCCTCCCTAAATCAGCTTGGCTTCCTTTCTCCTTCACCTCTGGGAATGGCTCCACCACATACCCATTCCCAAGCCAACCTTCTTCCTCGCCTCCTCTTCCCACCCCTCTGGCTCAGGCCCTCATCACCTCTTACTTGATCTAGTGCAATGGTACCCTTACTATTGCCTGTCTCTCTTCTTACATACCACATAATCGATCCCGCAAAATCTTTCTCTAGTAGGCAAATTGTTGTAAACTTTTCCCCTGATAAAAATTCTCCAAGGGCACATGGGTGGCTCGGTTGGTTAAGCATCTGACCTCGGCTCAGGTCACGATCTCACAGTTCCTGAGTTCAAGTCCCACGTCGGGCTCTGTGCAGACAGCTCGGTCTGGAGCCTGCTTCGGATTCTGTGTCTCCCTCTTTCTCTGCTCCTCCCCTGCTCATGCTCTGTCTCTGTCTCTCAAAAATAAATAAACATTTAAGAAAACTTAAAAAAAAATTCTTCAAGATCTTACCATCACCTGGAACAAAATCTAACTTCTATTTACAATCCATCAAATTCTTCATAACAATGAACCCAAGTTCTCAAATCACACCATCTTCTTAACTGCACTGCTTTTGAGTTGTTTGTTCCTTCACATTTGATCAAAATAACACGTATATATAGTTTTAAAAAGTAGTACCGAAGGTCTGTAACTAAAAGCAAATGTTCCTTCCCCGATCCTGTCCTCCCCCAGTCCAGATCCCCAGGGCAAGCACTTTTCAGCACTCGTTTCTAATTCTTCTGGTGTTCATCAGTGTCTGTTTGGAAAATAGACTTTATGGGGCACCTGGGTAACTCAGTCAGTTAAGCATCTGACTTCGGCTCAGGTCACGATCTCACGGTCCGTGAGTTCGAGCCCCGCGTCGGGCTCTGTGCTGACGGCTGAGAGCCTGGAGCCTGCTTCCGATTCTGTGTCTCTGTCTCTCTCTGCCCCTCCCCCGCTCACTCTCTGTCTCTGTCTATCGAAAAGAAATAAACATTTAAAAAATTTTTAAAAAAGAAAGAAAATACACTTTTACTATCATTTTTTCCTTAGCAGCTTTAGGGATCCCGTTACCCACATTCCCTACCTCCTAATACATTTGTATCACCTATGTATCTCTCTACCTTTTTAAACTTCAAATAATATAGTTAAACTTCTATTTCTTATAGAATCAATTCTATATATTGCCTTTCCGCCCTTCAGATTGTAATAGAAGGATAATAGCTTTCCTACCCTTTCCTTCACCTCTTCTTCCCACTCCACACCCCTTCCTAAATGTTGTCAACTGTGCTTTTACTTTCACAGTTTGTACATGCTGTTCTGTAACAATTTTCTGTTCTTTTTCTGTAGGTGGATTGTTCAAGTTTTACATATCGATGACATACTGACATTATCATGCCCGTTAAATAGCGTTCGCCGCAGAACTTGTGTGTTTTGATGATGTTTCTTGCCTTTACAGCTTTTACTTTCTGAAACACTAATTGCCTCCCCAGAATTTCCTCCCATTATATTCTTACGTTCATCCAGCCTCTCTATGGTACTGTGGCCTACGTATTCTCTTTTTCTCCACAAGATCTCCCTCCTGGGCTGTCCATCTTCCTGCTGCCATCTGGACTGATTGTTCTCTAGGCCTGCTGCATTCTGTCACTCTGGGACGTTTACTGTTCAACAGAGTAGGAGCCATTGTTTTCTGGACCCCTTCCTTTGTTTACTCATTTGGCTGGAACATGAGTAATTTCCTAAAAGGTAGTGCATAGTGCATGAAAAATAAAATTTCTGCATCTTGGCATATTTAATAATGTATTTACTGGCTCATCACACTTGACTGATAGTGTGGCTTATATACCACCCCAAGTTCTAAATCACTTTCTCTCAGCACATTGAAGACGTCGATCCATCTGATTCAGACATTTAGAATTGCTTGATGCTCTGTCTCTTATTCTCCCTTTCATTTAAGAGTCCTATGGTTTCCTTCATGGATCTTTTAGATTGTCCTTTTATCCTTAGTTCTATTAAATTTCACTTTGTTGTGTGTAAGTAAGTGTGGGAGGTTTTTATGTTTTGCTTTGTTGCTGATTTGAGAACTAAGGTTCAGATTTATGAAGAATTTGGTGGATTGTAAATAGAAGTTAGATTTTGTCCTAGGTGATGGTAAGGTCTTGAAGAATTTTTTTTTAACTTTTTATGTTTATTTACTTTTGAGAGGCAGAGATTGTGCTAGACATAGAATAGAATCTTTTAATTAGAAGATTGGAGAAAAATATTTCTTGGACAATTGCTGCTCTCCAATTTCTCTATTATCTATGGAAACCCCATTCATTGGATGCTGTACTTAATGATTTCATTTATATGAAATTCTAGAAAAATCAAAACTATGATGACAAAAAAGGAGATCACTGACCACCCAGGGCCTCTGACAGGTGGACAGGATTGACAACAGGGGAATATGAGGGAACGGTTTAAGAGATGAAAATGGTTTATAAAATGGTGATTGTAGGTTCACAAATGCATATATTTGTCAAAGTTCTTCCAGTTTTACACTTACTATTGGAAGATTTTGTGCCTCAAGGTGACTTGACATTAAACCTCAAGGAAAATAACTTTTAGGAAAGGAACTGAGTCAAAACAGAGTGAGAAGCATAATGATACCTACAGCATGATACGGGTGTGTAAATTAAAAGTTACTACAGCACATTCATAAATTGACTACCATTCATCCGTAAATAGAAAAGAAGTACTGACCAATGCTACAACATGGATGAGCCTTGTATTCAATTATGCAAAGTGAAATAAGCCAGACACAAAAAGCCACATATCCTATAATTCAATTCATATGAAATGTTCAGATTAGGCAAATTCATAGACACAGAAAGATTTGCCATTTCCAAGGCCTAGAGGAGAGGGAATCAGAGTGACTGATTAATGGATATCAGGTTTCTGGTATATATTCTGTTATATATTCTGGTATAAAATCTGGATATAGGGTGATGAAAATGTTCTAGAATTAGGTAGCAACGATGGTTGCACAACCACCTGAATGCACTGACTGCTACTGGATTGCATATAACATAACATGGTTAAAATGGTAAATTTTGTGTTGTCTGTATCTTCCCATAATAAAAAAAAGTAACTGCATATTGTTTTTCCACTTGTAGCATTGATGGGATAACTTACATTAGACCAAACTTTCCTTTTTTGAAAATTTTATTTAAATCTAAGTTAGTAAATATAGTGTAATAATGGCTTCAGAAGTAGAATTTAGTGATTCATCTTACATACATATAACATCCAGTGCTCATCTCAACAAGTGCTCTCCTTAATCCCCATCACCCATTTAGCCCATCTCCCCACCCAAAACCCCTCCAGCAACCCTCAGTTTGTTCTCTGTATTTAAGTCTCTTATTATTCACCTCCCTCTCTGTTTTCATCTTATTTTTCCTTCCCTCCCCCTATGTTCATCTGTTTTGTTTCTTAAATTCCACATATGAGTGAAATCATATGATATTTATCTTTCTCTGACTGACTCATTTCATTTAGCATAATACCTTCCAGTTCCATCCACATTGTTGCAAATGGCAAGACGCCATTCTTTTTCATTGCCAAATGGTATTCCATTGCATATATATACCACTTCTTTATCCATTTGTCAGTCAATGGACATTTGAGCTCTTTCCATAATTTGGCTCTTGTTGATAGTGCTGCTATCATTGGCATGCATGTGCCCCTTCAAATCAATATTTTTGTATCCTTTGGATAAATACCTAGTAGTGCAATTGCTGGGTTGTAGGGTAGCTCTATTTTTAATTTTTTTGAGGAACCTCCATACTGTTTTCCAGAGTGGCTGCACCAGTTTGCATTCCCACCAGCAGTACAACAGTGTCCCCCTTACTCCTCATTCTCGCCAATACCTGTTGTTTCCTGTGTTGTTAATTTTAGCTATTCTGACAGGTGTGAGGTGGTATCTCATTGTGGTTTTGAAGTATTTTCTTGATGATGAGTGATGTTGAGCATCCTTTCATGTGTCAGTCATCTAGATGTCTTCTTTGGAAAAGTGTCTATTCATGTCTTTTGCCCATTTCTTCACTGGATTATTTGTTTTTTGGGTGTTGAGTTTGATAAGTTCTTTTTTTATTATTCTCAAGTTAGTTAACATGCAATATAGTGTTTGCTTCAGGAGTAGAACCCAGTGATTCATTGTTTATGTATAATACCCAGTGCTCCTCCCAAGTGCCCTCCTTAATGCCCATCACCCATTTAACCCTCTCCCCAACCTCCCACCTCCACCAACCCTCAGTTTGTCCTGTTTTACCAACACCATGTGCTGGATACTATCTTTTTTCCATTGGATATTCTTTCCTGATTTGTCAAAGATTAGTTCACCATACATTTTTGTGTCCATTTCTGGGTTCTCTATTCTGTTCCATTGATCTATGTGTCGTTTTTGCACCCAGTACTATACTGTCTTGATGATTTCATCTTTGTATTACAGCTTAAAGTCCAGAATTATGATGCCTCCACCTTTGGTTTTCTTTTTCAGGGTTGCTTTGGCTACTCGGGGTCTTTTCTGTTTCCATACAAATTTCAGAATTGTTTGTTCTAGGTCTATGAAGAATGCTGGTGTTATTTTGATAGGGGTTGCATTGAATGTGTAAATTGCTTTGGGTAGTATCAACATTTTAACAATATTTGTTCTCCTGATCCATGAGCATGGAATGTTTTTCTGTTTCTTTGTGTCTTCTTCAATTTCTTTCATAAGCTTTCTATAGCTTTCAGTGTACAGATCTTTTGCCTCTTTGGTTAGTTTATTCCTAGGTATTTTATGGTTTTTAGTGCAATTGTAAATGGGATTGATTCCTTGGTATCTCCTTCTGCTGCTTCATTATTGGTGTATAGAAATGCATCTGATTTCTGTACCTGTGACTTTGCTGAATTCATGTATCAGTTCTAGCAGTTTTTTGGTGGAACAGGTAAATTTCTATTCTAATAAATATATTTAAAGGCTGCTGTGAACACCAACCCTAATTAATTATTAAATTAATTCCTAATGTGGGTAAATTTTCTTTTAAATTAGCACTGGGAAATGAACATGTGAAATGATACTGGGGATGAAAATACAATAAACAAAATGTTGCTGAGGAGGGGGGCAAAAGACCAAACTTTCCACTGAGAAAAACTATATAAACAGCATAAAATTTAGGGGGTGTGGGAGGAAAGCTTTTGAATCTAGTTATCAAAAACTGGCCAAGGCAGACAGAACATGAGGGAGGTTATGATACTCGGACTTTCAGATGGACCCCAATGATCCTTGTCTCATGGTATTCATGAGTCTGAGTAATCCTCTTCTCCTGGGTGTAGGTGTGACTTGTGATTTGCCTCTAACAAGTATATTGCAAAGGCAATGGGCTGTCACTTCTGGATTCCAATACATAGAACTGTAACCTCCTGTCGTAGACTCTGGATCTAAAGTTGTCTCTTGTCTAGCCAGACAGCAGGATGTAGGATGAAAAGTGAGAGATGGCTAATGTCTGGGAGAAGACAAGAGCCCTGAATAAGGGTCCTTGCCCCATATTTATTAAGATCAGAAGGCTTACAAACATGATGGGCATGCACAAAGAGACAAAGAAATTGTAAACATTAACTTGCGGACATGAGGGAAAAGGGGGATATTGAAGATATACAGTGTTTGGGGTTTGGGTCAATATAAAACAAAATCCGGGCACCAGGCAGATGGGTGGATGGTTGTTAACAGCAGACAGGAGGCGCTGTGCCTGTTTATCTTTGCCAGCCTAGGGGATGAGACAGATAGGAGGAGTGACCTCGGGATTGACATGGCACCTTTTCTTTTGTTAACCATCTCCACTTTGGGCTGCTTTGCCTGCAGTGCAGCGGTCCATAGTCCCATTCACACATTTACTTAACCTGGCCCTATCCTCTGTGAAAGCTGCTATAATACTAAATTGGGGGTGCTTCTACCCCGAACATCTAATCTTGTTTATTTCATATACCTATGTATTGGGTACCTTTGCGCCATTCCTACATTAGGGCTTTGCCTCTCCCTCTCTATTCTGGGGTCTCTGCACACCCTCTCTATTTTGGGATGCCTTTGCACCTCCCTATTTCTGGCACCTTTGTGCCTCCCTATTCTCAGGGTGCCTTTGCACCCCCCTATTCTTGGAGTGCCAATCTGGTTTACCCAAACTCGGATGTGAGCATTTTATGGCTTTGTTTTTCTTTATGCCTTATTAACCCATTGGTGTAAACCCGGGGGATTCCTGAGCTTATCCCCCACAACCTCCATCTTGCTAACTGACTCTACTGAGCTCTCAGCTAGTATACTTTGATGAAGAAAGCATGCATGTTGGAATAGCCTGTATGGTAAGGAACTGAGGACAGCCTATGGCCAAAAGCTAGTCAGGAAATGAAGCCCTCAGTCTAACAGCCTGGAACTGAAGGAACTGAAACCTGCTAACAACCACTGAGTGAGCTTGGAAGTAGATTCTTTCTTGGTCTAACCTTAAAATGAAATCTTAGTTCTAGCTGACACCTTAGTGGCAGCCTCATAAGAGAACTGCAAGAAGAAGACTCAGCTAAGCTGTGTCTGGAATCCTGACCCTAATAACTGTGAAATAATAATTTGTGTCGTTTTGAGTCTCTAAGTTTATGATAGTTTGTTAAAATCAATAAATAATATAAAGAGGTAAGAGCACAGAATAAAGGACAATATATTAGATGAGCTGGACCATCTTTGTCCCTTTCCTCTGAAGGAATTGCTTGCTTTTAGTGCAAAAGATTGAGGCTAAGCAGAATATAGCTGCCTAGAGATTTTTCTACTTGGGATTTTTCTACTGAATGTAGGGTGCCAGACTTGAAGTACTAAGATCCTAAAGTAAAGGAAACCACAGAAAAGTGAGTCCAACATTCTGCATCATTCTATACTGCATTTATCCTCAAAGAGTTTGCTGTATCATAAACTATTCTGGGTCAAGAGGCCAAGAAATTAAGCAGAAAATAGTTACTAAATGGCTACATGATGAAACAGAGTTTACACACTCTACCAGACCTGGGGGAAGTAAAATTGCAGATCAGGATAAGAGAAGGAGGAAGGACCTTCATAAATGTTTCAGATTTTCAGCTGAGATCCCTAAAGTGCCAAGGCCTAGATGAAAGGACAAAGTGAAACAACCAGATCTTAGAAAGCCTGAAGTCCCACTTGAATCATGTCAAACCCTGATTTGATCAAATTTTTTGCCACTAGTCTAACTATTTCCTAAAGGGAAATTAAATAATCTCTGAGAGAGATAAAATCACCCACAGCTGATATATTTCATACAAAGTATCCAGCATTCAATAAAAAATACGAGGGGTGCCTGGGTGGCTCAGTCGGTAAAGCATCTGAGTTGGGCTCAAGTCATGATCTCGCAGTTGTGAGTTTGAGCCCTGCGTCAGGCTCTGTGCTGACAACTCAGAGCCTGGAACCTGCTTCAGATTCTGTGTCTCCCTCTCTCTCTACCCCTCCCATGCTCATGCTCTGTCTCTCTCTGTCAGTAATAAATAAAAATGTTAAAAAAATTTTTAAATAAAAAAAAAATACCAGGCATGGCATGAGACAAGAAAAATAACTTATTATCAAAAGATAAAACAAGCAACAGAAATAGATAATCTGGAAGATAGATGAAATGATAGAGAATTTTGCCATAATACTGGAATCTATTTAAAGTCAAATGGAAATTCTATATGTTAAAATTCCTATTACTGACTTTAAGAACAAAATAAATTTAAGAGAAAATTCACAGCAGAAAAAAGAGTGAATGGGGACATCAAGTCATTTGAAACAGTTCAGACAAACCAAAAAAAGAAGAAAGAGGATGGAAAATAGAAAAATAGGGGCACCTGGGCAGCTCAGTCAGTTAAGCATTGGACTCTTGGTTTCGGCTCAGAGCACCATCTCACAGTTCGTGAGTTCAAGCCCCACATCAGGCTTCACACTGACAGTTCAGAGCCAGCTTGGGATACTCTCTCTCCCTGTCTCTCTGCCCCTACCCTGCTTGTTCTCTCTTTTCTCTCTCAAACCTACAAAAATACAAAAATAAACTAAGTGGTGGAGTGAATGCTATATGTGTCTCAGAAGGAGAGAAAAGAGAGAACGGAATAGAAATATATTTGAAGGGACGAATAACTGATAATTTTCTAAAACTGATGAAAGATATTAGCCACAGATTCAAGACTCTCTATGAACACAAGACCTTAAAAAATTAGTAAAACCACAACTAGACACACTATAATAACATTGCTGAAAACCAAGGATAAAGGTAAATTTTAAAAACAGAAAAAAAAATGTATTAATTTCCAGGAAGAAAAAAAAAAAGAAATATTCACTTACGACAGAAATTATGAAGCCAGAAGACAATGAAATGGCATCTTAAGGAGTGATGAAATAAAAATAGCTGGAAATTATATTATATAAGAAAAAAATCAAAGTCTTTCAAAAGGAGAGGTGAAATATAGACCATTTCTAATTTTAAATGTAAAGAAACATTCATTTATGGTAAAAACTCTGAGCAAAGTGGGTATAGTGTAGAATGTACCTCGACATAATAAATGATAAGCTCACACCTAACATTATACCCAATGGTGAAAAGCTAAAAGCTTTTCCTCCATGCTCAGGAATAAGACAAGAATGTCCATTTGTGGCACTTTTATTCGACATAGTACTGGAAGTCCTAGCAAGACCGATGAGGCAAGAAAAAGAAAAGTCATCCAAACTGGAAAGGAAAAAATAAAACTGTCACTATTTGCAGATGACATGATACTATATATAGAAAACCCTAAAAAAATTATTTTAATAAAAGAATTCAATAAAATAGCAAGATACAAAATAAGTACACAAAAATCTGTTGTTTATATACACTAACAATAAACTATCAGAGAAATTAAGAAAAACAATCCTGTTTACAATGGGCTCAAAAAGAATAAAATATCTAGGAATAAACTAAATTAAGGAGGTAAAAGAACTATACTCTGCAAGCTACATTAATGAAAGAAATTGAAGATGACACAAAAAACTGGGAAAATGTTCCATATTCACAGATTAGAAGAATTAATATTGTTAAAATGTCCATACTCCCCAAAGCAATCTACAGATTAGTGTAATCCTTATCAAAATTCCAATGGCATTTTTCACAGAAATAGAACAAACAATCCTAAAATTTGTATGGAACCACAAAAGACCCTGAAAAGCCAAAGAAATCTTGAGAAAGAAGAACAAAGCTGAAGGCATCATGATCCTTGATTTCAAACAATATTATAAATCTACAGTAGTCAAAACAGTATGATATTGACATAAAAACAGACACATAGATCAATTGAATAGAATAAAGAACCCAGAAATAAACTCACATATATATAGTTAATTAAACCACAACAAAAAAGCCAAGAATATACAACGGGGAAATGACAGTCTCTTCAGTAAATGGTGTTTGGGAAACTGGACAAGTACATACAAAAGAATGAAACTGGACCACTGTCTTTCACCATACACAAAAATTTATTCAAAATGGATTAAAGACTCAAATGTAAAACCGGAAACCATAAAACTAGAAGAAAACACAGGTGGCAAAGCACCAAAACTTGACCTGGGTCTTGGTGACGATTTTTTCAATCTGACAGTAAAAGCAACAAGAATAAAAATAAATGGAGGGAGAGTGCATCAAACTAAAAAGCTTCATAGCAAGGAAAACCATCAAAATGACAAAGCAACCTACTGTTTGGGAGAAGATATTTGCAAACCGTATATCTGGTAAAGGATTAGTATCCAAAATACATAAAGAACTCACACAACACAATAACAACAAATCCATTTCAAAAATGGGCCTAAGACCCAAATCGGCATTTTCCCAAATAAAAAATATAGATAGACAACAGGTACTTGAAAAAGTGCTCTAACTTCAGTAAGCATCAGGGAAATGCAAATCAAAACTACAGTGATGTATCACCTCACATCTGCTGGAATGACTGTTATCAAAAAGACAAGAGAGGGACACTTGGGTGGCTCAGTTGGTTGAGCATCTGACTTCTGCTCAGGTCATTGATCTCAAGGTCCGTGAGTTTGAGCCCTGTGTCGGGCTCTGTGATGACAGCTCAGAGCCTGGAGCCTGCTTCGGATTGTATCTCCCTCTCTCTCTGCCCCTCCCCCACTTACACTCTGTCTGTCTGTCTCTCTCTCTCTCTCAAAAATAAATAAACATTAACAATTTTTTTTTTAAAAAAGACCTGAGATAATAAGTGTCGGTGAGGACATGGAGAAAAGGGAACCCTTGTGCACTGGTGGTGAAGATGTAAATTGGTGTAGCCACTATGTAAAATAGTATGAAGGATCCTCAAAATTTTAAATAGAACCACTATATTATCCAGCAATTCAACCTTTTGGTACTTATTTAAGGGAAATGAAAACAGTAATTTGCAAACATTTCTGCATCCTCACATTCATTACAGCATTATTTACATCAGCCAAAACATGGAAACAACCTAAGTATTCATTGACGGATGAGTGGATAAAGAAATTGTGGCATATATACAATGGAGCCTTGTTCAACCACAACAAAGATGGACCTTGAGGGCATTATGCTAAGTGAAATAAGTCAGAAAAAAAAAATCAATACAGTATGGTCTCACTGATATGTAGAAATTAAAAAAAAAAAACAACAACTCATAGATACAGAGAACAGGCTGGTGGTTGCCAGAGGTGGGGGATGGGGTGGGCGAAATGAGTGAAAGGATACAGAAAGTAAAAACTTCTAGTTATAAAATAAATAAGTCATGGGGATGTAATGTACAGCATGGTGATTATAGTTAATAATACCATATTATATATACCTTTGGTAGTCACTAATAGAGTAGATCTTAAAAGTTGTCATCCTAAGAAAAAATTCGTAATTCTGTATGTTGATGGATGTTAACTAGACATATTGTGGTACTAATTTCACAATATATACATATATTGAATCATTATGTTGTGTACCTGAAACTAATATAATGTCATATGTCAATTATATCTCAAAAAAAGTGAAGGAAGAGAATTTGTCGCCAGATAACCCATGCTAAAAAAAAATCAAAATTGTATAGATGGTAAATGGAAAAGTAAAAGGAAATTATCCCAGTGGAATCATAATAATGTAGAAAGGAGTAAAAAACTTTGAAACCTTGAAATTTTAACAGATTTCTAAATAATCCATAGATAAAAGGATAAATTACAATGGAAGCTTTGAAATAGTTTGAACTAAAGAATAATAAATACCATATACGAAGGCTTGTGGGACGCAATTAAAATTGTGCCCTATAGGGAATTTAAAATGCATATGTATATATTAGAAAGTATATATTAGAAAAATAAGAAAGGCTAAAAATTAAGATCTGATCTAAGCATTCACTTTTGAGGAAAAAAAAAAATAGCAAAATAAATCCCAAGAAAATAAGAGCAGGAAATCATTAAGAACAGGGAAGGAAATAATTAAATAGGAAATAAAGGTAAAATAGAGAAAAACAATGAAATCAAAGCTGGTTCTTTGAAAAGCTGAGGCAAGACTTATAATGAAAAAAGAGAAAAGACCTAATTGACTATTATCAGGATTGAGAAAGTGGGTGTTAATGACAGATTTTGTAGACTTTGAAAGGATAAGACATTGAAAAGATGATGAGCACAATGCTATGTCAATAAATTTAACCATCAACTGATGAATGGATAAAGAAATTGTGGTTTATATACACAACGGAATACTACGTGGCAATGAGAAAAAATGAAATATGGCCTTTTGTAGCAACGTGGATGGAACTGGAGAGTGTGATGCTAAGTGAAATAAGCCATACAGAGAAAGACAGATACCATATGGTTTCACTCTTATGTGGATCCTGAGAAACGTAACAGAAACCCATGGGGGAGGGGAAGGAAAAAAAAAAAAAAAAAAAAGAGGTTAGAGTGGGAGAGAGCCAAAGCATAAGAGACTGTTAAAAACTGAGAACAAACTGAGGGTTGATGGGGGGTGGGAAGGAGGGGAGGGTGGGTGATGGGTATTGAGGAGGGCACCTTTTGGGATGAGCACTGGGTGTTGTATGGAAACCAATTTGACAGTAAATTTCATATATTAAAAAATAAATAAATAAATAAATAAAAAATAAAAAATAAATAAAAAATAAATAAATTTAAATTTGGGGGTAAAATGAGGAAATCTCTTGAACAAGTACAGTTTACCAAAACTGGCCCAGGAATAGAAATATCCGAACATATCAAAGAAATTGAATCCATAATTTAAAACCGCCTCATAAAGAGAATGCCAGGCCAGATTGCTTCACCAGTGACTTCTTCCAAGCATTTAAGGAAGGAATAATGCCAATTTTAAACGAATTGCTGTCTTCAAATAGAAAAGTTGGAAACACACCTCAAGTTGTTTTATAAAACCAGTATAACCTTAACACCAGAACCTGACAAGAACATTCCATAAAAAGAAAGATTATAAATTAGAAAAAGAAAAGAAAATTATAAATTAATCTCTCATGAACATAAATTGAAAAATGCTGAACAAAATACTGATACATTGAATCCAGTGATGGAAAGAAATGATAGTACATCTCAACCATTTGGGTTTATTTTAAAAATTCAAGGCTGTTTAACATTCAAGAAGAATCAACGTAATTTATCACTATACAAAACATCATATGTATAATTATAAAACCGTGAGGGGCGCCTGGGTGGCTCAGTCAGTTAAGCATCCGACTTCGGCTCAGGTCATGATCTCACGGTCCGTGAGTTCGAGCCCCACATCAGGCTCTGTGCTGACAGCTTGGAGCCTGGAGCCTGCTTCGGATTTTGTGTCTCCCTCTCTCTGACCCTCCCCCGTTCATGCTCTGTCTCTCTCTGTCTCAAAAATAAATTAATTTTAAAAAAAAATTTTTTTTAATTATAAAGCTGTGAAAGCTTTTTTTGCCCCTGAAATCAGGAAAGAGGCAAGCCTAGTACTGTTATTCCTTCTTTTCAATATTGGGTTGGAGGTCTTAGCCTATACAGTAAGGCAACAAAAGGAAAAATATTTGAAGAAATAATACTCAAGTGAAAATGACATGATTATCTATGTGGCAGATTTAAAAAAAAATCTTTGGTAATAATTTTAGAATTAATATGTGGATTTAACAAGGTGAATAGACACAAGGTTAATGATGAGTCGACAAGGACTCATATGCAGAACACATTACAAACTTCTACAAACCAATAAGAAGAAAATAGATCAATCAATTTTTCAAAAATGGGTGAAAGGTTTAATCAGGCACTTCACCAAAGAGCCAATAAATGTTTTCAACCTCGTTAATATGCATGGAAACGCAAGTTTAAACCACATTGAGATATTCCCACACCCCCATGAGAATTATTGCAATACAGGAGACTGAAAGTTGCAGAGGGATGTGGAGGGGGCGTGGCCGTGAGAACAGAGGATGGTTGAAAGCTAAGAGATACCTACCTATGTAAATGAACTGATAAAAGTGGGAGGAGGATAACATAAGGAAATAGGTGAGTATTTTTATGTTCTAGGGTAAGTATGGGCTTTTCAAAAATAAAGCAAAGATGGAGCTACAGGGAAAAAAATATCCGTAGGTCCAACTATAAACAAAATTTCTTCATGGCAAAATAAAGCCAAATGGATCCCGTAAAGTTAAACATTGAGCTAATAAAAAAAAAAAAATGCTTGTAACATATATACAGACCAAATGAATTTATACCCAGAATATACAAAGGATATTATTAATCACAAATTAATAAGAATATATGCTCCAATAGAAAATTGCAAAGGACATGAAAAGATAATTCACTAACAAGAAATGCAAGTAATCAGTAAATAAGCCATCACTGATTTCATTGATCAGAATATGTACCCCATATAAAGAAGTGTTACAATACTCAAATCATGAGATCTCTGGGTAAATGAGTACACCCATAAAATGCTACTGGGAGTCCAAATTGGTATTCTCTCTGGAGAGCAATTTAGCCATATATATCACAAGCCATCCTAACAGCTATGAATTTACTCTGAGAAAATAATCAGACAGCTGTGCAAAACTATGGGCAATCATTAGAAATAATCAAAATATGGGGTGCCTGCGTGGCTCAGTCGGTTAAGCAAACAACTTTGGCTCAGGTCATGATCTCACAGTTCGTGGGTCTGAGCCCCGTGTTGGGCTGTGGGCTGACAGCTTGGAGCCTGGAGCCTGCTTCGGATTCTGTGTCTCCCTCTCTCTCTGCCCCTCCCTCATTCATGCTCTGTCTCTCTCTGTCTCTCAAAAATAAGTAAAAGTTAAAAAAAATTAAGAAATAATCAAAATATCCAACAGGATATAGGTTGAATAAATTGTAGTATATCCCCACTATGGAATATTACACTGTCATTAAACATACACACAAACATACTTGTGAGTATATATGCATTTGTTGACCTTCAGCATATTCCTGATATCTTGTTGAAATACATAAAAGAATATTGAAATAGGTTAAAGAATCAAATAATAAGCCAGTTTGTACCATATAATCCCAATATTGTGATCAGACAGAAAATAATACCTTGCTTGCATTATGTACGTGAACTGTGGTTTCTCCAGGTACAGATATTACATGTGATTTTTACCTTCTTTATATTTTTTCTTCTTTATATAGTCTTCATTCCTTGAATTTTTAACAATGAACATGCACTTTTATAGTCAGAAGAAATAAATACAAGATGCTTCTAATTTATAAAAACAAAAGCAAAACATTTCCTAAGTTATGACCTTAGAAGCAATAATTACTATTCCTGGCATAACAGGCAGCTACTCCAGGAGAGGAAGAGAGAGGTTTTCTTACTATTGAGTTTAACAGAATCCCACCAAAATAAATCATACAGCCCATATGATGTCAGGGCACCAACCCGCTTTCCCAGGAGTGGACCAGAGGTATTTGCACCTGTCATCCAAGCCATATCTGGGAGAGTACGAAAGGGACTTGGCATTTCTATCTGCCTTGCTATGCTAGGGACAATCTTTTTTGTAATAGTGCCCCCAACCCCATCTCATAACGATTGTCTTAGAGCTCCAGGGACAGAGCTTGGGCATCTGTATAATTTCAAAGCCATCCAGGAAATCCTTATGATCATTGAGAGCTGGGGAGTCAAAGCTCTCATTTGAAGAAGCATGAAAAGAATCTTTTAACTAAACCGAGGAGGGTATTCTTCAAGTTGAAGTTGTATCCTCGGCCGACTGCTTCTGCTCTTTTCGTATAACCTCTTCTATGATCCTTCTGAGTCATCAGATTCAGAATGCTAGATGAAACGAACAAAACAAGTATTTGGGGGGAGAAAAGAAACCTTTTCTTTCCTCACTTGAGCCCTTCTCTTTAACACTGAATTTCCAAAGCATTTGGGGAAATGTTTTGGGGGCAAATTGTTTGGTTGTGATTTTCTTTTTTTAGCCTCCATTATTCTCTTCCCCGGGCTAAGCCATTTGTTTCCTTAGAAGAATAAAAGCTTGTATGTAATAAACCGTTTCCCTTACTAGTCTCTTCTGAAAGTGGCAAAAGACAAGAGTTACAAGAACAAGCTGTCTTCTTCTTCCCCTGGACCCGTTTCTACAGACTTGAGAAGTTAAACCTAGGCACCCTGCTTGCTTGCTCCCTGGGTCAGAGGTAAGGATGAGTGGAGTGTTTCAACATGGACTCCCAGCCATGGTGATAGTTCTGCCTCACCCCTGCCAAGAGCACCAGAAGCCATCATTAGGCCCCTTGCACCTTCACTGCTCATCAGTCCCCAGCAAAGAGGCCACAGGGGGGTCATTGCCTCATTTCTCTCTCCACTGGGCTGAAGTACCACCCAGGGAATCATAAAATAAGAGAAGGAAGTGAGAGTATATTGACCATTAACCCCTCATAGATGAAGACTGCTGTATGTGATTGGCAGTAAACCCTGTTCCAGGCTGGGGGAACCTCATAATCATCTTGCATTAAAATAAACCTGATAAAATCAATGGGCAAGTAAATCTTATAATCTGAAATATTGCAATACATATATTACCTCATTAGCAAGGACTAGTCTACAAGTTAACATAGCACGCTTTAGAATGAATTTAGGGAGCTTTATATGTTTTTTGTATATATTTGCTTTTTTTCCCCCAATTAATTAGCCCTGACTTCTAAGTGAGGCTATAGAATGAAATGATTTGGAAATGATTTGGAAAAGCCTGTGTTTTTACATTTTTGAAGAGGGGGTTACAAACTGACCACTTGCTGAAATTTAAGTATAAATTCCTTGAAGGCGTATTGGGATAAGGGCAAAATATGTTTTTCCCCTTGTGTGTTGTTTGAACTGATTTGTCAGCAAATAACGATATCTCTGATTAGACTATTTAAACTTGCTGTGGTTGATCTGCCTTTCTTCATATCACTGGGGGCATAAAAGGATATTTCTCCATCTCAATTCCAGGCAAGTGAGTCAGTGCAACTTTCTGCGTTAATATGGCAGAATAAAATATCACTGTTGGCTTCTGATGACAGGGGATATTGTTCATCTTTCTTAAATTGATTTTCCCTGAAAAAAAAATGTGTCAAATTCTGATACAAATAATTTCTAGGTTGTATTTTCTTCAGTTTGTGAATTTCTCTTTGCAATTATATTGGCAGGTATGATTGGGTTAATTACACAACCAATATGGTGGGTTCAGTGCCCCTGTACGGGGAAGTCATTTAAACCCAATGAAAGGTTGGTGCTGGTGCCTGAGGGAGTCCTACTTTGCAGCATCACAGAGAGTCATGAGCCAAATTATCTAGAGTAGCAGCCTTCAAACTACGTCAAGTTGTTATGATGTTTAACAGAATCATTTTCCGGATCTGCACTTGCATATGAACTCTGAACGTGGTGCAGCAGATTCAGCTTCTCCTTGTCCATCTTCCCTTCCACTCTATAAAAGGAAGGCCTATCACTGTCCCATCCCTAATTTCACTATCATATGTTGCTCTGGGTAAGCAAATCTCCAAGTGCAAAATGAAGGATCCACCCAAAATCTTGGTGTCCGCAATGGGAAATGACTAAGTAAAAGTCCTTATGCAAGTGAGGTGATTTCTAGTACTTTGCTCTCAACAAAATTTTAAGATCATACAGTGGAATTATTAGGTGGTAAATCCCTAAACATTATTTTGGAAGAATCAATTACTATGTAATTTTTGGCATGTGACTCAGAATTTCAAAGAATTGAATGATAATGCCATAATAATATTCCCTCCATTTCCAAATACTTACTGATCAGTAGAAATTAAAATGGCAATGAGTAATATTAATTCATGAATATATAAAAGTCGTATAAACCTCCACCAATCTCACTAAAAGCTGCATTTCCAATCAAATAGTTTCTTATACCTAATACTTACTTAAAAATCTATGTAACCGTTGTTTTGATCACTCGTGTCTTTATAGTGATTATAATGCCAAACCAACTCAGATTGTTTTTAATTTAAAGCCTCAGAGTCAGAGGAAACATTTTTTAAACAATAATTTATACGCACACACACACGCACACACACACACACACACACACACACACCTTTTTTGCCAAGGAATGTGATTAATTATTAATAAATGACTTTCAAGAATTCTAGACAGGAGTTTAAGGAGGAAAAGCAGTGATTTAAAGCTTCTGATTGTTGAAGAAGAGCTCATTCCTGTGTTTTTTAAATGACTGATGGTAGATATTCAATTTCCATGGTATTTGGATTCATCTGCTAGATCCAAAGAGGAATGTAGCAGTTTTACTTTAATTTTTTTATAATATACTATAATTACATATTTTCCAACTACTTGAACCATCAAAGTATAACTCACAAAATGTTTAAAATATAATTGTACAATTAGAAGTTAAAAATCATACAAATAGGTGAGTCAAAGTTTTAGGTAACCCATTACAGAAGGAACCAGCAAAAGACAAGTCTGTTTTAAACAGGAAATTAGATTTTATGTGGTCAGTGAAAGAAGGAACACTTAAACAGTATAGGTAAATTAGAAATAAAATTGGCTAACGTGCTGTGGGGCAATAAGCTTGCCCTCGAGTTTATCTGCTCTAGCAGACAGACTAGAAAAATCAGCACACCTTATCATTTTTCTACCAGCTAACCTGTAACTTGACAGAATTACAAAATGACTGGGCCCTAATCAAACACAAACCTAAGTCAAACTTCTATTCCCTGAGTCAGATTAGCCTGCTACTGGACTGTTAGAAAATGCTCTTAGCAGGACATTAAAAGCCCACATAATCATCTTTTCATCTTATTTATCAGCTTTGGATAATTCTTCTCAGTAAAACTTATGATGAAGCATTTTAAATGTCAGCTTTTAAAGGTAAGAAAAAACACATAACTTTTCCAAAAAAATGAGGAGCTACATAAATGTTGATGTTATGATTGAAGCAGGAGAATGAAATTCACCATTGGCTGTGGGCTATTTTGGCCCAGATTTGAATGTGTTTGCTAACAACAAGAACACAAATAATTGTAGCACAAAGGTCCAATTCAGAAAATTTAACATAGAATTCTGAGAGCTAATCCACAATTCACACTCACATGTGATCAACTCTCCCAGCATAATCCTTTATAAACCTATTTTTTTTTTCTTACCTGGAGTCCAAAATGTGAGGAGGTGTGATACTTAGCAAAAGGACTGTGTGATCTAATTTACATAGGTAGAAAGTGGGAGTATGGGAGGGAATGGAGCTTAAGGGTGTGGGATGAAGTTGGAAGGAATATAAAGTTGGATGAGGCTAAAATTATTACATGGGATCACTAAGCAGAATTCTGAATTCAGTGCTTGAGCTTGAGGGGTTAGGAGGAGCTCTTTGGTTGATGGACCGAACTGTGGACCAACGTAGCCAAAAGCCAGATCTGCCTTGATATGTTGTAGAGGAAGGTACTCAAAGATTTAGGGACATTAACATGTTAATGTGGGCTTATCCGATAAATCCTGCTCGCCCACCTTGGAAGGGACCAGAGAACACTTTTTTTTACCATGATTGTAAGAAATAGATTTGGGAGGGGAGCCCCAGCAACCTTGAAGAGTTCTATGGTTGACCTTCTCTGTAGCTCAGAAATTAAGGGGGGAGCTGCTACCTCCAAGCTGAGGTCTCTAAATGCAATGTAAATTATGGTATCCCTGGTTGGCAGGGGCTAAGAAGTGGCACTTAACTACCAAAACTAATGTGGGCATGGTTACTGTAATAGGCACTGGGACCAAAACAGTAAACAAGATTGTCTAACTGGCCAAGAGCTATGGCATTGGCTAGTTCATCTCAGTGTCTCTAGAAAAGAAATAGATGGAAAACCTACTAAATTCTTACCTGATCTGCGTAAGTGAAATCATTCTGGGCCTGGCAAATAGAAGTCTGATTGGAATCACCAAAATAGTCATTCACTTAATTCCAGTCTTCAAACCCAGACCTTGGATGAAGGTGGGGGGAGGGGTGACTCCCTTTAAGAAAGCAACCCAACTTTTGAAAGCAACTGCCTAAAATTTGTACTGTCTTTCTCTTAGTCTTCCCCGAAGGGACCTATGGTAACTGTGAACTGGGGAAAGGGAAATTATTAAATTTCTCAGGGATTACTTGACACTGGCTTTGAACTGATGCTAATTCCTAGGGAGCCGAGATGCCATTGTGGTCCACCAATCAAAACAGGGGCTTCTGGAGGTCCTCAAACCCACCCAGTTCCACAACACACAATTGGGAGTAGACCTACTTCGGAACTGGCAAAATCTACCTCCTGGCCAACCTGGCCCACAGAGTAAGCACTGTTACGATAGGAAAGGCCAAACAGAAGTCCCTAGAACTGCTTCTGTTTACGCAAAGAGTAAATCCAAAACAGTACCGCATTTCTGAAGGGACTGCAGATATCAATGCCATTATACTCCAAAGACGCAGGGGTGGTGATTTCCGCCACATCCATAGTCAACTTGCCTGTTTGGCCTGTGTAATAGACACATGGATCTTGAAGAAGGACAGTGGCTTCTCAGGTGGTCACTCCCAACTGTAACTGCGGTTCCACATGTGAATTTATTGCTTGAGCAAATTAACACATACCCTGGTACCTAGTATGCAGCTATTGCTCCGGCAGGTGTCTTATCTCTGTTCCTGTCATTAAAGACCACCAGAAGCAGTTTGCTTTTAGCCGTCAAGGCCAATTCAATTGCACTGTCCTATCCCAGGGATTTATCCCAGGGAAAGGGATCTACCTTTCCCTTCCACAAGATATCATGCTGGCCCATTACATTGATGACATTATGCTGATTGTGCCTGGCAATCAGGAAGTAGCAACTATCCTAGATATATTGGTAAGACACTTGCATGTCAGAAGGTGGAAAATAAATCTTACAAATTTTTGGAGGCCTTCCACCTCCGCGATATTTCTAGGGGGTCCAGTGATGGGGACCATGTCAGGGTATCCCTTGAAGGTAAGGAATACATTGTTGGAATCTGGCTTCTCCTATGACCCAAACTAGACGCACTTGGTGTGCAACACCAGCCTATTTAGTGATCAAAAATTATTTTTTCTGTGAGACGGTTCTCGAATCTTACATTTCTAAACATGTAGGCGTTAAGAGGCAATTTGCTTGAAGCAATCTTTGCAAGAATATTTGTATAAACAAAGATCCTTGGAAAGAGACAGTGACTCCTTCTAGAGCAGATTTATTTATATTCCTTACATACCTTACTATTACAGTATAGTAAAGATAGAGATGTCTCCCTCTTCTCCAGAGAGCGATTTGCTTACAATCCAGGGTAACAAGAAAATGTCTGTCTGTGGAGGAGAGGATGAGCAAGTTTTCCAGTAGCCCCTCTGTAAGACCACAAGAAGTTTCCTAACCTCTGTGTTTTACTCCCAGAATGCCTCTATGTGCAGGAAACACCTGACTTTGGCCACATGGGCTTGTGAGAGTTGAGGCTTGTGGAACAGAGACAAAATGTTACTCTGGCTACAGCTATTGCTAAAAGTAATAATTCTTTTTTTTTCTGACCCAGATGCCTCATGTTTTTCTGCCAGTATCCATGGAACTGTGACAGGCTCAGCTTGCACAGAGAATAAAATCAGAGCTTTCACAGTCCCTGACTTGAGAGTTTAACACTGATTACTAATTACATTGAGCATCTTTTTATGTGCTTATTGGCTATTTATATATATTCTTTGGGAAATGTCTGTTCATACGTCTGTTCACGTCTTTTGTCCATTTACAAATTGTCTTCTTATTGATTT
The DNA here is from genome assembly GCF_028018385.1 of Neofelis nebulosa. NCBI lineage: Eukaryota > Metazoa > Chordata > Mammalia > Carnivora > Felidae > Neofelis > Neofelis nebulosa. The sequence goes on from NC_080782.1 coordinate 233,546,520, forward strand.
ATAGGAGTTTTCACATATTGTAGATAGAGGTCATTTGTCAGATACATGTATTGTGAATATTTTCTCCCCATCTGGCTTGGAAAAATAATGACAAAATATGAAGAGGGCCAGTATTCAATAGGATATACAGAAATCATTTCCTCTAACTACATATCAAAAAGAGTGGCTGAAATCTGAGTGCAGACTACGGAATTTTATCTACCCAAATCAAGAGATTAAAAAGTTGAAAGAGATTACAGTAAAACTGAATGAGGTTGAAACTCACAAAAGCAGGATACACTAGGGGCAAAACTTATCCAAGAAGAAAGACATTTATTTGCCTGTTTGGGGTTCCTCATTGACACAGGAGGCATGACTAACTCGGAATGTTCACCTGATGCTCATATAATTCTTGTGTCTCAATCTTGAACCCGTGAGAGTTAAGTAATCGGCTATCAGTCCTTAACCTCTGATAGAGTAAGTTCAGTGAGCCCATGATGGCAATCTGCTTCCCTCGGTTCTATAAATGTCATTGTCCCACCAAGAAGCTATGCTAATAATTGTAAACCTACGAAGTAAATTAAAGCCACAATATACCTTCTGTTTACATTTTAGAACCATTCTGCAAATCATTTTGTGTTTGTTACTGAAGGTCTTTGAAATATTTCAGAAAATCAGGTTTTCTGTTTTCAGAAGTGTGGTGGACTGGTTGATATCAACCCTATTGCTGAAAACAACTAAAAAAGAATGGATCAAATATTTTAAAATAACCTTAAACAGAAAGCTGAACTGGAAATAAGAACACATAGGGGAAAACAAAATTGAGATGGGAACCCAAGAAGTAGATGGAATGGTGAAGTCTTGTTTCACGTTGAAGGTGTTGGCCAAATTGGTCTAAGTTGGAGCTAGCTGTCATGGCGTCCTGGGTGAAGGGCCCAGGAGACAAATGCCAGGGCCCAGACTGGGAGATCTAATAAGAGCCCTCCCCAAATAAAGTGGGGGCCACAGGGCACCTGGGTGGCTCAGTTGGTGAAGCACCTGACTTGGGATCGGGTCATGATCTCACAGTTCGTGGGTTCCAGCCCCACATCGGGCTCTGTGCTCACAGCTTGGAGCCTGGAACCTGCTTCGGATTCTGTGTCTCCCTCTTTCTCTGCCCCTCCCCTCCTTGCACTCTGTCCCTCTGTCTCTCTCTCTCTGGGACCACAAAGAGCTATACCCTCCGTGTAAGTGTAAAGCAGAAGTCCCACCACCCTACCCCAGAGACCATAAGGAAGCCTGCCTATGTCATACTTTGGCATAGAGTAGAAGTGGAAGACATTTAACACGATCTCAGTAAAAAGACAGAAAAATGTTTTTAGTTCCCCAGCAGTCAGTACTTAGATATACCAGGCCTTGGTCCTTCTTAGTGTTTGCCACTTGAGACTCCCTCTTTCAGGGGTGATTGTGTTTGTGTTCCACTATAATTAGCCGTCCTGATCCCCTCCCTTCTTTCCGCCTAGTTATCGTGAGATCACAGGTCCCCAATTTTATACAGAACTGTCACCTCCAAGGAATGGTTCTTTGTTGTTTCAGTGTTTGCTGACCTGTACCTCCCCCCCACCAACTGTCCATTGTTCTGGACCACACCTTCCCTGCTCTCTGCAGTCTTGTTTGATGTGATGCGGAGTGCCACATTGCCCACGTAAGCTTGTCAGTTTCTTTTTTTTTTTTTTAATTTTTTTCAATGTTTTTTATTTTTGGGACAGAGAGACACAGAGCATGAACGGGGGAGGGGCAGAGAGAGAGGGAGACACAGAATTGGAAACAGGCTCCAGGCTCCGAGCCGTCAGCCCAGAGCCCGACGCGGGGCTCGAACTCACAGACCGCGAGATCGTGACCTGGCTGAAGTCGGCCGCTCAACCGACTGCGCCACCCAGGCGCCCCAAGCTTGTCAGTTTCTTTACAGTGTCTTTGGTTCTCTGCTCTCTCACGGTGCAAACGATACAACTTAACACAGGATCATTTGAGATCTTCCTCTTCAGAGGCCGCAGGGTTTCCTTCCAGGGAAATGTACTAATTGGTCCTGGACGCAGGGCGTGTGTCCTGAATGACACGTGGCTGTAAAAGCAGAACTGGATCCGTTTATGCTCCTGTTCAACTCATAATCCACCTTTCGCGCTCTGAGGCAAATAAATGCAGTTGGATTCATTTCTTGGAATACGACCGCTCTCGAAAGCAGCAAGGAATTCAAGTTTCCACAGGCCTCGAAAACCGTTGGTCGACACTTCACTTAAATTTTGCTGCACCTTCACCCATGAGGTTATTTTCCCTTGCCTTTGCTTTCTCAAGAACCCCTGTGGACATCCTCTAAATTGGCAGATGCTGAGTATTTGCAGGGTCAACGCAGCGATCTTATCGTTTGAAAGTAGGAAAAAGCACTGACACGATGAAAAGGGCTGGCTTCCAGCTCCATCACCAAGAACTACCTACTTCAGATCGTTGCGCGACGTTTCCCTGAGTTGCTCATTTCCCCAAGTTGTGCTCTGCTTCCCGTGATGGGGTGTGAGAACACCACGGACTGATAATCTCATCCATATGTCAATGGGCCTCTAGTCTATAGATTTTAAATTTTTTTTTTTTCAACATTTTTTATTTATTTTTGGGACAGAGAGAGACAGAGCATGAACGGGGGAGGGGCAGAGAGAGAGGGAGACACAGAATCGGAAACAGGCTCCAGGCTCCGAGCCATCGGCCCAGAGCCTGACGCGGGGCTCGAACTCACGGACCGCGAGATCGTGACCTGGCTGAAGTCGGACGCTTAACCGACTGCGCCACCCAGGCGCCCCTAGTCTGTAGATTTTAAATGTTCTGTGTGATGACAGGGAGGAATGCGTACAGCTGTCAGTTTCAGGACGATGCCAGTTACATTCAAGGTGTACATAAATGCATGTGGAATTGATTTGGCAGAGAAAGTCCCGATCACACATTTAGTGTACTCACACATGTAGCCCAAAGTAGTACTCAGTAGAAGCACACCCAGGCGAATTTGACTTCCAGCCAGGTAAAATAGAGCCGAGGGGGGTATGGTAGGCAGAGTAATGGTCCCCAGAGATGTCTGTGTCCTAATCCTCAGAACCTGTGACTACGTTTACCTTGCATGGCAAAAGGCACGCAGATACGATTAAAGATTTTGAGATGGGGAGATTATCCTGGATTATTCCGGTGGGTCCAATGTAATCACAAGGGTCCTCATAAGAGGGAGGCGGGAGGGCAGAGTCAGAATGAGATTTGAAGATCACTTGCTGCCGTCTCTGAAGCTGACAACAGGACCCAGGACCAAAGAAAGCAGCAAGCCTCCAGAAGCTGCCAGGGAATAGATTTTTCTAGAGACTCTGCCACTACTGACTCCTTAGCTATTAACCTGGTGAGGTCCACTGCAGATCTCTAACCCCCAGAACTATGAGAGAATAAATCTGTGTTGTGTAAAGCCACTAGATTGTGGTAATTTGTTTACAACGGCCAAAGGAAACTATTCCAGAAGGCATATGGAAATCCCTGCCCAGGTGGAAAGCTTCCATATTCTGTCTCATGTTCCTCCCTATCAGAAATTGGGCGCATACCAGGTGCCCAAAAGGTCTAAGCATTAATCTTTAAATGTTATGCTTTCAGAGAGTTTCATGATTCTGTTGCCTAATATGAAAAGAAATCTGAACTGTTAATTTATCCTTTGGATCCTTGGGAAACTCATCAGTTAAACAATGCCCAGGGCACCTCGTCCATACCTAAGGAACATGCACTTGTGGAAGGGAATAATTTATGCCTTTGTAAAGAATCAGCAGCCCAAGCTGAATCTTGCCCAGAATATCTCCTACTGCCTTTTTTTTTTTTCAGGATTTCTTATTATTTTGGGATTTCTTACTTAGTGGCAATATTACTAAGTCCCCTTTGCTTAGGAATTTTAAAATGGCCCACGTCCTTTATTTCTGCTTAAAAGTTTTTCAATAATAAGAGCTATTTACTCATAGCACACAAAGGTTATGAGCCAGATACATGGCTCTATCAGTAATTTTTTGTTTGGCCATGAAATTTTATCAAAATTAGGAAGCTTAGGATCAAAATGCCATGAATAATTTTAAAACACAAGACACGGCTTGAATGTAGGCTCATATGTACAGTGCTAGATATTTTGATGCATTATGTTATCTAACTCATTTATTCCACACAACAACCATAAAAGGTAGGAAATAATATCACACTCACTTTACAGGAGAGACAAATGAAGTATAGAATGGTTAATTGTCTAACATCACACGGTAAATTGTAGAGCCAGGATTAAAATCCAGGTATCGTGACTCCAGCACTCTCCTATTTTAACTACAAAGCCCTGTTCATTGAATTTGAAGAACATAAAACCCCCTTTCCAGGTAACATTGCTCTCGGAATCTGGCCATCAGCTTCATAATGTTGTTTAAGCGTGTACAAACATCAAACTGATGGTACGTTTCTGTGTTAGTCTGTGCCGGCTACCGCGACAAAATGCCACCGTCTGGGTGGCTAAGAGGACGGAATTTTTTTTTTTCCTCACAGTTCTGGAAGCTAGGTGTCCATGATCAAGGTGCCAGCAAATTCAGTTTCTGGTGGTGGCCTCTCTTGCTGGCCTGTAAACAGCCACCTTCTCACCGCCTCTCCACGTAGCCTTTCCTCCACGAATGTGGAGAGTGAAAGAGATCTTTTGTGTCTCTTCTCTTGTAAGGATACCTGTCCTATCAGATTAAGGGCTAACCCTAATGACCTCATTTAAGCTTACTTACCTCCCTGGAGGCCCTGTCCCCAAATACAGTCACATGGAGGGTTAGGGCTTTACATATGAATTTGGTGGGGACACTATTCAGTCCATAACAATTTCTTCTTAATAGCTCTTATACCAACATAAAAGCAAAGTGAATACAATGTTCCCAAGCCAGGAAAACTCATTAATTTAGTGTGATGTCTTTTTGTTCCCTAAAAACTAAATTGCTGGTATTAGGTTCAATACTAGAAAAATGGAACCTGAGGTCTGGTTCTATTTTGACTCTACCTGTATTCTGACTTCAGTAACCCTATTGCCTAAGATTCTTGCTCATAGAGACACCAATGACTGTCCCAACGTGCTGGCTGGAAATCACAGGCAGGGTTGTAGGCCCATACGTCCTTCCCTACTCTCCTGGCGCACATGGGACACGTGCTTGGGCAGGACACAAGTGGATGCTTTACCACTGTGAGCCTGTGCTCCAGGAGAGGGAGGCTGCCCTCCCCTGTCACCCCCTATCCTGAGGGGTGGGAGCACCTGGTCCCAACCAACCCACAGCCAATTCTGCCAGGACTGTCACTCAGCTCTGACAGGACCCAGATCTCACACTCAAATTGGGGAATGGAGAAGAGTTTAAAAGGGGACTTTTTACAGAGGAGTGGGTAGGCTTTAGGGAAACCAAAAGCAATCTTGCAGCCGTACCTCAACGCTACGAATTGGGAGGAGATTTTACCACCCCCATGCCTAAAGGGGCAAGGCCAGGGAACTGTTACTGGGACCACCCACACGGAGGGGCTGCATGGGGAAAGACTCTCCAGCAGGAGCAGACGCCTTGGATAGAGGGGGATCCCCAAGCCATGGTGGCCCAGCAGGAAGGGGAGCAGAAGTCAAATGGCTCACGCTCCTCCATGTCCAGACTCCAACCCAGACTGGAAGCCAGAGGGCCAGTCAACCTCCCACATCATGCAGAAGGGTGGAGAACAGATCTGAGAGACAAAGGGAAAACATGCAGCGTACTTGTCCACAACCTGGACAGAGCCTCTGAGGTCGTGCTGACGATCCCATTTGTCTATCCACAAACACTTGCCTGGTTCATGATAATGAAATCAATTAGGTGACCAAAGCAATGCTAATCGTATAATATGGCAACACTTATATCAGTGTGGTCTTTTGGGTGTTTTTTTTTTTTAATGTTTTTATTTTTGAGAGAGAGAGAGAGAGAGAGAGAGAGAGAGAGACCGAGTGCTAGTGAGGGAGGAACAGAGAGCGAGGGAGACACAGAATCCGAAGCAGGCTCCAGGCCCTGAGCTGCCAGCATAGAACCCGATGCGGGGCTTGAACTCGTGAACCATGCGATCACGACCTGAGCTGAAGTCGGACGCTCAACAGACGGAACCACCCAGACGCCCCTCGGTGTGGTCTTTTGAAGGCAAGGTTAATATTGTGGCATTATTGAAATCTACTTTAAATGGACATCTAACCCAATTATGGCTGGAATTAGAACCTGAAACTATCTGAAAGTCATTTGCAAGCTGGCAGATAAAGAAAGACATTCAGACTCTGAAAGGGAAAACAGTCATAAGGGAAACAGCTTATTCACTCCATTTTGACGAATAAATCAAGGTTATTGTTACTGCGTCCACTCTGCATTCAATGCGGGTTACATAAACACACACAAAGTTTATTTTCCTAGCGTGGCATGACGTCATTTGGCCTTTGCGAGGCACAAAGGTGCCACCTGTAAACCAGCTGTCTCCAGTCTTTCCTGACTCAGTGATAAAGTAGCACGTCATCTGCCCCAAACTGTTGTCTTCACATCAGATCAAAGCTTTAATTTATTAAGTTGTTGTGAAAGTGGCTTTCCCTGGTTGCTCTTCTCTGAAAAAGGAAAGTTTGACTTTGATAGCTGGTCTGAGAATATGATGATGGCTGTCACTTTGACATGGGTGACTCCTTGGTGCCAACACGATCATAGACACAAAGGTGACAGCTGGTCGCCAAAATGCTGAGATTACTTTCTATCATATTATCTAAAAGAACACTCAAAAACTTACCACAGAGAACCCCCAGACTGCCAAGACGATGACCCGGGATCTGTACGCTAGGATGTGGCGTGTTATGGAAGGTTCCTGACTGCCATGGGCATTAAAGATACCCGGAAGCGTGGGAGGACATGGAAACCAATCAAGTTGCTCCTCCGTGTGGTTTGTTCTGTGCAGGGAAGGATGTGTCCCCTCCTCGGTGAAGCCCACGGACGGCAGGAGGGTTTCTTTGCTCCTTCCACCTGGGTCTGTGCTGCAACCACACTGCCTTGGTCTGCGGCGAAGCCAAAAGTGTGTTTGATGGTACAGGACTCGAGGCTCTCTTTGTCTCTCTTTTTGCTAAGGTGAAATGTGAAGTAGGAGCCCCAGAGACTCATTTTATACCCTCCTTAAAAGCATTCACTGAGCCCGAATTGCAGGCCAGGCTGTGTTGTCTGAGCTGGAATACCCCAACAAATGGTAGTAATGAAATGTGCGAGTTTTATCTAATCCAAGGCAGATAATGTTGCCGGGAGATTAGAGGCAGAATTCTTTCTTGATTAAGACAGATAACTCTGTCTCCTGATGATCCAGGCATCCAGAGTGGGTAAGGACCAAAGGGGAAAACTGTATGTAAACTACCCAGCATGCCTGAAGAGTCACAGAAAGAGGGAGCACAGGGCCCACAGGCGAAGAGAGACCAAAGCTGTCACAGTGGGCAACAGCCTTGAAGGAGATCAGTGGACAGCAGGCTATCTCCTCTGCCCTATCTGTTTATCTCACCACACCACAGGTTATAAAAACCTGAAAGGAGCCCAACAGTTGACGAAAGACAGGGAGCAGCTGGTCTGTCCAGAGCAGGTAATGACAGCAGAGCGGAAGAGAACAGGATCCTCCCGCGCCCACCTTCCCGCTGTCACATTGGCCTCGGCCAATGAATCAGACCCACCGTGTGCCGGCACAAGGACCTTTTGTTACAAAGAACAATAAAAAACAAAATTCTTCTCTGCTTACTCTTAGAAAGTACTTGTATACATTACCTTTTGAAATTCATAATGCCTTTAGGATCTGGAAATCAGAGAGTCTTCAGATCATACACTGCAGAAATACGTGAAGAAAGAAACCTTGTACATCAACTAAAAAGTTAAAGCGCAGGGTGAGGAGAGCAGCCTCTTGAGCAGAAGAATCAGGATGGTCAATCCTGTGTCAACCATTCTTGACTCGACCACAGGTTAATGCGATTCAACAAATATTTGTTGAGCATGAGCTCCGGCCGGGCTCTGTAAAGGGCACAAAGATGGAATCGGGGGCTACAGATGTATATAGAATTAGAGAAACAGGAGAAAGAAGGGAGAAAAGAGGGAAGGAGGGATGGAGAGAGAGTTGGGAATTGCTTTAGAGATGGTTGTTAGTATTGTCCTTTCATTTCCATCAACGTAACACTTTTAATTTAAAAAGTTAAAGTCCCGCAACCCACCCACCCGAGATGACCAGTATAATAACTGATCTAACACAGACTCATTGTCTTAATGTCTAATCTGAACCAATTCATCCTAGTTCTCTGGCTTCATTTAATCTCCTCTTAAAACTAAGTAAAAGGGTGAAAACGGCAAGTAAGCAAAATAACCAATACTAGAGAATTTTTTGGATAAATTCAAGTGTAATTATGCAGTGAAATACTACGTGGGGATTTTGTTACCGAATATGAACAGTAGGCAAGATGTCTGTGATATAGTACGTGAGGAAGGCAGGTTACAAAGGGTTGCCCTTTATGATGCTAGAACATTCCAGCTTTTTCCAGTTTCTTAAAGAAGTCATAATGCCTCCACCACAGGGCCCTTGCATACACAGTTTCTTCTTCCTAAAATGCTCTCCTTTTGACCCCTTCATCTGGTTTTTCATTTTTATGTCTCAAATCAAAAACCATTCCCTCTCAGCATTTGTTAAAGCTTATGCATGTTGTTTCAGTAGTAATCTGTGCCCTAGATGATGAAGTCTATAAAGATAGAACTTGTCAGCTTTTGCTCGCCATTGCATCTCCAGAATCTGGAACATAATAGAAATGTAATAAATATTTTTTGAATGAGCCAAAGTTAATTTTCACATCTAGAAAAAAAATATATTACCGTAAAACTGTCTTTTTGCAGAGTTTTCCTATGTTTCTGAATCCATGAATGAAAGCCAAGTATATTTCAAGTTGATTAAATTCAGTATGACAAAATTTTCCAGACTGATAGAGCAGATAATTCATTTTAATTAGAAAACCTTGAAGTCTTAAAATTAAGTTCTTTTCATAATGGAGCATAAATGTGGAAGAAGGACCTACTGGGAATATTTAGTAATGGAATGTTTAGTAATACAGGCCCTATATTTAGACAGTAGAATCGTAACATTTTCAAGTTCAAACTCCTTCATTTCATTGCAAAGCTGAAGCCCAGAGGCACCCAGTGAATCACCCAAGGTTGCATAGTGAAGGGTATTCCACCTAACCATAAAGAATAACTCCCAGTTCCAGTTGTGAAATCAGAGGAAACTCAGAGGAACAAAACAGGAAGGTAAAATAACAAAAAGAAATTCTAGATACAGGGGAATGTCTGAAAATGTCCAGTAGACTAGTATACAGGTCTCTAGCTTAATTTCTTCTCCGTATAAAGAATGCCTTTTTGAAAAAGAAAAGTCCGTGTGTGTGTGTGTGTGTGTGTGTGTGTGTTCGTGTTTCCTGATGTGGGATGATCTAAGTGGCACCATCGAGAGCCCCGTGCCTTCTGGCATCTAGCCACAATGGCTGGCACAATATAGTTGCTCGAAATATTTTTCAAAGGAGTAATGAGAGAATGAATGAATGAATGAATGAGTGGGCATCTCATCCTTAGACTCCCCCAATTCCCCCACTGGCTTGCTCATGTCTGAAGATCGCGTATGGGTGAATGGTAGCACCCTGCAGTAGCCTGGATGATGCTCTCCCTCCAAAAGATATCCATGTCCTAATTCCGGGAACCTGTGAATGTTACCTGATATGGCAAGGATGGGATTTTGCCGATGTGACAAATCATGGGGAGAGTATCCTGGATTATGTAGGTGGGCTCTCGATGCAATCACATGTACCCTTATGAGAGGGAGGCAGAGACAAGGATATTTGACCTACAGGCAGAAGAGAAGTCAGTGTGACCAGAGAGGCAGAAACTGGAGTGGTGTGGCCACAAACCAAGGAATACAGCAGCCAGCAAAAGCTGGAAGAGGCAAAAAATGGATTGCTCCCCTCTGGAGGAAGCATTGTCCTGCCAGCACCTTGATTTTCACCCAACGATATTGATTTCAGCTTTCTGGCCTCCAGGACCGTGAGTGTATAAATTTCAGTTGTTTGATGCCACCGAGTTTGTGGTCATTTATTACAGCAACCACAAGTACACATTTTGGTCCTGGGAAGTGAGATGCTGCTGGAATACATAGCCAAAAATGTGGAAATGGCTTTGGACTGGGTAATGGATAGAAGCTGGAAGAATTTTGACACGCATCATAGAAAAAGCTTACATTCTCTTAAAACAGTCTGTTGGTAGAAATGGATGTTAAAGGTGCTGCTGGTGAGGACTCAGGAGAAAGTAAGGAGCGTGGGAGAGAAAGACTACGTCATGTTAGAGAATACATACGTTATTGTAAACATAACGTTGGCAGAAACTTGAGCTTTAAAGGCCCCGCTGGTGAGGACTCCAAAGGAAATGAAGAAAATATTTTTGGAAACTGAAGGAAAGAAGATCCTTGATCTGTAACGGCAGAAAGTCTGGCTGAATTATGTCCTATAGTTTAGTTACATGGAAAGCAGAACTTAGTAAGCAATGAACTTGGATATTGGGCTGAAATTTCCAAGCAAAGTATTGGATATGCAACCTGGTTTCTTCTTGTAACTTGTAATAACATTTGAGAGGAAAGAGAAATTGAGAGGAAAACTGCTAAGCAAAACCGAAACTGGACTTGATGCATTTGGGAGATTTTTATCCAATCCAAACTGTAAAGGATGCCCAAATTAGGAGATTGACTCTGAGGAAAGAAAGCCATGAAGAGAAAACCAAGGGTGTAGCCGGAATAGTCTTTGGCTAGTGCCATGGAAGGATGGAAAGGTCAGAGTATTCTCTCGCACAAAGGGTCCCTTGAAGATATTAAGTGTATGATTCGTGGATCCCCTCAACCCTGGAGCAGAAACCAGGGGTAGAGATGAGATCATCAGGAAGGATCTATGGAGGAGCATCTTGTCCAACGGCATGAGTCCCCTTGATATACAGCGGAGACTCAGAATTTTTAGATTACACAAGCAGAAATGATGCCTGTTTGACCCCAAGGGACACAAGCAGGACACAATGAAAGAAGGCTGCTAGACTCCCAAAATTCCACAGGCAGGGTAATACAGTTTTCTTTTGTTAAGGCACCCCGTTTGTGATAAATTGTTGCAGCAGCCATAGGAAAGTAATACACATTAGGTGCTCAACAAGACGTTTTTGGGTTTTTAAATTAAGTTTAGCATTAATTACATCAAAATGAAATGTCAGATGGGGAGTATTTATAATATATGTATTTTATTATGATGTATCAGGCATAAAGACTACTTATGAAAGAAACACCCATGTACCCACCAACCAGTTTAAGAAACAGAAATTGACATTACCTTTGAGTCCCCCGTGCATCTGAGAGCATCACCCCCTTACTTTCCCCCGGAGGTAATTACTCTGTTGAATTCAGTGTCGGTCATTCTCTTCTTTTTTTTTTTTTAGATGTGGGTGTAGCTCTGTGTTTGCTTTTTATTTTGCATGGTTTTAAATTGTACAAAGAAAATCCTCCTAGAAGTTTTGTTCTATGACTTTTTTAATTTGCTTAACATCAAGATGCTTCGTGCAGCTGTAGTCCATTCATACTGACTGCTGCATAATGTGATATTATAAAGATATACTAGCACTTGTTAATTCTTTAAGCGACAGGTATGTAGACTGCTTCCAGCTCCAGGCTCTCCTGAACTGTGTGTGCTGCTATGAACATTGTTGTACATGCTTCTTGGTACACGGGTGTAAGAGGTTTACTAGGGTATATGCCTCAGAGTAGAACTACTGAGTCATGGTGCACGAGTACCTCGCCCTTACCAGACGTATGGCCGTCCAAAGTGCTGGTACAAGAACTTGAAATTCATTCTCACGTAGCCGGCTTCTTCATCTTTTAACCTCCCAACGTAGATTGCTTCTATAATTCATCTGATACATAAGCACATTTGCCTTTAATCTCTCTGGCATAGGGGATACTTATGACTAACTCTTGGGTTCTTGGTCATCTTTATCTGTGCTGGTCTTCCATGCTCTTCTTGGTAGAGGGGAAAGAGCTCAGGTATTCAATGACTAGACTCTGGAACCAAAATGTCTGGGCTCAACGCCCAGCCGCGCCACTTACTGGCCGTGTGACTTTGAGAGGGTCACTTAATCTCTCTGTGCCTCAGTCACCCCAAGTGTAAGCTGGGGAAAACAGCAGCACTCACTTCAAAGAGATGTTGTAAGGATGAAATAAGTCGATGTGTGAAACACTTAGAAGAGCGCCAAGCAGACTAAGCTCTACGTAGGTGGTTGGCAGGTTGCTGTCGTTCACACTGCTATTCTCCCAGGGAACAAACATACGCAAAAAAAAGTCAAACACTCTCAGCAGGTTACTGCCTCCCACCGAACGGAAGTGATCAGATTCAAGCACTCACGTTTTCATGTCAGCAAATCGAAAACTCTTTCCCTGTGCCTACCCTTCGCTCCCGTGTGACAGCAGATACTCCTATCACATTAGACCCTCCCACGGAGCTCTGGATTCCATCCTGTTTCCCCAGAACTGCCAATGCAGTCATTTTACTAATCTCACTGTCCATGTGACCGTTCTCATCACACGTGGACATTCCCTGGAATCTTCTTCTCTTAAAATGCAAACTCCCTAGTCTCCACGTCCCCCCAATCTTAAGCTACTTCCCCTTGTCTTTAACTCATAAAAAGAATTAACTGTAGGCCAAAAAAAAAATTGTTCATAATTGCTCTCTGCAATCTCTGTATCTTCCCCCACGCTGCAGCATTCACTGGGAGTGGTCTCATCAAGGTCACGTCTATGCTGTTGAATCCCACAGACGACTCCATCCTCTCCTAATGGCCCTCTTGGATGTGACACCTGCTTCTTGAAATGCTCTTTACTTGGCCTCCATTACACGTCATTGGCGTCCCTCCCACCTTATTGACTGCCCTGCTCAGGCTGACCCTGTTCTCTTCTCTTCCTGCATTCTCTCCCTAGATGATTCTGTGTAGTCTTGTATTTTTCAAAACTTTTCACATGCTGATGAGCACCGAATCTCCAGTCCTGACTCCTCTGTTGAGTTCCAGACTCGCCCACGTCAACTATTTATCGGACGTCATCTGGATGTCTAATAACAATGATGATAGCCAAGCGACAGTCACGCAGGCTTGCTTTCTTTTTTTAGACATGACAAACTTGCTCCCACCTTAGAGACTTCACACTTTCTGTTCCCTCTGCCTAGAATACCCTATGAATACCCCTTGCATTCCTGACCTCTCCTAGTCATTTGGATCTTTGCTCAAACATCGCCTTCTCATCAGGCCCTCTCTGATCACTCCCATCCAAAGTAGCCCCTCGATCTATCACAGTATCCTGTTCTTAGTGCCTTTAAACATTTGTCATTATTAGAAATCATCTCGTTTCTTCATTTGTTTACTGCTTTAGGTTGATTCTCCTTGCACCCACCTCTACTCCCACTAGGAAAGTGCCTTTTAGGGGAAAGCATGTGCTGTGAGACAGCATGAGATACAAAGCCTTCACTTTCCACAGATAGGAGGAAGACACATTTTACAGGTGACAAGTTTATATAATGCTTGGGAACATAAAACAATGTGCCAGGCATTCAAAGATCCCGGGGACAGAGTGATGAGTAGGACAGATAAGGGGCATCCTGGAACATCTGGCACATAGTAGGTGTTTAATAAACAGCTGCTGAATGAATCGATTCATTTTTGTCCATAGAAATCACAGCTGATGAACGAAAGACAACAGAAACATTCTAAAGATTCTTCTAGTGTTCTTGTATTACCAATTTCTGAGGAAAAGTACACAATTAGTGGATATGGATGTGGACACACTAAAGGTATCCGGTAACCAGGAAACTGAGAGAGTACGGACACGTATATACCTGTGCATGTTATCACTTTGTGCTATGGTTCTATGTTCCCAAACATTCCATAAAGGGTGTGTTTGCACCTGAATTTCTGATTTAGCTGTAAGATATAAAAATTCTACAGAGACAACTTGCTTTAGCTCTATCAGAAGTGACTTAAAAGCAACAATAGCATTCCAGTCATCCCTTGATGTTGGCATCCCTAGGATGAAAAGAACTATCTGGAAGTGAATTCCTATGAAAAAGGCAGAAGAAATGTGAATAGGACAGTATCTGTCCTGGGAAGTTCAGATTCAAAATGTGTTTCTTAAGGTAGGAACTGTATGGGAATCCGTCCCAAAATAACATCTCCATTTGTTATAGAAGATAGAAAATGGTTTCATAGACTTTGTATAAATAGATCTTCAATTATCTGATGGCTTTCTCTTACAAGGATAGCTTTTTATTAACTTTGCTCCCTGAGAACTGTGTTTTCTGAGCCACCAACTTTTTCCCCGGGCTTCATTAATTCTTTCTCCCCTTACCCCTCCCACTTTAGGTCGGACTAATGGATACACTGGAGAAATGAGTAACTGAGGCAAACATCTTTTATTTGTGGTTAGGCTGACATAGTTCCAAAAAGTAAACACAATCAATGAAACACCAACAAGTACCAGAGGAGGTACTCTGGCATCAGTAGAAGGCACTGAAAGCTTGACGTGGATCTTCATGTACAGATGCCTGTTCAATCCTGTCAAATGAATCTGCCATATTGGGAGTATGACAATTGGGAGGCCAGAGCAGGAAGAACCAAAGCCTCTTTTCCACTGGGTCAGGCAGCCAGGCTCCCCGGGGGGTACTGATCACAGATAACAGGAAGGTGACTGTGACGATAGCAAGGACAGCCATCCCAGCTCTGACAACGATGCTGATGTCACCACCAGTCTGACAGGATCTATAGACCCTTGGGGTGCTTCTAAAACATCTGCTCGTCCCCAATCCAGTCCTTGGACAGGCCACCACATCCACTTTCACAAAAATGAATCTAATGCATTCGGTCACCACCGAAAACACACCAGTTCTGGTTTTTGCTAATTTGGAAACCAGTAAAAAATACTATTGCATCATTTTGGAAATGAGTCCAAGCTAAGCTACAAGAAAATGTATTGTTAAAAAACACACATGGGTACTTTTAGTGGTATGGCTTTAAAACCCTGTGCTTGGCCATAAAAAGCCTTACAAGCAAAGTTAATGAATAGCAATTTTCTTTTTTTAAAAAAGAGGAAAGTATTTTACTAGACCGAAATTAGTTTAAGACATATCAAAATCAAATTTTATGCAAATGCCCTCAGAAAAACTGAATTACATAATTAAAATGTTAACATAAAGAGTACTTTTTACAAATTAATAATGAATGTGTTAAATTACTAGATACTAAAGATATGATTTGAAAACTAGAGCTGTTTCAAAATACTATATTCAAATCTCATTTTGTAAGAACCCAGGGAAATTACTAAATCACCATGGTGCCTTTCCACTAGGGTTCCACGGTACACTGGGGGGGGGGGGGGGCGTCTATTATGAGCCAGGAGAGAGTCGTTAAGTAACATTCAAAGAAAAATAAGAGTAAAACATCAGGTACAAATTAATTTAATTCACTTCCTGAGACTTCCACAGAGCTCACAGACTTGAATAAAGCCCGACAACGTTGTTTTTAAATATTGAGAACACTATACTCTGGCGGAATCCAGCACACTTTTGTGTTACAAGTAGGTCATAAAGATAGGGCTTCGGGGAGAAATAGAACAGAGATGAACCTCTAAAGAAAGAGATAGAAAGCTCTAGCAGAAGACTTCTTATTCTCTTTTTATGAGGCACCAACAGAAAAACAGATAAAACATAACAACCCTGATTATAGACTACGGGGGACTTCGTATCTCGACTTTTATGATGTTTGATGAATATTTAATACAGCATTATTCCTACTGAATAACCAGAAAATAATTTTCATCATTAATAATATGGTTAAAAAGTTCACATCATGGTAATACACATGTCAACGGATGTTGCCTCTTATATATATATATATATATATATATATATATATATACATATATATATATATATATATATATATATACATATATACATACACACACACACACACACACAGTAGAGTGGGTGTGTGTGTGTGTGTGTATATATATATATATATATATATACACACACAGTCATGTCTTGCCAGTCTCATGCCCATCTGACACTTTATAATGAAGAGAGAAAACAGGAAGGAGACTTCTGGTACCATTTATTTTTCTGTGACAGTAATAAAGCTGCTGTATCACAGCTTGAAAAATACACAGTAATCACTGTATATTACAATAACCGCATAATGCAAAAAGCAAGTGATTTTTCCCAGAAAAAAAAAAAATCTGTTTCCCCTACGACTCTGTTTCCTCCCCCCCCCCTTCAAAAAATACCATATACATAATTTCCACCTAAAGTCAGAGTCTCCCAATGCCATGTGGCACATGGAAGCAATGTGGTCACAGCTCGCAGGACGATGCCGGCCTCCACTCCGGTCTCGTAACCAAACTGTGCTCATAGGCCAGCACGCTTTATAACTCTTCCTTAAAGCCTTTCTGTGTCTCCTGCCTGGCTTTGTCTTCCTCACTGGGTGCCAACCACGTGAAATATACCTTTACCGGATCGATGTTCCAGTGTTTATGAAAAGATATGGGAATTTGGTGAGAAAGGTAGTCCCTAGGATAATCCACGGGCCGGGCCTGCGAGAAGAGGAACAGAGGTTTATGCTCTCTTAGCACCAAAAACAATTTTGCTTCAGAATAGCATTTGAATTCATGAAGTGACTGCTTTTCTTCAATATTTGATATTGGCTATGAGAATCTAAAAGCAAGCAAGAAAATCTTTTCCACCACCCTCCCTCTGACTCCAGGCTCCCTGCTTTTGTATCTCCGATTACTTAAATATTCCAAATGCACCACTTTTTGCTTCTGTGTTCCACAGACCTCTAGGAGATCCCTCAACCATGATAAATATAAAAAGCTTTCCTTGGTAAGTCATTTAAGTCACTATTATAACGTGCAAAAAAAAAAAAAAAAACAGAAAAACTGCTATTTCCCAGGCCTCTCGAAAGAAATTCTGGCCATATGTGGTGTGTGTGTATGTGTGTGTGTGTGTGCTTGTGTGTGTGTGTGTGTGTGTGTGTGTGTGTGTGTGGTAGGGCAGGGTGAAGAGTTCTCAGGGTTCCCCTGGCCTGTCCACTGACCTGATGTGTAATTAGGCATAAGTCTCTCAGAGTAGGAAAATGTGGAGCTCATCAGGGAATCAGGGAGAAGGATAAAGTATCTCAATGCTCTCTTCCTATCTAGATGTCTCGTCTGACTGCAGAAATGTGAAGAGACACATTGAATAACTGGAAACAGTTTGCAAGAGAGCCAAAAAAAACTTTTTGCATTGTCATCATTTCAATATCCTCTAGAACTTAACAAAATGATGTTTAAGCAGAATCAGACATAGCCTAGAATGACTGAGATTGAAGTAACCTAGCAGCTATGGAAGGAAACTAAAACCAGATACTATTTCGTTTTCTCTAAACAAAGTATCCACCCGCTCTCGAGGCTTGTTTACAGATTTATATCGCCCATCTGTGTTACACAGTCACTCACTGGGTTATCAATACTGAAACAGTCTTGGCTTTATTAAACCCAGATAGGATACACTTTTAAAATGTTTCATTTTTTTATTTTTGAGAGAGCACAGCAAAAGGGGTGGGGTAGAGGCTGCGGGGGGGGGGGGGCGCGGGGGGGCGGGCAGAGGATCTGAAGCAGGCTCTGCACTGACAGCAGAGAGTCTCATGCTGGGCTCCAACTCACGGACTGTGAGATCACGACCTGAGCCAAAGTCAGATACTCAACCAACTAAGCCACCCAGAGGTGCCCCTAAGATACATTTTAAAAACAAGTCTTCTCTAGGCTAAAATTTTATTATATTCTGCTTAAAATGCCTGATATGAATACTTAAATAAGCTCTCTTAAATGGTTTACAGAATACCCTCATTAAATTTTATCTCATTCATTCAACCCTTGAGACAACCTTGTGAGATGATCAGGGATTTGTCACCAATTTATAGATGAGAAAACAGAGCTCACAGAGATTGTAACTTTCTTAGGGTAACATGACAAGCCAGGAACGGAACGGGGGAGCAGGTCCCCGGCTCAGATCCTAGTCCAGCATCCTCCCAGGGCAGTGCGGCTGGTCCTCATTCCATTGTGCCACAGGCTGGGCACATCAACAGTGCCTTTACTGCCCTGGCCTCCTTGGGAGGCTTTATCCAGGAATGGCACAAATATTCCACTCACGTGAGGGTTCAAACAATAGTATCTGCAAAGAAGCCTTCAAAATAATGTGAAGGGGGAGGGGCGCCTGGGTGGCTCAGTCGGTTGAGCGTCTGACTTCAGCTCAGGTCACGATCTCGCGGTCCGTGAGTTCGAGCCCCGCGTCGGCTCTGGGCTGATGGCTCGGAGCCTGGAGCCTGTTTCCGATTCTGTGTCTCCCTCTCTCTCTGCCCCTCCCCCATTCATGCTCTGTCTCTCTCTGTCTCAAAAATAAATAAACGTTAAAAAAAAACACAAAATAATGTAGGGGGAGAACTTCCATACCAGCCATTTATTGTGCTTTAAAAATTCTAAGTGCTCATGGTTTTAAAAATCTAAGAAGGAAATTTTAAAGGAAGAGGGAAAACAAAGACCAAATATACATACTGGAATAAAGTCTAACAGAGGTGAGAAAGTTTTGAATATTAGCTGAGGGGATTCATATATGATGTTTACTTGCAAGGCCTTCTGAGAGTTTACTGGTGTGGAAGAAAACTCAGGAAAAACATACTCTCAGTTCAATTCTCAGATAACTCCACAGTTGTTGATGGTCCCAGAAGAAAGAAAGAAAAACAGTGGAAACAACTCTTGGCTCGTTTTTCACATTTAAAAATGAACTGTTAGAGACACAAATGCATCTCATAGGAAAAAAAATTAATCCATAATATCTTTCCCTGTATTCATGCAAATTCCAGAAGTGATTGCATTTGTATCTTAGGGGCCATGGATACGAGTGAAGCGCTGGCTTACAAAGTTATTAGAATGGGCTAATCATTTCTGGAAAATGCAGTTATGAAAAACAACAAAACAAAACTAGAAAAGTGAAAAGAGGCGTCTGCAACACCAAGAAGTCTAGACGGACTCTGAGAATCACATCTCGTTGCTCAAAATGCCAAAAGGAAGTACCAAACAGGGTCAGGAGTGTGGGAGGAGGCCTTAAGAACAGACGTGGAACATGACGGGAAGCTGTGCACAGGGAGAGAGATGGCTTAAACTGCATGAGAAGGACAAACTTTGGGTGAAATCAAAATTTAATCTGTAAATATTAGAGCACATTGAACAGCAATAAATGGAGATTAAAATTGTATTTCTTCAGACAAACACATTTTTATGGCTATGTTGACATATGATTTACATATCATACAATTCATGCACAGTAACAGTAGCTTGAAAATTTTTAGTAAACGTCCATATTTAGGCAACCACAAATCCAGTTTTAGAAGGCTACAGTCATTCTCCCAAATTCCCTGGCATTCATTTTAAGTCAATCCTCACCCCTACTGGCAGCCGCAAGAAACCACTGATTTGCTTTTTCTTTACAGTACTGCCTTTTCTAGAAATTTCTTATCAGTGGAATCATATACCACGAATGTGTTGGGCCTGGTTTCCTTCACTTAGCACTGCTGCATGTATCATAGTTCATTACTTTTATTGTGAGCAATAGTACATTGAGTGGATATACCACACAGACAACACACAGTGATTATCACACAGCTTTCATGGGTCAGGAGTCTGGGCACAGCTTAGCTGGGACCTCTGCTTCATGGTCTGTCACAAGATTGTAATCAGGATGTCAGCCCAGGCTCTACGATCTCATCGGAAGCCTCGACTAGGAGAAGATCCACTTCCAAGCTCACTCTGGGGTTGCTAGTCACGTTCAGTTCCTTCTGGACTAGTGAACTGAGGGCCTCACTGCCACGCCCAGCCCCCTGCAGCTTGCTTCAACAAAACTTGCAAGCCAAGAAGGAAGTAGGGAGAGTCCACAAGAAAGTTGGAGGTCACAATCCCTTGTAACCGAATTGCAGAAGAGACCCCCCATCACCTTTTCCATACGCAATGGGCCCACACGCCAGAGAGGGGAATACACGGCGTATGAATGCCAGCAGGAGGGGACCAGTGAGACTGTATGTCATAAATTGCCTACCACATATATGTTTAACTTTTTAAAGACCATCAAAACGTTTCCAAAATGAGTGTATTTTATATTCCCAGTAGAGGTCCAGCTTTTCCACAGCCCCACCAACACCGGGAAGAGTCTGTCGTTCGGCTTAGGGCCATTCTAGGCGATGTGATCTTAGTCTGCATTTCCCTCGTGACTAACAAGGTTGAGCATCCTTCCACGTGCTTATTAGCCATTCATGTATCTTCGTTAGTGAAATGTCTGTTCAATCACTGGCCCATCTTAAACTCAGCAGTTTATTTTCTTGTTGACTTGCAAAAGATGATTATATAATTCTGGATTCAAGTCCTTTACCAGATACATAATTTAGAAACATTTCTCTCAGTTATGATTTTTTTTCTTTCTCTTCATGATATCTTTTAAAGAGCAAAGGTTGTTTTTTTTTTTTAAGTTTCATAAAGTCCAATTTATGAATTTTTCCTTCTGTGGAGCATGCTTTCGATGCCATATATCCTTGCCTAAATTAGGGTCACAAAGAATTACCCCTACGTTTTTTCCCAGCAGTTTACAGTTTTAGCTCTTATATTTTGTACTATGATACATTTTGAGTTAATTTTTGCGTGAGGTATGAGGGAAAGTTCCAAGTTCATTTTTCGTGGGTGGAAATATATAATTGGTCCAGCACAACTGGTTCCACATCCCCACTGAAGTGCCTTGGCATCTTTGTGAAAAATTAGTTTACCGTAAATGAGAGGGTTTATTTCTAGAATCTCTATCCTGTTCTTTGATATATTTTATATATATATACATATATATATATTTCATTGATATTTATATATATATATATATTCATTGATATTTATATATATAATATATAATTATATATAAAATATTTATACAACTTGTACCTTGTGTTGATTATCATAGCTTTATAGTGAGTTATGAAATCGTTGAAGGGTAAATTCTCCAATTTTGATCTCCTTAAGAATTGTTCTGTATTTCCATATACATTTTAGGATCAGCTTGTCAATTTTTTACAAAAGACTGCTATGATTTTGATATGGATCACACTGAATTTATAGATGAATTTGGGGAATGTGGGGCAATAAAATTTCCCTGAATTTCTGTGCTCCTGCAAAAAAGCCCTTATTAACCCCCAAGAAACATCTCACAGTCCATTTGTCTAGTCAATTGCTCTGATCCCAAAGGAAAGTAAAACTTCCCTTATATATTTTTTTAATTTTTTTTTACTGTTTATTTTTTATTTTTGAGACAGAGACAGAGCATGAACAGGGGAGGGGCAGAGAGATAGGAGACACAGAATCCGAAACGGGCTCCAGGCACTGAGCTGTCAGCACAGAGCCCGACGTGGGGCTCAAACCCGCGAACTGTGAGATCATGACCTGAGCCGAAGTCGGACGCTCAACCGACTGAGCCACCCAGGCTCCCCAAAACTTCCCTTATCTCTTGAGAAGACCAACGGTTATATCCCTGAACTAGGTCTAGAGGGTAAGCCCCGAAGTGCCAGGAAAACCTGTACGCTTTCACTCTGGGATACATTTACATTTCAAGGACAAATGAGGTATTTGCACACCAAAATGCTGATGTAAAGGAAGGGTTCCTCTTTAGAAGCTGAGAAAACAATTTTTTCTTTGTAACTTGCCCGTGGGGTATCGGGCCACTCATGTGGGACAACTGAGCTGGCCCTTCGCGCAGTGCCCTGGAGGTGAAACTAGGTCGAAGAGGCAGTGGAGATGGGGTGGGGGTGGGCACAAGATAGGCTCTTATTTACTGTGACTTGTTTAATCTAAAAATCTCTCTCTGATCCAGAACACTTCATTTAGGCATTCAGAATAAGTTAATTTTAAGTAAGATGAAATAATAAAATTTAAGTATTAAAACATCAGCAAATTGCCATCATAGTGGTATTGAGTCTTCCAATCCATAAATATGGTCTCTGTCTCTTCGCTTAACTAGATCTTAATTTTTCTCAGAATTTTGTTGTACAGTATACAATGTAACTTCCTCGAAGGTTTATGCCTGAGTATTTTTATTCATTTGGATGTTATTGTGAATGACATTGTTTTCTTCATTTTTGGATTTTTTGTTGCCAAAACGGTACAATTGCTTTTGTACATTGGCCTCGTAGCCTGCAACGTTGCTAAACTCATCTATTGGTTCTAGAAGTTTGGCCCCGCCTCCGCCCTCCACCGCCACCTTTGGTGGACAGGTGGATAGGGAGGATTTTCCACATACAAGATCATATGGTCTATGGATACAGACAGTTTTACTTCCTCCCTTCCAATCTGTATCCTTACATGTATATTTTGCACCTTATTGCACTGGTTAGAACCTCTGAGTATAGTGCTGAATAAAAGCGGTGAGACAGACATCCCTGCCTTGTTCCCAGTTTTGGTATGTTATAGATTCACTTTATCAGATTGAGGCTTTCTCTTCTAGTTTGTTGAGAAGGCTTTCTCTTCTATTTGTTTTTCACTTTTCTATTTTTTTAATATGAAATTTATTATCAAATTGGTTTTCATACAACACCCAGTGCTCATCCCAACAGGTGCCCCCCTCAATGCCCTACACCCACTTTCCCCTCCCTCCCAACCCCCATCAACCCTCAGTCTATTCTCAGTTTTTAAGAGTCTCTTCTGGTTTGCCTCCCTCCCTCTCTAACTTTTTTTTTTCCCTTTCCCCTCCACCATGGTCTTCTGGTAAGTTTCTCAGGATCCACATAAGAGTGAAAACATACGGTATCTGTCTTTCTCTGTATGACTTATTTCACTTAGCATCACACTCTCCAGTTCCATCCACGTTACTGCAAATGGCCAGATTTCATTCTTCTCATTGCCAAGTAGTATTCTATTGTGTATATAAACCACAATTTCTTTATCCATTCATCAGTTGATGGACATTTAGGCTCTTTCCATAATTTGACTATTGTTGAGAGTGCTGCTATAAACATTGGGGTACAAGTGCCCCTATGCATCAGTACTCCTGTATCCCTTGGGTCAATTCTTAGCAGTGTTATTATTGGGTCATAGGGTAGATCTATTTTTAATTTTTTGAGGAACCTCCACACTGTTTTCCAGAGTGGCTGCACCAATTTGCATTCCCACCAACAGTGCAAGAGGGTTTCCGTTTCTCCACATCCTCGCCAGCATCTATAGTCTCCTGATTTGTTCATTTTGGCCACTCTGACTGGCATGAGGTGATATCTGTGTGGTTTTGATTTGTATTCCCCTGATGAGGAGTGACATTGAGCATCTTTTCATGTGCCTGTTGGCCATCTGGATGTCTTCTTTGGAAAAGTGTCTATTCACGTCTTCTGCCCATTTCTTCACTGGATTATTTGTTTTTTTGGGTGTGGATTTTGGTGAGGTCTTTATAGATTTTGGATACTAGCCCTTTGTCCGATATGTCATCTGCAAATATCTTTTCCCATTCCGTTGGTTGCCTTTTAGTTTTGTTGATTGTTTCCTTTGCAGTGGGGAGGCTTTTTATCTTCATGAGGTCCCAATAGTTCATTTTTGCTTTTAATTCCCTTGCCTTTGGAGATGTGTCAAGTAAGAAATTGCTGCGGCTGAGGTCAGAGAGGTTTTTTCCTGCTTTCTCCTCTAGAGTTTTGATGGTTTCCTGTCTCACATTCAGGTCCTTCATCCATTTTGAGTTTATTTTTGTGAATGGTGTAAGAAAGTGGTCTAGTTTTATTCTTCTGCATGTTGCTGTCCAGTTCTCTCAGCACCATTTGTTAAGGATACTGTCTTTTTTCCATTGGAGATTCTTTCCTGCTTTGTCAAAGATTAGTTGGCCATACTTTTGTGGGTCCAATTCTGGAGTCTCTATTCTATTCCATTGGTCTATGTGTCTGTTTTTTGTGCCAATACCATTCTGTCTTGATGATTACAGCTTTGTAGTAGAGGCTACAGTCTGGGATTGTGATGCCTCCTGCTTTGGTCTTCTTCTTCTTCAATATTACTTTGGCTCTTTGGGGTCTTTTGTGGTTCCATACAAATTTTAGGATTGCTTGTTCTAGCTTCGAGAAGAATGTTGCTGCAATTTTGATTGGGATTGCATTGAATGTGTAGATTGCTTTGGGTATTATTGACATTTTAACAATATTTATTCTTCCAATCCATGAGCATGGAATGTTTTTCCATTTCTTTGTATCTTCTTCAGTTTCCTTCATAAGCTTCCTATAGTTCTCAGCATACAGATCTTGTACATCTTTGGTTAGGTTTATTCCTAAGTATTTCATGATTCTTGGTGCAGTTGTGAATGGGATCAGTTTCTTTATTTGTCTTTCTTTCTGTTGCTTCATTCTTAGTGTATAAGAATGCACCTGATTTCTGTACATTAATTTTGTATCCTGTGACTTTGCTGAATTCATGTATCAGTTCTAGCAGACTTTTGGTGGAGTCTATCGGGTTTTCCATGTATCATATCAGGTCATCTGCAAAAAGTGAAAGCTTGACTTCATCTTTGCCAATTTGGATACCTTTGATTTCCTTTTGTTGTCTGATTGCTGATGCTGGCACTTCCAACACTATGTTAAACAACAGCGGTGAGAGTGGACACCCCTGTAGTATTCCTGACCTCAGGGGGAAAGCTTTCAGTTTTTCCCCATTGAGGATGATATTAGCTGTGGGCTTTTCATAAATGGCTTTTATGATGTTTAAGTACATTCCTTCTATCCCGACTTTCTCGAGGGTTTTTCTTAAGAAAGATGCTGAATTTTGTCAAATGCTTTTTCTGCATCGATTGACAGGATCATATGGTCCTTATCTTTTCTTTTATTAGTGTGATGTATCACATTGATCGATTTACGAATATTGAACCAGCCCTGCAGCCCAGGAATGAATCCCACTTGATCATGGTGAATAATTCTTTTTACATGCTGTTGAATTCGATTTGCTAGTATCTTGTTGAGAATTTTTGCATCCATATTCATCAGGGATATTGGCCTGTAGTTCTCTTTCTTTGCTGAGTCTCTGTCTGGTTTGGGAATCAAAGTAATGCTGGCTTCATAGGATGAGTCTGGAAGTTTTCCTTCCCTTTCTATTTTTTGGAACAGCTTGAGAAGGATAGGTATTATCTCTGCTTTAAATGTCTGGTAGAATTCCCCAGGGAAGCCATCTGGTCCTGGACTCTTATTTGTTGGGAGATTTTTGATAACCGATTCAATTTCTTCACTGGGTATGGGTCTGTTCAAATTTTCTATTTCTTCCTGTTTGAGTTTTGGAAATGTGTGGGTGCTTAGGAATGTGTCCATTTCTTCCAGGTTGTCCAGTTTGTTGACATATAGTTTTTCATAGTATTCCCTAATAATTGCTTGTATTTATGAGGGATTCGTTGTAATAATTCCATTTTCATTCATGATTTTATTTGTTTGGGTCATCTCCTTTTTCTTTTTGAGAAGCCTGGATAGAGGTTTATCAATTTTGTTTATTTTTTCAAAAAACCAACTCTTGGTTTCACTGATCTGCTCTACAGTTTTTTTAGATTCTATATTGTTTATTTCTGCTCTGATCTTTATTATTTCTCTTCTTCTGCTGGGTTTGGGATATCTTTGCTGTTCTACTTCTGTTTCCTTTAGGTGTGCTGTTAGATTTTGTATTCGAGATTTTTCTTGTTTTTGAGATAGGCTTGGATTGCAATGTATTTAATCATGAAGGGGTGTTAGATTTTGTCAAATATTTTTTGGTGTCTAATCAGAGGATCATGTGGCTTTTATTCATTATTCTATTCATATGGTATGTAAAAATAATTGATTTTGGATGGTAAACCAAGCTTGCATTCCTGTGGTAAATCCTACTGGGCCATGGCATATAATCCCATTTATATATTGCTGGATTCAGTTTGCTAATATTTTGTTAAGGATTTTTCTATCTGTGCTCCAGAGTAATATTGGCTTGCCGTTTCTTTTTGTGATATACCATTTTAATCCCTTTGTTTATTTTTGGAGTGATCTTCTAAGTGCTTGCTCGAAGGATAACAATATGCATCTTTGACATACTAGGTTAATATTGGCCTCATAAAATGAATCAGAAAGTATTCTCACTCCTTTAATTCCATCAATGTATGTAGGTTCAAATACTTTCTCTATTTCTTTTTAAGCCAGTTTGGCTAATGAGTGTGATTCTAGAAATTTCTCCCCTTTCACTCAAATTGTCTAACTTGTTGGCACAATTTTGGTAGAGTTTGTAATGATGTCCCCTCTTTAATTCCTTTTGGTAATCTCTGTCTTCTTTTTCTCTTGGGCAACCTAGCTAAAGGTTTACCAAATCAGCTGATCTTTCCAATATAACTAATTTTTTCTGCTGTTTTTCTGTTGATTTTGCTCTAACCTTTAATATCTCTCCCTCCCCAAACCAAGTCCACCCCCTCTGACAGCAAAGCTGCTGTTTTTTTCCAGCTAGGCCCATACTGGTCAAACTGTTCTTGCTCTCTCCAACCAAGGTGGGGTGCATGGGGAGGTGGAGGCTGAGGGGTCTTCAGGCAGAAAGGCCTCAGAAGGCCTCATATTCCGTTGGTCTTACTGAAACCATCACAATTTTTCAGGAATGAATGCTTCCCACTGCTTTTGTTTGTTTGATTTCCAGAGTCCTGAAATGAGTATTTTGACAATTTTGCGCAGAGGTTTCACTGGCTGGCCACTGCATGCTGCCATACCCATTGGTGGCATATAATTTTAGAAGAACAAAAAACCATATGCTCTAGACCCTTTGTTTTTAATAAAAGGATATACTACATATTCCTTGAAGCCCCCTTCTAAGCCTATGATTTCACAATAAACTGACTAAAAAGAGAAGGAGAGTGGCCCAGGCTACTTTGTCTCTGAGACTATTTTCCTAAAGCCCACTCTATCTCTAACTCATCAGGGATCTTAGATTTTTATCTCTGTGCCTCCTATGTGTTTCTCAGTATGAACCAATGCACTGTTTGGATCAGTATTCAAGCATTATAAACGTGAAATAATTTCCAAATCATAGCAAACTCTCTAAAAGAGGCTTAAGAATTAGAAGATATAGTGGTATCTGTTGGGGAGGATAGGCTTTAAGCATATTTTACACTTTTGGAAAGATTTACCATTTATTATGTGGATTAGAGAAATCAAGAGTCCTAAAG
This sequence comes from Neofelis nebulosa, assembly GCF_028018385.1. NCBI lineage: Eukaryota > Metazoa > Chordata > Mammalia > Carnivora > Felidae > Neofelis > Neofelis nebulosa. The sequence continues at coordinate 233,573,890 of NC_080782.1, forward strand.
TCTGGGAAATGACGATTTTTTTTTTTTTATTTTTAATTATCTTCTAAGGATTTTTTGCTTAAGGATTATTTTCCTTCTTTCTTTTCTCTTTATCATTTTCTTTACTAGCATATTCCTCCCTTGGTGCTATAAAAACCCAAGACTGTCCTATTAACGGTGACAAATTATTCCCCTTAAACCAACAGTTTTAATTACCCTTCCTTTTCTAGAAGTGAAACACTATGACACGGGGTGAGAGAAAGAGCAAGAGAAAATAATTTGCTTCTCTAAGTCACCCCATAACACAATACGTAGGCTTAAAATGGGTAAGGGCTCTCAATGTTTTAAAAGACGGAGAAGTACTGACTGGTACCAAGAAAGAGATTTCTCATACATTTCTTATTACGAAAGGTCTATTTCTATTCTCCATTGCGGTCCTCAAGGATGCCAAAATGGATTCTGCCTTTCTTGATAATGCAAACATTTTCTTTGCCTTGTTCAAGTTATTTCCTATAGTGCTATTTCTGTCATGTTCAATTTTCTATATTGGTATGACAGCATTTGCTACTGGTTACTAAATATGACAACATTTGTATTATTACACCATCAGAACATTCGCTGACCTGATTCCTGAAAAAAACAAAAAACAAAAAACAAAAAAAAACTACCAAACATAATGCAGATTCCCTTCTCCCAACCCAAATTGCAGTATGGTGAAGCCACTATAGCACCAACTATCCTTGGCAAACATCGTCGCAGACAACAAAAATATATACCCCCAGTATATATGCTTATTGAGATACTATGCTGAAGTGTAACAGAGTTTAGCCACTCAGCTTAAGAGCAATGAAAGGAGAAAGCCCAATAAAAAAGCAGCTGGTGGACAGCGTAAAACCTGAGGACAGGACAGATTTACATTCACTTGGTGGCATACACACAGGAGAAATATTAGGTCGTTCGTGCGTATTTCTAGATAGCATTTAATAATTTTAAATGCCACCAATGTTTTAACTCAAAAACAGAGGGGGAAAAAAGAGTAGCTTTTCCCTCGTTCTATATTCAAGGACACTGGTCAAACACCATTCTGTTTTCCAGAGCTTTCTGTTTTCCATTTTCCTGCCATAGATGGAACAGCATCAGCCCTCTGGACAAAGAGATCCGGAGTCCATCCACAGTTCTTAAGACTGTCTCCAAAAGAATATAGGAAGGGAATGAAGTAGGATCCTTAAGTGAGAATAAAATCCCCCTCTCTCCCTCTGAGGTAGAAATAAAAATGTTGTTCTCACCTGATGGAAGAGAGGGCTGTGTGTCACAGGGATTCCCAACCCACTAAAGCACATTCCCAGGACCATATCATCGGGGGCATCATTGCTGTAGCAGCGACACTTACTGGCGAGAAGTCTCCTGATTGCTTCTCTGCTGAAGACCATTCTAGTGGGAAGCCAGAGCAGACAGAGAAAGGGGTTAGAGCAGCTCCTGGAGACCGTTAATCTAAATAAAGAAATATAGTTGAGAGGCCACACTCTTAAAAAGACACAGACCTCAGCAGTGTTTTATATCTAATAGTTGTTCTGGGGGAAATGTTTGGTGCTTTCTACAAAAGGAAATTTTACTTTGAAGAGGTGTTTACCTATCTAATAGGCAACTGTATGTCTTCATAGATTTCTTGAAAACAAACACTATACAATGGTTTTTTCTTAATATGCCATTGGAAATTAGAGTAGTTCTTTAGTTGGAACACTCTGAGTGAGATCAGTAACAAAATCCACCAACATTCCCAGCAAGTAGATGGGCCCAAGCACCTTACTCGTACAGGTGCTGACTGACAATAATATCAAATCTACCTGGAACAACCATGCATTGTCCAAGTGATTCCAAGTCTGCAGAAGCGTCCTTAAGGTGATTTTGAGAAAGAGAAAGAACAAAGAGAGAGAGAGAGAGATTTGCCCCAAATAGTGCCAGGATGCTACTTGACCCGGTACGTTGGGTGCTTTCCAGTGGAACTCATGCCCAGTCCTGCCTTTCTGTGCCCTCCTCAGATGTTGCGTAAGGCTAGAAACTGTAAAACAACATTTTCCAGTTTCCCTTGCCATCTAAGACCCGGCTCCAACCTGACAATGAGGGGCACAATCCTAAGGGGATGTGGGGGAGCCGGGGGCATCTGCTTCTGGCTCCGGCCAGCCCTGTGACAGACGCAGGTGTTGGTGGGCAGCTACAGGCTCCAGCAGAGCAGGCCCAGGGCAGCAGAGTGGTGATTGTGGTCCCACAGCAACAGCGGGGGGCCAGGCCCGGGACTGGCTCAGATGTAGTGTTGTGACCCAACAGCAGGACCGGCCACAGCACCCCTCAAGAACAGGCTCCAGAACATGGCCTTTGCTTTGTTCCTCTAGCCTTTGGGGCAGTAGCAGCTTTCTGTAGTTACCAAGCTCTAGGTAAGGCCACCTGCTCTGTTTTCTCCCTCCAGCCCTTTCCAGCACATCTGTAACAAGTTCCTGCAATAAATCCTCCTCTTTTTAAAATATAGATTGGTCCCCAAATATAGGACCACCTGGTCCTACAGTAGTAATGAATCTTCTCATATTATGAATAATCCAATAGCTGATAGGGCTGAAGGGGCTAATATGGTTCACAAATTCATTCCCAAGAGGCAATGACTTCCTTGAAGGGAAAACTGTCTCAAACTTATCCATATATTCCCAGAGCCCAAACACAGGGCGTCGCACACAGTTAAGCATTCAGCAAAATCGGACGCGTCAAACAAGTGGGAACGAAGCTGCCTTTACAAAGACCTTTTTCCCAGGGAGGAGGGAGCTCTGTGGACCAGTCTAGTAGGAAGGAAAACAGGACAAAGACCTTGAAAACAATCCCTGATGCGAAACTCAGCTGGGCTCAGTCCAATGTAGCTTAACACCAGTGACCATGTGCTGGCAATGCAACGGCACACAGGACATTCTCTCTGCCCCGGCGAAGAGGCCAGAAGGCACGATGTGACCAGGCCAGACAAGAGGAAAAAGCAGCTCTTTAATGAAGACGATACAAGGAAATCGGACTACACAACTAGAAGAAACAGTTCTGGGGGCGCCTGCGGGGCTCAGTCGGTTAAATGTCCAACTAGGGCTCAGGTCACGATCTCATGGTTTGTGAGTTTGAGCCCCGTGTCAGGCTCTGTGCTGACAGCTCAGAGCCTGGAACCTGCTTCGGATTCTGTGTCTGTCTCTCTCTCTCTCTCTGCCTCTCCCCTGCTCATGCTCTGTCTCTCCCTCTCAAAAATGATTAAACATTTAAAAAGAAGAAGAAACGCAGTTCTGGGGCTCGGTCAGGTAAGCGTGAGACTCTTGATTTCAGCTCGGGTCACGATCTCACAAGTTTGTGAGTCGGAGCCCCACATGGGGCTCTGTGCTGACAGTGCAGAGCCTGCTTGGGATTCTCTCTAGTTCCCTCCCTTTCTGCCCCTCCCCTGCTCTCTTTCTCTCAAAATAAATAAACTTAAGACACAAAAAGAAGAAGACACACAGTTCTTGTGAACTGTACCAAAAGGAAAACTGTACATATAAAAACTCACCAGAAGTCCTCTTTCTCTCAGAGTCCAGTGCCCCCCAGTGACTGGGGTAGCATCTACATGCTGAGTCAATCTCCCGCTCACCCACCTGACCCCAGGAAAAGGGTCTATGTGAGGGAACATGCATCAGCTATAAACAAACACTTCCTTAAAACATCTATCTGATGCTATGTCAAAGGGAATTTCCTAAGTAAACTGCACTTGACTTTGGACAATGCAGTGTTTGGGGGCCAGTCCCATGTCCAGGTTAAACTCTGATGATAACTTTTGACTCCCCCCAAAATTACCTACTAATAGCCTAGTGTTGACCAGAAGCCTTCCTGATAACATGAACAATAAACACAGTGTATGTTATATGTATTATACATTGTTTTCTTACAACAAAGTAAGCTATGGAAAAGAAAATGTCATTAAGAAAATCATAATGGGGGGCGCCTGGGTGGCGCAGTCGGTTAAGCGTCTGACTTCAGCCAGGTCACGATCTCACGGTCTGTGAGTTCGAGCCCCGCGTCAGGCTCTGGGCCGATGGCTCAGAGCCTGGAGCCTGTTTCCGATTCTGTGTCTCCCTCTCTCTCTGTCCCTCCCCCGTTTATGCTCTGTCTCTCTCTGTCCCAAAAAAATAAAATAAACGTTGAAAAAAAAAAATTAAAAAAAAATAATAAAATAAAATAAAAGAAAAGAAAAGAAAAGAAAATCATAATGGGGTGCCTGGGTGGCTCAGTTGGTTGAGCCTCTGACTTCGGCTCAGGTCATGATCTCACGGTTCGTGAGTTCGAGCCCCACATCGGGCTCTGTGCTGACAGCTCGGAGCCTGGAGCCTGCTTCAGATTCTGTGTCTCCCTCTCTCTCTGTGCCCCTCCCCTGCTCGTGCTCGGTCTCTCTCTGTCTCAAAAATAAATAAAACATTAAAAAAAAGAAAATCATAAGGAAGAGAAAATACATTTATAGCACTGTACTGTATTTATCGGGAAAAAAAAATCACATACAAGTGAACATGCCCAATTCAAACCCATGTTGTTTAAAAGCCAATTGTACTTGTATCCCAATCCTAGCTATAATCGTGTGTATCTTAAACCCAATTTAAGTCAAAACACTTTATTTTTTTCTTTTGCCAGCATCTAGTAGAACGAGAAAGAAAGGGAAAACCCACTCTTTTCTCCTGGCCTACTCTCTGAAAAATCTGTATTAGTATTTTTTTTTCTATTTTTCCCTACTCACACAGAACAGTCTTACATTAATTAGCCACATAAACTAAGTACACATGAGTCCTTAATTACACTTGTTTATTAGCATGCTGATGGGTTATTTCAAAAAGAAGTTGCCCCCCAAAATGGAAAACTACCAAACATATCATGGTATATCTGCTCTATCCTCCAACTTTTAAATATTAAAAAGATGTGATTTCTTTTCATATAGAGCATACTAATTTTAAGCATAAGGAAAACTGAAATGGGAGGCAAGGGCTTGCAGAAGGCCGTGCGCGCAAATCAAGAGCACATACAGAAGATAAAAGTGCATCAGAAACGTGCCCGCCCCTCCTGTTCTTCTAGCAGACGGACGGGTCAGGGCTATCTCTGGGTAACACTGGCCCTCAGCCCCTTTCCAGTATGGCTGCCAAAGAGAATGGTGACATCCTGATCACAGCTTCCTACCCAAACAGAGGTAAGTATTTCAAAAAAGAAAATGGTTGCTTATTGAATAAACTGTCTCCAGATACCTGAATGTTCAAGGAGTAAGCAACAAAGTGAAAACCAGACACTTGGATTCAAAGAGTGCAAAGGTCTCATTTTGCAAATACACAATACCTCCACACCAATCACTGGAGTCCACACTCCTGATTCAGCTCTGCTTTGTGGGGCTTAACAGAGACAGTTGAAGGCAAGGGTTTTCACAGACTTACTGACTGTAAACCAATGAGAAAACAAGAAACGCTTTTCATACTACAACCATTTATATGTGTTGTGTGTGCACAAAACGAAAAACAAAATTTCACAAGACAATACCTGCCCTTACTACGTGTGATAGACTATGATATTTCAATTTTATTCTATTCCATTTTATATTACACTGTTTTTAAATGACGACTATGATCCATTCATTGGTGTTTCAAGCCCTTAACTGATCCTGACTTGCTATTTAAGAAAAATCATGTTGGTTCTTAAGCTCGATCATCAGAAAGTCTACTGAGAAATCATTTAACATTCTGTCTGCAGCTTTTCTCAAAGGTTGATACGAGACAGTCTTGTGATGAATGCTTCTGTATCTTTGTAAAAGTACCATTAGAAACAGAGTATTATACCAGTCGTTAGTTATATAAAGATCAAGGCTCAGTGTTCATGCATTTGTTTACTCATTTATTCACTGTACCTTGTAAAAAATGAGTCCCTCTGCTAGGAAGTAAAGATATAATGAGAAATGAGACACAGGTGCTGCCTTCAAACAATTCATCATTTAGGTGGAAAACAGAAAGGTAAATAGGCAATTAAATGATAATGGGTTGCATAATATGCTATGAAAGTACATTTGAAAGGCATCAAACCCAGATTTGAGAGGCCAGACTAGGCCAAAGGCTTCCAGGAATAAATTATAGCTATATCATGTCCAAAGAAATGAGAAGGATGAGCCGGGGGACAAAGACAGAAAGCTGGGGAGGGGAAACAGTGCTGTGTGGAGACCAGCAGACGCCAGTCTGGGGGAAGAGGAAAGAAAAAAGGCCTCTGAGGACTTGAAATAAGTCCAGGAATTCTTTAAGATGACAGTGCAGGTGAAGGAGCCTAGAACAGCAAAACAGCATCTGCCAAGATCATGAGAGGCCAGGTAAGTCTTGACCAGGAATTTCGACTTTATCCTAAAGGTCACCGGAGGTTATAAAGGAGCACAAAGACTTTCATTCTCATGGTAATGAAAAAAAAAAACTCCAAATAAAATTAAAATCACAGTAACCTATGGCACTGTTGCAGAGATGGGGGGTATGAAGCGCAGATGAACTCATTTCTAGAGAGAGGAATCCTTCCCAGACAGGTGGCAAGCTGGGGGGCAGGAGGCGGGGAGAAAAGACCAGCTAGAGACATTAGCCCCAAGTCAGTGGCCTCAGCAGCACCCACGGAGGCTGTGGACCCGGAAAACTGAAGGTGATTAAAACGAGGCCTAATCCCAGACCAGCCTGACTCCTGTCGGCATCTGAACGACCGTCTCCTAGTCTTAGATGCCAAAGGTAGGGAAGGGCTCGCGCTCTTGGGGAAGAATAAAAGCCAGAGAAGCATGTGAAGGCCTCTGAGCAGGAGGGCACCAGGATCAGATGTGGTTGTAGAAAGGTCTCTGTGGCTACAGGATGGTCAACAGCAAGGAGTGGAGGAGATGGGGAGCCATGGCAGCAGCACGCACGTGGGAGATGGTGTGACCTAGATCAGAACTGGGGAGGTGGAGACAGAAGTGATATTTAGGACACAGAAATGACACGACTCGGTGACCGGGTCAGCTGCAAAGTCCTGGGGAACGAGGAAGAGAAAGGGCAAAGCAGACTCAGAGGTCTCTGGGGCAGGAACTCACGCATGCCACGTCTTCCCTGAGGGAACACCACTGGGAAAACACTAAAGCAGGGGCCAGGGTCAGAGGCAAGGTCAGGATGGCAGTGCTGGGTCTCATGTCCTGGGAATCACGCCAGTGGACAGGGCCTCCAGTGGGTGGATGTAGGAATCGGGAGGTCTGGGGAGAGTTGCAGGCTGGGGATAGAGCTTCGGGTGTTTTCAGCACAGCCACGGGGGTGGATAAAATCACCAAGGAGAATACAGAGTGAGAAGAGGACACCAGAAAAGATGCCCGGAGAACACAGCCACTGAAGGAACAGGAAGAAGGAACTGAGAAGGAATGATCAGAAAGGCAGGAATACACAACGACAGGTCACTGTTCTGGAAAGCAAGAGAAAGGAGCAGTCACCTTTGTCAAAGTCGGCTAAGAGGTCAAACAGGAGGAAGATCGGGAGTCCGCCCCTGGATTTGGCTACGTGGATGCTGCCAGAAACCTCGGCAAGACAGCTGAGGTGGGAAGCCAAGCGTGGCAGTCACATGGAAGTGGGAGCTGGAGAGCAGAGATCATGAGTCCTGGGTTCTTACGATGACTTGGAGGGGAGAAGAGGGAGGGTGCGGTGGCAGGAAGGAGTTTTAAGATGGCAAAACTGGAGGTGGTAGGAAGTCCACAGTAAGAAGGTAGACGCTGAACACGTAAGAGTTAACAGTGCCGTCTTGGTGGTTACAGTGCCCGCCATGGGCCTGGGAAGGGGAGCAGTGACACCCATGCAGTGTAGATGCCAGTCTGGCACTGCCCTGTGAGCTCCTGTAGGGAAGGAACTGTGGCTTCCGTTTGCATCCCCAGTGCCTATGCCCACCAGGCTTGTGGAGTGAATGAACAACCAGCTGGAGCAACGAAAGGCCACACTGGCTAGGTGAGGTCAAGTGCCATTTCAGGCTTCAAGGCCCAGTCTCAGAGATAACAGTGAAATCCAACAGGCAAAGAAGGAAACCAAATAGTGTTCTTGGCCATCACTTCTGTGTTAAAAGTATATTAGCCCACATGTGCCACAAAATATAGAAACCCATATGCAAATAATAAGACCCCGTTCAAAGGCAGAAAGTTCTGACTCAAGGGATACCGTACCCTGATCCTTCACTGGCTTCACCACCTCGCCCAGAAAACTAAATGCATTACTATAAAGCTTCAAATAGCTTGAGCCTTTTTTTTTTTTTTTTTTTTAATTAAGAAGTCAATAGTCGTTGGCCTTTACCCTTTGGCATCTTTTCCAAGGCCTACCTGGACCCCCATCTCCTGTTGCTAATGACCTCAGGTGGAAGCATGCCACTGCCCAACGAAGATCAGTACTCCTGCCCAGGCCCAGTAGATAGTCTTTATCACAAGGCGGGTTGAGCAGTGGCTGGGGCCATTTTTTCCATCTTGAATCCATTCAACATAATACCATTTCCTCCAGTATTGCACAGTCCTAATACCCAAGCTGCCGCCCCTTATGCTCATGACTCTCAGAGCTTTATAAACCAGTGCCAAGAATGTTGCCAAGCACATTGTGGACATTCAACAAATACCTGTTGAATGAATTTAAATCACTGTATTTCACAACGAGTTCAGATTCTCCCGAAATCAATCAATAGCAAAAACTGTGGAAATAATAGACTAACTGCTCAAGGGACGTAGCCATATAAATCAAATCAGAATCGTCCCCTATAAGAGATCCGGCATAGGCAGATGATTCATTTAAAAACACTGACTTTGGGGGCGCCTGGGTGGCTCAGTCGGTTAAGCGTCTGACTTCAGCTCAGGTCACGATCTCGCAGTCCGTGAGTTCGAGCCTCGCGTCGAGCTCTGGGCTGATGGCTTAGAGCCTGGAGCCTGCTTCCGATTCTGTGTCTCCCTCTCTCTCTGCCCCTCCCCCGTTCATGCTCTGTCTCTCTCTGTCTCAAAAATAAACATTAAAAAAATTGAAAAAAAATAAAAACACTGACTTTGGGGGCACCTGGGTGGCTCAGTCAGTTGAGCATCCGACTCTTGGTTTCGGCTCAGGTCATGACATCACAGTTTGTGAATTCAAGCCCTACGTCAGTGCCTTGGGATTTCTCTCTCCCTGTCCCTGTCCCTCCCCGGCTTGCTGTCTCTCAAAAAATAAATAAACATGAAAAACGTTAACTTTTCACTGTCATTTAAAATCTATAAATCCGACACAAATATCACTTAACTGCTTAAGTGATATTCTATACTACTCTTTTCCTAAATGTGATTTATTAGCAATAGATAATTTAAAAGTCTGGTGACTTATTTCTGTACTACTCTTTTCCTAAATGTGATTTATTAGCAATAGATCACTTAAAAGTCTAGTGACTTGTTTTCTGGAATAAAATCTATATCCAAATTTCTTTCTCATTAAAACAAGCAAAGCTAATTGTCTACCTAGAGGCAATCATTCCTCTAGGGAAATTTCTACCAAGTCCCTCAACATCCATTTATATTTCTCCAAGGGGTAAAATATTCTTTGTGGTGAGCCGTTTTCATATTTAGAAAATTTCATGTTTACTTTCTTATTACAGTCACAGCTACCATTTACAGAGCACTTATGTATCAGGATTGGTCCCGCTGCCACACGCCCAGCCCTGGATCACAGAAACAGAAGTAAGTGCTGAGAGTATTTGCAGAAAGCTCTGTTCATAGTTACCCTCCTCCTCCCGTGACGTAGCTGTAGCCTCCAGTGCCCAGGCCGTAGCCGTAACGCTCTCCCAGAAACAGTGGTTCGCTGGAGTCGTAACAGCTAAGCAAGTGCTGGAGCCTGGAGATGCTAAGATTCCAAAGAGAACATAAGCAATAATTACTTAACTCAAATGGGTTTCCACGGTAAAAAGTTGACGATTCTCACATCCCACCGGTCACGTTATATACTACTGTACGGAAATCGCTTAGAGATGAAATTCAAGTGATTTACGGAAGAAATTCACTTAAAAAGAAGAAGAAGAAAATGGACACTGTAGATCCCTGGAAACAGAAGAGAAACTAAAAAACAAGGGGCTTACTCCCCGGTTTTAATAAGCCCCTGCCAGAACATGGCTGCCTTCACTGGGTGGGTAGGGTGGCAGGTTAACGAAGTTGAGGTGGCCAGTGTACTGTTTAGCTCACGTCTACCAGTCCTGTTTCCCAGTGAGCGTGAACTGTCACATCTCTTCAGATGTACTTGGCGTAGGAGCGCTGACAACACTGACTCCATCTTGGCCCTCCATCTTGTCCTCGCCTCTGGCGCACTGAATGCGCCACTTTAGATAATAGCAGAGAGCCTCTGCCCAGGTGGTGCCACTTTAGATAGCTACCCTGTGAGGGCACCCCCATGCCCCTAGCTCCATAAAACCTGGAGTGGCAGAGAATAGCTGCATATTACCGTCCTGGCCGATAGACTGACCATCAGTAAGTTTCCCTGAATAAAACCGTAAACAGCTTGGAGTGGCTTGCTTCCTTTTTCAGCATTAAAGTGCCTTCTCAGACTGGAGGATCCATTACTGACCCTCCTCCAGCTTCTAACACTTGGCGTAGCGGACAGGAGACTGAAAATGAAACAAGCCAGGGAGGGGTAAAGGGGGCGATGCCAGGAGAAGCCCACAGTCCACGCAGGGAAAGCCTGTGGTCCCTTGGGGGAAATCCCAAGCTTGCTAGCCAGGAGATTCGGCCAGGTCTCGTGAGCGTTTCAGACCAGCGTGTGAGTACAGAAACGCCCTAACCGACACGAGTCTGAAATGGTGGTGAAGCAAAAGGGCCAAGAAGGGGTGGCAGCTTGGGTCTTAGGACTGTGGAGGAGATGGTATTATGCTGAATGGATTCGAGATGAAAACGTGGCCTCAGCCACTGCTGAACCTGCCTGGTGATGAAAGATTATATACGGCAGGCATGGTCGAGAACTGCAGGCACTTTGCTAATCTGACTGATTGGATAAATGCTAGCATTAAGAAAACCTGGCCTAACAAGGAGGCTGTTCCCTCCCTTCTGTTGCAGCAGACCTCTGTGGAAGAACTAGGGATGAAGTGTGCTATTTACACCCAGCATTTTGGTGACCCAAATGAAGAATGACTTTCCTCTTGTTTGAATGACCGTATCTCAGCCCCGGGAGCATGGTATGGGACTTCAGAGGTTGTTCTTGCCCCTGTGGCTAAATGGCCCATTGCTACAGTAGCTACTATGGTGGCAGACTTAAGTGAAATTCAGAGAATCCCTTATGAGGGAAATAGATTAAAAAAGAGGGAAAAACGATCCCACTGATGAGAAAATGGCAGAAAGGGGGCCTATCAAGATTTGTAAACAATGGTAGCAATACCGAATATTATCTGGGACCCCGAGAGAAAATATAGACAAACAACCCAAGTTGGTCTTGCCGAGCCTCCAGAAGGCATCGCCTGATGGAAAGCAGTTTACTTCCTTGAAGGCAGGCTAAAAAAGCTGGGTGTGTTGCCCAGTGCCCCTCTGCTAATGGAAAAATTTCGGGGTGGACACAGACTATTCCTAGAAACTAAGGGTTAGGCCAGCGTTTCCCTCTAGTGCATGCAAGAGTGGACAACTGGAGGCCCCATTATTAACTATTTATTTGTCTTTCACTAACCATCAGACTGTGCTAGCTCTAATATTCACTGGCTAAATGCACATTTATCTATGGAAATGCCTCAAAATTGGGGGGGGGGGGAAATAAAGGCAAAAATGGTAGTAAAATAAGTAGGCCTCGGGGGTATTAATGCCAGGTGTTAGTGGTGAATTGGATGTAAGTGCACATCCAGAAGGGTTTGGCTGGGGCTTGTGGTAACAATAAAATGGCAAATCAATTACAGTTATTTGCATAAGTTCAATAACAATATGTTCTTATAACAGGACACCATTGGAAACCTTGATTATCAAGGCTTTGACTGGAATGTCACATTTGAAAGAGACACGTATAGACTCAAATATGGCCAAACAGCCGTAAGGAACTAAGGTTGACTTTATAGAGCCAAGGAAATTCCTTGGAAAAAAAATGGCCTGCTACCTTGCTTACAGGTTCCTGAGAGCCCTACCGTGCAAGTCAGGAAGGTCACTTGGGGACCTCAAGAAGAGAGGAATTAATTCAAATTAAAGGTATTGCAGGTGGGTCTGATGGCAAGTATTTGACTTGGCTTCTGGCCTCCAAAGGCTGTAAAAGGCTCAAACTGAAATTCCCTATGAGAAGTTCCAGAAAAGCAGACTTAAAAGAACCCAAATGGCCCATCACCATTCTTGTTGCACACATGTAAATATTTAGGCCAAGTTTGTTAAAAGTGGACTTGTTTTACAAACAACTTAGTCTTAATTTGACTACCTTTGATAGAAATGAGGGTGATTTTAGAAAAAAATATCTCAGTAACACACTTTTATGGGTGTTAGATTCTATTTCTGGTTGAATGTTTATTGTTTACCTATAAAACCAGGGGCTAGATCCCGAATTCTTCTGGCTTCCGTGCATATGTGGCTCACTTACTACCTGACTGCTTGCACTCTACAAACCTGACTTTGAAATCACATTGGCAGGACCACCTCCTGAAAAGAGACCACTGTTTAACTGAATGGACCTAACTGACCTTGTTATAAAATGTAGAATGAGATGCTAAGAGTATATACAAGACTTCCAAAACAGTGGTTACAAAGGATGGGAGCTCAGCTGAGCTCTCGGGAATATCTGCAGTGGGATGCAATGGCAACTTAATTCGTGAAATCTTGCTCTATACCCTTTTCCAGCAGGAAGCAGCTAGAGGGGTCGTTACCCCTACCCCTCAAGAATGAGGAATGGTTCAGGGCGCCTGGGTGGCCCAGTGGGTTAAGCATCTGACTCTTGACTTTGGCTCAGGCCATGATCTCACGGTTCACGGGATGGAGCCCTGAGTCAGGCTCTGCGCTGACAGCATAGAGCCTGCTTAGGAGTCTTTCTGTCTCTCTCTGCCCCCCCCCCCACCCCTTGCATGTGCACTCTCTCTCTCTCTCTCTTAAATACACATTAAAAAAAAAAAAAATGAGGAATGGTGAAAAACCAGGGGTGGTACTGGTTCAACGCACATTGCTATTTATACTGCTGCTGTGGCAGGGGGGGTACAAGTCCCTTCCTGACATCTGGCTCTAAGGACATTGTGAAAGAATGGCGGGCAAAGGTGGCACGGGCTAAAAAGATGCCAGAGGTGGAATGTGGGAGTGCTAACAACATTGACTCCATCTGTGGGACGCCATCTTGCACAGGTGGCACCACTTTGGATAACTGGCGGCTATCGGGTGCACAGATGGTGCCACTTAAGATAACTACCCATGACCTCCCCACCACTCCCCCCCCCTCACTCCATAAGAGCTGGGGGAAGGTCCAGACAAAGGCTGGGAATAGGGGCGGAGATTAGGAGCATATTACCGCCCGGATCTTCTGTCCGTTAGCCCACCCGACTGCCTGTCGGTAAGTTACCCTGAAGAAAACACTGCGAACGGTATAGAACAGCTTTGCTTCATGTTTCGGTATTAATGTACCTTCCTGGTTTGGAGGATACATTATAAACCTCCGCCCCTTTCTAACACTTAGTACTTTTGAAATTTTAATGGCCCCCAAACAGAATTTTTGAGATACAGATGAGGTCCATGTCAGGCGCGTGGCTGGCAGGTGGGCAAATGGATTTTGTTAGACGTTCCAGGAAACCTTTCAATTACGGTGCACAACCACGCATCTGTTTCCCCCGAGTAAGGCCACATAAGTTGTCTTTATACGTTTACTTATGTATACCTTCTGGCACCTATATTTCTTTGTCCTATGTCTACAAGATAGCTTTAAAAGGGCAGTGAGAATATTCAGGAGCTGGTCAGAGAAATGCCTGTAGCTATAGCTGCCATGAGGGTGAAGAAAAAGATTTCATAGGAAAATAAAATCTAGAAGTAACCTTTCAAAGGTGAGACAAAGGCTAATATTAAGAAGGGCTAGTTTTTCCATGTTTTAAGAACTTGTACTGCTTACAAATGCCTTCTAAAGTCCTTCCACTATTTGTTCTAAACTAGAGCTTGCTGGGTCACACACCACCAAATCCTAGGTTCTCTCGTGATATTAATCAGTGTTCCCCCCAAAAAAGATGTTCCGTGATCAGTTTTGGATTAAACTTTTTTAATTAGCTAAATAAATTCCAATGTTTCTCAAGCCTGATGAGCATCGTGTATCTCCAAGAGGGAGATAGGATATCAAGGACTTCTCTACGTTATTAATCATAAATTCTTACAAAGAAGTATTAACATCTAGAACACTAGTGTTCTAGGATTTCACTTTTCTTCTTTTGGGGGACAGGTGGGGTCTTAAACCCAAGTGGAGATGCACAAAGTGGAAAGAAGGACATCGCTTCAATCCACACTCGTGCATCTTACATAAATACCCCAGCCAATAAACCTAAAGCTGAAAGCGAAGAAAACCAATTTAATGTATGAAAAAATTGCCTTAAAATGTGGTGTTAAGAGTTGACCAGTTTGCTGATCATGTTTATATGTGTCTGCAGGTCAAGGCCTCTGACGATACTGACAGTTTCTGAGTGGCCAGAAAACGTTATCCTTAAAACTATCCTGTTTTGGGCACACAAGGTAAACATTCTGGGCACCCAGTTTGGAATCCATCCTTAGGAAATCAGCTAATAACTCTGCGGAGAAAGGTAAGCAAATATGCAGATACCTAGTAAGACGCCATTTGGTTATAGAGAATTTATTCTTATAGCTCTCTAAGGAAACTGTGGCCTTTGGCTAGTAAAAGTTTGTGTTTAAAAAAAAAACAAAACACCAACAAAAAACAAACAAAACTTCAAAGACCTCTAGGGAAAATTTATATCTACTCCTTGACCTAAGAAGAAACGTATTTCTCTTTCTCCTGCATATTATAAAAATACCAATTCAGTCCACAACTTGTAATTTCTTTGGTTAAAATAACTGGGATTTAACATCTCATCTGGGTTTCTTATTACCTCAACACCTTTCCCTACTCACAATATCATTTTAAAGCTGAGGAGTCATAAACGGGAGTCTGACAACCCTCATATACTTTATTTTGCTAAAAACTGTAAATGTGGCTAAAACAGACAGATATCTAATTCTATCCAAATGGATTGGCTATTAATCCAGGAAAGGAACTTTATTCACAATCTGTTACCATTTCAGGCAATTCTGAGGCACAGAAATGAAGAAAAATAGTACAGCAACACTTTAGATTACGTGCTATCAAATTTATATGAACACAGTGGCTGCATACAGACTTTAACAGCATAATACTGATTCTGCATATACTGGACACACAATACTACCAAAGTTTCAGGTGTACAACTTAGTGATTTGACACGTTTATACATTATGTTATGCTCACCCCAAGTACAGCTACCATCTGTCTCATTACATTGCTGTTACATTTACTGTATTCCTCATGCTCTGTTTTTCATTCCCATGACTGACTCATTCCATAACTGGAGGTCTATATCTCCCCTACCCTTCACACATTTTGCCCAGCGCCCCTCTCTGGCAACCATCAGTTCTCTGTATTTATAGTTCTGATTCTACTTTTTATTTTTTTGCATTATGCTTATTAGTGGAATCATAAGTCAGCCTGAGAAAGACGAATACCTTATTTCACTTCATACCCTCTAGGTCCACCCATGTTGTCCAAATTGCAAGACAGATCTTTTTTTATGGCTGAGTAATATTCCACTATAGATATATACACCACATGTTTATCCATTTACCTATCGATGGACACTTGGGTTGCTTCCATGTCTGGGCTTTTGTAAATAATACTGTAATAAACATAGGGGTGCATATATCTTTTCAAATTAGTGTTCTCCTTTTCCCCGCATAAATACCCAATAACAGAATTATCAGATCATATGGTATTACTATTTTTAACTTTGTAAGGAACCTCCACACTGTTTTCCACAGTGGCTGCACCAGTTTGCATTTGCACCAGCAGGGCAAAAGGGTTCCTTTTTCTCTACATCTTTGTCAACACTTGTTTCTTGTTTGATTTTAGCCATTCTGACAGTTGTGCAATGATATCTCATTGTGGTTTTTATTTGAAGTGCCTTCAAAATTATTGATATTGAGCATCTTTTCATATGTCTGTTGGCCACCTGCAGGTCGTCTTTGGAGAAATATCTATTCAGGTCCTCTGCCCATTTTTTATTTTTTATTTTTTAAATTTTTTAATGTTTTTATTTATATTTGAGAGAGAGAGAGAGAGAGAGAGAGAGAGAGAGCGCAAGTAAGGGAGGGACAGAGAGAGCTGGAGACAGAATCCAAAGCAGGCTCCAGGCTCTGAGCTGTCAGCACAGAGCCCAACACGGGGCTTGAACTCACGAGCTGTGAGATCATGACCTGAGCCGAAGTCAGATGCTCAACCAACTGAGCCACCCAGGCACTCCTCCTCTGCCCATTTTTTAACTGGATTTTTTTTTTTTTTTTTTTTTTTGGTGTTGAGTTGTAGAAGTTCTTTATATATTTTGGATATTAACCCCTTATTCGATATCATTTCCAAATATCTTCTCCTCCCATTAAGTAGGTTGTCTTTTTTCACCTCTTTGGTTAAGTTTATTTGTAGGTGTTTTATTTTTTTTCGTACAATTGTAAACGCTATGTTCTTAATTTCTGTGACTTCATTGTTAGTGTATAGAAACACTACCGATTTCTGGGCATAAATTTTGAATCTTGCAACTTTAGTGAATTCATTTATTACCTCTAGTAGTTTTTTGGTGGAATCTTTAAGATTTTCAAGTAGAGTATCATGTCATCTACAAATAGTGACAGTTAAGCTTCTTCTTTACCAGTATGAATGCCTCTTATTTCTTGTTAGACTACCACGGCTAGGACTTCTAGTACTATGTTGAATATAGTGGTGAGAGAAGGCCTCATTTTTTTTTGAGTAGACTCCACGCCCAGTGTGGAACCCAATGCAGAGTTTGAACTCATGACCTGAGATCAAGAGTCAAATGCTTAGCTGACTGAGCCACCCAGACACCCCATCTTTTTTCCAATCATAGGGGAAAAGTTCTGTTTTTTCATCACTGAGGATGATCTTGGCTCTAGGTTTTTCACATACGGACTTTATTATGTTTGGTTTAGTGGGAACACACCACTTTTGTTGAGAGTTTTTATCCTAAATGGATGTTGAATCTTGTCAAGTGCTTTTCACACATCTGTTGAGATGATCATATGATTTTTATGCTTCATTTTGTCAGCTGCTATCCGATTTTTTGGAATCCAGATAATATTCCACTCTAACCTATGATGGCTTTTATTTTTTAACATTTTATTTGGAAAAACTTCAAGATTACAGAAGAATTCCAAGGATAGTACAGTGGAAAGAACTCTTTTATATATCCTTTACCTAAATTAGCCAGTGGTTAGCTCTACCCCATTTGCTTTATCGTTCTCTCTCAATCTTTGTAGACAGATATTCATCTGTGTATATATACATGTATGCATGTATGTATACATGTGCATTATGTGTGTACGTGTGTGTGTATATATAGATAGATGTTCTCTTTTCTAAAGTATTTGGGAGTAAACCTCATACATTATGTCCCTTTCCCCCTAAGAACATGAAATACATCATTGTGTATTTCCTTAAAATGGGAAAAATTAAGAGTTCAAAAACTTTAACATTCATTCAGTAAATTTCTTAAAAAGTTAAAACATATAGCTACTATATGTCCCAGGCATTCCACTCATAGGTATTTAGCCAAGATAAATAAACAGGTATCTATACAAAGATATGTACACAAAGGTTCACAGCTGCCTTAATTAGAATTCCAAACCTGAAAACAAATGCTTTCATCTAAGCTACCACCCATATTCCAAGGTTATCCACTTGACCCGATGTTCATTGTGGCACATTTTCCCTCCAGTACAGGATGAACCCCAGGATCCCTTATTGCATTTATCATATCCCTTTATTCCCCCTTCATCTATAATAGTTATTCAGCTTCTCTTTGTCTTTCATGACACTGGTATTTTTAATAATAAATGCACCTCCCCTATTTTTAACAGAATGATCCTCATATTGGGTTTGTCTGGTGTTCCCTCATGACAAAGTCTAGCATATATGTTCCCAGTCACAGTATTATGTATGTCTGACACTGTGTCTGGCCCTTCTGTTCTTCACTGGTGATATTCCAGTCAAGTTGTTATCTCACTTCTCCACCGGACAGTTACTTTTTCCATTGCTATTTTTTTAACCCCAGTATAATTAATGTACAGTGTCCTATTAGTTTTAGGCATACGATATAGTGATGGAACAATCCTATACATTACTCAGTGCTTATCATCTGTTTCATCCATTCCCCTTCCCAATCCCACCAGTTTAGTTCTACCCAAACCACCAGTTTATATTCTAGATTTAAGAGTCTGGGGGTTTTGTCTATTTTTCTTTGTTCATTCTGTTTCTTAAATTCCACACAGGAGTGAAAGTATATGGTATTTGTCATTCTCTGACTTATTTCACTTAGCATTTTACCCTTTAGATCCATGCATGTTATTGCACATGGCAAGATTTCATTCTTTTTTATGGTTAATATTCCTGTGTGTGTGTGTGTGTGTGTGTGTGTGTGTGTCTATGTGTGTGTGTGTACACACTACCTCTTTATCCATTCATTTATCAATGGACACAATGGATACTGAGGTTGCTTTCATATTTGGGCTCTTGTAAATACTTTCAAGAAACACAGGAGTGCACATATGTATTTGAAATAATGTTTTCATATTCTTTGGGTAAAAAAACCCAGTAGTGGAATTACTCGATCATATAGCAATTCTATTTTTAATTTTTTAAGGAACCTCCACTGTGTTACCCACAAAAGCTGCACCAGTTTGCACTCCCACCAACAGTGTATGATTGTTCCTTTTTTTCTAAATCATCACCAATACTTGTTGCTTCTTGTATGTTGGATTCTAGCCATTCTGACACATAAAAGGTAATAACTCACTGTGGTTTTGATTTGCATGTCTCTGATTAGTGACATTGAACACCTTTTCAACGTGTCTGCTGGCCATCTGTCTTCTTTGGAGAAATGTCTGTTCATGTCTTCTGCCCAGTTTTTAACTGGATTATTTGTGGTTTTGGTTTTAAGTTGTAAAACTTCTCTATATATTTTGGATACTACGCCTTTTTAGATACGTCATTTGCACATACCTTCCCCCATTCAGTAGGTTGTCTTTTCATTTTGTTGATCGTTCCTTTGCTGGGCAGAAGCTTTTAATTTTGATATAAATTCGCCAATAGTTTATGTTTGCTTTCGTCTCCCTTGCCTCAGGAGACCTATCTAGAAAAATGTTGCAATAGCCAATGTCATAAAAGTTACTACCTATGCTCTCTTCTAGGATTTTTATGGTTTCAGGTCTTACATTTAGGCCTTTAATTTAGAGTTTATTTTTGTGTATGGTGTAAGACAGTGGTTCAGCTTCATTATTTTTGCATTATTTCATTATTAGCATTATTTTAGCTGTCCAGTTTTCCTAGCATCGTTTTTTGAAGAGACTTTTTCCCATTGCATATTCTTGCCTTTGTTGTAGATTAATGGACCATATAATTGTGGGTTTCTTTCTGGGCTCTCTCATCTATTGATCTTTGTGTCTATTTTTGTGCCAGTACCTTACAGGTTTTAATTGTTATGGCTTTGCAGTCTATCTTAATCTGGGATTGTGATATCTCTAGTTTCCTCTTAGGATTGCTTTGGCTGTTAGGGGTATTTTGTGGTTCCATACACATTTTAGGATTATTTGTTCTAGTTCTGTGAAACTGCTGTTGGTAGTTTGATAGGGATTGCACTGAATCTATAAATTGCTTTGAGTAGTATGGACCTTTAAATAATATTTGTTCCCCTAATCCCTGAGCATGTAATATCTTTCTATTTGTTTGTGTCCTCAATTTCTTTCATCAGTGGTTTATGGTTTTCAGAGTTCAGGTCTTTCACCTCTTTGGTTAAGTTCATTCCAAGGTGTTTGTTTTTTGTTTTTTTTGGTGCAATTATAAATGGCATTAATTTCTACTTCATCATTAATGTCTAGAAATGCAACTGATTTCTGTACATTGATTTTTGTAACCTGTGATCTCACTGAATTCATTTATCAGTTCTAGTAGTTTTTTCTTGGGAGTCTTAGGGTTTTCTATATAGGGCATTATGTCCTCTGCATATAGTGGAAGTTCTACTTCTTCCTCACCAATACGAATGCCTTTTATTTCTTGTCTGATTTCTGTGGTTAGAACTTCCAGTACTATGTTAAATAAAAGTGGCAAGAGTGGACATCCTTGTCTTATTTCTGATCCTATAGGAAAAGCTGTTTTGGATCATTGAGTATGATGTTGTGGATTATTCATATATGGCCTTTATTATGTTGAGATATGGTCCCTCTAAACCTATGTTGTTGAGGGTTTTTATCGTGAGTGGATGTTGTACTTTGTCAAATGGTTTTTCTGCATCTATTGAAATGATCATATGGTTTTTATCCTTTCCCTTAATGTGATATATCCTACCGATTTGCAAATACAAACCACTCTTGCATCCTGGGAATAAATCCCACTTGATCGTGGTGAATGATTTTAATGTATTGTTGGATTCAGTCTGCTAATATTTTATTGACGATTTTTGCATCTATGTTCATCAGGATATTGGCTTGTAGTTCTCCTTTTTTCTAGCATGTTTATCTGTTTTGGTATCAGGGTAATGCTGGCCTCATAGAATGAATTTGGAAGCTTTTCTTCCTCTTCTATTTTTTGGAATAGTTTGAGAAGAATAGGTGTTAACTTTTCTTTAAATGTTTGGTAGAATTCAACATTTGGGTCTGGACTTTTGTTTGTTGGGATTCAATTTCCTTGCCGGTAATCACTTTGTTCAAATTTTCGATTTCTTTCCAATTCAGTTCTGGGAGGTTGTATGTTTCTAGGAATTTATTTCTTCTAGGTTGTTCAGCATGGCATATGGTTTTTCGTAATAGTCTCTTATAATACTTTGTATTTCTATAGTCTGTTATTTCTCTTTCATTTTTGATTTTGAGTCTGATTTTTTGTTTGTTTCCATGTGTCTGGCTAAAGGTTTATCAATTTTATTCTTTTCAAAGAACCATCTCCTGGGTTTCATTGATAATCTACTCTATGTTTTTAGTTTCTATTTTGTTAATTTCTGATCTAATTTTTATTATTTCCTTCTACCAATTTGGGGTTTAATTTTGCTTTTTCTTGCCCCTTTAGCTATAAGGTTAGATTGTTTGAGATTCTTCTTCTTGAGTTAGGCCAATATAGCTATAAATTTCCCTCTTAGAACAGCTTTTGTATGCATCCCAAAGATTTTGGACCACGATTTTCTTTTTTTAAATGCTTGTTTATTTTTGAGAGAGAGAGAGAGAGAGAGAGAGAGAGAGAGAGAGAGAGAGAGAGAGAGAGAGAGAGAGAACGAGCGGGGGAGGGACAGAGAAAAAGAGAGAGAGACAGAATCCGAAGCAGGCTCCAGGCTCTGAGCTGTCAGCACAGAGCCTGACACAGGGCTTGAACTCATGGACTGTGAGATCATGACCTGAGCCAAAGTCGGATGCTTAACCAACCAAGCCACCCAGGTACCCCAACCATTTTCGTTTTCAATGGTCTCCATGTATATTTTTACTTTTTTTGTTGTTGTTGTTAACCTGTTTATTGTTTAGTAGCATGTTATTTGACCTCCATGTATTTGTGTTCTTTCCAGATTTTGTTTTCTTGTGGTTGATTTCTAGTTTCATAGTGTTATGGTTGGAAAAGATGAATATGATCAGAATCTTTGTGAACTTGTTGAGGCTTATTTTCTGGCCTAACATGTGAGCTATCCTGGAGAATGTTCCATTTGCACTGGGAGAATGCATATTCCACTGGTTTAGGATAGTATGTTGTAAATATATCAGTTAGATCCATCTGGTCCATGTGTCATTCAAAGCCACTGATTACTTACTGACTTTCTGTTGGGATGGTCTACCCACCGATGTAAGTGGGGTGTTTAAGTCCTTATTATCATTGTATTGCTATCAATTACTTCCTTTGTTACTAGGTGTTTTATATATTTGAGTGCTCCCATGTTAGATGCATAACTATTGACAACTGTCACATCTTCTTGTTGGATTGTTCCCTTTATGATCATGTAGTATCCTTCTTGGTCTCTTGTTACAGTCCTTGTTTCAAAGTCTTTTTTTCTGACATAAATATTGCTACCATGGCTTTCTTTTCACTTCCATTTTCATGATAAATGCTTTTCCAGCCCTTCCCTATGAATCTGCATGTATCTTTAGGTCTGAAACGAGTCTCCTGTAGGCAGCAGATCAGTGGGTGTTGTTTTTTTTATCCATTCTGTCACCCTGTGTCTTTTGATCGGAGCATTTAGTCCATTTACATTCAAAGTAATTATTGATATATACTTCCTGCCATTTTGTTTTATAGTTGTTTTTGTAGTTCTTCTCTGTTCCTTTCTTTTCTTGTACTCTTCTATCATTTTGCTAGCTTTCTTTAGTGATACACCTGGATTCCTTTTATTTGTTGCATATCCATTACTAATTTATTTGATTAGGTTTATGTATAACATTTTATGCATATAACAGTCTATATTGAGGGTCACTTAAGTTTGAACACATTCTAGAAGCACTAAATCTTTACTCCCCCCCTCCCCAATTTCAGGCCTATAGTATAATACTTAATATCCATTTTTGTTGTTGTTGTTAATCTCTTGACTTTTTCTTTTTAATATACACACTTTATTTTACTACTTTTGTGTTTCCTACTTTTCTTACTCCTGCTTATGGTCTTTGCTTCCTACTCAGAATCCCCTTTAACATTTCTTATAGGGCTGGTTTAATGGTGATGAATTCATTTAACTTTTGTCTAGGAAACTCTTTATCTGTCCTTCTATTCTGAAAGATAGCCATGCTGGATAGAGTATTCTTGGCTGAAGGTTTGTTGTTGTTGTTTTCTTGTAACACTTTGCAGGCCAGAAGGGAGTGGCATGATATAGTCACTCTTTTCTCTTGCTCTTTAAATTCTCTTTTTTGCCATTTTAGTTTCTACGTGTCTTGGTGTGGACCTCCTTGGGCTGACTTTGGGGGGGGGGGGGCTCTCTGTACCTCTGGATTTGTTTCCTAGATTACGGAAGTGTTCAGCTATTCTTTCTTCAAATAAATTTTCTGCCCTCTTTACTCTCTTCTCCCTCTGGGATCCCTATAATGTGAATATTACACTTGATGGTGTCACTGAGCTACCTTCATTCATTTTTTTTTTTCCTCTCTCCTGTTCAACTTGTTGGTTTCCGTTACTCTGTCCTCCAGGTTGCTGATCCATTCTTCTGCTTCCTCTAGTCTACTATTCCATTTAGTGTATTGTCACTTTGTTATTGAATTCTTCATCTCTGGTTCTTTGATTTCTTTCTGTGGAGGGTCTTGGTGGGTTCCACCATTCTTTTCTCTAGTCCGGTGGATATATTTATGGCCATTACTTTAAATTCTCTAGGCATATTACTTATCTCCATTTTATTTAGCTCTCTTGCTAGGATTTTGTTCTTTGGTTTGGGAGATATTCCTGTGTCATTTTGTCTAACTCTCTGTGTCGATCTCTGTGTACTAGGAAATACAGTTATATCTCCTGATCTTGAAAGTAGTTGCCTTATGAAGACTAGGTCCTGTGGCACCCTGTAGTGCAGTGCCCCTATTCAGCAGAACCTTGAACTTCAGGGCTGTCTCTTCTGTGTGTTGTATGCACCGTATTGTTGTGGCTGAGCTGCTTTTGCCTTCAGCCCAGTTGTCTGTTTGTTGTGGGCAGGGTTTGGTCCCTCAGTTGTTAATGGGCTAGTCTGGGGCTGCCTTAGGCATGACTTGGGTCAGACCAGGGATTTGCCAGAGATGCAGTAGCACTGAGCTACAGGGCACTCTCCCTGTATCGTCCCCTGGGAAGCTGTTGGTGGGTGGGGCCCACAGTCAGACCATTTGTCTGTCCCCAGGCCACTGCTGGGACCACAGTAGAACTGGTATGTTTTTATCTTACCCTCTCCCAGGGGCGGGAGTCACCTTGGAGTGGTGCCGGCCCCCACTGGGGCTGCTCGCACACTTCCAGGCTTGTGGCACCACTTTGGATGGACTTGCCGTGGGCTGGGTGGAGGGGGTGCGTCTACACTGCTAGCAAGGTCTACTCCAGTTTGCTATGGGAGGAGACCTGGTGCTGTTTTAGAGAACTCCTGCCAAGGCCTGGTTGGAGGGACGGTCTGCACAAAAGCACAGGGCTGGCAGATGGGTAGCAAACTACACAGAGTGTTAGCACTGTGCTGGTTTCTGCACACGTCCATGGGTCTAGGCTGGTGGGGTGGGGGGCGGGGAGGGATATGGTGACTGCCAACTCTTTTGTTCTTAGAGAAGTCTCCTAAAGATCCCTGCCCCCCCCAGCACACATCCTGAGATTAATAAATCTCTCTCTCCCAGGTGTTTTTCACACTGCTGCTTCTATGCTGTATCTCAGTGGGGCTGCTATGCTGTCTCTTAAGGGTGGGGACTCGGTTTCCTATGAATAGCCCTCCAGCTCTCCCAGGGCTGAGCCTCTGAAATTTAAAGGGCCAGGTGTTAAGCCCCATTGACTGTAAAGACAGGCGATGTCGATCCCTTCTAGTCTTCAAAGCTAAGTGTTCTGGGGATTCATCTTCCCAGTGCAGGTAGTTTCATACTGGGGTGCCCAGGGTGGGGTCCATTCCTCTCCCTTCTCCATGCTTGTAGTGGCCCTCCCATGGACAGCCCCATTGGTCAGCTTGGGTCCTGACTGCATCTCTGCCCTTCCGACCATTTTTGTTGTGGCCTCTTTATGTTTAGCTGTGAAGATTCTGTTCTGTCAGCCGTTGGGTCCTTTTCTGGGTTATTTTCATGGACGTGGGTGGTATCTAGGTGTATCCATGCCACAAGGTGAGCTGAGGGTCCTATGTCATCCGCACATCTTACGCTTTTCCATTGCTATTTCCGAGAGTCTCCGGGCAGACGCTTTAACACCAGCAAATATCCTGTCCTCATTAAAATGTACCCGTCGTTCAGCGTCAATTAATGATTGTTACTTTAATCTTTACTATGATGGTTACAAAGTGATGGCTTTTCCCACCCCATCACGACCTCCACATTTATGAGTCACAACTCTTCATTATCCTGCAAGCAAGAGCCCACCTGCTAGGCATGGAATTGTGCCCACACCAAATTTGTATGTTGAAGCCAGAGCCCCCAGTGTGGTTATATTTGGAAATGGGGCCTCTAAGGAGGTAATTAAAGTTAAATAAGGTCCTAAGGGTAGGACTCTGATCCAATAGAATTAATGTCCTTGTAAGAAGAGACGCTGAAGAGCTCTCTCTCCGTGGGGCACAAAGAAGAGGTCATGTGAGCACACAGAGACCCAAGAGAAGAGGCCTCAGACACCTACCTTGCCAGTATCTTGATCTTGGACCCTCCCCGCATCCACAACTGTGAGAAATAGATTTCTATTGTTTTAAGCTACCCAGCCTATGGTATTCTGTTATGGTGCCCACTCTAAGATACCACCTTTCTCCCCCATTTATTTTTACCTATTTACCTATTTTCTATTTCTTATAAACATGAACTCATGGATTCCTAATTTTAATGGTTCATAATTTATTATTGTCCTTAATTATATGATGCTTATCCAAAATTTGGCCAATGGGAAACCACTCTAGCCTGCTTCTTTGTCCTCCTAAAACGCACTTTTCTTTTTATACCAGAAAGTAAGGGCGGGGGGTGAAGAATGTTCCAAATGTTCTTGCCTCAGCATTAGAATCCACACTTTCTCTGGGAAGGCCTGGTTCCTTTCAGTGGGGCAGCTGGCACCACAGTGCCCCCTGGTTGGTCAGTGCTACTGGGATATCTGCTTCTAGTCTTCTTTTCTAGAAAGAACTAGGAAGCTCACATGTACACATACTTTAGAAATCATGGGTCTGACAAAACTTATGAGTTGTGAAAAATGTCTCCACTTGCAATCTCCTTTCATAGACCTCCTGACCTGCCTGATTCCATATCCATATTTTCTTTCTTGCACAATTTCCTTCTTGCACAACCCTAGGTTCCAACACCATTTGCTCAATCCTCCAGTGTACCTAAAATAACTGCAGAATTGCTTTACCACACCACTACAAAAATCAGACTAACTGCAAATTCAGGATTTGTCTGCCATTCCTCACCTCTTCCCACACGTAAGGTACGCTTATAAATATGGTCTTCCACTGTTACTTGCATCAGTCATAGTTTTCCTTCAGTGGGATTATGTTTTCATTCGAAACACAGTCAGGTCCATTTGTTTCAGCTTGCTCTCCGTCCTTACTGACTTTAATCCTGTCCTTACTGATTTATTTTCAAATTTGTAAAATAGGAGCATGCTTTCCCAATCAACTAAATTAAAAGATAAATTCAGTAGGGTCATACCCTCCCCTACTCCATCTATCCTCTTCTTCCACCCAGTCCTTTTAGAAACCAACCTCATGGTTCAACCATCCCTCATTTTGTTTATGGAAAGATAAGGAGACACAGGCATGTTTATTTCCCCTTTGTTCCTAAATATATTCTTGTGCACTTTGATTTCCAGGCGATAGATACCATTAAATGAGAAAAGCATTCAATACAATTTTTTCAAAGAAACAAAATTCTCATTCATTAATTTGGTCTTTTCCTCTACCTCATCATTTCCACATGTATCTTTCTTATTTCCCTCCATATGCTTTTTTGGGTTGGCTTTTTTATTCTTTTCTCGTTTTTTTTGATTCGGGAATTGAATTTTTTTAATTCTCATTGGCTTGGCAATTCTTTATCCATCCCTTTTACACTTTTGAAGGACTGTTTTATGTATGTCTTTTCTATAAAAGTATAGAGTTGGGGTTTGTTTTATGAACCAATCTGAAAGTTCTTAGGTGAGTTAAACCCATTCACATTTAGTGACACAACTCATAATATTTGGTCTCTACACTGAAATTACTTTGGGTTTGAATTATACATGTACTATTTACTGTGTTTCTTTACTTTTTGCGTTAAAAAATATTCTTGGTGTTGGAAGTTTTCCCCCCATTACCTTGTGTTTAACTTTTTATGCCTATTGTGTTTTTCCTATTTAATAGTATTAAGATCTGTCAGTTTTACACGGTATCCTTTGAATCCCATCTACTAGCTATACAATAAACCATGATCTTATCCTACTTTCCTTTTTCTTTCCATTTTTTTAAAGTTACATACTTTCTACTTTGTCAAAACATATTATATTTATATACCATTCCCCTACCTATATACCTATTCCCCAACCCTGTTTTAACTTTACAGTTAAATATATGAAATATTCACCATCAGTCCTCTTGCCCAAATTTCATCTCTCTTGTCTGCATGAAGTTCTTTCTCTAATACATTCCCCACGAAGGATGCATGTGCACACTACTCATTTAGTTGGTGGACATTAAGAAATTTCCTACTGATACCGAAGAGCATCTTAGCTGTATATAAAATTTATGATTCACCATTTTTTGAGTTTAACATGTTCCTCTACTGTTTCCGATGCCAGGCTTGCTTTCTTGCTCTTTCATCATTTTGCCACAAGACTCAGAGGACGTTATCAAAATCTATTGGATTTGTCAAGCTATGGGAAGAGGTGGATGATCCCAGGTCAATTTTCCATGGCACCCACCAGGTAGGCCCTTTTAATATATACATTAAGGTCCTCTTTTATTCTGGTAATTTAAGTGTTATTTCTATGTTTTATTTTCTTCAATCAGGAACTGCAATTATACAGGTGTTGGACTTCAGTACGTGTTCATTTTAACCACTTTTTTTCTCACCCTTTTAACTAACAGACCCCATTTTCATTTTCTAGAAGGCTTTCCTAGTTTTTATCCATGTCTCTTATTAAATTCTCATTTGAATTTGTTTACTTCTGGATATTTCGGTCATAACTTCAGAGATGAATTTGCCTTTTTCTTTCTTTCCTGAGTCTAAAATTCTAGTTTTGCTTTTTCCCTTTCTTGTCCTCTTTTTTTCTTTTTTTTTTTTTTTTTTTAGTTTTTGAATTTTTGACCTCTCACAGTCTTATAATTATTCAGCTTCATGACTTAGGAGAAGCCAGAAGAGTTCATGCAACTGAGGATGATTTGAGAGTCTCACAAGGAAAAGGTGACAAGCTCAAACTAAAACACGTTTAAGACCTCACTAGGCAATTAGATATTATTGCTGGTAAAGATGAACAAAAAAAGAAACTCTAAATGAACATGTGGCAAAACATGACTGTACTGAGGACTGATGACACAAGTGAAGTAGAGATTTAACAAATGCTACACACGATGTTACTGAAAGAGTCCATTCTTGGAGGTGATTGTGCTCCATTTGGACACTCACAGTAGTGTCTGGGGTTCACTGATCTGGAATCAGTGTCTGGATCAGTTGGTTTATAGTTTTCATCAAATTTGAAAATCTTTCTTTAAATATTTGTCAGATGCCCCTTCTGGGGACTCCAAATTGCATACATACAAAGCCACCTGACATTGTCCCACACCGCAGTGATGTTCTGTTCACTGGTTTTAAATTACTTATCTTTGTGTTTCCTTTGGACAGTTACTATCACAATATTCACAAGTTCACCGATACGTTCTTCTCCAAGTTCTAATTTGTTGTTAATCTTATCCAATGGATTTTTCACCTCAGACAAAGTAGTTTTCATCTCTAGAAGTTCAGTTTGGTTATACTTTCCATGTCCCTTTTTGAATAAATGTAAGCGTTACTAAGCTGTAACTAACAGAACTTGTAGTTATAAATAACTAGTTAACACTGTCATTTCTGGGGTAATTTCAATCAACTGATTTTTCTCAGCATGGGTACGTTTTCCTGCTGCTTTCCATGTCTGGGAACTTTTGATTGAATGCCAAGCATTGTGATTCCTTGTTGCGTGATGGATATTTTGGTACTTCTCTAAATCTTGAGCTTTGTTCTTGGATGCAGACTAGTTACCTGGAAACAGTTTGGTCTTTTAAGATCTCTTAGGCAGGACGGAAGCAATACTTAGCTATTTCCCACTATTAAAGCAAGATACTTCTATATCTATCTACTCTACCCAACACCCTATGAGTCCAGGGTGTCCCAGTCTGGCTGGTGGAAATAGGTACCCTACTCAGCCCTGTGTGAGTGTTGGGCGCCATCCCCTCTCATCATCTTGGCTGGTTCTCTCCCCAGCGTCCAGTAGTTTCCTCACATGTATGCACTGACCAATACTCAACTAAATATTTGAGGGGAGCCCCCACAGATCTCCAGTGTTCTTTCTGTGCAGCTCTCCCTCTCCAGTGCTCTGTCCTGCAAGCTAATGGGTCTCGGTCACCCCAGGCTCTCAGCATCATCTCTTCAACTCAAGGAGTTGGCCACGTTCCAACTGGGTTCCCTTCCCTCAGCAGCTATTTACATTCTCTTAAGGCAGTTAGCTGGGCCTGTCATAGAACTTACTTCATACGTCTCATATGTCTCATGGGTTACTGTCCTTTGTTGCCTAATGTCCAGGGTCTTAAAAACCCTCGTTGCATATATTTTGTCCTTTTTGGGGCATTGTTTCAAACGTGAGGGTAAATCTAGTCCCTGTTACTCCATGTTGGCCAGAAGCAGAAGTACCCATCCTAGCTTCTGAATACATGTAGAATATAAAGCCACCCTAGGATGATGAGGGCTCCTTACCTTATTAACGTGTCATCATCCACAATGACTAACCATGCTATTTTGTCATGGCTGTGATTCAAAAATCTTTCCAAAATGGCAAATGTCTTTCCACAATGACCTAGGAAAGGCAAAAAGGGAACTTACAATGTAATATTTTCTTTAAAATACATATAGAACTCATTTTAAACATGTTTATAGTTTCAAGGTTTTAAACGTAAAAGCTTAACTGCTGACATACACAGGAATAATTAGAAACTTAAAAAATTAGCTTTCTGTAATTTGCATAGGCCTCGTGAACCAATGTGGGAGCTTTAGAGATCATGAAGTCTAAGCCATGTACTTCACACATGGGAAATCAGGGGACCCAGAGACAGGAATAACACAAGGTCACTGAGCCGATCGGAGGCGGGGCCAGTTATCTCCACTCCAGACAAAGTTGTAAGCCTCATGTAAGCCTCATGTGGCAGGTTCTGCCCTAAAAGTACAGTGTGGACTAAGTTACAGTTCTTCAGATGCCAACAGACAAACGTCACTGCTTTAATGGAAAATGCTGGGGCCCAAGCTAAGAATAAAATGCTTGGGAAGAGAACTCAAATCAGTAAACAGCAATCTACCCCAGATTGCAACAAAATATTTGGTGACACAAGAGAGAACAAGCTAATGTTACCTAATAGTAAACCACTCAATGTGACCTTTGTTTTCATTTTTCTTAGTCGCTTAATGTATTTTTAACCATTATTTGAAGGCCATCTCAAATTCCTTTTGGAGCAAGGCAAAATAGGAATAGCAATAATAATGTCAGACTAAACACAAAAGAAGAAATCGAATAAGAAATACACGAGTAAGTGAATATTAAAGGCAACCTAAATTGCAATCTAAAAAGCAAGCTTAACCAAAAAAAACCTGTCTAAAATCATTTTTCTGAAACAAAGCAACAGACAGACTCAGTAATATATGTAACCTTGTCAGAAGAATTGATAACTACAGGAATGGCTTATCTGATTCTACTCTGTGCATTATCAATCAAGGCATTATGAGAGACATGACCATGAAATAATCCAGATAAATTACTCTTTAGAACAAGAAAATCAACTTACTACTTCTTTTTCTACTCCTAAAAGGGTATGGGGAACCAGAAACTGAAGAAAAGAGTGTGACAGGAACACTAGATAAAAAGTGAGATGAACAAAGAGCGTCTGCAGGTAAAGTGGCCAGCTTTCTACTTGCATTTTTTTGAAATAAAAAATGTTTTTAATTTGAAGCCAGAATCTGAAGAGAAAAACCGGTGCACTACCAATCATCACTAATTAAAATATTAACAAAATACATGAATATCACAGAGCTTACGCCACACATAACCAGTGCAAAACGTGGGTAAACACTACACGACAATTACACACAAAACGTGAGCTAGACCATAAGCTTCATGAGGACAGAAACCATCGGCTTCGTTCCTATTCTCCCAGCTTCTGGGGCTGGCAAATAGCAGGCATAGAACAATCCTGGCGGGTTAAGCTGCTAAATTCAATGCGGAGAAGCTTTGTGTGGAAAGATGATAAATTAACTGGGGACACTCCATTATGGTCACAATGAAATATGAAGGTATAAAAAAAAAATCTGTTAAGTAATCCTAATTGTCATGTGCTCCGTATTGATATGGCCCAACAACTTCCAACCTTTCTTAGTACTTGTAAAGCAGCTCTTAATCTGAGAGAATTGGTCCATATCCCTGGGCAAAGACGTTGGGAGGGAAGGAAGTGAAACTTACGTAAGGCAAAAATCATAGTAATTCTAAGATATTTCACTTTCATCCTAATTTACTCTCTTTCCAGAATGGACATTCTGAATAAGAGTACTGAGAATTAAGGACTCACCTCTATCTGTATTAGGAATCCCCAGATCTACCGTAGGAATAGAACTTTCTGCGTGATCACTGTAGTATTCAATGAGACTTGCCTGTCCTGCCCAGGTCTGCTTTACAATGGGGACTGAAATGAGAGGAGTGACAGTCACTGGCACAGTTACATAAGGAAGCTTAGAATCTCAGAAGGGCAGCATTACCACCTATAAGGGAAGAGAACCATTATTTGTTGTTCTTCAGGTATTCTAACGTGCTTGCTTTTCCCACCCTGAGAAATATCAGGTTGTTTGTCAAGGGCAGCAGGTGGATAGAACCCTCTTCTTGAGACATTTTTAGTGTACCTTAGAGCCCAATACTTCTCACTCCTGGTGACTCCACATTTCTCACATCCATGTAATGATACATTTTCTAGTCTGATAATACTGTTGTGTTTAATTTTCCTCTTTTCCCCATAGGCTATTTCGTTTACTATTCACAACTGGATTTTTAAAATGCTTCTCAGAGGGGTGAGGAATAAAATTACCTCTACGGGATGGGAATATTCTTTGTTTCTGGCTGAGATGCAAAGCTCTCTCCCTTACAATGAGGGTAGGAGGCTTCTCAAACTACACACTAACAGAACCACGCAATCCAATGGAGGGCGCTACCCTACCACTGAGAGTCACTGCACTGAATAGCCAACAGGCTTGTGTTGCACTTTTGAAAAGTGCGGAAGAAGTAATATTGAGAACCACTACTGTATTTTTGACCTCTATCATTAACAGATAAATTTCTAATAAAATTTAAAAAAGAACACAGAAAACTTTCCAGGTTGTCTGTAATTCAGAGCTAACTTTAATCATCTCCTGTCTCCACCCTTGATGGAACTCTGCCTGATTATGTGACATTAATTCACTTGGCCCAATATATAAGTAATTATTTTCTTAGATACTTGTGTTTTAGTTACTGGCTGTGCATCTTTAAATTTTGAGAAGAGGTTTCTGTTTTTTAATAGAAAAAAAAAATCATCACATCTAGATTTTAAACCCTGGTAATTTATTAAGACTCTCCACCGCAAAGAATTTAAATCTTCAGGTCAGTATTTTGAGACTTTTATCAGATCACTTCTCTTTTTCCTTTTTCCCA
The DNA here is from genome assembly GCF_028018385.1 of Neofelis nebulosa. Taxonomy (NCBI): domain Eukaryota; kingdom Metazoa; phylum Chordata; class Mammalia; order Carnivora; family Felidae; genus Neofelis; species Neofelis nebulosa. The sequence goes on from NC_080782.1 coordinate 233,606,646, forward strand.
GCCCAAATAAAAACGTATGCAAAAACTCCCAACGCAATGCCAAATCCAAGTGTCTGGCTATGCGTGTCAACAAACTCAAACTCAGACAGCCGTTGTATATAAAATACCAAAGCACGCCATTTTATTCATTATTTGCCAGCTTTTAAGAAAGACCTGTGAATTCTGGACATTTGTTATAACCTCTAAATTACCTATTGCAACCCACTAAATAACTTTTAGATCTTAAAATGTAATTCTTCTGCAATCAGAAAGGCAGAGATTTGTTCCTGTCAAAATAGACAACGATGCATAAATAATAGATAACATAATAATAGAGAGAAGATGCCTAATAATAGATGCGGCTGCTTGGGTGGAGGGGGGCGGGTAGAAAAAAATCCTCTTCCGTTCTACTTTCAAGTTCCAGCACAATAAGAATCTTCACCTTGGCACTGCAGTGGCAGTTTGCATGTCACAAGCAGAGGACTTACCCCGGAAAAGGGCTCCCTGCAGCTTGCAGCCGCTAAATGTTCCCGCTTGGGTAAAATGTCCTCCCTTGCATGACTCTGGAAGAAGCTGTGAGGAAAGGTCAAGAATTTTCCTCAGTCCCCAGCACTCAGTGCTGCAAGCTGTGCAAAGCCTGCTTTCACGGTCCTCAGCCTTTAGCCCTCGGCTCCTGTCTGCTCCAGTGGCTTTATTAAACAGCACAGGTGTTTCTTCTTGGCTGATTTAAAGGCTATTCAAATCAAGAGCGAGTCCTCTGCTGCACCTAACTACCTGCTTTCAGGTTTTGTTAGAAACTGCTGGAACAGAAATTTCACTGAAGGTAAGAATTACCTCCCTCTCCAACACCTAGCACGGTGGCCGGGATGTAGCAGGTGCTCGATAAATAGTTGAATGAGGACTGAATTTTGTAGACGTTCCAACAAAAGGCTTAGGGCCATTTGTGGAACTAGTGTTAAAGGAAGGTTTCACTCAAAAAGGCAAGGCATCATTTGGCACAAGACTGTTGCCACCATTTTAACACAGTAAGGTGTTACGGTTCTATTATCCCTAAAGCATTCAACAATTGTTATCGCCTGTCCCCTGATCATTATAACTCCTGAGGCATTTGTCGTATCTGGTAAAGAATTTAAAACTAAGGCTAAGTCTCCTGCAACCGCAGGTAAAGCCTTTATTTTCAACTGGGGCTGATTCCGAATTACCTACAACTTCTAAAATACTGCTCTATTCTAAAATATTGGGCATTGTTTGAATTCTAGGTTGAATTCGTTCTATTTATAAGATATTCTATTTTGAGGTGCTATATTCCTAAAGACATTGAACTTAGAGAAAATAGTTGAATATAGTCACGCGATCCATTATCTCGTTTTCGATACAGAGAAGCCTGCTTTCTACCACCTAATAAAAACTAGTGAATGCCTCTTTCAAGAAGGTTTGCCACAAGACAACTTAAAATTGGAGCAAAGTAAAACTTTACTATTAAAAAAAACCCCACTGCACAGATGGCATAAATCTTCCACATGGCTTTACAGACTCGAAGCAGGAGGAGATGTGTCTCGCTACGAGGCACAGAACACACATTTTTACCCCCGGTGAATTTACTTGCAAAACTCCGATCCCAAGTGAAAAACGAACGAGACACTGAAACCCCGTGCGAAAACTACCACACCATCAAACGTGAAGGACTCCTGATTTTAGGAAATCTGCTAGTTTCAACGGACAAATGGACCCTTTCTTCTCTGTATGCACGTCCATGACAAGACCCTGACTGCTCCTCTCTCCTCAGGGGAGGGCTAGAGACACACCCCCCAAGGGTGTGTTATCATTCTTGCTTTGAAAGAGGAGATACACGCAGAACTGAAAAGCAAGCCTCGCGGCTGCTCTCAAACAACAACATCTAAAACGGCCCGGAACCTCGCTATCTGTTCAACAGCCAGGGGGAGGGCCGGGGGAGGGGGAGGGCAGCACCTGACTCCCGTCCTCTCTTTAACAATTAATCGAATCACATCATTCGGCGCGGGCGTAGCCTTCTGTCTGGCTGCATTTTCATTCAAGCCTCGTGTTTTAAATGAGCAGAGGGTACCGCAGTACCCGGAAGCCCCTCTACTCGCAACGGCCAGCTACCATACGCTCCTTTCGACAAGTTTGTTCAGACTCGCCTCTTCTAGACAAGATGACTGCAGTAAAGATAATAGGGTGGGTGGCTGTTTTGTGTTTTCCAGTCTGAAAGGAAAAAAGTTTATTTTGAGGTGCTCACGAAGCTGTGCAAAGGAACTAAAGGCTGAGCAAATAGCAATTTTACCTCTTTAATCAGAGGAGGCTGCAGGAGGAGAGCATCTCACGACCCACCACCTGATGAACAAAAACAGTGGCTGCCACGAGACGCTCAAGACACGCACAGGAACGGCAGGGCCAAATGGCGCAAAGAAAGTTCTTTGCGTTTTCTGACAGCTCACGTCACCCAGTGGAAACACACATAACCCAAGAGGAAGTGAACAAGCAGAATATTAAAACTCCAGAGACCTTTTCCTTGCTTAAACATAATTTTACAGGCTATGCCTAATTTGCTTTATATAATACTTTTAAAGTTTCTTTCAAACCCCACTAACTGCGTGCGTCTCAAGAGCGTGTTGCTATTTCGATGGTGTCAATATGTATTTCTTTCTTAAGCCAAAAGATAGAATATATTTTTTGCTGTGTCCTAAGAATGCTTTATTTCATTTAAATCAAAATCCAGGCACAAAGCAGTTACATAAACGTTGGTTTCACTGTTAGGCCAAAAAGGTACAAGATGTAAAATAATTTCTTTTTAATTTTGGGACTTGCCTTTATTATCCATTCTCCATTGAGAATATAAAAAATGAGTTCAGTGTATATTTCCCTTGCCTTGACTGGAGCCTTGAAGAGAAAGTTCCATCCCTCATCCTGGATGTGGCCAACGTTATAAGGAGCTGGGGTGGGGGGCGTCGCTAGGGTCTGCTGCATCCAGGGGCAGGGCACCCACAAGCGAGAACCGGCCACCAGATACGTCACTAACAGTATAGCCGACTCTCAGCTTTCCAAAGATAAATACACAGTCTTATCTATGTTTTTCTTCCCCTTGTCGTCCGGCCTTTGTAACTTCACTGTTTCTACCACAAAGTGCACAGGGAAAGAAAAAAGAAAAAAACCCACCCCAGTCTATATATTCTGCTTTACTGTAGACTCTCATCCCTGTCTGAGCAGCTTGGTTTATCTTTTAGATCATCTGTGGATTTCAGTTCCTGGCTATCCCCATTGCTACTGAAAATAAAAAGCCTACCTTCCCACCTTCTGGCCAAGTCAAAAATGACCTTGGGCCTAGCAGAATGTCAAAATGAATATCAAATACTATTTATCAAGTGTTAAGACTGTAATACCTCCAAGGAGATTACACTATAGCTGTGCTCTGGCAGAAAGAATTTGGGATTTGGAGCCAGAAAACCCGAGTCCCAGCTCTCCTACTCAATAGTCTACAAGAACGTGGGCCAGTTGCGTCTTGTCCCACACTCTGATTTCTCTACGGTATCAAAGGAATAACAACATTAATTACCACATCATGTGGAATTGTCAATATGAACGCAGACGATAGAACGTACGTAAAAAACACGTCAGAAAATGCAGAAGAGGTCAGCAGAAGCAGTTACTATGGTGTTCTCAATGTAACTAATACGATTACTGCATAATTCTCTGGACCCACTGGTGGCTAGACTAGCCGCCCAAAAGGAGGAAAGGAGCCCCGTGGCCTAGCAGGCTCACTTCCATCAGGCAATATGGACGTCAAAGTCCCTAGAATCCTGCTGCCTTAGACCACCTTTTCAAACAAACATCCAAGTTTAAAGATGGCTTGCCACGGAAAGCCAACTGTGAAAGCCTCATGCTACCTTTTAAGTCTCAGGCTGCAGTGTCCTCGGATCCAAATTCGTAGCAGCCAATCAATGCATCCAGCTTTAGGAGGTTTGGTTTCAACGCTCCTAACAGGCTTTGAAGACTTGTCATTTTTAAAGACATTTGACTTAAAATTCAAACATAAAAGCGTTTGACGGAGACCTGAAAAGATGACCTCAAGCTTATGCCAACAAGAAGGCAATAAACTAGATCATTCAAAACTATTAAGTTAGCACACTTTTTTTTTTTTTTTCATTTCTGTAGAATATGAAAACTACAACAGGGATGGTCCCTAATTTTACTGCTTTACTGTCCGTTGAAAAATGTCTCAAAAGAGACTATGCCACCGTCCTTAACATCAATATTATGAAAGCAGTCACTACTCCCAAGTGCAGCTTCAAGATCAAATAATATCAATTTGAACATTTCTGCTGGCTTAAAAAAAATAAATAAACAAAGCAGTTGCCTCATTCATTTCCTTTGATAATTTTTTGTAAGATATGTCAAAAATTGTCCCCAAAAGCCCTTCCTGATTTTCAAAAAGGAAAAAGGGTATTAAATCTAGGTTAAATTTGTGAATCATGACAATGTTGACACTATGTTGATTTTTAATAGCCTTTAGGACTCCTTGCATAATGAGTGCTTATATTAGGCCGATTTAATAGGACCTGGCACTTTATGTGGCTATTTTAGGTAAACATGAATGTTTATAGTACTTTTACTATAGTACTTTTAAGAAACTGTTCATCATAACCAGATTTTAATTAATGTCAATATCTTAAACAATACTTGAATTCCAAATAATAATATTCTTTTATTTGGGAAATGTTCCCCTTTAAAACATAATTTGTAAGAATCATATTATCAAATAAATTATATAAATGAACTTCCCCCATAGCTCCAATCCCATGAAAACGACAGCTGGTTTAGAAATCTCTTCTACATAAATATCACACTCTTCATGAAATCGACAGTCTTTTCATGGAAAAAAATTAAAATATATGCTAAAATTAGAAAATGCAAAAGACTGTCTAATTTTCAATTTCAGAAAAGTGCAGCTTGAAATAAGGCGAAAAAAGAAAAAAATTATGTCTACTTATATTTAGGGTGGGCTTTTTCTTTTACATTATCACCATAACTTAGTAGAATTCTGTAATGACACCAAAAACTTGAATAAAAACAACATTCGTCTGCATGCCAAGATTTCCTTAAGAAGGGACCACTGTGTATAAGCCACCTGCTGTCTTTTCCGTAACATAATCTTCTCGTGAGCACATACGTATCTTACTTTGAAAGTTCCAATGTGTGCATCCAACAGAAATGTAAAAAGAAGGATTAGTCTCCAAGAAAACATCCTTCACTGGCATTCTCTCACCTTGAAGTCCCCTCTAACATTCTTCGTACAGTTCAGAGACGGTGCATGGACAAAATAGGACGTTGTTCTGCAAAATGGATTGTTATTCACACATTGTGTCCGAGATTACCACAGCTGAGATTTCCCATTTCCAATTTAAAACACTGCTCTGAACAGTATTCAGAAGGGCTAGGGACACTCATGTTTCAATACAAAACTATCCTTTCTAATTGATCTTGGTGACTGAAATGGTATGATGAGGAGTACTAATTAAATAACTGCTTTTCACTTCAATATATGTGTTCATTCTCCCTTTCTTGAGTTTGTATCTGGTCTGTACTTTTTTTTTAAAGGCAGCTTGGATTTTAAAAGTTCAATAAAAATGAATGACACAAAACCTACTTCTATCACCATGAAATTTCTTGCATGTTTTTACTGCGAAAAATATATCCTCTTTCTTCACTGGATGTCCCTAAAAGACAAGAAAACATATATGCACACATGAGTCTATGTTATATGAACATCCACATTCACACCCATGTCAGATATCACATGCTATGGAGGTGAAATTCACCGACGTCAAGGATATCAAACCTGTTTCCAAGGTTCAGTTTTAGGGAAAACCAGGAACTGTAGTTGAGCTGACAAGGCCTCTGACATCAGCCAGACCTAGGCCCAAATCCCAGACTGCCCTATACACACTGTGTCACCCCGACAACAGCCTTCAGCTCTCAACTCAGTCGGCGCATTTAGAAAATGGTCAGAATAGCTACCAGTCAAGCTGCTTTTATTACTCCATTTATTAAGCACATTATAGCTGCCCAATAAATGTTAGTCACCTTCCCTTTCCTCTTCCCAGCTGGTGAAGATTTTGACAAAGGGAGAGAAGCAGGAGGATGTGTTAATGTAAAATAGGAGCTGACTCCCTTCTGTGGGCTGGTCTTACTTTGATGTTGGGAGTATTTTTATGGGCCCTGTATTATCCACCCAAGTCTAGGCTACAGCAACATCCTGTCCTCCGCCAAAGGCAGGACTACTTCAAACACTTGGTGGGGGGGGGGGGGGGGGGGGAGGGCAATAACGGAGCCCTGAGCTGGCCCAGCCCAAGCTGACCACTCAAATGAAAGGGAGCACACAGGCAGACTGTGGCCAGCCTACACTCAAGGCCAGGGACTGCTTCATGGGGGTCTTCTGAGCCCTTTATTATCTCTCTTAGGCCTTTAATAATATTCAGTCATGACTCAAACATCATTTGAGGGTTTAGAGTGACATCTAAGCACAGCTTTGGCATGTCACTCAAGGCACTAGGAGGCTGACCCCACCAAATTACCTAAAAGAGCATTAAAGAACAAGCAAACATCATGTCTAGAAAGATAGGCTTTCCCCCTCAGGGACTGAACAAACATTACAGATTCTTCCCCATTACTGCAGTGTGTGTGTGTGTGTGTGTGTGTGTGTGTGTATGTGTGTACCTATAAGTCATCTTTGAAAATGTAACACACAGACTTCCATATGACTGACTTGGGAAGAACAGACAACAATTGAGGATGATGCATATATTTTCCTTTATGAGGAAGAATTCAACAACCTAGTGAATTTCAGGGGTCTTCAGGCTCATCCTGGGGACTGAACCAAGGGTATGTCCATAACAATTCAGTTCATTCTGAAAGTTCTGAACAGTCTCAGGTGAGAGCAAATCAAGGTCTCCAGCCGAGAGGAGATGGGCTTGAGGAAAAGGCTTAGGTATTAACAGGAAATGTTGGAAATCACCCTTCTAGGAATATTCTAGTAGATATTCCAGTAGACACATGCTGTATCATCAAGAGAAATGACTCCAGGCGCACTAACTCTAAAGAGCTGTGGCAGGCAGTTCTGCACAAAGGCTCCGGAATGAGTCCGTGCGGTCACAGTTCCCACTCCGCCTCCCCAAGACGCGCTGCGTGACCTTGAACAAGTCCTTCTCAGTACGTTTCTCTTCTCGTGCGTAAAACAGGGTAACAACAGTGCTTACCATATGGGGCTGTTATTAGTCGAAACGTGATATGTAGTTTTTACCTGGCACATAACAAATGTTGGGGTTTTTTCAATACACAGGTAAAGTGCTAGACAACATCACGCACAGCATGTAGATTTTCCTTCGATATGCAAGAAAGTCTTTCTTCTATTACTTACACAAAGTGGTAGGAAAGAATGCAACGTGGTAGCACAGTAGGCATTCACAGCATCTGTACAAAACTCGGGCACTGACGTGAGGGGACACCCATCCCCTTTGTCCCAGATGTAGAGGGCAATCTGTCAGGACAGGAGACAGCAATGAATGAAGGAACTCAGCGAACACCACGACTGTTAGCACGAAATCTCTCAAGGGAAAGCAGACCACCTCTTCTACAGAGCATTTAGACTGAACCATATCAATCCGTCAATATTCAACAGATTTCTTTTTTTTACTTATAAAAATAGTAATCTCAGGTGGGCCAATCTAATCTTTTATCGACAGGAATCCGTACTCTGACCACCAAACAATGCCAAAGTCGTCATAAGCAACTGCAGGGAAGCTATTTTAGGGTCTGTGAAATACTGCCGTGAAAGATGAAAGAAAATATAACTGGGAGTCTGTTTTTCTACAGTATGGTAATTATATACCTTGACTAACCAACTTGTTGAAAACATCTAAAACTGTTGGATAAGATATCTTCAAAATGATTTTAAATGGATTGCTAAATCGCCACAAAAGTATGGAACTTGTGAGGACAAACATGCAAAAGGAAGAGCTTGGGGATAAGGACAAGAAGGGTAATTTTCCTCAGTAGGTAGAGGACTCCGGTGATGCTGTTTCTGGTAGGAGTTAAAAAATAAAGACTATGATGCAGCTAAGGTGGGAGGTATCTGAGAGCAAACCCCACTATAAAGCTAGGACTTTGGAGCTAGATGGAGGGGAAAAACCATTTCCAGATCTCCTTTGAGATCCTGTCATCAAATCCCAAGCTTCCTTAGTTTGTGCCACCAGTGTGGGCCAAAACACTTCAAACAGTAATTTACAGCAGTCAGTAGAACCCTCTAGCAGCAGGAAAAGCAAATGCAAATCCTTCCCGGGGAACCCACACCCTTAACGTAGGACTCCAAGGATTACCACAGATACGGTTCCAAGCAAGACTGTTCAGAGGAAAATCATAAAAAGCACAAAGACATGAGCTGATGACCCAGAGCCAGGAGACAAACCTTAATCAGACCAAAAAGACTGCAAGTCTTGGAATTATCAAACATAGATTACAAAATTACTGTGAATATATTTTCATAAAGAAGTAAAAACTTTCACACGTCAGCAAAAAATGTGTTTAACGATCATATAAAATAAGCAAATTTGAAAAAGAAAGGACTAAAACTTTTAAAAATAAAAAAACAATTGAAATGAAAGATGTAATGGTTAGGATAAGTAGTATATAAAAATTAGGGAATTAGGGGCACCTGGGTGGCTCAGTAAGTTAAGCATAGGCCTTTGGCTCGGGTCATGACCTGGCGGCTCGTGGGTTCGAACTTGGCATCGGGCTCTGTGCTGACAGTGCAGAGCCTGCTTGGGATTCTCTGTTTCTCTCCTCTCTGCCCCTACCCTGCTTGTGCTCTCTCTCTCAAAATAAATTTTAAAAAATTAAGGAACTAAAAGATGAAGGTCCCCAAATTATCTGAAATAGCACAGCAGAAACAGAGGGGGCGGGGGAGGGGGAACATAAGACAAAAGTTCAGAGAGCTAGCCCAGATCCAGGAGGAGACAGCAGACAGAATGAGGATAAGAACATACTTGAAAAGACAATGGCTACGAATCTCCAAAATTATGTAAGGGTGAAAGAATCCCAAGCGAGATTTTTTTTTTTTTTAAGTCTACATCTAGACATCTCATAATGAAACTGCAGAACGCCAAAGACAAAGAAACAATCTTAAAAGCAGGCAAGACAAAGGCAGATTACCTACAAAGAAGCCACATGAGACTGATGTTTATTTCCCACAGCAACTGCCACAGCAATAACAGAAAAGCCAGAACACAGTGCAGTGACCCCACTGTGATGAGAGAAAACGACAGACAGCCTACGATGGTAAACACAAGGTAACTATGTTTCAAGAACAAAGCTGACATAAACGTTTCGTTCATTTGTTGTTAAGTAGGCTTCAAACCCAGCGTGGAGCCCAACGCAGGGCTTGAACTCACAACCCTGGGATCAAGACCTGAGCTGAGATCAAGAGTCAGATGCCAACTGAACCGCCCAGGTGCCCCAATGGAAGTGTTTTTAAGGGAAAAAAATGGGAATTTATGACCTCACTATTAGAAATTCTGAAGGACATGCCTCAGCAAGAATAAAAATGATCCCAGCAAATACATAATTAAGCTCATACAAATGTTAACTACATAAAGATAATATTTGAGGGGTTAAAAAGATGCTAGACAACAAAACGTATATAAATCGTGAGAGGGATAATCAGAGTTCAATTATTCTAAGTCCCCTGAATTTTTTTTTAGGTGATCAATTAACTAGCCATTATTAAGAATGCATGTTAAAATATTTAAATGAAGGTACAGTAAGGCAAGGTAAGTACCAGTAAGGTACAGATACAGAGACTGAACTTCCAAAATAGCAGAGAAAGACAAAATGGGAAAAGAAACAACAAAAAACAGACATTTTAATTTTTTTAATGTTTATTTTTGAGAGAGAGAGAGAGAGCACAAGCAAGTGAAGGGCAGGGAGAGGGGGGGCACAGAGGATCTGAAGCAGGCTCTGTGCTGACAGCATAGAGCCCAATGCGGGGTTTGAACTCACGAACTGTGAGAACGTGACCTGAAGTCAGAAACAACTGACTGAGCCAGCCAGGTGCCCCAGAAAGTAAGGAAGTTTTTAAAATGAGCCAGATAAAATGAGGGGCAAGGGATAAAACGAAGTGTTGGGAATCAATTCAAATATAATGGTAATCATGTTCAGTGTAAATGTAAATTTGCTACCTGGTTTAAAGACAAAGACTGGCAAATTGGAAGAGAGAAAAAAAAAAAAGATATGTCCTTTTTAAGAAAAAGAAAAAGACATCTATGCTGAGCATAGAGCCTGCTTAACATTCTCTCTCTCTCCCTCTGCCCCTTTTCAGCTCACATGTGCACATGCTCTGTCTCTCTCAATCAATCAATAAGGACATAAAGGGGCTGTAAGAAAAAGATGAGAGAATTATGAACCACACACCAAAAGAAAGCTGGTAAAGAAATATTCATAACATTAAATACACATTTAATTCACATTAGGGCAAAGAGCATCACAAGAGATAAAGGTAAATTCGTAAGAAGACATAATGATTGTAAGCCTGTATGCATTGAGTTAACAGACTCTCAGAATATAAAAGGCAAAAGCTGGCAGTTACAAGAGGAGACACTGGCAAATCCACCATTATTATGGAAGATTTTCTCATTCCTCCCTTAATAAATGACAGATCAAGCAGAGAAAAGTAGAAAGAAGGAAAGGAGGAAGGAAGATTAACCTATTAGATTAAACCTACTTCTCCTTTAATCTAATAAAGAGAATATTACACCCCCCCCCCAAATTATAGCATATACACCTTTTACTTCACTTACGAAAAGGAAACATGAACTAGGCCATAAAGCAAACCTAAAAATATTTCTATAGACCACAACAATACCACGTTAGAGATCAGTAACAAGACACAATAACAACACACACTGATATGTTGGGTCACAATGAACAATGTATTTTTTAAAGTGGGTCACAGTCAAAAAAAAAAAAAAAAGTTAAAAGGCCTCTGCCCTAGAGAAACACCTGCAGAGGATTGTCCTGACACACATCCAAAATGCTCATAGAAGTAATGATTATAGTAGCAGAAAAGTCATGGCAATCCAGAAGCCCACCACCAGGAGAATGGATAAGTAAACTGAAAGAGTCATAGGAGAGACTACTGCAGGAAGTGAAAATAAGTTCAGTAGGGCTGCACGCAGCAACACGGATGAGTTTCAAGTCAGAACAATACTCATGGTGCAATTCTGTTTACACGAAGTCCAGAAGGATACAAAACTGCATGATATGGGGGCACCCGGGTGGCTCAGCCAGTTAAGCGCCCGACTTCAGCTCAGGTCACGATCTCCCAGTTCTTGAGTTCAAGCCCCGCATCAGGCCCCGTGCTGACAGCTCAGAGCCTGGAACCTGCTTGGGATTCTGGGTCTCCCTCTCTCTCTGCTCCTCCCTCTCTCACACTCCATCTCTCTCTCTCTCTCTCTCTCTCTCTCTCTCTCTCTCTCTCTCTCTCAAAAATAAACATTAAAAAAACTGCATAATATGTTATTCAGAGATACAGTCATATGATGAAAACTATGAAGAAAAGGAAGAGAGAATTCAAGAAAGTGTTTAACTAGTGAGAATGAAGGGGACACAGGAAAGCTGCATTCAGGTAGTCTCAAAGCGACTGATGATGGGCTAGCTCTTAAGCCAGGTGGTGGGCTTTTAGATATTGTGACTGATCTTCATACCTTTCACATGGGTTAGACATATTTTCTGTGTGTACTTAATTTTTAATAGATTCCTGAACCTGGGTATCTATACCAAAGTTGACTTTTCATTAAAAATATCTAGGCAGGCCTGCACTTTCAATTAATCGCTCTTTCCTTTCTATGGGAGAGAAGAATGATTTTTTACATGTATGTTTCTCCTCAAATAGGCTATTTCATCACATTCAAACACCTGAGAAGGTAAGGTGCTGCGAGTGCCCTTATTTGGGCAAGTACTTATTTGGGCAAGGTGCCAGGAGCACATGTCAAGGTTGACCCCACTGTCCCAAGTACAGATTCCTACAGAGGGAAAGGTGGGGCCGTTTTAGGCAGTGAGATGCGCCTGTGAATGAAACCCACAAAGAAACCTTCTTAACAATGATTCAGGAATGATTCATGATGGGACCCCTGCATCTAGGACGACAGGTCACAGATGTCCACTAGACGCCAGGGGTGCTGGGGCCCATCCAGGCTGGCATGCCGCAGCTGCCTGCTTAGGGCCAACTGCCTCAGTTCTGCCCCAGAGGGCCAAGGACAGGGACACGACCGAGGCATATGTACGACCAAAGCACCGAATAAGACCAAAGGTACTTTTGCGACATTTGTGCATGTTTTTAGAAATCCGCCTCTGCACTCATCCACCTAGCTTTAAAAAAAAAAAAAAAAAAAATCAAGAATCACAGATGCAACCTTTTCCACTGTTCCTTCTCCACCTACGTGATGAAAGTGAGTTTAAAGAGAAAGGCCTAATTTGCTGGAGAAGAATTACCTTGGTGGGGAGAAAATGTATAAATGCATTGGGAAGGGATGCGCTGGCAGGGAATCAAAAACACCTTTTATAGCAAAACACGTGAATTCTCAGTTGCTACAACTTTTAAAAAAGAAAACAAGACGTACCTCATGTTTTAAATCTATTGTGAAGTCAGATTTCAGGGATTCACTCCTTAACCTCTTGGTAAGCCTAGAAAACAAATACAATTTGAGGCTGTTTTCTTTTTTGTAATCAGAAGAAGCATCGAACAAGAAAAACACATTCTCCAGATCTTCTAATGTTTGAAAACAGATACAAGTACACACTGTAACATAAAATTAAGAGTTTCACATTCCCTTGAGGCAAAGCACTTGTGGAAATGGAATTATTTGTTGACCAGGAAACCAACACAAGCCTTTTTGCAAATGGAACATTCATTGTTTCAACATCTGGCAAATAACGTAAAATACACTATAATAAACTAAATGCCTTAAAAACAAAGCCACAAAGTTTGGTGACTCCTGATAATCTTTACACCAAATACTGACAGAGAAAGAGAACAAAAAAGAAAAAAAAACTTGCATGACAGAGAAACAAAAGTTGCTACTTTTCAGTCTCCTTCTTTTAATAACCCAAAGAAACTACAGTCTGTGGAGTTTTTAGGGGGGAGAGAGAATGTGGTTTCAGGAAAGAAGAAAAAAAAAAAACCATTTCAAGTCCCTTTCTTGGTTAAAGGGTTAAAGAAATCTTCAGCAGTCCTTTCGGTGCAGGTGAGAGCACCGCCGGTGCCCAGCTTCCCAGTACCGACACAGCACTGTACCCCCCCCCCGCCCCCCGCCCAGTGCACACCTGCCCACGCCTCTCCTGCTGAACATCTGCCTAGCACACCCACACCCAAACCTTACCTGGCAAACCTTTTCTTCCAGATCAAACTCAAGGGCACTTTCTCTGCAGAACTTTGCCAGACTTGCCCACCAGCATAAGTGGAAACTTCCTTTGCTCCCAGAATAGGAAGGAAGCTCCATTACTTTGATCACATGTGCGACATCGTGTTGTGTATAAGTCCCCTTCTGTGCCACAGCTTCTTTGTATGGCCAGCACCGCCCGCCCACCATGCCTGGCCAAAAGGAGCACTCGGGGAGCTGCCTGAATGATGAGGGCAAGATATGCTTTGATTCCAAGCTGGTGGGACGGAATTCCGTACGTAACCAGACCGCTGAAATACATACGGTTCTGTATTTGTGACAGGGCTAGAGACTAGACCATCAGTCTCAATTACAACCCCCCTAACACATGTTTTAACTGGAGACAAATCATAGTGATTTTTAAAGGAAAAGTAGTAATAAGTGTCAAAACTCTTTACTGAGTTTTCAGCCTCATTGAGCCACAAAGATTTCTTTAAAAATTTACTTCTAATTCGAGGAAAGATAAAGAAGGACACAGGTTATAATTTATGTTTAGTATTGAAGCATTTGTCTCAGGGTGGATACTAATGCAGCTCGGCAGCAGATAGCTCCAAAAGCAGCCCACGGAATCTCGGTCACATTCCTGTGCAATTCCTGCCCACAGAGTTGTCAATAGGAGTGGGTGAGGACACGTACAGAGACAGCATTCTCAGATATACTCCCGATAGACAGTGAGAGAAAAAATTCTGCCCTGGCCTGGGATCTTGTCCAGTCTAATTTGTGCTCAGTTCGAGCCAGTTTTTAACTTTGGAATCTGGACTCCTGCTAAGTGCCTCCAAACTCTGATCAGATCACCTTCATACCTGGGCTTACTGCCACAGGCAAGGGACACAGAATTGTGATAGGAACCAAATGGCATGTGACATCCATTGTTAGATGGCCATGCATGACAGGCCCCTTTTTACTAGACAATAAGTACCTCCGACTTGTTACCCTCAACATGCGCTCTACTGTTTTGACTTTTCAAGTTTCTTTCTCATTCCATTCTTGAAAATCTGTATTTGGGGGAAATCTCAGAGAGGCAAAACTTGAAGACCACTGATAGAATTTCTTTAAGATGAACACTGACTAATCTGAGGGTAAACAGATATACATATATACATTTTTTTTGTTTTTTTGCTTGTTTGTTTATTTATTTAGAGAGAAAGAGCACGAGCAGAGGAGGTGCAGAGAGAGAGGGCGAAGAGAGAATCCCCAGCAGGCTCCGCAATGACAAGATTATGACCTGAGCCAAAACCAAGAGCCGGACGCTCAACCTACTAAGCCACCCAGGCACCCTGTATACTGACATTCTGTGGCTACGTCCAGGAGCCCGTGGAGTCTACCATAACCTTAAGTGATCGTTACCTCGACATCACCAACTTCATGTCAATGAGTCGGTCTCGTGAGCCTAAGTCGGTCGGTCACCTTGAAAATATGGTCAAGTCCTAAAAGTGTGCAAGGCATTCACCTAACTTAAAAGGCAAGTCCTGGGGCGCCTGGGTGGCGCAGTCGGTTAAGCGTCCGACTTCAGCCAGGTCACGATCTCGCGGTCCGTGAGTTCGAGCCCCGCGTCGGGCTCTGGGCTGATGGCTCGGAGCCTGGAGCCTGTTTCCGATTCTGTGTCTCCCTCTCTCTCTCTGCCCCTCCCCCGTTCATGCTCTGTCTCTCTCTGTCCCAAAAATAAATAAAAAACGTTGAAAAAAAAATTAAAAAAAAAAAAAAAGGCAAGTCCTAAAATGGGAACTAGGTTTCACTTTTCTATACAAGACAGCACAAGGGTTTTCCAAACGCTAAGTGCAGTGACCAACAACACCAGGGGAAAAAAACAAGGGCAGAAATTCCAATTACTTTGATAAAATACTTCCTCATTAAATATTCAGTTCCTGGAAAATAGGACATTTGATATTCAGCTTGCCTATTTTTAGAAGGCATTAAGTCATGTCCCAATAATACAGCTCTAAAGACACAACCACCTAGACTGGAAATTTGCAACAGACAGAGGGCCTCTTCAACTTCAAGTTCCTAGCTGACTTTTACAGTCCCATTTGTGAGCTAGTCAAAAGAGCAAACTATTGAAGGAAATCTAGGTAAGTTTTACTGGTGGAAAAACAACAGAAGAAAACAGTAACAGTGTTCTGTAAAAACACTGAAAAGTGATCTATTCACCACTATGGCAGAGCCCACATTTTTGTTTTGTTTTTGTTGGCAGGGGAAAGGGAGGGGAGGCACACCAAAGACCATGGATGTTAATTAACCACAAACACTGTGCAGCTTGTTGGCAATCGTTCAGCGTTGTAAAAGCAGACGACACGGAATGCAGAAGGCTGACTGGTGCCTTACTCCTCTATCATGCCAGAGTTACAGGGGAAGGGCTGGACATTTCCTGAACTTGAACAAAAGACCAGCCTTTTGGCCCCAATTCCCTTAGCCGCAGTTCCTTACATACCCCACTGCAGTGGGGCCCTCGGTACTCAGAGTAAGCTGCCACTTGCCCATAGATGTTTTCAGCGACTTCGTAAAGAGGACGAGAGAAGCATGTGCCCGTGGGACCACCTCCACAGAACACCAGGTCATCCATAACATAGTCTCCCCTTAATAAGACCAGTATCTTGGCTAGTGCAGAACCTGGAGCACCGGTTCGCAAAGGCCCCGGCAGTGAGTCAGTGGTGAGCATGAGGTAGTTATGAGCGTAAGCCAGAGCCAACAGAACCTGCCAGGGCTTTGGCTGCCTCTACATCTTATAAGCAGTGAAGCCGGACGGCAGAATTCACAGACCCAAGAGGTTTTAAAGAACAGGTTATGCTTTATTGCATGCAGGGCAAGCAAGGAGTTGGGCTAAACGGTCCTTTAAGAGGATTCTAGGAGTCAAATATGGTGCACAACAGAGACTACTTTCACTCACGTGGTTTAAAAGTAAGTCAAAAGGAAAGCAATACTTGGGGCGCCTGGGTGGCTCAGTCGGTTAAGCGTCCGACTTCGGCTCGGCTCATGATCTCGCAGGTTGCGGGTTCAGGCCCCGCGTCGGGCTCTGTGCTGACAGCTCAGAGCCTGGAGCTTGCTTCAGATTCCGTGTCTGCCCCTTCCACGTTCATGCTCTCTCTCTCTCTCTCTCTCAATAATAAATAAACATTAAAAGAAATTAAAAATTTTAAGAAAAAAGAAAAAAGGAAAGCAGTACTTAACAGTTATTGATTACATCTAACTCAGGAAAAGGTGAAGTGCATTCCGCATCAAGGCACCACCAAGGTCCTGGCTAGATGGGGGAGGGAAAGAAAGTGAAACTATAAACTACCGGATTTGTTTCCCAGATGAGTGGCTTCCTGGATCGGAAGGGAGATATGAGGAGAGGGTTATACGGGCTTCAGAGAGATGGTTACAGCCCGGGCTTGCTGCCCAGGGTCACAGGTCTCTGAGTTTCTCTCCAGCCCTGGGAGAAGAGTGTGGCGTCTGCACTCGGAACAGTGCACCGCACAGGACAGGGTCAGCTGTACTTGTCTCTCTCTCGGGGGACTTGGTCCTCGGGGAAACAGAAGACGACAGACTGACGAAGAGCTTCTGAGTCACAAGGTGGAGAAACCACAGCCACCAGAACTTCTGCAGAGAAGGCAGCCCCCGTAGTTCCAGGCTCTGAAGCCACAGGGTGAGGACAGACCCAGGGGAAGGCGACCGCCGGGGCGAAGAGTCCCGAAGGCCCAAGGAACGGCCGAGGGGCTGCGGTGTGCCACTCGTGGCTCCAGAGAGTCCAGACAGAACACAGGGAGCTGAACTGGGCCCAAACACAGGGCTACAGGACATACTGGGAGAAGAGTGTCCTGGGGGCTCCCGCTCTTCGAGCGGCAGCAAACCCAAGCTGAATGAATTTGAGAATAAAGATGACCCTGGGCCGCTGAAACGCAATATTTTCCCCTCACCCCTGCAGAGAGCGCAGAGCAGAGCCAGGCCAACCAGTGCAGGGTGAGAAGGAAATGACAACTCTCTCTTCTCGTTGCCCCTCCCCTCCTGCCCAGGCCCTCCAAGAATGGGGCCGGGAAAACGTTATGAGCCCTCCTAGGCATGCCTGGCACAGGCTGGGGGCAGGGCGTCCTCGCCCGGGAGTCTCAGGACGGGTCTATGGGTCACACGTTTTAGTCGGAGATAACAGATTCCACTCTGGCCAATTTGGGCACAAAGTGCACTTATTAATGCATATAGTTGGCTGAATTACTGGACAGTCTGAATAGAGAGGCTCTAGGCTGAGATCCCCAGAACAACCTCCAGATTTATACTCCAGAAATGGGTCGTCAAGGAGCTGGGGCCTCTGCCACCGTCAGGAAGTACCGTCTCGGCTGCCAGCCCCCAAAGGACTCCTCCTCTGTCATGACCTCTCAAGCCAAATGGACCACCAGGCACCGTCTCCTTCCCCATATGACTGAGTGCATCTGCCTAATGGAGACCATCTCACTTGGCTGCTCTCTAGCAGCAAGAAAGGCTACACAACATGGAAGTTTCGTTGTTACTGTCCCTTTGCGGATTCTACATTGGGAAGGAGGGTCTTACGTCGTTAAAAAAAAAAAAAAAAAACAAAAAACCACTTTCCAATGTCAAGGGAGGAGTCACCAAGCGTTGGCCAGCCACAAATGAGAAGGTAGGACTACCGTGCCTACCCAGCCCACATCCACCACGGGCTCAAAAGGTTTCTGAGACTCTGAACCCTAGAAACAACACGCCCAACGTAAGAAATAACAGAAACCCTCCATCTTTGAAGATACAAAGGCCACAACCGCTTTACCAACTTTCTCTTCCCTAAAGAACAAAAAACACATAATAATTAATCTGAAGCATTCAAATTAAAAGCCTGTCAACAGGGACGCCTGGGTGGCGCAGTCGGTTAAGCGTCCGACTTCAGCCAGGTCACGATCTCGCGGTCCGTGAGTTCGAGCCCCGCGTCAGGCTCTGGGCTGATGGCTCTGGGCTGATGGCTCGGAGCCTGGAGCCTGTTTCCGATTCTGTGTCTCCCTCTCTCTCTGCCCCTCCCCCGTTCATGCTCTGTCTCTCTCTGTCCCAAAAATAAATAAAAAACGTTGAAAAAAATAAAAAAATAAAAAAAATAAAAGCCTGTCAACAGTCATGGTTCTCCTGAATTACAACTTAATTATCTTTCCTTTTCACCTTGAAAAAAGGCATTATTGTGATCATACACGCAAATGTCTGGGCCCGAATAGCTATGGAGCCTCTGATTAAGTGTCCCTCTTGCCCGGCCCATGTTTAAACGTGTGTACCCACGCACATAATCTGTCATCAGCTCCCACCCCGGGCAATGTTACTGATTCGTCTTCTTCCTGACAATCAAAATCACATCTGTAGCTAACCAGACCCATTAATAATAGTAATAACCCCTCTGGGTGTAGAGTTCTCAGAGTACTTATGTGCCCTCCCTTGGTCCCACAGTTTACTACTCACCTTATTTTGCAGGTGAGGAAGAGGAAATAAGGAAGGGGTGAGTCATCAGTCTGAGGGCACTAGTAAGTGACAGAGCAGAAGCAAGAACCTCAAGGTTCCTCAGGCTCCTGTTCCAGGTCCTCCCGCCCCACCACACACTGTCTCGGGCTGCAAAACTCACTTGGGATCCGTCAGTTACAGGACTCAGTGAAACAGAAGTTGAATCGCGCGTGCGCACACACACACACACACACACACACACACACACACACACACAAAGTCTAGTAAATCCTTACTTGTTTACAAGTGGAATACTAAGAGCCCAGCCAGCAGCGAAGTCTGGATATTTAAAAACGGTAGGATTTTCAGAAAAGGCATAATGGTGAATTATTGTAGATTCTTCATCATGTAATGCTTTCCCTAAAAACCATTCCTGTCAAATAAAGATATAAAATGTCATTTTCTTAAAAAGCCATTTCGTATAGGACCAAAAACAAAGTCACGTCATTAATTTTAGCTAATTAAACCCTCTGGGCGATAGAGAATTAGCACAGATTATTACTTTCTAAAGCATTTTAACAAAAATGCAATACTCTATGATAAGCAAGATGGCATAATCTTTACAAAGAGAGTAGCTTAGTATATTAACAGGATCAACGAAATGGCATCTTTATGCCATAAACACGTAGAAGTGGTATTTTATAGAAAATTCCACATCAAAATACTATTAAGGCAAAGAAAACAGTGTTCCTTTATGCTATGCTGAGGTCTGCAAAGGAGAATCTGAAAAATTCCTTCCAGAATCAGTGCCTATTTTATTCGTTTATTCATTCAATTAACATTTAACATTTATTCCACATCACGTGAGAACGCAGCTTAGGCAATAGTGGGGACACAGAAAATAAGTAAATAAAGCAGTTTCATTTGGTGACTGCGATGTGCTATGATGAAAACACAGTACCCAGGGACTTCCCTGCAAAGAAAGGGAAACCTCTCATGAGCTAACATCTGAACTGACAGTAAATAATACCAAAGGGCCAGCTAGGCACAAATCCAGGGAAAGGCCATCAAGGCAGTTCATACACAGTCCCAAGGTGAGAAAAGCTTGATACCTTAGATAAAAAAGGAAGTCCAATGTGGCTGGAATACAGTGGGTATGGGGAAGCATGGTATGAAAGACAGTCAGGGGACAGCCGAGGGTGCATTTTGGACGCCCATGGAAAGCAACACAGACTTTACTCAAAGTGCGGTAGAAGGCTTACACTTCTGGCCACAACAGAATAGCCTGGATCAGACCTGCTCTCCCACTGAGAGCAAGTATTAAAGCTGGAGAAAACACTTAAACCAAATCATCACGGGCATCGGAAAACAAAGACAGAGAGTAGATGAAGAAAAATATCCGAGAAAGAAGGGAAGCCCATCCATGGGAACCCCAGAGTCACTCCCCCCAAGGTATTTGCTGGTTCCCATAGCAGCCAATGGCACACAACAGAAGGCAGCAGCTGGGACCGTGCAGCCTGCTGGACTGAGACAGCGGTTGGGGCTGGAGGCTGCCAACAAGGTAGAGATTTAAGTGGATCCAGAGAAAGGAGTCCCAAATTCTGCATATGATTTCCCTTCAACTCCTAGGCTAAGAAAACAAAGAAAAACAACACCAACAAATAAACAAATAAACAAACAAAAACCAAGAGAAGAACCAAGTGGAAAGCAGCAGTAGAGGGCGTAAGTGCTGACCAAAAGCTCATGTGCAGGATCTGCTGGAAGAAAGGGATCTAGGAGTAAGGGCAGTCTGTAAATAGACCTACCTAAACACGGTCTACAACCCGGAAAAATATTGCTCGTATAGAAAGGAATATCATCCACAGCCTCTTCAATTTTTCACATGAGGTATCTAGCATTTAGGGAAAAACTACCACATGTGCCAAAAAAACAGCACCAGAACAAAAACAGAGAGAAATGAGATGCACAGATAAATCAAATTCTTCAGTTATCAAAAAATAAGTAGTATTCACATATTTAAGGAAATAGATGAAAAGATAAAGAATTTTACCAAAGAGCTAGAATAAGAAACAAAAGTCAAATGGAAATTCTAAAACTGAACACTGCAACTGAAATTAGGAATTCAGAGGATATTAGACATAAGAGAAGGTAGGATTAGTGACCTGGAAGGCAAGTCAGTAAAAAATATCCAGATTGGTGTATAAAAAAGAGAAAGAAAGGAGGACAATACAGAAAAGAGCATAAAAGCAATATGGGACAGAGTAAGAAGGTCTAAAACCAATGAAAAATTGGAAGACCAGAATAGGAGGAATAATAGAATGAAACTGAGTCAACATTTGAAGGAATACAGCCTTAGAATCTTCTAAAACTAACAAGAGTCATCAAGCCGTAGATTCAAGAAGCTCCCTAAACACCAATAAAGATAAGTACAGAGGAGGCCACAGAAGCACGTGGTCAAAAAAACCAAAGATAGGGGCGCCTGGGTGGCTCAGTCGGTTAAGCGTCCGACTTCGGCTCAGGTCATGATCTCACGGTCCGTGAGTTCGAGCCCCGCGTCGGGCTCTGTGCTGACAGCTCAGAGCCTGGAGCCTGTTTCAGATTCTGTGTCTCCCTCTCTCTGACCCTCCCCCGTTCATGCTCTGTCTCTCTCTGTCTCAAAAATAAATAAACGTTAAAAAAATTTAAAAAAAAAAAACCAAAGATAGAGAAAATCTTAAAAGTAGCTTGAGGGGAAAAGGGTGGACACATTTCTTTTAAAGCAACTAAAACAAGGCATATGGTTGAATTTGTAAGAGAAACAACAGAATGTGAAGGACAATAGAACAACGTCTTTACAGTGAGAGAGGAAAATCACTGCCACCCTGAAATGCTGTATCAAGTGAAACCATCTCAGCTGGAGGTGGAGGCTTTTGAACAGGTGCGTGGCATGATCTGAATGAGAGGCGAGATTATCAGGATTATTAGGCTAGATTATTGAGATGCTAGCTTATTAGGATGGCAAGAGTAGAAACCAAGAGGCCAGTGAGGAGACCCTAATAATTGTCGAGGCAAGAGAGGATGATAGCCTGGACCAGAGAAGTAGTATTAAATATGGAGAGAGGAGGAAAGAAAATGTATTCTGGAGGCAGACTCAATGGAATATGCCAACACGGGGTTGAGGGAAACAGAGGAATCAATCACGAGTCCTAGGTTTTGTTTTTTTTTTTACAGGAGCCACCTGGATGGACCATGATGCCATTTCTGAGGTGAGGGAGACTGAAGGCGGGAGAGGTTTAAAAGGGGCATTAAGAGTTCAGTTTTGCACATGTTGGATTTGAGATTCCGATGAGACAAGCGGAGGTATGAAGCAGGCAGTCTGACACAGGAGCAGGCCACGCATGGCTCACTCCCTTGGTTCCTTCATATGCTGTTCAAAAGTGACCTGATCAGCAAGGTATTCCCTGAACATCCCATACAGAATAGGTCAGCCCAACCCCATTCTATCCCATATCTCTCTCACTCTGCTTTCTTCTTCTCCGCAGTTCTTATTACCACCTGACACGCTGTCTGCACTTTCGCTCCTTGCCCATCTCCCCTGCCACAAGCTTATTCCCCTCCTTGTGGACACGGAAGCTGTCCATTTTGCTCACTGCTGTATCCCCACCAGCATACCTAATGCGTAATAAGTGCTCACCAGTTTTTGTTAAATGAATGGAGCAAGCCCAAGAAAGCTTCAAAAGGCAACTACCCTATTAAAGAAGCGAAAGTAATTAAACCAAACACCCTAAGTCCTAAATGCTTTGCATATTTTCTCTATTTCAACCATCACCACCTCACTCTCGGCTCCTTATCAGAAAAACGAGAGCAGGAGGGACACGGTATTGTTTCTTCTGCTTATGGGTGTGTCCCCAGTACCTCCCAGGCTCTTGGTTTCAGTCAATTCAGCAACAGGTCCTAACTGAACACATGTAAGCCATCAACAAAACTGTGTGTGAAGGTTACAGAACTACATCATGAGCTTCTTCCCGATGCTTTATGGAGATTTTAAGTCATCACTGGGCAAGAGGGATAATTATAAGGCAAATGGCTTTAGCTTAAGATAGAAAATTCGTGATCCTTTTTAAAAAATCAATACTATAGCACTTTATCAAACTGCTAAATGTTACCCAACGTGAAAATCATCACATTTAACCTACCCTGTCGATATAGCTTGTTTAAAGAAAATAAAACACTCCAGGAGATTTTCAGCACCTTTCTCATGAACCCTTCACTGTTATAATCTCCTGTTGCAAATACAATTTTATGCAGAACATGTTTCTATGTTTTAACTCCTAATGGCAGTGTCCAGCTATTATCTAGTATATAAGATTGTTTTCCAATATTTGGAAAGGGAGGAGATACTGTAAACTAATTTAAGGGAGAAATTAATATGGAATCTGTTGGAAAGGGCACTTCCCCTATCCTTCTTAATGATTTTCTTAATAGCTTCATAATAAAGACAATTATAATCAAGATAAACTGTAAAAGAATAACTCAGAGAATGTTCTGTAAGTATCAGAGAATTACTCTTTACCAGCACCCTGGTGTCACCTCTATTAAAAAAAATGTCAAGACATTTCAGCAAATGCATGCTCACATTAAAAGCATACGGCAGGGAAAAAAAGAAAAGAATCCAGCAAGACACAGAAATTTATAGAAATCACCTGGAAAGGCAATTTAACAAAGATTAATTACTTTAATAAAGATCAAAATTTCTCATTTAAAATATTGTATAACAGCATAAATTTGCATAAGAATGACAAAGATATGGAAGGGGAAAAGACATCAGAATCCAAAAAAAAAAAAAAAAAAAAGGCCGATGCTCTATAACACACGACATAATTATTATTTTAATAGAGTTTATTTGTGTCACTAGCAAAGCCAGGTTGGCTTTATAGCTTTGTAAAATTTCAAATGGTAGGGGGAAAAAGCACACTGGTTTGAGCTAACTTAAACATTATGTAATCTTTATTTCCTAATGCTAGTTTCAAAAGAAATAAAGCATCCTAGATTTCTTTTTTAAAGGCTGAGTTCAGAAGAGAGGAGGAAAGCATCTCATTTTACCTCTGTTCTGTACTTGCTTTTCATGAACTTGCTTTGAACTTTTAAATTTATCCTTCCAATTTTCATTAAAAAGCACAGTGAGTCACCATCTTCTGCACAGAATTAGAGCCATGGATAATGGAAAAATAATCTCCAGGTGAAATGAACACTAGGAGGAGATTAAAACTCCTATATCCTAAAAAAACATTTGGGAGTTTTTCTCGAGTCAGAAGGAAACACAGCAGCCTAACAAATGTTTTACACGCAACATGGCCAAAGTACATGGATGCTGGTTAGCATCATCTGAAAAGACGGGATGAGACGCATTCGTAATTCTCTTCTCCTTCGAAGGATTTTTCTTTCTAACCCAACAACCTGCTCATTCAATTATGTCTGTATCTTCCCAGAAAGCAAAAGCACAAAAAGGAACCATAATGGACCCTTGCGGCTTTTAAAGAACATCGAAACCAGTGGTTCTGTTAAGGTAACAAACTTTCCGGTGTTTGAGAATGGTCACTGGTGCCCAACATCATTCGTCTACATCAACAAACCAAGCAGACACCCAAGAAGCCACTTTTCCTTCCCCACACTCTCATTAAGCCTGATTTAGTTCGGGAGTGGGCACCAGAAGAGGGGTGGGGCAGGCATCCAGTGGTACCCCAAGGGCCCACTTCTGTTTATTCCAAGTTTAAAGATTCCATGTGGTGATCAGGGTATAACCCGGGCTTCTCCAAGAGAACTGCAGACCTGATGACTCTCGCCATGTCTCCAGGACATCCTCCTGAGACACAACGTGGGCCATCAGGAAGGCGGCCATCACGGGGTTATTCAGCCATTCACAAATACTCACTGACCACCCATTACGTGTCAAATGCTCTGCTCAGTGCTAGCGACTTAGAAATAAACAAGATCCACTTGCTACGTCGTATCTGCCCAGAATAAAACAAAACCTGACAATATGAAAGATACGGATATGGAAAGCCGCACTGAACTACTAACACAAGATGCCCCCGTTACCTCCAGACCTTCGCAACTTTTGTTCCCTCTGCTTAAAACACTCTCTTCCTCTCCTGTTAACTCTTACTCGTCCTGCAGGACTCAGATTAAAGTTCACCTCCTGTCGTGACCCTTCCAGATTAGGCTGGATGCCCTGCTATATGCTTCTAACAGCACCCTAGGCTTCCCTGACTATAAGCCATCTCCCTTTTCATTGCTTCTTTAATGGCTTGTTTTCTCCCTGTCATTCTGTACCAGCCATGTCATCAGGATGTACATCTGTCCTAGCCCCTGCTGTCATGGTGCTTGACACACAGTTGGCAACCAAGAAATACTCCCATCTAAAATAATACGTGGTCATCGTTGACAAAGAGAAATAAGCAATTTAAACTTATTTCTTAACTCTGGGTTATAGCTTTTTAACTCTCTGAAATTGCTAACACCTATAAATAGATTGGTTTCATTTAAAAAGGGTTCCTTATAAGTTCTATCCCTCTGAAAGCGACAGAAACCTCAAAGAGAAATGATTCAACACTGCTTCGAGACAGTCAACTGTTATTTCATTCTTTCTCATTTTAAACTAAGTGGTTTTATTAGATTGGCAAACCTCTTAAAATTAAATCTTCTCTTAAGCATTTCTTCCAATAGATAAATACTGGTATTGACATTGTATTCACCTTGGATGGGTCATATCTTCTGAGTGTTTCTAAGAGTTCTGGAATTTGTATTCTTGTCTCTTCTTCACAGAAGAAAATCCATGATGAATTTCTGCTATACGTTACAGAAAAGCTGACAAAGAGAAATAGGTTATGGTAATCACTTCTATAAAATGAGTTTATAATAAAGTTTAAAACTGACAAGCAGGATGAAAGACACAAAATGGCAAGAAATCTAGATTTTTCCCCTGTATTTTCCTTCAATGTATAGTTTCAAAAGCCAGATACTAATAGTTTGTCAAACAGCTAGAATTCTTAAATTCTCTCTGTAACACCACCAGTCCAGAAAGGAGACAATTACAAATGTAACTATCAAATATATCAACATTTTACCTTTTAAGAAAGCAATATATTTAAAAATAGAAGCCATTCATGGTTAAAAGAATCAAGAAATCTGGGTAACGTAGTAGTCATAAAAAAAACAGAGTTCAAATTCTCTTGACTCTGAGGAAAAACACACTCAATAAGAGGAGTGAACGTTCAGGTGGAAACGTCAAACTTCACACATTTCAAATTAAACATACTGTGGTAACAACGGAAGTATGGTCCATGCACCCTCCTGCTTAGACATCTGATGAAGAAGGAGGACTCTTGGGAGTTCCTGAAGAAACATTATCAAAGAGAGGAAATAAATAAAAGTACGATATGATCACTCTGATTAAAAAAAGAAAACACTCAATTTCTACATGCAGGTTATTTTTAGAGACCTGACATTTTACTCTCCTAACTACTTTCTTTTTTCTTCTCTTCAGGAGCTACTAGAAACGAAGGATGTTGGCTGGATCCACACAATCTCTTTGTCATCCAGGCATAAAACAGTGCAGAGGGCCTCGAAGAAGGGTCCCCACTGGTACCGGAGCTGACCTGAAATTTGCAGACTCGCAAAGGCGACCGGGAGGGAAGAGCCCAGAAGCAACCAGGCATAACGCAGAGGCACAGAAACAGATTTCACCGTGTAGACATCACAGGTAGCAGATGGAAAATAAAACCCTTCAGCTGAACAAAAGAGTATATATAATATCCCGTTTATCTCATGGAAAAAAAAAAATTTAAGTGCCCTAAAAAAAGCTAAAACACCATGGTAAGGAAGAGTTTGGGGCGTAAATACTAGAAATATAATCCTTAAGTACTCAGTCAATGATAGTAACGATAGAATTTTAAAACTTACAAACATAGGAGGAACTAAGATTCAGAAATAAGACACAACTATGGTTAAATATGCATAAACACCAAGAGAGATTAATATGATTCAGGCTATGAATGTCAGCTTTGAAGTAAAGC
Source organism: Neofelis nebulosa (assembly GCF_028018385.1). Classification (NCBI taxonomy): domain Eukaryota; kingdom Metazoa; phylum Chordata; class Mammalia; order Carnivora; family Felidae; genus Neofelis; species Neofelis nebulosa. Next base: position 233,633,584 of record NC_080782.1, read on the forward strand.
ACTATTCAATATATTTCACGTTATCACAAGCCCAAAGTCAGCTATATGATACGCTTGAACACCACCCTCCCAACAAACTTTAGTATATTCTGTGTTTTATTCTATTTCCTGGTAACTGTTGCAGACAAAAGACTTATGTAGAAAAGAATTATTAAGAATAAATGCCTAAATATTGGAACTATTACAACACTAATGTAGATTCCACACCAGCCTTTAAGTTCATATAAAGAATGGTTTTCAATATAAATACTTGGAATTATCAAATAAAGCTTCACTTATTTTATGTAGTATTTATTTTAACTTTCATGTACAAATATGAAATGCAAGAACAGTAATGAAAGGTTAAGTCAGACTAACAATATGGCATGTCAGAGAGAAAAAAACACCCGAAAGGCTGAATTAGCAGTTAATTACTCAGTAAAATTCAGGGCTTTCCTGCTGTTGATTATGAATTATGCAGTAGTTTCCAGTGACTTTTAAGAAATGGCTATATATGTATTATATATATTTATACCACATGTATATTCATGAGGGATTATATAAGAACAGAAATCATGTGTGAAGAGAACTAATATTATTAATAGTTGCATAAAACTTTCAAATAACTATGGCAGCATGTTAATACGAACCAGCCAGAAAAGAAACATAGCAAATACTTTAAAAGGCTTTATAAGAAAATAAGTAGCGAATGAGCTATTGTGTAACAACTGAAAGTGTAATAATAAAGACTTCGAAACAATGGAAACGTCTTTATGTTAAATGGAAAAACAGACATGATTCTAAATACGTAAAATAAATTCACATATGAACAGAGACTAGGAAGGAACCAGAAAAATGAAAACATTTGTGTCAAGATGACCAAAGTATTACATCGATGCTTTTAAAATCCTTTAATGGAGTTAAAACACAGTTTAGTTTTAAAAATTTCTTGAGGAAAAATGAATACACCTCCAAATCCTTCCATACAAGTCCTATCCTTCCCGGTTATGGGAAATAATATAGGTGATGTCACCGGGTATCACGAAAAGGCTGTAAAAGGGCACCTTCCCGGCAAGGATGCAAAGACAGACTTATGAATAACCTCTGTCACAACAATAAAAGTGAAAAGGCAAAGTCTTAGCACAAAGGAGCTAAATTCTACTGTAAAATGAACTCTATGGATTACTAGTGGATTACACTAGCGAATTATAATCATCCCTGTCTCCATTCTTTTTTGTTTACTGAATCATATACCTGGGTTTCAGATCTGTTTCAGTCAGTGAACACAAAAACGGCAATCCAGCTTTCTGTACCCATCCCACCTCCCAATAGAAACATTCCAAAACCTAGGGGGCTATGTTGATACCTGTCTCCAAAGGTGTGTGAATGCCCTTGTCTCAAAAATATGTCTACCATGACATTCAGAAACCTGGTCTCAGCCACATGCAGAAGGATGAAACTAGACCACTTTCTCACACCACTCACAAAAATAAACTCAAAATGGATGAAGGACCTGAATGTGAGACAGGAAACCATCAAAACCCTAGAGGAGAAAGCCGGCAACAACTTCTTTGACCTCAGCTGCAGCAATTTCTTACTTGACACATCTCCAAAGGCAAGGGAATTAAAAGCAAAACTGAACTATTGGGACCTCATGAAGATAAAAAGCTTCTGCACTGCAAAGGAAACAATCAACAAAACTAAAAGACCACCAACGGAATGGGAAAAGATGTTTGCAGATGACATATCAGACAAAGGGCTAGTATCCAAACTCTATAAAGAACTCACCAAACTCCACACCCAAAAAAACAAATAATCCAGTGAAGAAATGGGCAGAAGACGTGAACAGACACTTTTCCAAAAAAGACATCCAGATGGCCAACAGGCACATGAAAAGATGCTCAATGTCCCTCCTCATCAGGGAAATACAAATCAAAACCACACTCAGATATCACCTCATGCCAGTCAGAGTGGCCAAAATGAACAAATCAGGAGACTATAGATGCTGGCGAGGATGTGGAGAAATGGGAACCCTCTTGCACGGTTGGTGGGAATGCAAACCGGTGCAGCTGCTCTGGAAAACAGTGTGGAGGCTCCTCAAAAAATTAAAAATAGACCTACCCTATGACCCAGAAGTAGCACTGCTAGGAATTTACCCAAGGGATACAGGAGTGCTGATGCATAGGGGCACATGTATCCCAATGTTTATAGCAGCACTTTCAACAATAGCCAAATTATGGAGAGAGCCTAAATGTCCACCAACTGACGAATGGATAAAGAGATTGTGGTTTATATACACAATGGAATACTACTTGGCAATGAGAAAGAATGAAATCTGGCCATTTGCAGCAACGTGGATGGAACTGGAGGGTATTATGCTAAGTGAAATAAGTCATACAGAGAAAGACAGATACCATATATTTTCACTCATAGGTGGATCTTGAGAAACTTAACAGAAGACCATGGGGGAGGGGAAGGGGGGAAAAAAAGTTACAGAGAGGGAGGGAGGCAAACCATAAGAGACTCTTGGATACTGAGAACAAACTGAGGGTTGATGGGGGGTGGGGAAGGGGAAAGAAAGTGATGGGCATTGAGGAGGGCACTTGTTGGGATGAGCACGGGGCGTTGTATGGAAACCAATTTGTCAATAAATTATATTAAAAAAAAAAAAAAGAAACCTGGTCTTACCTCTTGATTAACCCAAGGCCATTTCAATTATAAACAAATCTTCATCCACTAACCCCCAAGAAGGCCCAAGAGCTTTTATTCTTGTTTTTTATACACACATATGTGTATACGTGTGTATCTATATACAACGTACATGCACATGTGTGTGTGTGTGTGTGTGTGTGTGTGTGTATATATATATATATATATATATACTGTGTGTATATATATATATATATATACACACACATATACATATATCCTGTGTGTGAATATGGATGCACACATGTTCACATGTGTTAGCACTAAGAAAAAATAATTTTTTTAAGAAAAAATAATTTAAAAGGTCACAATAAAATTTTCCACCAAATGATCTTCTCTCAGTTTTGACTACTCGGAATTGTAATAATTTATGCTCTATTTGTCTGTTACAAATAACACCACCACCAGATTTAGACCTCCTTACAGGTGCCATATCACCAGCTTACAGCACTTTCATACGCAATGCAAGTTTTTTAATATGTAACTGGGTGGATGACTACGAGAGTTTTCAAGTGAAATATCAAGGAGAAAGAAAATAAGAAAATGCTGCATCAGCAGAGCCATTTGGAATAAAAGCTACAGTAAAGGCGCCCACGCGTGCAGCACTGCCTGCCGTCAACCTAAAGGATGCCTATTCACCAAACAATGCTACTATTTCAAACCTAAAAGGTAAGGCAAAATTGTGTCAATAATGAGACAATGAGGGGTGCCTGGCTGGCTCAGTCAGTGGAGCGTGCGACTCTTGATCTCAGGGCTGTAGGTTCAAGCCCCACGTTGGGTGTAGAGATTACTTAAAAATAACCTCTTTAATTAAAAAAAAAAAAAATGAGATAATGCCATAAGAGAGGCAGGCATAAACGGGCTACAAACAGGGCCTACTGTGGGCAAACGAGAGAAAAGGAAAAGAAAATGAAAAAACTGACCACAGTTCACCTAAACTGCTTATATCAACTCTACTCGTGTCATTGAACCCGTCTGCCATTGCTTCCAGCATCTACCGGTCCCCTCACCAGTGCTTTGAGGTCAGAAAGCCCACTGGACATGCCGTCAGTGCTTCCTTTGAACGCGTTTTGGATCAAGGCATATGTTCGCACTTAAAGCCCCTAACATTTAAGAAGAGCAAACAAACACCTTCAAAACCAACGGTCCCATTCGTTCCCTGGCTCTGACACAAACCCATTGCCTTCGTTTGGCAAAGGGGTTCGATTCCACAGCTGAGCATCCTGACAGTGATCTGTGAATGGAGATGGCCCTTCATTCTTGATATGGAAGCAAAATCACGAAAATTTATGTCTAGAAACACGAATAGTATGAAAGAACCAACATTTAAACATGGACGAAAACAGCTCAATACTTTAACCATCATAAATAACTTCACTAGGCAAAGTTGGTCTTGAATCACTTTACTCTTCGAGCCTGTGTCTGGAAAGAATTCAACAAATTTAAGTTCATGCCACCAGCCTTTTCCCTTCTCTACGGACTGTTTCCCAATATTTGTAACTTGCCCCTACCTTAATTCAGAGTATAAACCTAGCAGAACAGGAGTTCATGGTCCAATTCGGTCTCAACATTCAGACCAAGTACTAAATTTGAAAGCAAAAGCCAAGGCTTTTGTTCAGTATTAGGCAATCGTTCTGAAAGACTGAATCCTGTTTTAAGACTGATTCCAGTTCAACTGCACTTCCAAATTCCAACTATTATATAGCCCTTAGGCACTGAACTGAGCTTTTAGACAAACACATGAATTATGATGAAAATTAACATCTGTTTATTGTTATGAGAAGGAGGTATATCTTATAGGATGCTGATAAAGGTGTATGATATGCTGGTTGGAACACATATCAGACAGATTTACTAGTCTTTAAAAATCCGGTATTCATTTATGAACCAGTAGATTATATGTGATGCTGTAATAACGTGTCTTCCAGGAACCTGAGCCTATATTTAAAAAACATATATATTTTTTTCCAGGTACCTGTCTTAATCGCTATCTTTTCCTCACAAGAGAAAAATATTACCTCGTTATTTATAAAATTTATTTTTATTAACTCTTTATTTTGAAATACATTACTAAATACATTTTTATAGCTCAAATAAATCTGTGTTAACTAATCATTCATTCACGAAAGGCAGTACAGCTGAGTATTTAAGGACCTGATTTCTAGAGCCAAGGTACTTGCATCAGAGTTCTTGCTCTGGCTCCTCTGAGACGTGCAACCTTGAGCAACTTGTTTGCCCTGTCTGTGACTCTGTTATCTCATCATTCGTGTGGGGACAGCCACGGTCCTGGGTACCAAGGAAGTTAATACATGCCACACATTTGGCACGTGCTGTGCACGTGATGGTTAATATAAACATTGATTTTACAATATTTGTTGCACAACTACTATGTGCCAAGCACTGTTCTTTTTCTTTAAGTTTATTTATTTTGAGAGAGAGAGTGCGCTCAGGGAAAGTTGGCTGTGCTCACTGCTGCGCTGCCCAGCTCTTGTCTCCATCTGGTACCCAGACCCCAGCCCCACGTATCGTATCGGAGATCTCACCAGTCCCTGCAACCCCACCTCGCTAAACATAAACTCACGCGTTAGCTCCCAGAGGGGCTCCCTTTTCCTTTTATTCCCTCTTTCCCGGACACCCGGTGAGACCCACGATTACCACCCCCCCCACCCCTCCCCCCCGTTGCTGCAGGCAGGAGTCTAGCAAACTCTTCACTGTGTTCGAGGCTCAGTTCAAATGCCACAACAAAGCCTTCGCTGACATTTCCAGGCGGGGCCGGGGGCCTCCTTGCCGGTGTTCTGGGAGTGTGGTACCGCTGCTGCTTCACAGGGCCACATGCAGCGTCTCCCCTACTAGAATGAGCCTCCGGGAGGTGGGGCTTGCAGGGGGCACAGGCCTGCCGTCTACACCGACTCACCCACAAGAGGCCATCCTGCTCGGCATCGCCCACCTCTAGCACCCCGTCCCCAAGCAGCACTTAGCTTCTCTGCACCCTTGCAGGTGCTGGCCCTTAACTTGGTCCCCACCGTACAGCTCTAGCCACTGTGTACCAACGTCACTACCAAGTCAGCGAGCTCTAAAGCGACCGACTGTGGGCCCCTGGCTCCAGACTCAGTCCCGCGTGGCCACATCTGACTGGCCACACTCCATCACGGGCTGCCCTCCCCTGAGCTGGGGAGACCCGGCATCTGGCCTCTGATGTTCTTGCTGGGCCAAGCCCCGGGCTCCCACCGGATGCACACGGGACAGTGTTCTCCAAGACAGGGAAGGGGTTCAGATGCTACGCAGCCAAAAGGAGACAGATGCTCCCAACACGGCCTCCTCCACAGTGCTATGAATTCATAGCTGCTCAGGAACTGCCCCTGAGGCAATGTGAGTCTCACTGTCCTATTTTTTCCTGGGGCGTCTTGCCCAGGTCCTGGCTTAAAGTAAGTTTTCAATGAGGATTCAGTAAATGAACGGATGAATAAATTCTTACTCGACGGCAACGTCATAAAGTCTCCAGTTTAATAATTAATGTGATGTCTTACCACCTATCAGTTAGTACAAGAAATGAACCTTTAGTAGGTAATTAAGCATCCAGCCGCTCTCTCCTCAAAAGAGAACTTTAGTGGTAGCCAGTGACACTCCCAAAGCTAGCCTTTCAATGAAGGACCTCATGCTGTCTCCTGGGCAATAAAAACATTTCTAAAAGCAGGAAACGCAAAACCGTTGTACTCAAACTTCCTCACACTGATCTATGAGAGGTTTTGCTCTGGCTTTCCTGCCTTATCTCACGAAAATGAGGTTTTTCTAAACTAATGAACCAAAGAGACTAACTCTCCTCAAGAAAATAGTGACCTACAGGGGCACCTGGGTGGCTCAGTCGGTTGAGCGTCCGACTTCGGCTCAGGTCATGATCTCACGGTTTGTGGGTTCGAGCCCCGCGTCAGGCTCTGTGCTGACAGCGCAGAGCCTGGAGCCTGCTTCAGATTCTGTCTGTCTGTCTCTCTCTCTCTGTCCCTCCTCCACTCATGCTCTGTCTCTCTCTCCTTCGGAAATAAACATTAAAAAAATTATTAAAAAAAAGAAAATAGTGACTTACAAAACTTTCCACGAACAAGGAAAAGATATCATGTATTCATTCAGGTTGAGATTCATCCAGGTTTTAAATAAAGTTTGTACGGTAAAAGAAGGCAATAAAATTAGAAGGGTCTGTTCTTTTCGAAAGCCATTTAGTTGGGGGTGGGGAGAGCAGAGAGGTTTCTAAGCAGCTGCTTCGGCTCCATTTGTCCCAAAGCAGAAAATATAACCCAGCATCTGCCAAATGTAACGTATACAGCTTCAACATTCCCCCACCCCACCCCCAGAAAAAACTCATAAGCGTGTCCCACCTCTGAACTTTCTTTTCTGTATCTGCGGGTTGCCTTAAAAACAGAAAAATAATGTACCTGTACTTCTGCCCATATTTGTCTCAGCGAGAACTCGGGACTCCCCTGTCTCCTGCACTCACCCCTACAGGGGCTGACTTCCCCACTCCCCACTCAAAGTGGTTCCCCAACCAAGCACGACCCTTGCCCTGTGCTATGTGTGGCTGAGCTCACACTTCACAGTCTTCAAAGCAGTGTCTGAATCTTCGTTTTACTAGAACCTACTAAAAACGCCATGATGATGCTTTGTATTCTGTCCTTTATTGTTTCCAATCTAATCTTATTTTGAAAATTCCTTCGGAGAACAATACTGGTTTCTGTAACTTTAGGCAAGTGTTAACACCTAAGGCTTCTGAGGCTACTGTAAAAATGATCATGGTCCAGGATCCCCTGGGTTTCCTGGATCCCAGGTCCCAGAAGGGAAAAGATGACTTTCAGAGGACCGCCTCTCCACCAAAACATAAACACAAGATACTCCCAGAGTGTCTTCATCAGAGGCTAGGATATGTTCCCACTTCAAGTAAACAAATGTGTGTGTGTGTGTGTGTGTGTGGGTGTGTGTGTGTGTGTGCGCGCGCGCGTGCACACCCACAAGTATTTTCACACAAATGTCCATTCAAAAAGGAAGTTTCTTAGGTTCAAAAAACAGAAGTCAAATCATAACACACACACAACACAGATGCTATGCACATAGTAGGCATTTAACAGGAAATACTGGTTTCGTCTCCTGATTAAGAGATTTCCTGATTAATTAACTTCCCGATTCACAGACTGTTGCACAGACTCTCCGTATGGGTTTCTGTCAGCCTCACCTCCACGTGGCTTTTTGACTGTGCACCTCTTTAAAGAGCCAACCTTTGGGTAACTTCACATTATCCTTCCATCTGTAATGCAGGGAGGAAAAAAAAAATCTAAGGAAAGAAAAGAGCACTTCTTCAGAGTCTGTACCCTCGTATCTACAGATCTGCATTTAGGAACCCCCTATTCAACCACATCCCCCTTCTCACTGACTTTATTTCCAATCTAAAAAGACCACTCGCTACACGTCCCCCTGTGAACACATCTTTTCGCATCACCCAAACTGCTCCAAAAATCCCAGCTGCCACCTGGCATCTTAAAAGTAAGCCCTCCTGGGGCGCCAGCGAGGCTCAGTGGGTAAGGCGTCCCACGTTGGCTCAGGTCATGATCTCGTGGTGCGGGGGGGAGGGAGCCTCACATCGGGCTCTGCGCTGACAGTGAGGAGCCTGCTTCAGAGTCTCTCTTTCTCCCTCTCTCTCTGCCCCTCCCCCACTCACGCTTTTTTTTCCTCTCTCTCGCTCTCAAAATAAATACACTTTAAAAATAATAACACTAAAAGTAAGCCTTCCTGGGGCGCCTGGGTGGCGCAGTCAGTTAAGCGTCCGACTTCAGCCAGGTCACGATCTCGCAGTCCGTGAGTTCGAGCCCCGCGTCGGGCTCTGGGCCGACGGCTCGGAGCCTGGAGCCTGTTTCCGATTCTGTGTCTCCCTCTCTCTCTGCCCCTCCCCAGTTCATGCTCTGTCTCTCTCTGTCCCAAAAATAAATAAAAAACGTTGAAAAAAAAAAAATTTAAATAAATAAATAAATAAATAAATAAATAAATAAATAAATAAAAGTAAGCCTTCCTGACAAGTTGTCTTTGTCTTCCAGTTCCAGCTTCCGTGCTCTGCACGGACATCCCTCCGGCTCACTTTCCCCTTTCTCACCTTCCTCTCACGTGACTTGACACACCTTCCATCTTTGTCCTCTCAGGCTTCACGTGTACAAGGAAAACATTATTAACGTGTGCTTTTTACATACTGCTCTACGGCTTTGATGGCCTCAAACGGGCCGTCTAAAGGGCCCTGCGTATTGTCTAGAGATGTCCTGTTACATTCGTAAGTACCCAATACAACCACAGATGTCCAATTAATAGTTGCCAGATATTTTTTTTTTTTTAATTTTTTTTTCAACTTTTTTATTTTTTTTTTTTTTATTTTTTTGGGGACAGAGAGAGACAGAGCATGAACGGGGAGGGGCAGAGAGAGAGGGAGACACAGAATCGGAAACAGGCTCCAGGCTCCGAGCCGTCGGCCCAGAGCCCGACGCGGGGCTCGAACTCACGGACCGCGAGATCGTGACCTGGCTGAAGTCGGACGCTTAACCGACTGCGCCACCCAGGCGCCCCTAGTTGTCAGATATTTTTAAATGCTTATCTTGGACTTCTCTTACCTACTTAATGATACAGTCGCTTCTACCAGGAAACAGGTACCATCTACCTCGTAAGTGCCGCAAAGAGCTAGCGTACCTTTTGGAACCCTTCCCTCCACGGCAATCAAGAACGGCACTCTGCTCAGAGACGAGCACTTGGTGAAGTCTGCAGTCTCAGCGATTAGGAGAAACACATAGCTATAAACCACAGAGCCATGATAAGCTGCATCGTAAGCGTCAACACTGGAGACGGGAATGATAACCCACAACGACTCGAATTATTTTAGCCGCAACCTCCCATACAGCACTAAGTTTCAGACGGAAAGTTAGTTTAGGCTCCTGGTTTTATCTTCACATTTAGATGAATGAAAAATGTTTGTGTTTTTAATAAGACCTCATTTTAGCCCCTTGAGGCAAAACAGGCGCAGGTAATGACTTGCCAAAGCAAAGAGAACAGCTAGAAGCAGATGCATAATCACAGGAACCATTAAATTTTTGCACCTTAATTTTTGGCAGATTTTGCAGTCAAGTACAACCTGACAAGAGTAATGAATAAACAGCAGTTCTAGACATCTGGTAGTGTGGGAGGAATAGATATTTTGGGCTATCAGATAAATATTCAAATGATAAAACTTACTGTTGATCCCTCCCTCGGCAAGCAACTTTTGTGAATGCTCATGGTGGGCAAATCTCTGGGGAACCTGAACACTGCACGGTCCAGATCCCAAGTGACACGAGGGCCCCAGACATGCTGTTCAGTTAGAGGCACGGCGCACGCCTGCCAAACCGTGGGACTGACCCCTCCACGAAGGAGCAAGCCAGCTCCCCATCACAGTGCTGGGGAGGTCCTGACAACCTCTGTCTTAGACTCTCCTTTTCTCCCCTCCCATGGCGGATGAATTAGCCGTCAATTCTTTCTCAGGAATATGTCAATTTCGAAGAACAAGTCCCAGCTCAATTTTAAGCAGGGAACCATACCTGCCTCTTAAAGGGGCTTTGCCCCACCCCCCATGTTTTGTGCATCTCAACATTTAATTCTCTGAATTTAACCTTATTGCTCAGTGTTCATGTAGTTCTAGATCAGGCAAGCTCGCCATTGCCCCAAGTATTGTCTGTAGACCCTATGTTAGCTGTCAACAAGTCTTTGGATCTTTAAAATTCAGCTTTTGGGGCGCCTGGGTGGCGCAGTCGGTTAAGCGTCCGACTTCAGCCAGGTCACGATCTCGCGCTCCGTGAGTTCGAGCCCCGCGCCAGGCTCTGGGCTGATGGCTGAGAGCCTGGAGCCTGTTTCTGATTCTGTGTCTCCCTCTCTCTCTGCCCCTCCCCCGTTCATGCTCTGTCTCTCTCTGTCCCAAAAATAAAAAACGTTGAAATAAAATTCAGCTTTTAATCACATATATGGCAAAAAAAAAAAAAAAAAAAAACCCTATAAGGAGAAAAAATGAACCAATATCAGGTCCAGTTGCAGACTCTAAAATCTTTCTGGCCATTTCAGCTACGAAAAGGCTGGATCTTAGGAGCAAACTAAATCCAAGTGTTAAAAGTTTTGTCAAAACTACCTCAGTATTCGTAGCTGACTTCCATCCTAGGAAAGAGTTTCAGAATAAGAAAAATAGACTACCTTACAATTAAAGGGAAGCTTCTTTATTGCTTTAGTCTAGACTCCATTTATTATCACAGAAATCAAATGCTGGAAAAGAAGGGTTTGCTTAATGATGTTGCTTAATTACGGGTCTTTAAACGTAAAACCAACATTGCCACCTAGTGGCAATCGAAGGCACCTACTAAACATGTCTAAACTGCAAACTGTAAACGTAAAGGACAATAAAAATTAAGTATAAGCAAACTGAAAACACAAGCATAAATTAGAGTGCTAGAAGAGGTATATACTTCAGTGAAATGGAACTGCTTTCTAAGCTTTAAAAGCTGAGAAAAACGTATCCGTGAAAATAACCGTTCCTAACACTGTGGGTGTGTGGCATTTCGCTAGGTGCCGCAGGGGGAGACAAGAAGAGGTACAGAGGTCTTGCCTCCCTCCAGATTCTGAAGGCAGGACAGATGCCCAAGAGGAGAAAGGGCACTGCGGGGGAGCCCATGCGGAATACCAAAAGAGCACCCCCGAAAGTAGTGCCCGTGGATGAAAACAGCCGTCATGGTAGACCAAGGTTACCAGAGAAGACACGGAGGAGAGGCTGTCAAAGTAACAATAATAATATTCCGCCTTAAAAAGGAGGCAGGGGCACCCGGGGGGCTCAGTCGGTCGAGCACCTGACTCCTGATTTTGGCTCAGTTCGTGATCTCACAGTCGTGAGGTCAAGCCCCAAGTCGGGCTCCGCACCGAGCGTGCAGCCTGCAACTTAAAAGGGAGGAGGCCCTGTCACAGGCTACAACATGGATGAACCTCTTGACAACATTACCACATTAAGTACAATAAGCCGGTAAAAAAAAAAAAAAAAAAAAAAAAAAAAAAGACAAATACTGTGAGATGCCACTTATAGGAGGTACATAGAGCAGTCAGATTCACAGAGACAAAGCGGAAGTAGGTGGTTGCCAAGAGGTGAGGGAAAAGGAAATGTACAATTGTTGTTTAATGGGTATGAAGTTTCCGTTGGAAAGACAAAAGTTCTGGAAGTTGGTTACACAGCGTGAATGTACTTTACAGTACTTAAAAACGTTTGCGGGCAAATTTTATGTTATTTTTTTTTTCTTACCACAATGAAGAATAACAATAACAACAGCGTCTGCGACGGCAAAGCACTCTGGGTGTGGATGCCTCCCGAGGTAAGTGCGCAGGCAGGACAGGCGCACAAGACGAACCCAGTGAAATGGACGTTTTGAGACCCTCAATTACAAGCTCTGTCTTGGGAACAGGGTAGTATTGATCACTGTTTGAAAGGCTATTCCTTCAGGTTCCCTGACCTCAGACAACGCACCTTCTGTGTTTCACGCACTCCTTCTGTCTCCCCAGAAACTGCTCCCACTCTGCCAGGCCCCCAGATCCTGGTTTTTCCCAGGCTCCCACTGCTCCCCTGAAAGCAGCACCTTCGGGCTTTCAGCTACTACCTGGGTACGTTCCCGATTCCAAATCCACCACCTTCGGGTCAAAGGTTTCTCCTGAGTTTAAAGCGAACAAAATCCAGGCTCGGGCAGCTGACACCTCCACCTGAGACTTCATCTATAGCAACCAGAAGTCATCTGCACCCTGCAAACCTGCCAATCCCATCCTCCACCTCAGATGGTAGCCCCGTCCCTCCACACCAGACCTAGCGGGGCACTGGTCCTGACGCCTCCTGAGGCCTTCGCCCAAACTCCCCGGGTGTGGCTTCAAATCACCCCCAACTGCCCCCACTCCCCCCAGCTCCACTCCTCACCCCCGGCCCGGCACTTCCCAAACTGCCTGTGACAAAGCACCAGCAGCGGTCTACACCCCCATTTCGGGCCACGTTAGCTTAGATTAGGCTCCTTGCCCCGGTCTTGGGTCTGCTCAGCTGCCTTCCTCACAACCACCAGAGTGACGGCTTTAAACGCAGAGCCAACGGGTTGAGCCTAATGGCTCTCCCTACCAGTCATGTTTGCCCCGGGCGGGGGGGGGGGGGGGGGGGGGGGGGTGCTTTCAGTAACAGTGACTACGGGCTCCTCCTGCGTGTACTGCCATGTCTTGGATCTCTAAGAAACACTTCTCAAATGCCCAGAGGGCGTCCTGAGAGGTCCTGAGAAGTCCTGAGAAAGGTCTGGGTCCTTAACAGGACACACAGCTCCTCTGTGGTCAGGTCCCTACCTGACCTTCCAGGTTGGCACCCACACTGCCCACCTCCTGCACAACACGCTGCTGCCTTGACCTGGCTGTCGACAGAGAAAGCCTCCCGGCTCCCTCTCCCCCTCCTTAACCACACTAGTACCTAATTTTTCATTTACTTGTTTTTATCATGCTGTGGTAAGAACACTTAACACGGGCTCTTACAACTTTTAAGCGTAGGACGGAGTACTGCCAGCTGTAGGCACGATGCTGGAATGCGAGTCCTTGATGTGTAAACAAAATCCTGACTTTAGCGGAGATGTCACTTTGTCTCTTCTTCCTTTTAGTGATTAGAGCTCCTTGAGTCCTGAGTGGATCCAAAGGCCACCGACTAGATATTACCCTTTCCAGCCTCAGTGTGCCATGTGATTATGTCCTGGACAACGGTCTGCAGGGGAAATGATGTGTACAACTTCACGGTCACATCCCTAAAAGGAAACCGGTTGTCCTCCACACCCTGGAATGTGAATGTAGTGGGGGTAAACCAGTTCCAACCATGCCAGGGAGGACAAGACACCTCAGCCCCATGGGAAAATAAGAAAACAGAAGGAATCTGGAGCTGAGCTGCCCACCCCCAGCCCACCCACTAAGTCAACCATTCGTGAGGGGAAGTGCATCTCCACCTTCCTTAAGTCATGGCCATGTTGTCTGTGTTAAAGCAGTCCGGTGAATTTTCTTCTTCTTTTCCACGTGGTCCCTCAAAGACTCACCCACCCATGAGATCACATTTCCCTAGCCCCAACTCAGACTCAATTTCTTTTTACTCATTTCCCTACACTCTGGTTCCACTGGGAGAGGTCAAATAGGTATTCTAGTTAATAGGAGAGGGGTTTTGACCACTATCAATTTAAGAATTAACAAAAAAATGTTCAAATGGGTAACATAATCTACTTAAAGTAAGTTTTAACCTTAATTTGTTCAATTTCCTCTGGATTCGATTCAACTGCCATATGTTGACCTGCCCTCTAGGTTTAAGGTGCGACGGAGGAAGCAAAAGCCGAGTCACCTGGAGTAAATGGGGGAGACACAGAATCCAAACCACATGACTCTGCCTCTGTAAGAGGGAAGGTATTTCTGAGAGCAAGGACACCTACGGGCACGTAGGGATACACATGCTCTTAATTCATATATGAGTAAGCCACACATAACTCTGTCCTGATGTCATCCCTGCTTCCACGATCTGGGGTAACTGCCAAGGCCCGACTGAGCAAAATTCCATTAACGCCTGCCCGGACCCAAGTGAGGGATTATTCAGGCTACCGATTCCCCACTAGTGCCTTTACCAGAGCGAACGGAAGACCAGTCGAGGTTGCCGCACGTCTGCCTCTCTGATGAAATCAGACAAGGTTTAGTAGAAGAAAATCTCCAAAAGTCGGGTTTCCAGACAAGGAAGAATTTTAAATGCATCAAGCTGCTCCTATAACCAGTTACCAAAAAAAAAAAAAAAAAAAAATCTGCTTTGGGCACGTAAGGCTTTGTCTCCCTCGAGAAGGTACAATGCTCCAAGTAGGGAAACAAAGGACCCATCCTCACAAGGATGCTGGGAGGTTGGATGACTTGTACACGTAAAACATTTAAAGATTAAGCACAACTAAACCTTATTCTCAGCAGCGTCTCTGCCTTGAATCCCATTAAGGCTGCTAATTTTTCCATTGATATTTCCAATCCTTTATTTATCCCAGCACCCACCAACAGAGAGAAAGCACATTTCCCGTCAAAGCGATGCCGAGAGAGCTGAGGGATGGCATTTATCTACAGACAAGCACTTCTGTCTTGAAGGCCATGGTAATGCAGTGTGGCGAGTAGGCTTGGAGGAATCTTTTTTTCTTTTTTTTTGCTCGGCTAAAGAAGAAAGCACCTCTGTGGGAAGAGAAGAAGGTAGGTCTTCCTTTACTCAACCTGCCAGCATTACTCATAACAGCTTTAGATTCAGTTCATGCCTATTTTAAATATTATTAAAATGTACCTGCATGGGTCGATCTTTCTCTTCTTAATCCTTCTTGGATATTACATTACAAATCAACTCAAAGGCTCAATTAATGATATCCAATTAAAAAAAGAGATTAAGAGACTCACGGAGGAAACATCACACTAAGGTTAATGAAAATGTTACTTCGACATGAAAATTGCCTTAGAACCTGGTACTAAAATTTTGAACATTAATTATCTCTGCTATTTTAAGCCCTGCTTTTAAAATGTTACTCCTTCCCCTTCTTTTTCTCACACTATATGGCAAAACCACAACTGTCCTACACAATTACATAAGTCTCTTAAATTTAACAAAATCAGAAAAATTTACAAGATGATGCTTGGAGCATTAGGAATTAACTAGGGCATTTTAAACACCAGTCAATATAAAATAGGCAAAACAAGTCAGACAAGTTATTTTCATCTGAATGAAACTAATTCTCTACAGATGGAGTACTTTGGAAAACACAAATGTATCAACAAAGAAGTAAGGAGCAGACATCCCAGTCATTGCTACCTACCTGTGTAAGATTTGCCGCTTGCTTTAAGATGCTTTGTTTTAACTGTTCTGCTCTCTTTGCATGAAAAGAATTACTTTGACTCTGGATGACAAATACAATTCCTTTTAAATCTAGAACCAAAGGAAAAAAAAATTTTTTTTTCAGGTATTTATTTTTCAGCAACTGAAATAAACTCAAAAATAAGGCAAGCCTTCAGGCTATAAACTCTTAGGGGGGGAAAATCGATTTAAATGTAATCACAGTGACAAAATCTCTTTTTACAATGATCTCTGAAACATCCTCCCTTAGAAGTGAGCAGGTTAAAAAAAAAAAAAAAAGAAGTGAGCGGGTAAATGAGTTCGCTGTCCTAGATCAAACCCGTGGTAACAAACCGTGAGTCTGCGCCTGCATCTGTCCAAAGAATGACTATGAATGTGAGAAAGTATGAGAATGTCTAGAACACTAGCCTCCCCAGCAGCTGAGACTCTTGTCTGCCACGAGCCTTCCAAAAATTTCCACATCATCCTCCATTGTACTGTCGCTGTTATGGGTTGAAGCGTGTCTCCCAAACTGTGTATGCTGGAGTCCTGATGCCCAGGACCTCAGAATGTGACCTTATTTGGACCCAGGTCTTCACAAAGGTAATCGAGGTAAAGTGAGGTCGTTAGTGGAGGTGCTCACCCGATCATATTTGGTGAAAAGAGAAAATGTGGACACAGACGCACGGAAGGAAGAGGATACAAAGCCACAGGGAGAAGACAGCGATCTACAAGCCGAGGAGAAAGTTCCTCAGAACAAAGCAACCCCTGCCCGCCCCTTGATCGGAGACTTCTACCCTTTGAAACTGTGAGGCGGATTTCTGCTGTTTAAGCCACACAACTGGCGGTACCTCGATTCGGCAGCCCTCGCAGACGTACGCACTACCTCAAGAATATTCTGGATGACTCTTCAAGGTGACATTCACCAGTGGCTGCTCCTGTCCCATGAGCTCACAAGAGCTTGCAAATAAATACCTCAATAATCTCTACCCCGCTTCACGAGGCACCTAGCCCGAATGAAGTGTTATCTCCAGGAAAACAGCCACAATTCCACAGCAGCAGGGCGTTGGCAAGAAGCGTGGCATAAAAGTCCGTCTCCAACAACACTGGAAATATTTGCCAGCCGTCTAGAGACTCACCTCAGGGCGGCCAACTTTCTTGCAACGGCTAGCAAAGTAGGAAACCTCGCACGCTAGGCCCACCTGACCCGGGACGACTATCGGAGGTCTTGCCAGTGAAGAGGGTTGCTCAGTCCCCACGGCGGAGAAGCACATGAGGTCCTGAGCTTGCAATAAAGCAACACATAGAAACGGCCATCGTGTGTTGGCAGAAGGCAGACTTCACGTAAACTGCTGCCTCCAGCCAGGTTTACAGCAACGAACGTGGTGACCTGACCCCCGCCATGTGCCTTTCCCTTTAACAGCTCGACTCAGGGACATAATCTGGTTTTAATTTTATTCCATTATATTTTATTGCTCTTCTGTTCAGTTCTATAGTTCCACTCATTTATTCACTCACTCCGATATTCATACAACAAATAGCTCCACAATGAGCCATCTAGATCCTAAAAATAAGCCAAAATGCTCTTTGGTTAAGACTCAATAAAAAATTTAAAAGGAAATGCTCAACAACCTACTGAATATGACCTAATTCTTTTCCTTTAGGAATTTATATACATATGAACATTCCACATACCTACCTCTATTTCAAATCAGCTTCTTGGCTCTATAAATAGGACACACAGATAAGCCCTAAACGGGTGTCTTATATTTCAACTGAAATGTAATTTTCAATCTACTATATCTGAAACATTAATGTAAGTGACATATCAAAAAAGGGGTGATCAAGGCTTGCTTTTGTTAAAAATGGAATAAACTTCAGAGAATGATTTTTGCAAAATTTAATAGAGCTGAAGATGCACATTCCCAATGACCCAGAAACTCCACTCCTACTAATCATCCTTGAGAAACTTGCATAGGTGTAAAAACAAGGATATAGGACAGGAGAGCTCACAGCAGGACGGTGTAAAAGGAAAAAGTTTGAGGCAACTCAAAACCCGCTAACAAGATACACAAATTAGAATACTATACAGCAATAAAAACTGCATCGATCCAGATGGATATTATAGATGAGTCGTATAGACTGAAAAAAAAAAAAAAAGCCACAAAGGCACAACTATATAAATCAATCGTTTGTGAAAAGATACACACAAATATATAGAAGATGGATATATACTATATGGATGCATATATATCATGTATGATGTAAAAATATAAAAGATTCCATGAGAATGCTATAAACACCATATCAAGATAATAGTAAAAAAGCTTCAGCTGTGTTAGGAGTATTCTATTCCTTAAACTAGGTGGTAACTACCTGGATATCACTGTATTACTCTTTGTAGCTTCCTGTATGTTCACGATAATTCATAACAGAGGTTTTAAAAGAGCAAATCCATCTGCCAAAACGTTAATCCTGCAGTAATCAACTCCTGCCATTTCTTCTACCAGATCAGCAAAACTCCCACTGTTCCCACAAAGACAACAGTTCCTCCATGTGGAGAAGAGGCTTTGCAAGAAGAAAAAAAGGGAGTTATTCCCCTCTGCTTATGCCCGAGTCGTGTGCTATGAGCTGTATTTGTTTTTTCTGCATCTAAGAAACCATCACCTTCCTTTTGCTCATGCCTTGATCACGCACGCTAGGTGCACTCACCCAGCAAACATCTCGAAGCCTGTGCTGAGTGCAAGGCTCTGGCACACAGAGGTGAGCAAGCACAGTCCCATCACATCCGGGCCTGAGTCTAGTGCAGAAGGCAGAAGGCAGCCATTCCAATATGGAGCCAAGTGCAAAACTGAGGGAGCACAGAGGGGGAACATGTGCAAGCAGAGCTCCTGGAAAGGGCCCTTTCCTGAGTTCCCTTTAAAATGCAGCAATTTTCAGAGCACCTGGGTGGCTCAGTCGGCTAACCATCCAACTTCAGCTCAAGTCATGATCTGACGGTTTCACGGGTTCAAGCCCCGTGTCAGGCTCTGTGCACTGACCGTCTGGAAACTGCTTGGGATTCTCTCTCTCTCTCTCTCTCTCTCTCTCTCTCTCTCTCTCTCTCTCTCCCCTCCCCCCCTCCCGCCCCCGCTTGCACTCTTTCTCAAAATAAGAAAATAATTTTAAAAAATGTTTTTAAATTTAAAATAAATAAATAAAATGCAGCGATTTTCTGCAGACTCGGGCACAGAGGGTAGCAGACCAGTGGCAGAGAAGGAAGTGGGGTTATCACAGAGCCCACGGCCCGCCTTATCTCTGCAGCATCAGGAGTAGGTGAATCTGTCAAGCATTTCTGAGAAGAAGATGAAGGGAACAGTCCACGATAAAGTTAGAGAGGGAAGCTGGGTCCAGAGAGGGAGGCTGGCTCAGCCAGATCTGAGCATGAAGGACAAGTGCCACACTAAGAGGGTGGAGCTAGAGATTAGCAGCTTTCAAACTGGGGAAGGGCCACAGAGCCATCCGGGATCCCAGAGAGTGGGGCCTTCCCAGAAGAAGGGACAGGGACACTGTGTCCTGGGGATGCCCCAAGAAGGGATGGGAGGACCTTCCCGACAGAGGGGACAGCAAGGGGAATTATGGCCCTGAACACAGTAACAGGTATGGCTAGGAAGTCGGATGTACATGGGGCAGTTACTAGTGAGGAGACAAAAAAGTAAGGGTCTACCCAACCCAGTTCCTAAAGCCCTGTTAATAATGAATGACAGAAAATCAATGACACGCCATTCAGCCCCACCTCCATTCCGGGAAAAACAAGCAAACAAACAAACAAACAAACAGGCTAGCACAGTTAGGTGCTGAAAATCACTTGTACACTTAATTTACTGATGTTCTTTACAGCAGCTGCAAGAAATATTTTGCTGGGGCGCCTGGGTGGCGCAGTCGGTTAAGCGTCCGACTTCAGCCAGGTCACGATCTCGCGGTCCGGTCCGTGAGTTCGAGCCCCGCGTCAGGCTCTGGACTGACGGCTCAGAGCCTGGAGCCTGCTTCCGATTCTGTGTCTCCCTCTCTCTCTGCCCCTCCCCCGTTCATGCTCTGTCTCTCTCTGTCCCAAAAATAAATAAAAAACGTTGAAAAAAAAAATTAAAAAAAAAAAAAAAAAAAAAAAAAAGAAATATTTTGCTGACAGAGATCCTAAGCCCCCCAAACTGGGTCACATTCTGGCTGAGTCCAGACCCCAGGGCCCACCTTGGCCGCCGTCTTCTCTGCCTGTGCTGCCCCCACTGACTCCTGAGCTCCCACTGCCCAGTCAGTGGAGCTAAGTAAGACAATCCTACTAGTTCCTCATCACTTCCCTTGAACTTCTCTGAACTCACTGCCATCTGCCATCAGCAAACACCGTCACAACTCAAGACGGACTGCCCTTGCTCTCCTCCGGGATGGCAGAAGAAACGGGTTGCCCACTAAGTGCCTGACAATAATGAGGGGCATAGTGGTCTAGAAAGGAAGAAAAGGAAGCCAGTCAAGGCTAGGAAAGGACCGTTGCGGTTCTGAGACCAAGGGTGAGCTGCAGAGCATTAAGGAAAGGTGACAGAACCAAGGAGGTGGTCAGAGAAGATCCCTGAGGGAGAAACATTCTTCGAAGAAAAAGCAAACAAAGGTTCTCTATTCTTCAGCTGCTGAGCACCTATAGCGTGCCAACCGCTCTACGAAGCGCCAGTCTTTCCTGGTCAGACGTCATCTAGAAACACGGATTTCATCGTGACAGGAAATAGCGTGGGGTTCTTCTGATAAAAGCGAAAGCGCTAGAGACCTTAAATACGCAGGCACGCACGCGCGCACACACACACACACACACACACACACACACACACACACGTGCAGAGCCACTCCAATTGTGTTTTACTTGGTGAGAACGACATTCGCCCATGAATCTACTGACGAGGCAGTGAGCCCAAACAGAAAGCAGGCCTCCTTGCCCTGGGAGGAGGCCCTGGGAGTCGGCCGCGACTCTGATCCTTCTGGGAGGACTGCTTTTGTAGGCCCCCCACCCGGGGCCTGCAGACCCATGTTAACCCTGTGGGCAAATAAGCCTCCTGGGTCTTGTTCGGACATGCTGATACCAAGGTACGCATCACTAGATTTGACCACTTGTCAGAGCAAGGATGTTGACTTACTTATCCAGGCAACTTCCCCTTGGCACTTTCAAGCCCATGTTCCAGACTAGCATCATTAGTTCATTTAATAACCATTTTCTATAAGGAGCCCTATCAGCTACCATAGAATAAACCAATGCCCCACCCACAAGGGTTGACAGCTGACAGAACATCTCCACGTGGGGAGGAGTGGCTGAGCCATACAGGGTGTCGTGATACAAAGAAGAAAAGGCAATGACCCAACGTCGTTCCTTAAATATGCAGTCTCAGAGCGGAAGTCTCCGACCCATGCCCCCGTGGTCCCTTGCATGCCCG
This sequence comes from Neofelis nebulosa, assembly GCF_028018385.1. Taxonomy (NCBI): domain Eukaryota; kingdom Metazoa; phylum Chordata; class Mammalia; order Carnivora; family Felidae; genus Neofelis; species Neofelis nebulosa. The sequence goes on from NC_080782.1 coordinate 233,654,638, forward strand.
GGCCCCAGTATAGGCCATCCTGCCCCTTCCACCCGGGGAGCCTCTCCTGCCATCTAGACCCTGCAGAGCCCAGCCCCACACAAGGCAGGCCTAGAGAGGAAAGTGTACCCTTCCCCTCCTGTCCAAGGCCCACCTTGTAGGTCTCCATGGCCTACCCTGGGATGACTGACGTCGACAAAGTTCACACCCTTTGGGAAGAGACCCAACATGCAGACATCAGTCTTATGCTCTCACACTGAGGCATATTTCTCACAGCTGAAGAAGAAGAAGGAGGAGGAGGAGGAGGAGGAGGAGGAGGAGGAGGAGGAGGGAGAAGAAGAAGAAAAAACTGATGTCGTGGTTACATTTTTGAAGATGCTTACAATATCCTGAAAGGGAGGACAAAATAGGGTGAACACGGGCCGGGATGGAAGTGTAGGGGTGTCCACAAAGTCACAAGTCGCTGCTTCTGCGCCAGGGTTCTCGGGATGGGTTTGACAAAAGTGATTGGCAAGCTAACCTGTAGGGGAAACAGTGTCTGCCCGTCAACAAGTGACTCTGGCTCCAGGCCGAGGTCAGCGGGCCTCTCACATCAGACACTGTGCCCTGCTCACCTCCGCGGCCCCCACAGCCGCCACCACGCATAGCCGTCTGCCCTCATTGGAAACTCACCAAATGGTGGCCAAGGACATCAAATCTAACATACGAGTTGTCGTTTCCAATACAAATCATGAGCCACTATGTCAATCTGAAAAGTGTTCTCCCCGTGTCTTCGGGAGAGACCAGAACATTTGCACAGCGATCTTCACCTCATAAATAAAATCAGAAGGAGAAATTCACTTCACTGAAATATAATTTATAAGAAACGTACCTGGGCACATACTCATAAGTTAAAAAAAAAAAAAAAAAAAAAGTCATTACTTACCTACGTCACTCTTCCTTGAGATACCACCTTTCTCCAAATTCTGTATTTTAGACAAAAGAGAAAAAGGTAAGTCAGGTAAGTCTCGTCGTATACCATAGCTAGCAAAACACCAAATACATATGAACGGCACGCAGCAACATTTGGGGACGACGCGGACGACGAGAGCTTGACAATGCTCCCTAACGAAACAGACGAAAACTTAGGAGGGAGGGAACAGCAACGACGTACTTCTGCATCCTGGTGGGAGCCTCCTACGGGGCTACCCCTTTCCTACGTGATTTTGGGCAAGTCACTGGGCCTCTCGCCTTCTGTGTCAAATGGAGCTAACACTTAACTGGTTCCCACTGGTCTTGGGAGAGTTCACTTAAAACCCCGTAAAGTCAAAAGCATGGCAAACCAAACGGAGACCGTATCGATGCCGCGAGTGTGTGTTTCCCATGAAGAGGACCTCCACTAATTATGGTACTTATCATCTCGTGGGCTCAGACATACTGTCATCCAGAACATCACCGCCATGTTCTCTCCCACCTGAGGAGCAGCACCGGGGGCCTAAGCAAGGCCCCAGGAGGCACTCAGCCTTTGGTTCATGAGACTTCAGGAGCACGGAAGGGGCTTCTTAGAGCAGAGCTCTGGACATAGAAATCTGGACGTGAGCAAAGAAATACCTGTTCCCGATCCCAGGTAGATCAGGGGAGGGGTTCCTGAAAGATTTCTCTGGTGGGGCTCCTGGGTGGCTCAGTCGGTTAAGTGTCGGACTCTTGATTTCAGCTCAGGTCATGATCTCATGGCTCATGAAATGGAGCCCCACATCAGGCTCCGCGCTGACGGCGGGGAGCATGCTTGGGATTCTTTCTCCCACTCTCTCTGCCCCTCCCCTGCTCCCCCAACACACACACACACACACACACACTCTCTCTCTCTCTCTCTCTCTCTCTCTCTCTCTCTCTCTCAAACATTAAAAAAAATATTTCTCTGACAAAGTGCAAAGCGTAAGCAGCTAAATCTGCCATTTTCCTTGTCTTCTCCAGCAGACAGGAAGGAATTTTCTCTCTAATTGCCCTTTTCTGCTTTCGACTGCCATTTGCTATAATTATAACAATTGGACAGCGGCAGACATCCTTCAATTTTCTTCACAGACTGCAACAAGAAACGTACTTGTAAGCCTTTGCCAACAAAACCGGGAACAGTTTAAAAGCCAAGATACAGCCACACAGAGATGTATCCTCTCAAAACGCCAAAGGGACCATGACAAGAGACAGGGAGGAGACAGAGCAAAACACAGGAGAGTGTCTACCTTTGGCAGCATTTCCTGAAACGATCTTTGTCTCAAGAATAGAAATACCACTGAGTGGAGAAGAACCCCATACTTATTATGGACTCATTTGTTATGCCTCGGGATCCAGTGACACGTCACTTAATCTTGATAAAATACAGACTTTTTGGGGGGAAAAAAACCCTAAAAAGTGCTGGAACACTTAAGCCATTTCTCTACCTGTGCTGAACCAAAGCCGGGTTATCATAAGCCAGCAGGTATAGACTCACTGCATCTTCCACACGCTCTAAATGCCACCGTTGGCCAGGACAACAGCCCGCCCTTGGAGAAGCAGCACCCGCCTGAGAACCGGACATGCTACCCGGCTTTCACCCTTAACCTGCTGCCCACCCCTCGGCCACACTGCCTGCTCCACAGCTTCGGCTGGCAGATGAGGATCACCGAAAATTCGAAAGTTTCGATCTGAAAGTAGCACTGGAGTGGGTAAAGAAAATATGGCGTAGACGCACCACGGAATATTATCCAGCTTTAGAAAGGAAGGGAGTTCCGTCACATGCTACAACACCAATGTACCTTGAGGACATCATGCTACGTGACATAAGCCAGACACAAAAAAGCCAAGTACTGTACGATTCCACTTATGGCGTAGTCCGATTCACAGAAACGGACAGTAGAAGGGGGTTGCCAGGGGCCAGGGGAGGAGAACAGAGAGCTGTTTAATGGGGACGGTTTCAGTTTCGTGAGGTAAAAAGAGACCTGAAGGACGTTTGCACAAACACTATGAATACACTTCACGATACTCAGCTGTACACTTAGAGATGGTTAAGATCGTAAATTTTACGTTAGATGTATTTTGCCATAATTTTTAATGTTTATTTATTTACTTTTGAGAGAGACAGAAAGCAAGGGAGGGACAGGGAAAGGAGGAGAGAGAGAGAATTCCAAGCAGGCCCCACGCTGTCAGTGCAGAGCCCAACTTGGGGCTCAATCACACGAACCGTGAGAACAGGACCTGAACTGAAACCAAGAGTCAGACGCTTAACCGACTGAGCCACCCATGCCCCTACCATAATTTTTTTAAAAAGAGAGCATTAGAGATGATCCAATCCAATGCTCCCCTTTTAGAAATGAGACAACAGAGCCACAGAACCAGGATGAAAACCCAGGTCGGTCTTCTGAGTTCTTTCCAACGTTCATTTCTTACACCCACGTGATGATGCACACCCTGTCTTCCTCCAGAGGTGTTTCTTCAAGAAACATGCACCAGGAAGCCACTCTGGAAAACAGTGCAGAGGTTCCTCAAAAAATTAAAAATAGATCTACCCTATGACCCAGCAATAGCACTGCTAGGAATTTACCCAAGGGATACAGGAGTATTGATGCATAGGGGCACTTGTACCCCAGTGTTTATAGCAGCACTCTCAACAATAGCCAAACTATGGAAAGAGCCTAAATGTCCATCAACTGATGAATGGATCAAGAAATTGTGGTTTCTATACACAATGGAGTACTACGTGGCAATGAGAAAGAACGAAATCTGGCCCTTTGTAGCAACGTGGATGGAACTGGAGAGTGTGATGCTAAGTGAAATAAGCCATACAGAGAAAGACAGATACCATATGTTTTCACTCCTATGTGGATCCTGAGAAACTTAACGGAAACCCATGGGGGGAGGGGAAGGGAAAAAAAAAAAAAAAAAAGAGGTTAGAGTGGGAGAGAGCCAAAGCATAAGAGACTCTTAAACACTGAGAACAAACTGAGGGTGGATGGGGGGTGGGAGGGAGGGGAGGGTGGGTGATGGGCATCGAGGAGGGCACCTTTCGGGATGAGCACTGGGTGTTGTATGGAAACCAATTTGACAATAAATTTCATATATTGAAAAAAAAGAAACACGCACCAGGTGAAAGCACCATGACACTCACAACAAGAGTCACCTTTAACAATAAACTGAAAGATTAAAAAACAAAACAAAAAAACCCTGAACTCAGTATTTCCCAAATGAATAACTTAACGCTGGAAACCAACTGGACATCCCACCACATCTCTTTGTGAAATCAAAGAAAATCGACCAAAATGACACATCTTTCCATTTGCTATTAAACACCGCAGCTCCAACTGGCTGAAAACAATAGATCGGACGTGATTAACCATTTCGAATGGCTCAGTTTGTAAACTGTAAGAAGAAAACATCCAAGAACGGTCGAATTAAGTGAACTGAATGGCTCCAAAACGGTCTTGAGCAATTTCCCCTCTGAGAAAGAAAATCAGACTAAATGAACGAACTGACAGGACATTTAGAATTCTGTCTCCAGTTTCCCCTCCTGAAAAGCCTTAGCTCTTCCTAGGAAGAAACACATGGTTCGTTTTAGTATCTCTGCTGCCCCACATTTCTTAACACTATCAATATCGGTCAAAATGGGTTCACTGTCAGAGTTTTAGAAGTCAACTGAATTGCTATTCAGATAGGAAAGGGATTTGTTACTAATGCATCTACCCCACAGACAGCTCCTACCCTAGCCGGAAAAAGACAAATCCAAGTTACCCCCTGACACAGGTTTTATTTGTTAAGTCACAATACATTAGAACACTTGCAATCCACGCCCGTAATGCCTAGTTTATAAATCCTTCGTGAAAAGACGATAAAACCTCCTCAAAATCCTTCACATCTATCGAATCTTTTCGGAAGAAAGGGAAGTAAAATGGCATCCTGTACCTGGTCACCACCAACCGCCACCCCCTTGGTCTTTTGAATAAATGAACTGATCAGGATGTGCCCATCAGTGGACTCGGCCGGAAGCCGGTCCTGTGTTTGAATTCTGCCCCCACCACTTACTAGTTCAGGCCTCAGTTTCTCATCTGTAAAACAGGAATGGAAATTACAAGACCTGCAGCACAGGGTTGTTGTGGGCGTTTCATTAGGTAATACACTGCTGAGCATGGCATCTGCCTGAAGAAAATGCTCAATAGTTGTCACCTAACTACTCTTTTCATCATCACCTTCATCTATTTCACGTGAAGTCAACTTATGCCATAAAGGAAATCTCACTTGGGGCGCCTGGGTGGCTCAGTCGGTTAAGCGTCTGACTTCAGCTCAGGTCATGATCTCGCGGTCCGTGGGTTCGAGCCCCGCATCGGGCTCTGTGCTGACCGCTCAGAGCCTGGAGCCTGCTTCAGATTCTGTGTCTCCCTCTTTCTCTGACCCTCCCCTGTTCATGCTCTGTCTCAAAAATAAATAAATGTAAAAAAAAAAAATTAAAAAAAAAATCTCACTGATAAAAGCAGTAAGCCCTACGGTTCCTCTCCTTACTTTGATTTGTTTAGGTTCAGCTCAAAAGGCTGTGTAAAATATTTCTTGCTGTCACATCAGGTAGGGTCTGGCACTGTTTTAAGTGGTGGACACACACACACACACACACACACACACACACACACACACCATCCCCCTCCTCCTCCTCCTCCTCCTCCAAACAGCTTTTTGATATAGGTCTTACTGCCCCATCTTACAGATGAGGAAGCTGAGACACAGAGAGGGTCTCCACTGCGTATCAGTGTTGGAGAAGGGATGTGAACCACAGCGCTCAACTCTAACCCTACATCATACAGGACACAACATCACAAGCCACCACAGGGTATAAGTGGGCGAAACTGTGGGTTGAAGCCGGGACAAGGCCGTGGTTGAGGCGGTACCGTGGCCTGGAGCACAAGCCTGGGTGGGCAGGCTCCCCTGAAAGCTGAGGGAGGTCAGAATCCAGGTCAATGCCAGGGACCAGGAATCCAAAAGAGGAGCCTGGGCCCAGAGGTCAGCCCCCAGGAGGCACAGCAGGGCACCGGCAGCACCCAGAATTTGGATGGCAAGCCACCTGATGCCAACCAGTGAGTCCGAGCATTGTGTGGGGCAGGCCCCCAGCCCTGAGTGGGGCTGCCTGCATTCTAGAGAGCCCTGTCTGGGGCCCCGACGAAAGCAAGCCGTGCGGTGAGGGGGGATGGAAGGCGGCCGCCTCTGAGCAGCAAGGCAGGGCAGGTCCCCATCAATTCTGCAGATGGTGATAAACTCATGATCCCAAATGAACGTGGCTGTTGTGAAGAGCCTTCACTCCTATCTCCAGGTTCATCTACAGACTTTGGGTGACCTTGGACAAATTAATTCTTCTCTCCCAGTCTCGGGTATGGTCTACAGTAGACATTTTATCACTGCCTCTCCTCAGGGGATTAATGGCTTTTTTGGCTTCACAGCCTAAGCACAGATGGGGTTAATGACATTTTTCAAGGGCTTTAATACCTTTGGATGGAAAATGACACTACGATGTAAGAGTCACCTTATTTTCTACCTCTATTTATATACGTATTTAAGAAGAGGGATACATACATTTCCTCATTTGCAAAGAGGAGTTAAAAACCTATTTGAAAGTATATGCTAGAATTCTAAATTCATTACACAAAATTTTAATTCCCTAGTAATATTCCTTAGGTAGCACTTTAAGTTCATTACAAATGAGCTTGATTATTGCCACACACACACACACACACACACACACACACACACACACGTTCTAATGCACACAGCTGTGTGCAGTGTGCAAGAATTCAAGGATTCAGGAAAATTAGATTCTGACTTCACCTTTGAATTGCCACGTGACCTCAGTTAAATCACGTAACTTCTTTGAGGGTAAGTTTTCTCTGCTATACAGCATTCTGCGGTTTATTATGCTTTCCTCTATCATGCTTTGCAGACACTGTGTTTTTTTGGTTTGTTTTTTGTTTTTTTTTTTTACAAATTGAAGGTCTGTAGCAACCCTGCGTTGAGCATGTCCATTGGCACCATTTCTCCTAGAGTATTTGCTCACTTTGTGTCTCTGTGTCACATTTTGGTGATCCTCACGATATTTCCATTTTTTTCATTATTATTACACTTCTTAGGATGATCTGTGATCAGTCATCTTTGGCGTCCCTATTGTAATGGTTTTGGGAAGCCAGGAACACCATGTAAATGGTGAACTTCAAGGATGAATGTTGTGCGTGTTCTGTTTCCCATCTCTCTCCCTCTTCTCTGGGCTCCCTGTTCCCTGAGACGCAACAATATTGAAATTAGGCCAGTTGAGTCACCCTACAGCGGCCTCCAAGTGCTCGAGTGAAAGGAAGAGCTTCGTGCCTCTCACTTTTAAGTCAAAAGCTGGAAATGATGAAGCTTCGTGAGAAACGCATGTTGAAAGCCGAGACAGGCTGAAAGCGAGGTCTCTTGTGCCGACCATTAGCCGTGCTGTGAGTGTGAAGGAAAAGTTCTTGAAGGACATTAAAAGTGCTACTCCAGTGAACACACAGGTGGCAAGAAAGAGAAACAGCCTCGCTGATGTGGAGAAAGTCTAAGTGATCTGGTTAGACGATCAGACCCGCCACAGCATTCCCTTAAACCAAAGCCTAAACCGGAGCAAGGCCCTAACTCTCTTCAATTCTGTGAGGGCTGAGAGAGGTGAGGAAGCCTCAGAGGAAAAGTGTAAGGCTAACAGAAGTGGGTTCATGAGGTTTGTGGAAAGAAGGCGTCTCCATAACATAAAAGTTCAAGGTGAAGCAGCAAGTGTTGGTGTAGAGGCTGCAGCAAGTTACCCAGAAGGTCTGGCTAAGAAAATTCAGGAAGGTGGCTACACTGCACAACAGGTTTTCAGTGTAGACGAAAGAGCCTTCTGTTGGCAGAAGATGCCATCGAGGACTTTCAGAACTAGAGAGGGGAAGTCAATGCCTGGCTACAAAGCTTCAAAGGACAGGCTGACTCTCTTGTTAGGGGCCAGTGCAGCTGATACTTAAAGTCGAAGTCAATGCACATCGACGATTGCAAAAATCCTAGGGCCCTTAAGAATTATGCTAACCCTACTCTGTGCTCTATAAATGGAACAAGAAAGCCTGGAGGACAGCACATCATTTACAGTAAGGTTTATTAAATATTCGAAGACCACTTTTGAGACCGCCTGCTCAGAAAAAAAAAAAAATTACTTTGGAAATATTACTGTTCGATGATAAGGCACCTGGTCACCCAAGAGCTCTTAGGTGACATACAATGAGATGAATGTTGCTTTCATGCCTGCTGACACAGCATTCATTCATTCGGCAGCCTATGAATCAGGGAGTCACTTTGACTCTCAAGTCTTATTTAAGAAACACATTTCATGGCTAAAACCTTCAAGAAACAACAGGTGTTGGTGGGGATGTGGCGAAAGGGGAACCCTCGTGTACTGTTGGTGGGAATGCAAACTGGTACAGCCACTGTGTAAAACAGTATGGAGGTTCTTCAAAAAAATTGCCTTGTGATCCAGCAATCACACTACTGGGTATTTATCCAAAGAATACAAAAACACTAATTCAAAAGGATATGTGCACCCCTGGGTTTCTTGCAATATTGTTTACAAGAGCCAAATTATGGAAGCTGCCAAAGTGTCTAACATTAGATGAATGGATACAGAAGATACACACACACACACACACACTCACACACACACAATGGAATATTATTCAGTCATAAAAATAATATCTTGTCATTTGCAACAACACGGATGGAGCTAGAAAGTATAAAGCTAAGCAAAATAAGCTAGTCAGAGAAAGACAAATACCGTATGATTACACTCATATGTGGAATTTAAGAAATAAATGAACAAAGGAAAAAAGAGACAAAGCAAGACTCTTAACTATAGAGAATAGAGGGTTGCCATAGTGGGCGGGGGAGGTGAGTAAAACAGGCTAAGGGAATTAAGAGCACACTTATCTTGATGAACTCTAATACATGGAATTGTTGAATTGCCACACTATACACTTGAAACTAATACAACACTGTATATTAACTACACTAGAATTAAAATGTTTTCATTAAAAACAAAAAAAGAAAAAGAAACACATTCGTAAGGCTACGGTTCTCACAGTGATTCTCTGATGGATCTGAGAAAAGCAAATTGAAAACCTTCTGGAAAGGATTCAGCATTCTAGAGGCCATTCAGGACATTCATGATTCATGGGAAGAGGTCAAAATATCAACATGCACAGGCATTTGGAAGACGTTGATTCCCACCCTCGGGATGACTTTGGGGGGGTCAGGACGTCAGTGGAGGCAGTCGCTGCGGATGTGGTGGAAACAGCGAGAGAACCAGAACTAGAAGCGGGGCCTGAACGTGGACGGCATTGCCGCGATCTCATGATAGGACGTGATCGTGTGAGGACTGCTTCTCGAGGCTGAGCAAGAATCGTGGTTTCTCGAGATGGACTCTGCTCCTGCCGAAGATGCTGTGAAGCTTGTTGAAGCGACAAGGGATTTGGAATATTACACAAACTTGGTAGATAAAGCAGCAGCAGGATTTGAGAGGACTAACTCCAGTTTTGAAAGAAGTTCTACTGTAGGTGAAATGCTATCAAACAGCATCACAGGCTACAGAGCAGTCGTTCGTGAAAGGAAGAGTCCATCAAGGAGGCAAAATTCACTGTCGTCTTAAGAAACTGCCACGGCCACCCCAGCCTCCAGGAAGCCCACCCTGATCGGTCAGCAGCTATCAACATTGAAGCAAGACCCTCCACCAGCTAAAAGATTGCAAGTCACTGAAAGCACGGATGATGGTTAGCATTTTGTAGCAATAAAGTACTTTGCAACTGAGGTATGTATATTTTTTAGACATAATGCTATCGCACACTTAACAGACAACAATATAGTTTAAATAGGACTTTTATTATGCACTGAAAACCAAAAAAATGCATTTAACTCTCTTTACTGCGGTGGAACCAAACCCACATCCTCCCTGAGGTGTGCCTGGACATGGGAATATCTCTTTTGCTTGGCAATAACAGGATCATTGAGAAGATCAAGTTTTAAGTGAAATGTCTGAAAATGTTTTATTAACCATAAAGGATCTTAAAACCAAAGGAAAGTATTATTATTGTTCCTGTGTAGGAAACCCACAGTATAGTTAGAAAAGACAACACTGTGTTGACAAAAGAAACATTCTATTAAAAAAAAAATGTTTTGGGGCACCTGGGTGGCTCAGTTGGTTAAGCATCCGACTTCGGCTCAGGTCATGATCTCACAATTCATGGGTTTGAGCCCCGTGTTGGGCTCCGTGCTGACAGCTCAGACCCTGGAGCCTGCTTCAGATTCTGTGTCTCCCTCTCTCTCTGCCCCTCCCCTGCTCATGCTCTGTCTCAAGAATAAACAAACATTACAAAAAATAAAAATAAAAAATGCTGTTACTCTAATCGTGAGATAAAAAAAAAAATGAAGTCGACTGAACCTTAGCAAATATGACAACTCACATTCTTCAAATATGGTTTCTCTTTCTCATCTGCTAAACTCATCTAGCGCAAAGCCGAAATGGTAAACTTTAGATGAGGTTCTTGAGCGCAAACAATTGTGGGAAAGCAGCCGCTCAGATTTTTGGCTGAGTTTTATCCCATCTCCATCAAGTCCCGGGGTCTCGGTTCCTGGTCCCAACTGTGCAAAAAGCCTGGCAGTCACCTTCAGTACTGCCACACGGTGCCACCTACAAAGTGAGGGAGACTCAGGCTCTTGTGACCCCAGGGACACAGCATACTACTTCTCTCTCTCAGACCGGGAAAATGCAGCCCAAGTTTAGATGTGGTCAGACTAGAGAAAACTAAGGCATCCCAGCAAGACTTCTATGATGTCTAAATCCATATCAAAATACTTTTTTTGAAACCTACTTGGTCTGCTATAACTACTAAGGGATTTTTTTTTAAAGCAAGCTTATCTAAAAAATAAGATAAAAAAAACAGAGAGGGAACAAACCATAAGAGACTCTTAACTGCAGAGAACAAACCGAGGGCTGCTGGAGGGATGTGGGGTGGGCGGATGGGCTAAATGGATGATGGGCATTAAGGCAGGCACTTGTTGGGATGAGCGCTGGGTGTTACATGTAAGTGATGAATCACTAAATTCTATTCCTGAAATTATTGTTACACTGTATGTTAACTAACTTGGATTTAAATTCAAAAAAATAAAATAAAAAATAAATAAAGCAAGTTTATCTGCAGGTTGCCACTAGAGATTAAAAGTCTGCGTGGACCAACATCTCATTAATTCGTGAAAAGAAACCTGAGAACTATCGTAAGATGAAATCATTACAGCTGCCATTAAAGAAAATATAAGTGAATCTCAGACAGGAAGAATAGATTTGATCATTAGAATTAGTACCTTAGATTGCTTGACCTCTTTCTTTGTATCTTCAGAAACCAAAGCAAAAGCTGGAAAAAAGAAAACATTTTTACATTAAGATCACCAGTTAAGATTCATTCTCATATTTAACAGTCTCGCTTAAAACGGGGGGGGGGGGGGGGGGGGAGAAAGGGTGCTTGAAGAAGACATTTTTTTGCTCATTTTTTAAACCAGCTGCATTTGCTGCAAACTAGTACCACTGGCCGCGTTCATCTCCGGGCCTGAAATTATTCATCGGTGCACAGCCAACGTGCTTAGGCTACCAAGCTGAAGAAATAAACCTCAGAGGAATTGGAACCTGTGCACATACCACGTGTGTCTATGGATATAAACTACGAAACTGATGTGTACAAAATACAACTTCTTAGCAACTCGACGGTGCCTTCCAAAGCAAAGGGGGGATTCCTGAGAATCCAACGGGAAGCAGTTCAACTCCCTCCTCGCACGATCACTGCCAGAGCCTGGCAGGCAACAGAGCTGAATCTGGGGCAAGACTTCCGTCTCAGAGGCTCCCAGGCTGGAAGTGTGGTGCAGATAATGCTGCCTCACGCAGGGCCGTTCACAGAACCCACTAACGCAGTGGGGCCAAGACAGCGAGAGGAGCGAAGATCATTCCCTATTTGGAACGATGTAGGGTTTCAAGTTGGAGCCCACAGATAAAGGCATCCCTGTACCCTAGAGACACATCTAGGCTCCACATTTGGAACAACAACAACATGACAGTAACACTTTGAAAATATAAAGCAAAATAATAAACCCAACAGGCAGGCAGGTTAACTAGACAAAAATAATATGCTTTAATGTTATAGTGCACTTCCCCTGAGGAGCTAAGAGGAAAGCGTCTCCTAGAGTTTGCTTTCTCCAGTTAGCATCCCCCGGAGAAAATGGGCAATGCCATAGAGCAGTAATGGACTCAAAGGGCCGGACGGCCGATTCCACGGAGCTGTAATGTGGTACAAGAAGCTCCGGTGGTAGGTCTCCTGGGGTAGCAGAGGAGGCCCTCCTGAGAGGCGGGAGAAGACCTTTCCCATTCGGATGCCTCTGACCCCTCCCTACCCCCCACCCGCAGACATGCACTGCCTCAAGTCCTCTCCCATCAACATTTGCTCCAAGGAAATAACCTAAAACGTATTCACACTAAGACGTAAAATGAACGTGGTTTAATCACTTCCATTTCCAAGATGGCATCTCAAAAGGCAGGGTGAGCCTGAATCGTAAGCCAAATGAACCTCTACATGTGAAATTTAGGTAACAGCAGATGTTATGGGAGGCCCCACTGAGACCACCTCATATAAATAATAAATCCCCAACACCACCCCTCCTTACGTTCCTCATTCCGCTTTATTCTTCTGCACAGCACTTACCACCACTGACGTAACACTTATTTATTTATTTATTTATTTATTTATTGCTCGCCTGACATATTCGTTTATTGTAAGCTCTGTGAAGGCAGGAAGGTGGTGCCCCACACCCAAAACACAGCCAGCACATAGGAGAAGGTCAACAAATATTGATCAAATGAATGAATGAGTGAATGCAAGTCTTTGCGATGGCCCTGGGATCACATCACTTACAGGCTGTCTACTCCTTACGCTAGGGAATATCCACCAGCAAAATGAAGGAATTTACTGTGTCCCCCCCCCCACAACCAATTTATTTTCACCAGGATCTGATCTACTTTTTCATTTTATACACACACACACGCGCGCACGCACACACACACACACACAGGCGGCAACCAAAAAACCCCAATCATTCATTAACTTCTAAAAAGAAAGATTTAAGCCCAAACACCATTTTAAATTCTGCTTCTGGGTATTTAATTCTTTGGTTTGGTCTTATTTTATTAACCTCCAAACTAGCATGCACAGTGAAAGCCCTCGAGAAGATATCAGAAATAGAATTATTAACGAACATCATGTAAGGAAGTCACAACATGTTAATACCACTTAGCACCACAGAATTGCAGGAAATAGAACATTCCAACAACTTGCAGGATGTAACAGCCGTGGTCAATCTAAGACTCGACTCTGAGTCCAAAATCCGTCCCTGCCGACTCCATCAATTCTTAATTCCAAGCACAGACAGTCAAAGCTCCCTGGGCTAGAATTCCCTCTTTTGTCAAGATAAAAAAAAAAAAAAAAAAAAAAAAAAAAAACCTTCTCAGCTTAACACGTTCAGTGACTCATCATCTAATAAACAGGATTTAGTCTTACCTCACTTTTTTTGCAGGCCAGATGGCTATGTGAAAAGGAAGAGTATGTCAACACAAAAGTCCTTTAGAATGCAGACTCTATATTGAAGAAAACATGCCTTTATTTGGTATTGGTTCTGAAAGGTACGAACACATCACCTTTCATAAGCCAGCAACTAATGTCATTTGAGTACATTTAATGAAGGAATTACATGGAAGGAAGACATTCCCAATAAATCAAGTGAATTCTACAAATCCTCTTTGTCGTAATCTAGACAGCATACCTTTATTCAGGCGAGGCTTAACTGAAGTTAAGAGTAAACTAGATTGGGGCGCCTGGGTGGCGCAGTCGGTTAAGCGTCCGACTTCGGCCAGGTCACGATCTCGCGGTCCGTGAGTTCGAGCCCCGCGTTGGGCTCTGGGCCGATGGCTCGGAGCCTGGAGCCTGTTTCCGATTCTGTGTCTCCCTCTCTCTCTGCCCCTCCCCCGTTCATGCTCTGTCTCTCTCTGTCCCAAAAATAAATAAAAAACGTTGAAAAAAAAAAATTAAAAAAAAAAAAAAAAAAAAAAAAAAAAAAGAGTAAACTAGATTTTAGTTCCCTCCAAAAATACAAAGGCCTGGAGTTAAGATATTCTTTAAAAAAAAAAAAAAACACACAAAACCATCATTTGTCCCTATGACATTCTGCTGTGAAATTTCCCCGATAGAAATAAATTATGTAATATTTAAAGCAGTAACATAAGGGCACGTGGCTGGCTCAGTAGAGCACGTGACTCGATCTTGGGGTTGTGAGTTCAAGTCCCACGCTGGGCACAGAGCTTACTTAAAAAAAATAAATAAATAAGTACAGCACTAACATAAGACATGCATCAGAGTCACTCTCAGGTATAAGAGCAAATCACAGGGCAAGATAATCCTCATTAAATGAATATAAGCAAGTGTCTTTTTGCCTTCTGGTTTTACCTTTATGTTTCCATAATCTAAACAAATCACCGGGGAACCAAATGCGTTTTGAAGGCACAGCATATGCTAGACCGCTAATAAATCCAATCTTAAAACAATGGATCCTTTCTAAAATTCCTGCCAACAAAATCCGAGCTTTCACACTTCAAGCACATGAAGAAGAAGAAATGGTGAAATTTGAGAAGAAAAGTTAGAAAACCGGGCAAGTAAGGTAAGGATTTGCCTGTCACCTCCAACAACCCTAACAGGATACAGTCCCTACAGTGGGACTGTAACACTGGGAGCCAACGGAGGGGAGTGGGGAGCGGGGAGGGAGGAAGGGATCCCCCCTGCTCTGCCAAAGGGAGTGGCCGCGTGAGGCTGGATGTTGGCTGTTTGGTTTCATACTAATTTCCAGATTCAGCGGGGAAAAAATATTCTTGAAAGCTTGGCCTTAATGTGCAGTTGGAGAACTATTCCAAGGTAAATCATGCTCTTATATGCCAAACTGCTGTTTAAAAGTAATTTTCCCTTTTCTATTTTCAACATGAATTCCTGTGAATTGCTGCAGGGAACTATATTTAAAGTGCAAATCTGGACGGGCAATAGAAATAAGACCTTCCCGTGATAACTTTAAATAATTCAAGCCAACTAATGTGTTAGCACACCTATTCTGAGAGATAAATCAAGATTTTACAACTAACCTGGGACTAAGATTTATAGGCCAGCCTAAGCCCTGGAGTGACGGAAAACTGGAGAGGAATTCATTGCAAGGCATTTAAGCAACACTAATCAACTATCTTATCTTATTCCTGGTTGGGAGTCAGGGACCCCACGCCCCTGCAGGAAAGATGACTGCACCTCCTAACTCCGTTTTGTTCCTGTTCCCTGGACTGTCCTCCCAGACTCTCCCAAGAACGGCAATCACAGAAAACCAGATTAAATACAAAAACGAAAACAAAAAACACTAAGACGCGGGATCGAGTGAGATACTGCGTAAAGCGTTTAGTGTGCGGTTCCACGTGTTGCAAACTCAGCGGACGGGGCCATAAAGCTGCCGGTGGCACCACGCTTAGGGCCAGTCTGGGCGGCGTCTAGGCGGTGGGTGGTCGCGGCCCTACCCAGGAGCCTGGAGGGAGGGACTGAAACCGCGTGGCCCTCTCCGCCATCCGGGCCGAAGCCACAGCGCTCACGGGAAGCTTGCAGCTGGTGGCCCTGCGGGCTCAGGGTCTCACACGGGCTCTGCCCCACTTTTTCTTCCGCCAGGCTGTGGGAGGGAGCCGGCGGGGCTTCACTTTCTTTGCCGTGACCTACTTACAAAACGCTTCACCCAGTGCGGCTCCTCCCCCAGTGGCCCCAGCTTCCCGGAGCTTTCCAGGTTTAATTCCAGGTCCTCGAGAGGAGGCCTTAAGCTCCAGGGTACACAGCCCACAGCCAATTTACTTGGTTCCAATTACCTGCTTTGAAGATAATCCATGCCAGCAGAGGGGACAGAAACGATCGCACCCCAGCCCAGCAACAGGGGGGCAGGGCCTGCCTTTTCAGACCAATCTGCTGTCCCTGGGGGTCGTGGCCACACTGGGCCGCAGCCATCCGCGCACCTGGAGGCACCAGCGCCCAGCCTGAGGATCAAGGGGCCCAGGCACTCCCCATGGGCAGAGGACAGAACCAGCCCAGGCATGTGGCCAAAGATCAACGGTTTAACAAGCGTTATGTTTCCGCAAGGGGCCTGGCACATGCCGAGTGCTTTGGGCCTTCGCAGCTCATTAGCAGTATGAATTTATATTTTCATTTGTTAAACAGAAAATCAGAGAGTGTATGACTGCCACACAATACGCCAGGAGCTGGGGAGGACGAATAAGCAGCTGCCCAAGGAGCTCATGTGAGAGAGGAGTCCCTCGGTCAACAGCCAAGCATACAAGTGTCCACTCCAATGGCTGTCGTTCTGACGGGAGTCCCCAAGGGAGCACCTGGGGTGGAGACAGAGGGCAGCTCACCCAAAGCAGGGCAGCAGAGGGAAGGGGAGGCTTAAAGGGAGGAAAGCACTGCTTAGGGCGAGCTCGACACAGTGCCTGAGGAAGTAAATTCCAGGCAGCAGAAATTTCAAATTACAAGAGCAAGGAGGCCTGGAAACAGGCTTCTGCATCAAAGCTTGGGTGACTGGGGCAGGGACACCCTGGGGGAGGGGGAGTGACTGGGGCAGGGACACCCTGGGGGAGGGGGAGTGACTGGGGCAGGGACACCCTGGGGGAGGGGGAGTGACTGGGGCAGGGACACCTAGGGGGATGGGGGGTGACTGGGGCAGGGACACCTAGGGGGATGGGGGGTGACTGGGGCAGGGACACCTAGGGGGATGGGGGGTGACTGGGGCAGGGACACCTAGGGGGATGGGGGGTGACTGGGGCAGGGACACCTAGGGGGATGGGGGGTGACTGGGGCAGGGACACCTAGGGGGATGGGGGGTGACTGGGGCAGGGACACCTAGGGGGGTGGGGGGGTGACTGGGGCAGAGACACCTAGGGGGGTGGGGGGGTGACTGGGGCAGAGACACCTAGGGGGGTGGGGGGGTGACTGGGGCAGAGACACCCTGGGGGAGGGAAATACTAGGGCATGGCCACCCTGGGGGGGGGGGGTGTGACGGGGCAGGGCCACCCTGGGGGAGGGGGGGTGACCGGGGCAGGGACACCCTGGGGGAGGGGGGGTGACCGGGGCAGGGACACCCTGGGGGAGGGGGGGGGTGACCGGGGCAGGGACACCCTGGGGGAGGGGGGGTGACCGGGGCAGGGACACCCTGGAGGAGGGGGGGTGACCGGGGCAGGGACACCCTGGGGGAGGGGGGGGTGACCGGGGCAGGGACACCCTGGGGGAGGGAAATACTAGGGCATGGCCACCCTGGGGGGGGGGGGTGACCGGGGCAGGGACACCCTGGGGGAGGGGGGGGTGACCGGGGCAGGGACACCCTGGGGGAGGGGGGGGTGACCGGGACAGGGACACCCTGGGGGAGGGGGGGTGACCGGGGCAGGGACACCCTGGGGGAGGGGGGGTGACCGGGGCAGGGACACCTACGGGGATGGGGGGTGACCAGGGCAGAGACACCCTGGGGGAGGGAAATACTAGGGCATGGCCACCCTGGGGGGGGGGGGGTGACCGGGGCAGGGACACCCTGGGGGAGGGGGGGTGACCGGGGCAGGGACACCCTGGGGGAGGGGGGGGTGACCGGGGCAGGGACACCCTGGGGGAGGGGGGGGTGACCGGGGCAGGGACACCCTGGGGGAGGGGGGGTGACCGGGGCAGGGACACCCTGGGGGAGGGGGGGTGACCGGGGCAGGGACACCCTGGGGGAGGGGGGGGTGACCGGGGCAGGGACACCCTGGGGGAGGGGGGGTGACCGGGGCAGGGACACCCTGGGGGAGGGGGGGTGACCGGGGCAGGGACACCTAGGGGGATGGAAGTGCTGGGGCAGGGACATCTGGGAGGGGGAGGGGCCATATCATTAAAGGGGTCAGCGTTAGGGAGTCTGCTTCTATCCTAAGTGCTATGAGAAGCTTCTAAGAAAGGCAGTGCCACACTGAAATGTGTGCCTTAGACAGGTTTCTGGAGGAACCTATTGGGTGGGCTGTGCGGGGACCAAAAAAAGGCACAGACGTGCCAGCTAAGAAGCTAATGGAGCAGGCAATGAGAGATACGATACGAGACAGAATTCAGACGAGGCAGCGTCTGGGCACAGCAGGTTGTGAGCAAAAGCAGGTGTTGGAGATATCGAAGCAGAATGCACAGGCTGAGACAGATCCTACCAATGGAATGGGTGGGGAAGGGAGAGTCCGGAGGGGTTGGTGAGTGAGAGAAAGGAGTGGAGGTGAGTCCGGGATTCGGATGGAGTGGCCGAGTCCACTGGGGTGCCATTCACAAGCTAGAGAATAAGGCAGGGAAGCAGATGTGTGGGAAAACAGTGCGGTTCCCAATATCCTGAGGCGCTGAGGACACTCCGTGATCTACCCAGCAGCGGCCCATAGCCAGGTGTGGAGCCGGGCACAGGGGTCAAGAGGAGAGGCACCGGCAGCGTCCCCCCTGTACAAAGGAACCAAAGCCACAAGCCTGGATGGGAAAGACGGGAGCGAGGCAACGCCAACATTTCAGGGACAAAACTAAAGACGACAAAAAGGAATGGCCAGGCACAGAGGAGAAGCTAGACAGAAGGCAGTAGTTCAAGGATTTACAAGGTGTTCTTTTAAACTGTTCTCGCCTTAAAGTTTCAAAGCACAAGGGAAAGAGCTTGCAGTGCAGGAGACCGGGGCTCCGGGCCCGGCTCCACTGTAAAGAATAGCACGGCACGCTGGTCAGAGCTACACAGAATCTAGACTCGCACCTCGAGGCATCCAGGCTCTGCCACTTAGTAGCTAAGCAACACGGGGCCAGAGACTTGGCGTCTCGGAGCCCCTGCCTCCGTCCCTGTAAAAGGGAGGAAACTAAACAAGAATGAAAATAAGTCGGTGCATGTACAGGTTCAGGATATTACCTGACCTATGGGAAGAGCTATGGAGCCTTTTGCTCAGATGCCAAGTAGCAAACTCAGGAAAAGAGACACACAGCACTGGAGGATGCCAAGCACAATTCTGCAAGCAGACAGGTGGACAACACTCAGGGGCAGGGAACCCCTGTGCCCCATTCCATGGGTTCTGCACCTCTTACAAGGTGATCAGCCAGTTGAGAGAAGTGATGGAGGAGGGGGCCTGGCACCCCCCCCCCGAGTGTGGCAGTGAGCACAGAGGCGCGACAGTCCTCTTTTGATCCACCACCTACCCCCATTCGACACTGCTCCATCTGAAACACATCTTCTGTTTTATCAAAGAAGTCAATGGGAAAATGGAGTTTGGGATACAAATTTTTCTTCCCTTGTCACCAAAGTTGGCCAAGGGCCAATATACTCTCTGTGCCAAAGGGTAAACATATTTATAGGAAGGACAGTTAAACAGAAGGGAAGAAAAGAGGAAGTAACTGTATATTTTAGGAAAGAAAAGATCATTTGCTTCTTTGATTCATATCTCATTTAAACAAATAATGTGAAAATCCATATGCCACTCAGGATGTGAAAATAAGAAAATTCCAATTCAGACAGAGTTTTGGGAGAGAGACTCAAAACACCACCCTCAAAAAGCATGTTTCACGGGCTGAGTCACAGGTAAGGGGCAGAAGGATCTCTGGTCATACCACCCACTCCAGAATAAACTCAACCACCGAAAAATCAGCACCTCGTATGATTCCTTCACATTGTAAGAGCAGTGGTGAACGGTTAACCGTGTGGCTAACTTATGGAAACACAACGTAAGCTTAAACGTGGGGTATCTTATTTTCATAACACAAAAAGTTGAAGCCCTTCCTGTCTGTACCACTGAATCCATGGTACCTACAGTCTGAGAGGTTCTAACACCTTAGAAACTTGTCAATTGTCCAAAAACCTTTGTTCTAACAATGCACTGCTCTAGTGTTTGAGACTCACACTCCCCACACTACAGCCCCCGCCCCCCCGCCCCGACCCGCCCAGTAGCCCTTGGAAACCTGCCAAATGATGGCGGAACCAGAGAAAGACAGGTCAGTTTGAATTCTGGGGTTTCTGGTTCCTTTCCCAAGGAGAAGAAATACCTGACCAGGGCATACGGGCCTCGATTCCACGCTGCACTTTCTCCAAAGCAGCTCCTTATTTCATTTTAAAGACAAAGCAACTAGCCATCAACTTTACATTCTGCAGATACGCAAGAAAGCCACCCAGTAAGAGTCCCCAGTTTGTACCTGGTCCTGGGGTGGGCCAGGCAGGGTTCCTGCACCCGCCAACACATACAACTTATCTGGGGACTGGATAAAACTGCAAATCCAGAGGCCTCACCTCAGATCTTCTGATATCAGAAAAATCTGGAGCCAGGACCCCATAAGCTGCATTTTAACAAAAAAGCCCTTCACAAAGGGAACTCTTCAAGACCCTGAGGTGATTGTCCTGTGTGAAGTCTGACACACTGGGGTGCACAGGTGGACAGACACCAAGGGATGGAAAGGGGCAATTTTTCCAACAGGCCTTGGCCACGTACCTTCCTTCACTCCCTTCACCTCATCAACGAAGCACAAGCTCCAGCATATCCGCCCTCAAGGATTTGGAGAAGATAAATTCAGCGTGACATGTAAAGAGCCTTGGGCTTCTTACGGCAAGCAATGATGTAAACTAAAACATATCACCTTTTCAGATCATAAAATATTCTTTTAGGAGTGAAAAGAAGTCCTATCCCTAGGAGAAAAAGGCACTGCTATAATTGAGATACATTCAAATCTTATTTGATGATACTTTCACTCATTTTCTTTTCTTTTTTTTGGATAAGCCTGCAGCTTTACATCACACAGATAAAGACTATTTTCTTCCCCAGCTTCTACCAAATCTTGGATATCCACACATTTTGAGTAAAAGCTTAAATGGATTTATTTTACCAATTAAGACTCTCCTCTTTAAAAAAAAAAAAAAAGATGTGTGTATGAGTATGTACATATATGTATATATACATATATACATTATATATATAATATACATATTATATATATGTACATATTATATACATTATATGTATATTACATATATATTATGTATATTATATACATATATTATATACATATATAAAATATGTGTGTATGAATGTGTATATTATATATATTATATGTACATATTACATATATATTATATATACATATATACATTATATATATAATATACATATTATATATATGTACATATTATATACATTATATGTATATTACATATATATTATGTATGTTATATACATATATTATATACATATATAAAATATGTGTGTATGAATGTGTATATTATATATATTATATGTATATAATACATGTATATTATATATATATACATTATATATATAATATACATATTATATATGTACATATTATATACATTATATGTATATTGCATATATATTATGTATGTTATATACATATATTATATACATATATAAAATATGTGTGTATGAATATGTATATTATATATATTATATGTATGTATTACATATATATTATATATACATATATGTATATACATTATATATAATATATATATTATATGTGTACATATTATATACATTATATGTATATTACATATACATATATTACATATATTATATCATATATATTATATATATATTCCAACTGCTGCCGTATCTCTCCACAGCCAAGCTCTCCTATGAGCTCCAGACCCACAAATCTAACTGCCCACCTGACATGGAACCTGACTATCTCACATGGACCCCAAACTCAACTTGTCCAAACTAAACTCATCATCCTCACCTCCCTCTAAAATTAAATTTTAGAAAAACGTCTGGGTACTTAATGCCACAGAATTGTACACTTATAAATGGTTAAGAGAAATTTCATGTTATTTAGCTACAATAAAAAGAAAAAAAAACTGTTTAAATCTGGTCCTTCTCCATTAGCGCCTGTATCAGTAAACAGCACCAGGAGCCGCCCACAGCTCATGACAGAAACCTGATTCATGCGTGACCCCCGCCTTCCTCTCAGCCCACTGTACCCATCAATCGCCGTGTCTTAGAGAGTGTTAATCATCCCTCCCGTGGTTGATTCCAACAGCCTCCTCACTGGTCCCACACGTCCCCGCTGGCCGCCTCTTAATTCCTGTTCCATAGGAAAACCAGAGGGAGTTTCTCAAACTGCGAAGTTAAATCATGTCACTCTCCTAGGACAGCCCTTCAGTCACTTCCCACTGCTCTAAGGACAAAGTCCCAAGTCCTTACCCTCATCTGCAAGAGCCTGCATTGTGTGACCCCCTACTGATCTTCCCAGTCCCTCTCCCGATCTCTCTAGCCCCAGTCCTTTCTGCACTGTGTTTCTCTGGGCACCAAGCTCTTTCCCCTGCCATGCGTACCCCCGTCCTTCATTTAACGGATTTCTGCTTCCCCTTCCAGTCTGAGCTCTGATGTCCCCTCCTCCAGGAAGCTCTCCTTGAGCCCCAACTCCAAGGTTCCCCAACCTGGCACCTGGCACCGTTGACACTAGACCGATCGCTGATTCTGGGCAGGGGGAGGTGGTCCTGGGCACTAGGATTGCTCAGCCGCACCGCGAGCTCAGAGGCCAGTGACCCTAACCCTTCCTGCCAAATCATCCCTGTGACCACCAGAAAGTCTCTAGCCCTTGACAAGTGTTCTCCCAGGGGCAAGATCGCCCTCTGTTGAGAAACAGGACTCCAAACTCCAGGCTAAAGACCCTCCTGAGACACGCGTTCCCACAGCACCCCGAACTCCTCTGCCACACTGAGCGCAGTGCAATTTGTTTCCGCATAATGTTCCTTCCCCTCGAGACTGCAAGTTCCACGGGGGGAAAGCCAGACCAGATCTGTCTCCTTCCTGCGATATCCTCAGTGCCTGACATATGGAGATACTCGACAGTTTTTGAATAAACGAACAAAAATTTCGAGGACAGGTCTTTCTTTCAATACTGCTGTTGACATTTTCTAGTAGTGCAAATCAGCACCTACACCGAATCGGGTTTCTCTGGGAGTGGCCTTGTGAAGAGAGCTTTGAAATATGCAATCAAGGGCGACTCTCAATCAGTAATAGATCTGATGAACCTCTGACACTCCCTAGAATTTTTCCTTTGTTGGGAAAGATGGAATGAATGCTCCTGTACACTGTTCTTAAGCAAGAATCTGGCAACACCAAAGATGGATCACCCATATGTTACAAAGGGGCAAAATCTAGAACATTTGCAAATTCCCCATAAATAATCCCTTTGTGCCTAGAAATTATGCCTGATTTATAATGTTTCTAATGAAAAGAAAAACAAACCACCTGGCCCTTCCTGGTCCGAATGAGGTCAATTACCAGGACTTGCTCAAGTACTGGGCCTACAAGGCTTGCCTCAGAGCAAGTTAACAGAAGTTGACAGAAGGGTCAGGACAGCTCTTCCCCACCCTGGCCATCCCACCTGAAACAGTTGCTCTTCCCCCCCCCCCTCCTTATATGCCCCCAGTTAAAGAGCTTGACTATTGGCTCTAGGCAAATGCCCTTGGGTCAAGTCTGTGACCAAGGGGGCTGCACCAACTTGAGGCCCAGACTACCCATCCAGATGGGTAAAACCTGTATCAGTCATATCTAAGAAATAAGAGGGTTTAAAAATATATAAAAATGAAAATAACAATAAAAACACCTGGGATCAGGTCTGATTCTTGGTGTCCCAAAATGTCTAATTCACTGCAGTGAAAAGAATCTGATGCAAGAACTGGACCAGAATGAAAAATCATCCCTAACTTTGGCAGATGCTAAGAAATACAATCCTGAATCATAAAGAGGAGAAACAGGGATAAGAAAGATAAAAGTTAGGGGTGCCTGGGCAGCTCAGTCGGTTGAGTGTCCAACTCCCTGCTCATGCTCTGTCTCTCTCTCTCTCTCTCTCTCTCTCTCTCCCTCTCTGTCAAAAATAAACAAACATTTAAAAAAAAGGAAGATAAAAGTATCTTATTTTACCATTGGTTCAAATGAGCTTCTTCACAGAGGTTATCGATTAGGATTAGGCTGGCTGCGTGTAATCGAAAACCCAAACAACTGAGGCTTCAAGAAGACAGGGGTTTATTTTTAATATCATGCCCAACAAGTCCGGAAATAAGTGACCCAGGACTGGCATGGTGTCCCACATCCATCTCGCACCCAGGTGGTGTTATCCTTTCTGCTCTACTGTCCTTACTACTCGCTTCTGTCTTCAAGGTCACCTCATGGTCACAAGATGGCCACCACGGCTCCAGCCATCAGATTTACAGACAATGGGAAGGAAGATGAAACAAAGGCAAAAAAAAAAAAAAAAAAAAAAATGCAACTTAAAAAAAGCCAGCATCCGAGCTGGGTCAGCTGCCATTACCAAGAGACCCACCCAAAAATCTCAATAGATAACTCAGTGGCTAACCCTGCTTTGCAAGGGCCACTGAGAAATGGGTTTTCGCCACACTGCCACTGCCGCCCCCGCCACCACATTCCTCCACCCTTTCCCTCACTCCCTGTATTATTAGTCAGCTAGAGCTGCCATAACAGAAACCACAGACTGGGTGGTTCGAACGGCAGAAATTTACTCCTCACAGTTCTGGAAGCTAGAAGTCCCAAATCAAGGTGCCAACGGGATTGGTTTCTGCGGAGACCCCTTTCCCTGGCTTGTAGGTAGCAGTCTTCTTACGGTGTCCTTACATGTCCTTTTCTCTGTATGCATCCCTGGTGTCCCTTCCTCTTCCAAGAAGGATAAGGACGATAAGGACACAGGCCCTGTTGGATTTGGGCCCCACCCTTATGACATCATTTAACCTTAATTATACTCCTTGAAGACCCTAGCTCCAAATGCAGTCAGGTGACACTCCTGATTATCTAACGGGCTTTCTTAGTCTGGAAAAGAAGGAACTAGGGGTTACTGGGTAAGCAGAGAGCAGTCTCTGCCACAATAGATCAGTCTGTTAAAACTGTAAGAAATGGCAAAGTTCTGGTATTTTATCTAGTCTGTGCCTCCTGTTTTCTAGGAGAAAACGGAGCTCAAACTCACTAGAAGCCACACAGCGGCTGGCGCAGAGGTGTGAATAAATCTGATTCTAGAACTGGCACTGGACTTCAGAAGTGAAGTTACAGTGAATTTGATCTGTATAATCATATGGATTTAAAATAAATTTTCTATATTGACTCTTCTCTGAAAACCCAAGTGAATATGCTACAGTTTGTGGGAAAACTAAACTATATATACCCAGGCCAAACTTCTAAGGGGATATTTAGAGTATTTTTCACCCATCAGGATTGTTCACATGCGTCAGAACTCCTGTCATAATCTCTCGTTTTAGCAAGATTCCAAGATTCCTGATTTCGAGATTTACAGAGCGGGCACCGCATCTTTTCACGTCTTGGTGCTCCCCCAACGCCACCAAAGCAGAGCTCAATAAACTGAACCCGTGATTTACCTCAGACCTCGAAGAACACAGCTTCCTGTATTCTTGAAATCCATGAAAGCCAGTTCACAGAGCCAAATGTCTCCCAGGGACCTTTTAATAGGTTTTACGTCTTATTTATTGTGCTTATCTGACAACTTCACAATGTTAATAGACATCTCTAAAAACGTGTTGACATTCTGGTTCATTCTGACTGTCCTTTAACGTACTATCATGTTTGGGCAGTGCAGCTATTCCCTTAAGTGCAGTACAAAATAGATACGTGTAGCAATACATTTAAATGTGTTTCAGCCCATAGATTGAATATATTATATACAAATACTATATCCCCAGTACAGCATTATAAAGTGCAGTGCTATAAATAGAATGCCAATTTCGGCTACCACCCACCCCATTTGCTTAGGTGCAAAACTCCCAGGCAGCAAGCCAAGTGATGCAGCCAAGAGTCACCTAGTCAACCTCCCACCCCTCCAACCTCCCCTTCCCCCAGGGCTGCCCTGGCCAGCGATGCATTCTTCCACTGAAGCAGATCTCCAAGTTCAGTTGCTCACCACCGTCAATTACAGCTTTCTCTGCCCAAGGTGCCCGAATGCTTTTAATTGCATTGTTGCTTACTTAATCATGCATGTGAACAATTAATGAACAATTAATCTCACTCGATTTTCCCACACGTAGTGAGCACCTATAGAAATGCCGGGGGCGGGGACGCAAATAAGGCCCCTATTCGAAGAGTTTAAATCCAAATTTAAAAAACGTGCTGTAAAGGTTCCAGTGGGCTACCAAAAAGCAATGTGCAATAACGCTACGTCTTTTCCTAAGTTGCACCCTTCTGCCATTTCTAAAAATCTGAAATTACTGCCTTTTAACCGACTGGAAACCCAAAAGTCCGGGTTAGAGGACAAGAACCCAGAGAACACTGAAAAGGGAGCAATTCTTCCCCCAAGCTTTCAACCTTGAACGAGTCTCATCATAAACGTCCATTACGGTGATTTTTTTTTTTTTTTAACTTCTGCCCCATCCTTTTACGATACGGTGGAGAAAATACTCTTGCGAGGAGAACGGGAGGAAAAAAGGGAAGGGGCATTACGGCAGCAGCAGCCCCGACAAGCATTGTCTCCAGAAGTGTTCTCTGATTTTCCCCCATAGCGACCCAAGATTGGGGGGCGTCCCCACCGCCTCCCCCACGCCACGACCGCACACACTGAGGGCCCAGCCGGGCACCCCGATCCTCCCTTGCTGGCCCAGGACTCCGTAGAAGGGGCTGGTGCCAAGTTGGCGTCTCAGCCCGGGAGACCAGGGCACGGCCGGAAGACCCCGCGGACGTGGGGAGGACACCGTCCCTCGCCCCCGCCCGCGGGGCGCGGGGGTGCGCGACGAGCGAGCGGCCCGGACGCCGGGCCACCCGCTCGCCTCCAGCCGGCGGCGCCCGCGCGGGGCGAGCGGGGCGCGCGGGGCAGGCGGGACGCGGGCGGAAGGCAGGGGGGCGGGACCGCGGCCGCCGCTTCCCTCCTCTCAAAGTTTCTCGCAGTTGCACATTTACTCAGCGCTTCCTGTGGGGGTGAGCGCCTCGCCCTCCCGGCTCGGCCGGCCGCCAGCTCCCGGCGGAAGGAGGCGGGCAGACGCGAGCGGGGCCGGGGCGGCGGCGGGACCCAGCGAGCCGAAGGGGGCCGGGCGCGGCGCGCCCCGGGGTCCCGGAGAGCCGGGTCCCCCCCCCCCCCGACCCGGACGCCGCGAGGGGGCGCTGCCGCCGGCGCGGCGGGGACGGGACGGCGGGACGCGGGCGCCCGCGGGGCAGGGCTGGGCCGCCCGCCGCCTCCTCCCGCGCGCGGACGCGGGGCGCGGGCGGCAGCGCCCGGGAAGCCCACGCCTCTCCGGTGCGCGCCCGGGCCGCCCGCTACTTACCCAGGGAGCAGGTGAGGAGCGAGAGCAGCGCCGGGAGTGCGAGGCGGCGGCGGCCGCGGCCGGCGGGCGGCAGCATCCCGGCGGCGGGGACCGTGCGCCCTGCTGGAGCGCGGGGACGGGAGACGCGCGGGGAGCGGAGCTGCGCCGCTACCGCTGCCGCCCCTGCCGCCGCGGCTGACCCTTCTCCGCCGGCTCCCCTCCTCCCTCCTCGGGCTCCGCCGCGCCGGCTCTGGTCGCGCCCTCTGGCGGCCGGCTTGGGGAGCGTCCCCGTGCCCGTTCCAGCGCCTGCCTGGCCCGCGGCTGTGCCCGGGGTCCCGCCACGCGGTGTGGGTAGAGGTGGCTGCACCTCCGCAGCGACCCTAGCTTCTGCTCCCTCCGGCCGTTAGTCTCCCCTCCTTTTCTCCCTCTTCTCCCTTACCTGGACCCCATCTTCTGCCTTCCTGTCCCCCCCCCCCTTCTCTGTCACCTCCCTTTCCGGGATCTCCAGGAGTAGGTCAGTAGTTCCCCTTCTCGCTCCCAAAGTGGGGGACGGGAGAAGTGGGGGGTGCGAGGACAGGAAGGAAAGGAGAAGGACTTTTTCCTCCCTGCTAACGTACCATCGGCCATTAAAAAAAAAAAAAATCAATAATTCAACTCTTAATATTGTTGGCACCAGTGTTCTACTTTGATGAAGGTGTTTTTAATCAGCTCAACTAATTTACTTAATATCCCCCTTTAATGGGCTTTGGCCAAGAGCTTAGGCCTGGAATTTGGCTTTCAACAGAAGTTTGTGTAAATGTAATTTCGTGTAAATGTCATTTTAAGCGGTTCACCGTAATGGAAGAGGGAGGGTGTAGTTTTTTTCAAAACGTATGATAAAAATTGATATACAGAGAAGTGGGGTTACACGTGTAAGCCTCATGTGGAGAGACCCTCTTGTCCCCATGGGACTGTTCAGGGGCTTCCCTCCCCAGCCAGGAGACGTGGAAGCCCTGGCGAGGTCTGGCCCCCTTGTGCTGTGTGGTGGGCAGAGGAGGAAAGCAATAACCGAGGACTCTGAATCCCCTCTAATGGTTCTTCACTGCTTTGTGCCTGCCCCAAGCCTTGACTCCTTTCTCTCTCCTAGAAAGCATACAGGACCAAGTGCCCGTCACCCACCTGAGATTAGACCATGACCTCCTGAAGCCTGTGTGGGTGTTTTCATTCATACCTCATCGTATTTGTTGGATGCCTACTCTGTGCCTGCAACGGTGTTAAGCACACCAGCACCTTCCACACGGACGGGCCACGTTCACCCACTCGCTAAACGTTAAATGAAGACCGGTGCCAGGTGGTGGGAATACAAGTAAGTTGTTAGGATAACGAAGCAGGTGCTGAATAAATGCTTGTTGTGTTGAGCCTTATAAAAGTGGAGACCATCAAGGGGCTTAGCCTTGAATGCGTTAGGATAATATTGTTGTTTGCCCAATGTGCAACACCTGCTGCCAGTGCTTTAACAAGGACGTCTAGAGACTGTGCGTTTTCTCTCTGGTTTGTACCGACTTCTTGAAACTGGAAGCTGAATACTTTGTGTGTCGTCCATTTTGCGTGAATGCAAATGTCGCGATCTTGTTATTCAGCCGGGGTTTGTGGCTACGTGTCAATAACTATTTTTACAAAAAGAGACATGTAAGACTCCTTGCTTTCATTTTTTTTTTTTTTTTTTTTAGTGAAGCTTCTTTTCAAATTCATGGTTGACTGCCTTGATCCCTTTTACCTTCTAAAACCTGCCTGCCTGGTTAAAAGTTCTAGAAGGTTTCCAGCGTCCAAAGCTGTTCAGCGTTCTTCCGAGAAAACATCCCGCCACATGTATTTGATATTGAGTATCAAAACAAGATGTGTTTAAAAAGAACAGAAGCCTGATAATTAAGCAGCTTACTTACCAGGTATGTGTTCAAATACCTACTCCACGTTTCGTAACAGGCAACTCTTAAGTGCTCAATCAACGTTCTCGTCAAAATGCACCACGTGAGAGTATTTTGTGTGCGGGAACAAGGTGTGGGAAATGGAGCCCCAAAGACACCAGGGAGCACACTCTGTTTAAGTAACAAATCTGCCCCAGCGTTCTTCCGTTCCACAGTAGACATAGATAAATGGCACATTACAAAGCTCCATAACTCACATTTTAAAAAGGATTACCTTTCACTTACTCTGGTCATATGATAAATGGACTTCCTGGGAGTTCCCTCTCCCAAAAACAAGTTGAAAGTTAACTGAAACAAAATGTGCTCATGAGGTCACTAACAGATACGTGATTAGACACCCCTCGCCTCAGTGCCTCTTCTGCTACTTGAAACACCAACTGTAAGGGGACCACTCTCCATGCAAATGTGTAAATCTCGTAAACTCTAAGATTGTGATATGAAAAAAGAGCCTGCCTTATCTCTGTCTTCCTGGGGGTCACGCATCTTAATTCCAGATGCCACCCCCATACTGACCCCTGAAAGTATGCCCCTCCCCTGTGCGGGAATGAAGCAAGGAGTCCCCTCTTTCTGGGGAGGGGTGCCTGTTACAACATAATTAAAACGGTCTGGTAATTTTTAAAAGAATTTTCTAAATTCCACAGAAGAATATAAAGACCTATGCATAAAACCATAGATAGCCAAATAATCTAATAAGCAAGCTCCAAACAGATGGTTTCTGAGCTTATACTAACTGTAGACCCAGATGCCAGAATCCATTCATTTAACTGATAGTGAATGGTTTCTAGCCCACGTGTCCACTGCTAAGGCTTTGGATGCAAAGCATAAAACATGGCATTGAGCACAAACTCACAGTCCAGTTAGGGAGATAAAAATGTTCCTAAGTAATTTTTTTGCCCTGTGATAAATGCTACAGTACAGGTGGATGGAAACACTTGGGAACATACAGGGGGGGAAACAAAATTGGTGGCCATGGGAATCCATCAGTAAGGCCAAAGTGACTTGTGCAGGGTCTTAAAGGAGACCTAGGATCCTGGGCTGAGAAAAGGAGGAAAGGCGTCCCAGGCAGAGACACAACACGCACAAAGCAGATCAGTCTAAAGAAGTTTGGTGGGCTGTGAAGCGGCCATAGGGTGGCCCAGGCTTCGTGCCCAGTCCTCTCCCCGTCTGCTACCTCTCTCCCACGGCTTGCAAGTTCCCATAGCAGCAAAGACCAAGGGACAGATTCCAGCTCTCCGCTCTAGGGCGCTGACCTTCCAGCTCTCCGCTCTGACCTTCAGGAGATTCCAGCTCTCTGCTCTGACCTTCAGGAGAGCCGTTTTCTTCACACACAGAGAAGTGGCCTTAGGGATTTTTTTCAAAAACCTAAAATGAAGCCTAGGGTCTGACAGTGGACTGGAATGTCCAAAACTGGATCTCTAGGACATAAGGTCATTGTAAATCAGACCCATGATGTAACCACCTGGCCAGTCATGCCAGTCATCCCCGGAATCCATGCACACCTGGTAACAGGAGAGCAACGCGTCACTTCACCTGATGCTTTAAGCTTTAGGGAAGCAAGAGAATCTTTATTCCCTGTGGGAGAAGTGTAAGACAGGAAGAAGAGACACACAGCAAGAAACTTCATGGTTCAGAGTAGATCCAGTGGCCACAACCTCCCCCTGCAGCAGGTGCTCAAGAGGAACACCCTGATAACACAAATAAGGGGGCCTCTCCAAAGCCCTAGAGGAGCTGGTCTCACTTGGCTTCCAAAGCTGTTCAAAAGCCATAGGTGAAACCTATCAAGCCCGACTTTCAAACAAGACTTTTAGCCCAAGAGGCTTAACCGCAGGATTCTTAAACCAACAGCCCTGAACCAAGGTCCAGGAAATAAAAGTTACGGTCTCAGCAGGCCCCCAGGACAAGCCCACCAATCCAAGGCTATTACCATTTGATTTTCTGTTCTTTTGAAGGTACCGTGTGGTACAAACACTTCTCTGAAGGGGAAAAAAAAAAAAAAGCTACCTCCTAGAAACTTCTGAACAGAAGTAGATCATCTGCTTTTGTTCTTCTTTCTGGAATCACCTATCCCCCAGTTTTCAGTAAGATTAGGGATTGCTCCTGATAGCTGTATCAACATGAGCAACAGAAAGTGTCTGCGTTTGAGTTTTTTTGAAGCAATTTAAGTATATTTTATCTCCTCTGTGATCCATTCTTTTTTTTTTCCTTGAAAGAGAGAGAGAGAGAGACAGTACGAGTGGGGGAGGGGCAGAGGGAGAGGGAGACAGACTCCAGAAAGCAGGCTCCAGGTTCTGAGCTGTCTGCACAGAGCCCAACTTGGGGCTCGAACCCGTGAACCACAAGATCATGACCCGAGCCAAAGTCGGACACAACCGACTGAGCCACCCAGGCACCCCTCTAGGATCCATTCTTAATAGTCAATGTATTTAAACTAAAATAATAATAATAATTCACCCGTGTCTCCTATCCCCCCACCCATTACCCCTGGAAACCGATCTATTCTCTGCACCTATGAGCTTGTTTATTTTGTATATATATATATATTATATATATATATATTTATATATATATATATATTTTAGTCTCTGCATATAAAAGAGATCATACAGTATTTGTCTTTGTCTGACTTACTTAAAGTCCATCCATGTTGTTGCAAATGGCAAGATGTTATTCCTTTGTGTGGCTGAATAATATTTTTTATTCTTTTTTCATTACCCATTCATCTATCAGTGGACACAGGTTTTTTCCATAGCTTGGCTATTGTAAATAATGCTGCAATGAACATTGGGGTGCAGATACCTTTTCCAATTGGTTTTCGTTTCCTTTGGATAAATACCCAGAAGTAGAGTTGCTGAATCCTATGGTAGTTGTATTTTTACTTTTTTGAGGAACCCTTATACTGTTTTCCATAGTGGCTGTGCCAGCTTACATTCCCACCGACAGTGGGATCCACACTATTTCTAGACGACTGGATATTAAATGTAGAAAACGCTGAAGACTCCATCAGAAAGCTTAGAACTAATAAAAAAAATTCAGTAAAGTTGCAGGATATAATAAAATATGTCTACAAAAATCTGTTGGGTTTCTATATACTAATAATTAACCATCAGAAAGAGAAACAATCCCGTTTACAATTGCATCAAAAAGAATAAAATACCTAGTAATAAATGTAACCAAGGAGATACAGCCCTATTTGTTAGAAATTACCAGAAATTAATGAAAGAAAATGAAGAAAACATAAATAAATAAATAAATAAATAAATAAATAAATAAATAATAGCTATGTGGTGCTTTTATTAAGAACAGAAGGTGTGGGTCATAAATGCACAGCAGCTTACATGAAATGTGTTGGTGTTTTGGGTGCTGTTGCCAGTAAGTAGTCATTTCTTTTACAACAGCTGCTTTCAGGTGTAGGATCCTGGTTAATAAACTCAACAAAACGAACACAATTCTTTTTCACTTATCCATCAATAAACATGTCAGAGAGTAACGGCAGGTAGGAGGCCCCCACAGGACCTGCTGAGGTTGGGAAGAGAAACGCGTTTCCTGGGGAGATCACAGTCTGGTGGAGAGGACCGAGATGCACGTGAGTAGCCATGAGCTTGTGTAGAATATGGAAAGCACTCTAAGAAGCATCTGAACAAAGTATGACAGAAATGCAGGGAGAAGGTTAGCACATCCACCTGCAGGGCGGAAGAAGGTCTCGCACACGGGGAGTTGAACTGCAGGTTAAGGGTCAAAGGGGCTGTCTGCAGCGAGAGAAGGTGAGAAGGGCATTGCAACAGAGAGAACAGGGCGGGCAGTAACATGGAAGCTGGGAGCTACGAGTTCAAAGACTGAGGAGTTCAGTTTGGCCAGCACATAGGAAATATGAAGGAGAAGCCAGTTCGGGCTGCCTTGAGGAGGACGTTAAATGCCATGCTAAGGAGATTGACCTTCCGTTGAGTGTCGCAGGAAGGGCAGCGGAGAGATGGGAAAGGTGTTTCAGTGGTAATGACAAAACCCTCCACCATGACACCGTAGCTCCTAAGGCCTGTCTTGTGTCCTAAGTCTGCAACCGCTGTCAGAAAACCCGGTACGTAATGTTCCCTGTTCATGTGTGTTGTGTCCTGATTTCATGAAAGGGCTATGCTGTGAAAAAATTAATTCAACGGTAACATTTTAGATGAATTGGCGAGAGGAAGGAAAAGCAGAAAGAATGGTTAAAAAAAAAAAAAACGAAACAGCACACCCGAAACTAATATAATTACTTTCAACTATGTGACTTCATTTAACCCTCACAAAAAATATACGTAAAAGGGCTATTCTTCTCGCTTTGCAGAGCAGTAAAGTGAATCTCAGGCAGGTCAAACCCCAACAGCCAGAACTGCCTTTGGTGGCAGTTTCTTTCCACAAAGTTGTGCTCTTTAACCAGGGTGGCAGCAGCAGGAAGAGAAGGGATCACTGTGAAGACGTGACAGAGGGCAGATCAACCATCCAGTTCTCGTGGGGGAACAGCTATTGGCTGGAGCGAAGAGAACACAGAAGGAGACGGACGGAGCAATGAACTAAAACAGAGATCGGCCAGAGGAGCGCATTGGTAGAGAAACAAATGGAAGTTCATCATTACTACCATTATTACTGAGAGCTACACCCTCACAGAATCAACAGCCTAATAGTCATAGCTAATATTTAATAAACACGTATACACCAGGTACTCAGCCAAGGGCTTTACAGGCATTCCTTCTCGTTAAATAACATTTTGTTCAATTCTCAAGACGATTATTTCACGCAGCTCTCAAAACTTTCTGTGACAACACTAACATGTTATTTGCTTTTTTCTCTGTGTTGAATTTCCACCAATGGTGAAAAGCAGCACGGGTCAAAGTGCTATTGTGTTGGCTCGGCGCTAATCAAGGCAGTGGTAACGGCAACACAAAAGCCAAGTTACCGCGTAACGGAACAGTACGAATTACTAATCTTATTAAATGACGCCCTGAGTACATGCCTTTTTGATATTTTGTGTGGCGAAACTGAGGTGTGGCGTCAAAGGACTTCTATATATCAAACTCTGACATCCTCTCAAGAAAAAGCACTCGTGTGATCACTGAACCGGATGCTTGTTTTTTTCCCCCTGCACAACACCATTGTTAGTTGATAGACTGACAAACCATGGCTCTTCAACCTCGGGGACCGGGCACACATTTTCTCAAAAAGAAACAAAGTGAGCCTGTCACTCCCAGGAAAAAATAACGGATGGCATCCGTCGCCAATGAGAAAATTCAGGCTTTGACATGAAACTTGAATTTTGGAAAACTCGTGTCTGCTACCATGAGCCTAGTAGCCTCCCAATCATTAAAGACTTTTCCATGAGATCAAAGGTGGTATTAAGAAATGTAATTTTCTTTCTGATATCCTATACTGACGCATGTCAACGTTGGGAAGACGCGCCTACTTCCGTGAGACAGTATTTTCCAAATGACTTGTGTATGATGTTACAAAATCATGAATGGGTTTTAGAAAGTGCTATTCAAAGTAAAAGACCAATGAGATTTAATGTGACACAGTATAAAATTCACTGATATGGCTTCAGATTCCATGCTGCAACTAATGTTTGAGAAACTCCCAATTATCTCGAGTTTTGGTGTTTGAATGTCTGGGGCACCTGGGTGGCCCAGTCGGTTAAGCGTGTGACTTCAGCTCAGGTCATGATTTCATGGTTCATGAGTTCGAGCCCCGCATCAGGCTCCGGGCCGTGGAGCCTGCTTCGGATTCTCTCTCTCTCTCTCTCTCTCTCTCTCTCTCTCTCTCTCTCTCTCTCTCATTCTCTGCCCCTCCCTCATGTGCACACATGCTCCCTCTGTCTCTCAAAAAATAAATCAGTAAATAAATAAGCATATTAAGAAGAGTGCAATTAAATGGAAAGATTATTGGGGCACCTGGGTGGCTCAGTCAGTTAAGCACTCAATTCTTCATTTCAGCTCAAGTCAGGAACTCACGTTTGGTGAGTTTGATTCCTGCCGGGCTCTGCACTGACAGCATGGAGGATGCTTGGGATTCTCTCTCTCTCCCTCTCACTGCCCCTCCCCTGCTTGTTCTCTCTCTCTCTTTCTCAAAATAAATAAATAAATTTTAAAATAAATAAATCACTTAAAATCCCTTCGTTTTTCAACTATGTATCTGTGAAGCTGGGTTTTCTTCACTTACTTTATCCAAAACAATGTGTCCCACCAAATAAAATAAAGAAGCAAATATGAAAATAATCCACTCATCTTCAGACATCAAAGAATGTACAAAAATGTGAAATAATGACATTCTTTTTATTTTTTTTCTTTTGGAAAATATAGTTATTTATCACACAAAAAAATGTATATGAACAGATGAAGGGTTAACTGTTGTTATTTTTTACCTATTAATATGTTTCACTTCCTTGCTCTTATATCTAAAATAGTACTTATAGATATGACCCACGTAAACAAAAGTTCTTCAGGGTCATTAATAATTTTTAAGACTACACAGGGGTCCTGAGACCAAAAAGGTTGCAAACTGCCAGGTCAGGACATACAACTTGTAAACGGGGCGCCAGTACTCAAACCAGGAGGTGACTCTAAAACCCTCTCTCCTACCCTGAATTGCTCGCTATTTAGTTTTAGATTTATTGCATTTGAAGTCCCAAATTTCCAAGGATCCCATTTTGGCTTTCAGTTACCTAATTAAGCCTCTGATCATCAGGCACTTAAAATAAGCATCAGGTAGATGGGCCAAGTTACGTCGTGGTACCAAACAACCCGAAAACCTCACTGGCTTACAATTACAAAGGTCCTGCCAAGTCCGCTACTGGCCCAGGTGACCCTCCAGGCCAGCTGTGCTCCATTGTCAGTGATCTCAAGCTGCCTGCCTCAAATCAAGTTCTCCTTCAGGGTCATTGTTGCAGTACAGGCGCCTACCGGAAAGCCACACCCCTCCCCCACACACACACACCCCAAATCAAAGGCTTCCAGCAACAGCGAACAGACATCTCGGCTCAGGTTTCCCTGCAGGGTGGGGCAGGTGCTGTCCTCATGGCCAGAACAGAGTA
The DNA here is from genome assembly GCF_028018385.1 of Neofelis nebulosa. Lineage (NCBI taxonomy): Eukaryota > Metazoa > Chordata > Mammalia > Carnivora > Felidae > Neofelis > Neofelis nebulosa. Next base: position 233,691,034 of record NC_080782.1, read on the forward strand.
GAGCTGGATGCTGTTGATTACTGTCCAGCATCAACACCCTGTGTGCCCCCCATCCTCCACCACCCCAGTGTCTGCTCTGAGGAGATGCTGGGGGCATGAGCAAGGGTCAGTTTTCAGAATTTAGCCTCTGCCCTTCAGAAACTCACAATTTACTCTAGAAAGGAAAGATGAAGACTACATGTATGTCTCCGTAGCTGACCTGTGTACCGTTCTTGAGTTTTTATCGAGTAACCACAAAAATAATCGCAGAACAAGGCAGCTGGAGGAGGAGTCCAGATGAATCGAACAGTTTTGAGTGCTCTCGGGGGGAAAAAAGAAAGCTCTGGCTCGGGTGATCAAGGATAATTGCAGGGAGAAGGTAGGATTTGAATAGAGGTCATGAAATGAGGGAAGGATCCAAACTGGTAGAACTGGAAAAGGGGTGGGGGAGAAAAAGACATAAAGTTCAGTGAAATCAGAGACGTATTTGCAAGAGGGCCAAGAGACTAATGCGGTGACAACGGTGGATAACGTCCGAAGATGTATTGGTAACATACAAAGACGGTACCAGCGGTGAGTAGACAGGAAGCTGTAGCAAGCCCAGGAGGGGGGCACTGGCCCCAGTGAGGGCTCAAGTCCCTGGCAAGAGAGGATAAAGCTGCCAAGGGCCCAAGGAGGGAGGTCACAGGGCCCCGAGGACTTCTCATCCATCAACAAGGAAAACGTTAGGCTTAAAGATACAGACAACATTTATTTTAATCAAAAAAGCTAGAACCAAAATAGAGTCAAATATTTGTCTCTCTTTTTGCTAAAGATGTACTTCCTTTGTAATTGCCCAACTTCTAGAACGATAAAATAGCTGTGGCATGATAATGCCGTCCGCAAATGAAAATACAACTTTCAGAAATAGCATTTCAGCGGCGTTAAGTCAAGCGGATGTTGGAATATCTTGCTGAAATTAAATTGTCATGGCTTTCAGAGGTAGGCAGGTCCTCCGTTTTTGTGTTTTCCCGCTTTGTAACATCTAGTGGCATCTACTTTTAGAGGGATATAAAACGGAAGAGAGGAAAGAAGGAAACGCCAGATCTTGAGGTGCGTGCGATGTCTGCTCAGGGGAGCTGTCCGGACTCACCGAGGCCCTCGGGGGTGAGCTGAGAGCGGGAAGAAACTCAAGAGGTACAGTGGTAATGGAAGAGAAGGGATTACGAGGAGACACATTGCAGGCATCAAATGTAAAAGACCTCTGAAAGATTGAAGTCAACACATTCTCCTTTCCGTGCTCCCTGCACGATAACATTTCTTAGTTCATTTAATGTTTGAGATAAAATCATAGAGTGTATAACGCTAGAACAGAGTAAGAAGTTGAAGCAAGATGGTTGAGGCCTTGAATGGCAGGCTTGCAAAAGTGTCCTTTCTCCAATAGTCAAGAGGAAACCATGGCGTTGTGGAGAGGCTGACGCTCATGGAGGTAGCCCATGAAGAAGTCTCTGGTGGCAGGTTCTAGGATACACCGGAGAGAGTACAGACAGATGGCAGTGAGGTAGGTTGAAGGCCATGGCAACAGTCCACGCATAAGTCAGTAAAGAGCTGAACTAGAACCGCGACTGCAGAATTCGAATGGAACGTGAATGCAAGAGTTATCGTGAGGGATAAGTCGGAAAGATTCAGGATTAGCCAGAAGGAATGAAACGTGATTCCGAAGTTTGGAGACCTCGCAGCTAAGTACCATGGTGAAATAAACGAGGGAAAAGAATGCATCGATGTAAAAGACTTCAGGTTTCTGGCAAGTTGTATTTGAGGCGAGGGTGGGCCGTCTAAAGAGAAATGTGCTGTAAGCAGATAGACGGGTGGACTGGAACCCGGAGAAGGGGGAGTGGCTGAAACGCAGATTTGAAAGGATCCGCAAAAGAATTGGAAGAAAAGAACAATCGCAGGAGCCAATAAGAAAAGAGGGTGAGTGGCAAACGGTAGGACCCCGAGCTAGGGACACCACCCTGGGGGCTGTTTTTTCCCATCTTGAGAGCAAACGGTGGGTGTCTTTTGCGACACCAGCTTCCAGCTCTCTGACGACAGCTGGGTGTCCAACAGTCCCATTCCATTCTGACACCACCCGCCATCCACCGGTAGGTTAAAAGGCTCCCACAGACTGCCCCCACTTCAGATGCCAGTTGCAAGTACAGGGTCACCCTATTTCTGGCAGATAGGCCACAAATCTGGGGTTGCTACAGTCTCCTCCTCCCTTTCAATAATTTGATAGAACTCACAGAACCCAGAAAGGCACTTCACTTAGGTTTACCAGTCTCTTGTAAAGGATACAAATGAACAACCAGATGAAGAGGTGAGGTACAAAAGGATGCCAAGCACGGAGCTTCTGTCCTCGTGGAGCTGGGGCGCCCTGCCCCCCCCCCAGCACATGGATGTATTCACTCACTCGGAAGCGCTCCAAATACCATCATTCGGGGGCTTAACGGGGGTTTCATCTCGCAGGCATGATTGATTAAATCACTGGCCATTTGGTGATTAACTCGATCTCCAGCCTCTAGCCTCAATCTCTTTTCTCCCCAGAGGATGGGCTGAGAGGTAGGGGGGAGAGGCAGTGAGGATTGGGGCTTCTAATCAAGGCTTGATCTTTCTGGCAACCAGACTTCTGTCCTGAAGCCGTCTAGGGGATCCCTAAGAAACACCTCAACAAAAGAAACTGCTGTCATTCTTATCAGGAAATCCCAAGGGTTTTAGGACCTCTGTGCCGGGAACCAAGGAAAACCGAGTCGCTTTGCTACATTTGGGAAATTCCTCGTCTTACTGTAGGCAGAGCCTGATCAGTCTCCCAGGCTTCATTGCTGCTAGGAAGCAGGGGCCACACCTAGACTCCACCCATCAGACACCCCAGGCTGCAGGGTACACTCTGCGGTGAGCCATGGCATCGGCGACAGGTCCTGCCGGTGTTGGTGCCACCAACAGTGTGAGCAGCAGCATCTGGGGCTGGCGGCACATTTGATGGGTCAATCTCCGGCACGACCGGGGGGCTTATTCTTGGCTTCCTGGCCTCCAAGCCTGGTCCCCTGCCCCTCCCTCATGTTCATCCACCAACCCTTCAGATTATTTGAGCTAGCCAATAACCTTTCTGTCCCCTTTCTTCTTAAGTCCGCCGGAGTGACTTCTGTAGCTTGCGGTTATGACCCATGACTAACACAAAACGTTGCGAACAATGTCAAGCATGGCAGATTATTGCATTTAATTTCATGATTTGGTTATTTGAGATTTTCAGACAGATATCTAGTCATGGGAATAGAGTAGCGTTAAGAGGAGAAAAAAGAGTGAGTTCAAAGATCATACTTAACCTGACCACACGTCTAAGATCGATGTTGTGCTAACCAACAATATCCACTTGGTTATAAAATTCTGGAGAAATCATTACCGTCCAGGTGTTGAAAGTCTGAGACCTCGTCTTGCGTTTTAGGTGTCAGGTGAGGCCGGATAGGGTTTCGATTCTTCTTCCTTCTCCCACCAACAGAGGGAGACCCACTGTTAGCATCAGAGCCAAGAAGAGAATCGCACAGATTGATAGAATGGGGCAGTAGAATAGTGGGAGTATCCTTCTCTTCCCTCCCTACCTCTCCTTCCTGTGGGGTAAAACAGGTTCACGAACTTGGCATCCTCAGTCCTTCACACTCTAGCCTCGACCTTTCTACCATCAGCTCTATAGCTGTCTTCCCTCACGTGTCCCACCATAGATGCAGGACTCTCTAGGACCACACTGCGTTCGTAAAAGTGACACGTTCTTTCACACATAGGAGAAAACACCGCAATATTTTCCTTCTGACTAAGATGGTTCCCCCCACGTTCCTGCCTGGCAAAACCACAGGCTTTTCCTGTATGATTCAGATCGAATATTGCTTCTTCGGTGAAGTTGTCCTGCCACACCTCAGATCAAATGGTTTATGTTTCTGTTCTCCTTTAGCACTGCTCTCTAAACAATTGATTATGCCCTGTATCGACCTGTATCTATAAATTACAAGGGTGTCACTATACCAATTATATATATTTAAAAGCACATAAGAACAGAAAAATTTAAAGTATGAGATAAAAAACCATCAAATCAAATTTGACTATTTTTTCTTGTCCCTACCCCCACCCCCAGCACAGGGTGCCCCTTCTTTGTACATAACTCTATCACGTTGATAGCATTTATTGCATTCTATTGTAATTCTATGTCAATACCCCGTTGAATTAGCCTTTGTATCTGCACATAAACTAGGTGCTTATATGCAGCTGTTGAATTAGCCTAATAACATTAGAAATCATTTTTTTATAAATAGTTTCAAGTTCCCATAATTTCTCAGTGATGACAGATTGAAGAAATTGCTATGTTGACTGAGTTATCCCAACAACGGCAGTTTAAAGTCAGGTGAATCGCTTTCCTTCATTTAAACTGCCCTGACCTTGTGCTCAGTTAGATTTTCTTTCTGTCAGTCCTGGATTTATGCTTTAGAGCCCCAATAAATGACAATCCGATCCCAGATCTGGAGATATTAAAAATTCCAGATCTGGGTTTGTTTTCGAAATGAAGTATTTGGACACTGCCATCGCAGCTAGGACTGGGTCATTAATCTGCAAATATGAAAGTCTCCCCAAACAAGCCAAAAGCCCATTATTCATGCAACACTTGAGGCAAAGAAAAAAGTCAAATAGGAATATACTTTAAATAGCCACAATTCCCATTTCTGAAAATTCTATTCATTTTGGGCATTCAAGGCTCAGTGCTTTTTCTCATGAGAATTATCTGACTGTGAAATACTTGCTAAAAAAATAGAATCTTTAAAGAATACTATTATGTTGTGGTCCTCTACAACGTTCGTTCTACTTGCTTAAATTACATGCTGATTGCTGAGCTATGTAGGCAACATACTAATGTGTTAATAATTAAATGAGTGCTATGAGGAAAGCCAGCAAACTCCTGCCTGATAGGAAGGTGGCTCAGTGAGTGCGTGTTGACTCCACATGATGTTCTATGGTTTCATTTCCCAGCATCCTTCCAATAACCACCTCTGTTCCAAAATAGCCCTTAAAAAAAACAAAACTCATTTGAAATAGGTCTATACAGAGTCTTGACTGAGCACTTACTCTTTATTTTGTTTCTGTGTACATCTCCCTCAAAACAACATTAAATTTCTGCTAAGGGCTATTTGGAAACAATAATATGGCAATAAGCTGTTGGCAACTGCTTTTATTTGGGACACCCTACAGATAAGAGATTGAGAGTGGGTTTAAAATTAAAGGAGTTGTTTGGTGTTTGAGTTGGTGTTTGGGATAATAAACCATGCACTCCTCCTTTCCTCTGGGGATTTATTCCTAACTGTCCCACACTGGAGAAATAGTAGCCAAAGTACTGCTTAAACAAGAATCCCATTGTGGGGCTATCATGAAGCTGGGTGCATGTGGCCCAGGCAATCAAACGGGAAGGATTGATATACTCCCTCGGGAGCAAAGTTCTGTGGAGGCAAAACATCGAAGAGGAAGTTCCTTTTGTCCATCCTGACCTTAAGACCAGTAACACAACTCACTTGCAAAGCATAGGCCGGAGGATGCCTTGAATTCCAGTCAACCAGATCAACACGTCCTCATTCTTTTGAAGTTCTAATAAAGTAGAGTTGGGGGACGCCTGGGTGGCTCAGTCGGTTAAGCATCTGACTCTTGGATTTCGGCTCAGGTCATGATCTCATGGTCGTGAGGTCAAGCCCCACATTGGGCTCTGCCCTGGCAGTGCAGAAGCTGCTTGGGATTCTCTCTATTTTCCTCTCTCTCTGCCCTCCTCCCCCCCCTCTCTCATGCTCTCTTTCTCTCTTTCTCAAACAAAAAATAAAAAATAAAAAATAGAGTTGAGTATAAGAATAAATGTGGGTTACCATCTGCTATGGGGAAGGAGGCCTAGTATGATGAGAAGGTCTGAAAATTCCTCTTCTCCAATAATGATAATATTCAGTTCTATGATTTGCTGGTGTTTTCTAAATTTCATGGGTTTGAAGTTAAGTATCTGTTGAGTTATGCCATATTATGCTGCAGTAACAAATGACCCCAAACTCTCAGAGGCTTACATAATAAAGATTTATTTTTCCCTCACTCTACACGCCTATCAAAGGTCAGCTGTACCTCTGCTCTATGTCATTTTGACCCTGGGACCCAAGGTGATAGAACAGCTTTTGCCTGGGACATTGGCAGTTGCCATAGCAGAAGAGGAAAAAATATGGCAAACTACACATCACTTATGCTCACATTTCATTGGGCAAAGTAAGTTGCACAGCCACATATGAGGGAGGGGTTGTGTCATCCTTCCGAGGAAATGTCACCACAAGTGGGCCACTGAATATGATTAAACTATATTACAATCAATGTGTGTTGTTACATTCCTATGTTTTATATTGACCCCAGGGAACTTTAGAAAAGTGAGACACAAAGGAGATCTAGAAATGGAGAAATACAACTATGGACGCATTCCAGCCCCAGTTACGGTTTATTGTCAAATACTCTAAAAAAAAAAAAAAAAAGGCTTATTTTTGCTTACAATATATGTCTATGTCAGGGGCCTCTGATCTGTGGTGTTCTACGGTGTCCACACCCAGAGACACGGGCCTCCGCCCCTTCATCTGCAACATGGTGGACCCATGGCAGGGAAAGAGAACATAATAATTTGCACACTTTGTTTTAAAGACTTTCACCAAGAGGTAACACATGACACTTCTACTCCCATTCTGTTGACCGAAGTAGATCACATGGCCATGCCCAAATGTAAAGGGAAAGCACTATCCCATGATGTGCTTGGAGGGAGGAGAACCAAACCACAGTGCAACCACCCAACGACTACCACAGAATATATTGAAGATGGCCTAGGCTGAGCAATTGAGTAAGAATCCAGAATCCACCAACCCTCTGTGACTGCTCTGGCCGGATTGGACAGAATAGAGGGGAATGAAAAAAAGTACATCTTCTGTCTGTCTCTTCAACTTTAATTTCTTCATGGGGAGAAATAAAAGAGTTAAAGTTTCATACGTTGATGCAAATGTTGAGTTATTTTATATACTAGCATTGTATTATCTGGGCTGGGTTCCTGTCTGAGCTCACTATATAAACCTGCCAGACAAACTTAGTTGGCCATGGAAATAAATTATGGATGGCTTTCAACCTATTATAGAGTATGACCCTGGATAGAACAACATCTCACCTTGATCCAGTTTAGAGGAAAGTGGGAGCCACCTCATAAAGGCCTGAGGGGCTCAAATACTCACATTTGGGGGGATTTTCAGAAAAGATAGGATAATTTCAGGAAGGGGCCAGAGTAAAGTTCTCCATTAGGCACAGCAGGCATAGGGTCTGGGGTCAAAAACCTTTCAGCATATTCTTTCAATATCAGAAGAAAAAAAGAACTTTCATGTTGAAGAAAATGTTTTCACATATAATATTGATATAGTCATCTTTTTACCAATGCTTTAGTAAACTATACTTTTTATTTTATTATGGGGAAAGGGGCTTATGAAGACAAAAGTGCCTAAGACCCATGAACTCCGGATTCTCCCCCGACCTTCTCTCTGGAGAACAATAGAAATATGGTCGACTCAGCCTGATCATTGAATACGTTGGGATTAATAAGCCAAGAACTCAAAAGAGGAACTTCTGGCCTCGAGGGGGAAAATATGGCCTCCCCTGCTCCCCATCCCAGGGCACATCATATAGAAGAGTGCTAAAAAGGATGTTCAAGGTCTACATAATAATTAGGGGATCAAGACATGGTGGAGATTTGCTGGATGACAGAGTGTGATGTGGAAAGTATTACAATGCTAAGCCAGAGAATAAAGTCTACTTCTGGATTCTTCTCTTTCCAAGTCTTGTCATATGTCTGGCCTGGGGTTGTTCCCCAGTGTGGTTCTTCATTCTCTCTACAGGGGGTGGGAGTGAGCTAGTCCACAAGTTCTAGCCTATGCCTTGAGGCCAAGTTATTATTTCTCAGGATTGCTCATCCTTGGTGCACTTTTGTCCTTAGTATCAGCCACCTCACCATTATCTCCCATCTGCACCATAAGGACGTCCAAACTGGAGGCCATGTTTCCACCCTTGCCCTCTGTAGTGCAGACCTGTGTTACACATAGTGGTAACCACAAGCCATGTATTCAATGGCTACTAAGCCCTTGAAATGTGACTCTGCTGAATTAAGAGGTGCTGTAAGAGTAAAATATATACCAGATTTCAAAGATTTAATATTTTTTAAAAGACGTACATACGATCTTAATAATAATTTTATATTGATACGTTATACTATTAATACTATTAATAATTTAGACATCAGGTTAAGTTAAATATACTAAAATTACTTTCACTTGTTTCTTTTTACTTTTTAACGTGGCAGCGAGAAAATTTTTAAAAATCATTTATGACTCATTTTTGCGACTCATATTGTATTTCCATCAGACCACGTTGCTCTAGAATGTTGCAGCACCTAGAGTGATCCTTTGGGAATCATGAATATCATGTTTCTCCTCTACTCAAAACCCTCCAAAGCTTTTTGCATTTCACTCAGAGGCAAATAACAGATCTCATTGTGAGCGATAAGGTCTTATGTCATCATAGATGATCCCAGTGACCTCTCTGACCCCCTCTCCTACCACTTTTGCCTTTGCAACTCCGTTTAGGACACACTGGTCTTCTTGCTACTTGGTACACATGCTAACCATGCTTCTATCCCAGGGCCTTTGCATCTGTTTTTCCCTCTGCTTAGAATCCCTTTCCCCAGATATTTGTATGTCATTCCCTCACTTCCTTCAGGTCTGTGCTTTTATCACCCCGTTTTAAGGAGAAATGTGCATGCGTGCACACACACACACACACACACACACAGACACACAGTCCCCTGAACCACCTGTTCCCTCCTTATTCTGTTTAAGTTTTCCTCACTGCTTACCATAAGCCATCATTTTGTCTTTTTTTTTTCTGTCTCCCTCTGTTAGAAAGTAAGATCCATGAGGGCAAGGCTTTTTGTGTGTTATTTACTGCTAAAGACCAAGTGCCTAGAACAGTGCCTGGCACGTAGTAGATACTTAAAGAATAAATGTTGAATGGATGAATATCGAGCAGTAAATGTGTGGGGATCCGTGGGGAAAGCTCAGGATGACCCTGAGGTTTGCCACTAGCCACGTAAAAGGATCTCCTTCACCACCGGTAGATTTCTACAACAGGGTTTGAAGCAAAAATCTAACAATAATGGTATCGTCTCTGCCTGACTTTGTTCTCTGTAGAAACTCAAGGACAGGACAGGACCTGGGGATACTAGGTGCCATCCAAATGTTATCAACCCTAACAGAGCCACAAAAAATCTCTCTTACGTGTGGGTGTGTGTCCTTTTTTCCTTTCCTTTTCCTTTAAACACAACTAAAACAGAATACAGTGATTTTTTTAAGGTTTATTTTTCAGAGAGAGAGCGCAAGCAGAGAGGGGCAGAGAGAGAGGGGGACAGAGGATCTGAAGCAGGCTCCTTGCCGACATCAGTGAGTCTGAGACGGACCTCGAACTCAGGAACTGTGAAACTATGACCTGAGCAGAAGTCAGACACTCAACCAACCGAGCCACCCAGGCGCCCCCATAATACGGTATTTTAAAATTATTAGACAAAATGAAAAGGAAGCTAAGAAATCCAAATAGCATAAAACCAATTACTGTAGGGCTTGGGCTGTGATCCTACAATAACTACAGTCAAGTCACAGACTGATTAAATTTTCAAGGGCAAGGCCTGGCTTCCTCTGGTTTCAGCTTTCATCTGTCTCCAGATCATATGTGCTCTGGGTGTTACCTCATGTCCCCATTACCTAGTACCTTCCTGAACATTGCCCTCAATTCAGGGAGACCCTGGAACACGGACTTCGTGCCACAAATCCTTGTTTGCCAGAGACCTCACTTCATAGTTTATGGTTTCTCTAAAACACAGTTAATCCCCAGTTCTTCCAGTCAGCCCCCTCCCCTGCCCTCACTGGCTCTGAGATACACTTCTCTGGGCTGTTCTCACCCCTACTGGACTCCAGGGAACCTTCCTGGCAAGATTTAGCCACTTGGTCTCAATTAACAGGGACCCTCTGTGCCCCTTCCCCAGGGGAGGTTAGGATCTGCTCTGTGTGAGATCAGACGGGAGCACAGCCCCGCCTACACTCCGGAAGCTTCACCCCATCCCATCCCCACAAATTGCTCAGCACCAGCGACATTAACTGTGCCTCTAACAGGATGAACATGATTCCATTCTCTGGGACTCGCCTGGTAGGGCTTTTGTGCCTTAGGCGGCGCTTGAAGAGAAGGAATTACTCAGGAGCCCTTTGGTCTATTTCCTCGTGTTGCCTGCACCCACACCCACTACCTCTGTCACCCAAGCCTGCCAGCCAGTGCTGGCCCCACACCCCGCGCCTCCTCCCCCTGCACTTTCCCACCCCTTTGTACCAAGCGAGGACTTCCGTATTTAGCACCTGGCTCCACCAGTTACCAGCTGTCCTTTGGGAAATCACTGAATCCAGAGAGTTGTACTTGCATTTGTAAAATGAGGAGGAAATGGAAGGTACCTGTCTCAGAGGGGCCCTGGAAGCTTCTCTGGCAAACACGTGTGCCCCCGCCACTGGCTCCCCTCTCCTGAGCTGTAAGTACCATGTCAACTCGGAGTCTCAGGGCCTGACTTCATGCCATCACAGAAGAAAAGGAACACATAGCAGAGCTCAGCCGAGAGACGGATGTACAAAGACAGAGCAAGTCCCGATACACTCACACTGGAGGCCCTGGATATGGCCGAGCCTGAAGTGGAGATGGGGTGAGATATGCACCCCGAGACTTCCAAGTTACGTGCATCACCAAATTCCCGTTTTTAGTTTTAGCTTGTTGGCTGCTTGGATCCGCGTTGCCCGCAAAAGCTCAAACTAAAATACTCCTTTTCTATGCCGTGGCTCTTCACTTAGGCAGCTTTGTGTAAGATTTTCATGAGCCTCTGGCTCCCCTGGGTGGCAAAGAGAATAAATTCACATTTCTGGGATTCCTACTTTCTACACGGGCATTTTCATTTCTACAATTTATTCACACTTTGACGCCCCTAGTCTCAGATGTATTGGGGTTTGCTCTTAGCCCACAGGTGCTTTGCCAGAGAATTCCTTTTCGTGATCCACCCACTCACCTCGCTGTGGTGGTGCTGTGTCTGAAGTGAGCCAGTCGAAGCCCCTCACTGGTCCTATTTGGGGTAGCCACTGGGTTTGGATCAGATGCGTAGTGAATGACCCCAGTCAGGGGAGCAGAGGGTCACCCTCCTCCAGAAGCAGTCGGGACCCAAAGCACCACTTTGGTATTATTACAGGTTTCACCAACCAATTGTGTGAGCCAGCCCAGGTTCTAGCATGTTCTAAAAAGCCCCGGCCTTGTGAATTGGCCTCATCCAAATCACTCTGAATGAGGAAAGTGTAGAATTGAGAAAAGAACAAGCTGATAGCCATTTTCATCATGCAATTTGTAAAGGCATATTTAAACACACAAAGGTTCGGCCATATGGATTTTATTTTATCACAATCAATTTCCTGGATAGCCATTGCTATTACAAACATCAACGAGGTCCTTGGAACCCTTCCTGACCTTTTCGTACCCACGCACCATCTGGAAACACATCTTTAGTACGTACCACTCTGTTGTGCTTATGTTTTTTACATAATTGTCGCTCGTTCCTCACTGTGACCCTGGCAGTTCAGAAATACTAACCTGCTTGTCCCCACAGGTGTCATTCACCTTCTGTGTATTTGCATACCCTGGGAGAGAAACAGAGTACCCTTCTCCCAGCCGCCTCACCTCGGCTCAGGTGTATCTACCTTATCGCCCCATTCCATGCCCTTGGCCCAAGTCTGCTTCTGCTTCTATGCACAGTGCTGTCGTTACAGTGATTGCATCGGATGATTGAAGCGTGGTCTTTATCTTTTTTTTTTTTCTTTAAAAAGTGCTTCCTAGCACAGGGCTTCGCCCAAGGTTTATTAAATGAATATATGAATTAGAAGGATAGAAGAAGACAAAATGGCGTTTGTTGAGGACCCGCTGGCCAGATGCCCTATGGCACTGGGGTAAGAAGGTAACAAGCGAGCATAGATAAATGGCCTGGAGACATACCTAGCACAAAGTGCACATGCATATCGAGTGAATGATGGCAGATTCACATTCTGAAGAGGAAAGCTGAGGCTCCGAGAGCTTCAGCTACTTCCTGAAGTCACAGAGTTACACTGAGAGAGCTAAGATTTGAATAAAGCTCTGTCTGGTCCCCAAGCCCTGGCCTCCCCGTAGCCTTCCATTTAACACCTCACCGCAGCAGGCAGGCAATTTTTTTTCTGTTGATCATGATCTTCCAAAACAACGGTAACACTTTTACATAACGACTTTCCATGGGAAGAATTCCACAAATAGTTGGTGGTTGAATGGGTGAGTGAATAGGCTGGGGGAAACTTCCAGTGCGGAGCAAACACAGGTGGCTGACAGAAGTCCAATTAGTGGGTGGTATTAGACGACTCCTTTAGAAGACGTACAATATCACTATAGCGATCCATTAAGCAGAAGCAAAATGCATGATAAAATAACCGTGGGTAAAGGGCTCTAAGAACAATGTAACAAAAGTAAACTAAAGAAAAGTCAATCTTTCCAAGACAGTAACAAAGTTAAAATCTGCGATAGTCAGAATGTTCTTAAGAATCTCTGACAGCGGAGAGGAGGCATTTTTAGCCTCCCTGCTAAAATCTGCTTCTCTGGTTTTGAATTATCTGCAAAGATATGAACACAGATCTAACATTTTGAAACCTGTGGACGGTTACTTGTCTGAGCAGCCATGCGGTATGAGGAGTGCACTGTGACCGGTGAGGACAAGAGTTTCAGGTTCTCTTACTGGGGAAGGGTTACGAGGGAAAAATGAAGCTAATTGGAAGCATCGAGGGTGACCAGGAAATTAAATAATCAAAGCAGTAACAGCCATAGCTGCTGTCCGTTATGTTCCCTTTCTGTGGCAGGCACTTTGCTTATGTTACATTATTGAATTAACTGGCCCCCACGATACACGAAGCGGTAGGATTTCTTACCCACATTTCACAGGTAACGTTTTTGGAGAGGTGAGGTACAGCAGTTTGCCCAAGAGATGTCCCAGATGCAAAGACTGACACCCAGGTCCATCTGACTCCAGACACGGACGCTGCTGGATTGTGTTTCGACTCTCACTGTAGAGGCAAATCCACAGCCCCACTGCTGGGGCCCTGAACCCTACCACGCTCGGTTCCAAGAGCCGCAACGCCTTCAGTTTGCTAAGGACGTGGGCTGATCACCATCATGGCCTCCGTACAAAGCGAAAGCCTTGCACCCTGAAGGTGCTCATCCACTCGTAGGTGAAGCCAAGGGCTACTCTGTAATCAGCGAGGTGTAAAGTTGACCAGTTAGCAGAAAAAGCATTTCAAGCTGAAGGCTTAGAGGCATTTTAATTATGTAAACTGGAAGGACATATTGAAAGCACAAAGGTTTTGGCCATTTTGGTTTTATTTTATTGTGATTAATTTCCTAGAGACCCACTATTATTGAAAAAAGTCAACAAGGTCCTTGCTGTCCGTTTTGGAAACAGCCCCGTGCTCCTCAATATTACAGTCTTTCTCCCACCATCCCTGCCAAGCATCCTCACACTCTCTTACTTATAAACTCTCCCTCAGGGAAGAGTTCTGTTCAAGGACAAATGTGATCCCCAAGGACAGGTCATAGATCACAGTAGTAAGGGTGGGGCTTCCTGTACTCCCAAGGAACAAAAATGTCCTTTGCTTTCATCTCTGTCCCCCAGGGCTAACAAGCATAGTTGGTCCTTCCTCTTCCTTAGGAGGTGTCCTGACCATTGGAAGATCAAACACGGCCAGCGTGGGGCCGGACGAAATAAAGTTCTGTACTGGTTTGTTCTGGGAGAAAAAGGCCCTTTTCTGACGGCCTCGCAGGACTGAGCAGGACTGAGGCTGCCTTCTGCTGGTAGGTCTCTCAGCCTTTGGAAGGCCAAAGAGAAATCAAGTAGGAAAAGAGCATGCATATGTTAAGAACCTTAGCAGAGGCAGGTCACAACCAATAGTAAATGAGGAGGCTGGAGGCAGGTATGAAAAGGCAGGGTCAGGCACTACAGACATTCCCGACCTTTTGTTCTGGGCTAACCCTGTTGCTTCCCTTAGAGACCAAAGAGAAGAAACTGACCTGTCAAAAAATTAGAAACAGTTGAGAAAGGGTGAACTCCTCAGAAGGGAGACTTTGCAAGGGCAAAATAAAGCGCAATAACAGACTCGTGGAGTGTGCTTTTTTTTTTAACGAGAAGAAAACGACACACAAACTTCCTCAGGAAAAACAGACTTAATATTTCACAATCTAAATAGCCGGTTTCAGGTTCCTACCAGTAATTGTGTTTTTTCTGTCTCTGGGAGGTTGGAGGGATACATCTTCTCCAATGCTTTACTCCTAACATACCTTAAACCTTATGTTTGTTGATATAGAAAGCAGTTGGAAGGCATGTGCTATTATTTTGGAGTGCCTCATCGTTCAGAATTGGCAGCATTTTTTGCTGCCTTTTTGCTATTTCTTCTTTTTGTTGGTGAATTTTAAGAAGCAACTTTAATTTGCGTGACTCTTAGCTCTCATGTCCCTCTCTTTTCCAATTATTCCAGTTGTCCACCGCAAGACAACTGACCTTTTGTCATTACATCCATCTCTGCCGAGATCTGACTTTGTAATCAGGCAGCCGGTTCTCCTGAAGTCTCTAGAAAGAGGGATTTCATTTCACTGGGCACAAATGAAATAACGGTCTGACTTGCCCAGTGAAAACAACCCACCCTCCTGAGTGGATTATTAATTCATTCGGGAAACTGAATATACGTGGGTTCCATAAACCTAACGTGCCATCTAACAACAGCATCTGTAAAGATGCTAACATTTCTGGAACTCACACATCCTGGTCTCAGAATCTACCTGATGCATAAAAAAAACAAAACAAAACAAAAAAAAAAACATAAACGACCACAGGAAAACATCAACACTTCGGTGATTGTTTCCCACTAAAATGAAGGCACTTCTTCCAACAGGGCAAATCCAAACAGTGGTGGGGAAATGACTCATCTTTATTTACAAGGACTTTGAATTTACCCCATTATAGTTCAGAAAAGAGAAGACATAGGGTACCAATTCTTCTTCCTTTCCTTTTTCTCACATGTGCTGAAGAAACAAAGAAAAGAAAAAGAAAAAAAAAAAGGAGGAATCTGTTTCTGGCCTACAAATTTAGATTTCAGGATGAAAAATCAGAATATTATGTAGGGCAGCAATGATCCCAGTTATCCAAATATGAAATCTCTTATTTCTACCACAGTAGAATGGTTAAGGTAACCATAGATATAAGAATTGCTTAATAATTTTCAGTAACAGTGCAGGAATTCTAATTATTAGGTCATAAGTAAGGAAACTAAGGCAAAGAAGAGTGGTGAGTCACATACATTTGTCTGAAATAATTTATAATCACAAAAAGACTTCTCAATCACAGGCAAAATCAACCACTCAGAATGGGCAGGGCCTCTTTTCACAACAGCAAGGCATGTCCTGTAGCAAAATGGGAGACACACGATCCCTCCTCGCCTACTGGATGGAACTGTCTGACTTATTCATAGTCTGACTTAGCCTCCGGGTTCAGAATCAAACGTTAGTCTATTTTCTCTCAAAAACATCTATGCATCTTTGTGCCAGGTAAGCTGAAGTGAAAATCTTATAGATGTGATAGCAATGGTTCTCAATCAGGGACATGTATTTTCCTACTGCTGGTGGCTAGTGGGTAAAGACCTGTGGTACTGCGAAACACTCTAGGACAGCCCATACACAACAAAGAATCATCTGGCCTAAAATGTCAACGGCGCCAAGGTTGAGAAACCTGGTGTTAGAGGAAAGCTGACACATGTCTCTTTTTTCCCAGTAAGTTTGTGATGTATTTCTGTCTCCTGATAATTCACCAAATATTTATTGAGTATCCATTACGGCACTGTGAAGAAGCAAAACAAGGTCACTGCTTTCCTGAGCCACACAATTTGAAGAGAGGAAATAAGCAAATAAGCAAATAACTAAGTAAACAAACAATTTAATTTCAGAGTGTGGTACATATTGTTAAGGAAATAAATGGATAACAATAGAGAGTAACTAGAAGATGTTTTCGATAGTATAGACAAGGAAGACCTACCTTGCCGAGGAAATTAGGATGTTTTTAGCAGCAAATAACAGAAACTCCCAAGTCAAGCTGGCCTAAACAGTGAAGAAAAATATGGTTTCACCTAACTCCAGAGGTAGGATGGATCTCAGGATTGACTTAATGCCCAGGCTCCAATATCTATCCAAGTGTCTATTCCAACTTCCTTTCCAGCATGGCAGTAAGGTCCATCATAACAATTGTTGGTCTCATAACCTCACTTAAGGGTGCCTACGGGAAGGCAAGGAGATGGAATGGGGCACACATGGAACACTCACATCCCAGTGTTCTAAGCAATAACACTGAGAATCACCTGAGTGGACTATGTAGGTCACGTGCCCATCCCTAAACCAATGACTGTGGCCAAGAAGAATGGAATGTGCTGATTGGCTTAAACCAAACAGTGACCACCCTTGGCTGCAAGGTCTGGCATCAGCTTCTCCTTAATAACTAAACAATCACTTGGGTGTTTCTTGGGGAAGAGTGATGTCCTAACTGGGGGGCACTCAGAAACTTTCTCTGTACATGAGATTCAAACTCAGTTTTGGAGACTGACAAGGAGCTGGCCTAGCCAAGAGCCCAAGGAAGAGCTTGGGGGTGGTGGGGTGCACAAAAGCTTTGAGGTGGCGAAAGGAGGTCATTGGCCGTCCAAGGAGAAAGTGGTTCACACTAAGCTTGGAGGGGCAGATATGAACTTTATCCTATAATTTGAGTTTTTGCTAACCACATTTGTTATATGGTGATTCTTTTTAAGTTGGGAGGGAAAAAAAAAAAAAAAACCACCAGTCTTTATTTCCTTCAGGATTTTTCCATGCATTCCTACTTTTAGGTAATCATTCTTTCTAGTATCACTTAAAATGAAGACAGAATAGGTTTTATCAGAATTAATTGTCAAAGAACAATTTTCAAGTTAATATATGAGAAGAAAAAATCTTTTAGAAAGCAAATGTTGGAAAAGACTCAACTGGACAAGATTTGAGGTGTTTGAGCATTCAGATGCACGAGGACTATAGGGAAGCTATGCAAAACTCCTCCTGATTTGGAACAAATTTTCTTTGCTTCTGTAACCCCCCGCACCTGGCACAGGCTGAATACAGAGGCAGCCACAATAGTGACTCACACCAGATGTTGAAGATCATGGGCACTTTCGTGTCCATTATTCTACCTACATGACCATTGTTTTGCCCATCTCTTCCTTCCTTTTAAGGAAGCCCATCACAACTTTTGTTTATATTTACTGCACATGATCTCTCAGAATGGCATTTTTGTTTGGGCTTTTCTTTCTTCTTTGCATTTTTGTTTTATTATTCTTTGGGAGCTGTTTCTGTTTCCAATGTTGATGACTCTCTTGTTCATCAAATATGGGGGGGAAACCCCTAGTAACTACAAGGATACCTGCTAGCAGATTTAGGATAAAGTCACCTTAATTCCTTGTTTACCTTTGGCTCCATAATTAGCAATGATGTGTTGGGATAATTTTTGTCTGTTCTTTATTTGATCCTAAAATTTCTGACACTATGATAGAAATAGTGTGAGAAGTTACGTGTATTAAAAATGTAATATATCGGGGCGCCTGGGTGGCTCAGTCAGTTAAGCGTCCGACTTTGGCTCAGGTCGTGATCTCGCGGTTTGTGGGTTCGAGCCCCGTGTCAGGCTCTGTGCTGACAGCTCGGAGCCTGGAGCCTGCTTAGGATTCTGTGTCTCCCTCTGTCTCTCAAAAATAAATAAATGTAAAAAAATAAAAATGTAATAAATCAAAATAAAATAGGAAAATAGGATAAAGTAATATAAACAAGGATTCTAATTGAATAATAAGCATAGTATCATCTAATTAGATAATGTGATAGTTCATATGGCCCCTACTCCCTCACCTGTCCCAATAATTAAAGTGAACTGATTAAATAAAAGGGGGCTACGAACATGTACAACTCAGCATTCATGGAAGCGTGAGCTGAGATAGCAGTTGTGGTGCTGGCTTTTCTTGAATAATATTACTACCACTATAATTTGTTGAATGCCTACTACCATGTAGATGTTGTATTTATATGTAATCCTTCCAAACTCCCAACAAAGGTAGTTATCTCCATTTTTACAAATGAAACCAAAGCCCCAATAACAATTTGAAGATTACCCAGATATCACATAATAAGGACATACGTTTGGTGGTTTATCTACATCCTCAGTTATTACATACAACCTGAGAGGTGGAACTCAAGAAGGCTTAGTAATTATCTCAAGGCCTCACAGCTGGCAAATTCATAAGTATCTAGAGCCAGAATCAAAGCCCACAAAGTCTAACTCTGGAAGGCTGGTACTCTTACAAGCTGTGCTATAAAGTATCTTAGTATAGCCCAGGATTTGAATCTGACTTGAAACTGTCTAGCTCTAAAGGCAAGAACTGTTCCCTTCTTTCTGTTCAAAGGGCTACCATTCCGGTGATTTTAATACAAGGTTTTGTTATGCAAACAAAGTGGGGGTGAGAGAAGTTTTTGGAAGGCAAAACAAAAAATCAGTACAGCTAAACAATTTTCAAAGGTAAGAATACAATCACCTTTAGATAGCTACTGAAGCAATTAAAAGTTAAGTAGTTCGTCTAAATGCGGGGCCAACCATCGAAACGCACATGCAATTTACTTTGTATGTAATAAAAGCCGGCCTCCCAGGCTTCTATTATAACCTTCTAAGAATTGCCATACTTTTCAGGAGACATATTTTTGTATCTCCAGCTCACTACTACTACCTTATCCAGTTACACACATGTGAACTGTGCTTATATTTCTACGTGCCCGGGGGGGGGGGGGGGGGGGGAGAGGGAGCAAGGAGTTATCGGGACAACTTGAAAGACACAGAAGTGTGTAAAAGACGTGATAGCAGCAGAATTCCACCTTTTTTTTTTTTTTTTTTCCTTTTCGTCCTTGTCTCTTTACCGAAAACAAGCTGACAGCAACACCACTGTTCAGGGAAAGAAACAAGATCAAACAAGAAGCAAAACTTAATAATTTATGGCCAGGTGGGGCAGGGTAAAACGAGGTCTGCTCAAGTCAGACTTCAAAAATAAGCAGCAAGGGATACTACAGACAGCCTTCCAAATTACGCCACATTTAAAAGGGCTTCCTTTACAAAGAAAACAGTAACAACAACAACAACAACAACCTCTTATAGTTTATTCCACAAAAGAATATCCTGCCGGCTGATGAATACAAGAACTTTTAACACACACCCTGTGCCTATTATTAGCCGCATCAACGGAAATTCTTTCTTCTAATTCATAATTCACTGTGGGGTGATCTGTACAACAACAGAAGCGAATACAAACCAAACAGCAAACAAGATGCCACTGCTGGAGAAGGCGCGCAAACACAGTACGGGGAACCGGGCCTCTCCCGCGAACTCCCTAAAACAAAGCCGGGTCCCGGCACGCACTGCGGCCGGAACTACATATCCCAGCACACAAGGCGCACACAGTCTCCCGGCCGGACTACGGTTCCCGACATGCTCTGTTGACAGCTGGTCGGCCTCCTCATCGTGTAGGGGTCTAGGGTCTCCGCAGAAGTGGGGTTTGTTTCCCCGCTCTCAGCCCCTCGGGGTCGCACACCATCACCCACTAGTAAACTGTGAAGATTACGATTTTTGGGGTCAGTCTGCATTGTCCGTTTTATTCGGAGAGCAAAGAGCTGTGGCTAGGGCGGGCGGGGACGTAGGTGGGTCAGTCTGGCCGGCTTGAGCCAATAGCGCCGGAGCGGCTCTTCTGCCACTATGGCAACCGCGGCGCTCCCCAGAGGGACCAGCCACCCATTGGGTAGAATCTTTCGAGAAGGCTCGAGAAGAAGGAAGCGGAAGTGGCACGTGGAGGGGCCGGTGGAGGCGCCGGTGAGTAAATGCCGCAGATTCTGGAAAGTTCTGATCAGTGCGATACATAAGGCTGAGGAATTGGGACCTCCCCTTTTGGGTCGGTAGTTGAGCGCCGCGCCGGTGAGCAGCGGGTGCAGATCGAGGCAGTCCTCCCGAGCTTGAGGAGCGCCCCGCGGAGACCGAGCGCCGCTTTCTCCCGTGCTTAGTCCTCCGAGTGCTGCCACTGTCCCCGGGAAGCCGGAGGCGCCGGCAGGCGGGCCGTTCGTGTTTCCGTCCGAGTGACAGAGGAGCGGTCGGACCCCGCGGGAGCCGCGCGCGGCCGGGGCAGGAAGCGGCTGCCGAAGCAGCGGGAGGGCGGCAGGAGGACGCAGACCCAGACCCAGAGCCGAGGCGGAGGCGGAGGCGGACCGCGACCCGGCCATGTCGGTGGTGGGGCTGGACGTGGGCTCGCAGAGCTGTTACATTGCGGTGGCCCGGGCTGGGGGCATCGAGACCATCGCCAACGAGTTCAGCGACCGCTGCACCCCGTAAGTGGGAGCCTGCGGGGGCGCCAGGGGAGGTTCTGGAGTGCGGAGAGAGAGCGGGGGCCGGGGCTGGGGACCGTGGGGACCCGGGGCTCGCGGGCGGGCTGCGGCGCGCCGGGCCGAACGGAGGGCGATGTGGGTAGCGGTGCGCCCCTGGGGAAGGTTGGGAACCGGCGGCCCGGCCCGGCAGGATGCTTGCCCGACAGGGGTGGGGGCTTGCCGGCAGGACTGGAGGGGGGGGTGTCGTTTTGGCGATCCGGGGGCCAAGGATATTCTCAGAGCGGAGAGTCCCAGGGTCGTCGCTTCTGGGGCGGGCTTCCTACTGATGGGAGAGCTAAGGCCAAGCCCGCGATTTCGTTCCCTTTTCTCGGCAAGCCTCAGTTCGCTGCTTCCGCGGCCGCCCCCGTTTCCCCACGCGGCTTCTGAGCTGACTGAGCCGCCCCCAGCTTGTCCCCCTCCTTCCGAGCATGCCTCTGCGCACCGCAGATGCGGGGCTGCTGAGCTTTTTCTTCCGCATTGAGTCTCCGAAATGAACTAGAAGCTTCCAGAGCCTGGATGCTGCTGCTTGTCCAGTGAGCGGGCGGATTGTTGTTAGCGACCGCAGAATCACTCCTTTGATAGATGCCTTTTCTTGCGCACTTTCGGTTGCTAACGCTAGCAGACTTCGTGCCTGGGATCGTTTGTGAAGATGTAAAGGGCCTTTTGCTCGTTTCAGGAGAGCCATTCAGGAGGAATCCTAAATCATGTTCTAGTTTATTAATTTTGCACAGTTTAAATAAAGGAGATAAGATGAAAATTGCACACTTTTGTGCTAGAATTCGGGGATGGATGTGGTCAGAATTAGAATGTTCTATTCCACAGCAGCGTGGGGTGGGCAAGGGCAACATTTTATTAAAGCAACTTTTTCAAGGGGCTTGTTTTCTGAAGATCATCATGCAAACACGCCTGCATGTACATTGATGGAAACAACTGATTCCTTCTCAGGGAAATTAATGTAGGTAGTAATTTTTTCAACGTCTGAAACCCAAGATAAAAAGCCTAGAATGATACCTTGAGCTCAAAGGTAGGATGACCGTGTTTGTATCACTGTTTGAGTGCAGATGGCCATTTGTGAAGGTGAATGGAAAATCAGAAAATTAGCAAATGTTTGACATTGGTAGTACCATTGGAAAGACTTATTCCACGATTCTACCTCTTTGCAAATCTGCAGTCTGTTCTTTAGATATGTAAAGATCTGTATAATTGGAGTACGGTAAGAAAGACAGTATGTCAGGCTTTCATGCTTAGGTACAATTCACATCTTTGTTCTCTTTGATCCAATAAAAAAGAAAAGCTGTTCAGATGAGACTAGGAAAATATTGTATATGTGGCTGTGGTGACCACTGTGAAACTGAAGACAGCAGGTATGTCCCTAGAAAAGGTAAACAGAGGGCAGCATTGGAGTTCCCTGTGATCTTGTTGATACAATAGATATTTGGCTCACTTGCATTGGCCACTATTAATTTCCAAGTGGAAAATGAGTAAAGTCGTTCTGCAAGTGAATGGTTACTCTAGTCCTAGAATGTTACTTTGTTTTCAGAAGGTTCTAGCCTTTGAACACTTCTGCGGCTTTTAGGATGCTGTTTAGAGCACCTGCACAGATAATTTGGGTCTAGGGTATCAGAGCAACCTTAAACTTGAGTGTTGTTTAAGTTTAAGCTTAAGTTTAAGTTTAAGCTTAAACTTAAAGCCCCGTGTTGAGTGCCCTCAGCATATTCCCACTTTCTTCACCTACCTGCGCCTTGATTGAAAATCTGATTTGCGTTCCTCCTGACAAGACTTGAGTTTATCTGTGCTCTGTGCTACCGTTCCGTTTCCATTGCTGAGAAGGCTGTCTCACAGAGGTCATCTTTCATCTCTTCAAAGCTGACTTAATTAATGGAACTAATTATTCATGCTTTTCCCTCAACAATTACACTCTGTTTGCTGTGGTACTTGCTCTGCATCATACTTACTTGGCCTCCTTAAGTAGAGTTCCCTGTAGGACCCTTTTGTGCTTTTAAACTGCAGAAACCTGACTTAGGCCAACTTGTTTGGATTCATATGAATCTGTTGATCCTGAAGGGGTGGAGGTGTATCGGGACAGTAATGGGTATGACAGTGATACTTAGATTTGTACAGAGTTGCCAACTGAGAGTGGAATTCACTCCATATATTTTGCTGATCATGTGGCTAGGGCCAAATTAATAATTTCCCTTCATTCAAAGTATTTTCAGAGTTAATGTCCATTTGCTAATAATTGGGGACCTGGAGAACTACACGGGTATTTGAAGTAATGGAAAATGCCCCCTGAGCCATGAGCAGACTTTTTTGGCTAACTGCCCGTTAGATTACATTCTCAGAGTAACAATTAAGTGGGCTTCTACTAAGTATCTGACTAAAGCTTTAGACTACAACATTGTGCCGTACTTGTGCCGCCCACCAGCACCCCGACCATGGGTAGGAAACTGGTGTATTATTTTCTCGTCTATGCTTTTCAACATTTTGAGACCTGTGGTTTGTATATTTTCTAGATCAGTCATATCATTTGGATCAAAAAACAGAACCATTGGAGTTGCAGCCAAAAATCAGGTATGTTCTTTAAGACCATTCTGGTCACGTTTTTAAGGGAGAGGTTATGAAATATCGAAGCCTGTTTACGTTTGAGTTTTAGAAATGTAATGTACGTATTCCTTAAGAGCCCTTAGATGGTTATTTTTTTCTTTGTTCCCTTCCTCTTTCAGTGAGTAAGATCTGTCTTAACTTTCTAATCTGCCAACCTTAATTTTTAGTGATTTTGCTACCTTCTAATTTATCTAATTTTTAAAAATTATAAATGAGACACCTGAAGTTCTTTCATGTAGAGTTGTGATACTCATTTAAGAGTTAAGGAAGATTTCTTCTAGAAGTTCTATATTTTAAAAGCATGTTCAGGTTACTTAGGTAAGACTGGGAGAACTGTGTCTAGATGTGTGCCGTCTTCAGGGTAGCTGTTAGATACACTTGAATTTGCCTCCTCTGCATTGAAATGGGAAGTAAGTAGGACATACACATGAGCTTTTGAAGTCTTACAAGGAAGTAGAGTATCTCATCGATATTCAACATGAGTACATGTTGAATGACAGTATTTTGGATCTGTTAGACTAAATCACTGAAATTGACTTCACTTGTTATTAATGTGACTAGAACATTTATGTATGCCCCTTCCATTTAGGGCTCACATTATAACCAGGAACCCTTAGGGTTGGGGAGGAAAAAAATAAAGGAAAAGAACATGAAATTTGAAATCTGTTTGGAGAGGCTGTAAGAAAGAGATTGAAAAAATTCTTTTAAACACAGAAAATAGTACTGCTGAAAAAGAAGCAAAACTCTAAACCCTGGAATGCTATAATAAGGCAAGTTGGAAGAGATACAAGGCAAAGGAGAGAAAAATAGCTCTGCACACTCAAAATGGTGTACTTAAAAGAAAAGGGACACATCGGTGGAGGAACTGTCTCCTCAATATGGCTATTTAGAATATTGATATGCCAGACCTTAAAATGCTGTTGCAGTTTTTTTGTGGTTCTGTGAGGAGACTCAGTGGAGGCTCAGATGTAGCCTGTAGATTACTAGATACACTTCAACTCCATTTCAGAATCACAGGGAATTTTAGTACATAAACATGCTTAAATTCCATGTTTGAAAAACTACTGCCAGGCTGTATTCCTCCCTTTAAAAGAAGTAGACCAGAGAAAACGGTAAATAGGAAACTGTTCTGGTATTTTCATTACTTTACAAGTCTGTTTTTAATCTTTTATTTTAATTGTTTCTGTATTTTATTTTTTTTCAACGTTTTTTTTTTTTTTATTTTTTTATTTTTTTTTTATTTTTTTTATTTTTGGGACAGAGAGAGACAGAGCATGAACGGGGGAGGGGCAGAGAGAGAGGGAGACACAGAATCGGAAACAGGCTCCAGGCTCCGAGCCATCAGCCCAGAGCCCGACGCGGGGCTCGAACTCACGGACCGCGAGATCGTGACCTGGCTGAAGTCGGACGCTTAACCGACTGCGCCACCCAGGCGCCCCTTGTTTCTGTATTTTAAATACAGTTTTCGCTGTTGAGTGCTTTGAGTGAAATATACTATGAAGTGGGACTTTTTAATCCGGAGTCTAATCATCAAAAATATGCAGTTAAAAGTCACTTAGAACTTTTGAGTGATCCTTGCTGCTTCTGCTTTTTGGTACCGATAATTAACATTCCATGATTATAGCAGCCCGTGTATTTTATGGCACAAAATGTTTATCCTGACCAATTAACGTTAACTTTTTTAAAAAATGCAATTTGACTTGTAGTGCTTTTAGATCTCCTTATTCGTGTATTCGGTGGATATAAAACTTAATAAGTTTAGTGGGGAAAAAGGAATGAAATAAAGGGATGCAGTTCTTGATTTGTTCAGGGCTTTAGAGGTAGTTTCCCAGTCTTTGATTTTATCTTGCAGGGTTTGAAATCTTTTTAAAAGTCTGTAGTGACAGCATTGCCTCCTGTTTCTTCTCATTTCCTACCTTTTGGCATTTCCCAGGGTTGCGGAGAAAGTTACTTATATTATGGTTTGAGTCGTACAATTGACTTTTTATAAAATTATAATTACTGATGTTCCAATTAGAAAAAAAAACTAATAACTTCTCGTTTCTTTTTCAGCAAATCACTCATGCAAACAACACAGTGTCTAACTTCAAAAGGTTTCATGGCCGAGCATTCAATGACCCCTTCATTCAAAAGGAGAAGGGAAACTTAAGTTACGATTTGGTTCCAATGAAAAATGGTGGAGTTGGAATAAAGGTAATCTAACTGACTAACTTTAATGTGCTTAATAGGAAATGAAATTCACCTATAGAAAAAAACGCCTAGTTCTTAATAAATGTTTACCTCAAATTTCTTAATTAGATGATCTTTTTTTTTGTCAAGTTCTTTTAAACTGTAGGTATATGTTTTAATGGCCAAAAAGTGTTTAAGTGGCATATATTGCTATAACTTAATTAATATCTTATGACTTCTTTATAATTGTTAAAATTTAGGTTTACTTAGTGGTGCTTAAAAAGTTCTCCATTGTGTTACAAAAGTCTGTTCCATTACAGCCCAGTTGCAATTGTTTGAAGAGCACTCATGTAATGCAACCAGAGATCTGTTCTTAAACCAGCGGAGGCATTCCTGTGTTATGACCTACGCAAAATGATATTTGTCACAGTGATTCATCTCTTCAGTTAGAATGGAAATTTACTACTTTGTATAATGTTTTCACTAGTACTTTGGGTAGGGGGAAAATTTACCCTAGATTTTTTTTCTCTTCATCTCTAGAGAAAAGTTCTTTGTTGCATTTTGGGTTTGGTTGGTTTGGTTTTTGGTGTCCTGTTCCTTTCTTCTTTAATGACAGTTGCAACAATAAAGATTTTCTAGAAGAGGATATGTAATAATATATGGAAGTCAGTATTAGCATATAAATGTTAAGTACTACAACGTTTAAAATGTTTTCTTTCCCTCATACAGGTAATGTACATGGACGAAGAACATCTGTTTAGTGTGGAGCAGATAACAGCCATGCTGTTGACGAAGTTAAAGGAAACCGCCGAAAACAACCTCAAGAAACCAGTAACAGATTGTGTTATTTCAGTAAGTAGAATTCAACAAGGCAGTGTGTTTTCTTTTAATTTGCCTTTCTTCCTACCCTTTAAGTGTTATTACTAGGGATCAAAATCCTACTGGACTGTATTAACAGAGTGTTCAGGAGCATTTCAGAGTATGTTTGAGTGGTATTTTTAGCAAGAAGTTGCAGGAGTTCCTGACTGGAGGTGCAAATCAATCTCTTGCGGGACTCTTTGAAAAGACTGAATTGGTCAGTTGAAATGGAAGATGTTCTAATGCTGTCCGTTAACAACACTGTTAGACAACCTGTACGCTTAACAGGGATTTTCAGAATTCTGTCCGTTGTGAACCAGTTCACTAGAAGTTTTACGATGTAACCTACCAGTAGTGACAAAACTTAAAAGATTTTTAGCACTGGAAAATCCACTATCAGTGGACGGTTGATAAGTTATCTAGGGGTATTTGAAAAGGACAGAAGTCAGTCTTTTATTTGGACGCCAAAAAGGCAGCTGTAAATTCTGCTTTCCCAAATGTGTAGGGTCACCTTTTGATCTGCTCTGGTTATGCTCCGCACTAAGACTGTCTGTAACGGACTACATCACGCGTGGTCTTTGCATTACGACATGAGCAGGGTGGCCTGCCCAGACCAGTCAGAAGCTTTGGTGACTGTGTGTCCTAGGATGTGAAAGGATGAGGCAGAGAGCCCTGTCTTGCCCTTGCAAGACAGAATATGTTCTACTAAAAAGGAGTATTTGGCTGTTGCATGGAGAAATAATATTAATCTCTGGTAAAATTAAGAATTAAGTTACACGTCAGTAATTTTTCCTTTTTTTTTTTTTTTTTTTTTTTTTTCCCCTAAGTAAGCTAATATGGAAAAACTGCTGAAAGCAGTGTTCCTGATTGGAAAAGTGAGCAGAGACCCACTTTTGCTCTTGCCTCTCTTTCTGAAGCAGCTACAAATACTTTGGGGAAAAAAATGAAAGCCACTGTACTAAGTTTTCTCTTAGGTACTTTCTAGTTAAGTGATGCTATGAATGTATTGTTAGATTCTCCTGAAGAGTGTCCTAGTTAAAGTGCTGTCCTAGAAAGTGATCAAAAGAATTAACCTAGCTAAAGCACAGGTCAGCACCATAAGAAATTTCATCCCATCCCTTGAGCTGTTTTTGCTCTTCTTTTTAGGAATATCAACAGGCTTTGCCAAAAAATGTTTTTGTGATCTTAACAGGTCTGCAGAATTAGAAGGTACCCCATCTTCTATTAATGCTTGAATACAGGGAATAGCAAACTGCAGGGCGGTGGTGTATACGAGAATTAGCTGTGCGTTACCTTTAGGTACCTGTAGTATTGTCTGTAGTTTAGTTACGTTTAACATTAAATGTTGACTTAGCATTGTGGTTTCCAAATAAGAAATTTCAGACTGGCTTGGAAATGGTATTTCATACACTTAGATTTAAAGCTTTCTTTTATTAGGGAGAGGCAGTTGTCACTATGTCTTAGTGAAGACTCCTGATTAATTTTTATTTTGGGTTAAAATTTGGTTATAGTAAAGATTACTTTGATAATACCATTTCGGGGCATTTTTTTTTTTAAACAGCTACTCTTCTGAAAGTTACGGAACTTGCTAGAAACTAAGTGTAAATGTCTGTTTCTGTTTTATAACTTTGATAGGCACGTATTTATCTGGACTGTTGTTAATGTGTTATAAGTGGTCGTGAGGAATTTGTATGTGCTCTAGACAACTTAAGGTTCTTTGTTTTCTTGTTGGTAGGTCCCCTCTTTCTTCACAGATGCTGAGAGGCGATCTGTATTAGATGCTGCACAAATAGTTGGCCTAAACTGCCTACGACTTATGAATGACATGACAGCTGGTAAGAAAAAAAAGCTACTTCTGTGTAGAAGTGAATATACTATCAAAACTGAGTTAAGACAAGTCAGATATCCTAGCCAAACATTTGTTCATGTACACGTAGAAACATAGCCTATTAAAAGACATGGGTTAGATTTGAAAGCAGGAATTCTGTTTTTTTTCAGATGCTTATGTTTAATGAGAAATGGTCACTGTGTCAGTTTATGAATCTGTTGTCATTAGAAAGTACTTCTAGGTATATATTTCAGTCCTTTGTATTATGTGTGTTGGATTTAGTTTTTTATTTCCTCACATGGTTTTTATAGTTAAATTTTCCCCAAACCTTAGGATTTTGGGTTTCACAGCTACCATGGCTACGAGTATTAATGAGGTTAAAAAAATTTTTCCCCCTTAGTCATTGATCACTCATTTTCTGTCAAATATTGATTTAAGCTGTACCATTTGCCAGACGTTGTGTTAGGTACGGATAGGGTGGTGAGCGGACCAGTCACTGTTCCTTCCTCCTAGAGCCTTTACTAGTTTTTTATGATTACAGGTGAACAGAAAGTCAAGTTACAATTTAGTGTATTCAGACAAAGCAAGTAAGACTTTATTCCAGAATATTTCTAATACGTGTATTCTTTAAAACTCTTAATTCAAGTATCAATAAAGGTGTATTCTTAGGCTATACATGTTTAGAAATATGGTGGCTTCAAAGTTCAGAAAAAGCTGACCCAGTCTCCTTAAGGTACATCAGTTATTTGCCTTGGCTCTAAAAAGAAATTGGTAGGAACTGCCATTGCTATAGTTGTATATTAAATTCTTAATTTTTTTGGATAAGCATTCTCCTGGCAGGTTGTGGTTAAAATGTAAGTATGGTGTAATTAGCCTGCTAATGTTTGTGGTTACATTTCATTGTATTTGCACCTTGTACATTTTCTTTGTCACATCTCTTCATTGAAAAGTAATAGAGCATTGTTCTAAAATCGGAAAGGGAAAAAATTATGCCATGAAAATTAGTATGAAGTCAGGTGTGAAAGAAACGTGTTCACCAAGTTTCCTGCATGTATAATTCTTTCGGTAATGATGAAATTCCTAAGAAAATGTGAAACAAGGAATTGAAACAGTTATTTTTTTGTAGTTGCTTTGAATTACGGAATTTATAAGCAGGATCTCCCAAGCCTGGATGAGAAACCTCGGATAGTGGTTTTTGTTGATATGGGACACTCAGCTTTTCAAGTGTCTGCCTGTGCCTTTAACAAGGGAAAATTGAAGGTAAAGTCATAAATTTGAACTAAATGACCAAAACATATTAAACGTGTTGTAGTTGTCATTACTTTAAGCTACTGAGCCTTCTTGACTTTGTGCTTCTTAGGAAGCAGAATTTTGGGTACTATAGTAACAAGGACTTATTCCTAACACTGCTCCCCATAAAGATGATGTGATTATTTTAGGAGACCCTTAAGTGTTCTTGCTTAGGAAGGAGAAGCATTTTAAGATTATCTTCTATGTAATCATTAAAAGTAAATTAGAGATTCAGCATTTCATTTGGATTTGGTAGTAACATTTTTCTTAGATTTCATGTTACTATAATTTAAATAAAAGTTTTGATCTTATTAGTCTTCAGTTTGTGTAGTAATATTTAAGATTCTGATTAAAAATATGATTGAAAATAACCAGATTATTTGTTGTTTTAACTAAATTAGGTACTGGGAACAGCTTTTGATCCTTTCTTAGGAGGGAAAAACTTTGATGAAAAGTTGGTGGAACATTTTTGTGCAGAATTTAAAACCAAGTACAAGTTGGATGCAAAATCCAAGATTCGAGCACTGCTTCGTCTGTATCAAGAATGTGAAAAATTGAAAAAGCTAATGAGCTCTAACAGCACAGACCTACCACTGAATATCGAGTGCTTTATGAATGACAAAGATGTTTCCGGAAAGATGAACAGGTGCGTCTTGAATTCTGCTAGATTAAACAGAAGAAACTTCTTGCTGAAACTATAGCCCAGGTGTCAGTCTAGCTGTGGTGTTGAGAGTCTTGGTCCACATTTTCAAGATTATATGCTATATACTAGGACTGTTCACACCATTAGAATTAGGGTCACTTGTGCGAAAAGGTTTTTTATTTTTTTAAAGAATAGGTTTTGTTGGGTTTTTTTTAATGTTTGTTTATTTTTGAGAGAGAGAGTGGGGGTGGGGGGTGAGGACAGAGGATCTGAAGCAGGTTCTGTGCTGACATCAGAGAGCCTGACGTGGGACTTCAACTCATGAACCGCGAGATCATGACCTGAGCCGAAGTTGGACACTTAACCAGCTGAGCCACCCAGGTGCCCCTACAAAGAGGTTTTTTAAAAAGATCTTTGCTAAGTGTCCTCATGATGAAATCTTTTTAGTGTTTATCAACTCTCGGTGTTTCTGGGCTAGTAATTGAATAATGGTTTCACAAAAACCATTTAGGAGTAAAACGGCAGTCTGAATAGTGATTTTTTTTCCATTAATGCTGGTAGAGCTAATTTTTCTCCCATTTCTTTTCTGTACCTGTTCTGTGTGTGTGTGTGTGTGTGTGTGTGTGTGTGTGTATATATATATATATATATATATATATTTTTTTTTTTTTTTTTTTTTTTTTTTAAAGTTAACAAATTACAGTACAGTTAAATTTGGCCCATACGGAATGGAGGTTGTCTGAGGAAAAACAAATTCATTGGGTTAATATTATTTTCAAAAAAAATAGAACAAAGTATTGGCTTTCAGATGCTTTTTCTAAAAATTTATAGTGTTCCTCTTATTTGCCAAGGGCACAATTTGAAGAACTCTGTGCTGACCTCCTGCAGAAGATAGAAGCTCCCCTTCATTCCCTTCTGGAACAGACTCAGCTCAGAGCTGAAGATGTGAGTGCAGTTGAGATCGTTGGAGGCACTACACGAATTCCAGCCGTGAAAGAAAAAATTGCCCGATTCTTTGGAAAAGATATTAGCACGACACTCAATGCGGATGAAGCAGTAGCTAGAGGATGTGCGCTGCAGGTATTACGTTCTCAGCCCTCCTTTCTCTTGCTGCTCGTTCCTTAAGCCATTTCTGCTTTGTTTCATTGTGGTGGGGTCATACAGTAAGCAGAGCCTTGTGTCTAATAGATATCACAAGGGAGCACACTTCCAAAAACATCTGTTAAGGCTGTGGGGAGACCAGGATTTTCAGATCTGGAACATCTAGGAAATTTCTGATTAAAAGAAATTTGCAGCTGATGTTTCTTGAACTGCGGATTAGGAATAGGCATGATTCTGAGGAGACGCGGGAAACACAACTGTAAAGCATGAATCAGTTGTGTGGTGTTGACAGTTGTTACAAAGCACACGGGGATTAGAATAACAATGTGGTGCAATAAGGAATTGATTTGGGGGAAATTTCCTGGGCTAGGAGTATTAGTTAACAAGTGATTTTAGAAAATAGCTGACCCCTTTCCCCCTAATTGATTTTAACTTGCTTATCAAGTAAGAAGGTGGCTCAGAGGCTCGAGTGTGTTTGGCAGAGCAGAAGCACCAAAACTAGAAGTTGTTGATAAGAAAAGCAGCATCTGTAGTTAGGATATCACAGTCTTGATGTAAGTAGTTTTGACTAAGTTTCAAGCTAACAATCCTTAAATTTTATTCTAGTTCGTACGGTTATTTTTGATATAAAGCAAAGCAAGAGATTCTATACACAAAGATATTTAGAAGGAGTATACTTAATACTTAAAGAAGAACATGTAGGTACTCATTATTGTTAATTATCTGTTGTATCATCATGATTTGTCATGGGGTTTTTGTTTTTGCTTTTTTCCTTGATAATGGAGTATGCCCCCTTACCGAAGAAGTCTCCCAACTCCCCAGAACATCGGAAGCGTATCATTTCTTTAGAGGAAGAGCTCACTTTTGGTCTCTCTTTGGAAGGGTCCTATGCTAATCAGAAACTGACTTTTAGCGTAGTCACATATTTAGTCATTTTTATGTAACTACTCTAAATCCACCTGTCTGTTGGGTGTCATCTACCCCAAATGTGAATTTACCATCACCTCCTTCATAAAATTCCTTGAAAATATGAATATTTGGGGTCTTATCTTTTTTCAGTTTCTTAGACATTTGAAAGATGATGTGGACAGAGCTGTTTGTGGATATATACACAGGTTCAAAAGTGGTACAGCTTGTAATTGAAGTTGCTGTCAGGACATTTCTGGAAAGGTCCATGTTTTTTCCCAAGCTCCTATGAAACTTGCTGTTAGTTAACTGTTGCCATCCTAAGATCCATTGTATTATCTGTCTTTATATTTAGTGATTGGCATAGTATTTAGATGAAAATCCTTTGCACTTAAGACAGGGTGTACCGTAAGCAATTTTGATTTTGAATTTAAACTTGATACCCGATTTTAATTAAAGGGTGAGTGCAATTATTTATTCATAGCCTCCTGATAATCCTTTTTCTTTTTTCCTTTTAAGTGTGCAATTCTTTCCCCAGCATTCAAAGTTAGAGAATTTTCCATCACGGATGCAGTTCCTTTTCCAATATCTCTGGTGTGGAACCATGATTCAGAAGATACTGAAGGGTAGGTAGCAGAAGATAACTATTCAAATACTGTATTTTAATATCAAGGAAGATTAACGAATGAGTTTTACAGTTGAGAGTCTGATTACTGGGATCTTTGAACAACCAAACTGATCAAAATATTTCTCTCATTTTGGTGTTAATAAATGGTGGGCTAGAATTGGTAGAGATCTCAGAGTGTTTATTCAGTTTGTGTAGCACAGTAAGTTTACATGTTTGCAATACTGAATGCTTTTTGCTTTCCTCTAGTGTGCATGAAGTATTTAGTCGAAACCATGCTGCTCCTTTCTCCAAAGTTCTCACTTTCTTGAGAAGGGGACCTTTTGAGCTAGAAGCTTTCTATTCTGACCCTCAAGGAGTTCCATATCCAGAAGCAAAAATAGGTGAGCCGTTAATTTTGTGTGTTTATGCTTTTAAAGACTTAGTGTACAAATGTAAAAATTTTTCTTGATGTTGAGTGGAGTAGAATTCCACGTAAAGACATCGTTGATTTAGAATAATGGTGATGGAGAAATCTTTTCCTTCTATGGATGAAGAAATTGGCCAGTAGAGATGAAATGACTTGCTGGTGCCACTGTTACTTCCACATATTTGTGTTTAGGGACTCTTCAGTGTTTTTTCTCTTCTGATACAGTCTCTATTTAAAGCATCAGCACCGGGGCGCCTGGGTGGCGCAGTCGGTTGAGCGTCCGACTTCAGCCAGGTCACGATCTCGCGGTCCGTGAGTTCGAGCCCCGCGTCAGGCTCTGGGCTGATGGCTCGGAGCCTGGAGCCTGTTTCCGATTCTGTGTCTCCCTCTCTCTCTCTGCCCCTCCCCCGTTCATGCTCTGTCTCTCTCTGTCCCAAAAATAAATAAAAAACGTTGAAAAAAAAAAAAATTTAAAAAAAAAAAATAAAATAAAAAAAAATAAAGCATCAGCACCTACTTTTACTGTTAACCTTTCTTCTGGATGGAACGTTACTTCCAACTTAAAACCTGCCTCA
Source organism: Neofelis nebulosa (assembly GCF_028018385.1). Lineage (NCBI taxonomy): Eukaryota > Metazoa > Chordata > Mammalia > Carnivora > Felidae > Neofelis > Neofelis nebulosa. Next base: position 233,724,703 of record NC_080782.1, read on the forward strand.
GAACCCAGTGAAAAAAGTACATCCTTTTTGGGACACTTTTCTTGGAGAGGTTTGGCGCTGTCTGTTTTGACTCCTAGTTACTGGAAGTCTGTTGGAGAGCTACAGATACATCTTCCTGCGTGGCCATGTCTCTTTCCCAGGCTGAGGGCGAAATTCTCCAGCATCGCTAGATGTGTTCCGGACTCACCCTTGCCCCATACCTTTCTGTAATGAAGTTGTTTGAAGGAGTCTGACCTGACCAGTTGTGTCTTCTTTCTTATTATTTAAGACTAAAAGTGTACTGGCACAGATTGTTTGGTTTTGTTTTTAAACAGTTTTTACGAATTTATTGCTAAGAAATTGTTGAATAGAGACTGAACTTTTAATAGGTTGGATTCTATGCATTAATTCCCCATCATGCAAAGGGTATAATCCAGGTTTTTTAGTATGTCATCAAGTTAACATGTTACCACCAAAACCAAAAAGCTTAGACATACTTAAAGAATGGTCTTGAATCTCTCTTTCTCCTGTGACTTGTCTTGGATGCCCCATAGTAAATGCTGTTTCTTTAAATGGGTCTTACGGTAATAATTTCCTGACCTCTAGTGATCTGATAATTATTGAATGTCAATTCCAACATCTTTCACCGACCTGGTAATTAAATATGTAACTTTCTGTGTTTGTGTAGACAGCACCTTAAATATAGGGCTGTCAAATCCCATATAGTGCTTTGCACATATGAGGTTCGAAATACTTAATTTTGGTGTAGTGATCTCTGGAATAAGGCTATTGGTGGAGATGATAGCTAACACTTAGCACTTGGTTCTGTAGTTTTACATGCTCACTGTAAACACTTGCAACTCTGTCCATGGAAACATAGGTTAAATAACTTGAATTAGGACACCTAGCCTGGGTTCAAGCCCAGGCCAGAGTCCACACTCTTAACCCCCCCCCCCCCCCCCCCCCACCGAGTAATGGCTCTGGAACTACTGTATTTTGCATAGTAATTTCAGACTTTGATAAACAGGTGTTATGAAAACCTCTCATATTTAAGACCTAGGGAAATGTTTTGATTGTTCAGTCAGAAAAACCGTATTCCCTAAAGACCCTGTGGGATTAAAATGCATCTGGTGCTTGCTATCGCTTGAGAGCCGTCTGCCTTACACTTGGTAACAGATTTTCCAGTCTAGTTGTCCCTTACCACCAATCTGGAGAAACAGGGTAGGAGGAGGCAGGGACTGCTTGTCAGCAGTGCAATATCTATGTTAAATACACCCGATCACAAGAGTGCCCTTGCTTTTGAAGGTTTTATGGCATATTAAGACTAATCTCGAAGCACTGAAGTATGCCATAGAACTAAGTTTATTTTATGTTTGTAGTGAAAAAGATTCTTAATTCAGTTGGTAGAGAAAATTGGGGAGATTTAGGACTAGTATACTTTCAAGCTGTATTTTCGGGCCTTTGATTTCTTTACGGAGCTTTAGGTGCACTTCTAAAATTGCCAATTTCTTTTTGTTGCAGGCCGCTTCGTAGTTCAGAATGTTTCTGCGCAGAAAGATGGAGAAAAATCTAGAGTGAAAGTGAAAGTGCGAGTCAATACCCATGGCATTTTCACCATCTCTACAGCATCTATGGTGGAGAAAGTCCCAACTGAGGAGAATGAAGTATCTTCTGTTGAAACAGACATGGAGTGTCCAAATCAAAGACCAGCAGAAAACTCAGACACCGAGGTAAGTTTCTGGATCACCCTTTGTGTTTGAATATATAGTTGATTTAATTCTATAGGAGAAGGGTAGGGAAAGGTTAAAATACATGTTTCTTAATTTTGATTAGAATTTTGGGTAAGGGTGATAATAGCAATTGCTAGGTGATGATAATATACAGCCCAGAATTCGATGACTTATAATTGATTAAACTCTATATCGCTTAATTTGAACTGGCACATTACAATATAACTAGAGTCATAAAGTTTCTCTGAATTATTTTTTTAAAGGCATCGACCACATATTGAGAAGGCGGTGTTAACTGATGATTAAGAAAAAAGACTTAAAAAAATTAATGTGGTGGAATATATACCAAATATTAAAGATTATTTTTAAAAATTGTGAAGTTGACTTTGGTATTTCAGGACTTGCTTTTATTTACATGGTTTGCACTTTTGTTTACATGGCTTGCTGTATTGTGGGAGGAGGGAAGAGAAGTATCTACATAGAGAATAGAAAGTTGTTATTGTTCACGTTCTTAATTTAGACTTTTGTTAGCATGAGTGCAGAAGAATTTTAAGAAACTTCAAGATAGATTAACTGTTAGAGTTTCCTTTTGGATAATAATCACAAATAGCTTACGTGAAGAGGCAGGTGGTGTAATGTTTTAGTTAACATGTGAGAAAGTATGGTATCCTGTGGCCACACAACTCTGTTAACACTGTTACCATTTCTAGAACATTTAAAGAACATTTACATCTGAGCCTTCATTTTCTCATTTAGAAAAATTTCAAAATAATGAGTTAAATGACCAGTGCCATATACTTTGCCATTTGGTGACAGATACCATTATTCTAATACCTGTTGTATCAATCTCTTAGTGCCTTTTGGGTATATTTACATCGTGAGTGCCTTGTTTTTGAATACTTCAGTGTCCGCCTTAGAATCTTGAAGTTCTGAAAGAAAATTTTAAGAGGCTTCAGGGTGGATAGAAAGTAGTTAAATTAGAATGTTTTGGGCTTTTCCCGAAGATGGGAAAAGAGCATAGCAAGCACTGATTATTGGGGATTGAGTTCTACTAACATGTAGCGTATATTCTTTATCCTGAGATCTTCTGAGGTGGAAATGGCTGGATCCCAAAAAGAAGGTGGGGACGGATGCGGTCTTGGGTATCTGTAAGCTGAAATGATGCATCCCTGAAGGACTGATAGTTGGCTATTTTATGCAACTGTTCATTTCATTGAAATGGAGCTGTGTTGAGATGCTCACAGCTGCTGGTGAGATTTAAGTTTTGGAATCTTGTGTTTGGGAGAGAGGCCTGGAGTCAACCTACTTTTTGTGCTTTTGAGAGCTTAAGAGCTGTACAAAGCTAGGTGAAAGTTTCTTAAAGGAGAGTGCTTGACTCATCACATCAATCAAAATGCCTACTACTTGGTTATTTAACTATATTAACTGCTATCGTTGAAAGAATTTCTTACAGGTTTAAGATTTGTAAGGAGTTTTCATGTGTTTATTTTGCTTTTATCCAGTCTCTTTTTTCCCCTCACTTATTAAGATTTCAGAAATTGAGTGTACTGTCTTTGGTGCCCTATAACCTATTAAAGTTATACAAGTACACCTGCTTTCTACATCCTTTGTGCCTGGGCTTTCATTTCAGAAAAATATCCAGCAAGACAACAGTGAAGCTGGAACACAGCCCCAGGTACAAACTGATGGTCAACAAACCTCACAGTCTCCCCCTTCACCTGAACTTACCTCAGAAGAAAACAAAATCCCAGATGCTGACAAAGTGAGTGACTCTTCTAGTTCATTCCTTTAGACAATGTTGCAACATGTGATCATTAATGATATCATTAAATCTGCAGTTTCAAGAGCAAGCACCAAGTTATCTTATTCTGGGTAGGATTTTTCTTCTGTTAATTTTTTATGTGTTTTTCAATTAAAATGAGTTAGAGGTACTCAAGCTCAACTCAGGAAACTGAATATCCTGCTTTAAACATGACAGCTTCTCTTGATGAACTGCTGCTCCGAGCAACAAGAGATGAATGCATGGCATTTCTTGTCCTCTCTGGTGCCAGACGTATCTGCTAATGTGAGGAGCAGAAAGAGCTACATCCCAGCGCTGTGTGATGAGTTCTTGCTTGCATTAGTCTGATGATAAATACACGGGCTATAGGAGTCTAGTAAACTTTTTTCTTCTCTCAAGTGACCTGTCAAATTAACTATGATCTGGGAACAACCAGATCGTACCTCGAAGTAATTTTTCTTTGCCATGCTTCCACAGTATGTATTGGAAGCTAAATGATTTGTGTGGTGTCCCTTGAATAAATGACAGCTCCTAATAAGCAAACCTTTAAAATTCATGGTCCGATAGATACCGCGAAGTTTCCATTGTGACTCCAGATCATTCTGTGCTTTGCAGAACTTCCACTTTTTGTGCAAGTTGCATGTAGATTATTAATCTTTCATTAGTGATTTGGTTTTCTCTTACCCTCCGATGAATTCTAGAATTGTTCATTGGCAAAAATACATTATACACTTGGTAAAAGCTTTCAGTTTTTAATCTCATGCCCTGATTGGTCCTGGCGGGGGGGTTCCTACTAGGAGCTTTAGTTCCTGACTCTCTGAAAGCCGCCTTTTTCTTCTCTTCCAGAGTTGCGTGGTGGTGGAGGTGGTGGTGAAGCAGCTTTGCTTTCTTTGCCACAACAGCTCCCTGCCGTCCCCATCCTTCCCCTTCACGTAGCGTTGAGCATGAACCGACTTGTGCTGATGGTCTCAGTACCTGTCTGGAACATAACATGGGGCACCATCTCATAGTCTTAGTTGTAGGTGGGACTGATAGCAGACCCTCTGGAACACTGTCACATACTACTTTGGAGATTCTTCATCCGTGCCTTGTCGAGTGCCATTTTGTGATGTATTGGTTTAGTCAGTAGTTGGTTTAATGTTGGGCCGTCAGAGAGTCTTATGCTGACTTCACTGCCACACATGTGCTGTCATCCATTCGTTTCCCAAATATCTGTCGTACTCCTGTGTTTTGCTAGGTGTAGATGTCATCTAATTCATTTTCCTTGTGGTTCGTGCCCCCGGAGCATGCATAGTCTGTTGTGGGGTCTGTGCGCTAGAGTGAAGAAGGCATGGGGACTGCGGGCTGATTGGCAAGATCATTGTGGGTGAGGCAGCTGGCCGCACTGAGACCTGTGACTCAGGAATACTGAAATAAGTCTGGGAGACAGGAGTTCTAGTCCCGTCTCTGTCTTCATCATTTTAGGCAAGCCGCTGAACCTTTTTCAAGTCCCAGTGTCTTCTATGAAGTGCCTAGAGCTTCAACCTTTTTTTTTTTTTTTTTTTTTTTTTTTTTTTTAACTCCCCAGAATTATCCACCGGTGGTGTTTGCCATATCGATGGGCTATTCTTTCCTATTTGGCCATCCCAGCCAGTCAGGGTATATGTTTTATACCCCTTGGTTTTTCTAATCTGTTCCACAGCTGAGTTTCCTAAATTGTGTTCTTTACCATCTCAGCTAGTAGGAGCCTATAGAAATGGAAACACAGAAAAGTCCTGGAAAATTAAAGGCAATAGGAGAGATACTTACTTCTTTAGCCCTGTATTTACATATTTTTAAAAACTGCAGTAAATTGTTAGTGTTTGCTGCATCATTTCACTTTCTATATTAAGGCTCTTTGTCTCTTTTTACCTTACAGAGTTGCTTGTGAAAAGTGGGATCACTCAAAGACAGATAATAGGAATAAGGATACTTATACATATACTTACATATATGTATGGGTGTGTGTGTATGTATATAATCCCCGCATTCAGCAGGAAACTTTAAAAGGCACTCATCAGTATAGTGCTAATTATAATTGCAACAGGTATAATAGTGGGATACAGGGATTTAAGTATATATTACAGGAGTAGATTGGTCCTAACATGCTTAGCATTGGTCATAATCTATCTTGTTACTATTAAGGTTCTAGACTATGATTTAAAGATGTGGCAATTTAATACTATTTTTGACTTTTGGAGTCTGAAATATTGTTGAAGGGGGTTAAAAATTAGAGAACTCTGAAGAAAAGCTTTAGCAGGAGAGATTAAATTTACCATGCAAAGAAAAAAATATCCTGGTGAATTCTTGAAGGAAAGTATGACATGTTTAACTTGTAACTGCAGCCCAGTGTAAAATGTGTGGTGGGAATTAGACGGTCTTTGACATTCCTCTAAAGTTTAGGGACTTTATTTTTGCCTAAGTCATCAGTAAGTATGATAGGGAGATACCGTTGTCATTGTTTCAAGGATTATGTAAGAATTTTTCCACTTCTTTTTTACCCCTTCCCTAAGGTCAATGAAAAGAAAGTTGACCAGCCTCCAGAAGCTAAAAAACCCAAAATAAAGGTGGTGAATGTTGAGCTGCCTGTTGAAGCCAACTTGGTCTGGCAGTTAGGGAAAGACCTTCTTAACATGTATATTGAGACAGAGGTAAGTGCTTCAGGTAAATAGTTTTCATTCTGCTGTGTATTTAGTTGTTTGGCCCTGTTACCCTTATTTCTAATAGATAAATACGTACACTTCTTTCCCATACTCCCAAGTTCTATACAGTTTTAGCAATAGGATGAGTCCGTAACTAATGGTTTTCCAATTTAATGTTTTTAACAAGCTTGATTTATAGTTTTGCATCCTTTTGAAAGAAATCTGTACCGTAGATCATTCTGCCAGGTATATAATTGATTGCCCAAGTTGTTGGAAGAAATTGGATGCCAGTATGTCCTAGCACAGAGCACAATACAGTTGGTATTTCAGGCCACACTACATTTTTCTGTTAAAGTACATTGTGCTTCTTTGTAGTCTAGAATATGTGAACATAATTGAGATTCTGTTTTATTTTGCTGAGATGGCAACATTGTGCTTAGAAATTTAATAATTATACCTCACTTATATTTCATAAGTGGGTAAATAAATTTATAGTCCTTAATTTCAAATATGGTGGCAGAATGGTGTGACCATTATACGCTTGCCGATATTAATCCTAATATGAGATGATCGTATAACTACCTAAAAAAAATAATAAATTACAGCGGATTGGGTTTTTCCCCCCTTGGTATTAAACCTGAGATGCGGAAGCTGTGTAATTTATTACCTAATGTTTTTTTTTGTTTTTTTTTTTAAATCCCAACCTACTATGTGAATATAGTAAATGAAGAACTTTGTAAGATTTATTGGAAGATTCATGAGGTGTACGTTAGAACTGTTAACACTTTTGGGGGCGGGGTATATAATCATTGATTTTAACACCAGAGTCTAGTTAAAATTTAGTTACAGATAACAGAAGGCTGGAACTGACCTTTTCTGTTTTCTGACAGGGTAAGATGATAATGCAAGATAAATTGGAAAAGGAAAGAAACGATGCTAAAAATGCGGTGGAGGAATATGTGTATGAGTTCAGGGACAAGTTGTGTGGACCATATGAAAAATTTATATGTGAGCAGGTATGTGTAGAGCGTTGTTGTTTTTTTTTTCTGAGTTTATTTTGAGAGAAAGCGCACATGCACGCTCACAAGATGGGGAGGAGCAGAGGGAGAGAGAGAATCCCAAGCAGGCTCCGTGCTGTCCGCACAGAGCCTGATGCTGGGCTCAGTCTCACAAACCGTGAGATCATGACCTGAGCTGAAATCAAGACTTGGATGCTTGGGGCGCCTGGGTGGCGCAGTCGGTTAAGCGTCCGACTTCAGCCAGGTCATGATCTCGCGGTCCGTGAGTTCGAGCCCCGCGTCGGGCTCTGGGCTGATGGCTCGGAGCCTGGAGCCTGTTTCCGATTCTGTGTCTCCCTCTCTCTGACCCTCCCCCATTCATGCTCTGTCTGTCTCTCTCTGTCCCAAAAATAAATAAAAAACGTTGAAAAAAAAAAAAAAAAAGACTTGGATGCTTAACTAACCGAGCCACCCAGGTGCCCCACGCTCTGTTTTTATTCAGATAATCTCATCAAGTGTTTCCTCTCAAGTCTGACATTTAAATCTCTACTAGATTATGTAACAAGCTTTTTGAAAACGGAAAACTTGAAATAGAAATTGTATAAACAAAGTCTCGGAAAGAGGCCCGTTAGTGATATGCAATTTTACATTCTAACTTATCCCAGTGACCCTTTAGTTGTTATCATCCACAAGAAAGAACCTATCAAACATTTACTCAGAGTCTGTGACACTAAAGGTATGGGGGCTAGAGGGATAAATAAGAGGAAAAAACCTTGCTTTTAAAGACCTCAGACCTTTTTTGTTTTTTTTTTTTTTTTTAACGACTGGTTCCCTTGCCTGCTCTGTGGTCATTGTTTTATCCCGTAAGACTTGTTCATGCAGTTGTTCCAAAGTTTATTGAGCACATTATTCCCCTTAGCCCTTTTCTAAGCACCCAAAGTCAGTGTGGCTCTGAGTGAATCCCAGAAGCCCAACTATGAAAGATGGGACTTGGAAAAAAATTGGCTAGATAGAAATTTGGGATGGTTTAGGGATTAATCCTGAAGTTACAAGAATTTAAACTTGGAGGAGTCTGTTTTGTTCTAAGATCCTTGAGCTACCTTGTAATAAACTTTTGGTTTTTGGCTCTGCCCCGACACTTCCTGAATTTCTTAGATGGTTTGGATCCTGAAGGAGAGATGACCCAAAATAGGGTAGACCTCCTCAGGGTAGAGTAGAAATAATTACATGAATTGGTTCGGAAACGATTTAGGTTCAGTGATTGAATTGTTGTCAACTTGTCTGACATCTCCCTTTCAGTATTCGGTAGTTGTGGGAGTGAATAGAAAGTTACTTAGTCAAGGCCCAGTTGCTTCGGAGAACGGGAAGAGAACTGCTCTTCCATAACCACATTTCAATGTATAGATTGTCCAACACTGGACTTCTGAGATACATCATTAAGTCAGTAAGCAGCTTACCAAAAATTCTCAGATGTCCCTTTGTAAAAGAGAAGCCAAAGAATTACTGTTCATCCCTCATGTAAAATGTATGGCACGGATAGTGTTTCTTGCTCCTTGATAACTTTTCAGTAAAGAGAATCCAGCTAATCAGAGTGCCTTCCTAGAAGTAAGATTGGTTACTTAGCGTTTAACACTTCTGAGGATGACTGTTTTGCTGTGAAAATTTTTGCAGTCACGTTGCAACTGATACGGATTCTCTTCTATTTCCTATACAGGATCACCAAAATTTTTTGAGATTGCTCACGGAGACCGAAAACTGGCTCTATGAAGAGGGAGAGGACCAAGCTAAACAAGCATATGTTGACAAGTTGGAAGAGTTAATGGTAAGCCCTTCTCTCCCCCTAGACTACAGACTTCTGAGATGCAGCTGGACAAATGCTAATTTATTACATTTTGTTTTAGAAAATTGGCACTCCAGTTAAAGTTCGGTTTCAAGAAGCTGAGGAACGACCAAAAATGTTTGAAGAACTGGGACAGAGACTGCAGCACTATGCCAAGATAGCCGCGGACTTCAGAAGTAATGTAAGTCTTTTTATACATCGCAAGGAAGTTAACCTAGATTTTAATAAACTAATACTAAGTTGAGGAACCTTCGTTGTGAACACATCTTCCTAAGTGAGACCTTTGTTTTCGTGTTTGAGACCAGAGGTAGGTTTGAACTTCATGGAAAATTGGGTCAGGTGAGATGTTATTGTTAAATACTTCGTTTCACAGGATAACTGCTTTTTTTCCATTCAGGCTGAGAAATACAATCATATCGATGAGTCTGAGATGAAAAAGGTTGAGAAGTCTGTTAATGAAGTGATGGAGTGGATGAACAATCTCATGAATGCTCAGGCTAAAAAGAGTCTTGACCAGGATCCAGTTGTACGTGCTCAGGAAATTAAAGCAAAAATAAAGGTAAGCATTAATGTCTAACGTTTACTCCTGTGTTTTCTCCGGGACTCCAGTTGTAATCCTGTGAACTTGAGACAATTCTTTCTTTGATCAGTCTTTACCTCATTCTGACTGAAACCAGATTTCTTATTAGTTCACTGTTGATACTTCAAAATACAGAAGACCTCATGTTTCTATAAAATTTCCTTTTCTGCATTATTCATTTACTTCAGTAAATACATTTGTTGAGCGCCTACCATGTGGCAGCCATTGGTCACAGGTGAAACTGAGTGTACAGAGGCAGTCCCCGCCCCTGTCACAGTCCACCTGCTGGTTCAAGGAAGGCTTCACAGCTTACAAGTGCGGAAGGAAGTGTATCAGATGGTGTCAGGTGCTGCGGGCACAAATGAAAGTAGAGTGTTAGGATTCCGGGCACTGGAGAAGGACCCAGATTGGTATCGTGTCAGGGAAGGACTTGCCAAGTGTGTGAGGCTTTAAAGAAAGCTGAGAAGAAAACCAAAGAATGCTTTTCATCTGCAAGAACGTTTAAACACGGTGAAGGTTAAAGAATCGTGAGCCTTTGAAGTCAGGGGGCTGTAAACTTGAATCCCAGCTCTTCACTCACTGGTTTTCCTGATCTTGAGGTTAAATTATCCAGCCTCTCTGAACCATCTTCTCTCTCCTACATAGATGGGGATCATAATTCCTACTTTCTAATACTGTTGTGAGGATTAAGTGAGGTCATATGATATAGGAGTACTTTGCAAGTTCCTGACACATCCTACAAGAATATTCTCTTCTCTCTTGATCAGGCCTCAGGCTATAGTTTTGGGCAAGTGTAACGAGAAAATGAATTCCTTGAGCTGTATATAATTGGAGTTGGTAGAAATGTACCCGTTCACGTGTGTTATGAAAGTAATTGAAAATGACTGGATGGATCTGAGTTACCCTGACGCCCAGTTTTGGTTTCCTTGCTTAGGAGTTGAATAACACCTGTGAACCCGTCGTAACACAACCCAAACCAAAGATCGAGTCACCCAAACTGGAAAGAACTCCAAATGGCCCAAATACTGATAAAAAGGAAGAAGATTTAGAAGGCACAGAAAATCTGGGTGCCGAGCCTCCACGTCAGAACGGGGAGTGTTACCCTCACGAGAAGAGGCCCGTTAACATGGACTTGGACTAGAGCACACTACGTCGGCTTCGTCCTTCAGTCAGTAGATGTTTCTGCCACAGTATGTGACTCTACATAACATACTGAGACTATTTATATTTTCTTTTTTAAGGATGTTTAGAAATTTTTGTGTATTATATGGAAAGAGAAAAAAGCTTCAGTCTGTAGTCTTTATGATCCTAAAAGGGAAAATTGCCTTGGTAACTCTCAGATTCCTGTGGAATTGTGAATTCATACTAAGCTTCTGTGCAGTATTCCCATTTGCATCACTGAGGATGAATTTGACTTTTGTCTTTTGGAGAAAATAAACTGTACTGCTTGTTCAAGAGGGCTGTGATTAAAATCTTGAAGCATTTGTTCCTGCCAAGGTAGTTTTCTTGCATTTTGCTCTCCATTTCAGCACGTGTGTGGGTGTGGATGTTTATAAACAAGACTAAGTCTGATTTCATAAGGGCTTTCTAATATTAATTCTGTCCAATAGAATATGACTTTTTGCTTTGATATTAAAAAAATCCAATGAGTAAAGCAAAAGCTAGTGAAATGTGTTAGCAGCATGCAGAACAAAAACTTTCAACTCTATCTCTTGTTATACAGCACATTGTCATGTGAAGGTGTAAATTGGAAGAAATGTGGATTCTGTTTGTCACTGATATTGTGAAGCCTTTATGAGCTTTAAAATAAAGTTCATCTTATGGTGTCATTTCTAAACGATTTTGTCACTAACTTAAATGGGACTGAGGGAGAGGAAAAGCATGTAAACTGTAGCAGAAATGAAGTTCTTTCATATGAAAAATCCCAATTTTCCCTTTTCTGATACCCCTTACATATGCTTTCTCCCGATAGAAAAGTAGCCTATGCTTATTATATTAAACATTGTCTTTAATATAAAGTTGAATGTAACTCCCAACACCCAGAAGAAAACATTAACCTGTTGCGTATCTTTCGAGCCTTTTCCTCCTGATGACGGGTGTGTGTGGGGACGGGTATATGTGTTCCACTGTTGGGTAGGATGTTTTCTAAAACTGTGACCAAGGAGAGAAATACAGTTAGGTGTTGTAACTTTACTGCTCTACCGAGTTCCAATGTGAAGACATACATAAAACTACTTTAACCAGTCCCAGTGCCGGTGGAGAGCGGTTTGTTTGGGTCTTTTAATCTAATCAATCCCACGGTGAATCCTGTCTCTATCTGCATATTTTCTAAGGACAAGAAGTGTCGGGGGTGGGGTGGGGAAGACATGCTCGTTTAGGATAGGTGACAACCACGCTATACCCACTAAGGGCAGCAGTTTTATGCTCTTATAATGAGGACCAATTTTCCCTCACCAAGGGGCGGAATTCATCTTTTACGTGTTGCCGGTCTGTTACAATAATCTGTTTAGCTACTGTGTGTCAGGCTTTTCAGAGTTTAGTCCTTAAAACAGCCCTGGCACTCCAGCTACCCCAGTCTTAAATCCCACACTCAACAGTCATTCTGCACTAAGTAACTTGTCTTTGTTACGTGTGGCTTGTACTTCCGACATGATGAATTTGTTTGCCTACGTGTGTTTCATAAAGGTTTTATTCGTTCTTATTTGTAGTGTTCATTGATTTTCCATGTTACTATTGAGGATCTTAACCATTTGCCAACATTCAAACATTTTCCCACTTTGCAATTTCTTTTAACTTTGTTTTTCCATGTAGAGTTGATCTCGTGGTTTTTCTTCTGTTCTCTTAATGCACACTAATACATACTCATTGTACAGTTCCCCATTGACAGGTGAAGGTAGGTTAGTGTTCTGTGTACAGTTGGGAAGCTCATAAAAGATGAAAGATTTAAAAAAAAAAAAAAAAGATGAAAGATTTTAAAATACAAGAATGGGAAAACTTTTTTCTTCCATCCCCAAATAGTACCTGATGACAGAGGAACGATCAGCCTCTCCTAAATCAGTATTAAAGATGGGAAGTTTTCTGTAGTATCACTTTTCTGTAAAGCTGAAGTCGTTTTTTGGTTTGTTTTTTTTTTTTTTTAAATGGCTCAACTAGCTATAGTTTGCAGACCTCAAGATTGCATTTGTGGATATTGGAAAACAACATTGTCAATGTTGACTACTTCATAATACGTGTTAATATTCTAATATATATCATAATATCACACAATTATGATTTATCTAGCAATCACTTAGAATCCTCAAGGCATGGAGTAGTTTGGATAAATGCTCTACTTAACAAAACATGGAGTTTTATATTTAACTTAAATGGTCACTTTCTGACAATTTTCCTAAAAATATCTACTCACTGGAGAACATGGGCAGTAACCTGACATTGGCTGTAGCAACTTCTTACTATATATGTCTCCTGAGGCAAGAGAAACAAAGGCAAAAATCAACTATTGGGACTTTATCAAGATAAAAAGCTGCACAACAAAGGAAACAAAACACAAGCTACAGAATGGGAGAATATATTTGCAAATGACGTATCTGATAAAGGGTTAGTGTCCAAGATACATAAAGGACTTACCAAACTCAACACCCCCGCCCCCCAAAAAAGTAATCAGTTAAAAAATGGTCAGGAGACATGAATAGGCATTTTTCCCAAAGAAGACCTACAGATGGCCAACAGACACATGAAAAGACGTTCAACATCACTCATCATCAGGGAAACCTAAATCAAAACCACAATGAGATACCACCTCACACCAGTCAGAGTATCTAAAATTAACACAGGTAACAGATGTCAGTGAGGATGTGGAGAAAGAGGAACCCTTTTGCACTGTTGGTGGGAATGCAAACTGGTGCAGCCACTCTGGAAAACCGTATGGAGGTTCCTCAAAAACTTAAAAATAGAACTACCCCATGATCCAGCAATTGCACTATAAATATTTATCCAAAGGACACAAAAATACTGATTCAAAGAGATACATGAACCTCAGTGTTTATAGCAGCATTATCAACAGTATCCAAATTATGGAGAGCCCAAATGTCCAGCAAGTGATGGATAAAGATGGGAGATACATATCTCACATGTATATGTATATATGTAATAAATTTCACATTACACCCCCCATACATACATACATACAGTGAAATATAAGCCATCAAAAAGAATGAAACCTTGCCATTTGCAATGATGTGTATGGAGCTATAGAGTATTATGCTAAGCAAAATAAGAGAAAGACAAACATCATGATTACACTCATGTGGGATTTAAGAAAACAGATGAACATGTGAAAAAGAGAAGCAAACTAGGAAACAGACTCTTCACGTATAAAGAATAGACTAGAGAGTTACTGGCAGGGAGGTGGGCCTGGGATGGGTTAAATGGGTAATGGGTTAAGGAGGGCACTAGTAATGATATACTGGGTATTGTATATAAGTGATGAATCGCTATACTGTACACCTAAAACTAATATTACACTATGTGTTAACCAACTGGGATTTAAATAAAAACGTGGAAAAAATGTCTACTCTTGTAGACCCCTGGAGTCTAGTTCATGAACATTGGTGAAGTCTGAGCAATGATTAGCTTTCTTGGGTCAAATCCCCAATGTTTACTTTTTATTGTCCTTGATTCCCCATCAAAAAAATGTAATATGCCTCGTTTCAAAAGCCTTTCAAGAGTTACTTTCAGAAAGTCCAAAAAATAAACTTTGGTTGTTTTGGTTGTTGCCAATGACTCGCTTTTATCAGCGGCATTTGTGCGTACATATATATATATATATTTTTTTTTTTTTTTACATTACCACTTCCATCCAGACTTCTATCCAGACTATGGTATTTGCTGTGCAGGAATATGTCACTCTCTCTATGTAATCCACACAAAACAACCCTGTCATGCTTTTCTGGGGAGATGGAGTCTTCTAATGATATTTGGAGAGAGAGATTCACTCTCCCAAAGTACTATGTACTGTGGGCGTGGTTACGCCCCTCCAGTGGGCAGGGTGAGGAGAAAGTTACCCCCGTGCCATTCCAGCTAGCTGTGGCAAATGTGCTATGGTTTTCTCTCCGTGGCCTAGCTTCGCTAGCATTGGGTACTTCCTAAAAGACAACCAGTCGAAATTGGTTATTTTTGAGTCTGTATTTGCATGTGTTTTGTAAATAATATGAGCATGTGTGACATATTTGAAAGCTTCAGAATAATTAGCTGTTCCAGTCTCTGGCGGTTTCATTTTCTCAGAACTGTAGTACAGCATGGGTCCCTTAACGATTCTTAATCTACTTAAGGCAGGTGGCACTGTGTTACGGGGACCGCCTGGCGCCTCATACAGTGTTCAACAGCATCCTTCATCTGTACCCACTAGGTGCCACTAGGGCTCCTGTTGTGACAACCAGAGAGGACCCCTGCCCCTTGAGAGCCTCTCTAGGGAAAGCGACGACCTTCCAAATCGCACACAAAGAGAAGGGGGGATATTGGCACTTATCCTCCGAGTGCCTCAGCCCTCTGCTAGGTGCTCCTACTCGGGCTTCACAATCCTCCGAGGGTATGTTTCCCATTTTACCAGTGGGGAAATGGGGTGAAGGACAGTCCGACCAAGTTGAGAGGTTCATCAGAACTTCGATCTGACTGACTCCAAAGGTAGTGTTCTCCCTATGGCAGCAGAGGGATAAAAGTTAGCATGTACTCACCCACGGGTAAAAGTTGGTCAGCGCGGTGAAAATACACTTTTACCCTCATTGCAAACGCTCCGTGAGAGGCCTCCGAATCTGTTCTCTGCAATCATCCACTGAATGCAACCGTATTAAGATGTGTTATTTTCTCACCAGGCTGTAGAGAGCTTTCTAAGCCCATGCTTCTTTGACACACCAAAGCTTTTCACCACCAAATACAGTCTCTTAATCCAGTGTTTGCATCCCCGGTTGCGACTGAGACAGAAACAGAGAGGCAGAGAGAGAAAGGAAGAGAAGAGAGAGAAAGATTAAGCAAGATATCTGTGTATAAAAAGAATCAAGATGAGGACTGTTAGACCATTACAAGTGTTCATTAAAACAACAAGACAATTTAACAAAAACCGAAAAACGAGCTTGCCTCTCCATTAAACGCTGACCCAGAAACAGTGATTTGCAACGCAGGCTACAAGTTAAAAGATGCCAGAAGTTTTAAAAAAACAAAAAACAAACAAAAAAAAACAAAAAACAAAAAACCAAAAAACAAAAACACCCACAGAGATTCTGATTGGGATGGGGC